>NC_080086.1:147378511-148578511 GCF_950005125.1 Chionomys nivalis | reverse complement strand
GGATAATACAAACATGTCAACTATGCAGAGTATTGGGATCTGAGAATGGAAGTGAAACTAACAGAAACCTTCCCACAACTGGAGAAGGACACAAATACCCAGGTACAAAAAGAACAAAAGTCACCATTAATTCTATCCCAAGACAACTGACTCAGCTCTCAAAGGTGAGTGATGAAAGGCCCCATGGTAAGACACACAATCTACAAGATTGTCCCAAGTTGTCAACAACACACTGCTCAGCAGAGACTTTACAGGGAGGAGCGAATAACATCGATTTTCACAGCTTTACATAAAAAAACTGACATCTCTACCTAATAAAGCTATCCTTTACAAATAAAGGTGAGGCCTCACTCTGGGCCAAGGCTACTACACCCACAAGTGCCAGGTCTTTTGTGGACCAAGTATGAAGTCGGCATTGTGGGTGTCATGTTGGGGTGGGTAGACTATGAACCTGCAGCAAAAGCAACAATGGCAACAGAGCTGGTGGCCCGGCCTTGGCTTCAGCACAGCCATAGGTTTGTCACCATGGGCCTAGCCTGGCTGTGGGAAAACAGGTTTGAGGGGAAGTTCAAGAAGTATGCCTACACGGATCTATACATGTGATCCGGGGTCAGTCAGCAAGCCACCCAGCCAGTCAGGGAGCAAGAGTGAAAGTAAGATACACAGAAGAAAAGAAAAAAGCCTGGAGGCACAATATAGATAGGGTGATTCAAGGAAACAAGTGACAAGAAACAAGCCAAGCTAAGGCAGCGAACTTAAGCAAGAATAAGTCCCCGTGTATATTATTGATTCTGGAGTAGGGTGGTGGGCCCCCAAAAGAATAAAGAGTAAGAGTAAAAAACAAAACCAACTACATTTTGGAGTACCAACGTGGGGCTCAAATAACCATGGAGAGCCTGAGAAACCTGAAAACAACATATAGTTCCTTTAAGAAACCCTGCTGTGCAGCAGAGCACTTCAGCAGCTTTCTAGTGCTAAAGAGAAACCAAAGACTCAAGAAGAATGCCTGCCCCAGCACAGGGCACTGGTGCACAGTAGCTGGGTAGAAGTAATATAAAGGTTGGAAATACCCTGCGAGTCTGGACCCTGTATGCTATTGTGTTGATCTGGAAAGTTTTGAATGCTGATAAGCAAACAACAGCTGCCAAGAGACCTAGGATTGAAAGAGGGACTGATGAAGTTAACCAGCCTAGAGGGTCAAGTTTGGAGCGGGACTGAGGGAAAAGTAAGAAAGGAGATATCTTTTTTGTGTGTGGTTCCTCAAGACATAGTTTCTCTGTGTAATAGTCCTAGCTGTCCTGGAACTAGCTCTTGTAGACCAGGCTGGCCTCGAACTCAGAGATCTGCCTGCCTCTTCCTGGCGTGCAGCACCACCACCGGCTTGAAAGAGATGTCTTGATAGAGGGGGGCCATTATGGGGTTAGGAGTAACCTGGTGCCAGAGAAACTCCCAGGAGCCCATAAGGATGACCCCAGCTAAGACCCCTAGCAATGGTGGAGGGGGCACCTGAACCAGCCTTCTCCTATAATCAGATTGACCACTACCCTAGTTATCATCACAGAGCCTTAATCCAGTCCTGATGGAAGCAGATGCAGAGATCCACGGCCAAGTGCTGGGACGAGCTCCAGGAGTCCAGCTGCAGAGAGGGAGGAGGGATTGTATGAGCATGCGGGGTGGTCAAGATCATGACAGGAAAACCCACAGAGACAGTTGACCTGAACTTGTAGGAGTTCATGGAATCAGGACAGATAACAAGGGAGCCAGCATGGGACTGACCTAGGCCTTCTGTAACTGGGTGACACTTATGTAGCTTGATCTTACATGGGGCCCCTAGCAGTGGGACCAGGACCTGTCCCTGATGCATGAGCTGGGTCTTCAGAACCTATTCCCTATGGTGGGATGCCTTGCTCAGCCTTGATGCACGGGGGAGGAGCTTGGTCCTGCCTCAACTTGATATGTCATGCTTTGTTGATTCCCATGGGAGGTCTTATCCCATCTGAATGTAGACTAAGGAGGAATGGATGGGAGGAGGGGAAAGAAAAAGGTGGGGAGGAGGAAGAGGGGGGAAAGGAGGGAGGGGAAATTGTGATTGGTATGTAAAATAAATTGAAAAAAAGGATGAATCAAAAAGAATAAGTTTCAGCATCTTTACACTGGGTACAATATATTACTAGAAATCAATGTTCATCAAATTAAATAATGATGATTTTAACTAAAAATACTGTGTCTTCCCTAAATTCTAACTTCTTAACCAAGATAGTAGTATACTTAAGAAAACAGAAAGGCAATTGTTGTGTGGCTATTTTGGTAAATGTTTACAAATAAAGGTAAGAATTGCATTGCAAAAAAAAAAAAAGAACAATGCCTTAACTTTAAAATAGAATTCAAAAAATATATTTGTAAAATGGAACTTAATAGATGTATTGTCTTGGAGAAGCATTTTTGCTTTTGTTTTCTCAGTGAACAAGAGGCTGTGGATTTGTTCCACATAATAATCAAAGCAGACCTCCTGAAACTTGACAGGTGAAATCTACTAACAAAGGTTACCACTGTTCTTCCCAGAGACCTTCCTCGGGGACCCTCAAGATACTCCACCAATGGGCAGCAGAAAGCAGTTTGGAGAACACAACCTCCACATTTCCATGAGTGGTGTGGGAAGTTTTTGGATATTTGATGAGTCATGGATGTTTGTTATAATTATAATATAATAGGGGAATATAAGATAAAAAGACAGCTATTAATCTCAGATATTTTCCATTGGCATGCATTTTAGTATAGCAACACAAATTTAAAGTTATTTTTCTTATGTTTCTACTCTTCTTTGGGGTATTGTGCTTATACAGTTCACTTAAAAATGCAATGCATAAAAAAGAAACGAGGTTAGTAGTTGACCTTTAATAATTAAACTTGTAGTCACATTAGATATGTTTTCAAGATTAAATAGGTATATTTCAAATAGATAATTTAAAAACACTTCAAAGACTTATAGAATATGGCATTTAAATGTTTTATTAACTTAGGGTTTTGCATGACTATGAGACACATCTGCTCTTGGCAGTACCAATTTACTTCAGACATGATGGACATTGCAGTAACTCCTTATGGAGTTTGCATTCATTGTGGCAAGCTTGGCTACTGGGCAAAGAAACTGCTCCTGCCTTTGACTGCTGACAATGTGCTGTGCAGACTGAACATGCAGGTTACACAGGAAAAAAGTGGGCAGGACGGTCCTTCAAAATTCCAGCTTCACAGAAGAGTCTGCCCGACACAGAAGAAAGTGACTGACGAATTTTGCCAATACAAGGCTGACAGTCCTTCAAATTTCCTGCTTCACCAAATGGTCTGCCAGATCTTTTAGGCCTGTAGGCTCAAGATGGATGCCCCAACATTGCAAGGAACTTTGAGTGACTGTGCAGGCAGTCAGGTGTCTCAGTCATTTCTAGAGTTTTGGAAGTTGCTTGCAAAATACTTCTTGTTTAGTCAGGTAATATTTTATCTTCTAGGGTCTTTGGAGTTGAAGGCTAGATATACTTGTAGTTTTCTTAGTTATGATAGAAAGTAAATTAGGTGTAAAATATAAAACTTTGGATAAGATAGGATAAATAATGCATTATTTTTCTGAATATGCTAAGTACAAATGGACAAAATATTGTAAATTTAATTCTTACTTGATAATTGTTTTTGTTATCTATTATTTTACTATGCTAAAGTTAAAACCTTTCTTTTTGTTTAGACAACAATGGGGGAAATGTTGTGGAATATTATTTTAGGGTATGTTACATTTGTTTATGCTGTGGAACATTTGTTTTAATGATGTAAAAATATACTGCATTCTTTTATGTTGCAGTTGTCTAACTATGAAACTGTGTTACTTTGCCTGTCTAAAACACATGATTGGTCTAATAAAGAGCTGAGCTGTCAATAGCAAGGCAGGAGAAAGAATAGGTAGGGCTTTCAGGCAGAGAGAATAAATAGGATGAGAAATCTGGGAAGAGAGAAGGGGCAAGATAGAGCAAGGAGTGGGGGACGTCAAGGCCCAGCCACCCAGCCACTCAGCCATTCACAGAGTAAGTGTGAAAGTAAGATATATGAAACCATGGAAAGGAAAAGACCCACAGGGAAAATGTAGTCAGGGTAACTTAAATTAAGAAAAGCTGACAAGAAACAAGTTAAGCTAATGCTGGGCATTTATAAGAGAAAATGAGACTCTGTGTTTTATTTGGTCCCTGGGACGAGCCCCCCAACAGGCTTAAAGAGTAAAAGAGTAAGAATCAACAAAACAGAGGCCTCCTGAAACTATATTAGTTCTTTATAGAATTGGAAACAGTGAATTTATTTTTCAAAAACACCATAATACTGGGAATATTTTTTTTAATTCAATAATAAGAGAAAAAATTTTAAAGAGCCATAGAAAACAAATCACATGTTTATAGGTTTTAAAGGGAGTGAAATGACTCTGTGGTTTTTTTCCCTTCTGGGATTCCTTTATTTCTATCTTTTTGGCTTGGCTCACTGGTTTGTGTAGAGAAGATCTAAGATGGTCTTCTATTCTAATCAAAATAAGGTTTTGCAGTGGGACCAGAGATTACTAAGCCCATAACCCACTCAGCAACCCAAATCTGCTGCTGGAAATTTCTCTACCCACTCTCAAGTTAGAACCTGTAGTGTCCCCTAAAGATGTTGCCAGCCCAGGACCCTGCCAGCATCAGGCATCAGATGTGTTTGGCACTAGGGCCAGAAAGGCTTTGCAGCCAGAGACCAGGATGCTACTAAGTTTTTACTATGATAGCAGGAGTGGATGGCTTCTTTCTCCTCCATGAGGAGGACTAATTCTCCCATTTACCTTCAGACTAGGGGCTGGGATTCAGGAGCAGGTATGAGAACCTACCCTTCTCCCCAACACCTCTGCCCATCCCCAGCTTCATGATGGTGCCACCTAAAACAGTCTTCCTCGGGTGCCTTGCTAGAGAAGTCACTGGTCAGACTTCAAGGAGCACCAACAGGAGGATGGAACTGTGGCATAAACTGCCTTGGTTGTGTCTGTTTGTGGCTTAGCTTTGTGTTTAAATAGCAAACAAAAAAGGAAATTAAGTTGAAACTTACTTGTCATCATAGAAATTAAAATGATCAAAGAAATTAAAATAATTATTGCCAGACTTCCCTCCCCAAGAAGAATGAAATGAAACGAAATGAAATGAAGGTAAGAGAAAGACACTCTCAGGCCAGCAAAAGCTGAAAGAATAGATTTCTACAACATATATTCTACAAGAAATGTGAAAGGGCACTACCTCACCAGCCACACTGGCCAGAGAAGCTGGTAGGCTAACTGCAGATATTCACCTCTCTCTCCTTTCCTCAGAATCCAAGGACTCACACTCACACCCAGCTCTGTAACACACCACCTGCTGAGGCCTTTGCTTCCTCTCTGCCTCCATCTCTAGGAGATCACACAGATCTTCCCTTCCAATCTTCCTGTCCGATCACAACATTGACCCAGGCCATAACACCAGCAGACATTCCCTGGGACCTGCCAGCTCAGCCTGCCGGAGAAACAAGTAGGCCAGTGAAGCAGGCGGGCAAGCTTGAGACCTTCACCGTTTCTCCTCTCCTCCAAATCCAGGGCTTCAGTCTCATGTCCAGCTCTGTAACAGTTACCGTTGTGGCCTCTCCTTACCCTCTGCCCTCATTCCCAGAGGACTAAGAATAACCTAGTGAACATCCTGCTTTCCTAACTTCCATAGATATGCTGAAAACCTCTGCCTTCAAGCCCATGCCCCATACTGTCAGCTCCCAAGTCCATGAAGCTCATTATAGTCAGAAGACCCATGACCATTTTTTGCAGGATCCCAAAACAATAATCTACTTGGAAACACACAGACACCACATTCGCCTAAGAACCATAACAGGAAATACAAACCAAGGTACACACAAAATACACACCCCACGAAGACAAAAGTAATAGCATCATGAGTAGGATCAACTCAGACCCAGATGCTAGTGTAAAACCACTTTCAAGAACAGCTAAACCACAGAGAAACCCTGTCTCGAAAAACCAAAAAAAAAAAAAAAAAAAGAACAGCTAAAAACACAATGTGTCCACAAGAGGGCAGAAACTCTACAAAAGTAGGCTCTAAGAAATGCAACATAACTGGATCACAAGACAAGGATATTAAAATAGACTATATATGTGTTTATGTGTGTATACATATATGCTCTAGAGATCCTTAAGAAAAATGAATTAATACTTTGAAGAAATTTGTGAAAACACATGCTGTCAGTGGAAGGAAATGAATCAAACAATTCAAGACCTGAAAGTGGAAATAAAATTAATAAAGAAAACCCATGCTCATGGAAAACTGGAAATGATATATCCTCCAAGATTCATATCTTGATGATGACCTGATGATTAACCCAGTATAAGACAACAAACCTCAAAGGAAACCCAGCAGCTCTTTGAACCCCAAGTAGTCTGGGCCCATATCATCTTCAAGTGTATGTGTGTCACACCTTCTTTTTTATCCATCCCAGGACAAAATCCCACCACAAAGGAGCCAGGCCTTAAAGGGAACATCTTAGTGATCAAAGGAAATGGACTCCCCAATAACCATGACCTGGTCTCAAGAAAGGCATTATTTTCACATCAAATTTACCTTGTTGGACACACCATAGACTTACATGTGATCCAGACCATGCCATTGATCACCAAGAAATTTGGCATCATCACCACTGAGTGATGATAATTCAGATTATAGATCATGAATTCCAATCAATAAGAAATTGATCTGGAAATTCCTTTTAGTTCCATTGTGGTTTGTGGGCTATACCTATAACGTTCAACAGCTAAACATAGTTGCCTACGCTTCCTTAAACCCTCAAGGAAGCCTACCTAGAAGAATCCAGAATTATAACATGATTTTTCTACGGCTCTTATTATATAGATCTAAAGTCCTGTAGTCTTCAGTTTTACATGTCTTGCCCTTACATTGTATATATACTTTTCAATAATACATAAGATTCTCTGTTGCCATGGTTTATCCTAAAATGATTATTTGGCCCTTTCCCTATATCTCTACATTGAAGTCTTTCAGAACAGGTCATGATGGTTACTCACAGACAGGACACGTAGGTGCTCCATGAGTACAGCACATATCTGATGCTCAGACCGCATCCTGAAGATCACTGCACCTCTGTCCATGGTTTGTATCTTTGCCATTTGTTGGAGTCTCATAAAAAATAAAATAAAAAGCTAGTTTAAAGGGGGACAAAAAGGCAGGATCTCTCACCTAGTCATAAAAACACGGGAAGAAAATTATAAATTAGAGGGGCTGCTCACAATGTCATCCAGTGAGAAAGTTAGATGTCAGTTTAGCATCAGTTTTTAGAGAGCTGCTGATGAAGGACTGGGCATCAGAGGAGTAACTGAAGGTTCAGTGTGGATCACAGGACACCAGCATCTGGAAATTGTCTTCCACTGAGACTCCACATTGGTATGAAATGACTCCCACTAATATCCTCTGCATGGTGCCATGACACAGTCAGGTACAGTCTATGTCAAAGGAACAGCAAAATGTGCTCTGCTCCTTCGACTAGAGGAACTGGAGGGTGACCTGTGGCAACTTTGGATTTGTCTCTGGTGATCCTGGTAAACAGGTGGCAGATTTGTTGGTGTGTTCTGTATTGACCCTAATAGACCAGGGAGGATGTCTCCTAGAAATAACATAGAATCTGCACCCATGAAACCCCAGTATATGGAAGCCTGATGAAACAGAAACAAGAACAATACCATAGGGTATGTTTTTGTAGGTAGGAAGAAAACTCATGGGGACAAACAGCTATAGGTAACTAAGCATTGCTGACAGAGGGAGAATTTGCTGTCCCTAGAGATGAGTCCCCTACCTGGTTATCCAATACCTAGTATTCAGATCTAATGACATATGTATCATAATAATAACATGCCATGAATTGTTTTACTATTTTTATTGAGCTATGTATTTTTCTCTGTTCCCTCCCTTCTTACCCCCTCCCCTCCTACCCTCTCTTCTGATCCTCATGCTCTCAACTTACTCAGGAAATCTTGCTTTTTTCTACCTCCCATGTAGATTAGATCCATGTATATCTCTCTTAGGGTCCTCTCTGTTTTCTAGGTTCTCTGGGATTGTGAATTATAGGCTTTTTTTTTCTTTATGTCTAAAAGCCACATATAAGTGAATACATATTACATTTGTCTTTCTGAGTCAGGGATACCTCAATCCATATGATGTTTTTTACATCCATCCATTTGCCTGCAAATTTCAAGATATCATTATTTTTTTCCACTGTGTAGTACTCCACTATGTAAATGTACTACATTTTCTTTATCCATTCTTCTGTTGAGGGGCACTTAGGTTGTTTCCAGGTTCTGGCTATGACAAATAATGCTACTATGAACATAGTTGAGCATATCTCCTTGTGGTATAGTTGAGCAGCCTTTGAGTATATACCCAAAAATGGTATTGCTGGATCCTGAGGTAGGTTGTTTCCTAATTTTCTGAGAAATTACCATACTAATATCCAAAAGGGCTGTAACAGTTTACACTCCCACCAGCAATGAAGGAATGTCCCTTTATCCCACATCCTCTCCAGCATAAGTTGTCATCAGTGTTTTTGATCTTGGTCATTCTTACAGGTGTTAAGATTGAATCTCAGAGTTGTTTTGATTTGCATTTCTCTGATGGCTAAGGATGTTGATCATTTCCTTAAGTATCTCAGTCATTTTAGATTCATCTGTTGAGAGTTCTCTGTTTAGGGATATACCCCATTTTTTATTGGATTATTTGTTCTTTTGATGTCAAGTTTCTTGAGTTCTTCATATATTTTGAAGATCAGACCTCTTTCCAATGTGGGATTGGTGAGGATCCTTTTCCATTCTGTAGGCTGTGGTTTTGTTTTGTTGACCATGTCCTTTGCTTTACAGAAGCTTCTCAGTTTCAGGAGATCCTATTTACTAATTGTTGCTCTCATTGTCTGTGCTACTGGGGTTATATTTAAGAAGTGGTCTCCTGTGCCAATGCATTTACGTGTACTTCCCACTTTCTCTTCTGTGAGGTTCAGTGTGGCTGGCTTTATGTTGAGTTCTTTGATCCACTTGGACTTGAGTTTTGTGCCTGGTGATAGATATGGATCTATTTTCATTCTTCTACATGTTGATATTCACTTATGCCAGCACCATTTGTTGAATATGCTTTCTTTTTTCTATTTTATATTTTTTTTGTTTGTCAAAAATCAGGTGTTTGTAGGTGTGTGGATTGATATCCAGGTCTTCGATTCAGTTCCATTGGTCCTTCTGTCTACTTTTATGCCAATTCCAGGCTGTTTTCAGTACTGTAGCTCTGTAGTAGAGTTTGAAGTCAGAGATTGTGATGTCTCCAGAAGTTCTTTTATTTGTACAGGATTGTTTTGGCTATCTTGGGTTTTTTTGTTGTTGTTTTGTTTTTTGTTTTGCTTTTCCATATGAAGTTGAGTATTGTTCTTTCAAGGTCTTTGAATAATTTTTCTGGGATTTTGATGGGCATTACATTAAATCTGTAGATTGTTTTTAGTAATATTGCCATTTTTACTATGTTAATTCTACCTACCCAAGAGCATGGGAGATCTTTCCATTTTCTAATGTCTTCTTCAATTTCTTTCTTCAAAGATTTAAAGTTCTTGTCCTACAGATCTTCCACTTGTTTGGTTAGAGTTACTTCAAGATATTTTATATTATTTGTGGCTATTGTAAAGGGTGATGATTCTCTGATTTCTTTCTCAGCCCTTTTATCATCTGTATAAAGGAGAGTTACTTTTTTTTTAGTTAATCTTGTATCCTGCTACATTACTGAAGGTGTTAATGAGTTGTATGAATTTCTTGGTAGAATTTTTAGGGTCACTTATGTAAACTATCATATCATCAGCAAATAGTGAGTTTTGACTTCTTTTCTAATTTGGATCCTCTTGATCTCCTTTTGTTGTCTTATTGCTCTAGCTAGAACCTCAAGTACTATATTGAATAGATGTGGAGAGAGTGGACAACCTCTTTCAGTAGGATCACTTTGAGTTTCTCTCCATTTATTTTGATATTGGCTGTTGGCTTGCTGCATATTGCCTTTATGATGTTTAGGTATTTTCCTTGTATCCCTGCTCTCTCCAAGACCTTTATAATGAAGGGATGTTGTATTTTGTTGAAGGCTTTTTCAGTATCTAATGAGATGAGCATATGGTTATTATTTCTTCAATTTGTTTAAATGGTGGATTACATTGACAGATTTTTGTATGTTAATCCATCCCTGTATCTCTAGGCTGAAGCTTACTTGGCCACATGAATGATTTTTCTGATTTGTTCTTGGATTCAGTTTGCCAGTATTTTATTATTTTTGCATCAATGTTCATGAGTGACATTCTCTTTCTTAGTAATGTCTTTGTGATGTTTGGGTATCAGGTTAATTGGAGCCTCATAAAAAAAAGTTTGGGAATGTTCCTTCTGTTTCTATTGTGTGGAACAATTTGAAGAGTATTGGTAGTAATTCTTCTTTGAAAATCTTGTAGAACTCTATGTTGAAACCATCTGGTTCTAGGCTTTTTTTTGGTTGGGAGACTTTTAACGACTATTTCTATCCTTAGCAGTTATAGGTCTATTTAATTTGCTTATCTTAATTTGCTTATCTGGTCTTGATTTAATTTTGGTAAGTGATATTTATCCAGAAAAATGTCCATTTCCTTTAAGTTTTCCAACTTTGTGGAATACAAGTTTTCGAAGTATGACCTAATGATTCTCTGAATTTCCTCCATGTCTGTTGTTATGTCCCCCTTTTCATTTCTGATTTTGTTAATTTAGATATTCTATCTCTGCCTTTTGGTTAATTTGGATAAAGGTCTGCCTATTTTGTTGATTTTCTCGAAGAATCAACTCTTTTTCTCATTGATTCTTTGCAAATTTTTTGTTCTATTTTGTTGATTTCAGCTCTCAATTTGATTATTTCCTGCCCTCTGGTCCTCCTGTGTGAATTTGCTTCTTTTTCTTCTAGAGTGTTCAGATGTTCTGTTAACTCACTAGTTTGGGATTTTTCCAGCTTCTTTATGTAGGCATTTAGTGGTATGAACTTGCTTTTTTCATTGTGTTCCATAAATTTGGATATGTTTGTGATCATTTCATTGAATTTTTGGAAGTCTTTAATTTCTTCCTTTATTTCTTTCTTGACCCATTGGTGATTCAGGTGAGCATTGTCTAAGTTCCATGTGTTTGTGGGCTTTCTGAAATTAGTGTTGCTGTTGAATTCTAGTTTTAAGCCATAGTGATCTGAAAAGATACATGGGTTATTCCAATTTTTTTGTATCTGTTGAGGTTTGCTTTGTTACCGAATATGTGGTTAATTTTTGAGACGGTTCCATGAGGTGCTGAGAAGAAGGTATATTCTTTTATGTTTGGATGGAATGTTCTATAGATGTCTGTTAAGTCCATTTGAGTCATAACATTTGTTAGTTCCCTTATTTCTCTGTTAAGTTTCTATCTGGCAGTGGTGAGAGTGGGGTGTTGAAGTCTCCCACTAATAGTGTGTAGTGTTTAATGTGTGGTTTAAACTTTAGAAGTGTTTCTTTTACATCTGAGGAGCCCTTGTATTTAGGGCATAGATGTTCAGTATTGAGATTTCCTCTTGGTGAATTTTTCCTATGACAAATATGAACTGTCCTATTTTGTCTCCTTTGATTGATTTTAATTTGATGTCATTTTGTTAGATATTAGGATAGCTACACCAGATTGTTTCTTAAGTTCATTCTATTGGAAAATCATTTCTTACACCTTTACTCTGAAGTGATGTCTGTCTTTGAGATTGAGGTAGTATGTTTCTTGTATGCAGCACAAGGATGGATTCTGTTTTGTGTCCATCTATTAGCCTGTGTCTTTTTATAGGTGAGTTGAGTCCATTTATATTAAAGGATATTAATGACCAGTGATTTGCTAGTTCCTATGATTTTAGTTTTTGTTGGTGGTGAGGTTATTGTGTGTGTGTTTCCCCTTCTTTGGGATTTGCTGTTGTGAGATCATCTATTGTCTGTGTTTTTGTGGATGTAACCAACTTCTTTGGGTTGGAATTTTTCTTCTAGTACTTTGTGTAGGGCTGGTTTTGTAGTTAGGTATTGGTTAAATCTGGTTTTTGTCATGGAATATCTTGTTTTGTCTTTCTATGGTAATTAAAAGTTTTGCTGGGTATAGTAGTTTGGGATGGCATCCATGGTCTCTTAATGTCTGCATAATGCTTGACCATGACCTTCTGGATTTTATTGCTCCCATTGATAAGTCAGGTGTAATTCTAATAGGTTTGCCTTTATATATTATTTGGCCTTTTTTCCTTTGCAGCTCTTAATAGTCTTTCTTTATTCTATATGGAACCTCATGAAATTGAAAGGTTTCTGTATGGCAAAGAACACCACAAACAGGACAAAACACCAGCCTATAGAATGGGAAAAATTCTTTATCAACATCACACTTGACAGAGGACTGATTTTCAAAATATATAAGGAACCCAAGAAATGAGATACCAACAAACCAAATAATCCAACTTAAAAAAAAATGAGGCACAGATCTAAACAGAGAATTCTCAACAGAAGAATCTCAAATAACCAATAAACACTTGAGATGTTCAACATCCTTAGCCCTCAGGGAAATACAAATCAAAAAGTCTCTAAGTGTCTATCTTACACCTGTCAGAATGATATCAAAAACACAAGCAACAGCTCATGCTGTAAAGGATGAGGAGCAATGAGAACACTCCTTCATTACTGCTGGGAGTGCAAACCTTTACGGACACTTTGGAAGTTGGTGTGGTGGATTCTCAGAAAACTGGGAATCAACTTACCACAAGCCCTGGCTATATCACTTTTTGAATATACACAAAGGATGCTCAATCATACCACAAGGACACTTGCTCAGCCATGTTTACAGCAGTTTTATTTGTAATAACCAGAACCTAGAAGCTACCTAGATGTCCCTCAACCAAAGAATAAATAAACAAAATGTAGTACATTTATTTAATGGTATATTACTCAACTGTTAAAAACAAGAATATCGTGAAATTTGAAAGCAAATGGATTGAACTAGAAAAAAAAATCATCCTAAGTGAGGTAATCCAGAAAGAGAAAGACAAACATGGTATGTACTCACTCATAAGTGAATATTAGTTGTAACACAGATAACTATGCTACAATTCACAGACCCAGAGAGCCTAAATTGGTGCCTGGCCTCATTGTCATCAGAGTGGTGTCATTCAGCAACTGATGGAGGCAGATGCAGAGATTCACAGAAAAATATCAGGTGGAGTTTGTGAATCCTGTGGAGGAGGAGAAAGAAGTGTAAGAGTCAGAGGGATCAAGGACACCATGGGAAGGCTCACACAATCAACTAACTTAGGCTCATAGGCCTCACAGAGACTGAACCAACAAGCAGAAAGCCTGTTTTGGACTGACCTAGGCACTCTGTGTAGGTTAGAATTTATAGCTTGGTCCTCTTGTGAAAATCCTAACAGTGAGAACAGGGGCTGTCTCCAACTCTTTTACTGGCTTTTGGGACCCTACTCCTAATACTGGGTCATCTTGTCCAGCCTTAATACATGGGTACTTACTCTTACTGCAACTCAATACCGTGTTTTATTGATACTCATGGGAGTCTCACACTTTTCTAGATGGAGACAGAAAAGGAGGGAATTGAAAGGTAGGAATAGAGATGGGGAGGAGAGGAGAAACTGGGATGGGAGGCTGAGGAAGGGATATAAAATAAATAGATGAATAAAAAATAAAAATCCAAGAAAACACAAACTACAAAGAAATGAGTAAAACTGTTCAAAACCTGAAGATATAAGTATAACTGATAAAGAAAACCCAAACTGAGAAAATTTGGAAATTTGAATAGCAACTACACAGACAAGTTTCACCAACAGAATACAACAGAGATGGAAGAAAGAATCTCAGACATTGAAGATATGATGAAAAATAGACACATTGGTCAAATAAAGTGTTAAATTAAAAATTTTCTGGTAGAAAACATTTAGGAAATCTAGGACACTATAAAAAGAACATCCTAAGAATCACAGGAATAGAGGAAAGAAAAGAAATCCAGCTCAAAGTCCCAGATATCTTCAATAAAATCATAGAAGAAAATTTTCCTAACCTAAAGAAGGGGATGCCTATCATCTTCATGTTCAGAACACCAAATAGACTTGTAGTGAGGAGGCGAGCAGGC
Organism: Chionomys nivalis; assembly: GCF_950005125.1. Lineage (NCBI taxonomy): Eukaryota > Metazoa > Chordata > Mammalia > Rodentia > Cricetidae > Chionomys > Chionomys nivalis. The sequence continues at coordinate 148,564,263 of NC_080086.1, read as the reverse complement.
CTGCTTTTCGTCCTGTCTGGCTCCCACATGGTTAGATTTACACCAGAAATAACAACACATAAATTGTATTCTTTTAAACACTGCTTGGCCCATTAGTTATAGCCTCTTATTGGCTAACTTTCACATCTTGATTAACCCATTTCTAATAACCTGTGTAGCACCATGAGGTAGTGGCTTACCGGGAAAGATTCATGTCTGACCTGGTGGCTGGCTCCATGGCAGTCTGACCTCACTTCCCTTCTTCCCAGCATTCTGTTCTGACTACTCCACCCACCTATGTTCTGACCTATCAGGCCAAGCAGTTTCTTTATTAATTAACCAATGAAAGCAACAGATAGGCAGATGACCCTGCTCCATCTTAGACTGAACCACAAAAGTCCCCTCCATGCATAATAATCAAAACACTAAACATATAGAACAAAAATAATTTTAAAAACTGCAAGGGAAAAGACCAAATAACATATAAAAGCAGACCTATTAGAATCAGACCTGATTTCTCCAAGGAGACTCTAAAAACCAGAAGGGCCTGAGCAGATGTGGTGAAGACCCCAAGACACCAAAGCTACCTATCCACAGTAGAACATTCAATTACAATATATGGAGAAAATATATATTCCGTGATAAAACCAAATTCAAGAAATATTGATCTACAAATCCAGTCCTATAGAGGAAAACTCCAACCTAGATAAGTTAACTATATCCATGGATATAAATAATCCAGACCACCTAAATCAAAGGAAAGGAAAACACACATACACACACCCCATCACCACCACTAGCAACAACAAAATAACAGAAATCAACAATCATTGGTCATTGATAGCTCTCATTATCAGTGGTTTCAATTCCTCGATAAAGATATACATACTAACAGAATAGGTGGTACCAAAGAGACACACCTTAATATCAAGGATGGCCATTCACTCCAGATAAATGGTTGGAAAAAGATTCTGAATAAATTAACCTAAGAAACAAGTTAGTGAAGCCATCTTAATATCTAACAATATAGACTCCAAACCAAAACTAATCAGAAGAGATAAGGAAGGACACTACATAGCCAAAGGAAAAATCTACCAGAGGACATTTCAACTTTTAACATCTCTGCCACAAACCCAAGGGAACCCACATTTGTAAAAGAAATATTACCACAGCTTAAATCACATACTGACCATCACACACTGATAGTGGAAGACTTCAATAGCCCACTCTGAAAATAGACAGATCATTCAGATGAAAAAAAAAGAGATACTGGAGATAACAGGCATTATAAACCAAATAGACTTAACAGATATTTATGGAACATTTCACCCAAACACAAAAGAATATATCTTCAGGGCTGGAGAGATGTCTGCTCTTGCAGAGAACCCTGGATCAATTACTAGCACCCACATGGCAGCTCACACCTTTCTGTAACTCCAGTTCTGGAGGATCTGACACCTTCACCCAGGTAAATGTGCACATAAGATAAAAATGATGAATAAAATACCTTTTTTGAAAAAGGATATATTTCTATTCTCTACTTCATAGAACATTCTCCAAAATTGATCACATACTCAGACACAAAGTGAATCTCAATAGACATAAGAAAACTGAAAAGCTTCCTGCCTCCTATCAGACTACCATGAATTAAAGCTGAATACGAACAACAACATAAAGTTTACAAACTCATGGAAACTGAACAACTTCTTATGGAATGAAAAATGGATGATCATAAATAAAAAAATTAAAGACTTTCTAGAATTGAATGAAAATGAGTACACCATATATATGGAATACAGCATGGTACTAAGAAGAAAATCTATAGCACTAAGTGCATTTAAAAATGGAAATATTCCATATTAGCAACTTAACTGAACATCTTAAAACTCTAAAACAAAAAGTAACCACATCCAAGAGAAGTAGATGGCAAGAAATGATCACACTTTGAGCTAAAATCAATAAGATAAGGGGGGAAACACAAAGAATCAATGAAACAAAGAGTTGGTTGAAAAAAACAATAAGATTGACAAATCTTTTGCTTAACTGACCAAATGACAGAGAGAGAATATCTATATTAACAAAATAAGAAATGAAAAGGGAGATACAACTTTAAAGTTTCTGCACCCCGATAAGCCTGTCAACGCAATAATCCAAATCAGACCAAATCAAACCGAATTAGAAAAAGCTCAGGTTTAATAGATACCAATGCTCCCAGATGGCTTTCCAGCCACTCAGAGAGGAGCTGGGAAAGGAAGACCAGAAAACCATATGTTTGTTCTCTGGGGTACAATTTAAATACCCTGTGGGAGTGGTCTTGAGCATCTCTCAGGAGGGGCCATCCTTTGACAGGATTTCTTGGAGGCAGTCTCCACTGAAGCAACTTCCAGGGGAGGGGCTTGAGATGGAACATCCTCCTAAACATTCTAGACTCTGAATATATGGATGCAAGGGGCTGGGGTGAAGCTTCCAACCAAACATTCTAGACTCTTTGGGTATAGGGGTGCTGGCTCAAATCTGGCTACTTCCTATGGGAATGGGGTGATGTGGGGGAGGGGAGAGTAGGGAGCTGATGAGCTCATGCTCAGCAGGAGGGGTGGCTGGAGAGGAATCCAGTTAACTGCCATCCTGGGGACCTCAGGCATCTGTTCCTTGAAGGAGATGAGAAGGCATTTTACTAGGAGAAAAAATAGATTGTTATTACCGGCCCTATAAATGGGGCTAGCCATGGGAAGGGTGATTAACTGCCAGAAAGAATGGACTGAAAAGTGCCCTGGTTGCATAGGAGAGACAATGGTGAAAGAGCAAGACAGGAGAACAGGTATGCCCTTTAAGACCAGATTTCAGTTGCTGGGTAGGTTCCCATTTGAGCCTGGAGAGGTGGTACCAATGGTGAAGTCCTAGGAGCTGGTGCAGGTGCTAGCATTATCTGGAGAACCCTCTGTAAGTTGGTCTTGACCCAGACAGGAGTGACCTGCAAAATATGCTTAAAAATGGGTAGGGTCAAAATAGGCTTTGGAGGCTGTTAGTTCTCACCAGACCAAATTTTTTTGACATAGCAGCAGAACTTCTCCCAGGAACCTGTAGGTATCTGTAAGACAGATGGAACAGATAGAACAACATCTTGGTGTCATAGCAAAAGGCTGTGACTTTAGAATAAAAGACACGAACATTTTATAAGAAAATTAAAACAAATAGGAAACTCTGAACCTCTAAAGATACATCTGAAAGCTGTTAATTCTGGACTATGAAGCCTATGAAAGAGGCACACCTATCTGTATTTTTAGCAGGAAACTTAACAAATGAAGTAATGAGCTACCAGTACTCTTAAGCCATCAAATGCCATCAGACAGTTCTAAGACAGATAAGTAAATGTACATAAGTGAGACAGTTTTTTTTTTTTTAGCTACACAGGCAATTTCAAGTCTCTCCATAGTTTTTGGCGAATAATAAATGTCTTAGAAGCAGTACTTGTCTTTAGCTGCTAAGCCCAGGAGGCCTGATAGATTTTCCTGTGAGGGTAGAGTCCGGTCTACCTGTCTTGACAGGATGAGACAATCAATCCCCCAGTGTAGCTGATCAGTCCAGGAAGCTGATGATATGGAAGGCAGTTTTTTTGCTGTGTGGATAGTTTGCCATATTCAAAGGTAAGCCTCTAAGCAGAAAGTCTTTTGCAACCTTGTATCTTCTTGGAGGAGCTATTTGATGCTGCAGGAGCTGGCATGTCTCCCTGTCAAAAGAAGCTCTTTTGTTAAATGCTATACTCTTAGATCTGTAAAGGCACTTGAGTATTAGGGTATCATTACCAATCAGGTATATCTCAATTAGATATATAAGTTAAATTTAGACATATAGTTTATTCAATCAGTCACAGCTTACCAATGTTAGTAGAGTCAAGAAGATTAGAAGGAATATTTTAGTAAGGCAAAGTATATTGGAGTTGTAATGTCTCCTTGGTATGACCAGCGCACATGGGTACTCTTACCAAAGATGGTGCTGAGGTTTCTGTTTTGTCCTCAACCAAAAATGGCAGTTATCCATGTATTTGTATTTTTCCAGAGCTGCTGTAATAATCTGGAGATATAAGTTTTACAGATTTAAAACAAGCATACATACAGAGACATAAAACAAGCATATTGTGACCACATTATTTACACATATATTAACAGACAGATGAACAAAATTTTTCCAGGCAACTGTGTCAGTTGACCAACTTAAAAATCTTGAGTAGGCAGCAGAAACCAGGCAAGCACACAGGTGGTCCTATTGAGGGCCAGATCAGCAAATGCTGTAAGGGAGAACAGAAACATAAGTTTGAACACCTATGCATCTCAGAGTGGGAGGAGTGAAGGAAACAGATCTTTGTAGGGAGAATCCCAGTGTAAACAGATCATATGCCAGGAATGCAGACAAACAGCAAATAAGGGAAGCAGGGAGGGGAAGTGGGAGAGGGAGCAGTAGCACAGCATCCAAAAACCACGTGCATCTAGGGTGTTTGTTTACTTGTTCCCATGCCGGCAAAAAATTTTAGGCATAAAGGGATGAATGGTGTCAGATAGCCCCAATTTAAAAAGATTTTGTAAAAGGCAGTCCAAGGGCATTTGGGGATCAAATTGTAGGTATCCATTTTGCAAGTCTATGCTGGAACCTGAAGCCTAGCACAATGAATCCACCATGGTAGACTTGGGGTCTCAAAGGGGGTGTGAGAAATACCTTGAACAGGATGTCTCCTGAAAAAGGAATCCCACAGGACAAGGCAGATACTTGTCCAGGTAGCATGTTGGGTGCCTGGCATGGCTGTGTCTTCTCCAGGACAGCCCGAAAAATCATATGAGGCCCTAAGCTTTAAAAGCAATGACTTGGTAATCAGAATTTACCCAGACAAAACCAATCTTAGCCTAGCAGAAAGCAGGTTTGAGTCTTGTGGCCCTGGGCTGGTGAGAAAAACAGCTCCTTTGGTGGGACCTCCAGATGAAGCTTCTGCACCCTGATAAGATTCTCCACCAATGTAGTAATCCAAATCAGACCTAATCAAACTGAATTAGAAAAAGCTCAAGTTTAATGGACATCAATGCTCCCAGATGGCTTTCCAGCCACCCAGAGAGGAGCTGGGGGGAAAAAAGACCAGAAAATTATGTGTTTGTTCTCTGGGGTACAATTTAAATACCCTGTAGGAGTGGCCTTAAGCATCTCTGGGGAGGAGTCATTGTTTGGCAGTTTTCTCAGAGGTGGAGTCTGGACTGAGGCAGCTCCCAGGGGAGGGGTCTAGGATGGAACATCCTCCTGAACATTCTAGAATCTTTGTATATATGGATGCCAGGGGCTGGGGTGATGCTTCCATCCAAACAACAGAAACCAAGGAAATCTAGATAATCATAAGGATATGCTTTTTAAACTTGTATCTCAACAAATTGGAAAATCTAAAAGAAATCGGTAATTTTCTCAATAGATACCACTTACCAAAGTAAAATTAAGCTCAGATAAACAATTTTAAAAGGCCTATAACCTCTATGGAAATAGAAGCAGTCATTAAGTCTCCCAACTAAAAAATGTCCAAAGAAAGATGATTTTAGCAGAGAAGTCTACCACACCTTTAAAGAAAATTTAACAATACTGTTATAAAATATTATTTTAACTAGGCAAGGATGTGTTACATTTGTTTATGCTTTAGAATTACTTTAACTGTGTAAAGGTGTATTAGGGTTAAGGGTTAGGGGTTAAGGTTAGGATTAGAGGTATTGATTCATAACTTTCTGAGGAACCACCATATTGATATCCAAAGTGTCTGTACAAGTTTGCACTCCCGCCAGCAATGGAGGAGTGCTTCCCTTGCTCCACATTTCTTCGGCATGAGCTGTCACTTGTGTTATTGCTCTTAGCCATTCTGACAGGTGTAAGATGGAATCTCAAAGTAGTTTGTGTTTCCCTGATGGCTGAGGATATTCAACATTTCTTGAAGTATTTCTCAGACATTTGAGATTCCCCTATTGAGAATTTGCTTTTAGATCTGTACCCACTCCACGAGACAGATACCAAACACTGCTTTGGTGACAAGTACCAGAGATTTGATACCCCAGAGACCTAGGGTAAAACCAAACATTCCTGGACTTAAAGAAAGGGGATTAATAAAATGATTCTTAATGATATTCTGCTATGCTCATAGATCAGTGCCTTATTAGGTCATCATCAGAGAGGCTTCCTCCGGCAGCAGATGGGAACAGATGCTGTGACCTACAGCCAGACCCACAGTCAGACATAATGTGGACAGTCTAAATTGGAGGTCTCATCAAATCTCTCTCCTCAGAGCTCAGAGAATCCTGAGGAAGAGAAGGAGGAAAGAGTAGAAGAGCCAGAGGAGATGGAGGACACCAGAAGAACAGGACCCTCTGAATCATATTCTAAGCAAGGTGCATGTGAGTTCACAGAGACTGAAGCAGTAAGTACAGGGCCTACATGGGTGTGCACCAGGTCCTATTGTTATTGGATTCCTGACTATGGGAATGAGTTAGTCTCTAACTCTTATTTATGTCTACTCCTGGGACTCTTTTCCTACTGTTGGGTTGCCATGTCCAACTCTGATATGATAGTTTTTGTTTATCTTATTATATTTTGTCAAAAATTACATTCTATTTTTTTCCTTTATTTTTATTTTTCCATTCAAAAATTTACACTTCCTCCCCTCCTCCCAAACCCCTCCCACTCCCCCACTTATCCTCCTCCCTCCCCCTCCCTGCTTGAGAGAGGGCAGGAAACCCTGCCCTGTGGGAAGCCCAAGGCCCTCCCCTCTACATCCAGGCCTAGGAAGGTTTGCATCCAAATAGACCAGGCTCCCAAAAAGCCAGAACATGCCAAAAAACAAGCCCCAGTGCCTTTATCAATGGCTTCTCAGTCAGCCCCCATTGTCAGCCACATTCAGAGTCTGTTTTGGTCACATGCTCATTCAGTCCCAGTCCAGCTGGATTTGGTGAGCTCCCATTAGAACAGGCACACTGCCTCAGTTGGTGAACCAACCCCTCATGGTCCTGACTTCCTTTCTCATCTTCTCCCTCCTTCCACTCTTCAACTGGACCTTGGGAGCTCAGTCTGTTCCTCTGATGAGGGTCTCTGTCTCTATCTCCATCTATCGCCGGATGAAGATTCTATGGTGATATTCGAGATAATCATCAGTGTGATAGTGTGGCGAGGGCAGTTCAGACACCCTCTCCTCTGCTGCCCAAGGACCTAGCTGGGGACATCCCCGTGGACACCTGGGATCCCCTCTAGAGCCAAGTCTCTTGCTAACCATAAAATGGCTCCCTTAATGTAGATATTTTCTTCCCTGCTCCTATATCCACCCTTCCTCCATCTCCCCTCTCCCACTCCCCCAAGCTCTTGCCAGTCTTTCCCTTCTCCCTTCCCTCTCCCCCTCACCCCTTCCCCCAACCTCATCCCTACCCCTACCCCCACCCCCATGAGATACCATCTTACACCTGTCAGAATGGCTAAAATAAAAAACACCAATGATAGCCTATGATGGAAAGGATGTGGAGTAAGGGGAACACTCATCCATTGCTGGTGGGAATGCAAACTTGTGCAACCACTTTGGAAATCAGTGTGGCAGTTTCTCAGGAAACTGGGAGTCAACCTACCTCAGGATCCAGCAATTCCACTCTTGGGAATATACCAGAGAGATGCCCAATCATACTACAAAAGCATTTGTTCAACTATGTTCATAGCAGCATTATTTGTAATAGCCAGAACCTGGAAATAACCTAGATGCCCCTCAATGTAAGAATGGATAAAGAAAGTGTGGAATATATACACATTAGAGTACTACTCAGCGGTAAAAAAAACAATGACATCTTGAATTTTCATGCAAATGGATGGAAATAGAAAACACTATCCTGAGTGAGATAACCCAGACCCAAAAAGATGAATATGGTATATACTCACTCATTAGTGGACTCTAGCCATAAACCAAGGACATTAAGCCTATAGTTCACAAGCCTAGAGAAGCCAAATAACAAGATGAACCCAAAGAAAAACATATATAGATTCTCCTGGAAATTGGAAGCAAAAAATTACATTCTATTAAATTGGAAATTTTTAGAGAAATGGATTAATTTCTAGATGAATATGACCTACCAAAGTTAAACCAAGATGAAGTAATTTAACCATACCCATAACAACCAACAAGATTAAAAACAATTAAAAATCTCCTAAGGCCCAAAAAGGGTCACATTGATATCCCTGGGAAGGGGAGATTGAAGAGATCTCCTGGGTAAACTGGGGGGGGGTGAACATGAGGGATTAGATTGGGCATATTGGGGGTGGGACAAAGAGGGAGAGTAATAAGAGATGTCTTGATAGGGGGAGGTGAAGCATTTAGGGATCAGGGAGAAACCTGGTGCCAGGGAAACTCCCAGAAACCCACAAGGATGACCCCAGCTAAGATTCCTAGCAATAGTGGAGAGGGTGCCTGAACTTCCCATTTCCTGTAATCAGATTGGTGAGTATCCTAGTAGTCATCAGAGAGCCTCCATCCAGTAAATGATGGAAACAGATACAGAGATCCACAGCCAAGCACTGGTCAATCTCTGGGAATCCTGCTGAAGAATAGGGGAAAGAATTTTATGAGCCAGTGGGGGTCAAGGTCATCACAAGGAAACACACAGAAACAACTAATCTGGACTAGTAAGAGTTTACAGACTCTGGGCTGAAAACTAAGGAGCTTGCATGGAACTGACCTACGCCCTCTACACATGTGTGACAGTCGTGTAGCCTGGTCTATTAATGGGACTCCTAGCAGTAGGATCAGTGTTTGTCCCTAACACTTGGGCTGGCTTTTGGGAAACTATTCCTCATACTGGGTTTCTTTCCCAGCCTCAATACAAAGGGAGGAGCTCAATACTACCTCAACTCAATAGACCACGGTTTGTTGACACCCATGAGATGCCTCCACCTTTCTGAACAGAAATAAAGGATGAATGAATGGGGGCAGAGAGAGGGAATGAAAAAAGAGGAAGGAGTGAAAACTAAAGTCAGGATGTAAAATAAATGAAAACATAATAAAAAAGAACAATCTACCAACTAAAAATACCCAAGACAAGATTAAGCATAGAATTACACCAGACGTTCAAAGAACTAATAACAATACTTATTGAGTACTTCTATAAAATATAAAATAAAAACTTTCAAATTTTTTATAAAATCAGTACTTTGATACCAAAACCAAATAAAGTCCCAACAACAACAAAAAAGAAGAATTACAAGCCAATTATATGCCATGTTAAATACAGACCTAAAACCACTAAATATTTACAGACCAAATGGGACAAAACCTGAAAAACACCATTCAACATGATCAAGTTGGCTTCTCCCCAGGAATACAAGGTTCATTCCACATACATAAATAAACAAATATAACTCAGATCTGGAGAGATGGCTCAGTGGTTAAGAGAATTTACTGCTCTTCCAAAATGCCTGACTTCTGTTTTCAGTATTCACTTAGGTCTCTCACACTCATTGTAACTCCAGCTCCAAGGGACGCTCTGGCTTCCTAGGGCACCTGCACTCACAAGCACATACAGACACATATAAAGATATGGTATATAATTAAAAATAATTTAAAAATAAGCAAATGTAATTTACCACATAAATGAACTCAACAACATTATCCACATGATGATTTTACTTGATGCAGAAAAAGCCTTGGACAAAATCCAACGTTCCTTCATGTTAAAAATCCTGGGGAAAGCCATGGAGAGAGTGCACATACCTCAAAATGATATATACAGCAAACTGAGTCATCAGCATGCTAAAGGGATAAATTATGAAGTATAGACATTAAAATCAGGAGCCAGACAAGGGTGTCTACTTTTGCTGCTCCTATTCAATATAGGGCTTGAAGTCCTAGTTAGAGAAATAAAAAAATTAAAAGAGATATAAATAAGAATGAAGAAATAAAAGTCCCTTATTTTCAAATGACAGGATTTTCTTATCCTTTCTTTTCTTTTTTTTTTTCTGGTTTTTTGAGACAGTGTTTCTCTGTGTAGGCTTAGCTGTCCTGGAACTTGCTTTGTAGACCAGGCTGGCATCAAACTAAGAGGTCTTCCTACCTCTGGCCTCCTAAATGCTGGGATTAAAAGTGTGAACCACCATTACCAGGCAATGATAGGATTCTAAACAAGAGGTCCAAAAGATTCCACAGAAACTCCTAGAGCTGGTTGTTGTAGCATTTCAACTGTATTTTAATAAATAAAGACTACCCGAAGATCAGAGAGTAAAACAGTCCCTCTGGCTGGCCTTACAGACAAGGTTATGGTAACACACACCTTTAATCCCAGTAGCCACAATGACACAAACCTTTAATTCCAGTAACCACACTAGTCGTCATAGAAGCCAGGCGGGACACGCCTTTTATCCCAGCCCTAGAGAGGAATATAAAACGCGAGAAAACAGCTCTCAACAGTCTCATTCTGAGATTCCAGGAGGCAGGACTGCCATTTCAGATTGAGGTTGAGGTAAGAGCCAGTGACTAGATGTTTTGCTTTTCGAATCTTCAGGTTGAGCCCCAATATCTCTAGGTTTTTATTAATCATGCTTCATTTGGCACCCATGTGGATTCCAACTCCATGCCTACCAGGACTGGTTCAAAAGGTCCACAGTCAAAGGTCTCCCAACCCCACCCATCTGGCTTGATTTCACCTAGTAAATGTTTGCCAAAAACTCCACCACAGCAGAGCTACCCCTTTGGTGGAACCACTGTGTGGCAACGCAGCAATTTCCCAGGTTCACACACATTTTTCCACCCTTGCCACTTTCACTGCTGTGCAGTGAGTTGAACAGTTTCTAGTTTGTGTTCCCAGCTTCTAGTTTGTGGGTTCCTTGACACTCTGGTCACCAAAAAAACTCTCTACTGATGTGGGATTTCCCTCTGTATGCTGTGATTACCATTAATGAATAAATAAAACTGGCTTGGCCTATTGATAGGGCAGAACTTAGGTAGGTGGGGAAAACTAAGTTTGAAAGACCCCAGCTTAGCTGCTGTAATGCCATTTTGCAAGGCCTTCACACAAACAAGTATTAGTTCAAGGTAAAGTCGGTACTCCTAGGCTGCCAAAGAGGATATCTGTGGTCAGACATCAGGCCTAGGAGGGGAACGAAAAGTTCTGGGAAAAACCACATGAGCCCTAGATAGAGCCAAGTCAGCTATTATCAGATCTACATGTACCCGAGGAACTTGTCCCCAAGTGAACCCATCGCCTCATTTGAACTGACCAATGGGATCCCTGTAACCATACATCTGCTTCTGTATGACTGCTTCTGCCGCCCTTTTCCTATAAAAAGACCTTCTCCCAGACTGCAGGGCGCACAAGTCCTCCGAAAGACTTTGCCGCCCGCAGGTACCTGTGTACACCCAATAAAGCTCTTGCCATTACAGCCTGTGGTCTCAGACTGTTTCTTGGGCTCAGGGGTCTCCTCCTGAGGGAAGGTCCTCCCCAAGGGTCTTTCAAGTTGAATACTGGGAGAAAGAAGGGCAGAGTAAGAGTGATGACATGGAGCCACCACCGAAGATTTACGTGCTGAAACTCTGCTGGTAGGCCATGACCTCATGATGATATGCATATTAATAGAAATGGGTTAAATTAATATGTAAGAGTTAGCTAATAAGAAGCTAGAGCTAATGGACCAACTAGTGATTTAAATAATTTAAATAAATTAAATAATATGGTTTCTGTGTGATTATTTTGGGTCTAAGCTAGCTGGGTGGCCAGGAAGAACAAGCGCCTCCCTCCTACTATACTCTATGTTTACAGAATCAATTTAATGGCTTATTTTGACATACATATTTGTTGAGTATTTAAGGTGGTACCAAGGCAGAACTGAGCAGGAATGTTCACAATGATGCCAGTCATGTCTCTTTGCCATGCGCCTGCAACCGTTGACACCTACTGGACAAAAAAGATTATTACACCTACAACAATTTATTGACATCTCATAAAAGAGGTTAAGTCTATTTGATTAATAAGTAAATCAATAAATTTGAAAGTTATATAATTGCAGACATTATCACCATCCAGGAATTTCATAACCTTTTTGCTTATACTATGAATGATGTTCTGCAAGGCTTATATGAATTTTTTGATGAACCCATTTATTTAATATTGGAACATAGCTTTGTTTTTCATGTTGTATCCTTAAAAAATGGTTTGATAACAGAGCCAAGAATGAGGCACTTTAAGAAATAATAGTCTTGCTGGGCGGTGGTGGCGCACGCCTTTAATCCCAGCACTTGGGAGGCAGAGGTAGGCGGATCTCTGTGAGTTCGAGACCAGCCTGGTCTACAAGAGCTAGTTCCAGGACAGGCTCCAAAACCACAGAGAAACCCTGTCTCGAAAAACCAAAAAAAAAAAAAAAAGAAAAAAGAAATAATAGTCTTTAAAGACTAATAATGATCAGCTTGTTAGGTATATTTCTTAAGACAAGCCTCTCCAACAATGCAAATAATTCCAACTAGACCAAATTAGACCTAATAAAAGATGTCCACGTTAATGCAGCACTCCAGGGTGGCACCAAGAAAGCATGGCAAGGGGGAGAGAGCAGGAGAGACCACACAAAACCCAAAGACCACATGTTCCTTTTCTGGGTGGCAGCCTAAATAGCCTGTGGGAGTGGTCCTGTGAGGGAGATGGTGAAAACGTGGGCCTCAGGCAATAAGGCTACCCAACACAACTGGCTTCAATTAGTTTCAGCAGTCCTGAAAGATGGGCCACAAATACTGTGGAAATGCTACTAGCGAGAAAAGGCAAGAATTTTAGAACAGGGAAGAGCAAAAGGATTTGAGGTTTCCCAAGATCAAATTCCTGGCAAGGGCACTTATGCGGACCCACAGGATTAAGCTCTTTATGATGAACACACCTTGTCCCTATGCCACACAGCAGCCTTAAATGCTTGGGACAAGATTCAAAAACCAGAAAAAAGAACTGAATCATATAATAGGTTAAACAAGGCCAAAGAGAAACCTTTAGTGACTTTTTACAAAGATTAACTAAGGCTGTACAAATACGAATAACAGATCCAGAAGCTAGATGAGTACTTATTAAATCTCTGGGTTTTGAAAATGCCAACCTAGAATGCAAAAATATGCTTGGACCTTTAAAGGTTAGATCAGCACCAATGGACGAATGATCTACATACAATGAATGTTGAGACATTTGACTATGATACTGAGGCTTGGATAGAATAAGCAATTTTGAAAGCTATGAGGAGACATCAGAATACCAAAGTTTTAATTGTGGTAGACTAGGACATGTAAGAAGGGATTGTAGACAAGAAACTCCTAGGAATAATGTCTCTTCTGGGAAATGAAAAAAGAAAATAAAAGGTCTGGATTATGTAGAAGATGTGGCAAAGGCCAATATTGGACCAATGAATGCAGATAAGCAAAACACGAACAAGGCAACCCAGCAACACACTGTGGAGGGCAAGTCAAATCTCACCAGGAAAATTTAAAAGAAAAATCAGTGCATCAGTGCCTGCAGGAAAAAACAAAAACAAAAACAACAAAAAACATACTGTTCTGGATGATGGCTTAAACGTGGAGGATGAATCAAAAATCCCAATAGGAAATAGGAAACATATATTTTGGTATATTTCTATAAATGATCAAAGGCCAAAGCTAAGAGTACATATAAATAACATTGTAATTGAGGGATTACTGGATACAGGTGCAGATGTGACTATCATTACTCCAGAATCTTGGCATCCAAATTGATCTCTTTAAGAGGTAGATGTTCAATTCCTAGGATTTGGAATCCTATCTCAAGTGAAACAAAGCACAAAATGGGTTGAATTCATAGGGCTAGAAGGACAGAGAGGAAGGCTGAGGCCAATGTGGCTAGTATCGCAGTAAATTTACATGCAGCAATGTAATATCCAGATTAGCATTTCTTCAGTACCAAAAATTGATGTTTCTGGGAAGAATATTACAAAGTACAACAAAAAAAAGAAGGTCACCAGCCATTCAGGCTGTACAAGAATACAAAACAACTAGCAAACCTTCACAGATACCAACAGTCCTACCTTTAAAATTGTTAAATGAGAAATTAATATGGGTTAAACAATGATATTTAACAGAAGAGAAACTGCAGGCTTTAGAATAGCTGGTATAGGAGCAACTAGATAGATGCTCACCATATTGAAGAATCAACCAGCCCTTGGAATTCTCCTGTATTTATTATTAAAAAGAAATCTGAAAAATCGAGAATAGAGACAGACTTAAGAGCTGTCAAAAAGGTAATTCAACATATGGGCCCTCTATAATCTGAAATTACTTTGCCTTCCTTATTACCTAAAAGATGGTCTCTTATAATTATTGATTAAAAGATAGTTTTTTTTACTGTACCTTTACAAAAAAAAGAGAAAAATTTGCCTTCACTGTGCCTACTTATCATAATTCCCAGCCTACTAGGAATATCAATGGACAATGGACCGTCTTCCAACAGAGAATGATCAATAGTTCCACCCTGTGCCAATACTTTGTAAGTCAGCCATTGGAAATAATATGTAATCAGTTTCCTAAATCAACAATTTACCATTACATAGATGACATTTTGTTATCTGATTCAAAAGTAGATGTATTCAAAAGAATGTTTGAAGACAAAAGTTTTACCAAAATGGGGATTACAAATTGCTTCTGAAAAAAATACAAAGAAGACAGTCTGTCAACTACCTAGGTTATAAAATAGGTTTACAGAAAATCAGAATGCAAAAGGCACAAATTAGGAGAGCCTGACTGTGAAATCTTAATGACTTTCAAATATTGCTAGGAGATATTTCCAGTCTATGGCCTGCTGTTGGGATAACACCTGATCTAATAATTCATTTAAACAAATCTCAGATGGTGACAAAGACTTAAATAGTCCCAGGGAATTAACAGCTAAAGAAAGAATTAATTATGGTTGAAGAGAAATTACAGAAGGCAAAGGTGGATCAGGTGGATCCAAATCTTAATTGCATTCTAATCATATTGCCTTCCAGAATTCTCCTACAGGAATTTTTTTTTCGATTTTAGATAATTTTAATTGTACAGGTCATGATTTTTCAATGAAAATAAGCAAAACAAAACATTTGAGCAAATGAGTTATTCTAGAGTATAACATTTGGTTTATGTTATATTTCGTATGACACATAATACGTAATATATTTTAATGTCTTGAGATTTCGGCAATTCTAATATAATAAAAGTTTGGATCCAATACATGAGGAAGACAGTATAGACTCTATTCTTATTCTTCCCAAAGTTCTGTTTTCAACCATTTCTGTTAAACATGGGTACGCAGGGATGAGAGTAAAATACATTTTAAGCATTTTAAAGTAAAATTTCATATATACCAGTATAATAAAAAGAAAACAGTTGTAACTTTTTAAGAATTGGTGATGGTCTGATTCTGGATATCTTTGAAGGAAAAGGCAGTGAGATATGCTAACGGATTAGATGCTGAGAATAAGAAAAAGCAGTCACTGATGATTCCAAGAATTTTGACCAGAGCAATTAGAAGGACAAGATCCTACTAGTTGAAGTTAGGAAAACAGTGTGTATATGGGGTTTTTTTTATTCTTTTTTAATTAATATTTCCACCTGCTCCCCGTTTCCCATTTCCCTCCCCTCCTCCCAAATATTACCCCCTCCCCCCACTCCCCTCACCCTATCCCCACTCCTCTTCTCCACCCCCCACACCATTCCCCCTCCCTTTCGATACTGAAGAGCAGTCCAAATTCTCTGCCCTGCGGGAAGACGAAGGTCTTCTATCTACGTCCAGGAAGGTGAGCATCTAAACAGGCTAAGCTCCCACAAAGCCAGTTCATGTATTAGGATCAAAACCTAGTGCCATTGTCCTTGGCTTCTCATCAGCCTTCATTGTCCGCCATGCTCAGAGAGTCCAGTTTCAACCCATGCTTATTCAGTCCCAGTCCAGCTGGCATTGCTGGGCTCCCAATAGATCAGTTCCACTGTCACAGTGGGTGGGTGCACCCCTCGTGGTCCTGACTTCCTTGCTCATGTTCTCCCTCCTTCTGCTCCTCATTTGGACCTTAAGAGCTCAGCCCGTTGCTCCAAATTGAGTCTCTGTCTCTACCTCGATCCATCGCCATATGAAGGTTCTAAGGTGATATGTAAGACATTCATCAGTATAGGATAGGGTCATTTCAGGTTCCCTCTCCTCAGTTGCCCAAGGTACCAGCTGGGGACATCTCCCTGGACACCTGCGAACCCCTCTAGAGTCAAGTCTCTTGCCAACCCTAAGATGGCTCCCTTAGTTAGGATATATACTTCGCTGCTCCCGTATCCACCCTTCCTATATCCCAACCATCCCAATCCCCCGAGCTCCTCCCATCCTCCCCTTCTCATGTTTCTCATCCCATTTCCCCTTTGCCCCATGCCACCTCACCCGCAAGTTCCCAGTTTTTGCCCTGCAATCTTGTCTACTTCCCCTCTCCAGGCGGATGACTATACGATTTTCTTTGGGTTCACTTTCTTATTTAGCTTCTCTAGGATCACAAATTATATGCTCAATGTCCTTTATTTATGGCTAGAAACCGATTATGAGTGAGTACATCCCATGTTCCTCTTTTTGGGTCTGGGATACCTCACTCAGGATAGTGTTTTCTATTTCCATCCATTTGCACGCAAAATTCGAGAAGTCATTGTTTTTTACCGCTGAGTAGTACTCTAATATGTATATATTCCACACTTTCTTCATCCATTCCTCCCTTGAAGGGCATCTAGGTTGTTTCCAGGTTTTGGCTATTACAAACAATGCTGCTATGAACATAGTTGAACGGATACTTTTGTCATTTGATGGGGCATCTCTTGGGTATATTCCCAATAGTGGTATTACTGGATCTTGGGGTAGGTTGATCCCGAATTTCTCCTACAGGAATTTTAAAGCAGAGGGAAGATATTATCTTAGAATAAATTTTTTTTACCACATAACCCAAGTAAAAAGTTAAAAACTTATGTGGAAAAGGTCTCTGAATTAATTATAAAAGGAAAATTGAGACTTCGTCAATTAGCAGGAATAGACCCAGCAGAGATTATAGTGCCTTTTACTACTGATGAAATTTTAAAATTATGGGAAGACAATGAACCCTGGCAAAGAACGTGTGCTAATTTTTAGGAGAAATTAATAACAATTATCCCCATAGTGATAGAATTAACCTTATAAAGAGAATTACTTAGATTCTTTCCCACATTGTATATGACACACCAATACCTGGAGCCCATACATTCTATACTGATGCAAATAAATCAGGAAAGGCAGGTTACACATCAGAATATTTAAGCAAAGTGGAACATAACCCTTATAATTCTGCCCAAAAGTCAGAATTATATGCTATTTTCATGGTACTAAGGGATTTTAAAGAACCTCTCAATATAGTCACTGATTTATAATATACAGAGAGTTGTCTTACATATTGAAACTGCTGAATTTATACCAGATGATACAGAATTCACTTCATTTTTCATTCAAGTCCAATAGGCTTTGTCCCATATATTTAATACACATTAGATCCC
Source organism: Chionomys nivalis (assembly GCF_950005125.1). NCBI lineage: Eukaryota > Metazoa > Chordata > Mammalia > Rodentia > Cricetidae > Chionomys > Chionomys nivalis. The sequence continues at coordinate 148,546,730 of NC_080086.1, read as the reverse complement.
ATACAGGTCTGCCAGGTCCTCTAGCACATGGTAATGCTGAAATTGATCGATTATTTATTGGAAATGTGCTGAGGCCTCAGAATATCATAAAAATACATCTTGTCAATAGCAAAGTTTTTTTGAAAAGTTTTCTATTATAAGGAAACAAGGTAATGAAATTATAAAGAGCTGTCCTATTTGCTTTTTCTATAACCGAACACCATTACCTGCAAGGAGTGACCCAAAGGATACTCAGAGGAATAAATCTGGCAGATGGATTGTTCCACTTTACAGAATTTGGAAAATTAAAATATGCACACACCATACCAATGACATTTATTCAGATTTTCAATGGGCAATTGCTTTCAGCTCAGAAAAAGCTGATTCAGCAATCACACATTTATTGGAAGTTATGGCCATCATGGGTATACCTGCACAAATAAAGAGATAATGGTCCAGCATATGTGTCTAAGAAAACGAAAGTTTTTTGCTTAATATAAAACATACTACAGGTATACCAAATTACCCTATAGGTCAGGCAGTTATTGAAAGACCAAATCAAACTATAAAGGATATGTTAAACAAGCAGAAAGGGATGGAAAACACCCCCAGAAATAGAGTGCATAATGCTTTATTAACCTTGAATTTTCTTAATGCTAATGAGAAAGGAACAACAGCAGCAGAGAGACATTGGATAATAGAAAAAACTTCTGAATTAAATCAACCAGTGTATTTCAAGGATGTGTTGACTTCAAAATGAAACAAGATGTGCTACATTGAGGAAGAGGTTTCACTCATTTCCACAGGAGAAGAAAAGCTATGCATACCATTAAAATTAATGAAGATGCAGTTTGAAAAAGAGAAACCTCTTGGGACAGAGAAATGAGTTCTCATCCACAGAGGTGACAATCATATAGGTGGTAATGAAACCTCATAAGGGTTGGGGCAGGGTTCTGTTCTTGTCTTTGCAGGAAAAATAACTCATCTTCAAAAAGTCAAGAGTCCTTGGACATTTATATGCCTAAAGAAGAAAATATGGTTATCCAGAAAGAATCACCAAGCAAAGAGAAATCTGACTTACGGCACCATATCCTCTACATGGGAAAACTTCATTGCCTGAACACACACAACACACTCTTCAGAATAATAAAAGCACAAATCACTTAAAAATCAAAGCTGGCTTTGGAACTGGAAAATGGCTATCCTTCTCTAAATCCAAGCATGTTGTTAAAAGAAAAATTCAGAGTTTCTGTCTCATATCAGGAATCATCTGGTATGGGACAGAAAGAAGGAAGAATTTAGAAAAAATTTTATTTTTCTCCATACCTATTTTTGTTGAATATGTCTATATGAGTAATATTTAAGCTTTCCACAATGAACAATAAATTTTCCTGAAGTAATCTTTAAAGTTTCCAGGAAGAAGATGGGACCCCACAATGATTCCACCTGGTAGATATGATGTTATGATGCTGACAGCACTACTTTAAGATCGATTTTGGGTACCAGCTGCTCAAGATGATTTCCACTTGGTTAGCTGAAATGGTGTACCTTCTTACAATGTTCTGGCCAGAATTTTAAATTAGAACTTAAAAAAAAAAACCCTATCAACTATTATGAGACTATTTGCAATTATACCAGACAGTAATCTTGAAACTTAACCATCATTTTAGTTTTTACAGGATCCCATAGAAAGAACATCGTCCCCATGGCAGCTGGAAGTAATTCTAGAAGATAACATTCCTTCCCCCAACAAGGTTTGTCTTCATGGTTAGGAACATCAATTAGGGGTTATTATAACTGGTATAGGGTTGGGGCTTGGAGTGTAAATATTACAGGCTTGGGGGAAAAAAAGAAATGGGAAAAAAGAAAAAAGGGATATAAATATAATAAATTTAAAAGGTAGATTACTGAATCTACTTTTTAAAAGCACTATTAGTTTTCAATGCTTTACATTGGTTTTACTTTTGTATATTGTATGCAAATTTTGTATAAAGATACAAATTTAATTTTCTTAAAACATATTGTACATACATTTGTAATCTTGTTCAAGGTATTACACCTATACAGCTCATCTAACAATGTAATGCAAATTTCTAGTCCTTGAAAATTATTATTATCAACTGCTTAGAATAAAAAAAAAATCACCGAGTATAATCAAACGTGTAGTCATATTAGGTATGTTTTCAAGATTAAACAAAGATACAATTTAGATAAATAGATCATCTTCAAACACTTCAGAGATATACAGAATATGACATTTAAGATGTTTTAATAACTTAGGTTCTTCTTTTTTATGACAATGAGACATGTCTGCTCCTGGCAGCACCAATCTACTTAAGAGAAGATAATGAGTTGGTGGGAAGGATGGAAGGAAGGAAGGAAAGAAGGAAGGAAGGAACTAATCAGGAATACAATGCAATTTAAGTAGCCAAACACATAAATAACCTTGGAATAAACCTAACCAAAAAGTCAAACTTCTACAATGAAAACTTTAAAGTATTAAAGAAACTGAAGAATAGATTAGAAGACTGCTGATGTACTTGACTGGTAGGGTTAATATAAAAACTTTGGCTTTTCTGCCAAAAGCAATCTATAGATCTAGTATAACCCCCATCAAAATTACAACACAATCCTTCACAGAAATTGAAAAAGGCAATGGTTAAGATTTATTAGAAGCACAAAAGATCCTGGATAGTCAAAAGTACCTTAGGAATAAAAATACTGCTAAAGGTATCAGCATTCCTGATTTCAAATTATATTACAAAGCTTTCTAAAAGTAAAAACAGGATGATATAAAATAAAAATAAAAAAAGCATAAAGTCAGTGGAATAAAATGAAGGACCCCAATATAAGTCCATACACCAACAGCCACCTGGTTTGTTGTTTTGTTTTGTTATTCTAAGATACCAAAAACACACACTGGAGAAAAACAGATTTTTTTATTTTTTATTTTTTAGAAATGGTACCTGAAAACCTGGCTATCTATAAATAAAAGAATGAGACTTGATCTTTCTCTCTACTCTGTATAAAAATCTACCCTAAATAGATCAAGCATCTCAATTTTAAGCCTTGAATGCTGAGCATTCTAGAGAAAAAGGGGTACACTTCAGCATATAGTCCAGGGCCACCAACCAGCAAGTGGAACTTCGTGTAACATGAGGGGCCTGCTAGTTGGGGTTTCTGTCCCACCTGGTACCCCACAGGTGGCAAGTCCCAAAGAAAATCACACAGAGGGGCTGGAGAGATGGCTCAGCGGTTAAGAGCATTGCCTGCTCTTCCAAAGGTCCTGAGTTCAATTCCCAGCAACCACATGGTGGCTCACAACCATCTGTAATGAGGTCTGGTGCCCTCTTCTGGCCTGCAGGCATATATACATACAGAATATTGTATACATAATAAATAAAATTAAAAAAAAGAAAATCACACAGATTATAAACTGATTGGCCCATTAGCTCAGGCTTCTTGCTAACTCTTATAAGTTGTATTAACCCATTATTCTTATATATGTTAGCCACATGGCTTGGTACCTTTCTCAGTGGGGCAGATCACATCCTGCTTCTTCGGTCATCTGGGCAGGAGTCGGGAATGGGCTTCCTCCTTCCCAGCATTTTCCTGTTCTACTTCCTCTCTGGTTTACCCACCTATACTTCCTGACTGATCAATCAGCATTTACTTAAAACATGATTGACAGAATATAGACAATTATCCCGCACCAACTTCGTGAAGTTAAAAGGCTTCTGTGCTGCAAAGGAAATTCTTAATCAACTGAAGAGGTTGATCACTGAAAAGGAAAAATCACTGCCAGCTACACATCTGACAGAGGGTTAGTGTAGAGAACATAAAAAGAACTCAAAAAACTAAACACCAAGAATACAACTTAAAATTGAGCTACAGAACTGAGAAATTCTCAAAAAAAAAAAAGGTACAAATGGCTAAGTAATAGTTTTTAAATGTCCCCCATTCTTAGCGATCAGGGAAATGTAAATTAAAACTACTTTGAGATTTTACCCCAGTCAGAATGGCTAAGATTAACAAATGACAACATGTGCTGACAAGAATGTGGGGATAGGGAAACGTCATGCGCCTTTGGTGGTAGTAAATCAGCATGGCAGTTTCTCAAAACAGCAGTGATGTATCTACTGTGTGAACCAGCCATCATATGCCCAAAGGACTCTTTATCCTACTACAAAAGACCTTTTTTGTTCATTGCTGCTCAGGTATCTATCAACTGAAAAAATAGATAATGAAAATTTGGTCTCTACACACAATGCAACTTTATTTATGTAAACATGAAATTGTGAAATTTTCAGGTAAATTGATAAAACTGTGTCTGAGTTGTGGTTTCTTTTAACTCTTCATTTCATTAATGTTTATTAGTAAACATTAAAATTTACAGGTTTTTCAAGTATCACAAATATATCCTCTGTAATATCATCATTTAATATAAAACAATTTTTACTTAAACTATATAACCAAGGTAACAATGCCTGGAATTTGTAAACATATTGTTTTCTTAGACAGAAAATATTCTTGTTCTTGCCAGGCAATGGTGGCACACGCCTTTAATTCCAGCACTCAGGAGGCAGAGGCAGGTGGATCTCTGTGAGTTCAAGGCCAGCCTGGTCTACAAAAGCTAGTTCCAGGACAGGCTCCAAAGCTACATAGAAACTCTGTCTCGAAAAATCAAAAAAAAAAAAAAAGAAAGAAAGAAAATATTGTTTTCAAAATGGAATCCTCTTTTTGTGGTTTTTTTTTTTTAACCTTATTTTTTTTTCTTTTTCTTGAGTTAGGGTTTCTATTGCTGTGAAGAGACACCATCACCATGGCAACTCTTATAAAGGGGAGACACCATCACCACAGCAACTCTTATAAAGGGAAACATTTAATTAAGATGGCATCTTACAATTTCAGAGGTTTAGTCTATTATCATCTAGGCAGACATGGCAGCATGCAGACAGACATGGTCTGATATCTTGGACATGGTCATCTTGATATGAAGGGAATAGTAAGGGAATCTGAGACAACTGGGTGTGGCTTGAGTATATATGAGACCTCAAAGCCCGCCTCCACAGTGGCATACTTCCTCCAACAAAGCCACACCTCCTAACAGTGCCATTTCCTTTAGGGGCCATTTTCTTTCAAACCGCCACCAACTGGAAAACATGATACTAAGTGAAGTAACACAAACATAGAAAGATAAATGCTACATGTTCTCATTCTTACATGGATCTCAGCATCAAATCTTTAGATTTGTATATCAAGCTTAAAGTAACTGTAGAAGCCAAGAAACTTAGGAAGGGGCCACTGAAGGGTAGGAAGTTCTTAATAGGAGGAAAATAGTAAAATATAAGTGATATGAAGAAGAAAAGTGGAATAATGAGGAAATTTAAGTGGGGAGAGAGCTATAAGGAAGAGGTAAATGAGGATGAGAAAATGTGGAATAACGTAAAGATGTTTGAAAAGGCCATGTTTACCTGTTATTTCATAGGCTTCTTAAATTTATATAATACACAGACATATTTATACAAATATATTAACTGGTCTACACAGGAGATAATACTCTTCCCTGGAGACATAAGATACCAACAGGATAGCAGTATGAAGTGTAGGATATCTCAACTCAAGTTGTAAGTCATGGGAGTGTCATAGAGATGATAAATATATATAGGTTATTGTCTTTGCCCTTGGGTGCCCACCGGAACTTGATAAGCTGCTATTGTTAAAGTTACAACACATCTTAATTGCAAAACATGAAGAATCCAAGTTGGTACTAACCAAGAAGCTTTCTTCTTGCTGGCTACTTCTCACAGTACTGGAAGGTGCTATGTAGGGGAAAATGTCATCAAAAGTCTTACCCAGCTGTGAGCACTGTAAACTACAGTAATGACCAGAATGGAAAGATAAGCCCATAGGTGAAATAGTGATATGAATGTTATGGAGCAATCGTCTGCTTTCTAGTTGGTTTGAAGGTCTGCTGCACAGAATGAAAGGAATAACTAATCAAATAAATCTGGCAAAAACAACTCACAGTCACAGAGCTCATTAAGTTTCAGGGGGTTGTGAACCTATTACTATTTTGATAAATGGACACAGTATCAAACTGCCCTCTAAATTCATATCTCTATACTCAAAGATTAATGCAGTTCTCAGATCTCATCAGAGAAGTTTCCTTGTGCAGTGGACAGAGGTTAACACAAAAACACACAAGGGATGTATGCAGACAATTGTCTGTAGAACATTGGGTCATAAATGGGACATATGTATTACACCTTCTCCATGGCTCAGGGATCATTACAGAAGAGGGGATAAGAACTGCAAAGGCTGTAAAAGTCACATTTCAAAGAGAACCAGGGCTAAACAGCTATCTTCAGGACAAGATGGGACCACTGCACACATGAATTCACTCACAGACACTCCGATTTCCTGGAGAAGTTAAAATGTAGTCAACATTCCAGCATGCCAAAATCGGAGGAGGTATTTACAGTTCATGTCTTCTGGGAAGGGAGAATCAGTTTTCTTTAAGGATGTGGTTGGTCTCTAGTAGGTTGGCCATGTCTAAGTGGATGACCCCACACTTATGAGTAAATAGACAGTCCTATTTGGACTCAGTGATTTTAAGAAAAAGGGGGTAGGAATATGGGAAGGGGAAGGAGTTAATATGATCAAAATATATTAAACAAATATATAAAAATCTCAATTAAAATATTTTAACATAAAATAAATAAACTTAAGGCTGGGGAGATGGCTCAATTATTTAAGTGCTTGAAAGCATGAGAACCTGAGTTCAGTGCCCAGAACACACATAAGAAGCCAGACACAGTGCACATTTGTAATTCCACTGCTACAAAGGTAGAGACAGGCAGACCCTGGGCACACTAATCAGCTGACCTTGCCTACATAGGTGATCTCCAAGGCAATGAGGGACTCTCTCTCAAAATACAGTTAGCAGCATTCATAAAGAATGAAATCCAAGGTTGTCATCTGGTCTTCACATGCATCTGCATAAAAGTGAACACAACCTCCCCCAAAACATGCACGCTCTCACACATATACAACCCAAAAACTGTTTAAAAATTTTAAAGCAGTAAATTAGTGAAATTTAAGGAGAGTATAACCTACTCCAGAAAGCATTCTATGACACTACTCCTCCATACAGAAAGTGCCCCTTCTTCATAATCCCAGAAAGCCCAGAGCTATCTCTGGATATCTCTATACTGCATTATCAAGATCTCTTTAAACATCAAAATTTTCAAACTGTGGGCCATGTAAGTATAAGAACCATGGTTTTTTTATTGTTTTTTTGTTTTGTTTTGTTTTGTTTTTTGGATTTTTGGGGGTGTATTTTGTTGTTGTTGTTGTTGTTGTTGTTATTGTTTGAGACAGAGTTTCTCTGTAGCTTTGGAGCCTGTCCTAAAACTAGCTCTTGTAGACCAGGCTGGCCTCAAACTCACAGAGATCCGCCTGCCTCTGCCTCCCTAGTGCTGGGATTAAAGGCGTGCGCCACTATCCCACAGAACCATGTTTTTAAATTTATCCTTAAGTTGCCAGAACTGGATACAAAACAGATACCAAGTATCCTTTGTTTCTAAAAGCATCAGTCTTTATCACTACCAACTAGCATACAACAATCAATAAAGGACTTGCTCTAATGCCATAATGATTTCATTTCAGTAAGTCCAAACAGAAACCCCTTCCATAACAATGCCAAAATTTCAAAGAGTATGAGAGATTTTCAGGCATAACCAAAACTTTTTTATTTTTTACAACCCAAATACAAAGACCTAATCCAACTAGTTCCAGAACACTTACACACACTTTTTTTTTTGTCCACTAAGCAAACAGAACAAAGTTTTTAAGGGGACATGTACAGAAACAATAGAAGACTACATGTCAGTCAAGGGTTGGCTTCACCATTTCTTTCTTTATATCTATCTAAGCTCTCCACCTTTGACTCATCTTCTTTGTTATGCTGAATATACTCAATCTCTTTTTCTGGGTTTGGAAGTGATTTCCCCTTTGGAAGCAAGAAACACTCAGCATTCAAAACTTGCTCAGCAGTCATTGAACTTCTAAAATATATCAAGCTACAGAGGAGGGATTTGACATTATCATCCTGAAAGGAAAAAGAAACATTTTTTTAAAAAGAATCAAAATCAAAAGTAATGGGAAAAAGAGGAACAAATCTGTAATGATAGAAAGACGCCACAAATCTAAATAAAGACTATGAGATGGTACTCCCATTATAATCTCTAGAGTCAAGATTTTTTTTTTCTTAAAGATCTCCTGAGTAAACTGTGAACATGCAGGTCACAGGAGAGGGGAGAAGGAAGGGAGGGAGGTGAGCAGAGAAAAATGTATAGCTCAATAAAAACAATTGTAAAAAAAAAAAAAAAAAGACTTTTTTTTTGGCTTTTCAAGATAGAGTTTCTCTGTGTAGCCCTAACTGCTCTGGAACTAGCTCTGTAGACCAGACTGGCCTTGAATTCACAGAGATTCATCTGCCTCTGTCTCTGCCTCCCAAGCGCTGGGATTAAAGGCATGCACCATCATTGATTGATCTTAAAAAGTCTTATAACCAGTATTAATATAGAGAAACTGAAGGTCTCACATACTGCTACTACATATGTAAAACAACTGCTTTGGAATCTAGTAAGACTTCAAACTACTAAACAGGTGCCACATGATCCAGTAATTCTACTGCTAAGTATATAGCCAAGAGAAATGAAATGTGTCTGCTCAAATATTTATAGTCAAATGTTTGTACCATTTTTCACAGTAACACAAAGGCATATACAAGCCAAATGGTCATAAACAGACAGGTGTCAATAAACTGTGGTAAATATGGAATATTAGTCATGAAAGGGATAAAATATTAATACTAGAATTTGTGAAATTTAAAAGCATGGTAAGTGAAAGCAAAGCACATTGTACCCATTAATTTTCATTCCATCCACATGACTGCCCACAATAGCAAATTATACAGAATTAGAAAACAGATTAACAGTTAAGATTGAAGAAATGCAAATACTAAGAGGTAGCACAGACAATGTAGTGTTTGTGGTTTGGTCTGACACATAGTACTATACTTAAAACCACTAAGTTATATACTCTAGGTAGATAAATTGTAAGGTTAGTTATCTCTTTTAAAAGCCATTTTTAAATTATTTAAAGCTTTACTGAAAGGCATACCATATCTGAATAAATTTTAAGATGCACTAAAATTAAAGGAAAAAATTTTAATTTGAGAAAATTAAAATGTCAAACTATGAATGAACCATGATAAAAAAGACTTCAACTGAAAAATATATCCTGAACCTTTCCTTCCTTGAATTGTTTCTTTGACATATATTTGATCGCAGCAATAAAAAAATGTAACAAAAGAAAATCTGTACTGAAAGCAGGGGTCAGTGCTGTTATAAACCTGGCCCTGTAGTTCTAAGGTCTATGGAACTGGTTTGCAGGAGGAGTGAAGAGTTTAGATCTTGGTGTTAAAATCCCCTAGAGTTCTGCAAGCAGAGCATACTGTGCCTCTAGTGGGGGTTAAGAAGATAAGAATGCCAAAACGAATGTGGACAGTGGCAGTCTGGTCCATGAGGTTTCAGAGGGAAACAGGATTCTTAATGTGAAGTGGGACAGATGCCTTTGATGGTTTGAAAGAAAATGAGCCCCAGTAGGGAGTATCACTAGTAGGTGTGGCTTATGTTAGAGTAGGTTTGTCCTTGTTGGAGAAAGTGTGTCACTGTTGTGGGCAGGCTTTGAGATCTCCTTTGCTCAAGTTGCACCCCATGTTCCCTACGATCACCATGTCGAACTCTCAGATCCTTTTCCAACACCATGTCTGACTTCATGTCACCCACCATGACAATAACAAACTAAACCTCTGAAACTGTGAGCCAGCCCCAATTAAATGTTTTCCTTTATAAGAGTTGCCATGGTAATAATGTCTCTTTACAGCAATAGAACCTTAACTAGGTACATTCTGCCCATATTCTGAGAACATGAGTGTGAGGAGAACCTAAATAAAGGAGTGATGCACTAATGTATTTGGTTGAGGAAATTTCAAGACAGACCATTCAAAATGTGTGGAATGGCTACTGGTAACTTTTCTCATCCAGATCTACAATGCAGGAGAACAAAAAGTAAAACAGAAAGATATAAAAACAAAAATTGTAGTTAGTCAAAGAAAAAAGGCTGGGCAAGATTACATTCCTAATTTCACTTCCTGCTCCAATCCTGGTAGCCCTAGTACCTACCTAGTTCAAGTCCTGGTACCAGACAAGTGCTCAACATAAGTTGGCTAAAAACATATATGGATGACAAAGTCCTATTGATGACATTCATAAATTTTAAAGAAAAGATATAGTCAGGTACTTACAAAAACAGGAGTAAAACACTCATTTCAAAACAAAATATCCTTGAAACAAACAGTAAATGCTATTATTTTCTTATTATATAGATGCTTTGTTAATTGTCTGGCAGTGGCTTAAGTGGGATACTTGAATTTTCTTAATACTTATTTCTAACACTAGTTTAAATTTTTGTAAAAATCAGGGAACATTTTCATACACTTATAAATTTATATTATTAGACATTTCAAATGAGTAAATAGCCAAAGGAAACCTACCAAATGAAACTGATCCACTTTTGGGATTCCATCTTCACTTGTCTCTAACTCCTGATTATGAACAGAAAGCTACAAAAGAACACAAAAGTGAATAAGCTCCAAAAGTATCTAAATGAGTTGTTCTTAACCAGGATCAAATATCAGATAGCCTGCATATCAGATATTCACATTACAATTCATCGCAACAGCACAATTACAGTGATGAAGTAGCAACAAAATGATTTTACAGCTAGGGGTCACTACAGCATGAGGAACTGAATTAAAGGGTCACAGCATTAGGAAGGTTTAATTAGCAATAGATACCAATCTGGACTACTTTCAGATATAATCAACCCCATAGCCCATTGGCTGCATATATCTTAGTATAACCAGGAATGAAACCCAACATTTTGTAGATTATAACATCAATTCCACAATGTCCAAAGAGTGGATGTTACTAGATTCTGGTGAGTAGAGAAGAGCTATAAGAAAGCACATTTATCATGAAAGATAAAAGAACTTAGTAAAAATTATTTACATAAATAGCCAAATAGTTCCTGAGGCATCTACAATGTTGATCAGCTGATAGACATACCACAAGTAAACACTGTAATACTTCCTTGCTTTCTAAGAAAATGTTCTAGGAACTGGAGAGCTGGCTCAGCAGTAAAAACACTTACTGCTCTTACAGGGGACCTCGGAGCTATTCCCTGGAACCATATGGTGGTGCACGCCATGAGTAACTACAGTGCCATCTTCTGACTTCTGCAGGACCAGAAGTGTACATATATGCAGTCAAAATACTCACTTGAATGAAAATGAATAAATCTATTTTTTAGAAAAAGAAAATGTTCTAGAACCTAGTAATCCATGTCATATTGGCTTTACCAATTCTCCAAACTTAAATACCAAGAAAATAAATCATGTGAGTTTCCTTCCATTCTAACACTTACCTTCTGTTCCTGAAATATAAGATAAACTTCATTTGGGCTGGGCGGTGGTGACACACGCCTTTAATCACAGCACTCGGGAGGCAGAGGCAGGTGAATCCCTGTAAGTTCGAGGCCAGCCTGATCTACAAGAACTAGTTCCAGGGCAGCTAGGACTGTTACACAGTGAAACCCTGACTTGAAAAAAAAAGATAAACTTCATTTGTCATTAGTTCTATGTCTATCTGGAAAGAGAAACTCACAACTGAGAAAATACCTCCAAAAATTGGACTACAGGCAAAGTCTGTTGGGCATTTTCTTGATTAATGATTGATGTGGGAGGGTCAAAACCACTGTGGGTGGTACCAACAATATAGGTGGGCCTAAGAAAGCAGGCTAAGTAAGCAAAGAGAAACAAGCCAGTAACATTCCTCCATAGCTTCTGCTTCAGTTCTTGCTTCCAGGTTCCTGCCCTGACTTCTTATGATGAAGGATTTTTTGGAGGCCCAAAAATGTAAGCCTATTTCCACCTTGACCAAAGGTTAGAGAGTTGGAATTTACCTCTATTCTTTCAAGGTTATTTTGTTTCCACCTCAAAATAAGTTCCCACCTAGATTCAGATCAGAGAGTTATGCTCTCTCAAGGTTATTTTCAACAGGTGTAGCTAATAGCCAGACTTTGTATTTCAGGAATAAAGAAGGAGATATATTTCTACTCCAAACAAAAGTCTAAGGATCCAACTAAGTTGTCCAATTCCCTTAAGGAGACAACATTGGATTCCACCCAGAGAATGGTTTGACTACAGAATGTTTTGGTCCAGGGTGTGAGCGTGACTTGTATTGTTCTAGCAACAGAATGTTTAACTATGGATGTAGCCTGTGACCTTCAACTGGTCTTGTATCATGTTAATGCAGTTTTTTTTTAACCTTACTCCTACTCTTGGGGTCATGGGTATTTTAAGCATTTGGAAATTAAATGCGGATGATTTCAGTATTCACTATTCTATGTTTTCTCTTTTATTATTTTTACATCTTTGTACTCTTTACTTATATTTCTAATCCCCAGGCCCCTAACCTGGCAAGTGGTAATTCTGTCAAGGCTGGTCCCCAACAATATTTCTATATGGAAATATAACAAAATAAATCTTTTTCTCCCCATATTTCTTTTGATCATGGTATTTTATCACAGCAATAGAAAGCTAACTAAGACACTATTAAACACACTAAAATTTTTACATTCACAAAGGTATTCTAAGTTCTATATATTTCATCAGCCAACCCTAACAACCATCAATTAATGACTGTTATTTTTCTATACACAAACCCATATTCCATATTTGCTACTGTTTTAGTGCTGATAAATATAAGTATACAAGCACACGGGTATATGTATATACAGAGACCAGAGATCTCAATTATCCTTCCTTGGAAGTTATATTCATTACTTTTCAATTGCTGCAATAAAACAGCATGACCAAGGCAACTTATAAAACAAAGTGTTTAATTTGGGGTTCATGGTTCCAGAGGGTTAGAGTCTGTAACCATCATGGCAGCAAGAACAGCAGCAAACAGGCAGCACAGCACTAAAGCAGTAGCTGAGTGTTCACATCTCCATACATAAGCATGAGGCAGAGACACACACACTGGGAATGACGGAGTCTTTTGAAACCTCAAAGCCCACCCCCCAATGATATACCTTGTCCAACAAAGACACACCTAATCCTTCTCAAATAGTTCCTCCAGCCTTTAATCCCAGCACTCAGGAGGCAGAGGCAGGCGGATCTCTGTGAGTTCAAGGCCAGCCTGGTCTACAAGAGCTAGTTCCAGGACAGGAACCAAAAAGCTATGGAGAAACCCTGTCTCGAAAATCAAAAAAAAAAAAAAAAAAGAAAAGAAAATTAACTTTCAAATAGTTCCTCCAACTGGGGAACAAGTATTCAAACATGAGCCTATGAGGGTCATTCTCATTCAAACCACCACAAGAGTCATTATATACCTTGTATTCTGAGACAGGTTCTTTCACCATCTTGAAACTCCCAAATTAAGTGAGTCTGGCCAGTGAGTCCTAGAAATCCACCTGCCTCCATCTCCTCAGTGTTAGAATACAAGTATACATCAAACATTGCCTGTTTTACATGGGTTCTGGGGACTAAACTCAGAGCCTCATGCTTGTATAGCAAGCACTTTACTAACTGATCTATCTTCCCAGTCCACATATTTATTTCTTTTGAGGTAAATACTATACAAATCATAATTTCATCTATGAACATTTTACTACAAGAAAGAGAGCGCCGATGGGTCAGGGGCTTTGTGGACCCAGACCCTCCATACACTATACTGTCATGAAACTCAAAGCCAATGTCACAGGACAATATGCTGAAACCTGACCATCAACTACGTCTAGTCTACAAGGAAAAAACTGTGAAGCACATATGCACAATAAGCAGCAAGGTAGAAACACGGTGAAAGACAAAATATCTATAGATACCAAGATGCAGCACACTCAGTGTTGGGAAGGACAGCCCAGAGGTGTGCCAGCAGTCAACATGACTCCTGAAAACTAACAGGTGTGATTACCATCTGTAACCGAACACAATGATGGAATTAGCATCTGTATTACCTGACCTCCTCTCCACTTTATTCTTTCCCTAATAATTTCTATTTAGTTTTCCTTTGGAATGATTTTAACCTGGTTTACAGAGTCTCCAACCACTCAGGACCTGAAATTCTTTTAGGTTGTCTGATTACATTTCTTTCTTTCCATCCTACCTTTAGCTTTTACTCTCTAATCCTTACATCATCCCTCTTTATTTATTCCCTCTTCATGGAGAAGCTTTGTTAACCAATTATTTTTAAGAAGTGGAACCAAGTTAGGGTGTGGCTTTCTAGGACCCGGAGAAAAATGAATGCACTGCCCAGGTGCCCTCTCTCTCTCTGAACACTGTTTAGAGGGTTGTTGATTATTACTTGTATCAGGTAGAGGGTTGGGTGTTAACTATGTAGGTTCAAAAATGAAAAAAAGGGGGGGATCATAATAGTGGATAATAGAGTGAATGCTTGTGAACTACTATTTATGGATAATTTACATTGGTATAGTTTTTGTATATTGATACAAGTTCAAATTATATTTGTTATTTCTGTTTACAATATTTGTACACTTATGCAAAGTTATTCTGTCAGACTGTATATATGCATGTTACAACCTCTGTTTAGGACATTTTGTATATTGATACAACCTTTAGGATATAATTTCATATTGCATTATATATTATTCTTACCTCTGATCAAGATACTTATACATTGTTTACATTTTGAGGTCACTGTGCTCATTTGCTGCACATTTGTTTACAGATTATTTAATATTCTGACATGAAGTCTTAGTCTTTAAGTTATGTAGGTATTAAGTTATACGGGTCAATAGTTGTTCATGATATCCTCCCAGCTATGGGAAATAGACATGACTGATGGGCAAAAAATTGGAATCTTGGGGGTGGGGTGGGATGGGGATGAGGGGGGATGGGGAGAGAAAAGTGTGAAGGAGAGGATATGGGGAACTGGGGGAATCGGGGTGATTGGGGGTAAAGGAAGGTTGGATAGGGGAGCAGGGAAACTCATACCTTAGGTAAGGGAGCCACCTAAGGCGTGGCAAGAGACTTGAACTTGGAATGGCTACCAGATGCCCAGGGCAATGTCCCCAGTTAGTTCATTGGGGCACCTGAGGATAGGGAACCTGAAATGAACCTATCCTATAATCATACTGATGAATATCTTGCATATCGCCATAGAACCTTCATCTAGCGATGGATGGAGATAGAGCCAGAGACCCACACTGGAGCACCGGACTGAGCTCCCAAGGTTATAATGAGGAGCAGAAGGAGAGAGAACATGAACAAGGAAGTCAGGACCATGAGGGGTGCACCCAACCACTGAGACAGTGGGGCCGATCTATTGGGAGCTCACCAAGGTCAGCTGGACTGCTACTGAAAAAACATGGGATAAAACCGGACTCTCGGAATGTGGCGGACAATGAGAGCTGACGAGAGCCCAAGGAGAATGGCACAGGAACTTTCAACTGGCGATAGATCGAGAGAGAGACAGAGACCCAAATTGGAGCAACGGTCTGAGCTCTTAAGGTCCAAATGAGGAGCAGAAGGAGGGAGAACATGAGCAAGGAAATCAGGACCACGAGGCGTGCACCCACCCACTGTGACAGTGGAACTGATCTATTGGGAGCTCTTCAAGGCCAGCTGGACTGGGACTGAATAAGCATGGGTTGAAACTGGACTCTCTGAACATGGCGGACAATGAAGGCTGATGAGAAGCCAAGGACAATGGCACTAGGTTTCGATCCTAATACATGAACTGGCTTTGTGGGAGCTTAGCCTGTTTGGATGCTCACCTTCCTGGGCCTGGATGGAAGTGGGAGGACCTTGGTCTTCCTGTAGGGCAGGGAATTTGGTCTGCTCTTCAGTATCGAGAGGGAGGGGGAATGGACTGGGGGGAGGAGAAGAGGAGTGGGGATGGGGGAGAGGAGTGGGGGGAGGGGGCAATGTGTGGGAGGAGGGGAGGGAAATGGGAAACGGGGAGCAGTTGGAAATTTTAATTAAAAAAGAATAAAAAAAAAATGGGAAAAAAAAGATTCTCAGACCAAAAAAAAAAAAGTTGTTCATGTTTGTTGTACATGCAGTCAGATTAATTAGGTTCTTTAGATACACAGAGACTATATTCTGCCTAGATAGGTAATCTTCAACCACTTCAAGGATCCGTAGAACATGGTGGCATTTAAATAACTTAGGGTTCTGTTGACATGAGACACATTTGCTCCTGACAGCACCAATCTATTCCCGAGAGAATGTTGAGCACGGAAGACACTCCACTCGGAGTCTGTTTTCTTCTTGGCACAGTGGGCCTCTGGGCAAGGAACTGCCCATGCCTCAACCTCTGACAAAGTACATGGTATTCGGACTGGATAAGTAGAACATAAGGAAAATAACTGCCAAACCTTCCCAAGATAGGGTAAGACAGTTAGTTCTGAAAAATTCCCTGCCTCTGAAAATGGTCTGTCAGTTATTGTAGGCCTTAACCAAAATTGGTTGCTTCAACGCTGCAAATGAGACAGGTAGTCAATTGTCTCCGTCATATACTGCTCGACTCAAGTAATATTATCTCCCTTCTCAGGACTTCAATGGGGTTGAAGATTAGATAGTTGTAGTTACCTTCCTCTTATGATTTAGCCAAGCTTATTTCCAATGCAAGAGTTAGACTCTTTGAAATGTTTATTAAAACATTTATCATGTGTTCTTTGCTTAATTTTGTTTGTGTTGTAATTTTATACTTGATATCTGTTCCTATTGCACATAGTTTGGTATTGGGTTTGGATCATTCTTGTTTAGACCAAAGTGGGAGGTAATGGGGAAGCCTTGTCCCTCCCTCCCTCCCTCCCTCCCTCACTCCCTCCCTCCCTCTCTCTCGCTCTCTGTGGTTCCGAGCTTGGACTTCTCGTTCCGGTTTTGTGAGTTTTCCCCTTATAATAAATAAAAATATAATTGTTTATCTTTTACCTAACCTGGTTATTTCCCAAATCAAGTTAGCTTCTACATTCTCCCTACTATTTTTCCTTCATCATCAATCCAATATTAATCACTAGTCTTACTCTCCTTTTGTTCCTTCCACTCAAACCCCCAGTAATTAACATCATAGTATACCCTGTACTATGAGTGTCCTTTATTTAATTAATTATATTTTTCAAATTTATTTACTTTTCATCCCAGCACCATTTCCCTTCCTACCTCTCTTCCCAGTCCCTCCCTCTAACCCATTTCTCCCCCCAACCCACTCCTCCTCCATTTTTGTTTAGGAAAGGGCAGGTCTCCCATGAGTATCAACAAAACATGGCATAACTTGACTGATTTTAAATGATGATGGTTAATTGACTATTATTCTAAGTTCATAGGGAATTGTGCTTTTGACAGTGATTTTACAAACAGTAGTCTATTTTCAGGGTAGTACTAAAGACTAGAGGCCTGAACACTAGTCTAACAGTAAAATGACACTTCAGCCTTTGACAATGTCATTCTTCTTGAACACTTGCAAATACTTCCACTGGAAGAAAGTGGGTATTTTTTAAATCCAACCAATATCATAACTCCAGCTGTGCAAATTCCAATGCAAAAACACAAGAAACATGAAAAATTAGGGTGACAAGACTCCTTCAAAAATTGTTAATTCCACTCTTAGCATTCTCCAGCTATCTGTAGTTCTTTGTCTAGAGACAAAGCCCAGTGAACTTTCCACTTCTGTGTTAGCATGTAGGAAGAGCCCTCAATTAGTTATCTAATATCAAATGATCAATCCTGAGATCATATACATGCAGGTTACTTTATACAGACTGAGTAAGTTATATTTATGTATTTAAGGAATGCACACACACACACTCCAGAGATTCCAAAACCCTTTTCAAGAATTCACAAGTACTGTATGCACATGGTACACAAGCATTCATGCAGGCAAAACACCCATACACATAAAATAAAAATAAACAAAATCTCTTTTAAAATTAATTAATTAAAAACAAAACCAGCTATCTTAAAAAATAATTTAATGATATGCATTGAGGCCTTAGTGAAAAAAGAACAAGCTAAACACAAATCAGACTTGTAAAGAAATGAGGTCAAGTTAGGTGCGGTGGTGCTGCACACCTTTAATCCCAGTACCTAGTAGGCAAAAGCAGGTGGATTTCTTTGAGTTTTAGTCAGTTTGGTTTACATACCAAGCTCCAGCCCAGACATAGCTGCAAAGTGAGACTCTATCTCAGATTAGATAGATAGATAGATAGATAGATAGATAGATAGATAGATAGATAGATAGATAGATAGATAGATAGATAGAGAAAGGAAAGGAAAAAAATACAAAAATATAGTCCAAATGGAAACAAACAAATAAGCAAACAAAAGGCAATAAAAGAATCGATGAAACAAAGATTGGTTCTTTAAGACAATAAATAAGAAAGGCAAAGTCTCAACTAAACTAAAAGACAGAGAGAAGAACCAAATTAATACAGTCAGAAAAAAAGGGAACATTACCAAAAATACTAATAAAACTTTTTTAAATTAACTTATTTTTTATTTCATTTTACATTCCACTCACAGTTCTCCCCTACTCCTCCCCCTTCTATCCCCCATCCACTTCTCCCAATGAGTAAGGGCTCCCATGGGAAGTCAACAAAGTCTGGCATATCAAGTTGAGACAGAACCAGGGCCATCACCAGACCATAATTTATAAACTTAAATTTCATTAAATTGGAAAACCTCAAAGAAAGTAATTTCTAGAAATAAACAACCTACCAAAAATTAAACCAAGATGATATAATTTTTTTTTTTTTTTTTTTTTGGTTTTTCAAGACAGGGTTCTCTGTAGCTTTGGATCCTGTCCTGTAACTAGCTTTTGTAGACCAGGCTGGCCTCGAACTCACAGAGATTCACCTGCCTCTGCCTCCCGAGTGCTGGGATTAAAAGCATGTGCCAGCACCGCCTGGTCAATATAAATAATTTTAAAGTAACTATAATAGATAACAAGATTGAAGTCATTTAAGAAAAACCCTCAAAACTCAAAAGGGTCCAAACCCAGATATCTTCAATGCTGAAATATACTTTCACCATGTGAGTATTGCCAAAAGGCCAGAAGCAATTCTAGCATATCTTCAAAAAACTAATATCAATGCTTCCCAAACTATTCCACTAAATAAAATGAAAGTGGTACCATATATTCTATTTATGAAGCTAGGATTGCCGGGTACCCAAACCAAACTAGTGACAACAACAAAAAAAAAAAGAAAGAAAAAAAGAAAATTACACCTAAAGAGCATTCATGCAAAAGTGAACAAAATTTACAAACCAAATTCAAGAACACATCAGGATCACTCACCATAGCACTATTCCAGACATGCTGGGAAGGTCCATCACATTCAAATTAGTAAATGTAATAAAAGAACTCAGAGACCATCATCTCAATGAATGCAGAAAAGGCTTTTGACAAAAATCCAACATTTTTTTTAGGATAAAAAGCCCTAGAGAGACTAAGAAGGAATATATACCAACACAATTAAGGTGATATAAGTCGATATTCACTGTCACACTACATAGGTGGAAAAACTCAGGACACTCCCACTAAAATCAAAACAACACAAAAATATCCACTTTATCCACTCTTATTCAATACCATGCTTAAAGTCTTAGCAAAAGCACTATAAATAAAAAGGATACAAATCAGAAAGGGAAAATGCAGTCAAAGTATATTTTCAGGTTGTATGATTCTATCCATACTAAGGAGACTCTGAATAATCCACTAGAAAATCCCTAGATGTGATAAACATTGTCAACTAAAAGGCAGGATTTAAAAATAAACATATCCCCCCACATGCCTTAACATGTATCAGTCACGAGATGAGAAACCAAAAGATACAAATCTCTTCCAGGCAGTGGTGGTGCACACCTTTAATTCCAGCATTCAGTAGACAGAGGCAGGTGGATCTCTGTGAATTCAAGGCCAGCCTGGTCTACAAGAGCTAGTTCCGGACAGGCTGCAAAGCTAAAGAGAAACCCTGTCTTGAAAAAAATACAAATTTCATTCATAATTTTAAAAATCCTCCTTGAGAAGAGTCACAGCTCAAAGGCCCAGAAAATATTTTTAACAAAATTATGGAAGAAGACTTTCCCAACATAAACTTTCTTGAATATTCAAGAAGCATACAGAACACCAAATAGACTGGATCAAAAAAAAATCCCCTTGCCATATAATAATCAAAACACAAAATATACAGATTAAAGAAAGAATATTAAGAGCTGCAAAGGAAAAAGGTCAAGTAACCTATAAAGGTAAACCGATCAGACTTACACCTGATTTCTCTGTGGAAACCATGAAAGCCAGAAGGTCCTGGATAGAGGTACTGCAGAAACTAAGAGACCATGCATGCAAGCCCAAACTACTATACCCAGCCAAGCTATCGTTCACTATCAATGGGGAAAACAAGACATTCCAGGATAAGAACAAATTTAAACAATATGTAGCCACAAATCCAGTACTACAGAAAGTAATAGAAGGAAAATCACAACCCAAGGAATCCAACATTGCCAACACTGCCTACAATAACTCAGGCATCTAGCGACCCTTCACTAGCACAACTCAAAGAAGGGAGACACACAAACTCTACTAGCAAAAACAATAAGAATAACCGGAGTAAACAACCATTGGTCATTAATATCACTTAATATTAATGGTCTCAATTCACCTATAAAAAGGCACAGGCTAAGAGATTGGATACGAAAACAGGATCCAACATTCTGCTGTTTACAAGAAACACATCTCAACCACAAAGACAGGCATCTACTCAGAGTAAAGGGTTGGGGAAAGGTTTTTCAAGCAAATGGGCCTAAGAAAAAAGCAGGTGTGGCCATACTAATTTCTAACCAAACTGACTTCAAACTAAAATCAATCAGAAGAGATCGAGATGGACACTTAATACTCATAACAGGAACAATTCATCAGGATAAAGTTTCAAACTTGAATATCTATGCCCCTAATATAAAAGCACCCACCTACATAAAAGAAATAATACTAGAACTCAAGGCAGACATCAAACCACACACACTAGTAGTAGGAGACTTCAACACACCTCTCTCACCAATGGACAGGTCAATCAGACAAAAACCTAATAGAGAACTAAGAGAATTATTGGAGGTAATGAAGCAAATGGACTTAACAGACATCTACAAAACACTCCACCCAAATAGAAAAGAATATACCTTCTTCTCTGCAGCTCATGGAACCTTCTCGAAAATTGACCACATACACGGTAACAAAGGAAACCTCCACAGATACAAAAAAATATCAGTGTCCACCTGTGTCTTATCAGATCACCACGGATTAAAGTTAGAAGGCAACAACAATGCTACCCCCAAAAAGCTGACAAACTCATGAAAACTGAACAGTCAACTACTGAACCACACCTGGGTCAAGGAAGAAATTAAGAAAGAAATTAAAGTCTTCCTTGAAATTAATGAAAATAAAGAGACAACATACTCAAACCTATGGGACACGATGAAAGCAGTGCTAAGAGGAAAGTTCATAGCACTAAGTGCCCACTTAAAGAAAATGGAGAAAGCATACATTAGAGACTTAACAGCACACCTGATAGCTCTAGAAAAAAAGAAGCAGACGCACCCAGGAGGAGTAGAAGACTGGAAATAATCAAACTGAGGACGGAAATCAACAAAATAGAAACACAGAAAACAGTCCAAAGAATCAATGAAACAAAAAGTTGGTTCTTGGAGAAAATCAACAAGATCGACAAACCCCTATCCAAACTAAACGACAGAGAGAGAACACGCAAATAAATAAGATCAGAAATGAAAAGAGGGACATAACCACAGACACAGAGGAAATTCAGAGAATCATTAGATCTTACTACCAAAACCTGCATGCCACAAAACTGTAAAATGCAAAAGAAATGGGCATTTTTTTAAATAAGTACCATATACCAAAGTTAAACCAAGACCAGGTGAACGATCTAAATAGACCTGTTAGTTGCGAAGAATTAGAAATTGTTATCAAAAATCTCCCTTCCAAAAAAAGCACAGGACCAGATGGTTTCAATGCAGAATTCTACCAGAACTTCCAAGAAGAGCTAACACCTATACTCCTTAATGTATTTCACAATATAGAAACAGAAGAGTCATTGCCAAATTTTTTTTTATGAAGCTACAGTTACCCTGATACCAAAACCACACAAAGACCCAACCAAGAAAGAAAATTACAGGCCAATCTCATTCATGAACATCGACGCAAAAATTCTCAATAAAATACTGGCAAACCGAATCCAAGAACACATTAGAAAAAGTATCCATTATGATCAAGTAGGCTTCATCCCAGAGATGCAGGGCTGGTTCAACATATGCAAATCTATCAATGTAATCCACCATATAAATAAACTGAAAGAAAAAAACCATATGATCATTTCATTAGATGCTGAAAAAGCATTCAACAAAATTCAACACACACCCCTTTATGATAAAGGTCTTAGAGATTAAGGATACAAGAGTCATACCTAAATATAATAAAAGCTATTTACAACAAGTCGACAGCTAGCATTAAACGGAGAAAAACTCAAAGCCATCCCACTAAAATCAGGAACACAACAAGGCTGTCCACTCTCTCCATACCTCTTCAATATAGTGCTTGAAGTTCTAGCAATAGCAATAAGACAACATAAGGGGATCAAGGGGATTCGTATTGGAAAGGAAGAAGTTAAGCTTTCGTTATTTGCAGATGATATGATAGTATACATAAGCGACCCCAAAAACTCTACCAAAGAACTCCTACAGCTGATAAACACCTTTAGTAATGTAGCAGGATACAAGATCAACTCCAAAAATTCAGTTGCCTTCCTATACACTAAGGATAAGGAAGCAGAGAGGGAAATCAGAGAAGCATCACCTTTCACGATAGCCACAAATAGCATAAAATATCTTGGGGTAACTCTGACCAAGGAAATGAAAGATCTATTTGACAAGAACTTTAAGTCTTTGAAGAAAGAAATTGAAGAGGACACCAGAAAATGGAAGGATCTCCCTTGCTCTTGGATTGGGAGGATCAACATAGTAAAAATGGCAATTCTACCAAAAGCAATCTATAGATTCAATGCAATCCCCATCAAAATCCCATCAAAATTCTTCACAGATCTGGAGAAGACAATAATCAACTTTATATGGAAAAACAAAAAACCCAGGATAGCCAAAACAATCTTATACAATAAAGGATCGTCTGCAGGCATTACCATCCCTGACTTCAAACTCTATTTCAGAGCCACAGTATTGAAAACAGCTTGGTATTGGCATAAAAACAGAGAAGTCGACCAATGGAATCGAATCAAAGACCCAGACTTTAATCTACAAACCTATGAACACCTGATTTTCGATAAAGGAGCTAAAAGTATACAATGGAAAAAAGAGAGCATCTTCAACAAATGGTGCTGGCATAACTTGGATGTCAATCTGTAGAAGAATGAAAATAGATCCAATACTATCACCATGCTCAAAAATCAAGTCCAAATGGATTAAAGACCTCAATATCAGTCCAAACACACTGAACCTGATAGAAGAGAAAGTGGGAAGTACTCTACAACACCTGGGCACAGGAGAACACTTCCTACGTATAACCCCAGCAGCACAGACATTAAGGACAACATTGAATAAATGGAACCTCCTGAAACTGAGAAGCTTCTGTAAAGCAAAGGACACTGTCACTAAGACAAAAAGGCAACCCACTGACTGGGAGAAGATCTTCACCAACCCCGCAACTGACAAAGGTCTGATCTCCAAAATATATAAAGAACTAAAGTATATGCTCAACTATGTTCATAGCAGCATTGTTTGTAATAGCCAGAACCTGGAAACAACCTAGATGCCCTTCAATGGAAAAATGGATGAAGAAAGTATGGAATATATACATATTAGAGTATTACTCAGCAGTAAAAAACAATGACTTCCTGAATTTTGCAGGCAAATGGACGGAAATAGAAAACACTATCCTGAGTGAGGTGAGCCAGACCCAAAAAGAGGAACATGGGATGTACTCACTCATATTTGGTTTCTAGCCATGAATAGGGGACGTTGAGCCTATTATGCGTGATCCTAGAGAAGCTAATTAAGAAAGTGAACCCAAAGAAAAACATTTAGGCGATGAAAGGAGACAGAGACAAAGACCCACATTGGAGCACCGGACTGAAATCTCAAGGTCCAAATCAAGAGCAGGAGACAGAGCACGAGCAAGGAATTCAGGACCGCGAGGGGTGCACCCACACACTGAGACAATGGAGATGTTCTATCATCAGGAACTCACCAAGGCCAGCTGGCCTGGGTCTGAAAAAGCATGGGATAAAACCGGACTTGCTGAACATAATAGACAATGAAGACTACTGAGAACTCAAGAACAATGGCAATGGGTTTTTGATCCTACTGCACGTACTGGCTTTGTGGGAGCCTAGGCAGTTTGGATGCTCACCTTACTAGACCTGGATGGAGCTGGGTGGTCCTTGGACTTCCCACAGGGCAGGGAACCCGGATTACTCTTAGGGATGATGAGGGAGGGGGACTTGATGGGGGAGGGGGAGGGAAATGGGAGGTGGTGGCGGGGAGAAGGCAGAAATCTTTAATAAATAAATAAAAATAATAAAAAAAAGAACTCAAGAAACTAGACTGTAAAAAACTAATCAACCCGATTATAAAATGGGGCACTGAGCTGAACAGAGAATTCTCAACAGAAGAAGTTCAAATGGCCAAAAGACACTTAAGGTCATGCTCAACTTCCTTAGCGATCAGGGAAATGCAAATCAAGACAACTTTAAGATACCATCTTACACCTGTCAGAATGGCTAAAATCAAAAACACCAATGATAGCCTTTGCTTGAGAGGTTGTGGAGAAAGGGGTACACTCATCCATTGCTGGTGGGAATGCAAACTTGTGCAACCACTTTGGAAAGCAGTGTGGCAGTTTCTCAGGAAATTCGGGATCAACCTACCCCTGGACCCAGCAATACCACCCTTGGGAATATACCCAAGAGATGCCGTATATCATACAACAAAAGTATATGCTCAACTATGTTCATAGCAGCATTGTTTATAATAGCCAGAACCTGGAAACAACCTAGATGCCCTTCAATGGAAAAATGGATGAAGAAAGTATGGAATATATACATATTAGAGTACTACTCAGCAGTAAAAAAACAATGACTTCTTGAATTTTGCATGCAAATGGGTGGAAATAGAAAATACTATCCTGAGTGAGGTAAGCCAGACCCAAAAAGAGGAACATGGGATGTACTCACTCATAATTGGTTTCTAGCCATAAATAAAGGACATTGAAGACCGGGCGGTGGTGGCACATGCCTTTAATCCCAGCACTCGGGAGGCAGAGGCAGGAACCTCTGAGTTCGAGGCCAGCCTGGTCTACAAGAGTTAGTTCCAGGACAGGAACCAAAAAGCTACGGAGAAACCCTGTCTCAAAAATCAAAAAAAAAAAAAAAAAAAAAAAAGACATTGAGCCTATAATTCGTGATCCTAGAGAAGTTAAATAAGAAGGTGAACCCCCCCCCCAAAAAAAAAAAAACATATAGTCATCTTCCTGGACATTAACCTTCATCAGGCGATGAAAGGAGACAGAGACAGAGACCCACATTGGAGCACCGGACTGAAATCCCAAGGTCCAAATCAGGTGCACAAGGAGAGAGAACATGAGCAAGGAACTCAGGACTGCGAGGGGTGCACCCACACACTGAAACAATGGGGATGATCTTTCGGGAACTCACCAAGGCCAGCTGGACTTGGTCTAAGAAAGCATGGGATAAAACCGGACTCGCTAAACATAGCGGACAATGAGGACTGCTGAGAAGTCAAGAACAATGGCACTGGGTTTTGATCCAACTGCACGTACTGGCTTTGTGGGAGCCTAGGCAGTTTGGATGCTCACCTTACTAGACCTGGAAGGAGGTGGGAGGTCCTTGGACTTCCCAAAGGGCAGGGAACCCTGACTACTCTTCGGGCTGATGAGGGAGGGGGACTTGATTGGGGGAGGGGGAGGGAAATGGGAGGTGATGGCTGGGAGGCAGAAATCTTTAATAAATAAATTAAATAAATAAATAATAAAAAATAAAAATCCTCCTTGGAATAAACTGAACCAAGGAGGTAAATGACCTCTACAAATAAATTTTTTTAAACTCTACAGAAACTAAACCATCTCCCATACTTGTGGATTGAAAATTTTAATATGTAAAAATGGATATATTATCAAAAGCTACCTAATGATTCAATGTATTTCCAGAAAAATAAAACGATGCAAATCTTCCCAGAACAAAAATAAACTCCATGTAAGATCTGAAACTCTGAAAATGTTTAAAGTAAAAATGTGGGGGTTGGGGGTTGGGGGCTGGAGACGTGGCTCAGCTGTTAAGAGCACTGGCTGTTCTTCCAGAGGACCTGTACCCAATGGCAGCTTACAACTGTAACTCCAGTTCCAGGGTACCTGACATGCTCATATAGATACACATGCAAGTAAAACACATAAATGGAGGAAGGGAGGGAGGAGAGAGAAAGGGGGAGAGAGAGAGAGAGACACAGAGAGAGAATGAAAGAGGGTGGGAAGGAAGGAGGAAAGAAGGAGGGAGAGAAAAAGTTTTTAAAATGAGAGATTAAAAAAAAAAAAGTCCAGGAGTAGTGGCACATGTCTTTAATCTGACCACTCAGGAGATCTCTGTGAGTTTAAGGCCAGTCTGGTTCCAGAAGTTCCAAAGAAACCCTGTCTTGAAAAACTAAGAAACAAACAAAAAATAACAACAACCAAAAAAGCAAAAGATAGGCAAAATACTTAAAGATTTCAGTATAGGCAAGAATTCTTTAATAGGACTCCTGTCACCCAGGAAACAATGCCAACAGTTAACAATGGTGACCTCATGAGATGAAAAAATTTGACACAAAAAAGGAACTGGTTATTTGAGTAAGAAAGATAGCTTTCATGTTCTAGTTAGCGTGTTTTGTTTTGCCTCCTTGACACAAGTTAGAGTCTTCTGAGAAGAGGGTACTGTATACCTCTGGAAGCACAAACTGGCTACCCCACCACACACACACACTCACTCACAGCCATAAAACCATTCCTAGCCTCTGGAGGTGTCAGCAGCTTGACCCTCACCAGACTTCAAGAAAGGCCTTTTCCAGACCCTCAAGAGTGGCTAAATTCTTTCCTACGGGTGCAGGGCATACACGCATACATACACACACACACACACCAAGATCAGTTAACAAAATCCCTCCAATCCCAAGCCACCCTAGAAAGCTCTGCCTGCCCCAGAAGGAAACCCTATATAAAACTGTCTTCTGTTCAGTTCTTTGCTGCTTCCCTCCCAAGAAGAGGCAGCCACCATTTTATATCTTTTCCAATAAATCTCTTGTGTAAGGTTTGTTGTGTGATGTGACTTTGTGGTATTCCTTGGTTCCCAATTGTCAGGATACCTCTCCCCTTAGAACTGTAACACTTACAAGGTACCTCAATTAAGGAAATGCCTCCATTAGACTGGCTCATAGCCAAATCTATGGAGCATCTTCTAGATTAGAGATGTGGGAGGGTCCAGTCCATTGTGGGCTGTGTCATCCCTGGGCAGGTGGTCCTGGAAGCTGTATGAAAGCAAGCAGAGCAACCTAGCAAGCAGTGCTCCTTCATGGCCTCAGCTTCAATTCCTGTATTCAAGTTCCTGTCTTGGCTTCCCTAATGAAGGAAGTAAGCTATAAAATGAAATAATAAACCCTTCCCTCCCCAAGTTGCTTTTAGTCTGGTGTTTATCACAGCAAAAGAAAGCAAACTAAGATATAATTGAGTGGAAGAAGTCTTTGCCAACTACAAGTCTAAGAGGGGATTAATATCTAGAACACAAAGAATTCAGCCAAGTAAACGAGAAATCAAACAACCCAGTCCATAAATAGGTTTCATAAAATGAATAGATTGTTATCAAAAGATTGTTATACACAAATAACTAATAAATACATTTTAAAAATCTGTTCAATCCTGTTACGGTCCATGAGAAATCCCATAAAAGACCACCACATGTATGCGATCAACAAGAGCACTTAATTCCTACATGCAGGGCTCAGACCATCTAACAAAGTGGTAAAATGGCGACCCCAAGCAAAGCTCACAGGCTCCTTATGCAAGATCAGGGGAATTTCAGGAAGAGGAGGTTAATCTGGGGGCTGATTGGTGGGTCTCAACAAAAAGTTTACGGATTGCTATAGGATTGGTTGGTGCCTTAGTGATTAGGGGCTTTCCAGCAACCGAGTGGGAGAAGCTATCTTTAGCTATCTTGAGATTGCATAAGGCTGCAGGGTGCTTACTTATAATTGGTTGTCCCTGAGTTGTGGTCTTTCCAAATCCTGCTTTTTCAGTTTCAATAAACTAAAACTGAGCCCTGGTCCCTGGCAGGGCTATTAGGAGCCTAGCATGGCATTGGTTTGGCTCCTTGGCTCTCTCAAACCCCATCTGCCATCAGAGAAATACAGATAAAAACTACACTAAACTGCTAGCATATACCATTAATCCCAGCACTCTGGAGGCAAAGGCAGATAGATCTCTGTGAGTTCGAGGCCAGCCTGGTCTACAGAGCAAATTCCAGGACAGGCTCCAAAGCTACAGAGAAACCCTCTCATGAAAAAAAGAATAAATTCTCATGTCAACCTAGTCAGATTGGCAATCATTAAGAAAAGAGCAAGTGCTGAGGTGACAAAAGGGAACCTTCACACTGCTGGAAGAATATAAACTAATCCAGCTGCATGGGATTCAGTATGGATGTCCTCAATAAATAGAGATCTACCATAAAACCCAGCTACATCACTCCTCAATAGCCCAAGAGCTCAAAATCAGCATATCACTGTCAACTTGATGATTTAGAATTACCTACGAGACATACCTCTGGGAACATCTTTGAGAGTTTGACCAGAAAGGTTTAAATGAGGACCCAATCAATAAAGGTGGTGCCAATGAAGACTGGGAGATACCTTAGTTTGTAAAGAATTTGCAATATAAGCATAAGAACCCTAGAACCAACATCAAAAGATGAGGCAGTGTGTGCCTTTAATCCCAGTGCTGGACAGACAAATTTGGCCATTCTTGCAATCTATCACTTCTGCTTGTCATCTAAACACCAGAATTTAAGACAAATACAACTGCTGTCATCTTGAGTTCTTCATTTATTTTTGCCTAATTATTTCAGATTAGAAATACCACTGCACATTTTTCCCCTTTGGTGGGGACATTTGCCTATGTCACCATAAATATGAAATAAAGTATCATGCTTATGGTTACAAGTAGGGATCAACAGCATGGAAAGGAACAGCAGTGCAGTATTAACAGCAGCTAGAGACCAGGGGAAATGCAGATATGCTGAACTTCTGGTCTGAAAAAGAAAACAGGAACCCTAACAATGAGCACCAGGCAAGACAGTAGGAAAAAGGGCGGGGGGGGGGGTTCTTCAGTAGAGCTTTAAGCAAAAAGAGAAAAGGAAAATTACGGCAACCTCCACAAGTATTCCATTTGGCAATCTGTGAAAATACAGATTAAAACAGGAGATCAGTGATCTGTACAACAGACAGATACTAAACAAGAGCCTTTGTACTTTCTAAATTACTTATCAGTGGCGTAGCTGGATTTTTATATTTTCAAGCCACAAAGGCCTTCCCCCATGTCCACTGCCTGAATAAGCAATAACATTGAGAAGTTGGAGACTCAGTAAACTGGTTAGGACCTGAACAGACCTGGAAAGCCCAGGTCTATGTAGCAGGAAATGTAAGCAAGCTGAAAGAAAAGCAGCCTGACCTGAGGAGGAGCCGAAGTGGCTACATAAGACTATGAGCAGGAAGGCAAAGGCAGAGAGCACACAGGGCCACTACTTGCCTGTGCCTTTTCCATCAGCACAGACTTTGGGCTGTTTCCTACACTCTCTGAGTCCCAGACACAACTCTAAATGCCTATCCCCAGCATCTCCCACACCTACACATGCAGGAGCAGGTTGCTTCTGGTGACAGTAAATGCATAATGAGTGAAAACACAGGCTCAGCAGGTATGAGCTAGAGGGTAGTTTCTACATTCAGAGAGCTCCAAATCTACATGGGAAAATGCTAGCAAGAATTCAGCTAGGCAGTGGCCATGGATGCTCTGGTAGGAAGGGCAGAGAAGAGCTCACTTTCCAATGGCCTTCAGAAAAAAATGGGATTACTATCTTGAATACATAAGGAACTGAGAAAATCTAAACACAAATGTGGAATATACAACTCTTCAGACAAATATCTGGCTGCAAGCAGTCATGAGCTGATGTGGAGCTCAAGTCCCACTCCAGCAATTCAAAGAGAAGTAACACAAAAGATATGGGGCAAATTAAAGAGGAAATTAGTTACAGGAGGTTAAATAGTGAGATTATGTCACATGCATGAAAACTGATGTGATTTGGAAGGTACTATTTGTTTGATATCTTCACAAATGAATAGACAAAGTTTTACAGGGTGGGGGAAAGAATCTGCAGTCTGTAGCTGTTTAGATGGAATAGTCTATACTTGTTTGAATATTTTATACTTCCCTACTTTATTTTATATAATATTAAAGCATTTTCTCTAAAATCAAGAAGATAAGGGTGTCTACTCACAACCCTTTTATTCAATACAGTGCTAAATTCTTAGCCAAAGCAATAAAGCAAGAAAAGAAATAAAAGGGATACAAAAGCAGAGAAGTTAAATTATCCATCTACAGATGATATGACCCCATATTTAAAAGCTCCTAAAGAACTCACCTGAAAAAGTTAATAATCAGAACACAATCCATTTAAAATCAGGCAAAAGTTATGAAGAGATTTTAACAAGTATATAGAAAACAAAATATATTCAAAATAATCACCTATATGGGCATGTATGCATGTGTGAAATGCATGTGCCTGTTGCCTGCTGAAGTCAAAAGAGAATGTCAGATCTCCTAGAATGTTAGTTACTCATGGTTTGTGAGCCACCATATGGTTTCTGAAAAACAAACCCAGGTTCTCTGCAAGAACAAGTGTTCTTATAAGCATTGAATCATCTCTCTGAGCCATACTTTTATACCTTTAAATTTCCTATTTTCTACTGGTATATAAAAAAGATAATTACATTGAAATTAAAACTGTTACCTTGATATATACATGTTAGTTCTAGAAGATTTTATGTATATTCCTAAAAATATTGTACATTTTTAATCATTTTATCTGCAAATAAACATGGCTTCATTTCTTTGCTTTTAAATTGAATGATTCTTTCTTTTGCTCATCTGTACTGGCAAACTATAACCTCTGCCCCAAATGTGTTTTTCCGTACAAACTATAAGCCAAAAATTGTTCTTATATTTTTAAATATTTAAAGAAAAAAATCAAAGAAATACTATTTAATAAGATATGAAAGCTACATAAAATTCAAATTTCAACATCCACTAATAAACTATTATTGGAACAGATCACATTCTTTTGTTTATGCATTGGTGCTACAGCGGAATAACTCCATACTGACAACACATACCATGTCATAGAGTCTAAAAATGCAATGAGCTGACCCCTCATAGAAAACATTTGTTCATCCCTGGGCCAGAGGCGCCAGTATAATGTTCACTAGAAGAACAGATAAACTTCCTAATACTCAACCACTCAAATTCTCAACCACTAAACCATCTTTCCAGTCCCTAATCACTCAATTCTCAAGTGATGGGTAACATACATCTAGTATACACTAAAAGCAAAAATATACCTAGTGCTCATTTAGCATTATTTTCCACACATGCATGAATTTCTTCTACGTTACTATAAAATAAAATCTTCACTGACAATACTGGCTATAAAAAACTAAGAATAATGTAATGCCTATAATATGTATCCATCTAAATTATAGAAAGTGTATAGTAGTAAAAAGGGTATTAACAGTCTATGATTGAAAGAACTTTTTTTAAAGTTCTAATCCTTGATGGAGGAAGGTCATTGGCTAATAAACTGCCTTGGCCCATTTGATTGGCCAGCCTTTAGGTGGGTGGAGTAAACAGAATAGAATGCTGGGAGGAAGAGGAAGTGAGGTAAGATGCCTCAGAAAGACGCCATGCCGCTGCTCTCTGAGCCAGACGCAATGCAGCCAGCCGCCAGGTCAGACATGCTGAATCTTTCCTGGTAAGCGCACCTAGTGGTGCTACACAGATTATTAAAAATGGGCTAAATTAAAACGTGAGAATTAGCCTAGAAGAGGCTAGATATAATGGGCCAGGCAGTGTTTGAAAGAATACAGTTTGTGTGTTGTTATTTCGGGGCATAAGCTAGCCAGGCGGCCAGGAGCTGGGTGGCAGGAACACAGCCCGCAGCTCCCCACAACAAATCTGCACTTGGGAGGCAGAGGCAGGCAGATCTCTGGGAGTTCAAGGCCAGCGTGGTCTACAAGAGCTAGTTCTGAGACAGGCACCAAAGCTACAGAGAAACCCTGTCTCGAAAAACAAAAAAAAGCATGGGACAAAACCGGTCTCGCTGAACATAACGGACAATGAAGTCTACTGAGAACTGAAGAACAATGGCAATGGGTTCTTGATCCTATTGCACGTAATGGCTTTGTGGGAGCCCAGGTAGTTTGGATGCTCACCTTAATAGACCTGGATGGAGGTGGGTGGTCCTTGGACCTCCCACAGGGTAGAGAAACCTGCTTGCTCTTTGGGGTGAGGAGGGAGGAAGACTTGATTGGGGGAGGGGGGGAATTGGAGGTGGTGGCGGGGAAGAGGCAGAAATCTTTAATAATTAAATAAATTAATTAATAAATAAATAAAGAAAGAAAGAAAAACCAAAAAACAAAAAAAAACAAAAAAACAGTTCTAATCCTGAAGATGGCTACGTGCTTGCCACCCAAGAATGAGTTCCTGAGTTTAATCCCCAGAACCCATGTTGTTGTTGTTGTTGTTGTTGTTGTTTTTTAAAAAAAAAAAAAGGAAAAGGAAAAGAAACCCTGGGTCTGACTGCACATGCCTATCTCCTAGTGTGGGGAAGGCAGACAGGCAGGTCCCTGAAACTCACTGGACAGCCAGCCTAGCGTATTTGGCAAGCTCTAAACAATGACAGTGGAAGGAGCTCCCACAGCACAGTGACAGACCATGTCTCAACAAACCAAATAGATGACTCCTAACTAAGTAACTCATGCAAAGTTGATCCCTGATCCCTACATGCAAACACACAGGTACACGTGTACTCCCACACAAACATAACACACACATATCCATACCCACGAACAAAATTTACTTTAAAGTTACACCATTATTCTTCATCCAGAAAAATGGCTGAAAAATCACTACACTTATCCATTTACATTCTGAAATGTACGTAAATTACTGATGATTTTTTAAAAAGCAACATACCCATAACAAAAGGCAGCCATAAGCATATAAGTCTGAACTTGTAGAAGGAGGTTTCCCAATTTTCAATTCAGGTGATATCAAACTCAATCCACCAACCATCATGTTCACTGAAGCTCGCTGACTCTACAAAAACAATATTGTAAGCATTTTAGAGACAAAACAGTTGAGGGCTTTGTGTGAACGCCTCTGTTCTCAATGTAAAGTTCTTTTGAAATATGTCATTATTTACCTCTAAAATATCTGCACAAAGAACTGGCACACTAATGTTTCCGTTAGGGCACAATTCATAATACGAATTCATAATAACTGAGAAGCATAAGCCTACAGCTAGGCTTGAGAATATAGACTTGTAATCTCAGCTGAGGCAGGAAGAGCACTATGAGTTCAAGACCTGTGCTACAAAGATGGTTCAAAGCCAACAGTTACTACCCAGTAAGACGCTGTCTTAAGTAAACCAAAAGAAGTATAAATCCAAATATCTATCCACTAATGAAAACAAACACCAAAGTATTGCATATGCATAAATTAAATACATTTGGTCATAAAAAGAATTATATCCTTAAACATGCAACAACATACATTAACTCTGAAAGTTACACTAAGTAACAAAAGTGATTCACAAAAGGTCAAGTGCTGCATAATTTTACTTTTATAAAATTACAGAATAAGTGAATCCAGAAACACAAAGTTTATTACTGGCTTCCAAGGCCTGAATAAAAGCAGAAATGAAAATTAACTGCTAATCACTTCTTTGGGGAGTGATAAAAATGATCTGGAATTAGACAGTGGCAATCAATACACTACTTTATGAAACTAGTACTGAATTCTACATTTTCTACTGTGTTAACTCTACCTCAATAAAGTTGTTGTATTTTAAATGGGAATTGATTTAACCATTCATATTATACACATATTTCAAAACAACAGGCTATATATATAATAAACATATACATCTTTGTCAACTAAAAATAAAAAAAGGAAATTTCTCCCTTGTGATTATCTATATTTCTAGACTTCGTATTCCACATATACAAATAAAAGTATCACATTCTCTTAATTGTCTGGACTTTGTTATCTCTACAAACTGCCTATTGGGAGATAATATGGCACCAAATTAAGCTATGTAGCTGAACCTAGACGTAAACAAAAACACCCATGGTTCTCAGTCTTCTTATGTACTGTAATAATAATAGAGAAGTATGTATATCTGAATTTAATCTGTGAAAGAAAGGCGCACAAACAGAAGGAGGTTCTTATGTGTTTTCTAGCAAGTGTTTTCTGATAAGAAAAATAATGATCAATGTTGTCAATGCCATTGAGTAGGTCGGACTGTTTCTGTATTTATAGCAGAAACACATAATGCTCATCACAATCTAGATGGTTGTTACAGATACTATTTGTACAACATGGCACACCTTAACTGAAAGTGCAGATCTTACAATACATTACCACTTTGTGTGGAAGTGTTGAACCATTTATTAAAAGGTTTCTGTCCAGTACAGCTATGGTATTTTACCTCAGATTTGGTGAAGTCAAAATCTCCAACAATTCCTTGTTCACGATTTAAGGCAAATACATTGTTTTGATGAAGTGATCCATGAATTATGTTAGCATTGTGCAATGTATGCAGGCCTCGGGCAACACCTTTCATGACTTTTAAAGCTTCCTACAAATAAATATATATGAAAGAGATGGAGTTTAGAAAATTGACAACTCATTTTCATGTATAAATTTTGTCTCTGTTAAGACTGTCCCAGAAATAAAGTAAAGCTTCCTTCAAATTAAGGATATATCACAGACAAAGAATTAAAGGCTAGATAAAGCTTAACTATGTATGGTTGTTTAAATAATAATGGCCTCAAGTTTCAAAAGCCCATGTCAAGCCCAGCATATCTCTCTCTCTCTCTCTCTCTCTCTCTCTCTCTCTCTCTCTCTCTCTCTCTCTCTCTCTCTCCTCTACCCCCTTCTCTCCCTCTCCCTCCCTCCCTTCACCCCCCACCCCAACCTGTGGATGTATGTAGCGCTCATACATGTGTTCCAGTCACATGCATACCACCATGCTTTCCCTACGATGATAATGGAATAACCTTCTGAAAATGTAAGCAAGTAAGCCTTTGATTAAATGCTTTCTTTTACAAGAAAAAGAATGACCTCAATAGGCTAATGTTGGTTTGAACACTCAGTCCCTAGTTGGTAGACCTATTTGGGAAGGACTAGAAAAAATGACCTTATTGAAGGAAGTACATCACTCAGGGCAGACTAGAGATTTCAAAAAACTAGAGTCATTCCCCCGTGTGCTCTCTGCCTCCTGCCTTTCCTTCAAGACAGGAGCTCACACCTTTCCCACCACCATGTACTCTCTGGAATTTTAAGTCCAATTAAATGCTTCTTTTATATAAGTTGCCTTCCTTATGGTATTCTACCACAGCAATAGAAAAGTTAAGTAATACTCTATGTAACTGGCAACGTCATAAGTGGTCTTTGCACACATGCAGGCACATGAAATGCATATGTACATACACACACACACACACACAACCTAAGGCAACTTAAATTATAAATAACCACCTCATAAAGTATCTAGAAGAGAATAAAATAATTTTACTAAATAGGAAGAATCAGAACCTCCTCTAAATTTATAATAAAATCTAAAGCTGCCACTTTCAAAGTATCAACTATTGTCATAGGCAGTTACACATAGCACAGCTTAATGGTTGTTAAGTCTGGGCTCTGGAACCAGAACGACCAAACTTTAAGTTTCAGCTCTACTTCTGGATAAAGAGGTTCTATACAAGTCACTTCATCCTTGTACAGAGCTGATAAAACAATGAAATAGAATAATGCAGGCCAAAAATTTGTGCAAGACAGCATGTAGTATTGGATGTTGCTGGGGGAGAATGCTCTTGTACACTGTAAGATCTGTCACTCGTATTGGTTTAATAAAATGCTGGTTGGCCAGTAGCAAGGCAGAAAGTACAGGTGGGGCAACCAGACCAGGAGAATTCTAGGAAGAGGAAAGGCAGAGATGCAGTTACTAGCTGGATGCAGAGGAATCAAAATGAGAATGCCTTACTGAGAAAAGATACCAAGCCATGTAGCTAAATATAGATAAGTATTATGAGTTAATTCAAGTTGTAAGAGCTAGTTAGTAATAAGCCTGAGCAGTATGCCAAACAGTTTAAAATTAATATAAGCCTCTGTGTTTCTTTGGGACAGAATGGCTATGGGACTAGGTAGGACAGAAACTTCTATCTACAGGGTGTTACATATTAGATGTTAGTTTCTCATTTAATGCATCCCTGAAAATGATTTTTACTTACTTCTGAAGTTAAGGGCATACCAGCTTGAACTGCACTCAGGTTTGCCTTAGGATAATATGGAACCATCAGGTAGGCAACAGGATCAGACTAAGAAGCAAAATAGAAAATGTAACTCAAAGTGAACAATTAACCAATATATTTGCATTATACAGTGATTCTATTAACTTTTGTTTTATATCAAGAAGAAAAAAATCACCACTTTAAAACTTACTTTAAATAAAATCATTTCTTCAATGAATTAACTTAAGAAGTTTACCTTACACAGAAAAAGGAATATCAATGGCAGTAACCCAGACTCTTCCTTAGAATCTCCACAAGCTCTATGATAGGAGGCTGCTCTTTGAATCACCCTGGCTTCTGTGTCAACATCCACAGAATAGCCCTGAACAACAAAAAAGACATTGGCAATTTCAACATTAAAATCCCATTCTAATTTATTATTCCAACTTAAATATGATAGGTTATTGCATGCAAGGTAAAGTGTATCTATTTTTCTATTTTAAGTACCTTCTCTATGTGCATTGAATACTATAATATGGGAAGAAAAAGAGTAATTCTACCTGTAGCCTACTCTACATCCCCATATATGTAGCAACTAAGGCCAACTTAAAGACCCTCTGAAATTCATGCACAGTCTCAGCTCACAAGAAGAAATTAAGGGGCTGAAGAGATGATTAGTTGTTAAGAGCACTTGGTGTCCTTGTGAAAGAGGAGAGTTTGGATCCCAGCACCCAAGTGGAGTCTCACACTGTATGAACAAGTACCAGACATACATACAGAACAAAGATATACAAGTAGTCAAAACACTATACACATAAATATATAAAATGAATGAAAAAATTGAAAATAAAAATTTCAAAGAAATTAAGCAACCCAAGATTGTGTTGGCGACATAGCTAAGCTTTCAAGAAACATCTAGGAAAAAACAAAAATTTTTAAAGGCTATTGAACAAAATGCAGTAAGTTTACCCAAAAAAGAAAATCAAGTACTCTTAGGGAAATGAGAGGAAGGTCAAAGTAGCTCAAGCACAATCATCATGCAAGTCAACTTACATACTTTAGAAATAGTGGGTTTGTTTTCTTCTTGAACATCACTACTTCTGAAGTGTCCATAAATCAGAACTTAAAATTACCTTTAAGAGAACTGGCTGCCCATTAACGTCAGAACACACCAGAGGACGTTTGCTGCTAAGTTCCTTCATGGGCTCAGTGTCAAGAAGGTCTCGCTCTAAGCTCATAGTAAGAAGACCACCAGAATTCTAGGCACAAATTTTTATTACATTTAGACAATCAAAAAATTCCTTAAGGCTTTCAAATTACCAATATAATCAGGGGCATATTATTAAATGCTATGAAAATCATCAATCTAACTGAAAAATAAAAATGTTTAAAGTTTGGATTCTTTTTTGTTTTTTGGGTTTTGTTTTTTTGAGACAAGGTTTCTCTGTAGCTTTGGTGCCTGTCCTGGAACTAGCTCTAGTAGACCAGGCTGGCCTCGAACTCAGAGAGATCCACCTGCCTCTGCCTCCCAAGTGCTGAGATTAAGGGCATGTGCCACCACCGCCTGGCTAAAGTTTGGATTCTTTTTAATACCTGGCTCTTGGACTTCTGCCTACTGTGTAATTACCAGCCACTGTTGTAAATGTAGAACAGACTGAAAAACTGACTAAGGTTATGCTATGAGCCACAGAATCATTCAGTAATTAATTAGCCTCATTTCACAAGGTCAACCCATCAGAGTCAGGGACTCTGTATTGGAAGACTGAGTTGGAATTATTGCCTTGTGAATAAAGTGGCTGTTTTTGCTGTAGATTTCTCACCATAGCTTATCCCCATCTGTGACAAGTTTGGGATTTATCTCCCACAGTTTAGCACTATCTGATCACTTACTGGGCAAAATTTCCCCTATGTATTTGGGGTTTACTGATTATATCCCCTAGCTATGTGTGAAGAGAATCACACAGTCAAGAAACCTGAATCCCACTACCAGGACTTTGTTCCTTTATTCAATGAAAACATAGAGATCTGCCTTCCTGCAATTATCTTTATTAGCAAGCATTTGGCCAGTGTTTGGGATCCAGGAAAAAGCATTCCATTTAAGACATTCCCAGATATCCAAGTACACAGAATTACTACACGGCCAAAGCTGTTGATTCATAGCTGCTCAGATAGATAGAAAAAAAATAGGCATGCCCTGGTTTATAGATAAGAAAAGTGATGACCTAAACCTAACCTTGCATTAAAAGATTCCTAACTCCTCACACTCACCTTCACTTCAGTTTACTGATGATTTTAGTTCAGGAGATTTGCTGCTTGTGTCTTACTCTCAAGAAAAATAATTAACCATCTACCCACATCCCAAGGGAAGACAAACCTCCACTGGTGCCTCTGATAGGTATCAAGATTCAGACCTGATAATTTAAAGGCTTGGGCCTCCTCTTTGTTTCAACTGCTTAGAGTAAATGGTGTAAACTTCAGATCTAAAAGGCCCTTAGAGCTTGCCAATGGACCAAGGGCCATAAACTTCCCTTGTCTGCGTAACTGGGTTGCCTGGTTACTCTCTATGTCTGCAAGATTTTGTGGGTCTTTATAGCTAGGTAAGAACAGATTTAACAGAAGCTGGGACAGAATCTGGAGCAGAAGTTGGAGCAGATGCATCCCAGAAATTAGCAGAAATAGGAAAATGAAGAAGATGAAGAAGAATGCAGGAGAAAATTGGAATTAGAATTGAGACAAAAATTAGAGCTAAGTAATTATAGACAGGACAGAAGAATTAGAATAGAGAACAAGGAAGAGAGAACAATAAAGAAACATGTTGAGGAGAAATTGCATGTGAATTGACCTGTTTTCCCCTCAGATCCCCTTAGTTATTTTTCTTTCACCAGCTTGGACATTGAAGGGGTCTGAGGGGCTGGTACCCCAAATGGCTAGTACCCATTTAGGTTAATAAGACATGCTTGTAGGAAACTCCAATACTTACTTGAAAAACCTCATATATATCCTAAAACTTAAAATGAAGACAACTGAAGGTAGTTATAAAATAATAACGAGAAATCTAAATATTATGACTGTTATAAAGTAATCCTGACACCTCTACTCCTGCTTAGCATCCTTAAATGTGAAAATGATTTTAAAATTATTTAATTGTAACATTTTTTACATTTTTACATTAATACTAATTTTTTTCTTTAGTGGTATATTTGATTGTTTATTCCTTCTTTGCTTTTTGAGGCAGGATTTCTTTGTTTAGCTTTGGCCATCCTGGAACATCATGATGAAACTACTACTGCCACTTTCCAATTCATTACCATTTCTAGCTGTATTCTTAATGCTTACCCTTATACTCACAGATAAGTACAGCCCTCAGCCCACATCAAAGGATCTTATTCTGCAGCAAAGATTATTACTGAGACCACGACTGGTCAAAATGAAAAGAAACACTGACCATGGGGTGCCCAGCTCGAGTAGCTACATCTACAACACAATTCATACACCTAAGGCTCAGGGAACATCACAGAAAGGGGGACAAAAATTTTATAAGAGTCCAGAGGACCAGGAAGTCTGATGCAATATTGGTTAGTCTATAAAAGACAGAGAATCTAAACCCATGAACTCTCAAAACACAGATGTCTAAACAAGACCCAAGCAATGACAAAGTTTTACTGCAGTGTAGTTTTATAGTAGGCAAGGCTATAGGATTGCTTTCTAGTTCTTGTTTGTTGTTATTAAATTTCAATAATATATAATTAGTACAAAGGATTTCTAGGAATATACATCAAAATTCATCTTGAACATATTAAAGTCATTGGGAGCATCCATAAATCATGATTTGCACCTCTCATAATCTTCTACAATAAAATTAGTAACTTAATTTCAGCTTCCATGTAGCTATACACACTATCAGTCACCAGACACAAGAAAGTCTCTACAGCTAGAGTTACTTACATCAAGGAGAAATACACATTTTTTTATTGTTTTGGTTTTGTATTGTTTGTCTTGGTGTTTGGGGATTTTTAAGTTTGTTTGTCTGAGGTTTTTTTCTTGGGTTTGGTTTTTGGTTTTTAAGTTTGGCTTGGTTTTTTATTCTGGAAGTAGTTAAGTAAAATAGGCTGACCCAAAACACACAAAGATCCCTTGCCTCTGACTCTCAAGTGCTGAAATTAAAGGTATGTACCATCACCACTACCACCACCACCCAACTAGTGTTTGGGCTTTTAAGACAACTCTCACTTAGTATCCCAGGCGATCCTAGGACTCAGTACACAAGTCAGGCTGGCATCAAACTAAGGGCAATTCTTGTGCCTCAGTTTCACAAATTTGGAAACTCTTAATAGTAAGTTGTGATACCCAGCTTACATAACATTTTTAAATATATTATGGGAAGACATTATAACAACTGTTCAAAGAACGTTCTTTATTTTTATGGCTCTGGGGATGAAATCTTGGATCACATACTGTGATGCAAAAAACTTTACATATTTATGAAAATAAACTCACACATTTATTTTATAGATTATGCTTTAGCTATTATCATAACTTAATAACACTTTTTTGCAACAGAGTCTCATGTAGCCCAGACTGGCCTTCAACTCTGATCCTCCTGCCTCTACCTCCAAAGTACTGACATTGCAGATGAGTGTCACTATACATATTTTATTTAATATCTGTATTTAAATACAGAATGCTGGAAAACTGAATGAAAGGTTTTATGCATGCCAAGCATGTACTCTGCCTAAATTAAATCCCTGGCCATGCATTAATGACAATCTCAATAAACAAACATGATTAGCATCTGTATCTGTGGATTCTGCTTCCTTGTATCCAATCAATTGTGAAATGGAAATATTCAAAATAAAATTTTATCTGCAACAAAACTGCAGATTTTTGTTATGCATTCACTAAACATTGTCTACTAATTAATTATGCAACATATCTACATATGTTTTAAAAATATAGTGGAAAAGCGGGCATATGGTCACTCAAGCCTGTAATGCTAGACCTTACAGCAGGGTCAGAAGGAGAATGGAAGTTCAAGGTTAGCTCATATTGTGTCAGACCCTGTCTCAAGGTCGGGCGGTGGTGGCACAGGCCTTTAATCCCAGCACTCGGAAGGCAGAGGCAGGCGGATCTCTGTGAGTTCGAGACCAGCCTGGTCTACAAGAGCTAGTTCCAGGACAGGCTCCAAAGCTACAGAGAAACCAAGAAAAAAAAAGAAAAAGAAAAAGACCCTGTCTCAAAAGTCAAAAACAAAAAATACATATACAACACATATACAAATATTATGCCACTTTATGTCAGGAACTTGTACATGTTGGATTCTGGAACCCAACTGGGAAGCAATTCTAAAAAGCAGAGAACAATGGTGTTTCATCTAAGTTCTCTTTTGCCACCAGACAATCTAAAACACTAGGGTATATATAGAGTCTCCTCAGAGAGTTAGTTTCCCAATTCTTCAAGTTATTTAATATGCTAATCTCCTGGCTTTCGAGTCCTGCTTGCCAAGAAAACCAAACTTCACATCAACCTCTCTACTTTAAACTACCTGGTTTAAGACAGCCTCAAGAAAAAGGTTCTAATAATCCTTTAAACTATTTATCAGGAGTATCTTCATAGAAAATATACTATAGATGTGACACTGACATGATCTGAACATCACTAGGCTTTTACATTCTCTGCATGGTGGCAATTCTCAAAGGAAGCAAAGCTTACCATATACTTAAGTAATCCGATTTCAGGGTATAACAGAGGCAGTTCGGGGAACCATTTCTGCGTCAAGGTGTTCAGCTTCTCCTAAAGTTAGAAAGTATTTCTACTGTAGATGAATATGTATTCAATTGTGGTATATTGCTCCTCAGGAAAATATATTACCATATGTCTTCCTACATCTAATAAGATACATAATCCTTAATCTTACTTGTATTTCAAGAACTATCAAGCAAAACATGAGCTAGTTCATATTCAAAGTAAAATAAAAATATTTAATTCTAATAATAAACTTTCATTTCTCAAAAATAAGAACATAGTAACATTTTAAAATAATGATGATTTAACTTAGGAAGAAAATCATAAAAGCCAATCCTAAAAGCCTTGAGATAAAAGTAAGTATGTAAGTCTACATATACTTTGAAGCAAACGAGAAAACAGAGTATTTACAAAGTCATGTATCAGCATATTTACTAAGGAAAACTTCTAAGTATTTACCAGATTTTATTCAAATATTCAAAGGTATGCATAGTTATATGAATTTGGTAAATAAAGCTGGACACTTGTCTATTATTTGCATAATATTTTTACTTTAAACAACAGTCCCTTAACTAACTCTCCCTCATAATATCTCTCAGACATAAAATGAAATATTCTTTCAATTGTGAATAAAAGTGGATTGGCTGATTTTTCTAAGGCCACAAAACTTAAGAGTAGAGTGGAAACGAAGATGAGATTTTCTTTTTTTCTGGTTACAATCCCTCAGGAAGATCAAGCTGCTCCATTCATGATTTTATTGCTTGTTGAGCTAAAAGGTGTTAATGTTAATCTGTGAGACTCTCTATGCTTTAAACAACAAAAAACTATGCAGAAGCTCAATTCCAAAAACAAGCAGAAAAAAACTATAAAGAAGTTCAATTTTTCTTACTACTTTTACCACTGAGAACATTACAAGTGATTTTTTTTCTTCTTTATAATAATCTGAAATTTCCACATTGGTATAACTGTCACAAATTTTGTCATATTTAATTAATTTGCAAATTCATGTAAACATTACTATGACAATGATGCCTCTAGTACATGATTATATGAAGTCTATGTTTTTAAATTCAAATTCCTGAGTAAAATCTACTTTAAAATTTCAGAGAATCAAGTACTTACATATTCCTCCCTCTCATGATAAATTTCCTGGAAGACACTATTGCGCAACTGAGTTATTTCTTGTTTTATTTTCTCAATTTCAGTTCCATCATGGTCATCAGACTATATCAGAGAGAAAAAGTTGTCAACAGGCTTATTGCACTAGATGAAAAGTAAAT
Organism: Chionomys nivalis; assembly: GCF_950005125.1. Lineage (NCBI taxonomy): Eukaryota > Metazoa > Chordata > Mammalia > Rodentia > Cricetidae > Chionomys > Chionomys nivalis. The sequence goes on along the minus strand of NC_080086.1, from coordinate 148,502,894 downwards.
CATTCTGTGGGGTTTGTATTCATCCTTCAGTACCTAACATATAGCAGGTCTTCTAACATTAAATAAATCAGTTTATTCTAACACTAACTTTCCCCAAAACTATAAAAAAGTATTATACATAAAAAATTATTGCATATGTTTTAAGTTCCTGTACATTTTCTTGAAGATAAAAACAACTAACTAATGTGAAGATAAAAATTAAGAACAGTAACTGAATTGGATTCTGTGAAATTTTTACTTGAAATCAGGTTTTTAAAAGCATACACAACAAAAAAATGTGAAAATCTAAATTATCTACTATGAGAAAATCTTTGATTCAGAAATACTCCATATGACTTCAATGGAATTTTAGTAAATAAGGTACCTTAAAATGAATGACTGTATTAAAAAGTTAAATTATGTCTACAATGTCTACAGTACTACTACAATGAATGTGCCCAATCTCGTCAGGTATATTTCTCCAAAAGTTGAAAAGACTAGAAAAGACCACCTCCTGCACAGCCTAGACTACAATAAAACTAGAAACCTCTTAAACTGCAATTAGTTATGAAATAGCTCCCATTTTGCTTCCAATTGCATGCTAAGAAGAGGAAAAGATACAATCACATTGTATGAAAACATACTTTAGATCTCTTCTGTACATAAATAAATCCTCAAGAAAGTTCAGAGAATTACTAGTTTATTCATAAAGTTTCAAGCCTAAAAAGGAAGTGTAGTCAAAATTAGAAAATCCTAATCCCTCCAGCTCTATTATTATATGAAACTATTTTTTAAAACTTGCAAGAAATATTATAACCAGTGTTAAATAAGTTTATAAAAGAGAGCATGATCTTTAAAAATACTTTGTCACAAAACTCTACCTTTGGAGATGGGAAGACAGTAAAATACTTGCCTTATAGGTCAAAGACCTAAATTCAATCTCCAGGAAAAAGGCTCACAGCGTGACCCATCAATTCCTGCCCTAGGGAGGCAGAGACAGGGGTTCCTGGAACTCAACCTAACTGCTCCAAGCCAGTAACATACTATCTCCACAAACACAAAAATAAAGGTAGACAGTGCCTGAGAATGACACCCAAGGTTGTCCTCTGACTTTCATGTACACGTGAGCACACATACATATGCACACGCGCGAGCGCACACACACACACACAAAAAGAAACCATGGGAGACTATCCTACTAACCTAAATGTAGTAGGTTTGTATTATAACAGACATTCTAACAGTTCATAGGGGAAAAAAAGAGTTCAAAAATTAATTCTACAATTTTTGTGTTACTAAAAACCATGGTAGCATTGTAAAACATTTAATTTTTTAAATAATTATATGGGACACATGTTTTCAGTATGAATGTCATTTCAAATTTATTTCCATATACAGAGATAAAAAGATAAAGTACTGGGGCCTGTGAGATGGTTCAGTGCCTCTAAATCAAATGACCTGAGTTCAGTTCTCAAGACCCACATAAGACCTGACACTTAAGTTATTCTCTGACATCCACATGTCACAGTGGTATAGACACACTCACATATTCACACATACACACTAAATAATGTAATTAAAATAAGTAAATTTTTAAAAAGATAAACATACATAATAAAATATGAATACACTAGCTCTCTGGTTTTAGAGAGTATTTACACATAGCTTTATGAAACAGTTCAACCAAAATGAAAAACAAACACATTAGCTAGAAGCAATTTTTTTCTTACTTCTTCCAAATTACTCTTCTCAACCAATTTCCATCTCAGTTGAGCTTTTAAGCCTTTCAAAGTCTTCTTAATGGACAACAAGTAATCCACACTGGGGCTCTTATTTAAACAGTCAATGACCTGATTTTTAAACTATATAAGAGAAAGAATTACCTTATTTTCAAACACATGAAACAACAGTCACTAAGCATCATTATTTTGCAAGTACCTGGGTTCAGAGTGAATATTAAGAAAATTCTGTAACTGTCTACAAGGCAATGCAACCAACTGAATTTCCTAATTGACCACATTTCCATGGTTCAGTGCTCAAAGTACCAAAGGAAATACTCTCCAACTGAGGCATGAAATTAGAGACACACTACCAACATTATACAAACTGAAATTTACAGTGAGGATCTAAGTTGAAATGATCCTTCTCAAAAGTAGTTTGACAATATGTATCAAGTTTCAATGATGTTCATTCCGTTTAACTTTAAAATTATAAATTATAGGTATCTGAAAAGTAATGCATAAAGATATGTTAAAAGATTTCTAAAGCATTATTTATGAGAGAAAAGAAATACCTTCAACATCCAACATATGATAAGGTTAAATAACTATATGTTTATGTAAGAATGAAAACATCCAAAAGGACAGTATAGAATTGTTGATCATGGCAAAATGTTCACAATATACTCTAAAATTATGAAAATACCTTCAAAAGTGCTCACAAGACAATGCACTGCAAAGCACATGTGTATATTCATACCTGATAAATGTGCCCATTCACAGAATACTAAAAGTATTAAAAACAGTTTTTTTCTTAACTTTCTATATATAGCAAATTTCCTACAACAAATCTGCTACACAGAAAATGATGACAAAGATATCTTTAAATTTAAACTCAGAAGAAACTCAATTATTCCAAGACTCACTGAAATAAAAATCACCATTCATATTTTATAGTGAAGTCAATTATATACCAAGCAACAATGGCTATACTATTTTTTAGGAGTACTAATTAACACACTGAATATTAAACTACTTGAGAAAAATTCACCAAGTCAGAAAAAAAGTATCAGTTCATAAGACCAATAAGAGAAAGCAAAATCCAACCTCAACACTATCCTTGTACTTGGCTAGCAGGGTGGCAATGAACTTTTCCTCAGAATGGATCTTCTGCAGCACTTGACTGTATGTACTTAAAATAATCTCCTTGTCTACAACACCTTGCTCCTATACAAAAGAATTCGCATGAACAACAAAATGATTAAAACCTTTCATAACAATGAATAAACTTCAAGATGAAAATGTCTTTGAAAACTGCTATATCCAATACAAATTATTTCTCAAATCTTCTTTTTGTAGACAGAATCAAAGATGCACATAGGCAAAATGCTATCCTAAATATACTATAAATTATTTCTGAAGCTGTCCGAAAGGATATCAGGACAATCTATATTCTAAACATAAAAGAACAAACAATATATAAACTTCAACACTTTAAAGTTACTTTTAGAAACTGTCTCTCACCAACAACTTCTAAAATCAAGTCTTATAAAACCAACAAAAACTATTTAATAATAAAGAACTACAGTAAATCCTAATTTATAAATAAAATTTCAAAAAAGAAATAAAATGGAAAACATTACCACTGAGACTTTGGAAAGCAGGTTGAAAAACTGAGTAAGTGTCCCAGGTAAGCAAGGCTTAAAGGTCTAGATTACAAAATACTCTTCAACACCTATACTTATTTTCCACTGACAGAGCAATATAGATTATACACAATAAAGGTGTTCTAATGTGTGTATGTATAAAGTTTGCCCAGATTTTATTTAATTTTCACAAGATTTAATGCGTATATTCTTTTTTTTTTTTTTTTTTTTTTTTTTGGTTTTTTCGAGACAGGGTTTCTCTGTGGTTTTGGAGCCTGTCCTGGAACTAACTCTTGTAGACCAGGCTGGTCTCGAACTCACAGAGATCCGCCTGCCTCTGCCTCCCAAGTGCTGGGATTAAAGGCGTGCGCCACCACCGCCCGGCTTAATGCGTATATTCTTAAATGCATCGGATATATGTAATATTAAGTTGTGAGCGTCACCCCAGCCACTGGCCTGGGACTTGCATTGGACTCCAACTCTCAGCCTGCCAAGTGCTGACCCCTCCCACAGGCTACTCAGGCTCACCCCGAAAAAGGAACATGTGGTTTTGGGTTCTCTCCTCTGTCTTCCCCTCCCCTACTGCCTCCCAGCCACCTGAGAGTAATGCATTTATTAAACAGGGGCATTTGAAATTCAGTTTAACCTGGTTTGACTGGAATTCTTCGTGCCAGCCTGTCTTAAGATTTTTCCTAACAATATGTTGTACTCAGAAGTCACATTGTACAGAAAGTCAACCCATGTAGAGTAAGGAGAGGTCTCCTAGAATTAAACATTAGTTTTCCTTAATGTGAAACATCCTATTAAAATGAAAGCATTATTCTGTGAAGAAATAGGACACTAAATTGAATTGGATTGGACCTTGACAGTGAAACTGTTTCAAGCAGGCCTATAAAGAAGAAAGTGAAAGTGAATGTTAGTCTTAATTCTAAGAAGAGAAGTCATATTATTGGTTAACACAATCCAGCTAGCAAATGAAACTTCTGTCTCAAAGAAAACAATAATAACATTGTTACTCACAATGAGAGATATCTCCAGCTCTTTGCACACACATGACTCTGTCTTCTCTAGAATTTCATCAATATTACCAATCATGTCTTCTGAAGTCAGTGACTCACCCAAAGATAGATCAAAAACCTTATTTGCAAAAATAAAAGCATGGTACATATCAATTAATTCACTTAACATTCGTTGTGCCTATATACCTGGAGTATGAGGCTATACCATGGACAAAATAGGAAAAGTAAAATTCCAGGAAAAGAACAAAGGATACACCCTTGTAAAACTATACATGAAAAGAAAAAACATATGTAAGCATAGTATGCTGAAAGAAAACTAGTGGTTAAGACAAGTGGTCAATTCAAATGAAATGAGAAAAACAAAATCAACATGATTTTTAATATAATAAAACAAACAGCCTAAGTCAAAAGTGATGAAAAATCTTGACCGCCAAGTCTTAACTCTGATAGGTACAAGTAGATGATGTCAGATATTGAACAACAGAAGAGACAGAATTGGAACAAACATACAATCCCCACTTCCACAAACTTTGCTATTTGGGAGCTCTGCTCACCTTCTGACTGCTCTGGAACCATGCCACAAGATGCTGCAGAGAAGCCTCTGTCTCACTCCTAATACTAGCAAACTCTTCTCTTTTGTTACACTGCCAGTCAGAAAATTTTCTAAGTATTTCTTCAGAGTTAGTTTCCTCTTTGGCCTTTCCATACACTGCTTCTAAAGAAGTTGATAAGTCCTAAAGACAGAAATATTCATTTGTTAAAGTAATTAACTGAATGTTAGTATTTAAACACTGTGTTAGGATTCAAGAAACAGAATATCATAATGTTGAACACCTACTCTTAAAAATGGTATAAATATAACTAAAAAGAAGAGAAAACATATTCAAATTAACAAACTTAGAAACAAAAGGGGGACATAACAACAGACACCAAGAAAAAAACCAGAAGAGTATAAACCTATACTCTATCAAACTGAAAAAAACAAGAAGAAATTTTATCAATATATACCACCTACCAAAGTTAAAATCAAGATCAGATAAGCAAATAAAACAGACCCATATCTGTAAGGAAATGGAAGCAGTCATTAAAAGTCTCTCAAACTAAAAATTCCCAGGGTCAGATAATTTTAGCACAGAAATCTACCAGACACATTCAAAGAGTTAATGCCAACACTCCTAAATTACAATATAAAATAGAAACAGAAGAAACATTTCCCTATCCATTTTCACAAGGCCACAGTTACCCTTATACCTAAACCACATAAAGACACAAGAAAGAAAGATACAAAAATACTCAACAAAACCTTGCAAAGTGAATCAAAGAACACATAAAAAAGGTAATTCACCATGATCAAATAGGCTTCATCCCACAGATACAGGAATAGTTCAACATATGTAAATCAACAAAAGTACCACTATATAAACAAAATAGAAAGAAGAAACACATGATCATTTTATCAGATGCAAAAAAAGGCTTTTGACAAAATCAAATAGCTCTTCATTATAAACGTCCTAGAGAAATCAGGGATACAAGAGATACACCATAACGTAATAAAGGCAGTTTGCAGCAAGTCCATGGCCAACATCAACTTAAATGGAGAGAAACTCAAAGAAATTCCAAAAAATTAGGAACAAGTCAAGGGTGACCAGTTTCTACAAACCTATTCAAGATAGTACTCAGAGTCTTAGCTAGAGCAATAAGAAAATTGAAGGAGATCAAGAGGATATAAAATGGAAATAAAGAATTCAAAGTACCTTTCTTTACAAATAATATGATAGTACTGATAATATGATACAAGTCACCCTAATAATTCCACCAGGAAACTCTTACAACTGATATAAAAAGAAAAAAAACTTTCAGCAAAGTAGCTGGATACAAAATCAACTCACAAAAATCAGTAGCCTTCCTATGTGCAAACGACAAACAAACTGAAAAAGATATCAGGTAACAACACCTTTCACAAAAATCTCAAATAATCAAAGATATCTTGGGCTAACTCTAACCAAACAGATGGAACGCTTTTATGATAAAAACTTTAAGACACTGGAGAAAAGAAACTGATGAAAATATTAGAAGATGGAAAGATCTCCCATGCTCATTGATCAGTAGGATTAGTATAGTAAAAATGGTCATCCTACCAAAAGCTATCTACAGATTCAATGCAATCCCCATCAAAATTCAAGACAATTCTTCATAGATCCACCACCTGGCTTCAGTTCTATTTTACTGATCAGTGTGTCTGTTTTTGTGCCATTATCATGTGGTGTTTATTACTATAAAGAGAGAGTTTTTATACAATTTGAGATCAGGGATAATGCTACCTACTGTAGTTCTTTACTTACTCAGGATTATTTTAGTTTGTGTGTTTGTGTGTGTGTTTTCTCATATGAATCTGAAAATGAAATGACTGAGAAACGCTTAAACAAAAATGTTCACTGTCCCTAGACACAAGAGGAATGCAAATTAAAGCAACTATGAAATTCCATCTTACCACAGTCAGAATGACTTAAATTAATGACAGCAAATGCTGGTGAGGATGTGGGGGAAGAGAAAAACTTCTGCACTGCTGATGGAAGTACAAACTAGTATAAGCCACTATTGAAATAAGTGTGGAAGTTCCTCAAAATGGTGAAATACAGATCTACTGTAAGATCCAACTATACCACTCTTGGGCATATACTCAAAAAACACTGCATCTTATTACAGAGATATTTGATCAGCCATATTCTATTCATAATAGCCAGAAATTGGTAACAGCTTCGATGTCCATCAACTGATGAATGGATGAGACTAGTTCATTTACACAATGGAATATTATTCAACTGCTAAAAAAAATGAAATTAGAGAAAAGAAGGGAATCTGTGACCAGGATGTAAAAATAAAAAACAGGGGCTGAAGAGATGGCTCAGAGATTAAGAGCACTGGCTGCTCTTCCAGAGGTCCTGGGTTCAATTCCCAGCAACCACATGGTAGCTCATAACCATCTATAATGAGATCTGGTGCCCTCTTCTGGTGTGTGTACAGGCATGCAGGCTAAATATATAGAGAGAAAGAAAAATAAAATTATTAAATTAGCAGGTAATCGGACGAAGCTAGAAAGAGTCATCTTGAGTGTGATAACCCAGACACAGAGGGACAAATATTGCATGTTTTCTCTTATATTTAGAAGTTAGCGTTTAAGGTTTAGATATTCCATTTAGAATATCCAGAGGTTAGATAGATCATTAATGACAAGAAGGGAGAAGGGGATCTCCCAAGGAAGGAAATTTAGAAAACAGTGTTATAAAGGTATAAAGAGGAAACTAAAATGGGAGGATTAAATGAGGAGAGAAAAGGAGGGCAAGAATAAAAGAGAGAATATGGAGAGGGAGAGAGGCCTTTTGAAAATCCATGTAAGTACATTCTAGACGTGTCCTAAAATATACAAAAAGAAATTTAATGGTGTTACCATGTAATGGGAAAGGCAATGCCCCAAACTGATGTCATTATACCAAGTTAAACCCAGAATGGGTTACATCTTGCAGTCATTGTCAAAAGGGATCTCGCAGACCCCACAAACATTGGAGGCTATTGCCAATGTTATTGGTTGTCCTCCACAACATGATGTTAAGGCCCTATTGCTGAAGATACCACTTACTTATGCCAGCAAACATGGAGAAATAAAGATAGTGCCCAACTAGAAGCTTCACCTCTACGAACTAGCATTCATGATACTGGAAGGTGTTACACATGCTACCATGCTATACATGCTACCAGAGAATAAAGGTAATCATTAATCTCATCCAGCAATGAACCTTACAAGGTATAACAACAACCTGCCTGCAAGATATACTGAAGCAACAATGGCACAAATATTATGGGAGTAATCAACCACTTTTTAGTTGGATTTAAGGCCTCGCATAAGTGGAACCCACAGCTAACACTGTTAATTAATGAAGCCAAGAACCAGAAACCAAAAGCCAGAAAGAGCATACATCCTAGGGGAAAACCCACTGGCAATTTGCTAAATGAGCATAGCCATAAATCAATGCCTAATGACATAGGTCATTGAACTGCTCAACCCTCATCAGAGAAGCTTCTTCTTCATCACCAGAAAAGCATCTTCTTGCAGTAGATAATTAACACAGAGGCCCACAACTGGACAGTGTACAAGAGTGAGACACCTTGGGCACTCAGCCCTAAATGGGATATCTTTATCAAACCCTAAGGCTTACCTCAAGGCTCAGTGATCTACTGAGAAGAAGCAGAAAGATTGTTAAGAGCCAGAGGTGGTAGGTTACTCCGAGAAAACAGCATTTTTGGACACAACAGGACTGGTATACATAAGAAGTCAAAGAGACTATGGCAGCATGCACAAGACCTGCATAAATTCAAGTCGAACAAAGCCCCAGCAAACTGGTCACAAAATCTCACCTCTAACAAATAAGTTACTTGCAACTGATACCTGCTAAGAGATAGAAAATCAGTTTTCTCCAAAGAAGTAACACTGGATTTATCAACCACACTCCAGAGCAGGCCTCATGCTCAGGGGTAGGTGACCAACACAAAACAGTCTCCATAGATTTGTGTGTGCTTTTTTTTTTTTTTTTTTTTTTGGTTTTTCGAGACAGGGTTTCTCTGTAGCTTTGGTGCCTCTCCCGGAACTAGCTCTTGTAGACCAGGCTGGCCTCAAACTCACAGAGATCCGCCTGCCTCTGCCTCCCAAGTGCTGGAATTAAAGGCGTGCGCCACCACCGCCCGGCTTTGTGTGTGCCTTTTTGTTATGGTTTGTAGAGTTCTATCTTTTTTAGGAGAGAAAAAAACATTGAATTGGATAGTGAGGGATCTAGGAAAACAGAGTAGAGGAGAATATGGATCAAAATGTATTGTGCGAAAAAAAATAATAAAACAAGTTAATATAAATTTTAATGCCATTAAAAACTAGAAATCAGCAAAGAAGAAAAAATGATACAATTATCAGTACTATCTAAAATATCAAGGATAGTACTGATTTAATCTCTTAAAGAATAAGCTTAATTTTAATGTATATTGAATATATTTTAAATCAAACCTGCAACGTTTTTAAGCGTTTATCAAGTGGTAACTCATCTACTTCCAGAATAAAAACATCTACAGCCATGAACAGGTTTTGTTGCACTTCATTTCTTCTAGCGATCAAAATACTACCTTCATTCTGAAGGAAGGAAAAGAGAGCAGCCACTATTAGACATAAGGTATTTTCACACATTACCTATATGGACAATAGTGATTTCTAAAGCTTAATACCACACTTAAAACATAACATTTAAGCTCAACAATTCTGTTAATTTCAGTTTTCCCTCTTTTTTTTGTTTTCTTTTTTTTTTTTTTTTTTTTTTGGTTTTTCGAGACAGGGTTTCTCTGTAGCTTTGATGCCTGTCCTGGAACTCCCTTTGTAGACCAGGCTGGCCTCGAACTCCCAGAGATCCGCCTGCCTCTGCCTCCCGAGTGCTAGGATTAAAGGCGTGCGCCACTACCGCCTGGCTCAGTTTTCCCTCTTATTTTTGCCATAATGAACTTGTTCCTTTGGGATAAAAAGTATAAAATTTCCTAGGAAGATTTCAGTCTCCATGCTCCTCCTTCCTTCATACAAACTACCTCTCAACACTGAGTGACTTAGTCAGTGCATAATAATGTGTCAGAGTCCAACTGTAGTGACATAAAACATACTACTCAGACCAAAACTCAAGGTCCATGTTGTAGTGTAATTACATAATAGAGGAAAACAGCAGCTTTCTTATTGTGTTTCCCAATAAACATTTGTTATCCTTACGGGCTCTCATGGACCTCCTTAATTACGTTAAATGTTAGCAGGTTTAGAAGTTGCCCTAGTTAAAACCCCATATGAGACCCTCAAAGTCAGTATTTCTGTTAACTCTTCCACAGGTTTAGCTTCTAGTAGCTGTGAAGGACATACCCAGCTGTAAGAACACTCATTGGGTGTTTATGGTTCTTCCTAATGCAGATACAATTTATCATTCAGGAATATTTACCATAAACAATCTTGACTATTAACATGGTTGAAACATTTTATCAGATTTCCAGGGGAATATAAAGTTAGCTGAATATTAAATATGAACACAGAAAAGGAAAAAAATTTGTTAACCATGTATATAGTTGCCAATTACCTACCCTAACTTCCTCTACAACAAAGTATCACTACAGTGTCAGACCCTCTGCTTTCTTAAAAATTTCAACAGATTTTTTAAAAAATAAATAAATAAACACAGGAGACAAAATTCTTAACCCACCTCATCATGACAAGTTTTGATCTTCTCCTGAGCCACATTATATTCGGCCCAAATTTTTTCTAACTCATTCAAAGATTCTAGAGTAGTAAAGGAGCCTTCATTCAACACTTGCATAGCATCCGAAAGATCATTACCAAAACGAATACTAATGTTAATGTGCCTAGTAAAAAACAAACAGAAAAAGGGGAAACAACAAGAAATTGTAAAGTTCATATGAAAAAATTCATCTAAAACATCCTTTGAAAGTTACTATTTATAACACTGGTCTATGACTACAAGCTTTTGAAAACTTTACATCACATGCAACTACAATACAAAGTTCTAATTAAAAACTGAGTAGAACTAGAGGGATGGGCCAATCAATGGTTAAGAGGCTTACTCTTGCAAAGGACAAAGGTTCAGTTCCTAGCACCCATATGGCAGCTCATAACTATTTGTAATGCCAGTTCTAGAGGAGTAGATGCCTTCTGGCCTCCACAGGCATCAGACTTGAATGTAGTACACATACACACATGTAAGCAAAACATTCATGCACATAATAAGTAAACCTTTTAAAATGTGTGCAACAAATAATTTCATACATATTTTGAGATAAAATATTGCTGTCAACCAGGTGTGGTGGTACACATCTTTAATCCTAGCACTCAGAATGCAAAGGTTGGCAGATCTCTGGAATCTTGAGCCTCTTCTATCTACACAGCAAGTTCCAGGCCACCAGGACTACATAGTGAGACTGTGTTTCAAAACAAAAACAGCAAAAGATATTGCTATATTACTCAGCTTGGCCTCAGAACTTTTGAGTTTTTTTTCCTGCCTCAGCCTCCAATAGAACTATAACTATTGACACATGATACCATATATAACAGAAATAAATTTAAAAAAAAAAACTTTGTATAGAAAGATGACTTCCACCAGGCAGTGGTGATGCATGCCTTTAATCCCAGCACTCGGGAGGCAGAGGCCAGCAGATCTCTGTGAGTTCGAGGCCAACCTGGTCTACAAGAGCTAGTTCCAGGATAGGCTCCAAAAGCTACAGAGAAACCTTGTCTCAAAAAAAAAAACAAAAAAATCCAAAATCTACAGATTTTAAAATGTCAAAAGGACCTTTAACTTCTGTTCTATAATGAGATTTATAAATTTATAAAAATTTTAGACATCGCCTGTCTTGTTAACCAGGGCCATAGGCAAAGTCCTTTCTACCCAGTATATGCTGAGTTGCTTGGTTTTTTTTTTTTAAATTGAATTATTTATTTATTTATTTATTTATTTATTATGTATACAATGTTCTGTCTGTGTGTATCCCTGCAGGCCAGAAGAGGGCACCGAATCTCATTACAGATGGTTGTGAGCACATGTGGTTGCTGGGAATTGAACTCATGACCTTTGGAAGAGCAGGCAAAGCTCTTAACCACTGAGCCATCTCTCCCGTTTTTTGTTTTTTAAATCTATAAATAAAGCAATCAGAGAGGTCAGGTAACAAAACCAACAAGTTTCATCTATATTTTTTTTCTAGCATCCAACTAGATTGCACAGTTTTTCCTCAAGAATGAATTAAAATATGCTGTCGTTTGGCTCAAGTCTGACTCAGAGCAAATACAGACACCTGAATTTTAGTATTGTATCACAAGTTAATTAGACTCTGGGAGTCCAAATTATCCAACAGACAGTATATTATGTGAGGGATTTATACTGGAGCATACAAATTTCCACTGGGGGAAGAAATCATCATGCAATATATGCATTCATGGCAACATCAAAATAAAGGTTGAAAATGAATCATTAGGGGTTTGTGGGGGTTGGGGTTGTTGTTGTTGTTGTTGCTGTTTCTGGTTTTTCAAGACAGGGTTTCTCTGTGTAACAGCCCTGGCTGTCCTGGAACTAGCTCTTGTAGACCAGGCTGGCCTCAAACTCATACAAATCCACATGCCACTGCCTCTGCCTCCCGAGGCCTGGGATTAAAGGTGTGTACCACCACCGCCCGGCTGAATCATCATTGGTTTTAAATCCATAATACAGCATGAAAAAGAGAATTAGATTGTTTTAAAAACTATTTAATCCATGCATTAGAAAAGAGGGACAAATTGTGTCTAACACTAACATAACCCCCATTAACACAAAAACCTACAAATTCTAACATAGACTTTGAGAACTAATGAATAAATGCTGTATAAGACTTGTTAATTGTTCCTTTTCTTCACATTTTACAAATAACACTTTTTAGACAAAATATAATAAATTCATATTAATAAAACCTTCAATCCCCTTCCTTGGGCTGCACACTAGGGCCCACAGCCCCAGAAACTTTACCAGAGACCAGAGTGGTCCTAAGGACTCTAGGTAAGACACTGCTCACCGCCAGCTAAAATTCCTTAAAACCTGCCCAACAACCCCAGACTGCAGCCCCTCCCCTGAATTCCATATCCCAGCTTTAACTTCAGAAGCAGACTTTGACTTTACCTAAGCACAGGTCAGATCTAGAGACCCCAGCCCCTCAACTGGGCTGGAAGCCAGATTGGTCTTAAGGAACCCATTAACATTGCCCACTAACCCCTTTAAGTTTGCCGAAAAATCCCAAACTGTACACTCTCCTCTGGGCTCCATATCCCAGCCAACTTCTGAACTTCTGAAGAAGACTTTGGCTTTACCAGAGGCCAGGCTGGATCTAGAATCCCAGGTAAGATATTGCCCTAGCATCCACTAATACTCCTTAAAACTACAACCCCAGACTGCACTCCCTCCCCTGGGCTCCATACCAGGCCCCACAGCCCCAGCAGCCTTATGGGAAACCAGGCTGGGCCTAGGGACCCCAGGCAAGATACTATTCACCATCCACTAACCCCTTTAAGCCTGCCCAACAACTATAAACCCTACACACACACACGCACACGCACATAGACACACAGGCTCCACATCCTTGTATACAACTTCAGAAGAACACTTTAGCTTTACCAGAGGCCAGCCAGGGTGGATCTAGGGACCCCAGGCCTCAAAAATACCAGAGGAAACACTCTACTGGATCTGAAGATTTACCAGTCATCAGAACTGTTGGCCATTTAGACCAGAAGACCAGAGAGGAAAGAAAAGCCAAGAAACAAAACACCCATCCCACAAAGACAAACACGGGAATCAACACCTCGCCAAATAATCATGCCAAATCCAAATGTCTAAATGTCACTGTAAGAACACGATCAGTAACGGAAAGGGCAATATGGCATCATCAAAGCCCAGATATCCAATGATAGCAAAGCCTAAACAACACAGATGAAGCACAAGAAAACAACCTTAAAAATAACTATGAAAATGACATAGCTCCTTAAAGAGGAAATTTTAAAAATCCCTTAAATTGAGAAAAAAAGACAAACAAAAAATTGGAAGAAATCAATAAATCCCTAAAAGAAAGTCAAGGAAAAACAGAAAACTGGAAATTATTCTACCATAAGACCCAGCTGCTGGGCGGTGGTGGCGTACGCCTTTAATCCCAGCGCTCGGGAGGCAGAGGCAGGCGGATCTCTGTGAGTTCGAGGCCAGCCTGGTCTACAAAAGCTAGTTCCAGGACAGGAACCAAAAAAGCTACGGAGAAACCCTGTCTCAAAAATCAAAACAAAAGACCCAGCTATGCCACTCTTGGGCATATATCCAAAAGAGGCTCAATCATACCACCAGGACACTTGCTCAACTATGTTCATAGAAGTTTTACTTGTAAAATCCAGAACCTGGAAACAACCTAGATGTCCCTCAACTGAGGAATGGATAAAGAAAATGTGGTACATTTACATAATGGAGTATTACTCGGCTGCTAAAAACAAGGACACCAGAAAATTTGAAGGCAAATGGATGGAACTAGAAAAAAATTATCCTAAATGAGGTAACCCAGACCAAGAAAGATAAACATGGTGTGTACACACTCATAAGTGGATATTAGCTGTAAAGTAATATAACCAAGCTACAATCCACAGACCTATAGAGACTAGGTAACAAGGAGGGTTCACGGGGTGCGGGGGTGCCCAGATCTCCCTGGGAAGGGGAGACAGAAGAGATTTCATGAGCAGTTAAGAATGGGAACATAAGAAATCAGGTTGTAGGGAATGGAGAGGAGAGTACTAAAAGAGACTACTGGAAAGGGGGACATTTCAGGGTCAGGTAAAAAGCTGGCATGAGGGAATCTACTAGGTATCTACAATGATGCCCCCCAGCTAAGGCTCCTAACAACAGTAGATACTGAGACTGAACTGGCCATCTGTGACCAGGTAAGAAGACTTCAAGTGGAGGAAGTGGGAAACCAACCTAGCCACATAACCTTCGACCTACAGTTTGTCCTGCCTATGGGATATGCTGGGTTAAGGATAGGCTAGAGACTGAAATAGTAGTCAAACAATGACCAGTCTAGCCTAAAAGCCACGACAGGAGAGTAAGCCCACCCGACTCTGCCTGAAACACCACCAGACCCACAGTCTGGGTAGCCCAGAGTCCTAGGATAAAACCAAATACGACAAGAGAGGAAAAATGTAATGTCAATGTAATGATGCCTAACAATATTTTGCTATACACATATATTGGTGCCTAACCCAAACGTCATCAGAGAATATTCATCCATCAATTGAAGGAAACAGATTCAGAGACCCACAGTTAAACATTAGGCAGAGCTTGGGAAATCCTGAAGAGGGAGAGAAAGGACTGTAGGAGCCAAAAGGGTCAAGGACACAAGAAAACTCAGCAAATCAACTAACCTGGGCTCAAGGGGCTGGAAGAGTCTGAACGGACAACCACGGAGCCTGACTGGGATTGACCCAGGCACTCTACATATATGTTACAGCTGTGTATCTTGGTCCTCTTGTGGGATTCCTAACAGTGGGAACAGGGGTTGTCCCCAACTCTTCTACTGGTTTGGGGGACCTTAATCCTTTTACTGGGTCACCTTGCTCAGACTTATACATGGGGAAGTTCTTAGTCTTACTGCAACTTGATATGTCATGTTTTATTGAAACTCATGGGAAACCTGCCCTTAAACAGAAATGGAGGAAGAGTGGATTGGGGAGTTGGAAATAAACAGGAGTTGGGAGGAGGAATTGGGAGGAGAAGAGGAAGGGAAAACTTGACTGGGATGTGAAATAAATAAATTTAATTTTAAAAAACCTTCAGTTCCAGTAAACTAAAAAAAAAAAAAAAAAAGACCTCAAATAGAGTTAACATGCTGGGTCCCCTTCAAATCACCGCTTAGAAGCTGAAGTAAGGGGAGAGGGTTGTTTCTAATTTCACTCTCAAAGATGAATTTACGACTATAATTTTAAGTGAGAACAGAAAACTGACCAAAAGATTCTATAAAATTAATCTAAGGTTTGAAACTTTCTCTTTGAAGTCATAATCCAAAGATTAAACCTCAAAAGCAAAAACAGTATACACAGTGTGTAATATAGACGGGGATGGTCTAAAAAAGATCAGTTGGGAAAGTGCTTGCCACAAAAGCATGGAAACCCAACTTCAATCCCCAGTACCCACACTGAAAGGCTAGGCCGAGGGGTGTGCAGTGTAATCCCAGTGCTAATGGGATGGAGATCAGTGCATCCTGGGTCTCGGTGGCCAAGCGCAACAGCCTATCTGGTGAGCTCAGGACAGTGGGAAACCCTGTCTCAAAATCCAAGGTAGAAAGCATCTGAGACTCAAAGTTGTCTCTGGTCTCCACACATGTACCCATGCACATGTATGCACACAAACACACATGTATCCACATAAAATATTTTTTGAAGCTGACATTTTTGCTCAATGGTAAAGAATCTACCTAGTATACATAAAACTCTGGGTTCAATAACCGTAACTGTAAAAAATACACATAATTTTGCTTTTTTTTTTTTTTTGGTTTTTCAAAACAGGGTTTCTCTGTAGCTTTGGAGCCTTTCCTGGAACTAGCTCTGTAGACCAGGCTGGTCTCGAACTCACAGAGATCCGCCTGCCTCTGCCTCCCAAGTGCTGGGATTAAAGGCGTGCACCACCAACGCCCGGCCTACATAATTTTGCTTTAAGGTACCTTATTTCTTTTAATAGTTCAACTTTAGCTGCCAGATTCTTCAGCCTGGTTCCCACACACGTCTTCAGAGTACTTTCTAAATGCTTAGTCAGATCCATGGTAGTTGTTTTCTCTTGCTGAAACAAAAAATATACTATCTTAGTGAGAACCAATTAGGAC
This sequence comes from Chionomys nivalis, assembly GCF_950005125.1. Taxonomy (NCBI): domain Eukaryota; kingdom Metazoa; phylum Chordata; class Mammalia; order Rodentia; family Cricetidae; genus Chionomys; species Chionomys nivalis. The sequence goes on along the minus strand of NC_080086.1, from coordinate 148,486,082 downwards.
ACTGTACTTTGAGCATTCAAATGACTGTTCAGTTAAAGACTCTAGCAAAATGTTAAGGGTTTAAAAAAATGTTAGTGTCAGAACTGAATGGAATTGTTGGACATTCAGCTAATACCAGGTCTGGGACCCAAGTTGAAAGGGATAAATTTTAAAGACTCCATGTATGCAACCACTACTTATTTTTTATGAACTATGTAATATGGTTATAGTTTGGCTGATTTTCAGTTGAGGAGGGCTGGGATCTAACCCAGGACACCTGTACCTAGAAGTAGTTGTTAGAAGGAAGTGGAGGAGGTATAGGTGGTGGTGATGGTGCAGGTGGTAGCAATGGTGATGGTGGTAACAGGGTCTCACTGTGTAACCCTGATTGGCCTAGAACTCACAGTGCTGACCAAGCTGACCTCAAACTCATAGAGATCCACCTGTGTCTGCCTCCTGGGTGCTGAGATTAAAATGTGTGCACTACCACACTGAACTCTAGTTTCTTTAACATCCTCTTCTATTAGCAATAGATATATATTATTTTTTGTAGCAATAGCTGGCCTGAAGATTGCTATATAGACTAAGTTGGCTTCATACTCATTAAGATCTACCCACCTTAGACTCTCCAGTGTTGAAATTAAAGATGTGCATGTACCACCATGCACAGAAAATAGACACATTCTTAAGAATATTAGATATTATTAGTGGGGCTTGTTTTGAAACATTACATAAAGTACAGATTTAACAAAAGACTAAATAACCAAAGACTGTAAAATGAAATGGTGCTGCGCAATAGAGGGATTATGATATCTCTCTTTCTGGAATGTTTTGAGATTTTCCACAATTTAAAAGGTTTTGGAGGCTGTAGAGCTGGCTGCATCAGTAAAGTGCTTCCCAGACAAGCATAAGGACCTGAGTTAGGTCCCAGCTTCACATTAAAGAGCCAAGCACAGCAGTGGCACATGTCTGCAATCCAACACTGGTGAGGCAGAAAAAAGGAGGACTTGACTGGGACTTGCTGTCCAGTCAGTCCAGTCACATCAGCTGCTCCAGGTTCAGTGAAAGGCTCGTCTGAAAAAAACTACAGTGGAAATGAGGAAAACATCTTACATCAACCTCTGGCCTCCACCACACACATGTAAATGCACTTGCATACAATGAACACACACATAAAATTAAAGAACATAAGAGAAAATATAAATGAAAAATACTTAAATTTCAAACAGCCAATGAAATATAAACATGGTTAGCCTAAAACAGAAGAAAGAAATTCTCCTTACATAAATATCAAAAGAGAATGGAGACAGAATGACAAAATAACAAATAAAAGCAGTAAGTACACAGATTTCATAGAAGAACTTTCTTCACCACAGGCCACTGACATACCTGAAGCTCCTGAGCAGTCTGTTCAACTTTCATTTCTAATGCCTTGTAATTTTCTAGAAGAACCTCTTTCTCTGTTTTAAGCTTTTCATTCTCTTCAATTAGTTTCTGGTCTTGTTTAATTTTTGCTAAGCTGACATTAGAGCCTAAATTAAAGTCACCAGCAGCCAAATTTTCCCTGTTAAAAACAAATTTGCTCATTTTTAAAAATATGCTAAGGCTGTTGGAACTCAAAAACTGAAATTATCGTGGACTTTTATAATACATTTTACAATTAATTGTGGACACTAAAACTACTGCCTAATTCAACATTAAAAACTAATTTAAGCTGTGCATGTTAGCACAAGCCTGAAATCCCAGAATTTAGGAGACCAAAGTGGATGCATACAAAACCTGAGACTACCTTCACCTACATGCAGTTTGACAGAAGTCTGGGCTACACAGTGAGACTCTGTACCAAAATACAAATTATTTTAATGAAAACTAGGTTTTATTAACTGGGGTATACTTCAAAAACAATGCCTCCACTCTCTTATTTTCCAAATTCCTTTTAACACTATCAGTTCCAAAGAACAACATAAACAATAAACAGTTCTGTGTCAGTTTTTTTCTACTCCCTCCTCCCTTGCACCTTATTTGTTTAGTTCCTAAACCACCAGTAAAATCCATCAAATTGCTATGACATTATTGCTTGGCTCTAAGAACATACTGGAGCAAGAACAGAGGTTCTCAACCTGTGAGTCACGATCCCTTGAGGACTCAACAACCCTGTCATGGGGTCACCTGAGACCGTTGGAAACATCAGGTATTTTACATTACAATACATAGCAAAATTACAGCTATGAAGTAGCAAATGAAAATAATTTTATGGCTGGGAGATCTCTACAACAAGAGAACTGTAGAAAAGGGTCACAGCATTAGGAAGGTTGAGAAGCACTGACCTAGAGAGATGCTCAGTGGTTAAGAGCACTGGCAGCTCTTGTAGAGGACCCTGGTTCAATTCCCTACCAGCACCCACAGGGCAGCTCACAACCTTCTGTAATGCCAAGCCCTCTCTTCTGGCCTCTGAAGACACCAGACATGCACGTGGTGCAGAGACATGAGTGTAAGCAAAACACAAACATAAAATAATATTTTTAAAATAATATGTTGGTATATATCTAGTCTAGCTTTCTGCCTCAAGTAGATAATTAAAAATTATCTAAAAAGTGGCTCAAATTATATATATACCTGAGATGACAGATATGCTACTTCCTCTGATCTTTTAATTACATGATATAGATAAATCAAAACAACATACCAACATACCATACATGAGAAGTATAAACAATTATTCGATCAGTTAATATTTAAAAATATAGGTTGAGGGTGGAGTTCAATTGGTAAAGTAAATGCCTTGCAAGCATCAGACCTTGGGTTGGACCTACAATACTACAAAAAATAATGCTGAAAGAATATTTTTAAAGAAATAAACTCCTTACAGAGCAATTAAATCTCACCACAAGTTTTCACACCAAAGATTCCTTAAGCATGTGAAAAATATTCTTAAAGCCAGAGGAAAAACATTTAACCTTTCTTCCCTTAAGAGAATGGGGATTGTATCCAGAGCCTTATGAATACTAGGTATGTATTCCACAGAGCTACCACTCCAGCCCCAACTTCAAATCTTAAGTTCTGGGCTTTGCTTGAATAATTTTAATACTGGGTAATTTTTATTCTTATAAAGACATTCAAAAGAATTGGAATGAAAAGCTGGCAAGGGAACTTTAAACAATTCAAGAACAATTTTATTTTCAAACTGGTTTTTAAGGAAAATACTAAAGAAGAGCGGGACAAGCATTTGATGAGGGGGAAAAAACAGAAATTATGTAAGATCACAAAGTCATAGGCACTATTAACAATTCCAAAAGTCTACAGAGTTCTATAAAGGCCACTACCATAAATTTGAAATCAATTAAAATTTTCAAACAGCATCACAGTTGTCCTGGCTGCTTTTGTGTCACCTTGATACAAGCTAGAGTCATCAGAGAAGAAGGAACCTCAATTGAGAAAAAGCCTCCAGGAGAAAAAGCTGTAAGGCATTTTCTCAGTAAGTGATCAATGGGGGAAGGCCCAGCCCATTGTGGGTGATGCTATTCCTGGGTTAGTGGTCCTGGATTCTTTAAGAAAGCAGGCTGAACGAGTCAGAGGAAACAAATCAGTAAGCAACACATCTCTGTCTCTTTATGGCTTCTGCATCAGCTCCTGCCTCCAGGACCCTGCCCTGTTTTGAGTTCCTGTCCTGACTTCCTTCCATAATAAACAGGAAGTATAAGCCAAATAAGCCCTTTTCTCCCTAACCTCCTTTTTGGTCATGGTGTTTCACTGCAGCAAAAGAAACCCTAAGAAAAAAGAGACAACCCCGTCTTACTTTGGAAATGTCACGTGATTTCCTGCATTAGTTTCAGACTTCACATCAAGAGTCAACCTCCCATTAAACTGCCCCTTCGGCCTGTTGAAGGATGACTGGTTTGATCTGCGCCCCCACAAGGGGATAGGGTTCTTGAGGCTCCTGAGAGCAAGCTGACTAGGATCTGGTTTCTTTGCCTCACAGACGTCAATGCCAGAGGTTAGTCTGCACTTTTCTGCAAATCCTTTCTTTGCCACTTCTTCCCCTATATCGACAGTGCCATACTCAGCCTGAGCAATAACTGTTCCATCTTGATAGGTTGCTTTAATTCTCATTTTTATTTCTTTCTCAAAAATCAAGCTCCCCAAAAATGTTCTGCCCTAGGAAAGATAAGGGGGAAAAACATAAACCATACACATTAACATTTTCTTACTTACTGTTTCTATTCATTGCTCCCAAGCATATTTCTATTTTCTAAAATCTGTATACAGGGCGTCTTACCTTGTTGTTGACTTATAAAAATATATATCTCCATAGGCATGAATTATTCCAATGTTTGTGAAATTTTTCTTTTCTAGAAGTAAAGCTAGTATTCAACCATATTAATAAATGTTTTCATGAATATTAATTAAATATCCTAGAATAATTTTTTAACCTAGCAGATTGTTTTAACTATCTTGGATTTAATTAAATGTAATTTTTTTTTTTTTGGTTTGGTTTGGTTTAGTTTTGGTTTTGTTTTTCAAGACAAGGTTTCTCTGAATAGCCCTGGATATCCTGAAGCTCACCCTGTAGACCGAGCTCTGGGATTAAAGGCATGAGTCTCCACCATCAGCTATAATGATGTTTTAAGTAGCTTTCTTTTTATAAAGAATTTCTGGTACCTATAAAAGGAGTCCAACAAAACTTAAAAATACTTTAAAGGCAAAAATCAGATACTTTGATTTTATACAAAGAAAAAGAAGTAGAATCTCAAAGCACAAAACAGATGCCCACAATAACTCAGTGGGTAAAGGAGTCTGCCACCACATCTGACAATCTGAGTTCAATCTCAGAAGCCACATGGTGGAAGGAGAAAAATTCCTGCAAGTTGCCTTCTGACTTCTATGTATGCCATGCCACATGCATGCCCACACATGTGTGTACATATACACAGAATAAATGTAAAATAATTTCAAAATTTTTTAATTAAGGATTTTAAATTACAGAATGTGAGATACTACAAATCGTTTACTCAAAACTCAAGACATTAGGAACGCTTGGCTATCTCTGTCTGCGGTCCCCATAAGTATCAGTAACTAGAGGACCATAGAGGAGGACAGATGCTATTGAGGGAACTAGGAATAACAGAAGCTGTGTTTGAAGCCAAGTTCACTGAGTCCGATAGAACCATGTTCACAGAGGAGTTAAAGAAAAGGCTGATCCTGCAGGGACCTCAAGACTCGTATGGAGCTTGAGCGGCTTTGCCGAGTCCTTTGGTGGGGCAAGACCTTTATAGAGCAGTAAGGGCTTTAGCAGATCTCAGTGACCTAGACCAGCATGTAAAGAGAATTCAGAAAGGGGTAGAACAACCGAGAGGAGATAGTTAAAGGGTAAAGGCAAGGAAGAGGTCTGTCTGGGCTTCTCAAAGACAAATGTGGCAGGATTTGTGTGGAGCGGGAGTTCCTGAGGAAAAAGGTGATAAAAAGCCACACTGTATGCTAAGGAGCCTCTGCCTGAGGAGTAGTTCACAGAGGTGTGTTTGATTAAATACAGGAGATGATTAAGCCTGTCCCAGGTTTGGTAATCTGCCCACTACCACTCCCCCCACTCCTCCATACACCTCCACCTCCCCAAGCCCCTGCAGACTAAAGAGGATACATTTCCCTCCAGCAAAAGGTTATACTAGGGGTGGAGATGGTTTGCCCAGCCAGGAACTTCCCCCAACAGTCAGGTGTGTTGACTGGGGAGGCTACAGACACCATGCTAATCCAGGGCCACTCTGACCCTGGGAACCAGCAGGTGCAGCAGGGCCCCATTCACCTTTGGCCCTAAGTGGGTCTGAGCAGATAAAGTCAGGCCCACTGAGTTTACAAGATGTGGAGAAATGTAGGGAGACTCCCAGGAAAAGCTCCAGGATGTGTAAAAGGTGTGAAGATTACAGAGAACTAATTAAGTTAGCACCTCCTATTCAAGCTTTAGACCCAACCCTGAATTGCAGAGGAAGCAAACTGTGGAGGAAGCAAATGATACAAATTGGTGAAATCTTTCCATGCTGTATTATAGCTTGCTTATGTTCAAATTTTGCATCGTCTTAACTGTGAACTTATGAATCACCTGACACTTTGAGAACAGAATGACAACATTCAGAGTGTTTCACCAAGGTTATCTCTGTAACCCTACTATCTTATGAGACAGTAGTTCAGGAAAGTGCCTTGTCCTATTTATCTTCTGGAAAAGGTCTTGCTCTATAGGTAACATAATGCTAACCCCTAAGTGTATTGCATATTTGGAAAGCCACTAAAGAAATGACCAAATATAATGGCATGCATAAAAAAGGACACTCCAGAGACCCTAGTGCTATTAAAAAAATAAAAACCCCAGGACCAGGAGTGTGCTACCTTCCTGTGAGTAACCACTGGGGACGCTCCTGAGATCCGGTGACTGTCACTGTGATAGGGTAGCCTGTTTCTTAGCCACTGGTGGACATCTACAGTCAACCCCTCCAAGGCCCAGTGATCATTGCAAAAGAGGGGGCTGAAAGAACTTAAGAGCTAGAGGAAGTGGTGGAGTGTTATGTAACACTTTCCTAGTTGACTGAAATATTTCATTCTGCAAGAAGACTCCTTAAACAGAAAAGTAATCAACTCAAAATAGCTTCATGCGGGGTGGTAGTGGCGCACGCCTTTAATCCCAGCACTCGGGAGGAAGAGGCAGGCGAATCTCTGTAAGTTCGAGACCAGCCTGGTCTACAAGAGCTGGTTCCAGGACAGGCTCCAAAGCTACAGAGAAACCCTGTCGAGGGGGGGGGGGGGGGAAGCTTCAGGCTGTCACTGAAACTGACCTGACTCATTGGGACCCCTCCTGCCAGAGTAAGCAATAAAAGACAGTCCCTCTCAGAAGAGGAAGCAGAGCTGCAAAGTCTCTGAGATGAAACCAGCTGCCACAAAGACTCAGACAAGCTGGGCTACAAAGAGGACTCTCAGAAGAAATAGATTCTGACACACAAACAGTTGCCTAGAAGGAAAACCACCCAAGCTGATTCAAGGAGGGTTAGAGCAACTGAGGCCCCTATGTGGCGTGAGTAGACATCTGTGTTGCATCTCCCAGGAAAACAGAATGGAAAGGGTTTATTTGCCTTACAATTTCAAGTTAAACTAAACACTACAGGGAAGTTACAGAGGCTGAAACAGCCAGCCACACCACAATCATGCTTAAAAGTAGAAAGAAACAAATGTACCCATGCTGCCTGCTTGCTCTTATGTAGCCATCTCCTGTACTGCATCATTCAAGAGACCTTAGCCAAGGATTGGTACTGCCCACAATCGCCTGAGCAGTCCCACATTACTTAGCAATCAAAACAGGCCCGCATATACACACTCACAGAGCAATTTGATCTAGATAATTCCTTAATTAAGACTCTTTCCAGGTTATTCTAGTTTGTGCCAGCTACCATCACATTGCCTAAAACATAAATCTGACTATTTGTAATACTATTTGTAAAAAAATTCAAACTACTGATATTTACGGACAGGGCGGAAGATGGTTGAGGGGTGCTCTAGATTCAACCCCAGTACTGCCAAAACAAAAAACAAATCTAATATTTTCACAAAAACAATGCTAACAGAATTTCTGTCATATAAAAGACAATTCCTTTAAATTTTTATAGAAGAAACCATTTACATTTGTTTTGTTCACTTATATATAAAATCACTTATGTGATCATTAAGAATGATTACTTACCAAATAGGAGAACAAATATATAATTGTTTTTTATGTGTTTATGCTCATTGTCTGTTTGCTGGGTTGGTTTTTTGTTTGTTTGTCTGTCTGTTTTTTGTTTTTGTTTTTGTTTTTTTTTCGAGACAGGGTTTCTCTGTGGTTTTGGAGCCTGTCCTGGAACTAGCTCTTGTAGACCAGGCTGGCCTCTAACTCACAGAGATCCGCCTGCCTCTGCCTCCCAAGTGCTGGTATTAAAGGCATGTGCCACCACCACCCGGCTCATTTGTCTGTTTGGTAAGTACCAGAAGTCAACCCCACGGTCTGATCATACGAGGTAAGTATTCTACCGTAAACTTTATTGTAATCCTGAATTATTTTATATTAGTATTTTTTCACCAAAATATACAAGCTTTTACGTTAAAAAAAAAACTAGTGACATTTAAAGGTGCATATGCTTTCATGTATATAGTTTCAAATATAATACATTAACAAAAGTATTTAAATGTGTGACTTGCCTGATCAAACTGGGTAACTTCTTGGCCAGAAGGGATCTGTAGTCCCCAAAGTCTATACTTCTTGGCAATACTAGAAAATTGCAGCTCCAGGGGAATTTCTACTATGTCAGATCGGTTCAGAATTTCAGTATTTCCATAGTCAATGTACCTCACCAGACACTAGAAAAAAATTCAAAAGGCAAACAGTAGTACTGAACCTAGATTAGAAATCTGTTAACAAGATCTATAAATGTTACTACCTCAAATGACTAATGCCTAATAAACAGCCTCAAAATTAAGAAAACTAATTTCCATAGTCCCATTTGTCTTTTTTAACCACTGGTACTTTTATACAAACATGAGGATATAATGTGATCCTTTCTAATTGCTAATATTAAAATCAATCTAAATTATGAAATTTAAATTAAAAACAGTAAAGCCTGTTTTTTCCACAGGAAAAAAAATTATTTGACAAAATTAAACCCGCTCTGGCTAGATCTTCAAACTGACCAAATTCACCCTTACTTCCAGCCCTGCATCTATTTTAATTTACTCATTCTGGGTTTGTAGAGATGGCAAAGCAATTAAAAATGCTGGGGGCTCTTCCAGAAGACCCAAGTTCAGTTCCTGGCACCCACATTGGGACTCTCAACCATCTGTAACTCCAGTCCCAAGGAATCCAACACCTTCTGGCCTTTGTGGGCACTGCAAATGCACAACACACATACATACAAGCAGAGAGATAACTCCCATACACATACTTTCTTTAATTTTTAAAAACTTTATAAAAGTATATTATGAAGTTAATCATCATTTTGTGCCTTAATTTAAAATCTTAGTCAGTCCAAAAGGCAAGTGCAAAATATTTTTCAACTATCAAATTATGGGTAAGGTTATATTAGAAAATTCAGTTTTACAAAGACAAAACATCTATGGCAATATTAAATATTTTTAAAACACAAACCAATCAGAGAAATCATTAAATTGTTCTACTTAGCATTTATCAAGAAAAAATATTTTCCAAACACATACATTGTGAAATATATTTTAGGTCTAGAAAACAGATGTAGAAAAATTACTTAAGGAATGCCTGCAGAACTGTTTCCATGATCTCACAATGTACATTCTGCCCCCCAACAACTCTGCTGAAGAATCTTATCTCCCTTAGGAGGGGGTTTGTTGAGAAGAAAAAGAAATAGGGCTGGCAGGAGTGGGAGGAGAGTAAAACAGGATAATGGGGAGGATGAGTATTATCAAAGTAGATTTTTATATATGCAAGAAATTGTGAAATAAAAATATGTAAATAAATCTTCCACAAGCTTTCAATGTAAAAAATAAAACAGCTTGACACAAAAGAATTTATCACATTTAGCTTAAGGATTACAAGTGGAAAACCAATCTTTATTGTTAATAATATTTGACACCAAATACAAAATACAACTAACTTCAGGATCAAATAAATGTTTTTTTTCTATTCATCAATGTTAATAGGATGAACTTTAAAAGTTATTTTACAATTAACCATTAAGAGTAGGACTTAAAGAGCCAACTAACCTGCAAAAATAACCCACAAACTTTAACTTCTATTTTTTAATTTTCTTATTTTATTACTATTTATGTATATGGGTATTTTGTTGGCATGTATATATGTGTACCATGTGTGTACATGTTGCCTAAGGAGGCCAGACAAGGGCACTGTCCTAGAACTGAAATTACAGATGGTTGTAAGCCCATCATGTGAGTGCTAGAAACTGAACCCAGATCTTCAGGACAATCAGCCAGTGCTTTTAACCACTGTACCATCTACCTGTTTTTAGACAACCTGATGGTTGTACAGAAACTTAAATTCCGAAGACTATTCCTGAATCTTATCTAGTTTTAAGAAATTAATTTTTCATATTAGCAGAAAATATTTTTCATAAATTTTAAGTTTATTAAACTAGAAATTATCACTATGAATAAGCAATAATAGACTCAATAATCACCAAGTTTCAGAATCAAGGGCCAGCAAGGTGGCTTAGTAGGTGAGGATGCTTGCTGCTAAAGCTGATGACCTGAGCTCAATCTCAGGACCCAAAGGTGGTAGGAGAGAGCCAACTCCTCAGGCTGCCCTCAGGCCTCACAAATGCTATTCACTGTGGCACTCTTGTGCTCACATACATATGTGTGTACACACAAAAATAAATATTTTTAAAACTACATATTTTAAAAAGTTTTGGAACCAAAATAAACTTAAAACCTTAAGCCCAAAAACATGAATACATATTTCCTGCCTTATCATCACTGATGGTTTTTAGCACTTTGCATCTGTACCAACACTTATCTTCAGAAAACAATCCACCATAAATCTGCAGAAGAAAAAGAAACATTTGTCATTTTAATTAAAAGTACACTAAGTAGGTCAGGATATAAATTAGCACTGTGCACTACTGTGTGTAATAAACACAGTAACTTATCTAATCCTCCTGTGAAGCAGGTACTTTGTTTATACCACTATGTATCCAAAGTCATAGCCTTGTCTTTAGCAGAACCAAGAGTCAAACTTCTGATTCTCGAGTCCATTATACTAGTCTACCTCTTAGAAAGTAAATTTTAAAAAAGACCAAGACCACCTTCTGGTCTTCTGGGAGAGGACAATACTCAGCTATCACAATCATGTACTTGCACAACCACACATGACTATACTGAGTCTGTGCAAGCACGGGTCCCTCAACAGCCAGGCATACATTAAAGAGAGACCCAGGGAAGCCTATGCCGTTACTCTGGTTTTATCAAGGAATAGTCACTGCCTTTCAGTTGTGTACCTACTAGTGATCCCACTGGGCTCCAATGCTCACACATACTTCCCTGGTTAAACTAACTGGGCCACAAAACAATACCAAAAATCATAAATGTGGAAAGGGCCAGGTGAGGAAGAGGATGATAGGGCTGGTATGGAGAGAAAGTAACCAGAATACATTATATATGAACAAATGAAATTATCAAAAAACTAAATTAAATTTTAGGGCAACCTTCAGGACAAGAAAAATGCCATCCGATTTCTCAGAAAATTAGGAAACAACCTTCCTCAAGACCCACTAATACCATTTTTGGGTATATATCCAAAGGATGCTCAATCGTGCCACAAGGGCATGTGCTCAACTATGTTCATAGCAGCTTTGTCATAGCCAGAACCTGGAAACAACCTAAATGCCCCTCGACAGAAGAATGGATAAAGAAAATGTGGTATATTTACACAATGGAGTACCACACTGCAGAAAAAAAAATGACAGTTTGAATTTTGTAGGAAAATGGATGGAGCTAGAAAACATTATTTTGAGTGAGGTAACCCAGACCTGGAAAGACAATTATCACATGTACTCACTGATAGGTGGTTTTAAAACATAAAGCAAAGAAAGACAGCCTACAAACCATAATCCCAGAGAACTTAGACAACAATGCGGACACTAAGAGAGACATACATAGATCTAATCTACATGAGAAGTAGAAAGTAGAAAAAGACAAAATCTCCTGAGTAAATTGGGAGCATGGGGGACCTTGGGGAAGGGCTGAAGGGAGGAGGGGAGAGGCAGGGAGGGGAGCAGAGAAAAATGTAGAGCCCAATAAATATCAACTTAAAAAAAGTTAAAAAAGAAAAGAAAACTGCCATAAAGGAATGCAGAAATCCAAGGTAACTAACATGAAAGGTCTTAAAATCTCTCCTGCCCTACATGCCAGAACCCCAAGAACACGGAGGCTGCAGAGACCAACAGTTCCTACTTGCCCCTTACACACCTGGGAGCCTGCTAGAGCCAGAAGAATCAGAAGACATTACCTCTCAACTCAGCATAGCTGTGCCAGCAATTCTCCGTAAATATTCTTTTTATTGTATTCTTTTTATTTCTTATTCTCTATTATTTAATCTCCACTCTTGCATATACATCTTGTGATGATCTCCTTTTGTTCATATATTGCTCAAGTAGGTTTTAGTACTGTTGTCCACCAGTCTAATATAAAGCAATTTCTACTACACTTTTCTCCCACATCTTGGATAATGCCTCCTCTTATTCCTTCATCTTTATTACCTCTTCTTTTTACTTAATTACAACATTCCATAGATATAACCACCTCTATTATTTGTGGACCCTAACAGTACCACAATTTTCACGTCCTAGTTACTTTATACACCTTGATTTTTTTTCTTTTCACAATAAATCTATTATTGTGCTGGCTAGATTTATGTCAACTTGACACAAACTGTAGTCATCTGAGAGGAGGGAATCTCAATTGAGAAAATGTCCCTATAAGACAGTGGTTCTCAACCTTCCTAATGCTGTGATCCTTTACTAAAGTTCCTCATGTTGTGTTGACCTCCAACCATAGAATTATTTTCATTGCTACTTCATAACCTAATTTTAATATTCTTATGAATCATAATGTAAATATCTGATATTTCCAGTGGTCTTAGGTAACCCCTATGAAAGGATCGCAAACCACAGATTGAGAACCACTGCCATAATACCAGGTTTTAAGCCAGCCACAGAGAATTTTCTTAATTAGTGATTGATGGGAAAGGGCCCAGCTCATTGTGGGTGATGTCAACCCTGGGCTGGTGGTCCTAGGTTCTATAAGAAAGCAGACAGAACAAGCCATGAGGAGCAAACCACTCCATGGCCTCTGCATCAGCTCCTGCCTCTGAATTCCTGGGTGAGATCCTGTCCTGACTCCCTTCAACGATGAACAGCAATATGAAAACATAAGCAGAATGAGTTCTTTCCAACTGTCTTTTTGGCCACAGTGCTTCATTACAGCAATAGAAACCCTAACTAAGACAAATAATTAATCCTTATCCTTACCCACTCTACCTCCCTACCATTCCTAATTTTATTAACTAAAATCTGAGTACACTCCACACTATCCTTAGTTATTCATCTTCTAGCAGTTATGGAAGCCAAAGGGACCACTGTCATTAACTGGCTAGTTAGTTTCTCCATAATGATAATATCAAGTAACTGTGGTTTATCTTGAAGTTTTATATCCTGATAAGGAAGTAATACATAATTTATACCTAGCACCCTGAGCTCCTAACTGGGGAACTATTTTCTGAACTACACACTGAACACTACCACATCCAAGTCCCACAAAAACACTGCAAATACTTCAATTGAAAGAATACAAGTGATAGAAAAAAAATATAGCAAATGAATAGCATCACATACAAAAATTCAAACACAGTGACATAAGAAACACACACACACAAATAATCCTTCCAAATTTTACTAATCCTACAGCAATGGTATCTAACAAGAGTTAAATGAAATCACAGAGAGAGAGCTCAAAGAATGATTTTTTTTTTTTTTTTTTGATTTTTCGAGACAGGGTTTCTCCGTGGCTTTTGGTTCCTGTCCTGGAACTAGCTTCAAAGAATGATTATAATTATAGCCAAGGAAATCAAAGAAAACAAGCTCCTGACTGAGAATGCAAAACAGCTGAATGAAATGAGGAAGGCTAGGGCCTGGATAAGATATAAAGAAGAAATTCAGTAAGGAAAAATACTGAGAAAAAAAACAATGAAATGTTGGAAATTAAAAAAAAAAAAACAAAGTCAAATAAAAAGCTCTATGAAAAGTCTCACAAATAGAACAGATCAAGGAGAGAACGGATTATCTGTGCTTAAGGCAAGGTTGAGGAACTGGAACCATCAAACAAGGCAAAGTTAAAATAGGTAGCAGGAGGAATTCCAAAGTACAACTGGCACTCTAAAAAGACTAAATCTATGAGTAGGCATGGAAGACAGAAAATCTAGTTCTAAAGGCATAGAAAACAGTTTTAAGAAACCTAACAGAAACTTTCCCAGAATTAAGAAAAGAGGTGCCAATCCAGATACAATAGGCATTTACACCAAGACCAGAAAAGAACCTCACGTTGTCAAATTAATTAAAACTCCAAATATACAGGGCAAAAGTTGCAAGAGAGAAACACCACACCATAAATAAAGGCAGGCCCATCAAAGTAACAACAGATTATTCAATGGAACCTTAAAAGCCAGGAGGGCCTGAATAGGTTTATTTCAAATTCTGAAAAACTGCCAACTCATACTACTATACCAAACAAAGCTACCTATGATAATTCAAGGAAATTATAATCTTCCCATGATAAAAATTGGCTAAAGGAAATTATGACCACCATGCTAGCTGTATAGAAAATACTTTGAGAAATTCTTTGAACTGCAGAGAAAAAAAAATTCATGAAGCCACAGGAAAGGCTAAATATGTTATGAAATAACATACTGTTGAAAAACAACTGAGTCCTTGAAGAAATAAAGACATGAAAAAAATAAATTACTAGAATCAAATGAAAATGAAAACACAACATGCCAAAACCTGAAATATAATGAAAGCAATCCTAAGAGGCAACTGCATAGCTCTAAGTGCCTACATAAGAAATCAGAAAAATCTCAAGTAAATAAGTCAATTATTCACCTTAGAACCTGGACAAAGAACAACACATCAAATCACAATTCAATAGGTGAAAAGAAATCTTTAGGGCAGAAAATAGTGAAATGAGGAAAAAATAAAAAAAAAATTTGTTCTTTGAAAAGATAATAAAACTGACAAACCCTTAGCCAAACTAACCAAAAGAAAAAGAAAGATGACAATTGATAAAATAAGTGACCAAAAAGGAGTCATTACAGCAGCTACCAATGAGATCAGAAAATCATTAGGTCTAACCTTGAAAATATGCATTCACAAAATTAGAAATACTAAAATAAACTCATAAATTCCTAGATGCAAATGACATAACAAGTTAAGACAAAGTGAGATAAACAATGTAAACAGATCTGTAACAGTGAGTCTGAAGCAGTAATTTGAATTTTCTTAATTAAAAGAATTTCAGACCCAGATTCACTGATGAATTTTACCAAACCTTCAAGGAAGAACCACCACCAATTCTTCACAAACCTTACCATAAAGAAAGAAATAACATCACCCACTTCTTTTTACTAAGCTATTAGTACCCTGATACCAAAAGCAAATAAAGACACAATAACAAGAAAATCAGAGATGCCTGTGATGAAATTACACACACACACAAAAAAAAAAAAATTCTCAACAAAGTATTTGCACATTGAATTTAAGAACACATCCAAAAAATCACCCACCATGACCAAGTTACTCCAGAGATGAAGGGATAGCTTAGTATACATAAATCAACTCCCTATGACTAATTGGTCAAGGAAGCCCCAAAAAAGCAGAGGCTCATCATTGTAACTAGATGGTAAAACTATTGCCGCAGAACCAACATACTTTGGTTGCAGGGCACAGAGAAACCACAGCTTATCTGAAAACTTGTCCCTGCTTGTATCTTTCAAAGTGCCATAATGTGCTATACAGGCTACTGGGGAAGAAAAGTCATTCAAGGTACTACCCAGAAATAAATCCTGAACACTATAAAATGGCTTTACCAGGCAAGATGCAACAGTGGTAATAACCAACTGCTTTCTGATTGAATTTGAGGCCTGCTCCATAGGAGGGAACTCATGCCTGGTACCATTAACCTGGTCAAAAACCCACAGCTTGGAAGGCCATAGGGGAGAAGCTATTACTGCTGTTTTGTTAAACAGACATGAATTGTCAAACTGCCTCTAAATATGTATGTCCTGGTTCGTTTTTGTCAACTTGATACAAGCCAGAGCCATTCTGGAAGAGGGAACCTCAATTGAGAAGATGTCCCCCACAAGATTGGCCTGTGGGCAAACCTGTGGGACATTTTCTTGATTGATGGTTGATGTGGGAGGGCTCTGCTCACTGTACGTGGTGTCACCCCTCTGCAGGTGGTACTGAGATGTCTAAGTAGGCTAAGCAAGCCAGAAAGCAGTGCTCCTTCACGGTCTCTGCTTCTAGGTTCCTGCCTTGAGTTTCTGTCCTGACTTCACTTGATGTGATGGACTACAACTTGCAAGATGACATAAACTTTCCTTCTCAAGATGCTTTTGGTCATGGTATTTGACACAGCAATGGAAAGAAAACTAAGACAATTTATGTTTATAAAGACAGATTAGTGTTGCTTTCAACCTTGGCTAGAGAAGCTGTTTTCTGTAATGGGCAGCATTTGATGCAGCAACTCTATTAGTCCAAGTGCTAAGAATATGTGACTACTGAGTACTCTGCTCTACATGGAAAATCTCCACCAACCTCTAAGCAGAGAACATCATGGAAGAGAGGGGAGAAAGACTCTAGCAGCTAGAGATGGGGACAAGTGCTAGGAAATGATTCTCCTGGATATAACATGGCCCGTGCACTCACAAACTCACTCCAGCAGTTACCCACATCAGACTTAGCCATGATCAGTCAACATTCTAGAAGGGGGCACTAACTGGACTCAGTGGGTTACAAAAAGAAAGACTTAGAGGAGGAAAGTATAAAAATGAAAGGGGAACACACCATAGGATGTCTGGGAGGAGTGGGTAAAGGGATTTGGGGCTAGATAGAATCAAGAGGTATTATACACATATATGAAATTGTCAAAGAATAAATAGAGATATTTCAAAAGGGAAAAGAAACACCAGTAAAAAAAAATAAGTTAAAAAATAAATTTTAAAAAGAAAAAAAATATAAAAAAACAAAGTTTTAAAAGCATCTTACTGTTTTAAAAGCATCTTACTGCTTTAATATCTGAAAGAAAACAGGCAAAATATTTTTATACCTAAACATGCCAAGAATATTCTATTTAAGTCTAATATTGAACCTGGAATCCATAATTCCTGTGAGTAAAGAATGATTTTTATACCTTTTACTTTACATAAGGACATTAAAAACATTTTTACCAAGAAAACAAAACAAAACTCTCTCGTTTCTGTGTTCTTAATTAACTTCAAAGACACTAACAATTTTGGAGGTCAATGCACTATCAGCTTGCTGTGCATTTGCCTGTGTGAGTATAAAAAACAGTCACTTGTCACAGAGTTGAAGGTAACTTTTGATGAAAGCACTGATCCTCCATTGGGCCTACAGATGTCTAATTTGTGACTGGAACCAGAATGAAAGGCTTGGCATCTCTGTCTGTGTTCTTTAAGACTTTAACCTTTTGGTTATATGTGAAAATACCAGACCACAAAAGACACAGAAAAACATAGCACCCAAGTTCTTCAAAGATGTGGGCCTATTCACAGAAAAGAAGCATACTTCTTCCTGGTTTCTCTTCCTCATTATTCCTATACTGTAACTCCTTAGCTCCCTGGAGTCAAGAGGCTGAACTGCAAGCACAGACTCCACTTCTCCATTTTTTGGCCAATAAAGTTTTCTTTTCGTTACTCATTGTCTCTTGAATCATTTAATCAATCAACAGTAAAATCAAGTGCTTTCTGATGCATGGTTAACTGAATAAATTTAGACAATACTATTAATACCAAATTGAGACTTTAGTTTAATGATGTTTAATAAAAGAGCAAAAAAATTATAGTATGAATTTTGATCCTGCCTCAGCTCTACTGACATTTGTGACTGGATGGTTCTTTATTTGGAGGTGAAGAGCAGTACGGGATGTTTGCCATCATTCCCTTTGGCATCACCCAATAGATATCAGTAGCACCACTTCCAGTTAAGACAACCAAAAGCAATCTTCATTGTCAAATGTCTCCTAAAAGTAGAAGTGGAAGATACAAAACTCATTCCAGGGTTTTAACCACTTAAAAATATACATTCTCAGCTGAGATAATATTGTCTCCATGGAAACAAAAAGTAGATTTGGAGAAATACAGTACAAGGGAAATCTTAGTTATTACAATTGTTCACAAACCTCCTAAATTCCACCCTACATGACAACATACATAATTTATCAATAGTATGATATTATAATAACTTGTTGAAGAAGTCCAACTAAGAAAAGAATAGCCAAAGATGTTTCTTAGGAGGAAATAATGAAAAAAGTCAGAAAACTTAGCCAAAACAATTGAGCCCCAGCTTCAGTGACAGACCCTGTCTCACAAAAAGTAAAATGGAGAGCAACAGAAAAAGATACCCAATCTCTGGTCTCTAAACAAGTACAGGCGCTCACTCGCGCTCCCCCCCCTTGTGTGTGTGTATGTGTGTGTGTGTGTGTTTATCTCGCCCTTGCCTTTCCCTCTCACTCTGACCCCTTCTCCTCCCTCTCCTCTTCTCTCCTATCCTTCTTCCCCCATCTTTAAGTGAAGAGTTGAAGTAGGAAAGAGAAATCATCACATAATAAAAAAGAACACTAATCTAGATCAGATTTCAAGTGATATCCAGACGATAATCAAGTTAGGCACAGACTAGGAGCAAGTATTAGCCATACACATCTAAGACAAAAGTCTTACATCAACATAGAGGCTGAAGACGCAGCTCTGGTGGTAGAGGAGGGCTCACCTAACATGCACTAGACCCCACACTTGATCAAGAGTCATCCAGATTGTAGCTTATATCAGAATTCTTGACGATAGTTATTTTTAATTAGATAAATTTACTATTATTGTAGTTTTTGGAAATTCTTAAAAATTCTAAAAAAAAATCTGTCTTTCCAAATTCCAAAATCTGTAATTCTAGAATGTAGAAAAACAGACATATAAGATGAAATGGTTATATGCAGGAATAAAGCTTACCTTCTTAGGATCAAGATTCCCAAAAACTGAATTAGCATGAGGACAAACTTCAGATAATGAGCAACCGATCTTCATAATATCCTTATTTTTACTAACATTCTAAGAAGAAAACAGAAAAAGTATGAGATTCAATAAATTCTGTTGGTATTATATATAATTGAGGATTCTACTAAGCATGACACTTAAAAGGACTTTAGAGCACTGGGAATTAGATCAAATTCTTGTGCTATCATTTTATAATTCAAATAAATTCTTAGAAGAAATGATATTAAGCTACATGAAGTTTAATAGCAAGAAGCTCAGATCACATAGATAGAATTCAAATAAAGTTTTGTAGAGACACAAGAATAAAATATTCAGTGAAATCGGGCACTGGTGGTACACACTTTTAATCCTGGCACTTTGAAGACAGAGACAGGCAGATCTCTGTGAGTTTGAGGCCAGCCTGGTCTTCAGAGCTAGTTCCAGGGCAGGCTCCAAAGCTACAGAGAAACCCTATCTCAAAAAAAGAACAACAACAAAAAAAAAAAAAAAATCGGTCCCAGCACACACACACACAAAAAAAAAAAAAAAAAAAAAAAAATCCCACTAATTTTAAACTGAAGCATTAGAATCAGTTCTTGGAATCTGTAAATAAAGTTCAAGTATATCAAAGTTCCTGTCATTCACTATCAATACACAGACTACATAAATGGAAGTTCCTTTCAAAGAAAGAAACAGATGTGGGGAATGAATTAACATACCGTTAATCCCAGTACTCAGAGGCAGAGTCAGGCAGTCTACATAGTGAGTTCCAGGCCAACCAGCACTATACAGTGAGACTCATCTCAAAAATGCACACACACGGGGGGGGGGGGGGGGGGGGGATACAAAAAACTCAGGAAGGAGGGAGGGAGGGAGGGAGGGAGGGAGGGAGGGAGGGAGGGAGGGAGGGAGGGAGGGGGGAGGGAGGGAGGGAGGGAGGGAGGAGTTGTCATTCATCTGACTAAGAACACCAACAATCCTGAAGTAGTCTCTTTCAAGTGACTTATCTGGCAGAAATCAGGCAGGGGACGGAAACAACAGATCTTCACCCTGGCTTACCTCTGTTTCCAAATCTCTTTGTGTCTCTGATCTTATCTCACTCCTAACATCAAAAAGGTTTTATGATTTGCATTTTGGGAGCCTCAAGTTGATGGTTGGAATAATAAGTAGGTCAATTATACCAACCTGTTTTGATGAACAAAGTTTATTGGGTGACAACTGCATACCTTCTTTCAACATGCTGTCTATGGCAGCTTTTATACTACAGTGGTAGGGCTAACAGAGATGAATAGCTACAACAGAGAATGTATGACCCATTAAACATGTAATATTTGCTATCTGGTCATTTACAGTTCTGACTCCCAGTTTAGATCATAGCTCTATTTTTAATTTTTTTAGCTTATTTTATTCATATGTATCTCTGTGTCTGTTAGTGTTAGCAAGAGCGTGATTTGATCTCCTAAAGCTGGAGTTACAGGCAATTGTGAGCTGCCTGACATGGTACTAGAATTTAAACTAGCATCCTCTAGAAAAGCAATGAGAGTAATAATTTTAAACACTAAGCCATCTCTCCAGCCCAAATTTATTTTCATTTTATGGGTGTGAGTGTTTTGCCTTCATGTATCTATATTCAAAACATGTGCTTGGTGCCAAGGAGGGCAAAATTTGATCGTCAAAAGAAGACACCAAATCCCCGGAACTGGAATTACAGAGGGTGTGAGTTGTCCCTTAGGTGCTGGGAATGGACCATGGGTCCTTTGGAAGAGCAACAAAGCTCTTAGCCTCTAAGCCATCTCTCTAGTCCCCACAACCTGAAATTTAAACAACTAATGACAAAGATAAAAGGAAATCAAAGTCTGGAAATACACTAATACAAATAAAAAAAGATGCAATATAAGAAGAGGAGTATAAATATCTTGCTCATATTTTATGATATTTGTCAATTGTGTAAGTGCACTTTCTTCTAGCATTGGAAATGGAAGCCATAGCCTCCCTCACACATACTAGGCACATACTGTTCAACTAAACCACATCCCCATTCTTATGTTATTGAATAGGGTATGATTAAATATTTCAAGACAGCTGCAAACTCAAGGTCCTCTTGGTTCAGCCCCACAAGTACCTGAGATTACCCTGTCCAGTTTGCTGATTAGATTTTGAAACAATATTTTGGATATAATATGTTAAATAAAAATATGTATTAAAATGAATTTACCTATTCATCTTACTTATTCCGATATGGCTGCAAAACCTAGGTTTAATTACTCATAGGACTCACATTGTATTTCTAAAGTGATAGCACTAGTCTAGAAGAATTATTTTAGTACATATATATATAGTTACTATATAATGAACTTAAATGTATAATTTGTCTATCAGTGTAGGGCATCATTAAGGGGCACATGTGCTATTAATACACGACATAGACCCAGACCCACAACATGTGAGCACCATTTTAAAAGTGTGCACAGCTGGAAAGATGGCTCAGCTGTTAAGAGCTCTTATTGCTCTTCCAAAGGAATCAATTCAATTCCTAGCATCTACAGGGCAACTCACAATTGTCTGTAACTCCAGTTCCAGGGGATCAAATGCTCTCTTCTGACTCCATGAATACCAGACACACAAGTTGTGGACAGACGTAAAGAGTCAAAACACACATCCACAACTTAAAAAATAATAAAAATAAGTGCCATGTGGTGGTGGTGTACACCTTTAATCCCAGAACTCAGGAGGCAGAAAGAGGCAGGTGGATCTCTGTGAGCTTGAGGCCATGGCTTCCAAGAGCTAGTTCCAGGACAGCTAGGACTATTATACAAAGAAACCCTGTCTCTAAAACTAAAAAATTAAGAAATTAGTGCTTAAGTATAACTCACCACAAGTTCTAAATATTCTTTGGCTTTTAAGAACTTTTTGATTTTGTTAAAGATTTATTTATGTATACAGTGGTCAACCTGCATGTATGCCTGCACGTCAGAAGAGGGCACCAGATCTCATTATAGATGGTTGTGAGCCACCCTGTGGCTGCTGGGAGTTAAACTCAGGACCTCTGGAAAGACAGTCACTGCTCTTAACCTCTGAGTCATCTCCCCAGCCCAGTTTTTAAGAACTTTTAATCATAGTATTCTGTAGCTCCGTATAACTTCTATTTACACACTGTACACTTAGTCCCATCAAAAAGGAGTCCCCAAGCCATGGCAAGTGTAGATAAATGCAACTTTCTTCCCTCCCTTACCATGTACAGCTTGCAAAACCAAAAATCTATTGGTTGGGGTATATTAGAAAGATTCACCTCTTAAAATCTGAAACCCAAGAACTTTGGTGCTTAATTTTGTTTTGTTGTTGTTTTCTTGTTTTGTTGAGAAAGTCTATGTCAGCCTTGCTGTCCATGACTCAAATCTACCTGTCTCTGCCCCTCAAATGCTGGGATAAAAGGGTGTACTACCACACACATTTAACTTTGTATTTAAAACTGAATATACTTACCTGATTTTCAATCTGTCATTGATATCAGAAATATTTCATTATTTCTCCAAATTTCATAATTACATAAATATTTATCTTACATTAAAATTTATGCCATTAGAAAAAATGAATAGGGTTTTCTTTTTCATCTCCCAGTGTCTTGAGTATGGAGTTCTTCCTCTCCCTATCTTTATTCCTTTTACAATCTACCACCTTCTGATATGCTAGAAACTTTCAAGAAATGTCTTTGAAATGGCACAGGAGTATTCAGAATGGTCCCATATTTGACATATCATCTGATCTCCCCCACAATATAACTTCTTTTTTTTTTTTTTTTTTTTTTTTGGTTTTTCGAGACAGAAAAAAAAAAAAAAAAAAAAAAAAAAAAAAAAAACAACAAACTAGGCTGCCCAAGCCTCCAGCAATGGAACTGTTCACCTTTATACCAAGAAAATTGGGAAAACACGAAATTTCTGAGTGTGCCTTACACCTAGGCCAGCTGAGAAAGTGCTGCTGTGCGCCTTCTGAGGCCACCTGCTGATGCGTCTACAACTCCTGCACTGTCAGCAGGTCTGCTAGTCCCTGTGTGACAAACTGGTCCATGGCAGGATCAAGAATTTTGAATAGAGGTGTGGGTATGACAACAACATGTTTAATAAAATTCTCAAAGAATGAGAAAAATATTGTCAATGTATTAAAGGCACAAAAAAAGCCCCACACACAGGTCAGAAAGCTAAAATCTTTTTAATCAAGTTTTCTTTAATAATAATAAAAAAAAATGTTTTCAGGAAACAATCTTACAAAAGACCTCTAGATGGGGCTATAACTTCATAAATACAACAGTATGTGACTTCCTGACCCTACTGGATATAATTTTGAAGTCTCAATCTTGATAATTTTCTTATTTAATTCAGCTGTATTACAAGCATTTTATTCAACTTAGGAAAACTGCAAGTTGGGGTCATTTTGTCAGTTCTAAGTACGTCTTGTGCTACATGAGTTCATCAAGAGTGGTACTGATAATGAAAACAAAAAAATACATTTATTCTTAACTTTTTACTTTGTTTTTGTTAGGAAAGGCATGGCTAGAAAGGGGAAGGTAGAAAAGAGAAATCAACCACAATTCTATTTACCTGGGCCCAAAACGTCACTGCATCTTCTACATGACTTCCAACAACATCTTCAACTAAAATAAAATCACAATGCAAAACAAATCAGAACTTCATATCATCTAGCTCTTCCTCCCCCCCCATAATATTTAATGCCAGTACCTTTATTGTAATGTATATCTTCATCCATTTGGACAAGTCCTGAAAAACTAACAATTCAATACTTTGAATTAGATTTTAGTATCTATTAATAATGAAAAACTCTAAACCATCTATATTCAAATTCTTAAAAGTGTTTGTCCCTTATGGGGTTATCAAAACTCAAGCTCTATACTAAAAATTGCCTTACACGTATTTTCTTATGATTTTTATATTTGTTATGAATATATTGTAGTTTTAATATCAAAATGTATCATTTCTATCCCTATCATTATCATTAACCAAACTTTTACAGATTTACATATAAGATAATTCACTCACAGTTTGATCACTTATTTAAATCAATTCTTTGGAACAACATGGATACTCTTGTGTGTGCATGCATTCAAGTGCTGTGGGGGGGATGTTTTGTCTGCATGTATGTCTGTGGACCCTATGCACGCAGTACATGCTGAGGCCAGAAATGGGCTTCAGATCCACTGGAACTGGAGTTCAGCCGCTTGTAAACCACCATGTTAGTGCTTCTGTAGGACTAAGGGCCAACTTCTAACAAACCTCGCTGGCCCAAGTCTCAGCCTGGAGGAGGGGAAGTGAACCCCAATCCTCTGAAAAAGCAACCAGTGCTCTTAACTGCGGAGTCCTGCAGCCTCCATTAAATAAATAAATAAATAAATAAATAAATAAATAAATAAATAAATAAATAAATAAAAACAAAGAAATGCTACAACTGTCTGTGAGACAGGCTATTTGGTTTTTTTAAAATACCCTGGATTTAAAAACTGAAATACATCAAATTTTGCCTATTAAAAAATCATTTCATTACAATATTTTAACTGAAAAACATTTCAAAAGAAGTGTTTACTACTTTACAATTTTATTCTAAACACACCAGAAACCAATTTTCCACTCATGAATCTTAAAATGATACAAATACGTAATGTATTTCACTATTCAATTCCAACTGATTTTATTTCGTTCTCAAAAAAGGTACAGAAGATATATGTCACCAGCCTCCACCCTTCAAAGCTGTGGGGTTTTGGGGACCAGGGAGGTAAGAGGATTAGTCTGTCATCCAACTTTAAGGTAACTCTTCTACACATTACAATACACGGAAAAAAAATAATTTTTCGCAAAATTGCCTTTAAAACATAGAGTACATGTCATGTTTTATTTTTTATTTATTTATTTATTTATTTATTTATTTATTTATTTTGGTTTTTTGAGACACGGTTTCTCTGTGGTTTTGGAGCCTGTCCTGGAACTAGCTCTTGTAGACCAGGCTGGTCTCGAACTAACAGAGATCCGCCTGCCTCTGCCTCCCGAGTGCTGGGATTAAAGGCGTGCGCCACCACCGCCCAGCACATGTCATGTTTTAAAACACATTTTTGTGAGTTTTTAAATTATTCAAGAACATCTACATCAAAGTTTCAAATGCTCTCAACTATGAAAAGAAAAATTAACTCATAACAGAAAATAACAGGGCTTATCTATAAAAATTTAAAACTCGATTTTTGTTTAGCTTAAGTATTTTTGTTTTGTTTTGTTTTCCAAATAGTATCACAGAAACATCTTCAAATCAGGGATCCTTTACTACAGATCAAAAGGCAGTTTTAAAATTCAACTGTCTAGCCGGGTGGTGGTGGCGCACACCTTTAATTCCAGCACTCGGGAGGCAGAGGCAGGCGGATCTCTGTGAGTTCGAGACCAGCCTGGTCTACAAGAGCTAGTTCCAGGACAAGCTCCAAAACCACAGAAAAACCCTGTCTCGAAAAACCAAAAAAATAAATAAATAAAAATTCAACTGTCTAAGAAGCTGTAAAACAACGTTAGAATCTGCTTAGAGGAATAATTTCTCTGGAAAATACTCCTGTGTTTTGTTTTGCTTATTTTTTGAGACAGGGGCTCTCCGTGTAGCCCTCACTGTCCTGGAACTCCCTCTGTAGACCAGGCTGGCTGCGAACTCATAGAGATCCACCTGCCTCTGCCTCCCAAGCGCTGGGATTAAAGACACGCACCACCCCTAGCTGGCCACTGCCAGGTTCTTAGTTTAAAAAAAAAAAAAAAAGGCCGGGCGATGGTGGCGCACGCCTTTAATCCCAGCACTCGGGAGGCAGAGGCAGGCGGATCTCTGTGAGTTCGAGGCCAGCCTGGTCTACAAGAGCTAGTTCCAGGACAGGAACCAAAACCACAGAGAAACCCTGTCTCGAAAAACCAAAAAAAAGGTTGACTTTGGAAATCCTGCCACTTGTTTACACTGTTTTCTAGAATTACTTTAAGTCATTTTTAAAAGACTTGCCACGTAGTTTTTAGAAGCCGGAATGGCTGTAAGCACACGTGGACGACCGAATGGTGGGTCTAAATCTCATCCTGAAACAGACTAGGGAAGAAGCACAAGGAAGCCCCTCCACACTTGCTTTCTGGGGGGCTCCTCACCCCCTCCGGCCCTGGAAGGTGAAACCACCGCCGAATTTGCCACAGAAGGGGAAGAAATTTGTCCACACACTGGGTCTACTGGCACCTCACAGGGAAGCTGGGGTGCCGTCGAGTTCCTGCGGCAGGCGGCCCGAGGGCAGCGGGAGGCCCGGGGTGGGGTGGGGGCAGGGATAGGCCTCATCCTCGACGCGAACCCTAAAACTGCGACAGCGTGGACCGCACCGCCCTGGAAATGGCCCCCGTCACCCTCACCACCAGGACTACAACTAACCTCACACTTTCCGCCTCGGCCGGCCCAGCAAAAAGCCGCTGGCCCCACATGCCAGACGCTCCACCCGCCCGCCCGCCCGCCTCGCAGGCCAGCCCTCGGCGCGCTTGCTGACGCTTACCGCTCGAGCTTCCGCGCCTCGGGGTCCGCACTGCGCTTGCGCACCCGGTGCTGCGCCATGGCCGCTAGAGCGCGGCGGTAGTCATGTGGACCGGCCGCCGCTAGGCCTCGAGCTCCGCGAAGCTGGCTAGGCCGCACACGGCCGTGCACGCGGGTCCGAAAGCCGCTCGCCCCTGTGCGCTGGGAATTTATAGGACGGCTCCCCCGCACCTACCGTCCAATGGCCGCTTCCTCTCGCCAGGCGTCAGTGACGTAAGACCATGGCGTGGGGTTGCGTGGGTTTTCCTTTTTCGCGGGGATTTAAACTACAAAAAAAAAAAAGAACCACAAAAGAAGGAAAGAAAGAAAAATAGAGGAGGAAAGGGAGGGAGGAAGGATATTCTTTTCCCAAGGTGGAAAAGAGAATAACTTGCTAATTGACAGTGTCTTTTCATCGAAATAGCTTTACACACATTTGTCCCTGAACCTTTGCAGCCACGGCTAAGGTTGCAGGGATGGGGGAGGGTCTTTTTTCCTCAGGCCATTAAGAGGGGAAGGGAACTGATGTGGTTGAGCTATCAGGTACACGTGGCACAAATATTGCACAGCTGAAAACTGTCTCTAGTTGATTTATTTTGCAAAGCTGGGAACGGAACCCA
Source organism: Chionomys nivalis (assembly GCF_950005125.1). Classification (NCBI taxonomy): domain Eukaryota; kingdom Metazoa; phylum Chordata; class Mammalia; order Rodentia; family Cricetidae; genus Chionomys; species Chionomys nivalis. The sequence goes on along the minus strand of NC_080086.1, from coordinate 148,459,103 downwards.
AATCCTCTTGCAAGGTCAAACTACTGAGCTACACCCAGCCCTCCAGTTAATTTCTAAAGCTTGAAGTATAATTTGCATACATTGCAGATATCAATATTTAATATGTTAATTTTTGCGTGCCATGGAAGTCATCCTCCCAATAAAAATTTCCATCAACTTCAAAAGTTTCCTCATATCCATTCACAACAACATGGCTCTCCTTCCTTTTTCTTGATATTGAACATTAATTTTTATTTTCTGAAAGTGTTAACCGGATCATATATAATGATCATTTTACCTATCTTCTTTCAAATGGCATGGGTATTTTAAGATAATTTCATCTGTCTTTTATATATCACTAGCTTCTAACGTTTTATCCCCATGTACTAGTTCACTGTGGATGCATAACAGGTTTTCTACATTTCTGTGGGCATAGGAATTGTTTCCCATTTAGAATTGTTTCAATTAAAGTGCTATGATCTGCAGGTTTTTGTGTGAACGTATTTTTTTTTTTCATTTCTTTTGGGTTAATGTCACCCAGAGGATGGCTAAATGGTAGAAGTGTGTATAAAATATTGCCAGGCTGTTTAACAAAGAAGCCACGCTAATTTATACTACCATCAAAGTGTGATGGCCCCTGTCACAAGTAGCCCTCCTCTGACAGTGACCTCATGACATTCCAAAGCACCAGTGAGATACCCTCATGGCTTTTGGGTGTGTGCTTTGGTTTTACTCCTAATAAGAGCTCTTGCAGATGGATGCTTTTGTTCAACTTCCTACCTGCTTGACTGAGCCTGTTCTCTTGGTGACTGTCCTTCCTACAGAGCTCCTTACGAGGCATACCATGCTCCCTTTTCTGGGACCCATGGGTAGAAGGAATCCTTTAAACTCATATTTCTCTGTAATTTACCCAACATTATTGGAATCCTTCTTAAAGATTCCACATGGAGGACTCACTTCCCTGTTCCATGATTAATAAAAACCCAGAGACAGAAACTGGGGTTCAACCTAAAGGTCAGAAAAGCAAAACAGACAACCACTTCTACCTCAGTCCGAAATGGCAATCCTGCCCCCCAGGAATCTCAGAATGAGACTGTGTGAGAGCTGTCTCCTCCCATTTTATAATCCTCTCTAGTGCTGGGATTAAAGGTGTGCACCACTACTGCCCAGTTTCTATGGAAATGTGGCTACTGGGATTAAAGGTGTGTGTCACCACTGCCTAGTCTGTAAGGCTGGTCATTGTGACTGTTTTACTCTGAACTTCAGGCAAGCTTTATTTATTAAAATACAAATGAAGTATCACTACACTCCCCTCCCCCTCAGTGTTTTCCAAAGGATTTGTCTGTTTGCATTAGCAAAAATAAAGGAAGGTGAGGAATGGAATTATTTACATTTTTAGTAAGTATAGACTCTATGGGAATGGCAAAAGTTACAATCCTAAAATTCATAATTTGGGTCATCATCCCCTAACCCAATCACACCCACTGATCAGTCACGGCACAAGTTTACTGGCCTCAAAGGAAAAAATTCATCTGTATTGACTTCCTCTCATGTCTTCCTGCTTGTTTCAATTTATGATCTAATCTTTATTATTTCCTCTTTACTATTTAGTTCTCATTGTTATTTAACTCCACAGAATCACGGGTCTCACTGCAACATTTCCATGCATGCACATAATTGCCTTGATCTGGTTCACTCCCCATTGCCCTCCCTGATCCTCTTCCTCTTCCCTGACAGCCCTACTTTCACGTCTTTGTCTAGATTCTACACGAGAAACTTGTGTTTGTCTCTGTGAGTCCACCTTATTTCACTTAAAATGGTGGTTTCCTGTTCTATTCATCTTTCTACAAATGACAATTCTTCTCAAACTGAATAGTACTTCACGACATAAAACGAGGCATGATTCTTCAACCATCCCTTCCTTTGCTTATGGCCATCTAGAGTGAGTCCATACCAGCCATTGTGAAGAGTGTCATGGCATATATTGGTATGCAGGTATCTTCTATGATACAGTAACTTTGATTCTTTGGGGGTGTGGAATAGCTGAGTCAAACAGTAGTTCTATTTTTAGCTTTTGAAACTGTAAGACTTTATTTAAGACAATCCTGAAGCCATTTTGACAACTCTGAATCCTCTCAGCCTCCGTGCCATAGTGCTTCCCCTCCTCCCCTGGGAACCAAGGACCTAACAGCTACACTCGCACGTACTCAGTTCCTGAACAATTGCCCATATACATGTTTTGGTTCAGTCCCCTGGGAAACGGGGTCAAAATGACCTCTTACCTCACCTGATCTGGCAACAGCTCTCCAGTCAATTATTGGTAATAGCCCTTTCGAATAAGCCAATCAAAATAGTCAAAGAACAGCCCCCCTTGCTTCTGTGGCCCCTTTAAAAGTAGTCTGTGCCATCTATTCGGGGTCCCTCGGGTTCCCGAATGCTGGGGGACCCTGTCATGACAGAATTAATAAAATCCTCATGCTTTTGCATCGGCTGTGGTGTATGAGATGGTCTCTGGGGGCGACTCCTCCTCGGTGTTAGGACGCTGGAGTTCAACAAAACACCTCCAAACAGATCTCCAAAATGACTGTCAATTTGCATTCCAGCCAACAGTGTATCCCATCACATTTTTTTTTTATGAATGAGGCAAGGCAATTTATTAACCCAGCATCCTTTGTTCTAATGCTTCTTGTTGGCAGCTGCCACCTGTCCGGCAATCCTGTCCAGATCTCTCTGTCCCTGAGGTGTTAGCTTGCGGCCCCCATCTTGGTCCTTTTCCACCATTTTCAGTCCCTCCAGGGCTTGGAGAACGCGGCGGGCCACACTCTTGGAGCCTCTGCTGAAGTGGCTGGGCCTGACACCGTTTCTCTGCCGTCCTCCATAGATCTTGGTCATGGAGCCAACCCCGGCACCACCACGCAGGTACAGGTGCCGTGCTGTAGAGGCAGCTCGTGTGTAGAACCAGTTCTCATCATAGGGGGCAAGCTCTTTATGTTTGGCCAGCTTGACTGTGTCCACCCATTCGGGGACTTTCAGCTTCCCGGACTTTTTGAGGAAGGCTGCCAGAGCTCTCACGAACTCCTGCTGGTTAACGTCTTTTACAGTAACTCCAGGCATCGTGCGGCCTCCGCGCTGCTAGCCAGGGGAAAGGGCTCCCATCACATCTTCACCAGCGTTTTTGTCCTTTGCTTTCTCGATGATGCCCATTCGAAGAGAACTATTGCCGTCTCGGTGTTGCGTTGACTTGTGTTTCTCTCGAGGCTAAAAGTGTTGGGCATCTGTCATGTGTACGTCTTCGCAGGTTGGCATGTGCAGCTCATTTTCCAAGTACTGACTGGACTGCTTATCTTTCTATATTTTTCTACTTTCATAACAATGTCTGGACCCGCTAATTTGACAGTGTCCTTCTTTGCTGATTTAAATATTTGTTGTCCTAAGTTTTCCTATAAATACTACTTTAGCGACAACCCAGGAGTACTGTTTTCGTGGTCAGTTACTTTTAAGCACCCTTTTTTGAATGTCTAAACTTGAGACAAAGTATTGAATTCAAGTAATGAACACAGTTATGGAAGGATATAAAGCTAATTATTTGTCCAGTTCTAACTCAATTATGTTTTTTCATTTTTTATTGATAGGTAAGTGTGTAAAAATATACTTGAGAGTGAAAGTATAATATCAGATATGATGTGCCACAGCTTCAGCATTGAAAGGCTATTAGAACCATATAGAAGTTCATCAAGTTGTATAGTCTTTGAATCTAGTTAATTTTGGTAATAATTTTTTATTTGTAGTTTTTTATAATGAAGTGTAAAACATTTTTAAGTGCCCCATTTATTTGTGTACTTATTTATATAAATGTACGCTGAGTAACCCAACAGTGGCCGTCAGCATGCTTGAGAACCTGCCAGCTGCTCGGCCCACAAAGCTAGATAGATGCCTCAGCAGTCCAAGGCAAGGTGCTAAAGACCTGGAAGATTCCTGGACAGATGCTGATGTCCAGTCCACATTAGTAGGCCAAAGAAGCTTGTGTATGGTATCAGTCAAGAATGGAAGCAGAGCAACACAGCAGCAAGGAGGGAAAGCAGGTAGGCTACACTTTTCCCTTAGGTCTCTTGGCCATTACAAGACGCTGCCCACTTTGAGGAAGGGTCCTCTTCCCTCAGTTAATCCCTTCTGGAAATGCCCTCATAGACTCATCCAGAGGCAAGTCTCTTAGCTGATCCCAGATACCACCAAGATGACAATCAAGAGCAACCACTGCACCTGGCCACCAAAACAAGCTCCCCAGCTTTAAAAACAAAAATTAAAAAAAGAAAGGAAGGAAGAACTAGGAGTTGGGAAGGATCTACTGAGGAGGTAGCTCACTCAAACAGGAGAACGTGAGTTTGATCTCCAGCACCCCCCAAAACAAACAAAAGAAGCCAGGTGCAACAAGACCTGCTGGAACCCCAGTGCTAGAAGGGCAGAGCCTGGAGGATCATTGGGGTTGTGACCCTATCTCAAAGACCAAGGTCAATGGCTGCTGGGGAATGACACCCTCAGGCGACCTCTGTCCTCCATACACAGGGGTTGGCATTCCTACATGTGCATGTACACATAAAACTTTTTGTTAAAAAAAATACTCTTAACCAGTGGGCCAGAACATTTTTGGTCCTTTTGAATCTGTTAATGCACAGCCTGTGCCTTTGTGTCCTTGACTGAAAATGTATTAATCTTTATCCACTGAATAGTTAGTTGCTCTAGTAAATGTCTTCCCCAGAAAGATTTTTAGAGGATAGTAAGGATCCTTCCTGCACTGTGTGTGTGTCAGCTTGACACAAACTAGAGTCATCAGAGGAAGGAGCCTCAGCTGAGGAAATGCCTCCATGAGATCCAGCTGTAAGGCATTTTCTCATTTAGTGATTGATGGGGGAGGGTCCAGCCCATGGCAGGTGGTGCCATCCCTGGGCAGGTGGTCCTGAGTTCTATAAGAAAGCAGGCTGAGATAAAATGAACAAATGGGTCAAGACCATGATGGGGAAACCCACAGAAACAGCTGACCTGAGCCAGTGGGAGCTCACTGACTCTGGACTGACAGTAGGGGGACCTGCATAGGATCAAACTAGGCCCTCTGAATGTGGGTGACAGTTGTGTGGCTTGGGAAGTCTGTGGGGTCACTGGCAGTGGGACCAGAATTTAGCCCCAGTGCATGAACTGGCTTTTTGGAGCCCATTCCCTTTGGAAGAATACCTTGCTCACCTAGATACAGGGGTAAGGGCTTTGGTCTTGCCTCAACATGTGACAGACTTTGTTGACTCCCCATGCGAGACCTCACCCTCTCTGAGGAGTAAATGGGTGGTGAGATAGAGGGAAAGTAGGGTGTGTAGGAAGAGGGGAGAGAGGGGGGAACTAGGATTGGTATATAAAATATTGTTTTAAAAAATAAAATAAAATAAAATAAAGCAGCTTGAGCAAACCAGGGAAGCAAGCCAATAAACAGCAACCTCCAGGTTGCTCATCATCAGCTCCTGCCTCCAGGTTCCTGCCCTGTATGAGTTCCTGTCCTGACTTCCTTCATTTTGAACAGCAATGCTGAAGTGTAAGCCTAATAAACTCTTTCCTCCACAACTTGCTGCATGATCCTGGTGTTTTGTCACAGCAATAAAAACCCTAAGACATTTCCTAAAGGGATCTGGAATCTCCCTTCCTCCTAGAACCAGGACTGAACTGCTTTGGAACTGGTAAGTAGGTAAGAAATTGTGGAGTTTGTTTGTTTGGTTTTTTTTGTTGTTGTTTTTTTTTTCTGCTTTCATTACCAGAACTTACGTGAGCCTTCTGCTTGCCAATTACCAGTTTGGAATTTGGGTTTGTTGTATTTGAGAGATGAGGCAGGAGTAGCTATACACCGCAGATATCTTAACTGCCTTCCCTTTGTACCGTGAACTTATCTAATCAAACTCATGCCTTGTTGCCCGTTTAGTTACACTAAGCCTCTGATAATCAGATTCCCCCACTTGATATTCCATTATTGATCTGCTCTGACAGAATCCAGGATAAGGGCAGTATCTTCCACTAATTCTAAATTGTATTATTGGTCAGACCTGCTGAGTTGTTTCCAAGACATTCTCAGCTACTGCATAAGACCGTAGTGGTATCATCCAGGCCTTCCTAGAGAAGATTCAGACTATAGCTTCTCCAGTTTACTTTTCCAACATAATATTTTTTATTTTGGAATTTCACATAATACACCACAATAACACTCATTTCCCAGTCCCCCCAGATCTGCTCTCCCACCCTTGGACCCTCCCCAATAAAAGAAAAAATACACCAAGTCCAATTTGTGTAGCCCATATATTCATTGAAGCATGGTCAAACTCCTAGTAGCCAGCCCCTTACTGAGTCCACTGGGTGGTGATGGCACAGGCCTTTAATTAATCTCAGTATTTGGGAGGCAGAGGCAGGCAGATCTCTGTGAGTTTGCGACCAGCCTGGTCTACAAAGTGAGCTTCAGGACAGCCAGGAAACTCTACATACATACATACATACATACACACACACACACACACACACACACACACACACACACACATAACTGAGTCCTTCCCCAGCCCTTCCCCACGCCCACAGAAGTCATCAAGTGTGAAAGAGCTACACTTCAGATTTCAGAATCCCTATTGACAATTTTTAAGGACTCTCTTCAATGGCTTCCTGTCTAGACTGGGTTTGTTGTTGTTATTGTTTTTGTTGGGGGGGCGGTTAATCACAGAAGCCTTCAATGTCTCTCACTCTCAGTCATTCTGCAGTCAATCATGCCACTGCAAAAGAAGCTTTCTTGTGCAGAACAGCCAGCAGCAGCACAGATCATGGACTTCCACATGGTTTCCAGCAGCAGCAAGGATCATGGACATCAACATGGCCTGAGACAACAACATGGACCACAGACAACTCAGTCTCTGGCAGCAGCACAGACCATGGAGGTCCTCGAAAGATCGAGGAGGCCCAATCCAGAAATGAATCATTCTCCATCTCGGACATCCTGCTGTTTTTCAGAGCCAAGGAAATGGTGTGACTGGGCAGCACTTGCCTGAGCTCCAAGCTGCTGCACACCACCCAGCCAGCAAGAAGGTACCACGTCCCCACACCTGTCTCCATTGCTGTGTCTATAGTTCTGCCTATTCCCGCCTGGCGTGTGACTCCATTCTGCCATCCTTCCCATCTCTCCATCATACATGTATTCATTGAAGTGTAATTGCAAACTTCAGTGTGTCACTCTGTGTGTGTGTGTGTGTGTGTGTGTGTGTTTGCCCAAACAGCTTTATATGCAAATTCTTATGACAACGAGCCATTGGTCTAGTTCAACGTTCCTGGTTTCTGAAGCACCATAAATAGTAACTACCACTGAGACTCATCTCAGATACCCTGTTCTTGCCCAGAACCAGGGTGACCTTGCAGGGTCAGCACCTTGAGGCCCGTTGGTCCTTGCCTCCTGGCAGGCAGAGCACCAGCCCTACTCAGCAGTGACAAGTTCTTTATCCACTACAGCCACGCTGCTTCTCTGTTTTCAGCACTCTCACATCCTTGAGTTCCTGACCCCTTTATTCAGCACTATGTCAAACAACTTCTGAATTCCATATGGCCATTCCATATCTTCTGTACACCATCCCTACAGTCTCTTAGGCCCAACTGCAGGCACCTTTGTCAAAGTCCAAATGGCATATCATTATGAGTGCTTCCGCATCATCCTTTCCTACCTTACTTCATATTCTCTTTTCATCCCGCTCTTTGATCCAGCATATTCTCAAGATTTGCTCTCAGACATGTTTCCTGAGTTCCAGCCAACACTCTTAGACCAGAATCTGCAGTCCCATGCAGGACATACCATTCTCCTCAAGGAAAGACTATTCCCCAACGGGGTGCAGGGAGACCTGACCCTGATTATTAATCTGGAGTCAGTGTAAGGTAGCAGGAGTGGGGTGTGAGAAGGACAAGTGTAATTTGTCATACAACTGCCTTAGGTTATTTTTTAATTAAATTTTTACTACACACAGGTGTGTGTGTGTGTGTGCGAGCACGTGCGCGCGTATGTGTGCGCAAGCTACACAGCAGGTGTACAATACACTTATACCCAATGGACAAGTTTGTAAGACAATGTAAAAAATCAAGTGATTTTATTAGAAAGAGATTTGTAATTAAAATATAATTTTTAATTAAAAACATAAGTTAACATTCCAAAGCTTAAAAAGTAAAACCTAATGGTTGTGACTTTCCATTTTGAATGAAAACCTGACCCATATTTATTTGTTTAAAACCTTTAATAATATCCTTAATTTTCTAGATAGCCTACAAAAGTTAAATATAATAAGCTAAAAATATTTACCTAGTTTCAGGGTTCTAATAATATGAAAATAACATATATAACTCGCTGAGAGAGAGAAAGCATACGTGTGCTGAGGCAGGAGTATCGTGACTTCAGCACCAGCCCGGGCTACATAGTAGACCACATTTAAAAAGTATAGAAAGTGCTACATCAGGAATTCTGACAAAAATAATTTCATTTCACTTGTTTCAATAAGATAAACAAAATTCAAAAAGACATATTTATACAATAAGAACGTACACAGATCGAGAGATAATAAATAAATAGAGATGCATCTGGAAGGTGGCTTGTCCAACAGACTTCAAGAAGGTTTTGTACCTGGTGGCAGCAGAGCTTTCCCTTTCTGCTTAGCAGATTTTTCCATTTTTATCTGTAAATTTAAAACATTTATTGATAAAATTTTTAAATTATCCTAAATAAAGCTACACATATCATACCTTGTTAACCATGCCTTATTTAGCATAGTCATGCCAGAATTATTAACTGTTAAACACTAACACCAAACTCTGATCATTAATGGGGCATGACTGCATTCTTTAAATGATTGGCTTTAGCTTTTCAGAAATTTGATAAGAAGAGTATATAAACTAATATTGCCTTGGATAAAAATAAATCTGAATTGTTACTGGAGTATTTCTGAATGTTTAAAATCCTGACAGTGCGCCTGGCCTATCTGTTTCCTGCAGTTACAGAATAAACCTAATTCAACAGGATCATCTGTGATGCACCGGCACCGTTCAAGGTGAGTTCCTAGGATCCCAGAGTGGGGACCATAAGTGGCAGCTGCCTAACTGAGAAACATGAGCCTTCTCATGACAGCAGGGACTCTCCATAACACAGGCACATCTACTTCTTCGTCACCGCCACTCAGGACAACTCCCAGGCACACCATCACAGCCTCAAACTTCAAGGGGACAAACCAAAACTTAAGGCCCAAAAGTGAAAACAGGACGTTTGGGCTTAAGTGACAGCATAACACCAAGAAAGCAAGGGGAAATGGAACAGGGACTGAGTATGACCAAAATCATTATATACATGTATGAAATTCTCAAAAAATAAATGTTTTTTTTGGTTTCTTTTTAATAAATATTTTTTTAAAAAGAAACCAAAAAAAAAAAAAAAAAGTCAGGCGGACGGTGTAGCTCAGTGGCAGAACACCTGCCTAGCAAGTACCAAAACTTGATTTCCAGCAAAAGGGAATGAGAAAGGACAGGACAGAACAGGAGGAAACAGAAGAGAAGACGAGACGAAGGGAGACTAAAGGAGCAAGGGAGAGCTGGAACCTGATAAAACCAGTTTATCCTATCCATCGAATTACAAGTGACAAATTTTCAGTAATAAAATCCAAGTAACCTAGCCAGGCGGTGGTGGCGCACGCCTTTAATCCCAGCACTCGGGAGGCAGAGGCAGGCGGATCTCTGTTAGTTCGAGACCAGCCTGGTCTACAAAAGCTAGTTCCAGGACAGGAACCAAAAGCTACAGAGAAACCCTGTCTCGAAAATCAAAAAAAAATAAAAAAATAAAAATCCAAGTAACCTATCTATCTTCCCCATTTCCCCTACTCCTCTTTGGCTGGCACCTCACTCAGTCACCATGCCCTCCTACCACTCACATGCTGTCAGTCAGGCCACGTGAGGGGCTCTAAAGGACACCCCATTCAAAGGCAGCGTTATAGGACCTTTTCGTTAGTCTTTTTATGGGGTATGGGGGGATTGTTTTGGTTTGGTTTTTGTTTTTCAAGACAGGGTTTCTCTGTGTAGCCCTGGCTGTCCTGTCCTAGAACTCACTCTGTAGACCAGGCTTGCTGAGAACTCAGAGATCTACCTGCCTCTGCCTCCCAAATGCTGGGATTAAAGGCTAGTTTTTGTTTGTTGTTTTTAATTATCATGTAAAGACATAGGTCCATAATGGCATTTGCATATGTATTTTGTTTATCCTTCTCCCCATCCCCATCTCCCCTCCTGCTGATCCTGTCTAGGACATTTAGAAATGCGGTAATACAAGTTAGAATACAAAATGAATTAGGTACAACCTCTTGGAATCACCAAAATAGGATAGATAACGGAGTATTTTCTCTGAAATTGTCAAATGCTAATGGACTAGACATTGTAAATGTAATTATTGCCTTATATATTACATATAGTTATTGTACTTATTGTATATAGTTTTTATATTAGTTATAACTTTCTTTTTTATTTTAGACAAAAAGGAGGAAAAGTGATATTTTCTTTGTGATCTACCAAATAAAGTTTGCCTGAAGATCAGAGTGCTGAGCTAGCCACACTAGTCAGCCATAAAAACCAAGCAGTGGTGGCACCCACCTTTAATCCCAGCACTGGGTGACAGGGATGGATTTCTGTGAGTTCAAGGCCACACTGAGCTACTCATAATTGATCCAGTCTAAGAGAAACGAGCCAGGCAGTGGTGGCTTTCACCTTTAATCAATCCCATTACTTGGGAGTCACACACCTTTAATCCTAGCATTAGGGAAGTAGAGACATAAAGGGATATGGCTGGTCAGAGAGAGGAGAAGGAGACAGGAGCTCACCATATTCAGTCTGAGGACTTGTAGACACAGGATACCCCAGTTGGTCTGAGGATTTTGTAGATATAAGAACTAGTGGCTGGCTGCACTGCTTCTCTGATCTTTCAACTTTTACCCCCTAATATCTGACTCTGGGCTTTTATTATTAAGACCAATTAGAAATCACACTACAAGAACTGTAAGCCCAATTACTTTCTTTTAAAATGCCTTGGTCATAATGTTTTATCACAGAAATAAAAAATAATATATTAGGCATGGTGGCATATGCCTGCAATTCCAGCATTTAGGAAATGGAGGCAGGAGGATCGAAAGTTTAAAGTCAGTCTCTCAAACATATTGAGTGTGATGTCACACTGAGCTACCTAATACCCTGTTACCCCAACCCTCCCCAAAAATCAATCTATAGATAAGTGCTCAACAAATCCTACTCCTTTTTCATCTCATTTAAGACTAAGTGTTAGGCCGGGCGGTGGTGGCGCACGCCTTTAATCCCAGCACTTGGGAGGCAGAGGCAGGCGGATCTCTGTGAGTTCGAGACCAGCCTGGTCTACAAGAGCTAGTTCCAGGACAGGCTCCAAAACCACAGAGAAACCCTGTCTCGAAAAAAACCAAAAAAAAAAAAAAAAAAAAAAAAAAAAGACTAAGTGTTAGTTCTTAGTAATATGAGAAAGAGGGGGAAATGCAGAAGGTATGCCAAACAAAAGCAAAAGGCCAAAGAAGCCACTAAAGCCAGGCAAAATGGCACACACTGAACCACCAACATGCTAGAGGCTGAGGCCAGATGATGGTAAATTCAAGGTATCAGCATATAACAAGACCCTGCTCAAAAAAGTTAAACTTAAGAAAGACAATTATTAAAAGACAAACAGTAGTTATCAAATATCTATTTAGCAAGCTAACAGGCAAGCTGTCTCTTTCCCAGACTCTGTCCTGCTTTTTTAAATGTCCCAACACAAACAAAACATCTTGCCCTGGTGAGCGTTTGGTACTAGTTTCATAAATAAAATTCTGCTTTCTTGGGGAAAAAAAAAAAAACAAGTCTTATCATAGCAGAAGAAAACAATTTAACCTGACATATAAAGTAAAAACCTTACCAATAATCTCTGAAAGCAGAGAGTAAACCACATTAGCACAAAAGCTCCACCTGTCAATGCCAACTCCCACTAAACATTAAGAGTCCCCATACCAGTGTTCCAAAAAATTAGCAAAGGACAGAGGCAACACACAGTGCTCTTGAACAAAGCCCTGAAACATCCAACACAGCTTCCTACTCATCCCTTTTGCTCAGTGGTTCTGGAGTAAATGCCGGCTCAAGAGAAAGCACTTCAGTGTGGACTTCTTACTTTACTAGTCCATTAACTACACTACAAGGAGTATGAAGACTGTCTCAGCAAACAGTTCATCACCCCGACTGGAAAGTTTTAAACTGCATCTCATACATTCATTAATGAAGGTTTACTTATAAGTAAGAAAACATTCATACATACGAGTTCCACTCTACCTGCCGGCAAACAAATGCCACTGCCATGCTTTCAACACAGCCAACACTATCCAGGCCCATTCAGGGAGGGACGGGAGTTTTAGAACCCAGAAAAACTAAAATTAACCTGTAAGTATGTGTCCCAAGAATAAAGATTGATTGGATTATAAATCCTGCCCCCAATAGTGCTATAAAAACAGCCTTTTAACTCCAACTCACCTTGAAGGCTTTCAGTGATATGTTTCCCTTAGCTATGCCCCCAAGTGTTTGTACCCCTGCCAAAGTCATATGTTGACATATGACAGTAGGAGGTGTGAACTTTCAGTAGCAGGTCGGCTATGAAGGCAAGCACTCAGGAGTGCAGTTGATGTCAATGAAAAAGATGCCAAATCAGCATCTAGAAGAATGAAAAAAGATCCATATCTATCCATATCTATCACCATGCACAAAACTCAAGTCCAAATGGATCAAAGACCTCAATATAAGGCCAGCCACACTGAACCTCATAGAAGAGAAAGTGGGAAATACACTTGAATGCATTGGCACAAGAGACCACTTTCTAAATATAACCCCAGCAGCACAGACACTGAGAGAAACAATTAATAAATGGGACCTCCTGATACTGAAAAGCTTCTATAAAGCAAAGGACATGGTCAACAAGACAAAACGACAGCCTACAGAATGGGAAAAGATCTTTACCAACCCCACATCAGACAGGTCTGATTTCCAAAATATACAAAGAACTCAAGAAATTGGCCATCAAAAGAACAAATAATCCAATTAAAAAAAATGGAGTACAGACCTAAACAGAGAACTCTCAACAGAGGAATCTTAAAATGACTGAAAGACACTTAAGGAAATGCTCAACATCCTTAGTCATCAGAGAAATGCAAATCAAAACAACTCTGAGATTCCATCTTACACCTGTAAGAATGGCCAAGATCAAAAACACTGATGACAACTTATGCTGGAGAGGATGTGAGGTAAAGGGAACACTTCTGCATTGCTGGTGGGAATGCAAGCTGGTACAGCCCCTTTGGATGTCAGTGTGGCAATTTCTCAAAAAATCAGGAAACCTTCCTCAAGACCCAGCAATAATACTTTTGGGTATATATCCAAAGGATGCTCAAATGTGCCACAAGGACATGTGTTCAACTATGTTCATAGCAGCATTGTTTGTCATAGCCAGAACCTGGAAACAATCTAAATGCCCTTCCACCGAAGAATGGATAAGGAAAATATGGTACATTTACACAATGGAATACTACACAGCACAAAAAAATGACATCTTGGATTTTGCAGGCAAATGGATAAAGTTAGAAAACATCATTTTGAGTGAGGTAATCCAGACACAGAAAGACAATTATCACATGTTCTCATTCATAAGTGGTTTTTAAACATAAAGCAAAGAAAATCAGCCTACAAATCACAATCCCAGAGAACCTAGACAACAATGAGGACCCTATAAGAGAAATACATAGATTTAATCCACATGGGAAGCAGAAAAGGACAAGATCTCCTGAGTAAATTGGGAGCATGGGGACCTTGGGAGAGGGTTGAAAGGGAGGGGAAAAGCAGGGAGGGGAGCAGAGAAAAATGTAGAGATCAATAAAAATCAGCTTTAAAAAAAGAAAAAGATGCCAGAGAGCTAGCTGCCTTATCTTGTTCACAACCACACACCAAGAAGGCACCAAATATGGACCGGAAGGCGGCCCTCACAGGATCCCAAATATGGACCGGAAGGCAGCCCTCACAGGATCCCAAATCTGCAAATACCTTCACCAAGGCTTCCTGGCCTCAAAAACTTAGTAAGCTTCTACTGTTTATAAGCTACTTAGTCTACGCTATTTTGTTAAAGTAATCCGGACAGAGCGCTCCAAAAGAACTCTGCAGTGGTGGAAAGGGGGTGTATCTTTGCTGTCCCCGTGGAGCTGCTAGACACTGTGGCTATTGAGAACTTAAGTCATGGCTAGTGGAGCTAAGGAAAATTGTTTCATTTTTAACTTTATTTAAATTTAGACTTATACAGTCACAAGTGATAAGTGATTATAGCACAGATAGAGATAGGTTCTATCACTGCAAAATGGTCCGCCACTTATCCCTGGCCTAAACTGGGTCCAGGATGCCCCTTCCCACATTGAGAACCTGCCCCCAGCTTCAGGATTCCTCATGGAGGCAGGTGAGGTCATCTTCTTCTCTTTCCACCTCCTGTGCTCGTGCATGCAATTTATTTAATATTCTACTTCTAGGTCCTCCATTTCAAGGTGAGCTTAGCTAGGCATCATGTGGGGGACAACAGAAAGTAAAAGGAGAGTCTCATCTATGTGCGGTTTTTAGTTAATTATGTATACTGACAAGGTGCAATGTGGTCCAATATCAGCATAAAACGTCTAATAATCCCACTAAGGTAGTTGGCATATCTACTACCTCAAACATATACCACTCCTTTGTTTTAAAGCCATTCAAATCCTCTCTGCTAGCCATTTTGAAGTACAGTCACTGCATCCTGGTATGCTACAGAACATTAGAATGTACTCCTCCTACCCAGCTTCACCCCTGCACTCACTAACCAGCCTCTCCTCTGACAATTACTTATGTAAAAAACTTTAAATCATGTATAAAAAATTCAATACACATAATTAACAAATATGCAGTTGATTGATGTTTATTTTACTTCTGTATTTAATCAATATATTTATGAGTTTCACAAATCAGCTGGAAGATGAGTCCATTTACTCTCTGGTGCTGTTTCTATCTGAATTGTTCTAAGGAAGCCTTAAAGCCCAATACCAGCTGTGAGTTAACCCTTTACAAACTATTTTCAGTGATGCTGCACATACTCGATTAATCTTCAGTGGTATCTGTGTTTCAAGTAAAGCCTTATGCAAGTAGATTTCTGCAAACACTTACCCTTTCCTGGTATCGCCTTTCAAAGTAAGCCATATCATCCTCTTCAGATTTCCTTAAGGAAGAAATCTGAGTGCTTGGATCTAGTAACGTGAGAGAAAAATTCAAGTTGTGTATTTATAACATTACGTGCCCCCCCCCCCCAGAAGGAGATGGGGAGGAGGCAGAACTCCTCACACCAAGGAATAATAGTTTATTATTCAAACCGGAAATGACCTCGTGGTCTCATGTTAAATTCTTTCTCTACAAGAATTCCATCACAAAAGTGATTTTCCATGGCAAACATTCTCTAAATATTCAATTGGTTCCTATTAGACAACACCATACGGCTATTCCATTGGAGTAACCTAGAACTAGGCAAAGAGCTTATACCTAAAACCAAGTCACTGAGAGAGGCAGGAAGAGTTCCAATGGGCTACCTACATAGTAATCCACCTACTTTAGGCTACAACGCTGTATCAGTAAGTAAAAGAGAGGAACAACAGATGGTTTGATAGGTAAAGGTACTTGTCACCAACCTAAGTTGAGTTCACAGGACACATGTGTTGGAAGGAAAGCACCAACTTCAGCAAGTTGTCCTCAGAACTCCACACGCGCGTGTGCGCGCACACACACACAGCAAGTAGTCCTCCAACCTCCACATGCACACCTACCCCCACACACATAGCAAGTAGTCCTCGGACCTCCACATGCACACTCACCACACACACACACACACACAAATACACTTATTTTCCAACTATTTTTAGGATGTAACTAGAATCCACATTATACCTTATGAGATAATATACAGCATTGTACATTATTGAGGCTGTCTATAGGCAACCATAGAAATGATACTAACTGCTTTGAAAGTTCCAGAACTAAAATAGTTTAACCATCTTTCATGGTGTTTATTTTGTAAAAATTAACCAATAGTTGGTTTAGTGTTCTGAAAGGAATTTAAAATCGTTTTTATGTGTGTCTGTGTGAGTGCTGGAGTGGGGTTGGACTCAATGCATAGACCCAGGTTCCTGGGAATTGCAACATTCCTTCCAAACTGAAACATTTTTTTTAAATATTTATTTATTTATTATGTATACAATATTTTGTCTGTGTGTATGCCTGAAGGTCAGAAGAGGGCACCAGACCTCTTTACAAATGGTTGTGAGCCACCATGTGGTTGCTGGGAATTGAACTCAGGACCTTTGGAAGAGCAGGCAGTGCTCTTAACCACTGAGCCATCTCTCCAGCCCAACTGAAACATTGCCTGCAGGAGGGGGGAGGTGGCTTTTCCTTTACAGCCTCACAGGGAAATGGGAGGTAAACAAAAGGCCACCACTGGAGAAAAACGAGAATTCCCAAGATTCTCCCAGCCGTGAAAAACAGGAGTAAACAGCTGCCGTGGGCAGAGAAAGCCAAGTTGTGGAAGAGATCCCCAACTTGGGTTATCCTGTGTTGGGGTCTTTCCGGTAAAGCAGCCTTCTTGAGCTATCCCCACTCCTCACCACGCTGTTAGTAACCCCAGTAAAAACTCACCAGCTCACTAAATTAGACACTGGTGCAGTCCTTACCCTGGTCTGTCACCTGGGAAGCACATCAAAGCTCCATATTGTTATATTGTACACCCAAAAGTACTTCTTTTACCTTCATTACCATCTGTTAGTGTTTGTGAAGCAGAAGTAGATGGCATTTGCAAGGCTCTGAGGAATGGGTGGTCCATGGCTGAAACTGGGGAGTCCAAAACTGCAACTGAGGGTACACCTGGGAACAGAAGATCCAGAGGATGGAAATCAATCTCTCTCCATAAAGATAGACGCAATTCATCATTTATATAGATCAGAACATCAGCAGAACTGCCAGGAAGAAGTCCTGTGAATTGTAGCTGCCGAAGTAGTTCATGTCTATAATCCCATACTTAAGAAGTGAGGCGTTAGGCCAGTTTGAAGAGTACAGTGAGACCCCAACTCAAAAGAATACACAAAATCAAAAAACAACGACACAAGTAAACAAACAGGAATTTTTATTTTAAATTACTTTTGTTTTCTGTATATGAGTGTGTTGCCTGCATGTATGTCTGTAATGTGTATGCCTGGTGCCCAGGTGTTAGATCCCCTGGAAATGGAGTTATAGACAGTTGTGATCTGCCATGTTAATTCTGGGAATCAAACCCAGGTCCTCTGCAAGTACAACAAGTTCTCTTAATCACTCAGCCATCTCTCCAGCCCAATGAATTTTTATTTTAAATTCTTATCTACCACACAAAGAAAAAAATAGCTTAAAAAAAGTATTTTGCATTTCTCATAAACGCTTCCACCAAAGGAAAAAAATTTATATCCGTATGTCCAGAAATAAGTATCAGATCTAATATAGTTATAAAACACTAAAACAGCATTCAGTATGAGGCAAACTGACCCTCTAATCCACTCCTTACTAGAAAACCAGTAATCTGCAGTGTTCGTCAACTGGACACAAACTAGAGTCATCTGAGAAGCGGGAGCATCTGCTGAGGAATGCCTCTATCAGACTGTCCTGACAGCATGTCTTTGCACTTCCTAATTAGAAATGACTGATGGGGCTGGAGAGATGGCTCAGTGGTTAAGAGCATTACTCTTCCAGAGGATCTGAGTTCAATCCCCAGAATCCATATCAGGTAGTTCATAAACACCTGTATCACCAGCTCCATGGAATCTAACACCCTCCACTGGCCTCCAAAGGCACCTGTATACATGTGACTTACAAACACACACACACACACACACACACACCCCAAAATAAAAATAAGTACATTTATTAAAAAAAAAAAAAGAAAGAAATATTGGCTGGGTGGTGGTATCATTAACCTTTAATTCCAGCACTTGGGAAGGAGAGACAGGCAGATCTCTGAGTTCAAGGCCAGCTTGGTCTACAGAGCAAGTTTCAGGGATACACAGAGAAACCCTAATTTAAAAAAAAAAAAAAGACTGGTGGAGGAGAGCCCAGTGCACTGTGGGTGGTGTCATCCTTGGGCAAGTGATCCTGGGCTGGTTATATATTTGGAGTTTTTGTTTTGTTTTGTTTTGCTTTGTTTTGTTTTGTTTTGTTAGATGGGGTCTATGTAGAACAGGCTAGCCTCAAACTCACAGAGTTCCCCTGCATCTGCCTCCTTAGTTCTGGGATTAAAGGCGTGTATCCCACCCTAAGATCCTAGGTTATATAAGGTAGAGCAAGCCATGGGAAGCAAGCCAGTAAGAAGCATTCTTCCACAGTCTGTTCCAGTTCCTGCTCCAGGTTCCTGTATGGCCTCACTCAATGACAGATTATCACTTGTAACCCTTTCCTCTCCGAGTTGTTTGGGGGCAGTTTTATAACAGTCAACAGAAAAGCAAACTAGAACAACCAAGTATAAAAAATGAAGTTCTTTCTTCAATGAACAAGAAACATACACTGCCCACAAACTACATAAACTGCTAAAGGCATTAACTCTTGAACCAAAAAGAAGGAAGCTACAGAGAAACAGATCAAACCATCCTTCCTCACAAACCACCTCCTTGGAAATGAATTTTCAGTCTAACTGGCTGACAAGCCAGTCTTAGCTCCTAAAGCACACAGCTCAGAAAAACCACTCATTCTTCCAATCCCTAACCCTGCTCATCTCCACCACGCCCTCCTGTGACGGTGGGGACTTGGGACAGCCTCACTTGCTGCATGGGTTCCTGGTCTCCAGTGGTAAGAGCTGGCATAAGATAAGGCCTCATGGGCTCCCATTTGCTCTCGCTGCAAGTGCAGACTCTACCAGGCTCCAGTGCCTGTCACTTCCCATACCGAATCTTCCAGTGATAGGGACCCACCTTCAGCTATGCTCTGGGGTCACCTTAGCCCCACTACAATAGACTGCATGGCAGACCCATCATCTCACAGCTCAGCTGTCTGTCAAACTCTCCTGAGATGTGGGAGTTACGGACTGCTTCTAAATCACAAAGGAATTAAGTCCCAGCCAGAGAGCACCACTGTCTAGAACTCTGCATGGCTGCAAGCAGAAGCCTCACCAGCCCTGGGTGGTCCTTCAACAGGGCAGAAACTTCTGGATCTCCTCTCCTCACCCACTTCCCCTTACCATCCCTCCCTCATGGGGTTTGGTGGTTGACTAAGAATGGCCAATAGGCTCATGTCTGAATGTGTCCCCAGTTGATGAAACTGTCTGAGAAATATTAGCAGGTGTGACCTTGTTGGAAGAGCTGTGTCACTGGGGTTGGGCTTTGAGGTTTCAAATGCCCATGCCATCCCCCATTAGCTCTCTCCTAGTTGTGGCTCAAGATGTAAGCTCTCAGGTATTCCTACAGTCAGGCCTTCCTTCCCCCACCATGGACTCAACCCTCTGGAACCATAAGCCCAAATTAAACACTTTCTTTTCTGATAGCTGCCTAGGAAATGATGTCTTATCACAGACATAGAAAAGGAATACGAAGCCGGGCGGTGATGGCGCACGCCTTTAATCCCAGCACTCGGGAGGCAGAGGCAGGTGGATCTCTGTGAGTTCGAGGCCAGCCTGGTCTAGAAGAGCTAGTTCCAGGAAAGGAACCAAAAAAAGCTACGAAGAAACCCTGTCTCGAAAAATCCAAAAAGAAAGAAAAAGAAAGAAAAAAAGAAAAGAAAAGGAATACGAAGGCAAGACTGCAGACTTGAGAGATAAATATTATATAAATATTAAATAATTATTAAATAATTAGATAATTCAGCCAGGCGATGGTGGCGCACGCCTTTAATCCCAGCACTCGGGAGGCAGAGGCAGGTGGATCTCTGTGAGTTCGAGACCAGCCTGGTCTACAAGAGCTAGTTCCAGGACAGGCTACAAAGCCACAGAGAAACCCTGTCTCGAAAAACCAAAATAAATAGATAGATAGATAGATAGATAGATAGATAGATAGATAGATAGATAGATAGATAATTAAATAAATATTAGACAAATATTCACCACCACTATTCAGGACAGCTGTAAAACTATTAATAAAAAGATTTGGAAGAAGCAAAAATATCATTATTTGCAAACTGTACTGAAAATCTATCTGAAACTCCCAAGATTGAGGTTCCACATGATAGAGGGACTCCAAAAAGTTGTTGTCTGGGCTCCATATGTGTTCTCATGCATATACATGTGCGCCTACACATACATACACACAGTGCACAAATGTAATTTTTAAAAATTTAGAGATTAAATAGAAATAAAAATTGTGTGGGCTTTCTAGAAAAATAATTTCAGAATTCTACTTGTCTGCAGAAGAGCACAAATCAATGAAGATAAAATATTATAAACTATCAGTTCTTTCTATATTAATCTGCATATTCAATGTGCTTTTAATTAAAATGTTGTGATGTTTTTATAAAAAAAAATTAGGCCAGCCGGGCGGTGGTGGCGCACGCCTTTAATCCCAGCACTTGGGAGGCAGAGGCAGGCGGATCTCTGTGAGTTCGAGACCAGCCTGGTCTACAAGAGCTAGTTCCAGGACAGGCTCCAAAACCACAGAGAAACCCTGTCTCGAAAAACCAAAAAAAAAAAAAAAAAAAAAAAAAATAGGTCAAATTTCTGAAAAATTTTAAAAATAGGTCAGGAATATTCTGAAGTAGTAAAATTAAATCATAAGTTAATTCATTTATTTACTGTGAGCCCACAGTAATGAAAATAATATGGTGCCTATACAGAAACAGACAAGAGTAAGGCAGACCCAGGAGTTCAGAGCAATCTCTAGGTTGCAGCCAGTCCTACTACCTGATGAAGAACAGCCAATGTAGTATATCCATTGCTCATCGGTAAATCAGAAATCTTAACTTACCCCCACAGACTCACTTTAATAAATGAGATCATGAGAAGCAGTTGGAACAACTCAGAACACTACAAAGCTTCAACCTTCATCATCATCAATTTTGTACTTGCTTTGGGTTTTCTGAAGCTGTTGCATGAGCCTAAGAAAATCATGTGCATTCAATCTACAGAAAATTTTGTTTATGTGATTTATAATTATGTAAAATAGAAAATATATAAAAAGTATCATAATTTTGACAGATGAGCACAAACAGGAAGAATAGGCCAATGAGAAAAGATGAAAAGGAAAGAAAAGGAAAACTGAGGAGGGAGAAAAAGAGCAGGAACATAACAATAGCAAGTCTCACACAGTAAAGTAACAAGTAACTCTATCATATCAAACAAAAGTGTCATCCAGCTTCTTCAATAAACAGGAACATGGATGGACTCAGGTTTGGATTAAGTATGGCAGACAGAATAATCTTTTGTGTTTTGTAAGTTTTCTATAACAATATGTTGTATAGTACAGCAATTTTTGTAAAACACAAATCAAATAAGGAAAATTTTCTGGAAAAAAATATGACGATAAAATGCTAAATAAAGCCAGGTGGTGATAGTGCACACCTTTAATCCCAGCACTTGGGAGGCAGAGGCAGGTGGTGGGTCTCTGTGAGTTCAAGGCCAGCCTGGTCTACAAAGTGAGTTAGTTCCAGGACAGCCAGGGAGGGCTACACAGAGAAACCCTGTCTCGGGAAAGAAAAAAAAAGGAAGGATTCATTACTATCAGTGCACCTTGTGCCAAGTTCACACTTCAGATGCTTTCACTTACCAATGCCACTGTCATCTAAGCGCATGTAACCTTCTGCCAATGAGCTGAAACCAGTTAAACCTCCCATTGCCGCATAAGGAACATCCCGTCCTACTGGTTTGCCCTGAGCCAACCTTTCTTGCCGTGTTTCCACCACTGTGTCGTGGGCATATGCCGGCTGGCCACAGGCACAAGTGAAGCAGCTGTGGAAGCCTGAACACTTGGAGCCTGAATTAAGACACAAAGGGTAAACCGTTAATAAATGCTAAGCTGCCCACCCTAAGACATGTATCTTAGGCAAAGCCAGCTAGGGGTAAGTTCTTCAAGCCTGCACGTCTTATCTCCCGTCACGACTACTCTACAGATGCTTAAGTGGCTAAGTACACACTGAAGGGGAAATGTTTCAAACACCAACTGAGCCCAAAAGACACTGAGTTAAAAACCTGAGTGCCCGAAAATGCAGACCCTCTTCCTCAAAAGCTACACTAAAGCTGCACTGTGGTGAACTCCTGGAAGCTTAGCACTTGGAAGGCTGAGACAGGAGGATCACAACTCTCAGGTCAGACTAGTTTATACAGCAAAACCCTGTCTCTAGAAAATGAAATAAAGGCTGGAGATGGTTCAGTGGGTTAAAAGCATGCACTCTTCTTCAGTTCTCAGCACCTACATGGTGGCTCACTACTGTCTGCAACTCCAGCTCCAGGGTCTAATGCCCTCTTCTGGCTTTTGCCAGCACCAGATGCATGTATGCAAACACACACACACACACACACACACAAACAACTTTTTAAAGTAGCCATAGTGGAACGGAGACCAGAACATATAAAATCTTTACCTGCTCACACCACTTATACCTGTGTATGGGAACCAAAGCTCCTAAATTTTATGCAACTAATTCCATTCTTGGCAGATGAAACACATTTACTGCTGCTACTGTCAGTAAAAACGTGTCTCGGGTTGAGTATCCTTTATCCAGAACACTGGAAGTCAGAACTGCTTCAGATCTGTTCTGGATTTGGAACTGCGACATGTAGAATTTACTGGCTGAGCACCCGTAATCAGAAAATATAAAATGTCTGTCAGGTTGTTGCATCTTATTTACCTATAAAATTCCTCTTTTAAAAGTCTATAAAGAATTAATTTAGGGCTGTGGGTGTAGCTCAGTGGTAGAGGGCTTGCCTAGCATTCATGAGACCTTGGATCAATCTCCAACACCAACCCCCACAGCAAAAAAGGAACCAGGTTGACTAAACTCTCATTATTAAAAACATTTTTTGTCATTTTTTAGGTTTATTTATTTTAATGTACATGCGTGTTTTCCTGAATGTATGAATGTGCACAATATTTTGTGCGCCATCATGTAGGTGCTGGAACTGAACCTGGGTCCTCTACAAAAACAGTGTTTTTACTGCGGTGCCATCTCTCCTGTTATTGACAACTTTTAATCAGAACTGGAGAGATTCTTCTAGAGGACCTGGGTTTAATTCCCAGCATCCACACGGCAGCTCGCAACCATCTATAACTCCAGTTCCAGGGATATGACACCCTTTTCTGGCCTCCACATACACCAAGCACACATGTGGTGCAGACATGCATGTAGACAAAGCACCCAGACACATTAAATTTAATTTAAAAAACTTTTAATAAGGTGGTATCTAGTAATTCTTTAAAATCTATTCCTATTACTTAAATCATTTAAATTCTATGACACTGAAATTTATTATTATAAATCATACTAGGAACTAAGTATCTACCCATTGAATTTTGCTTTGTAGTCAAACTGTTACAAAAATTCATCACTGGGCAGTGGTGGCACACACCTTTAATCCTAGCACTCGGGAAGCAGAGACAGGCAGATAGATCTCTGTGAGTTCGAGGCCAGCCTGGTCTACAAAAGCTAGTTCAGGACAGGCTCCAAATCTACAGAAAAACCCTGTCTCGAAAAAACAAATAACAAAAAAACAAAAGGAGGGAAGGGGAGGGGAGGAGAGGGAAGGGAAGGGAAGGGAAGGGAAGGGAAGGGAAGGGAAGGGAAGGGAAGGGAAGGGAAGGGAAGGGAAGGGAAGGGAAGGGAAGAAAAAAAGAAACTAAAAACAGTCTGCAACTGTGTATAAAATGGAACTTACAGGAATTACATGCGAAGCCAAGTGCAGCACTGTGCTGGTCAGCAAAGTGTTTGCACCTGCAGCGAACAGGCTGGGTACCATTCAGAGGAACATAGTGATAAGCCTTGCACTGGCACCCAGTCACTCGGCAAGGCAGCTCAATGGGGCGCTGCTGTGGAACTGTTTCAAAGTCAGTTTTATGCTGTTTGTACCTTTTAAAAATAAAAACACAAACACAATTTGGATATTGTCAAACATTACAATTTATTGTCTATTAAATGCATATGTAATTATTTTGATTCTGTTGTTATCTTTTGCTATTCATATTAATAAAGTAAAAGTAACCGCTCCCACATTCAGTATTTCTATCTGCTTTGGTCGGTCAGTAGTTGTCACTTTTTCAGATTTTAATTTTTGGTTACGTAAGAAGTTTTACAATTGTATAAAGAAATATAATTCCCTTACAATACTCGTCACTGCAGTTCAGTGTGGATGCACATCCTCAAGGGATGAAAAAGCTCCTCTTTAGGGACTATACTGGAAATCAAACCCAAGCATCAAGTATACTCAGCCAATGGACCATGACTAAAATATAACCAGCCATACAAAATAGCGCCTTACAAAAAATTTGCTTTCTATCAAGACAGGTGCAGTGGTATTGAGAAAGTGGAGGCAGGAGGATCATGAGTTTAAGGCCAGCCTGAGCTATACAAAACCCCATTGAAAACCTAAGGTGTGAGGGAAGTGGTGAGATGGCCCAGAGGGTAAAGGCGTTTGCTGCCACAACTATGTCTACTTTGATATCTAAAAGCTCCATGGTGGGAGGAGGGAACTGCTCCCCTCAAATGTCCTCTGCACATCCACACTGTGTCATAGTATGTCTGTGTCCTCTCTCTCTCTCTCTCTCTCTCTCTCTCTCTCTCTCTCTCTCTCTCACACACACACACACACACACACACGCAGAGAGAGTAAAATTATATGAAATTTGTAAGGTTAGGTAGGTAGAACATTTGTGTGCTATGTACAAGACAATGAGTGTCCTAACACACCAAGAAACTAAGAGGGCCTGAGAGATGCCTCAGTGGGTAAAGGGACTTGCTACAAAGCCTACTGTCCTGAGTTTGCTCTTCTGGACCCACTGACCTCACGCATGTACACATATACACACACATACACAATGAATGAATTAATATAAATGTAAGGTTTTTTAAAAGGAATGGTTTTCATCAAAGTACATCATTTAAATTTATTTTTATGATTTGCTATCTAAACCTAAAACAAATTTAATAAAATATTAATGATATTTACTTAACTATAATTTAATTTTTAACTTTCAACATCAAAATAAAGTAATGGTATTGATAAGGTATTTTAAGTTGTGTGTTTTTGGTTTTGCATACACATAAAATAATAAAAAATCAATTTTTTTGAAAAGTTTTTGAAAAGAGATTACTACAAAACAACCAGTTCCATTTGGTGTTTCAAGAAACTTTAAAATTCCATCCTCTTACCCTAGAAATTAATTTTGGAAAACACACCTCAAGTAAATAATTTCACATATAGATGAGGGTTTCACATAAAGGCAGTGTTGGCAATAGTACACATACTAGTAGATATTTATGTATAATAGGCAAAAGGGGAATGGACAAATCCATTACTAGAGAGCAGTTTTTTTATCTAAAGAGAGTGAAACCCTCTCTTTAGACAAAAGAAAATCAGAGAATCACAATACTATATATAAAATATTTAGAATTTAGATGGTTAAAGCCAAAGGAAGAACAGCAATTGGAGTTCCCACTCCTGTAACCTGCCTTTCTGCCTGGCACCCCCGGAGTCTCACGCACAGTTTGGAGAACAACAGTGGACTAGCTGAGACATGGACTAGTTATTTGAGACCTGCCTTGAGACTGCTAATAGCCGCATGCATGCACATTTCCTGTGATTCGATCGTGAAAAGACAGTGTTGTCTTATGAATGCACAGAATACAGCTAAGTGAACACTGCAAAGAGAAATCATACAGGCAAAATGGGAAGCACTAACAGCAGCGGCTTCGGGTGGTGAGTGTTCTACTTTCTATGTATGCCCTGTTTCTCTTAATAACCATGTTTCACTTTTATATAAACAGAAAAATATGTGTGAGATAGGAATTTCATTAAGTGAGGAATACCACAGAGAAATTTCTTCATCGTCGTTGGGTTGGAATACGATTGTCATTTCCAGACCGCACAAAATCCACACAGAAACTGGCACTAGACATTCACAAGCATAAATCATAAGACTACCACACATTTGCCCAACCCCTTCAGTTTTGACAGATATCAACATGTACCCATCATCCTCCAGGCCTCCACAGTGCTTTTGGTTATGGTTTCTAGGTAAGTCTAAAGCCAGTCTCCACACATTACTCATCCTAGCAACTGCCTAACAACTTCTGGCAAACTACAACTCTGTAAATAGCAACTAGACAAAGAGTCTCTCAGAAAAAGCCTCGCAGGTTGCTGTTGAAGCAGGGCGGTTCCCCTTCAATGCATTTCTTAGAACAAAAAGTTAAACCTGGTCCCTAAAAAGAAGTACTAGGTTCGGTGGATTTTCCATTTTGTACTTTTTACAACGCACATTGGTCATTTTGCTATTTACAATTGTGAGATGATAGAAAAATCTGAAGGAATGTATTGCACAACAATACAAACAACACACATCATGACTGACCCCTCACGTCTCCTCTCTCAGTGATGTTCTTGAACACAACCATTTGAAGTCAAAAGAATTTGTATTTTTTGTCTGTTCAAGGTAGAGGCCAGGTATGGTGGTCGCACCTGTCATTCCAGCAGCCGGCAGACAGGAGAAGCATGAGTTTGAGGCTACTTGGGATGACTGCACAGCAAGTTCCAGGCCAGCCTGGACTGCATAATGGGACCCTCTCACAAAGACCTGAGCCAACAAATACAGAGTGGAAAACACCAACCCAGCTACCCACGGATGTAAAGAGTGATTCGTAATCCTGAGAAGTGGGTCTATTGGTGGATGAGTAGTCTGACCAGTGCGGGTCAGTGTGACCCCATGTCCTATTTTTCTAATAATGGGACCAGTAGGTGCTACCTTCACCACACCGATAGACCTCTGGACAAACACCATCCTCTGGTTTTGCCAATGGCAAGACAAGAGTTGTTCATGGTGACAGACCCTGTGATGAGTTTTAACACAGTACGGGGGTTTATTATATGTTTAAAAACCTTTACATAATCCTAGTGCATTATGTAAATGCTGGCATCAAATGCTTCTTAATCATCGCACTGTTATTTATAGGAGGAAGACATGTTTTTGCCGTAACTTTCATTTTCATTAACAAGCACTAAAGTAGGCTGGAGAGATGGCTCATCAGTTGAGTGTGCCCACTGTTCCTGCAGAATCCGCTTCCCTGAACCTCTCTCAGGTGGCTCACAACCATTTGTAACCCCAGCTCCAGGCATATCTGACGCCTCTGGCTTCAAAGGCACCTGCACTCACATGCACATATCCACCTAGACACACACATATACATAAGTTAAAAAAATTTTTTTTAAATAAATGATGCAATATCTTACCTATGTGTACAAAAACACAGTGTCTCTGGGCCGATCAGTTTACAGTCCATTCCTGTTGGTGACCGCCAGCTCACAAATAACCTGTTCTGTAAACGCATGGGTAAGACTTTTTTCTTATACTCTTCATACTCTTCAGGAGTAAACAGTTTCCCTCCATCATCCTCACCAACAATTCTACAACAAAAAGTATTCTTATAACCCTGAAAATTTTCCAGGCCCAAAATACTAAACTCTAAAATTAAATTATTCTCGTATATTTAAATGAAAAGTAGCTTTGACTTTGGATTTTTCCTTTCAACACAAATACATAGTCAAATTGCAAACGGTAACAATAAAACTGCTGCTTCTGATGGAGTTCAGGATGTACCACACCTCCCCCGACACTTGGCAAGCACCTTCTTGAGCAAACAGTCAAAGGAGGACTGCTACTCCCACCTTCCCAAATATCCTTCCCAGCCACACACTTACAGATGAATCTACACAGACAGGCCTTGCTAAGTTCCCCAACTCATCGCCATTAGGTCATACCCTGCTGTGCTTGGGTCAGGTCTCTCTGGCTGGTCCCCATTCCACAAACCTAAGCATAAAGTTACAGTATTTCCTGTGTGTTTATTTTTTTTCACTCCCATGCCACATAAGCTTGACCCTGTAAGCATTTTCCTTGTCAATCTTCCTTTTATTTTAGGTACTTCTGCCATGAACCCAGGGATGTCTGAAGAAAGAAATCTTTTCTCCATTCTCTTCCCATATAAAAGAAAGATTGGCCGGGCGGTGGTGGCACACGCCTTTAATCCCAGCACTCGGGAGGAAGTAGCAGGCAGATCTCTGGGAGTTCGAGGCCAGCCTGGTCTACAAGAGCTAGTTCCGGGATGGGCACCAAAGCTACAGAGAAACCCTGTCTCGAAAAACAAAAAAAAAAAAAAAGATTGTAGGTAACAATTTTTAAACATGACTTCACTGATTGTGGTGGTCTGACTGAGAAATGTCCCCATAAGTCCTCATATCTGAACACTTGGTTTTCAGTTGGTGGGACTGTTTGGTGACATCATGGAACCTTTAGGGGTACACTCATGCTGGAGGAAGTACTTTGCTCAAAGCCAGCATTGAGAGATTATAGCTTTTCTCGACTTCCTGTTCTGTCTGTCTCTGCTTCCTGTGTGCAGACAAAAAATGGTCAGCCACCTTCCTGTTCTTGCCACCATGCCATAATCCCCGCCATAATGGACTCTAACCCCTCTTGAACCATAAGCCCAAACAAATCCTTCCTTCTTCAACTTCTCTTGCTCATTGGCATTTCATCACGGCAGCAGAAAGGTGACTCTACACTGATCAAGGTCTATCAGTGGTTATCACTACTCATCTCAGTCTCTCCTTAATTCT
The DNA here is from genome assembly GCF_950005125.1 of Chionomys nivalis. NCBI lineage: Eukaryota > Metazoa > Chordata > Mammalia > Rodentia > Cricetidae > Chionomys > Chionomys nivalis. The sequence goes on along the minus strand of NC_080086.1, from coordinate 148,430,203 downwards.
GAAACAAACATTCATTCATTAAAAGCTAGATCTGAAACCAGATGTGGTGTCCTCCCGAAATCCCATCTGAAATGGCTAAGGCAGGAAGATGAATTAGAGGCAAGACCCTGTCTGGAGAAAATACAAATATTGAGCTTAACCTTCTAAAAGTTATGTTTTCACCCTTTTAAAACAGTACCTTAATTCACACCATTAATCCCAGCACTTGGGAGGCAGAGGCAGGCAGATCTCTGTGAGTTCAAGGATAGCCTGGTCTACAGAGCAAGTTCTAGGATAGCCAGGGCTACATAGAGAAACCCTGTCTCAAAAAAAACAAAACAAACGAAATAATACCTAAAACTAAAACTCTATCAGTGCAGAAGTCAACATAACATTTTGGCCTACCTGACTTCTGGACAGAAGCTGAAAGTCGTGTGAGCTCTGAAAACCTTGAAATGTTTTGATTTACACAAGCTCAAAGTCATGGTATATAATGGGTGATCAGATGTTTTGAAGTTTCATAAGATTCCAAAATCTTATGAAAAAGAAAACTATTTCTATGGGGGAAAATTGCTTTGCTAGAAGAAAGAAAAAATACAATTAAAAAAATTTTTCAGTAGTTCAAAAATTTCTCTTTGAAAATATCTCCCTTTAATTTCTTTTTTCAATAAATTTATTACTTATTTTACATCTTGGTTGAAGTGTTATTTATAGAATGTTTATGTGATTTTTTTGTACATTACATACTTTTTTTTTTTTTTATGGTTTTTCGAGACAGGGTTTCTCTGTGGCTTTGGAGCCTGTCCTGGAACTAGCTCTTGTAGACCAGGCTGGTCTCGAACTCCCAGAGATCCGCCTGCCTCTGCCTCCCAAGTGCTGGGATTAAAGGCGTGCGCCACCACTGCCCGGCTTACATACTTCTCCATGTTTTGAAATAGCTGGTTGCAGTAGAAAATCAAAACCCAAATGCTCCTAATCACAGCACTTAAGAGACAAAGGCAGGTGGCAGAATCGGAGTTCAAAGCCAGCCTGATCTACAAAGCAAGTTCCAGTACAGCCCGAGCTACACTGAGAAACCCTGTCTTAAAAAACAAACAACAAAAAAAAAAAGGAAGGAAGGAAGGAAGAAGAGAAAATGAAAACCCAATTTATAAGCTATACAATCAACACAATCTTCTTTTTTTTAATAAACTTGCAAATAAAATTTCACACACTGAAATTAACCAGCCCCAAAGATACAATGTTAGAATGCCCTTTCCCAAGCTGTGAGCTTCACATTAGATGTCATACTTACAGCATGGAATATATTTCCATACACTTATCTGCCAAGAAAACAAAAAAGTATATTACAGAGTTAGGACTAGAAAACCAGTTTTGTGCCGTCCTCTTTCACTCCTGTGTCCATTGCCTGTGCTCAGTCCTTCCTCTCCCCAAATGCTCACCCTCTGGCTCTCTCCTTTATTCTTTTGATTTTTCTCTTCTTTGCTTAAACATTCTAGACACACACAATAGTTCTTAATAATGAACTTATTGTGAGATAAGGTTTTACTATAGCCATCAAAGAATATCAAGAGTACCAGAAAGATCTTAAGTCAAATGCAGACCTTTAAAGAGAATGCTGGTATTTACATTTCCAACCTGAGCACTCAGGCTTTATTGTCCATCCATCGTCTCCAGCGCGTCTTGTTCACTGCAGAACTCAGTCACTGAGTCTGAGGAAGCCCCAGGTGAGGCAGGATGCCAGTGGGCCCACCTTCTGACACTTTGAGTAGAAAGACTGTATACTCCCTCCAGACACCTCCCACCCAAGCTAAGTCAAAGTTAAAGAAAACTGCGAAGAAGCCTTCGTTTGGTATTTTTCTGTGTTTGCAGAACCCAGGCCTCCCAAGTGCTAGGCAATGGTTCTACCAATGAGCTACATCTCAGTCCTTAGTTTTTCAGCAGGTTCTCCACACGAGGTTTTGACTGACCTTGAACTCACTGCCCTCTGGGTTGAAATGGCAGGCCTGGGCCACTGACCATTGGAAAGTTTATTTCTGATGGAGATCATTTCAGGAGCCTCCCCCATGTAGCCCTTTCATATCTAGGAGCCCAAGTCCTCATGTCTCTCAAAGCTTGCTGATGGTTAAAGGACATGATAACCTCTCTTAAAGGGACATGTCCTATGATACTTACGCTTGCACAAATAATTTCCCATGAACCTGTACCTAGCATTTTCTGGACAAGAGACAAGTGAAAGTCCAATCCATGTTTGTAAATATGTAAGTCTTCATTCAGTCAGCCTCAGGATCAAGTGACTTCCTCCAGGGGAAAGCCAGAGAGCCAAAAGGAATGACGCTAGCCCTGCTATAGTAAGAGGGTAAATATGTGATGGGTAGACCTGTCATGAAGACTGTGTGCTAGCTAGTTTGACACCAACTTGAGAATCATATAGAAATATAAAATCTCAATTGAGAAAATGCCCCCAACTAGATTGGCCTGTGGGCAAGCCTGTAGTTTGTTTGCTGATTGATGTAGAAAGGCCCAGTTCACTGTGCTCAGTGCCACTCCTAGGCAGTGTCTAGGGTGCTATAAAATAAAATAAAAAATAAAAAAGCAGGCTGAGCAAGCCCTGAGCTGCAAAGCAAGCATCACCCCTCCATGGACTCTGCATTAGCTCCCGCCTTGAATTCCCCAGATGATGGACTTCAAGCTGTAAATGAAATCAACCCCTTCCTCCTCAAGTTGCTTTCAACTGTGGTGTTTTAGAAACCTGACAGATAGAATGATCAAGCTGTTAGAGCTCAAATTTCCTGTTGAAAATCTTCAGAAAGTTCTAAACATTACTACTCTAATACAGCAGTATGCTGGAAAACCCAACTGCCTAGATAGATGCCCCCAAATGACTTGGGGGAAGCACCACACTTTTAGCGTTTCCTGACAAGCCGTCTGTAAACCCCATTTTCCCAGTTTCCCAACTGCCAAAATGAAACTTAGGAGAGAGGAACTTGGAGGCAGATGTGTCAGCCTTAGTGCGACCTTGAGTCAAAGGAGCAAGCAGCTGTGGCCCCTGCTTCGGAGAGAAATCTCTGAAACCAAGTCCTAAAACCATCCTCCCTAGGGTTGGAAGTGCATTCATCAGTTCATGCCTTACCCATCACTGAATTAAATATGCAAATTGACGTCTACTAACTTTTATAGGTCCCGACTGCTTCAACTGTTACTGAGAAAAACAAAAAAGGACCCACTATAAAAGTCGTTAATCACCCCTCTTGTCAGATGAGACTCAAGAGGTCTCGGAAGAGACTCATTAAAGAATAGAACCGTCTGTCGGCATATTTAATTACAGAAGTGAAAATGTGAAATTAATCCAGGCCTCCCGAACAGCCCAGGAACGGACTCCCGGAACCCTAAAGCTCTTGCCGGATCCCTGATCGCTCCACTGTGCTCCGACGACGAGAGACTCAGCCAGGAACGGAGTCCGCCCCGGGAAGCAGATTAAGGCCTCACCTCCGGTATTCCAGGTACTCGTCTATCGCCGCCGCGCCGCCGGGAGGCAACGTCAGCCGCTCCATGGCCCCGGGAAGAGAAAGAAGCCCTCGCCTCGAGCCCTGAGGCGGCCCTGCAGCTGCCAAGCAAGGACCTGCGCGCGAACGCAAGCCTTGCCGCCGGAAAAGATCAGGTCCCGCCCCTCTGAGCTCCGCCCTCAACCGACCCCGCCCCTACCTCCTCGCGCTTAGCTCCGCCCCTTAGTCCCGCCCTCGTCCCCACAGCTCCTCCCATTTATCACCGCTCTCTCCCCCCTCAGCTTCTCCCCTATTAGCCTTGCCCTCGCCCCAGGCTCCGCCCCATTTAGCTCCGCCCTAACCTTCCCCAGAGTTACAACCCTCCTTAGCGCCATGCCCGCCCCTTGCACCCCGCCTGCCCTAGCGCCACGCCCCTCCCTCCTACCACGCCCCCGTAGCCACGCCCACTCTGACCGGCCTCTGGATTGACCACCAGCCCTCAGGATTGCCCGCCTAGCCCACTTCGCTACCTGGAGGACCTCTTTGGTCCTTGAACCTAACGTAGCTTGAGCATCACCACCCTACCCGGTACCTGAGCCCTACAAGCTGGCTTCTCCTGCATAGAAGCAGGCTGCAAAAGAGATGGAGTTTGCCACCTTCCTCTAACACTGGTTGTCATTGCTCCATTCTCAGAGACTCAAGAACAAGGAAATCTAATGCCTGGATATAATGGATTCACAAAATAGGGCCTTGTACACCTCTTTTCATTTCATCTCTTGAAATATAAGTGGTCTTGGAGAGATGGCCACTTGGAGCGGTTAGAGTGCTTGTTGAGCAATCCTAAGCAGTGCAGTTCGGAACCCAGCACCCACATAACAAACCAGGCATCTCACAGGTTCCTTCAACTCCAATTTCCAGGTGGGCGGAGACAGGAAAAATCAAGGAGGCTTGCTGGCTTTCAACCTAGCCAAGAAAACCCCAACCCTGGGCTCAGGAAGTGACTACTAAAAAGAAGTAGATGGAAAGTGCAGAGGAAAACACCAAACACCCTCCTCTCTGTCCTTAGTACAGGTGATGAGAAAAAATGCTCTCTGAAGAAAGTAAATCACAGGTCTAGGGAAGAACAAATAGAAGCAATTCAGCCAAGTTCTTGCCATCTGGGTCGGAACCCAGAGCCTCTGAGGTGCAACGGAAGTCCTGTACCGCCAAACTATACACCTGGCTCCAAGCTAAGTCTGTTCAACATATTAAAAGAATCTCCACACATTTTATATAAGGACGGAATTATCATCCATTAGTAATTTAGCCATAAGTTGTTCTGGCAAGCTGGAAATGGGTAAGAAATCTGCCATTACTCAGGACAGAGGAATCCTTGAAGAGTGAAGCTCTCTGGGGACCAGGGTTAGCGTCCTTTCTTAATCATCTTAATTTAGACATAATTACGTGTTTACAGATTCAAGGTTCACAGCAACACGCACGCACCAGGTCGATTGTGGCTGTCTCCTAACAGTGTGTCTCCACTTCAGAGTCTACCAACTGAGCTGTGTCCCCTGGTCAGGGTGATGAGGATTCTGAGAGAAGGTCTCATCATGAAATCCTGGCTGACTTAAAGTTATGCTGTCCGGGCTGGTTCACACTTGCGTTCCTCCTGCCTCTGCTTCCCAGGTACTAGGAATGAATGGAGATGTTCTTAGTATTAAACTTCTTTTTGTGTGTGTGTGTGTTTTTTTATTGGGGTTAATCATGGGTAGGAACTGTCCCCTTCAAGGTGTGCCCCTCCCACCAAGTATGTCCATTTTAATCCTCTTGGGATGCCTTCTGGGACTTTTTCTTTTTCTTTGTGGTTTAGTATTAAACTTCTTAATGTTGTTAGCCTTTCATTCAAAACCCTTTTTTAAAATTATTTTTAATTAGTATACAACATATTGGATTTCCATAAGGCTTTTTCATACATCACTAGTTTTGTTAACTCACCCTTCCCCACCCTCATCCCTACTGAAGACTTTAAATTCCCGTATTCTCCCTCTGCTTTCTCTTTTTAAATACTTATTTATTATGTATACAATATTCTGTCTGTGTGTATGCCTGAGATGGCTGTGAGCCACCACGTGGTTGCTGGGAATTGAACTCAGGACCTTTGGAAGAGCAGGCAATGCTTTTAACCTCTGAGCCAACTCTCCAGCCCCCTCCCTCTGCTTTCAAATCACATGGTCTACCATCCCCTCCCCACACTGAGGCCTCTTTCCCTATCCCTCCTACAGGACCTTTCTGGCTCACTGACATCTACAGACACTCCATTTAAATAATAAATATATAAATTTGAAACTCACATCCATGTGGCACGTGTTCTTCTGGGCCTGGATTACCTCACTTAGCACAATATTTCACTGGTCATTTTCTTGCAAATTTTATTTTTCTTTCCAGATGAATAAAATCCCGTTGTGTACATATGCCACGTTTTCATTGCCCATGCAACAATTGGTGGATATCATCTATCGCCTCTGATTCCGTGTCCTAGCCACTTTGCATAGAACCACAGTAAATGTGGGTGCGCAAGTGCGTCTATAGCAGGATATGGAGCCCTTAGGAAATACGTCGGGAAGCCATACAACTGGGTCATAAAGTAGTTCCATTTCCAGCTTTAGAGAAACCTCCACACTACTTCCACAGTGCCTGTGCCAGTTTACGCTCCCTTCACAGCGGGGAAAGAGTTCCTCCTTTCCCACACCTTGCCAGTATTTGTATTTTATTTTCTTGATAAACAGCAATTCTGAATGGGGTGCAATGGAATCTCAAAGTTGTTTTAATGCTCATTTCCCTGGTGTCTAAGGAGATTTGTGGGGATTTTTTGATGTTGTTTACTTGTTTGTTTTTGTTTGGTTTGGTTTGGTTTTTCAAGACAAGATTTTTCTGTGTAGCCCTCACTGTCCAGGAACTTGCTCTGTAACCAGGCCTGACCTCGAATTCAGAGATTCATCTGCCTCTGCTTCCAGAGTGCTGAGATTAAAGGTGGCCTGACTCTATTTGTGTTTCTTGAGAATTCTCTGTAGTCCGTGCAGATTGGGCTGTGTGTTTTCTTTATGTTTAGTTTATTGAGTTCTTTGTATATTCTATATATTAATCCTCTGTCAAATCTATAACTTACAAAGATTTTCTCCCAATCTATATGTAGTCTTTTAATTTGATTGTCAATTTCCTCTGCTCCTGCTTTTAATTTCATGACAATGCATGATTGATAGTTGGCCTTCCTGGGCCATCAGAGTCCTGTTCAGAAAGTTCTTCCCTGTACCTCTATCCTGAAAGGTGCTCCCTGCTTCCTCAGCTATGCGGGTCAGCATTTCAGGAAGGAGTTCGAGGTCCTTGATCCATATTTGCTGTTTTTTGCAGAGTGAAAATAAGGATCCAGTTCTAGTCTTTTGCATATAGACATCTATTTTTCTAAGCACCATTTGTTGAAGAGGCTGTCTTTTCTCCAATGTGTATTGTTTGCATCTCTGTGAGAAATCAAGTAGCCTTGTTTCTTGGTAGGGTGAGAGAGTTCTGAGCCCACCTCTGGGTGTGGGCATGAAATCCCACCAATCCCTGGGCTTGGCTTGAAATCTCACTAATCGCTACCCTGAAATTTTCCACCCTGGAAACTCTCCCCCCAAAAAACTTATGTAAGCCTGCCTCCTGTTAAGTTCTTTGCCACTTCTCTCCCAAGCAGAGGCATTCACTCTCGTGTCTTTCCCAATAAATGTCCTGTGTGAGGACACTGTTGTGTGGTGTGACTCTGTGGTATTCCTTGGCTCCTGACTGCCAAGATACCTTTTCAGAGCTGTAACACACAAGGGAAACCTCTTCCCTCAGAGCTGTGACACGTACATTGGGAATTTCCCCTCAGACCTGCAACACTTACATTTTTCTATTTTATTCCATTTTTTTTTTTTGGTCACTTTAAATATCCAATATTTTTTAGTCACTTTAGACGTAGCTGAAGGAGGGAAGAATTTATGAGAAGGTCCAGAACCCCAGCTGTCCCAAGTCCCCTGTGATTACAGAGCAGTCCACAGGGCTGGAGAGATGGTTACAAAGAGTACGTGCACTGCTCTTGCAGAGAATCCAGGTTTGTTTCCCAGAACCCAAGCCAGCTCATAATCACTGGTAACTCGAGCTCCAGGGAGCTCTGACACCCTTTCTGGCCTCTTTGGTTACCTGCATTCAGGTGCATGTGTGCATGTGTGTGTGCACATACACACACACACACAAATCTTTACAAAATAAATTAAACTTTGCAAGCCTACACCCACTGGAACTGTAACAAAATATCACTAGTGAGTATATCTTAACCAGGTGTTAGGGTGCTATTCCTTTTGGATCCCCATCTCCAACACTCTTGTTAGACAATGGTCTGTCATAGATTTGGATCCATGGAGGGACAAATCGGGATCTATGTAACACACAAGTGTTGCGGGAGGTCCTTCCGCTCCTCCAGCCAATAGCCGCTGAGATACCAGTCCATTGGGGCGTGGTCTCTCTCTCTTTAAAAAAGCGGCCACTTCCCTCCTTGCTCTCTCTTACTTCCTGCTCCGCTTCCGGCGACTAGACTCCCTTCCTGATCGTGCAGAGGGCTGTTGTCTGGGACGGTGATCTGTAAGTTTTTCCCCTTTAAATAAATAACCATTCTATTAATCATAATTCCAAACTGGTGTGCGATTGTTTGTGACTTATGCCTTCGCCTTCACACAAGTACTCCAGACTCTGTGTATGCGTGTGTAATTCCAGAAGGGGGCTCCAGAGAAGCTAAGTACCATCATCTACTATACAAACCAAGTACAATAATAACCTCAAACCCAAACACCTTTATTCCAGTTGGAAAATCAAATCTGGAACATGGAAAATTAAACTGTAAACAAACAAATGCATCCAGTCCCTAATGCAGGGAACTCCAACTCCTATTGGAATCAGCCTCAGCAACCTTTAAGACAATGTAACAACTTGAAGAAGGAATTAGGAAAGTCTCCACGTTGTGTCTCTGCTAAAAAAAAAAAAAAATTACATAAACCACATAAGATACAATTACGAGGAACCAGGGGCCTCTTACAACATTCCTCTCATATTTTCTCTAGTAGCAACCTTCCCACTCCAGAATGTTTGAATATCTGAAGTACTAATCTGGTATAGGATCAGCTGGGCAGGGCAGGGTGTGCAGCCCCATGGATGATGGAATAAGTCTGCTTGGGCAGTTCTTGTTGAGAGAAGTTATTCCATTATTCTACATGTCTGTTTTTGTGCCAGTAGCATGCTGCCTTTATTACCATGTCTATACAACATAACTTGAAATCAGGTATAGCATAGAGGTAATTCTAGCAGCATTCTTTTTGCTCAGAATTTCTTTGTAAATCTAGTTTTTTTTATTCCCATATGAATTTTTGATTTTTTATTTTTATTGAGCTCTACCTTTTTCTCTGCTCCTCTCCCTGTCTTTCCCCTCCCTTTCAACCCTCTCCCAAGGTCCTCATGCTCCTAATTTACTCAGGAGATCTTGTCTTTTTCTACTTCCCATGTAGATTAGATCTGTGTATGTCTCTCTTAGGGTCCTCATTGTTGTCTAGGTTCTCTGGGTTGTGGTTTGTAGGCTGGTTTTCTTTGTTTTATGTTTAAAAACCACTTATGAGGGCCGGGCGGTGGTGGCGCATGCCTTTAATCCCAGCACTCAGGAGGCAGAGGCAGGCTCCCAGCACTGAGGAGGCAGAGGCAGGCGGATCTCTGTGAGTTCAAGGCCAGCCTGGTCTACAAGAGCTAGTTCCAGGACAGGAACCAAAAGCTATGGAGAAACCCTGCCTCGAACCCCCCCCCCAAAAATGATGTTTTCTAGCTCTCCCATATGAATTTTAATATTTTTTTTCTTTTACTGTCAAGACCATCACTGGAATTTTGATTGGTATCATATTAAATCTGTACATTACTTTCTGTAGACGGCCATTTTTTACAATGCTAATCCTACTAATTCATGAGCATAAAAGGTCTTTCTAGTGTCTTCCTCAATTTCCTTAATACAATTTCTATGTATTAAGGCTTGCATTCTAGATAAGGTTATTCCAAGGTAGTTGGTTTGGTTTAGTTTGAGACTATTGTGAATAGGGTTGCTTCCCTGACTTCCTTTTTAGTATATTTGTCTTTGGTATATAAAAACGATTAAATTTGTATCCCACCACTCTGCTGGAAGTATTTATCAGTCCTGTTTCCTGGCAAAGCCTTTAAAGGGTCCTTGTGTATGGGATCATGACGTGCACATGGAAATGCTTTGACTTCTTCCTTCCTGATTTATATCACTTTTATCTGTGTCTCGTGTCTTACCACACTAGCCAAACCTTCTAGCCCTATATTGAGAAAGAGTGGAGATAGTGTACATCTTTGTCTAGTTCCTGGTGTTAGCAGTAATGCTTTGAGGTTTTCTTCCATTATAATGTTGACTAAGAATTTGTCACATATAGCCTTATCGTTCTGAGTAATTTCTTTCTATTCTGAATTTCTTCAGGACTTTTTAACTTGAAAGGATGTTGGATTTTGTCAAAATCCTTTTCTACATCAATAGAGGTGACCATGTGATTTCTGTCCTTGAATCTATTGTTTAATTTATAACATTTATTGATTTTTATCTATTGAACATCACAAACTTGCTCAGTCAGGCTATCAACATCAAGGCAAAACTTCCACCAACAAAAATAACGCCACCTTCTGAAGGCAGAAACGACAGTTAACAAGTTCTTGGTGATAGATTATTTTAATTGAGACATGTGCACTATTATTTGAGACACAATGCTGTTGTTCATGTAACACAAAGCATAACTTGTTTATGTGCCAGAAACCAAAACAAGTTGTGACTTGCTTTGCTTTGGTATACACATTCTCACAGAATGGTCTGGAACTGTGCCTGCAGTATCTCTGTGGTATGCCTGTTCAGGGTATCTGGGAGAGACCATAGGTGCACAGTAAGAAAAAGAATCCACTAAATTTCAATATTTTATTTTGAAAGTACTTTCTAGGCTGAGAAGACAGCTTGGTTGGTAAAGAGCTTGCCACACAATCATGAGAACCTGAATTTGATGCCCAGAATCCCATGTTAAAAGCTGGAGTGAGGGAGAACATACTTGCAATCCCCGTGCTGAGGAGGCAAAGACAGGTGGCCAGCCAACCTAGCCTATCAAAGACAGAAGGCTAGCCAACCTAGCTTATCAAAGACAGAAGGCCAGCCAACCTAGCCTATCAAAGACAGATGGGCAGCCAACCTAGCCTATTTGGAAAACCCCAGGTCTGATGAGGGAAGTCCTTCTGTCTATGTGCTGCTTTTATTGGTTAATGAGTAAAGAAACTGGTTTGGCCTGATAGGACAGAGTAAAGGTGGGGAAAACTAAATGGAATGCTGGAAGAAAGAAGGCGGAGTCAGAGAGAAGCCATGTAGCCCCACCGGAGATAGATGCCTGAACTTTACCAGGTAAGTCACAGCCTTGTGGCAATACACAGATTAATAGAAATGGGTTAAATTAAGATGAAGAGTTAGCCAATAAGAGGCTAGAGCTAATGGGCCAAGCAGTGATTTAATTGACACAGTTTCTGTGTGATTATTTTGGGAGTCTGGGTGGCCAGGAAACAAACAAGTGGCCTTCCTTACAACACAGGTCCCACTGAGACCCTGTCTTGGAAAAAAAGATGGATAGTATCTAAGGAATGGCACACAAACACATATACCCACAATACACACATAACCACATACACAAACTCATATATGTATTATGTGATATATGCATATATAAAATAAAAATGCTTTCCACATATTTTAGGTCCAAAAAATATTATATGAACAAAGTGAATCCCCACCCCTTGCTGTAGAGGCAGATTCAGTTCCATTAACTTCTTTTTATTAACGACTTTCTACTAAATTATCATAACTCCACATTATATTAGCAAGCTTAGAAGCCTGTCAGACACACAGGCATTTTTATAGAGACCATTTAAGACCAAAAATCATTCACCTATCAGATAGATGGGCGATTCTAGGATCAAGTTCACATGTAGGGAAGAGTCTCCACATAGGTCCCTCAGTCATACCTGATGGTATTTGCTGGTGCCAGTCTTACGCTTTGTGAGCACCCAGTTCTGTTTTAGGCAGCAGCTAAATTAACAAAGACAAATAGCAGAAAACACCAGGCTCTGTGAGCTTGTAGAACCCCGGCAGGGGAGGGTCTGGGTAGGCAAAAGTGTTTAATGAATCCAGAGGGAGATGATTAGACAGGCTCAGCACAATCATGCGCTCTCCAGGGAGATGCCGGAGCAGTGACTTTTCACCAAAAAGGCAGCATGACGAACTAGAGTATGAGGTCAACCAGAAAATGTAATACTGACTCTGTCATTTTATACAAAATTAACACTTTGCTAATCAGAACACTGCACTTGGCTGTGGCCAGTCAGACAAGATCCAACTACAGCTTCCTCCTAAAACATCGCTAATTTGATGCAGTAGGTTGGGTGGACAGAGAGCTATGAAAATTGTCTATGCAAGTAACTGTTAGATGTTTTGTGCAGTTTGAAGCATTGTGAAGTGAGAACCATCTGTATTTTTCAAGGACATATACATTAGGAATTCTCTCTCTGAAAAGAACTGAAACATCAAACTAGCAGCGCCGAGGGCTGGAGAGATGGATCAGCAGTTAAGAGCATTGCCTGCTCTTCCAAAGGTCCTGAGTTCAATTTCCAGCAACCACATGGTGGCTCACAACCATCTGTAATGAAGTCTGGTGCCCTCTTCTGGCCTGCAGCGCCTTAAGCATAAATTTTGACAAAAGTGTTTTCCCTATTACTCTGCATAAGTAGTAGCGACTGCTGGCATTGGTTCAGGCATTTCTCCATGGTTGCAAGAACAGTCAGTGGCTCCAGAAATTATTCCCACATTCAAGGACGAGAAAAGGAGGACCACTAAAATCAACTGCCATTTTGCCAAGTTAGGGGTTCCTAGAAACTTCCCTGGAAAGGGGTTTGCTATGGAGTTTGGGAACCCTGGAAAAAGAGCGTAGACTTAAAAGATTTATTGATTAGCTGCTAGCGGGATGAACAATCTCTACGCCAAATTTGAGACTGCCCTGAGAAGGGGGTTGAGGGAAGGACTTTTAAAGGGGAAAACCACAAGAAGACCTTTAGTAGCTACCCAAGCAAGCAAAAAGCAGCCTGTTCTGCCAAGCTGAGTGGTTATAGCCGCTCAAAACAATCTTTGGGTATCTGGATGAGAAAAATCATAGTTAGCCATATCATAACAAAGATACATTACATTACATTACAGCCGTACATTTTTGGGTGGGGGTCACTGACTCGGGCTTACTGGGAATTTACCGTCCAGGAACTGGAGTCAGAGACAAACAGCTGGTGAGTACCAAGATGGATGCCTAGCGTAAAACAGCTTCTTTGGCCGTAACAGTTACCACTGCATCACTCACTATAACAGTGTCCGGTTTCCTCCTCTAAACACAAAGAAGGCTGAGCAAACAAGCTTAGGTTTCCAGGAGATGCTCACAAATGCGTGTTAGTTTAAAGACAAGAGGTCCGATCCACAGGGCCTGTCACGGTTCGCCGTTGAACTGTGAATACTCGAGCACACGACGTCTCCCCATGCAGCTGCCTCACACGGAATACATTCACAGACCACAGAGGCAGCAGCTCTAAGCCTCGGCCGGTACTGCACCCTGCTCAGTCTAGTGTCTGCCACATTCTCTACAACTCATTCTCTTTGCTCCTTCTGCTTCTCCTTTTTCTTCTTTTCAGTGCTGGGGATCAACCTGGGGACTCACACCTGGGGACTGCCTTGGGCAAAGGCACTCTAGGACACGGATTAGAACTGTGTGGGTAGGAATGAGCCCTGGAAGTACTGCAGTGTCCTCTGCCGTGACTCGACCCCATCACTGCTTGCCTGAGCCTTTAAGTGAGAAAATACAGAACGTGCGCCACATGATAAATGTGAAAAGAAAAGTTTTCACTCTCGCTAGGGCCATCTCAGACTTCAGCGTCTTCGTGCATCCCGGCAATATTTACCACCCTCAGCTAGGTGTGGTGCTGCACACCTTTAATTCCAGCACAGGGAAGGATCTCTGTGAGTTCAAGACCAGCCTGGTGAATATAGTTCCAGGTGAGTTCAGCCGGGGCTACAGAATGAGTCTGTTTAATACAGATCTAGATAGATATATAAATTCCACCCTGAATATTCTCTCCCTCTGAACTCTGGGCAAGCATCCTGCCCTCCCGAGCCCTTTTCCTCACTACCACACTGAACAGTTCCGGGTCTTCTGGAGCCCCTAGCCTGTGATGTGTTCTGTTGCTCTCGTTCCTGCAGGCAGCGAACTTGTTGAAAGAATTCTTCGGGAGCTTCTGTCTCCCTACTTTATGCTGAGAACAGTAAGGGGAACCAACCGATAGGACCACAACAAAGCACTTGCCTGCCTCCTGAGCTCTCAAAGGACGGCTCCTGGATAAGTTTGCTTCCACAATGCTGGGCGGTGGACCAGAGTTGACATGCAACTTGTATCTATAAAAATGTGATAAATGAGTGTAAGTTGATTTTTTAAAGCTCCATTGGGGATATACTTTAAATGCCTGAAATTAGGCCTTGAATATAGCGTTAGCCCTGATTTGTCAATATTACCTACTGACATTTTGCAATCTGAATTGTCACAGGTATCCATGTTGTCTTTGTTTTGAAGGGAATGCTACATTCAAGACTACATAAAATTTACACAGAAAGAGTGAATATATTTTTTTAAATATTTATTTATTTATTATGTATACAATATTCTGTCTGTGTGTATGCCTGCAGGCCAGAAGAGGGCACCAGACCCCATTACAAATGGTTGTGAGCCACCATGTGGTTGCTGGGAATTGAACTCAGGACCTTTGGAAGAGCAGGCAATGTTCTTAACGTCTGAGTCATCTCTCCATCCCCAAGAGTGAATATATTGCAAGAAGAAAAAGTTCTTGCTTTTAACTTATTTCTTTCATACATGTAAACATCTTACATTATAAATTAAAGCCAAAAGTTAAAAAAAAATAGTTATTTTCCCTTTTCTTTCTCTGGTTCTTTTTCTTGTTTCATAGTCTTGAGGCTGAATAGGAAGATAGAAAAGAGTTAAGAGGTAGGGCACTGGGAAAATAGCTCCATCAATAAAGTTATTGATGATCTGAGTTCAATCCCAGACACTCAATATAAAAATCTGGGCACTGTGGAGTGTGCTTGCAATCCCAGTGTGATGGAGGCAAAGATGGGAGGACCCCTGAAGCTTACTGGACTGACAGTCCAGCCTCAACAGTGAGGTCCAGGCCAATGAGAAACAAATGAGGTTTAGGGCAAGGAGTGGGGTTAAGAGTAGCACAGGCATTTAATCCCATCTCTGGAGAGGAAAAGGCAAGTGTGTCTCTGAGTTCAAGGCCAGCCAGGGCTACACAGTAAGACCCTGTTTTAAAATTAAAAAAAAAAAATCCATCTGGGTTTGGAGAGATGGCTCAGAGGTCAGATGCTCACACTGCTCTGGCAGAGGACCCAAGTTTGGTTTCCTGGACCCAACATGTGGCAGCTCCTAACTGCTTGTCACTTCAGCTCTAGGGGATCCAACACCCTCTTCTACCCTCAAAGGGCATTGCACAAATATGCCCAAGCACACTCTGAGATGTAAACATATACACATAATGAAAATTTTAAAAATCATTTTAATTTGTTTAAAAAAATAAGCTGGGAGACCCGCGGTGTAGACGCGGCGGGAGCCTGTTCCTGTACCTGAAGTCCCTCCTGAGTGGAGAGTATTCTTGAACTGCAGTGGGACCCAGGAAATGGAGCAGGGGCATTTCCCGACCTCCTTGACTACCCGGTCAGTCTGCGGGGGCTGCTCCCCTCTGCTGGGGCTACTCCTCCTCTGCTGCAACCTCTCTCTCCCTGGCCCATCCCAGCTTGCCCCCAGAGGCTTTCTTCCTTCTCCCTCCCTTCTAAGGGGCCGCGGGATCACCCATTTCAGACTGTTTGGGTGCTGGGTCGGGTGCTTGGGGCAGAGGGCAGAGGGAGTGTCTTTGTTTTGGTGACTGGCCTGCAGAGGGGTAGGCCTTTTGTTGGCGAAGTCCCTGGCGAACGGGGAGCCTGGTCCGGTTCCTGTAGACCCTCCTGAGTCGTGAGAGGGATCTTGGCCCCGGGGCGGGAGCCAGGAAACGGATTGGGGGCATTTTGTAAGTGGGAGGGGGGGGCAATAGATAGCATCGGTAGGAGGAGATGGGCAGGCGCCAAGGCAAAAATTCACCCAAAAATCTGAAAAACAACATGAAAACACCAGAACCCAATGATCTTACAACAGAAGGTCTTGAACACCCTAGCACAGAAGAAGTAGAAAAAATTGACTTTATGAAAGCAATAGAGTACCTCAAACAACATGTAAAAAATGCACAGGAGACCACTTCCTACGTATAACCCCAGCAGCACAGACATTAAGGGCATCATTGAATAAATGGAACCTCCTGAGACTGAGAAGCTTCTATAAAGCAAAGGACACTGTCACTAAGACAAAAAGGCAACCCACTGACTGAGAGAAGATCTTCACCAGCCCCGCAACTGACAAAGGTCTGATCTCCAAAATATATAAAGAACTCAAGAAACTAGACTGTAAAAGGCTAATCAACCCAATTATAAAATGGGGCACTGAGATGAACAGAGAATTCTCAACAGAAGAAGTTCAAATGACCAAAAGACACTTAAGGTCATGCTCAACTTCCTTAGCGATCAGGGAAATGCAAATCAAGACAACTTTAAGATACCATCTTACATCTGTCAGTATGGCTAAAATGAAAAACACCAATGATAACCTTTGCTGGAGAGGTTGTGGAGAAAGGGGTACACTCACCCATTGCTGGTGGGAATGCAAACTTGTGCAACCACTTTGGAAAGCAGTGTGACGGTTTCTCAGGAAACTCGGGATCAACCTACCCCTGGACCCAGCAATACCACTCTTGGGAATATACCCAAGAGATGCCCTATCATACAACAAAAGTATATGCTCAACTATGTTCATAGCAGCATTGTTTGTAATAGCCAGAACCTGGAAACAACCTATATGCCCTTCAATGGAAGAATGGATGAAGAAAATATGGAGTATATACATATTAGAGTACTACTCAGCAGTAAAAAACAATGACTTCCTGAATTTTGCATACAAATGGACGGAAATAGAAAACACTATCCTGAGTGAGGTAAGCCAGACCCAAAAAGAGGAACATGGGATGTACTCACTCATGATTGGTGTCTAGCCATAAATAAAGGACATTGAGCCTAGAATTCGTGATCCTAGAGAAGCTAAATAAGAAGGTGAACCCAAAGAAAAACATATAGTCATCCTCCTGGATATTAACCTTCATCAGGCGATGAAAGGAGACAGAGACAGAGACCCACATTGGAGCACCGGACTGAAATCCCAAGGTCCAAATCAGGAGCAGAAGGAGAGAGCACAAGCAAGGAACTCAGGACTGCGAGGGGTGCACCCACACACTGAGACAATGGGGATGTTCTATCGGGAACTCACCAAGGCCAGCTGGCCTGGGTGTGAAAGAGCATGGGATAAAACCGGACTCGCTGAACATAGTGGACAATGAGGACTGCTGAGAAATCAAGAACAATGGCACTGGGTTTTGATCCTACTGCACGTACTGGCTTTGTGGGAGCCTAGGCTGTTTGGATGCTCACCTTACTAGACCTGGAAGGAAGTGGGGGGTCCTTAGACTTCCCACAGGGCAGGGAACCCTGACCGATCTTAGCTCTTAGGGTTGACAATAGAGGGGTAGTTGATTGGGGGAGGGGGAGGGAAATGGGAGGCGGTGGCGGGGAGGAGACAGAAATCTTTAATAAATAAATAAATTTTAAAAAAAAGCTGGACCTGGTAGCATAGGTCTTTAACACCACCGCTAGAGAGACAGAGACATGCATATCTCTGTGGGGTTTAGGGCCTCTCTAGTCTGTATAATGAATTCTAGGCCAGTCAGAGATACATAAGACACACAGTCTTGTCACACACACAAAAAATCTTAATAACACAAGGGGGAACTCAGCTGAACAAGGACCTGAGTTCAAATCTGCAGAAAACATGTTAACTCCAGCACTATCAGGAGGCAGTTTTGGCAATCAGTGGGGCTTGTGCTCTGTGTCACGGCAAAAAGACAGAGAGTGATAGAGGACACTCAGGGTCCTCCTCTGGCCTCCACACACCAGTGCCTCTGAGCACACACACATACACACCACATACATCACCACACTGCCACACATTTACACACACACACACTGAAGGAAGGCAATAGCAACCACAGTGGATGGCTATTGAAGAAAGACACCGACGTTGACCTCTAGTCCCCGTACACAAACCATGCACTTTCAAATATGACACACCAAAAAGAATTGAGGGCACGTGCGAAAGGAAAGAGCCCCTCATCTCATGGCTGACATAGATTACTCACAGCTCTATGGCAGAGGCACGTGAGTACATTTCTCTTTTCTCATCTGCGGCTGATTCTCTCCAAGTGCATCTTTCCTGTTGTGAATCAGGCTTTACTCTGATTGCCCTGACATTCTTTCTTGCAGTCCCAACAAGCCGTGATCCCAGCTGCACATGCTCAGAGGCCCCAAGCAGTGATCCCAGCCACACATGCACAGAGGCCTGAGGCTCTGCAGCTCTGGATTCCTCCTGGTTTCCCAGCTGCCTAGCGATCAACCTTCCCGGTTTCCCATGACCTGTGAGTTTTGAATGACAAACAATTGCCTTCAAAGATTAGTTCATAGCACATCAAGTTTTGTTATAATTATCAGCATCTCAAAAGTTTCAGTGTGTCAAAAAAAAACTTGGCTCCATAACATGCCCCAATCAACTGAGTTTCTCTGACTACAATGTTTTTAAAAAATGCTAAGACAAGAGAATTTGGAAATTTCAAATTTTCAAATTTTCTTTGAGGAATAAGATTTTATTTATGCCGGGCGGTGGTGGCGCACGCCTTTAATCCCAGCACTTGGGAGGCAGAGGCAGGCGAATCTCTGTGAGTTCGAGACCAGCCTGGTCTACAAGAGCTAGTTCCAGGACAGGCTCCAAAAACCACAGAGAAACCCTGTCTCGAAAAACCAAAAAAAAAAAAAAAAAAAAAAAAAAGATTTTATTTATTATTTAAAACATTATTGATTCTCAAGTTAAACATAATCCAAGGGGCCAGGAATGGGTCATGTCTAGTGGAATCGTTGACCAAAGGAGCCCCATGGAAACCCCCAACAACGCAGGTCATTCCCAAGGATATTGGTCTCTCCTGGCAAACTGACAGTGAGACCCTGCTGCTGAAGACAGCACTTACACACCTCATTGAACACAGAGAAGTAAAGCTGGGGCCCAGCCAGAGCCTTCACCATGGTACCCCGCATGTTACCAGAGGAGAAAGGTGACCAGCGCAGTGGCAAACCCTGTGGTCTACAAAGGTGATCTGCCTGTGTGATATGATAGTGCAATAGTGGGAACAGCCAACTGCCAACTGTTTGGGGTTAAGGCCCACTCCACAGATGGAATCCTTCACTGACACTGCTAGGTGTCATGGTTTTTTGTCTAAGAGGCAAGCCACACCCACTCCCTGCTCCCCCCCCCTCCATCTCGGATCTCTTACTGTTCCCTCTTTGCGCGTGCATCTCTCCACTTCCACCCTTTCTTCCCCCCACACTCTCTCTTTCCTCTGAGTAATAAATATTCAATTCTATTCTGTACGATGTGTCTGCCTGTGTCCCTTCTTACCGCCACCTGCTCAGCCGCTCGCTGCTGGGAAACCACACCAGGTGGGACCAGCCTGCTGGGGACTGCTGCCTGCCGCCACATGGCCCACTGCTGTCTCTGCCTTGGGACTGGCTACTCCCAGAGCTCGCTCCCTGCCTAATGCTGCCTGGGACCCGCCAGCATTTTTTTAAAAAAAATCATAAAACTAGGGTACAAGAAGCTGAGGCTGAGCAGGTCAGAGCCCTAGGGGAAACCCATTACTACTGGTCTGCTAAAGCAACATGGCAATAAAACGGCTCCTAAGGATATTCTGCTATACCCATAGCTCAGTGCCCGGCTCAGTCATGATCAAAGAAGATTCCTCTTGCATTAGATGGCAACTAACACAGAGACCTACAGTTGGAATTTTCAGAGCACTCAGTTCTAAGCGGGATCTCTTCATCACTCCCCTCCCATCAGGGCTCAGGGATGTATGCAGAAAAGTAGGCAAAACAGCTGTAAGAGCCAGAGGGGATGGGTGACTCCACGGAAACAGTGTCTTCCAGACACAACAGGACCGATGCACATGTGAACTCACAGAGACTGTGGCAGCATGCATGGGGCCTGCACAAGCCCAAGCTAGACGGGGTCCCAGTGCTGAGAGGGAGAAGTGGACAGGAGCCCCCATCCCTAACCAAGGAGCTATCTCCAATTGACATGCATTTGCAAAGAAATATTAGTTCTCTCCAACGGAGTTTCATTGGTAATATTAACCATTCCCAGCACAAAACAAATTCAAAAGCATGTTTGTAGACTTTTTATCTCATATTGCTTTGTTTGGGCTTTTTTTTTTTGTTTTACTAGACTTTTGTTTGTATATTATGGTTTCTGATTTTTTATTTTTATGAATTGTGTGTGTGTGTGTTTCTTGTGTTTTTCCTTCATTTTATTTTGATTATGCTTTGGGTTTTTTGTTGCTGTTGCTATTTACCAGTTTCCTAAAAAGAGAAAGAAATAAAGGGCATGCAGTTGGGAGGGCAGGTAGGGCAGATTTGGGAGGAGTTGGGGAAGAGAAAACTGTAATCAAAATGTATTGTCTAAAAATTTTTTTCAATAACAAAAAGAACCTTAATCTGTATTTTATCAACTTTCTTCAACTCTTGTTTTTTTATTTATTTATTTACTTTGTGGGTCTGGGTATTTTGTCCATAAGTATGTCTATGAACCGTGTGTATGTGTGATGCAGGAGGGGCCAGACGAGGGTATTGGATTCCCTGGAACCACCATGTGGGTGCTGGGAACTGAACCTGGGTCCTCTGAAAGAGCAGCCAGTGCTCTTAACTGCTGAACCATCTTCTCCAGCCCCATTTTCTTTAACTCTTTGCCTCTCTAAAATCCCATCTCATTAATTATACAAGCATAGCAAAATTGAATAATGTCAAGTCATTTATTTTACTTTAATTTCTTTTAAAGGGATAAAACCTGTATCTATATCCTATTAGAGTGAACTTATTTTCTTGTGTAAAGTATTTTATGTATTGTAATTTTTCTTGTACTCAATAAGCAACCTTTTCTTATTATAAGTTTAGGGAAACTGAATAATGAGTATTGAATTTGAAATCATTATTTCTCCATCCAACAAATATCACCATATACCTGTTTTGGATCCTCAACTATCATCTCTCCTGGACTGTCCCCCATGCTCAGACAATAAGATGAATGAATGTGTTTCTGTGCTGTTACACAAAAGAGCAAGCCGAACACATCCTGTGAGCGCTTCCTGTCACCTAAGCTCCTTCCACAAAACGTGGTACAAGCCAAAGGCGCCCTGGCCAGAGACTGTAGATGCCAGTCCTTAAACCTACAAAACTAAATAAACATTTCTTCCCCCACCCCCCCCCCCAAGACAGGGTTTCTCTGTAGCTTTGGAGCCTGTCCTGGAACTACCTCTTGTAGACCAGGCTGTCCTCAAACTCACAGAGATCCCCCTGCCTCTGCCTCCTGAGTGCTGGGATTAAGGGCATGTAACACCACCGCCCGCCTAAATAAACCTTTCCTTATGAGGCACCAGCCTCAAGTATTTCACTACAGCAACAGAAAGTGGACTGCTATAGTACAGAGTACGACAATGAGGGAAGCAGGCGCAGGGGATAAGATGGAGTGTCACAGTCAGGTAAGTGCCGCCAACGAGGCAGTAGCTTGTGTAGACCCCTGGAAGAAGGAAGAGAAGGAGCCGCCCTGAGGCAGAAAGATCTTTCGCCTATTCCCAACAACGAGGCCATTGTGTTTGGAACGGGTGTGAACAAAGAAGAGACCTCTAGACAATGACGTCCGTGGGAAAGCAAAGCAGATCACAGGGCCTGGCCGAGCCAGCAGAAACACAGCATAAGTTGCAGGTGTCGTTTTAAAATTTCAAGCAGTCAAACTTGAGGAGTAAAAAGAAAGAAGTGCAACTTTAATGACATTATTTTGTTCCAGCCAAGATATTATCATATTAGCAAGGAACAACTGTATTACACTACAAAGCAATGTACTAGTGTGATGGTTTGCATTTTTGGTTTTCTTGCTAAGTCTTTAAGTTTAGCATGGATTTTAAACTCACAGCACAGCTAAATTCAGTCTCCCAACATTTCTGTGAGGGCCAGCCATGATCATCATCATCTAAGTCTGGGTAGAAAGAAAGTTCTTTACTTCCTCCAACCATTATCACCTGGGACTCTGGCCATCGATAAATTTAAATGGAGTCTAGAACCTCAATAGTTTACCCTGAGATATGCCTGGCAGGCCGAGATTACCTGACCCCTACCCATGAGCAGACCATTCAAAGGAATTCCTGGCATTCCAAGCACTGTAGATAGAAACACCTGCCAGCACTTCACCAGGATACCCCTAGACAAATGTCAGCCAATCAGGGGTCCTGAACCTCAGAGACCCCTCACCCCCTACCTTTACTACTATAAAAACCCAATTCTAATGAGCTCGGGGCTCTCCAGTTATTCCAATACATTGGACATGCGGAGAAACCGAGTTTGCAAACTTAATTAAAACTAAGGCTCTTTGTTTTTACATATGGGACTCAGTCTCCTTTGTTGACTTTTGTGGGACCCACAGATTTGGGCATAACAATTTTCAAGTACCCATTACTCACAAATGGCTACTAGCTATCCTAACTGATCAGGCAGTTAAACAAAAATTGTGAAGCTTTTAAAGGGTTTTGGTTTATTTTTATATACCTATAACATTATTAATTATTCATTTTATCATTTAATTTTATTTTTATTTATTACTAATTTATATTCTATATAATTTAAATGATAAAGCCTAGCAATATGAGAAAAAAATGAACTATTATGAATTCATGTTTCCATCACACACTTTAAACAGCAATGTCTGGTCAAGCTTCTGTGTGTGTGTGCGTGTGCGTGTGTGTGTGCCCACGTGCTCATCTCTGTGTGACACTGTGTGTGTAATGTATAAGTATGCACACCACCATACCACAGTACAGAGCATGCGTGGCTGGTCACTTGATTTGATTCCCCCCCTCCCCTTGGGATTAGGAGGCTATACAATACATATGTGCGGATCAGAGACTACTTTGAGAAGCTGGCTCTTGCCTTCCAGCAAGGGTTTCAGGAATTCCTGATCATCAGGGTCATACTACAAGGACTTTCTAGTCAGCCTGGTCAGTGTTGATTCATCTGTATTAGCCAAAATCCAAGCTATTCTAAAGAAATACACTGGCAAGTTTGGAACAGAGGAGTACCTTATCAAAGCCCATGCCACTGCCTAGTGGGAAGAAATTGTGAAGGGCAGGCACGGAGGGAATTAAGATCTGCTGGCCTGGTCTGTCACCTAGTTACACTGGCCTTTAAGAGACAAGCCCTGCCCTCTCCCAACCCCTCCCCTTCTGCCTAGGGAAGCGTCTATCCCACCTCCTCCAGCCCGCACCCTGTCTTTCCCTCTCTCTCCCAAAGAGGTAATCTCTTTCTCTTTCTCTCGGCTCTTCCCCCTTCTCCCCTTTCCCCCTTTCCCTTTCCCTCCATAACCACTAAATAAATAAATAAATACCCACTTTCTCTGCATGTCTATCCGTCTCTGTCTCTCACCCAACAGCTGACCCGCCAAGGTCTCTCATCTGCTGCTTAGCTCCCTGCTTGGGACCTGCTGCCCCTTGTGGCCCACTGCCCACTGCATTACAGGAATATCCAGACAAACTGGCAGCTGTGTATCTTGGGGTGGCGGCTGTCAGGGTGGCGGCTGTCAGGTGAGAACAGGCGGGGCTGACCCTGACAGCTGAAGCTAACCGGAGATACTGATGGATTGGTTATGGACTAAGAGAAGGAAGAGCCATTTATTAAATATGGGAGAGAACCAGCAACTGCTGAACAACAGAGAGTTTGTTTAAATTTAATGCATTAAATTCAAGCCACCCATCCACTACCAAAGTGGGGACAGTAAATTTAAAAGTTGGATTTGTAGAGCCGCAGCTCAGAAAAGAAGTAGCAGCAGGCCGGGCGGTGGTGGCGCACGC
Organism: Chionomys nivalis; assembly: GCF_950005125.1. Taxonomy (NCBI): domain Eukaryota; kingdom Metazoa; phylum Chordata; class Mammalia; order Rodentia; family Cricetidae; genus Chionomys; species Chionomys nivalis. The sequence continues at coordinate 148,406,441 of NC_080086.1, read as the reverse complement.
CTTTAATCCCAGCACTCGGGAGGCAGAGGCAGGCGGATCTCTGGGAGTTCGAGGCCAGCCTGGTCTACAAGAGCTAGTTCCAGGACAGGCATCAAAACCACAGAGAAACCCTGTCTCGAAAAAAAAAAAAAAAAAGAAACAAATTTGAGAATATAGGCAGCAGTGGGAACCCTGGGCCACCTGTAATCTATTGCTCGAGAGAGAGGAAGATTTTAAGTTCTAGACCAGTTTAGGATACATTCTTATGTCAAACGGCAGGGGAGGGCAGGAGAAGGCAGGCAGATGTGTTTAGGAGGAAATTTATGGAATTGAGAGGAACAGAGAGAGGGTTGGTGCCCCCCCGCCATGTTCATGGCAGGAAGAGGAAACACAGAAGCCCAAAGTGAGTAAGAAAAATTTAAAAATAAAACACAAAGGAAAGTAATGTCACTAAAGATAAGAAAAAGATGTATTTCAGGAAGGAGAAAAAAATAATTCACAAAATTAGAAAATAAACTGAAACAAATCAGCATCTGTTTGGTGACAAAATCCAGACAAAGGGTTATTCTACCAGACCTGGAAGCAAAATTTTGTTGCTCCGCATCTCTGCACAGTACTTTCTTGGAGGCGGCGGGGGGCGGGGGGGGGACACGACAAGCAGGGGAACAGGCTTCAGAATTCTTCCTTCAGCAATCTCATTGTTAACAATATCACAGGTATTTTGAAGCAGGGTACTTTATTATATTGCTACAAATAAACTCTGTTAAAGACAGCAAGCCAGAACATTCAGCATAAAAAGATTTGCAAACATTTGCGATCTCATACTGGCATCTGGGTGAGGGATTTCACACCTATAATCCCAGCAAAGGAGACTGAAGCAGGAAGACAGTGACTATATAGCAGGAATCTATATCCTAAAAAAGAGAGAGAAGGAGAGAACAAAAATATAAAATTCTCCTGTTGTAGATGTATATTGTAGATAGAATCCTAATGTAAAAATTTTAATTTTAAAAGTTACATATTTTATCTGTCTATGCCAACAATGCTTCCACAGGGAATGCTCCTAAAATTCATGGGACTTTCTGGGAGAAATACAGCAATCACCTACCCTCCAACGTCACACAGCACAAGGATGTCTGTGGGACCAGGGAAAGCAGCATCATGGCAGGAGCCTGCAAAGATGGACATGCTGAGGCTTGAGTGGATGGAGCTCAGACACAGGCTAAGAGAACCTCTGCAGGACATAAGAGAAAAGGCCAGTGGTCCAGTTCTCAGCTAGGCGATGGTGGCACATGCCTTTAATTCCAGCAATCGGGAGGCAGAGGCAAGTGAGTCTCTGTTAGTTAGAGGCTAACCTGGTATACAAGAGCTAGTTCCAGGACAGCCAGAGCTGTTACTCAGAGAAACCTTGTCTCAAAAAAAAAAAAAAAAAGAGAGAGAGAGAAGAATGTAAATTTGCACAGCCACTATAAGAATCAATATATAGTTTCCAAAAACATTAATAATAGAAATTACCATGCAATTCTACTCCTGGGTTTATATCCCAAGGAAGTAAAATCAACATATCACATATCTGTGTTTGCATGTTCATTGTCACAACAGCCCAAGGCAAAGAGTTAATCTTAAGTGTCTACCAGTGGATAAACTGATAAAGAAATTATGGTATAAATATAAAATGGAGTAATATCCAGCCCCTGAAAAAAAGAAAAACCCTGTAATATGCAATAACATAGGCAAACCTGGAGAGGAAAACATTTAATTGAGGCTGGCTTACAGGTTCAGAGGTTTAGTCCATCTCATCACAGCATAAAATAGGGTAGCACGCAGACAGACATGGTGCTGGAGAAGGAGCAGAGAGGTCTACATCTGAATTGGCTGGCAGCAAGAAGAGAGAGAGACACTGGGCCTGGCTTGAGTATCTGAAACCTCAAAGCCCTCCCCTGGTGACACACTTCCTACTCCAACAAGGCCACGCCTACTCCAACAAGGCATGTCTCCTAATAGTGCCATTCTCTATGAGCCTCTGTGGGCCATTCCCATTCAAACCACCACAAAAGGTAAGGAAACCAAACAGGCAAAATAAAGTTTCAACACAAACTCACTAACAAGTACAGCCTAAAAAAAAAAAAAAAAAAATCAAGCCGCAAAAGAAAAGAACATGGTAAGATGAGGGTGTGGAGTGGGTCGGGACTAGCTAGAGAGACGTTGCTGAAAGGGTGCCACCCCCATCCATGAGAACTCCCTTCCTGCTTTCTATTCAGCTGCTTTGGTCAAGGTGGCCAGAGGCTTCACGCTGCCAAACCCAGCAGCCAATTCTCTGCCCCTGGCAACCTTGACCAAAGCAGTTAAATGGGCTCAGGGATGGAAAGAAGGGACGGAGGGAGGACGTGGCTGCAGCAGGCCCACAGGTCATCTGTAAGTCTTCCCCTCCACCATGCTCCGACTTCCTGTGTTCACAGCCTTGGGCAATTGTTCTCTTACAGGCCAACAGCATGGTGACATTTAGATGTCACTTTCAGGTTCAGACTGTAAAAGACTGACTTCTGCCCAGGCAGTGGTGGAACACACCTTTAATTCCAGTACAGGCAGACACATCTCTGTGAGTCTGAGCTCAACCTGTTCTACAGAGCGAATTCCAGGGTAGCTAGGGCTACACAGAAAGACCTTGTCTCACCCCCACACCCCAAAAAAAATACTTCCGCCAGTCTGCCTTTTAGCAGATTTCTCAATTTGATGAAGCAAGCTGCCGTGTCAGGAGACCGGCTATTAAGCAGCCTAGGAACCAAAGTCCTCCCAGTCCAAGAGGCCAGCGTGTACAGCCTGCACTGGAGCAGAGCGAGCAGCCCCGGCAAGCACCTCCATGCCACTTTGTGTGGAAGATAAAATGTCGGGGACCAGCCTCGACGAAAATACCTTTCTAGGGTAGAGGCATGGGAATTTAGAAATATAGTAAAGAATACGAAGACATGAATGAAAATAATAAAATGCAGAAACATATAGGATAGTATCAGGAGGGAATTTCCATGAGTACTGAAAATTCTCCCATGTTTCATTTCCAATTGCTTAAAATACCCCTGACCCCAAAAGGTAGGAGTAAGATAAAGACTATATTAACATGATACAAGAAAATGAACAACAGACGAATTGAAGGTCATGGACTATGACCACAGTAAAACTTTCTGTTGCTAGAACAAAGCAAGTCACGCTCACACCCTAGACCAAAACATTCTGTAGGCAAACCACTCCCTGGGTGGAATCCAGAGTTATCTCCATAAAGGAAGATAAAGAGATCCTTAGACTCTTGAAGTTGGAACATCTGCTTCTCTATTCCTGCAGTACAAGGGCTGGCTATTGGCCACACCTGTTGGCAATAACTCTCTGATCTACATCTAGGTGGGACCTTTGTTTAAGGTGAAAGAACAATCACCTTGAAAGAACCAGAGGTAAGTTCCAACTCTCTGCCCTTTGGTCAACGTGGAAATAGGCTTGTATTTTCAGGCTCATATTTCATATATTTCCACATTGAAAGGAGGCCCAGTTAACTGGTGCCTGTACATCCGATCAAACAGAGACTGGGAGAACAAGTAACTTTAAAGTGGTCGGTTCTTTGGTGAAAGCAGTTACAAACAACAGGTAACTAATATGAGGGCTACAGTCAAAGTGTGTGGGGAGGGTGTGGGGGGAGGCTCTTTGTTTGTTGTTGTTTGGTTTTTCTCAAGACAGGATTTCTCAGGTTTCAAGACAGAGCCACGGCTGTCCTGGAACTCACTTTGTAGACCAGACTGACCTCCAGCTCATCTGCCTATCTCTGCCTCCCAAGTGCTGGGATTAAAGGAGAGCGCCACCACCGCCCGGCTCTATTCTGCTATTCTGGCTTTTTTGAATGAGGTAGCCCAGGCTGGTGTTGATTCCCAATTGCCCTGACTCAGTTTAATGTGAGCGGACTGGGATGGAATGGGAGGTTACACCAGTCGGAAAGCAAGTACTGCTTGTAAGGTCACATAAGACCAGAGACTGAAGCTGACGATACCCTCTCAAGAACAGGGCAGGGGATGTCTCTAAGAGCAGATGACAGAAAAAAAGCTAGTTTGCCCCAAACCAAAACTCTGGGGAAGAGAAAGGATATCTTTATTTTTGTTTATTTTTATACTTAAGATTTGTGTGTGTGTGTGTGTTGTGCCTATGTGTCTCTGTGCATCTCTGTGTGTGTATGTGTGTGTACCTGTGTCTCTGTGTGTGTATGCGTGTGTACCTGTGTCTCTGTGTGTATGTGTGTGTACCTGTGTGTGTATGTGTGTTTCCCTGTGTCTCTCTGTGTGTATGTGTGTGTCTCTGTGTATGTATGTGTGTGTACCTGTGTGTGTGTATGTGTGTGTACCTGTGTGTCTCTGTGTGTGTATGTGTGTGTCTCTGTGTGTGTATGTGTACCTGTGTGTCTGTGTGTGTGTATGTGTGTGTACCTGTGTGTTTGTGTGTGCAGGACTGAAAAGGTATCAGATCCCCTGAAACTAGAGTCTTAGTCACCTTTCTGTTGCCATGATAAAAGACCATGGCCAAGGCAAGTCTAAAAGAAAAGCACTTAATTAGATTTATGGTTCCTGAGGGTTAGAGTCCATGAAGGCAGAGTAAAGGCCCAGTAGCAGGACCGGCTGAGAGCTCACTTCTCACAGCAAACAGAAAGCAGAGAGCACACGGCATGGTGGAAGGATTGTAAAACCTCAAGCCCACTCAGGGACACACCTCCTCCAACAGGGCCACATGTCCTAGTCCTTCCCAAACAGCCATCAACTGGGGGACCAAGTATTCATACGTATGAACCTGAGTTGGGGAAGGGGCATCCTCATCCAAACCACTACAGTTGGAGGTACATACATGAGGTGGTAGTTATGAGCGGCTGTTGTAAATGCTGGGAGCCACGCTCAGCATCCACAAAAGCAGCAATGCTTTTAACCACTGGGCTTCTTTCCAGACCCTGCCCCGACTACTGTAAGCGCAACTCTGCCCTCACAGGGGCTCCACGGAAACTGCTTGGTCCTTTTAGTCTCAAGGCAAAAAGACAGGACTGTCTCGGGTTATCTGCAATGTTTCAGAGATTCCCAGCAGAAAGCAAAAACAAAATCAATGTCAGGGTATTATCTCAGTTCAGGCCAGACAGGATTTCCACCACAAAAACCACACTGATCATGGGACAACAATTCAACATTACATAACAAAAACAATGTCATGAATGACAATCAGTATTGACTAGAAACTATCAAATTAGACCTGCAAAGAACTCGCTTTCACATAATAGGATTTGATTAGCCATGCCTGGAGCCACAAGCCTCTAACTTCAGCTACTCCGGAGGTTAGAGCAGGATAATTGTATGCTCCAGATTTGCCTGGACAATGTAGTGAAACCTTCTTTCAAAATTTAAGAAAAGTATTGGGAAGGTTGGAATATTGGTTGCTTTCCTGTTGTTGTGATAAGCACCACGGTCAAGACAACTTACAAAAAAGGTTTACTTTGGACTTAGAGCTCTGGAGGGCTAAGAGTCCATCACCATCAGATCAAGGAAGGGTGGCAGCAAGCACCAGGCTTGGCGACAGGGACTGCGGTTTAGAGCTCACATCTCTAACAACAAACAGGAAGCAGAAATCGCGACGGTGGGAGTCTTAGACTCTTCATAGTAACAAACTTTCTCCAGCAAGGCCACACCTCCTATGCCTCTGCCGACCAAGTGTTCAGATGCTAGAGAAGGGAGATATTTTATCATCCAAACCACTGCAAGAGCCAGAGTTACATTTTAAGTCTTAACTACTGTGCCTAAGAGACCCGTGAAACAAAACTGCCTCTGACCTCGAGCCCCTTGCCAAGGACAGAGAGTTCCTGAAGTGCTTGAGGTTGTTTGTGCGAGACAACAAGCCACAAGTTTTCCATCCCCACTCCCCCCACCCCCCCCAACAGGTTTGTCTGAGCCAGCGGCACCAGATGGGCTTGACAACCTGTAGGTGGGAGAGGTGCGCAGGCAGGAAGTGTGTCAGGATTGGACCTCATGGGAAAGAGTGGCCTTCTGGGTGTGCCTTTTTAAGTCTCAGCAAACGGGAGTAGTCACTATTTCTTGGGAACCATGAACGGACCTCGCCAGAGTCCACCAACCTGGCCAGTATTTCAATAAAATTTGCTTCAAATTTGGCTTTAAATTGTGGTAGTAGTCTTATTATCAACCGGTGGGATTAATGCCAACACACCTGGAAAAAGACTTCAGAGGTAAAAGCAGAAAGAAGGGAGGTAGGGAGGAAAGAGGAAGAACGGGGTTTTATCAGAGACCATTTGTTTTTACTGTTTAAAAAGAAAGGGTTTGTTTGGTGGTGGGGGATGAAACCCAGGGCCTTGTGCACACACATCCTTGTGCACATACATCACCCAAATTCTCACATTAAAATAATAATAATAATAATTTAACCAAGTGGTGGTGTACACCTTTAATCCCAACACTTAAGAGGTGGAGGTAGGTGGATTTCTGTGAGTCTGGGGCCAACCTGGTCTACAGAGTGAGTTCCTGGACAGCTAAGGCTACACAGAAATCCTGTCTCAAGCAAAAAAAAAAAAAAAAAAAAAAAAAAAACCCAACAACAATAAAAAGTGTGTATTTGAAAAGAAGATGCCCATTCTCAGCCAAGATGACAAAATAGAAACTGCATTTGCCTCCTGTGGCTGGAAATCAACATGCCCCAAATCAATGGAATCTGTAGGGTTACCACACAGGGCAAAAGAGACGTGGCAGACTAGGGGTCTTGAGATGGGGAGACTGTCCCCGATACCCGAGGGCACTGATGTCACTAATAGTGTTTGTGCAGGAAGGAGGCAGAGGGTGACTGGCGCACTGCACGCACTGCACTGCTAGCTCGGGAATGGAAAGGAGGGCTGCACGCCAGAAAACGCAAGGAAGGAAGCCCTAGGAGCCAGACAAGGCAAGGAATGCATTTTTCTGCCAGGAGCCTCTGGAGGGAGCAGGTCTCCCTTGATCTCAGCCAGGATAACTGAGTTCAGATTTCTGACCTCCAGAACCACAATGGAATAACTGTTATCACCCACCAAATTTGTGATTATTTTTATGACATCATAGAAAACTAATATAATACTCCCCCTTAAAACCAAGGACCAAATATATAGAACAGGTTTTCAGGCATGGCACAACAGGAAGTATGAAATGCTGGTGCCCAGGAGAAGGAAGGAAATGAGCATAGTACATACATGTACACACACACACACACACAGCATTGCTCTCAGCCTACACTATTAGTTTCAAAGCTTTAGCACAGGGAACATGAACCCACATCAGCCAGGTGTTCTCCTTTTTAAGATAAAAAGTTGAGAATTCAGAAAGGCTGATGCAGCTATCATTGATAAAGCAGAGACAGTACTGCCCAAGACAGAGCCACACCGAGGACAGGAGACATACAGAATGGTCCCACGTAGACCTGAGTTAAGGTGTGCTGCTCAGTGATTGATTAGAATCACTGAGATTGCATTTCCTCCTTTGCCAAGCATTTTAAATCCTAAGAAGGAGCTGCACTTGAGTGACTAAATTAAGCTGCAGATAACATCAGAATGTGTAACGCCCTTAGTCTTCAGCTCCACAGAAGGCATATAAATTATCAAGAGGTCAAATTTCCTGAAAAAAATACAGGGATGGTCAAGCCTGACTGTAATTTGAACACTGAGGTAGCTAGCCAAGGCTACACAGTCAAATCCTAGTTCACTCTACAAATTGAAAGGGAGAATGGTTTTTTTCTATTTGGAGGGGGGGTTGTTTTCATTTTTTTTTTTTTTAGTAAACTACAGGAGCAGACCAAGGAGCTAAAGTTCAATAATAATGTCCCACTCCAGAGGAGAGAAAAACACATTACCTGAACGATGAGTTCCCTAGGCAGAGCCTTTTCCCCTGAGACTACTTTCCCTCTTCAGAACGACCTCTGCAGCCAGGTGGTGGTGCACACCTTTAATACCAGCACTTGGGAAGCAGAAGCAGACAGATCTCTGAGTTCGAGGCCAGTCTGGTCTACAAAGCGAGTTCCAGGACAGCCAGAGCTGTTACACAGAGAAACCCTGGGGGGGGGGGGACAAAACCAGAAACACCTTTGCACACCCAAGTGCTTTAAGATGGAGCTTTGAGGGAAACTATCATCTTTTCAGGACAATGGCCCTTGAATAAATTTGATTTTTGTTCTTCCTTCTCCCATTTGCCAGGTATTGGCTTTGAGAATTGACCAACTAGACCTGGGCGTGGGAACAATAAGCATCGTCACATCTTTGTACAGGACATGTACGCACAGCGTGCTCTTCACACATTGTGTTGGAAATGGGAAATGGTACAGCCACTCTGGAAAAGCATGGTGCTCAACATAGTGTGAACTGACACGATTCAACAAGGCCACTCCTGAACATTCTTCAAGAAAAACACTAAACATATGAACACAGAGATCTACACACCACGTTTATATTAGCTTTATTGATAAGCCTCAGGGACTAGAAAGAGCACAAATACCTATTAACTAAGTAATGGACAGTAAATGTTATAGTATATTATAATGAAATAATTCTCAGCAATGAGAAACTCCTGATCCACGCTGTAATACGGACACAAACCATAGAAAGCTAAACACACAGAAACTTCCATGAGGGGTCTGGAAGGTAACTCAGCTGGTAGTGCTTGCAAAGCAAACACAAGAACATGAATTTAAATAAATTCATATTTATTAAAAACAAAAAAACACAGGTATGATGATGCCTATTTGTGATTGCTGCACTGAGAAGGTTGAAGACAGGAGGATCCATAGGTCTCACTGGCCAGCCAGCATCACCTACTTGGAGAGAGGTCCAGGCTAGTGAGATACCCTGTCTCAAAATACTGAGGGGGGTCCTTGGCCTGACTGGAGAGGCAAGGGAATGAAGAAATAACAGGCATACAAACACATAGACAAGTTGGGCTTAGGTGGACTAGGCTCACTGATGGAAAAACCTCAGCACCCCAGAAGCTCAGTGTATTTATTCCATACAGCTGAACAAGGGGGTTTACAGACAAACAAGGAGGTGGAATTAGCTAAACTCAGCAGGAGTGCCTTAGGGTTCCTATTGCTGTGAAGAGGCACCATGATCATAGCAACTCTTACAGAGAAAGCATTTAATTGGGGTGGCTTACAGTTTCAGAGGTTTAGGTGTGCAGGCCGATGTAGTGCTGGAGAAGTAGCCCAGTATATTGACTTGCAGGCAACAGGAAGTGGTCTGTCTCACTGGGCATGCCTTGAGCGTATGAGACCTCAAAGCCTGCCTCCACACTTCCTCTAAAAAAAACCACACCTACTCCAAGAAGGCCACAACACTCCTGATGGTGCCACTGCCTTTGGGGCCATTTTCTTTCAACCCACGACAAAGAGTAAATCTCTGTAAACAAAGTTTTTAGGCTGTATACACCCAGGGAAAGAAGGACCGGGGAAGGCTTTGCCATCCCTGAGTCTACTTGAGAGGAAGACTTGCCATTTTCTCTTGGGCTGAGGATTGGAGTCCTTTGGTATGGAATGTCCTTCTGTGCGCCAGATGGTGGTGGCGCACGCCTTTAATCCCAGCACTTGGGAGGCAGAGACAGGTGGATCTTTGTGAGCTCTAGACCAGCCTGGTCTACAAGAGCTAGTTCCAGGACAGGCTCCAAAACTACAGAGAAACCCTGTCTTGTGGGGGGGGTGGGGGAAGGAAAGTCCTTCTGTGCATGTTTGTGTATGTGTTGTTTTTATTGGTTAATGAAGCTGCTTGGGCCTATGGCAGGGCAGAATAGAGCTAGGCAGGAAAACTAAACTGAATGCTGGGAAAAAGAAGGTGGAGTCAGAGAGAAGCCATGTAGTTACCAAAGGAGACAGATGCCCAGGAACCTTACCAGTAAACCACGAGCTTTGTGGTAAAATATAAAATAATAGAAATGGGTTAATTTAAGATATAAGAGCTAGCTAGAAATACGCTTGAGCTATTGGCCAAACAGTATTGCAATTAATATAGTTTCAGTGTGATTTTTTTCAAGTCTGGGTCCTTGACAAGGCTGTGTGAATAGCACACATGCACTTAGGACTTCATTCACTCCAGGCTTCTTCCACCCCCTATATCCTTGGCACTAGAGTAACCTCCACCAAGGCTTTGTGCTAGGAACTTGAGGTAGCAATCTAACACTTCTGTAAGAACTAAAAGGTAGCCCAGCAGTGGTAGTGCCCCAAGCCTGGTTTGTGTGGTGCTGGGAATTGAACCCAGGACTTCATGCATACTAGGCAAGTACTCTACCAACTGAACTACATCCCCAGCCCAAGCTAGGCGTTTAAGAGTGACATAACAATGCTACATTTTAAGTGTAGTCCTGAAGATAGAACTTGATGTTAAAGGACTCACCCACCACGCAGAAAGGCTGTAGATCTGACGCATGCCCAGCTTTAAGGGGGAAAATTCTAGACTTTAAGGCTCTAGACTTAATCAGGGTCTCTATTGCTGCAAAACACCATGGTCAAAAAGCAAGCTGGGGAGGAAAGGGTTTATTGGCTTACACTTTCGTATCACTGTTCATCACTGAAGGAAGTCAGGATGGGAACTCAAACAGGGCAGGAACCCAGAAGCAGGACTGATGCGGAGAATGCGGAGGCCATGGAGGGGAGAGCTGCTTACTGGGTGGTTCCCCATAACTTGATCAGCCTGCTTTCTTATAGAACTTATGACCCTGACCATCACTTAACCAATGTTCTTTTTCTTTTCTTTTCTTTTTTTTTTTGGTTTTTCAAGACAGGGTTTCTCTGTGGCTTTGGAGCCTGTCCTGGAACTAGCTCTGTAGACCAGGCTGGTCTCGAACTCTCAGAGATCCGCCTGCCTCTGCCTCCCGAGTGCTGGGATTAAAGGCGTGCACCACCACCTCCTGGCTTAAGCAATGTTCTTAAGACTCAGTTACTCATGGCTGAGATTACAGGCATGCACCAACACACTGGTTTATGGGGATGGAGATGGAACCAGGACTTCAAGCAGACTAGGTAATCACACTACCAACTAGCCACATCTCCAGCCCCTAGGATTTTCTTGTTGTTTTATAATTTTTTGTAAGTTATTTGAAGTTAAAATAAAGCCCAAACTTATATTAAGATTATCTTTCATCATCTGGGCGGTGGTGGTGCACACCTTTAATCCTAGCACTTAGGAGGCAGAGGCAGGTGGATCTCTGTGAGTTCAGGGTCAAGCCTGGTCTTCAAAGCAAGTTCCAGGACAGGTAGAGCTGTTACAAAGAGAAATGCTGTCACAAAAAAAAAAAAAAAATTATTTTTAGTCATTAAGGGCTGGGAATGAAATGGCCGCCATTTAAAAAAAACACATGGACCAAATGTAAATACAAACAATATATTTTATTTCATCCCTGAAAACAATGACAAAACCAGAAATGTTCACAACTCTTCGAGACTGAACAAGGGCTTCAGATTTCACCTAGTGGACAATAATTTCTTCACATAAAGGTACAGGGAAGACATTTCAGACAGCTATCTTTCAAGAAACAATATATTCTTATACTTATTTTAACAAAATAATCACCGCTACTGTTTGTGGTAGCATATTATAACAATGAACAATATCGAAAACTAAGTTCAATTTAGTCTAAATCTAGAGGCTAGCTGCAGTTCAGCCATCATTATATAGAATAAATACTACAAAATATAGAATACTATATAGCAATTGGATTTGCTACAAAAGATATTTAAATAAAGACATGTTTTGTTCTATATTAGAGTTAACCAATTAAGATTTCTTGTGCTGTATACAGTAGCTGTTTCCCTAAAAAGATAATCAATCTTCATAATTTATACTTTAATGCTCTTAATTTTGCAAAGGGGTCATTTACATAAAAAAGTAGCTAACCTGGCATCTCCTAGTGCAGGATACTCTTACATAACATCAACTAACATTAACATATCCAAGCAGCTTTGTGCAGCACAAATATGTTTATTATATACATCTGACTAAAGTCCTCAATCTCTTCCTTCTCCCGCCAATATAACCAAAGCAACATTTACCACCATATGGAAACAATGCACTTTCCTAATAGCAGAAACAGTCAATGGACTAAGTATTTTCCTTTATTTTAGACAGGGTCTGCTCTTGTCCAGGATGGCAGTGAGCTTGCCAGTCCCCTGTCTCAGCCTCCTGAGTATCCATGACTACAAGCATATGACATTGGAATTTACTTTCAAATCAACAATCATGATTGTGAAAAAATCATGCATATTTTACTTTCCATCATAAAAATATGTATTATTATGCAGAATATATGTAAGAAATTTTAAGTATGAGATTAGAGATTATTCTCATCTCTATTAAACAGTCCCCAATGGTTAGGCTATGGACAGTGGCTGCTACCCATTTCAAAATTATACTCTTACAAATGCTATTTTTAAAAAATACAATTAACCTTCAGTTATTTTGAAGGATAGTGCAAATGAAAACATTCTTTGGGTCTATTTTAAAACATGATTTCCAACATGACACTTCCTTTTCCTGCTCATAATCTGAGTAACAAAATATAGTATTGGAACTAAGCATGTTTCTACTCACAGGGACATCATGAGGGCAGATGACAGAATGATTCAGTAACTTTATCGTCCACTTATCTGAAAAACATGTTATAAACTTAAATAAATATTTTATAGAAAGGATTCCATGTCTTTCTAGTGTTTTTGTTTCTTCCTAATCTCAAATACCAAAGGATGGCCTCCCTGCTTAGCACATCAACTGTGTTACCAAAGTCCCATTAAATGTACAGAACAGCATCAAAGAGCTCTGCGGGAAAGCCAGCTAATAACGCCTGTGCATCTATATACAGAATTAGCGTCCTACGAGCCCAGCGAGCTCCTTGGAAATGTGTGGAGCTTTTTTGTCAAGTATTCCTCTGTCCTAGGCAGCAGTGTAAGAGGTGTCCTGCGATGGATGTATCCCACAGTGGTGTCAGCCCTGCAAGGTGGCTTCACTGCTATCTGACACTGCCGGATGCACTCGTCCTTTTGTTGGTTACCGGCACCAAGTTCCCACTGGCGCTGTTGGTAGTATTGGCTGCTGAGCCATTCACAACAATATAGTCAACCTTGTTCTCCAGCTTCACCAAGCGCTGCAAAATGTCATCTAAGAGGACTGCGATCGTTCTCTTCAGGTCCGCTAAGGGGAAAAATGGGAATAAATCATATTAAATAGCAATAGAACACTTGATATTTGTGTCTTCACAGTTTAAGGGAAAGAGGTAAACAATTATCAGGACATCTGAAAGAAAACGTGCTCCAGAGAACACACTCAGACCCCAGACGGGGAAAGCCAGCAAGAGAGCTAAACACACTAGAACTCACCCTCTGAGAGCAGATTGAAAGTCAGGCTCAAGACATCAGGAACATTTAGACTTTCTCTCACTTCTATGTGTATGCATGCTTTATTTGAATGTATGTCTATGCACCATGTGTATGCCTGGTGCCCAGAGGCCAGGAGAGGGTGCTGGAATACATAGACTGGAGTTAAAGATAGTTGTGAACCCCATGTGGGTGCTTCCAGGACCTCTGAAAGAAAAGCCAGTGTTCTCATTGACTAAGCCACCTCTTGACACACTATGCTGAGTTTCTTGAGCAGTGTATACAGAAGGCTTGGACCAGGCAGGTAAAGTACTGGTAAAGGCAGATAAAGAGAGCTATGGAAACAAATCAACCAAATGCAAGCAAGACACCCGAACCCTCAGACAGGAACAAGGATGGGGAGCCAGGGCACAGGGTGACCTGCTCGAAAGACTGTTCTGATCTAAATTACTCTAGAGTTTGATACAGTGACTTCCAGATTCGCCTGGGTGACTCCAGGTCACCAAGCAGTCCTTGACTCCATGAAGAGGATCTTGTTTGTGTGTAGAAACTACAACCTGACCATTAATAACCACAAGGCAGTGACCATTAACTTCTCCATATGAGCAAAAAGATACACACCAGACCCAAGAAGAATTCAACACCCTCAACCTGGGTGCCATAGAAAGAGAGAAAGAGGCATCAGAGGGCTGGAGAGATGGCTCAGCAGTAAAGAACACTGGCTGCACAAATAGCATAAAATATCTTGGAGTAACTCTAACCAAACAAGTGGAAGACTTGTATGATAAGAACTTTAGCTGGGCGATGGTGGCGCACGCCTTTAATCCCAGCACTCGGGAGGCAGAGGCAGGCGGATCTCTGTGAGTTCGAGACCAGCCTGGTCTACAAAGCTAGTTCCAAGACAGGCTCCAAAGCCACAGAGAAACCCTGTCTCGAAAAACAAAAAAAAAAAAAACAAACAAACAAAAAAAAAAAATGAAGAAAACACCAGAAAGTGGAAAGATCTCCCATGTTCTTCGGTAGGTAGAATTAACATAGTAAAAATGGCAATCTTACCGAAAGCAATCTACATATTGAATGCAATGCCCAACAAAAAACCAGCAAAAATTTTCACACACCTCGAAAGAACAGTACTCAACTTCATATGGAAAAGCAAAAAACCCAGGGTAGCCAAAACAATCCTGTACAATAAAAGAACTTCTGGAGGTATCACAATCCCTGACTTCAAACTCTACTACAGAGCTACAGTACTGAAAACAGCCTGGTATTGGCATAAAAACAGACAGGAGGACGAATGGAACCGAATCAAAGACCTGGATATTAATCCACACCCTTTCAAACATCTGATCTTTGACAAAGAAACAAAAAATATCAAATGGAAAAAAGAAAGCATATTTAACAAATGATGCTGGCATAACTGGATATCAACATGTAGAAGAATGAAAATAGATCCATATCTATCACCATGCACAAAACTCAAGTCCAGATGGATCAAAGACCTCAACATAAAGCCAGCCACACTGATCCTCATAGAAGAGAAAGTGGGAAGTACACTTGAACGCATTGGCACAGGAGACCACTTCCTAAATATAACCCCAGCAGCACAGACACTGAGAGAAACAATTAATAAATGGGACCTCCTGATACTGAAAAGCTTCTATAAAGCAAAGGACACAGTCAACAAGACAAAATGACAGCCTACAGAATGGGAAAAGATCGTCACAAACCCCACATCAGAGGTCTGATCTCTAAAATATACAAAGAACTCAAGAAATTGGTCATCGAAAGAATCCAATAAAAACTGGATTGTAGACCTAAACAGAGAACTCTCAACAGAGGAATCTTAAAATGGCTGAAAGACACTTAAGGAAATGTTCAACAACCTTAGTCATCAGAGAAATGCAAATCAAAACAACTATGAGATTCCATCTTACACCTGTAAGAATGGCCAGGATCAAAAACACTGATGACAACTTATGCTGGAGAGGATGTGGGGTAAAGGGAACACTTCTGCATTGCTGGTGGGAATGCAAGCTAGTACAGCCTCTTTGGATGTCAGTGTGGTGATTTCTCAGAAAATTAGGAAACAACCTTCCTCAAGACCCAGCAATACCACTTTTGGGTATATATCCAAAGGATGATTAATCGTGCCACAAGAACATGTGCTCAACTATTTTCATAGCAGCTTTGTTTGTCATAGCCAGAACCTGAAAATAACCTAAATGTCCTTCGACCAAAGAATGGATAAGGAAAATGTGGTACATTAACACAATGGAGTAATACACAGCAGAAAAAAAATAACGACATCTTGAATTTTGCAGGAAAATGGATGGAGCTAGAAAACATTATTTTGAGTGAGGTAACCCAGACCCAGAAAGACAATTATCACATGTTAAAACATAAAGCAAAGAAAACCAGTCTAGTCGGGTGGTGGTGACGCACACCTTTAATCCCAGCACTCGGGAGGTAGAGGCAGGCGGATCTCTTTGAGTTCGAGACCAGCCTGGTCTACAAGAGCTAGTTCCAGGACAGGAACCAAAAAACTACGGAGAAACCCTGTTTTGAAAAATTAAAAAAAAAAAAAAAAAAAAAAAACAGTCTACAAATTACAATCCCAGAGAACCTGGACAACAATGAGGACCTTAAGAGAGACATACATGGGGGCTGGAGAGATGGCTCAGTGGTTAAGAGCATCATCGCCTGCTTGTCTAAAGGTCCTGAGTTCAATTCCCAGCAACCACATGGTGGCTTACAACCATCTGTAATGAGAGATCTGGTGCCCTCTTCTGGCCTGCAAGCATGCATGCAGGCAGAATGCTATATACACAATAAATAAATAAATCTTTTAAAAAAAAACAGAGAGAGAGAGACATACATGGATCTGATCTACATGGGAAGTAGAAAAAGACAAGATCTCCTAAGTAAACTGAGAGTGTGGGGACCTTGTTGGAGGAGGCATGGCCTTGTTGGAAGGAGTGTGTCACCACGGGTGTGCTTTGGGGTTTCAAATACCCAAGCCAGGCCCAGTGGCTCTCTCTTCCTGCTGCCTGCAGACCCAGATGTGGAACTCTCGACTCTTTCTCCAGCACTGTTTGCCACCATGCTTCCCGCCATAATGATAATGGACTAAACCTCTGAAACAGTGAGCCAGCCCCAACTAAATGCTTTCCTTTTCCTTTATATGGTGTACACAGTAATAAAACCCCAAGACAATTTTCAAAAAAGGCAATCAATATTAGCTCCCCAGAAAAGAATATATATCTTTGTACAGAGATAAATAAAGCTGGACACCAGGATACATGCCTATAATCCCAGCACTTGGGAAGTTAAGGCAGAAGGATCTTGAGTTCAAGGCTAGCTTGAGCTACAAAGCAAAACCTTGTCTCAAAAGAGCAAAGGGCTAGGGTGATAGAGATGCCCAATTCATGGCTGAGCAATTCGACAGCCACTTATTCTCAACCTTGGCTTATTTTTGAGACAGAGTCTCACACTGTACCTAGAATCTGCCAATCCAGTTGGACTGACTAGCCAGCAGGCACCAGGGATCCTCTTGATTCCACCTTCCTAATGGGGTTTCAGGTGTGCTCTGCCATTGCTGGCCTTTTCTTTTTCATGTGGGGACCACAAACAGGGTATCTACATATCCTCCAAGGCTCAGGAAATAACACAGAAGGGCAGAAAGAACATGAAAGTGACCTGGGAGTGACAAGCTATTGTACTCTCGACTCACAGCAGTTATGATCCCTGCTGTGAGCAAGGCCTCTTCTCAAGATTGGAAATACCTCTGCTGAAGGAAGACGGGTGGCTTGCACAGAAAGCAATACACACCCAACAAACTTAATGCAGATGCCCAACCCCAAGGCACACAGGAGGCAAGAAAGGTTCAAGGTCAGCCTAATTTACAAAGCAAGAACCTATCTCAAAAATAGAGTTGAGCACATAACTCAGGTAATAAAGTGCTCACTCAGTGAGCAAAACCCTAAATCTGATAACACATACACCAAGAATTGTGGTACAGACCTGCAGTCCAGTACTAGGAGGAGAGAGGAAGAAAGATCAGAAATTTAAGGCCATATTCAACTACATCATAAGTTCAAGGCCAATCTGGGATACACAAGACCCTGCCTCAAAATAAATGATTAATTAAATAAAACAGACTGGTCTATCGCTTGGTTTCCAGTGCTTGACTAGCATTATTGAGGGCCCTGGGTTTGAGTCTCAGCACCAATTGAGCAGGCTTCATTCAGACTCATGACTCTCCCCATCTCAGCCTTCTGGAATTCCTTACTCCTCACCTCATCTAAAAGGAAGAACAAACTGGGCTGTGGAAGCACTCAAATCCCAGCACGTGGAGGCAGAGGCAGGTGGATCTCTGTAGTTAAGGCCAGCCTGGTCAAAAGGGCTGGGCTATGCAAAGAAAACCTGTCTCAGTGGAGGGGAGAGTTGGGAAGCCAACTGTGGTGGTACACACCTTTAATCCCAGAGGCAGGGGCAGGTGAATTCAAGGCCAGCCTGGTCTACAGAGATCCTGCCTCAAAAAACAAAACAAAGCAAAACTTAACAGGAACCTAGGCTCTGAAAGGGAGGCTGCAATGAGCAATGTTGGAACTATAGGAAATCCTGCTTCTTGAGACTTAATAAATATTGTCCATTGATGTTTTATATCGAGAAATCAAAAAGAAAAATTAGGAAAATATATATCTAAACAATTACATTGTGTTACATATTCATTTTTAAATACACATAATACACTTTATACATATATATTTTAAAGAGGTGAATATAGTAGTGAAATGCCATAATTTCTATAACTTACTTAGAATATAAATAAATGTGAAGTATTAATAACAAATCTGGGTGAGGAATATACGAGTATTATATGCCTACTTTACACTCGAAAATATACACCTGCAGTTTTTTTAAAAAAACAGTTTATAAAAAGCACACACGAATGCTGAGCTCACACAGGAGCGGGCTGGATCCGTGGTTCTTACCGTAGCCTGCCATGGAGGCGCCACTGTCCACATCCACCGCGCTCTTGCTCTCCTCCGCCAGGGCTTTCACGTATCTTTTGCTTAAGTCTAGGATTTGCTCCCGTAACTTGACGCTGCTCTGATGTCGCGGCTGTTGGAACGTGTAGTGAAGCAGCAGCAGACCCCAGATGAGTCCGAACACCAGCAACAGGAAGCTCAGCTTCTGGGACATATTTTTCCTTGAGATTGTAAAAATCATTTCTGATGAAGCAAGCAGATTTGATTGAGAAGCAGTAACTGGAAACAATTTTGAGCAGAAAGGAAAAGCTCCCTAGTGCTGTGTATCCATCTTCAGCACGGCTGCCTCCGTGTTGACAGTCCTGTAAAGGAAGAACAAAGGGGCCATTGTCACCTCGATGGGCAAGACAATGAAAGTTCTAGAGTTCTGATTTGTTATTAAGCCATCTTCCCTGACAACTTTCTCTGTCACATAACAAGCTTCCTGATCACCTATCAGTTCCATTTACATACATTTTTCAAAATTAAACTAAAAATAAATACAAATTCATTGAGAATATCTGAAAATGTGCCACCTCACTCACAAACTTTGAACAACTTCTCATCTGCTACTAAAGTCATTGTTAAGTTCACAGACAATACAAGGTTTCCACGGTCTGTCTGTTCAAACATGGCCACAAAGGTATTCCTAAACCAAAACAGGGATGTCAAAATAAAAGTTAGAAATGATGAAAAGCAAAGACAGAAAGTCAAAAAGTCTCTCTAACAAGAATGGCCATAGTAGCCGGGCGGTGGTGGCGCACGCCTTTAATCCCAGCACTCGGGAGGCAGAGGCAGGCGGGTCTCTGTGAGTTCGAGGCCAGCCTGGTCTACAAGAGCTAGTTCTGGGACGGGCACCAAAGCTACAGAGAAACCCTGTCTCGAAAAACCAAAAAAGGAAAAAAAAAAAAAAAAAAAAGAATGGCCATAATAAAGCGTGTGCCGACATCCGGGCCTGCCACTAGAAGGTGGACATAATGAGACATGACATGGAAAGAAAACAAGTGAAAGGAAAGGTAAAGCCAACCATGAAATTTGGAAAGACCTAAAATTTAAAAATAATGTTTATAGACCACCGAAGCACCCAGTACCCAGAGGGGAAAAGAATAACCGAAGTAAAAATCTATAGCGCATTCCCCATGACTACTTCATGGCTTATTGAAAATGATCCCTAGGTTTGCATTTCTGCAATGACAACAAATAACCTCAATTTTAATCCATTTACTAGGAAAAACAAACTAAACATAACATATTTTGCGACCATGACTAAAGGTTCACACAGTACAACAGCGTAAAGGTGACAAGTCAGCGACAGAGGCACACACCAGCAACTCAGTGCATGGAGGAAGAGTCAGCATGGCGAGCTGCAGGCCAGCCTAGGCTGCAGGGCAACGTCAAGTCTGTCTCAGCCACACAGCAAGACAAAAACAAAGCAAAAAAACCAAGCCCATGAAGCAATAAATAGCACATACTGAGTTAGGAACGAGGAATACTCTAGAGTTCTACCCAAGAAATTAGCTTTCTAGCATAGATGCTAGAAATTTTTTTTTTTTTTTGGTTTTTCGAGACAGGGTTTCTCTGTAGCTTTGGTGCCTGTCCTGGAACTAGCTCTTGTAGACCAGGCTGGCCTCGAACTCACAGAGATCTGCCTGCCTCTGCCTCCCGAGTGCTGGGATTAAAGGCGTGCGCCACCACCGCCCGGCTAGAAATTTTTTGTTTTACTTGAGACAAGCTCTCATTGTGTAGCCCTGGATGGCTTGGAACTCACTATGTCCATCAGGCTGACCTCAAATTCACATACTTCTATCAATGTATACTGGCTCTTCTGTGTCTTCAAACACAAGCTGCAGAGGACACTGTGTGTCTTAGCACCATGAAAAGAGCGCCTGGACTCCCCTGAGTTGGTCAGGTAGTTCAAAAGTGGCATGGCTGCAAGAAAAGTGACAGCACTGGAGAGCGGAGAAAGCAGCCAGCTCGGTATTTTTAGCAGATGAAGATTTAAATGACAGCTAAGAAAGAGGAAGGAAGGGGGAGAGAAAGCAGTGAGGCCTCTGTTTTCCGAAGTAAACCATATAGGCAGGAAAGCTGTGTGCACGGTGGAAATGCTGCAATTATGACATGCAATAGTCTTGGACTACGAGCAGTGTGTTTAAACCAGCATGAGGGCATGCACACTGCAGAGTGGCATGCTACGTGGTCAGAACCAAGGCTACACGAGGCAGCATGCGCGAGCGCTGCCACAAACACCTTGGGTTCACCGCACATGCGGTTTTGAATTCACTTCTGACTGCTGTACATTTGAGAATCTTTTACTGTGGCCCAATTAAAAAACAAATCTCAATGAATTCCTCAATCCCAGATAAGATAACCACGCAGTGTAAGACACTGGACTCTGACCAACATAAGATCTGATTACACCACCAGTCAGAAAAGAGACCTTCATAAAGTCAAGAATATGGATTCTACGGAGTGTGACTCTGATACAGACATGGGGAGAATCCGGGTCTCCTCTTGGGGTCCTTTGGTTTGGTTTGGTTTTTGGTTTGTTTGTGTTTCAAGACAGGGTTTCTCGGTGTACCCCTGGCTGTCCTGGAACTCACTCTGTAAACCAGGCTGATCTTGAACTCAAGAGATCCACCTGCCTCTGCCTCCCAAGTGTTGGGATTAAAGGTGTATATCGCCACTGCCTGGCGGGGTTCTTAATCTTATTAATAAAAAGATTTTAAGAACAGGCCCAGAGTTGGGCGGTGGTGAAGCACACCTTTAATCCCAGCACTCTAGAAGCAGAGGCAGGCGGATCTCTGCGAGTTCGAGGCCAGCCTGGTCTACAGAGTGAGTTCCAGGACAGGCTCCAAAGCTACAGAGAAACCCTGTCTTGAAAAACCAAAAAAAAAAAAAAAAGAACAGGCCCAAAGGAAAGCCGGAAAAAAAAGCCCCAGGGCTGGCAAACTGTAGCTGTCCACAGATTTAGCTGAAGCGAGCACGGAAGTGAGAAGGCAGCAACAGGGGAGCTTTAGAGAGAGCGCAGAAGCACAGACTATCAGTGCGGTTCAAGGTGATAAGGAAAGCATGTTTAGAAAAAGGAAACTGAAAAGAGAAGTGACACTTTCCTGACTAATTCCGAGCCGCCAACAGGCTCCTGATGAGCACAGGGCAGGCTGGGGAAGGAGAGGCACAGGCACACTGGAGGACCAATTATTAAACCGACCTCGTTAGTGTGCCTACTGGGGTAGTTCTTTTTTTTTTTTTAAGATTTATTTATTTATTATGTATACAACATTCCTTCCATGTATGCTTGCATGCCAGAAGAGGGCACCAGATCTCATTATAGATGGCTGTGAGCCACCATGTGGTTGCTGGGAATTGAACTCAGGACCTCTGGAAGAGCAGTCAGTGCTCTTAACCTCTGAGCCATCTCTCCAGCCCCTGGGGTAGTTCTTAGGTCAAGCCTTGTTCATGCCCAGCTGGAAAGCTAGGTCTCCACCCGGGCCAGATCCCCTTTTCTTAACTAGGAGTTTTTCTACTGTTAGCAATACTCAGCCTTCCACAGAATAAAATGTCCACCTCACAAAATGCCCACCCCTGTAGGGTGTCAGGGTCTTGGACAAACATAAACATGATAAGGAATCTATGATCTGCAATTTGGGAGTGTCTGCTTCACGAATGCTCACGGTAATAAGCCATTTATTATGAAAAGGTTTTGGTCAATGTGGTATATATACACACAATAGATTTTACTCAGCCATAATGAAAAACAGACTTACTCACAGGAAGATGAACAGAACTGGAAATCACCAGAAGTGGAACAGGCTAGTCTCACCAAGTGTTATGTTTTCTCTTATAGGTGCCGGCTATCTTTAAAAGAAAGAAATGGAAGGGGGACAATTTGGAGTCTAAGAGAAAAAAGAGGGAGGGCAAAGAGAGTGTAAGGAATGGAGTGAACACCATGAAAGGGCACCCTATGTGTGCGAAGACATCAGGGAAGCCCACTGCTGCGCACGGCTAACACACACTGGGAGAACTGTCAAATGAAACAGCTGTCCTGAGAATCAGGGCTGGGAGCCCTGATCCAACTCTACACCAGAGGATCCTGAAAGGACATCAAATGGACGACTGACAGGAGAAAGAACTCTAGAACTTTCCCAAGTTAAAAAGATGTCCAGGAGCCAGCTTGTGCCTGACAAAGGGCTGAAAAGTCCCTAAGTCCAAGAGGATTCCCTGAAGCACTCGGAACCTGAGAACTAGTGTGAGAATCCCACAAGCAAGTCCAAGCGACATAGGCAGAAGGAACTAAGGTTTTTAAAGGTACACATCTGCCTTAGGTCTTTCTCAGGTAATGTTTTACATAAAATCACCCGGCCAGACTTTTTATAATCCTAGTATCAAATCACATCCCATACCAAATGAATGAGAATGCAGATGGAAACCAAGCTTCATCTTTGCTTTCGTTTTGCTTTTTAATGATGTGCTGGTGAGCCTTCCTACGAGGTGGAAAAATACATCAGTGTTTACAGCTGTCACTGCTTCAAGACAAAGGTTAAAATATGCACCTCAGGCTGGCCTGTCATCTCGCCTCAGCCTTTACAAGTGTGGGGATTACAGATGCGGGCTACCACACCTGCTGCTAGCAATATCTTTTAAAGAACACTGGGGTTAGTGCTCAGTGTACAGCAAAGACAGAGAAGAATACTGCTCATGCCAGACCCTTCATAAAGGGAGGCAGCAGCCAGAGGGGCAGGAGGCTGGTCAATTACAATGTATAAATCACTCCATTTGGTGTGACATCGGAACCCTCTGCTTGGACCTGGGCATGGGAGGTAGAAAACCAGTGACCTTTACCCCAGTAAACAACACAAGTTGTTACTACCAGAATGACCAAGCCCCACTTTTTGACTGGGCAAGTGTAAAGTGGAAAAGCCAACTCCGCTGAACTCCCATGTCCCTGTTTGCTGGGACTTAAGCCGGACAGACAAGGAACTGGAACTTTCAGCAACTAAAGGTAATTGACTTATATACTTTCAGGGGTTAGAGAAGAAATAATTATTAGCTTCAACTAGGAAAAAAAAGGATTCAATGTGTTTTTCTATACAAAGTACAAAGCTTATGATGACAGCAGAACCTGTGCTTTAAACACCCCATCTTTCTTTGTTTCAAATACTGGACCAGCACTTGGGAAGCCATGTAGATGAGAGAAGAGTCACTACCTAGAAATCTGGCAGGCCAACACGTCACTAAGGGGTTCTGAGCTACCACCATAGTTTTTGTCTTTTTCTTTTTAAAAAATACTAAACCGGGCGGTGGTGGCGCACGCCTTTAATCCCAGCACTTGGGAGGCAGAGGCAGGTGGATCTCTGTGAGTTCGAGACCAGACTGGTCTACAAGAGCTAGTTCCAGGACAGGAACCAAAACCACAGAGAAACCCTGTCTCGAAAAACCAAAAATAAATAAATAAATAAAAACTAAAAGAAATACTGTAAGAGTATTAGGGCAATGACCCAGAGGTTGACCAATTTCTTATTGGACTATTCATTAATTTATTATTGATCCATTATGTTCCAAATACATTTTACTTACATAAATCAAAGCATTACAAAGTTGCTATAAGAAGGATCTAAGAATAAAGATCAAGGCTGGTAAAGCACTTGCTTTATAAGCATCAAGGCCTGGGTTTGATCCCCAGAAATTGCCTGAAAAGGCTGACCACACACACACAACACTCACACACACCTCACACACAACACACATACACCACACACACACACACCATACTCACACACACTACACTCTCACACATACCACACTCTCACACACACAATCTTACACTTTAAATAAATAAATACTAAGACCCCAAACCAGGCCAGCAAGCACAACTCTTCCAGATTGGCTGGGGTCTGATCTCACAGTCATTCCCAACTGAAGAGTTTTAAAAGAACCATGCAAAGAAAATGAGGGAAAGGATGGGTGTACCACTCCGTTTTGGGGAGGGAAGGCGAGCTGGCTTTGTATAAACAAATGTGGGGAGCCGGGCGGTGGTGGCGCATGCCTTTAATCCCAGCACTTGGGTGGTAGAGGCAGGTGGATCTCTGAGTTCGAGACCAGCCTGGTCTACAAGAGCTAGTTCCAGGACAGGCTCCAAAACCACAGAGAAACCCTGTCTCGAAAAACAAAAAAACAAAACAAAAAAAAAAAAAAAACAAATGTGGGGAAAGGAAAGATTTGCATAGAAGTTTTACAAGGTGGAGAAGTGATGAGAAGCGTGGGAGATGCGCGGAATTCGGGCCGCGGTTGGCTGTCTACCTTTGATAGAAAAACATTTTCCCCTCACAGATAGCAGGAAACCCCAAAGTCCCTGATGACCCTTTCTTAAGAACTTGTCGGGCAACCTCATAACATATGGAGTCAGTAACTGTAAGGAACCTCAAAGTCGGCTAGGACACCCAAAACCAAGTCCTCAGCACAAAGGAGATTTATTTACCCCAGAGGACAGGGATAAGGGACAAAGACAGGAGATAAGGAGGAGGGAGAAGGGGAGGGAACACGGGACAGAGGATAAGAAGACGACAGATGTGACCCATAGGAAAATGGTTATTTATAAAGGTAAAAATGGAAACACCACATTAGGATGAGGAGTTTAATTTTAATTGGACATGTTAGTTACCCAAAGGGGGCTTTTAATTGCTGGACTTCAATACTTTGATAGATGGGCCTCGGTAGTCAGCCTCAGAAGGAGGAAGAAGCCAAATAAGGGAATAGACCTTGGTGGCTAGCTGTAGAAATGTAACCTAATGGACTGAGGAGAAGGGCAAGGCCTCCCAGAGCCACCTGCTCCAGCGAGCTAGTGTCCTTTCAGCAGTGATCTGACATGAAGGTCTTTACAAACACAAAAAAATACTCTACTTTGTGTCTTCTGACAGCCAGATGCAGACTAAGTCTACCTAGCAATTCCCAGAAAGTTAATGGAAAAC
Source organism: Chionomys nivalis (assembly GCF_950005125.1). Taxonomy (NCBI): domain Eukaryota; kingdom Metazoa; phylum Chordata; class Mammalia; order Rodentia; family Cricetidae; genus Chionomys; species Chionomys nivalis. Next base: position 148,381,081 of record NC_080086.1, on the reverse strand, counting down.
TGTTACTAAATATTTTAAGCACAATGTGTCAAACAGCAAATACTGGCAGAAGTGTTTTCTAAATTTCTGTATTTGCTACAGGTTTTAACATCCCCACAACAACTTATAAAATCTTTACAGGAAGCAGGGTGTAGTGGTGCATGCCTATATAGTTTGGTGTGCAGGACACAGAAACAAAAAGGTCTGAGTTCGAGGCCCAGGGCTACATAGTGCGAGGCTATCTTTAAAAAAAAAGAAAGAAAAAGAAAAAAGGGCAGTAGTTTTCAACTTTCCCAATGTTAGGACTCTTCCTCATGTTGAGGAAGTATTTCATTGCTACTTCAGAAGTGCAATTTTGCTGCTGTTATAAATTGTAATGTAAGCCGGGCGGTGGTGGCGCACGCCTTTAATCCCAGCACTTGGGAGGCAGAGGCAGGCGGATCTCTGTGAGTTCGAGACCAGCCTGGTCTACAAGAGCTAGTTCCAGGACAGGCTCCAAAACCACAGAGAAACCCTGTCTCGAAAAACCAAAATAAATAAATAAATAAATAAATAAATAAATACATAAATTGTAATGTAAATGTCTGATATTTGACCCCTCTTGGGGTCACAACCCACAGGTTGAGAACCACTGTTTTAAATGAAGGCACCACTCACCTTTAATCCTTTAATCCCAGCACCCGGGAGGCAGAGGCAGGTGGATCTCTGTGAGTTTGAGGCCAGCCTGGTCTACAGGAGCTAGTTTCAGGACAGCTAGAACTGTTAAACAGAGAAACCCTGTCTCGAGAGAGAAAAAAAAAAGGGAAGTGCTGTTCAGAGCTCTCCTATACTTCTTACCATCTTACCAAACAGTACACGCCATGCACAAAGCCAAGGAGTTAAGCAACATTTCAGTGGTTTCTACACAGTCCAAAATCAACACGTTAGGTCAGCATTATTACTAGAAAAAAAAAGAAAAGAAAACCAACGAATCATGAAATATTTAAACTAGAATTATAAAAAGGAAGGAAGGAGAGCAGCAAGGGAGCAAGAACCATCCAACGACATCAAAGGAGCAGTGAAAACCGAGACAGCCAAACTCTCGACTCAGGGCCTCACTGCTTTTCAAAAGCAGGGAACATAACAGATTATTTGCAACAAGCAATGTTTTGGAAAACAAAACAGAAATCATCAGAGCAAACTGTATACACTACAGACTTTCTCGGGATATTTGTTTTTACATAGACAAGCATGCAGCTATAAATCTATGAAATCTAAAGATTTCTTGCTGAGTTGTAGTATTAAAAGCTATTTTAAAAAAACCCAGAGCATTTCAAACTGCCTTCCATGAAGTATTTCCATGTATTTTTATGCAAACACTGTAATAGCAACACTAAAAACACTAACAGATGGCTAATCCTACCTTAAATCTCCCATTCGCATCTCATCTTGCCTAGCTCCAGGGCTCGGTTTTGTGCTGTTATGAATATTACCCAGCGGCAGCCCTCACTCAGCCTCAGGTGCTCTAAGAATCGCACCTGCCCATTAGTCTCCAAAGGACTCCACAGCCACAGAGGCACACGTGTGTCATAAAAAGGACATGGTGTGCTCACGAGCACTCAAAGGAACACACAGCACTCTCCGAGACAGCATTCAGAACTAAGCCACACACACAAACACACACACACCGGACTTGGCCTTGGAAGGGAGTTTCTGGGGACAGGGTCCTAAAATATTTCCTGGACACAACACTGCCTGAAGCAAATATCTGCTGGGAAAAATTAACATAGGCGACAGCTACCCACTCTGTAATCCGGTCTAAACTTGAAGATGTCTTAGGCCTGGGGGTATGTAGCTACTGGGTTCAGTCCACACTGCCAAGAAATAAAGATTAAAAAACCAAATTGCCGGGCGGTGGTGGCGCACGCCTTTAATCCCAGCACTCCGGAGGCAGAGGCAGGCGGATCTCTGTGAGTTCGAGGCCAGCCTGGTCTACAAGAGCTAGTTCCAGGACAGGCACCAAAACCACAGAGAAACCCTGTCTCGAAAAACCAAAAAAGTAAAAAAATAAAAAAATAAAAAACCAAATTGTACCGCCTTGAAGAAAGCTACACAGCGTTCCTGCTGAGGTAACACACAGATATCATTTTTTTGGATGGCATTTTTGGGAAGGGAGGAAAACAGAAACAGTAAAAGTTACAAAATAGGTCAGCCGGTGGTGGCTTTAATCCCAGCACTCGGGAGACAGGCAGGAGGATCTCTGTGAGTTCGAGGCCAGCCTGGTCTACAGAGTGAATTCCAATACAGCCAGGGCTACACAGAGAAACCCTTCCTCACAAGATAAACAAATAGAATTTTTAAAAAAGGAATGAAGTACCTTAAAGTACTCCGCATGATTGCTCGTGCCTTTAATCGCAGCACTAGGGAGGCAGAGGCAGGTGGATCTCTGTACACTGGAGACCAGTTTGGTCTATACAGTGAGTTCCAGCCGGCCAAAGCTACACGGTGAGACTATCAATCAATTGACAGACAGACAGACAGACAGAAAGACACATATAGATAAACTCAAAAAGGGGTGGGGGTAAAGTGAGGCAGAGATAAAACCAGCAGCACTATAGCAGAAAGACAGCACTTCATGACTGTCCTGCAGTGAGTGCTTAATCTAAAATACATTATGCAGCATCAGACACTTCACTCACAGCCTGAGCCAGTCATAACCAGTACTACATGGTGACCCTACACTCCTTTCCACAGCTAACTAGACTAGCAAAGGGCACCCCTGCCAGAGGCCTTCTACAAAAAGAGGCCATAGAGAAAAGAACAGCTGAAGTCGATGACTTCACGAAGAGTAAAATTGAAAACAGGTTAGAAAAGTGAGACTGAAAGTTATGCACAAGAGCAGGTACCCAGGGCCACCAGCAAAAGGGGGACGATGGACGTCAGCACAGAAAGAGCTTGGGGCATTGGTCGGCAGGGATCGTGGTTCCTGCAGCCGTACAGCTCTTTCACGAGTCCCTTTTCTATCATTCTGGACGGAGAGAACTATACAACCTGGAGGGCAGGGAACGAGGATGCAAATATCTTCTTCCCCTACATTAAAATGGATGCTTTGGAAGCCTAAGACAGAAGAGTCCCGGGATCGACCAAGTCACTGCTTTAGATAAGCGAAGGGAACTGCGGTGAGAGCCGAGCTAAGGTCATAGAGAAGGCGGCAGCACAGGACAGGAAACCAAGGGCTCCTTTCTCTGTAGTCATTCCTGTCTCCTCCGCTACACTCAGCAACGGCAGAAGCGTTTCCTTCAGAATCAGTGTTTCTGCCATACACTTTAAGGCTACCGGGAATGCTTATGTGCCTAAGCCTTCTTCCACAATTCCCCATCATTAACTATGTCACTCTTCTAATAGCCATTAGAAGTCTTCCTTCTACCTAAAGACATCATGCAGTCACTCCATCTGGCCCATCAACTCCACTGCCCCACGACAACTGTCCATCCAAAACCATACTCCGTTATTTCACATGCTGCACAAGCGTGTCTCCCCTCAAGTTAGTCCACACAGAGCAAACATCGTAAATGAAAAGGAAACCCAGTTAAAGATCTATAAAGATTTCCTTGAAAAGCCATCACTAATGTCAGTAAGACTGAGAAAGTAGTGCAAAAACAGCTGACATCACAGGGAATACGGCGAGCACGTTGAAGTGGTTCCCCATCAGATTTACTGCAGCCATTCAGTGTGGGCATTCTCGAGGACAAAAACTTGGAAGCAGAAATCTTAAGTGGGTAAAGACTGTGGACCAGTGAGAAACAGTACAGAAAGTTGCCACAGGCTGCAAAGGGCTTGGGTGCTGACTGACAAAGCCTTTAATCCCCTCTTTAGGGTTTCCCACAGGCCAAGGCTGGGGCAGTGGGGGAAGGTGAGTAAGTCCTTGTACTGTATCTCCAGAGCTGATCCGGAGGAAAGCAGAGTCATCAATTTCCTTAGACCATTCTCAGCCATCTTAAAAGGGTGGAAATTGAGAAGCCAGCAATTTTTAACACAGTGGTTCTCAACCTTCCTAATGATGTGACCCTGACCCTTTAATGCAGTCCCTCAACCATAAAATTATTTTCATTGCTACTTCATAACAGTAATTTTGCTACTGTGATGAATCATAATGTAAATATCTGATATGAAGATGATCCTGGGCAACCCCTGTGAAGGGTCCTTCGACCCCCTGATTGAGAACCGCTGTCTTAAGGAATTGTTTCCATGTAAGGTGAGTACAATATAAAGTCAACACACAACTTAGAGTAATAATGATTGAACAAAAGAACACATACACAAGTGCACACTACTTTGTATCGCATTCAAAACATCTTTTCATTAAATGAAGAGCTCATGGTGTTATAGTTTATTATTCGTAAATCTAACAACTTAAAACTATGTGTTATCTCCATCTGCTGGATGAAACAAATCGGGCTTAGAGCCTTTGATTTGCCTGATGGGAGCAGCACCAAGGGTTCGAATCCCGGTAGCCTGACCACTCAACCACCACCGCCCGCACCAGACAGCAAATGAAGTTCGCCCCCACCAGCCTCCAGGAGAAGAGTTTGGCAGATTTAAAGGGCATTTCACGATCCTTCTCCCAACCGGAGAAATGAGCTGTCAAGAACGGAGCAGAAGTGAGCGCGGCCGCAGCGGCTGCACATCCCCACGGAGAGCCGCCAAACCCGGCCCGGGAGTCTCGGCTGTCACGGCGGCAAAGCCCGGGCCGCGAGGACACAGCCTCCCGCCTCCCCTCCGCGTTACCTGGCCCGTGGGCTTCCTGTCAATCACGCAGGCCGCCCTCCGCGGGGCTCACGAGCTGGAGCAGCAGTCTCAGCCCGCCGTGGGTGTTAGGGGCGCCGCAACAGCCTCCGGGCCGGGACGGAGGTAGGACGGAGAGCGCTCGGCGCCCGGAGACTCAGCTCCCCGTTTCCGCTCCGCCTCCCGGCCGCCCTTCCCCCCAACTCCGCGGGCTGGGCCCGCTACGCGCGGCATTGTGGGAGATGTAGTCGGGGCTTGCGGAGAGGCGGCACGTGCTCTTAGCCCAGGGGCTGCGGGTGACGCCGTTGCTCGGCAACCAAGAGGCGCCGCAGACTAGAAAAGACGCAGCGTCCTGATCTGGAACTGGAGTCTCCGCGTCCTACTACTGACCTTCCAACAGAAAACCAACCCTTCAGATGATGTTGGCTGACGCTGGACATCCTACTGGTACAGACTGCAAGTGTGCCCATTGTTGTTGCAGAAGGGTAAGAAAAATAAAAGGATTAAAGATTAGTAGAAACAAAGTATCCTTTTCTGAAGGTTACTTAAGACCTGGCTCAAGCCGGAAGGTGGTGGCGCACGCCTTTAATCCCAGCACTCGGGAGGCAGAGGCAGGCGGATCTCCGTGAGTTCGAGGCCAGCCTGGACTACAAGAGCTGAAACCAAAAGCTACGGAGAAACTCTGTCTCGAAAATCAAAAAAAAAAAAAAAAAAGAAAAGAAAAGACCTGGCTCAGCAGTTCAGTTTGCTGAGAACCAGAATGCCAGAGTTCCATTCCCAGCTCCCACATCAAGAGGTTCCTAACCTCCTGGAACTCCAGTTCCAAGCGATCCCACCCTGTTCTGGCCTCTGCAGACCAGCACACTCACACACAATTTCATAAATACAAATAAAGTATTTTTAAGATATTCTTTTCACATATGGTATAATTATGTATGCACACTGCAAATACAATTTGTAGACAAAATACAAAAGTTAAGAAGAGTTTAACAAAGTTAATACATTTTTTATCAAGAATTTTCAGGTTTGGGGATGCAGCTCAGTGATAGAGCACTTGCCTAGCAAGCATGTGGCCCTAGATTAAATGCCCAACACACATAAATAGCCCACATTAGAAGTCAAATATAGGGCTAGAAAGATGGCTTAGTGGTTAAGAGCACTTGTTCTTGCAAAGCATTCAGGTTCAGCTCCCGGTGCCCACGTGGTGACTCACAGCCATCTGTAACCCCGGTTCCAGATATTGGACTATCCTCTTCCAGCCTCACAAGGCGTGCAGGCGGTATGTTGATGTACTGGCAGGCAAAAATCCCACGTTCTTAAAATCTCTCTCTATCTCTATCTAGCTCTCTCATCCTCACTCTCTCATCTTCTCTCTCTGTCACACACACACACACACACACACAGAGACACACACACCACAAAAAGAACAAAACCAGAGGGTCTGGCGATCAAAGCCAGCCTGGGAAAGACACAGTTTCAACAGCAGCAGACAAAAAGCAAGCCTTAGAGTGGAGTAGACGGCTGCAATATGTAGAACCAGGAAAGGCCTTGCATTCAGACTATATAAAGAATTTTAATACAAGAAAAAGATTCGAGGGGGGAAAAAGAGTTCAGTGGTAGAATGCTAGCATGTGTGAGAATTAAATAGTCTGATCATCAACACCGCAGGAGAAGAGAAAGAGAAGGAGGAGGAGGAAAGGGGGATTCAGATAGGCCCCTAACTAAGGAAAAAAATCCAAATAACCAGTGTTTACTGTCATGAAAGGGGGTCAACCGCATGCGAAAATGGAAAAAGTCAAACCATGGTAAGAAAGCCTACAACAGCTGAAACCAACGGCTGGCAAGTGCGTAAGGGGCTTCTCGTATTTCACTGCAAGGAACAATAAAATGAACCTAAATGCATTGTGTTAGAAAAACGAGCCGTAAACCGGGCGGTGGTGGCGCACGCCTTTAATCCCAACAGAGGCAGGCAGATCTCTGTGAGTTCGAGACCAGCCTGGTCTACAGGAGCTAGTTCCAGGACAGGCTCCAAAACCATAGAGAAACCCTGTCTCGAAAAACCAAAAAAAAAGAAAAACAAGCCGTTTGGGGCTAAAGAGAGGCTCAAGGGAAAAAGGTACTCACCTCCAAGCCTGCAAGCCTGCCGATCTCAGTTCAGTCCCTGACGGAGAGAATCGACCCCCACAAGGTGTCCTCCTCTGGCCTTCACACACCTGCTGCAGCGCATCCAAAACCACATCCTCACACACACCCACATCCGTACTAAATAAGTAAATGTTTAGAAAAAACTGTGGAGAAAAATAGAGGGAATGCACGTGTCAGAGATAAAACAAACGGAAACTCAGAGGCCAGGGCATGCGCCAGCCAGAAGGAATGCACAGCCTGCTGAGGGAACTTCAGTCCTCGGAGCCCACTGCCCTCTGCCCTCACTCATGTGCTGACACTCATGCCTACATCCACACACACCGTACTCACACAATAATAAACTAAATAAATATGAACTTTTAAAGTTTTGTTTTTTTTAACAAAAACTCAGGAACTTGTTTCCATAGAGTGTGACAAACACGACCTGCAGAATCCCTATACAAGGGGAGCTAAGGTTGGTAAGTGGTGGGCTAGAATTCTACAGACCATCTATGTCCTGGTGTGGATACTGTAGGCTTTATAATTTGACAGACAATTATATATTCATTTTTCCACATATATACTGTGCTTACCAAGTCGAAAATCAAAGATCATAGATCCTGAATCAGAGTCTTCACTGAACTGTAGGCCCTACAACTTTATGACTTTAGGCAAACTCCACGACCACATAAATCTCAGCTTCCCCACTTATAAAACATCAGCAATGGGGCTGGAGTGATGGCTCAGAGGTTAAGAGCACTGGCTGCTCTTCTGAGTTTAATTCTCAGTCACCACATGGTGGCTCACAACCATCTATAATGAGATCTGGTGCCCTCTTCTGGCGTGCAGGCATACATACACACAGGACACTGTATACATAACAAATAAATAAACCTTTGAAAAAAATAAAAAGCATCAGTCATAAAAGTAAATCATAAGGCCGGGCGGTGGTGGCACACGCCTTTAATCCCAGCACTCGGGAGGCAGAGGCAGGTGGATCTCTGTGAGTTCGAGACCAGCCTGGTCTACAAGAGCTAGTTCCAGGACAGGCTCCAAAACCACAGAGAAACCCTGTCTCGAAAAACCAAAAAAAGAAAAAAAGAAAAAGAAAATTCAAAAAAAAAGGTAAATCAAAAGGACACTGAATTAACTTGAGATCACGAGCTGATATGTATTTTCATAGCGCTCTGGGTATGGCAAGTCCTTGGAAATGTTGGCTGCATAGCATCCCTCACACACTCAAGAATTAAAGACACTATCAAAAGTAAAGCCTGCAATGACTCCTTACTGTAGAAAGGGTGGAGGTGAAGGCAAACCATCTCTGCAGCTGTCTGTATGGAAACAGTAAGCCTGGTAGGCAGGCATAGAGGAAAAGGAACAACAGCATTCATGTGTACATAATGGAGTAATCTGAATGTAGATTTTCTGTGCTCTCTAATGCTGCCAGCCACGTGTGACCCTTGAAGACTTGCAAGGTAGTTAGTCTAAAACAGGATGAGCTGTAACAGCAAGCTACCAAATACTGAAGATTTGCTATAGAAGAAAGAATATAGACTATCACCCAGGATTTTCAACTTTTTGACTATAAATGTTAAATTATATAAAACTAAGTAGATATATTGATAAGATTCTATTTTTTTTGTTTGTTTGTTTTTGTTTTGTTTTGTTTTGTTTTTTTTGGTTTTTCGAGACGGGGTTTCTCTGTGGTTTTGGAGCTTGTCCTGGAACTAGCTCTTGTAGACCAGGCTGGTCTCGAACTCACAGAGATCTGCCTGCCTCTGCCTCCCAAGTGCTGGGATTAAAGGTGTGCGCCACCATTGCCCGGCTGATCAGGCTGGCTTTGAACTCAGAGATTTGACTGCCTCTGCCTCCCGAGTGATGGGATTAAAGGCATGCACCACAACCATCTGACTAATTAATTTATCTTTTTCTTTTTTTATGTTCACTATGCAATAAAACCTTTATCAACTTTTTTGTTAGGTTTATTTATTATAGTGTTCTGCCTGCACGTGTGCCTGCATGCCAGAAGAGGGCACCAGATCTCTTTATGAATGACTGTGAACCATTTGGTTGCTGGGAATTGAATTCAGAACCTCTAAGAGGCCGGGCGGTGGTGGCGTAGGCCTTTAATCCCAGCACTCGGGAGGCAGAGGCAGGCGGATCTCTGAGAGTTTGAGACCAGCCTGGTCTACAGAGCTAGTTCCAGGACAGGCTCCAAAGCCACAGAGAAACCCTGTCTCGAAAAACCAAAAAAAAAAAAAAAAAAAAAAAAAAAATTAAGAACCTCTAAGAGCAGTCAATGCTCTTAACCTCTAAGTCATCTCTCCAATCCCTTTCTCAACATTTTTTAACAGAGGTTCAGCTATTACCGAAATACATAATTTCTAAACTTAAGTCAGGGAAATTGACTATATTGTAGAGTAGATGCCCACAGGGAGTGTAGACTGATAAATTACTAGCCATCCCTCAGGGGGAGGACAAGTGAAGTCAACTTCCTAGATGTTGTAGCCAGAAAGAATATGACTATCTTCCAGCTGCTTGCTGTAGAGATGAGCCTCTGCTGGTCCAGGGGGATGCTTTCTTTCTCCTGGCTCTTGGATCGTTGCCTTCAGATTGTTTTCAAAACTCTCCCTGTATAGCTGGCTGGCATGGAACTCAAATAGGCTCCTGAGAGCTGTGGTTGAGGCACACGCCACCACACCATGTCTGCCTGCCTCCTGCCCTGCCCCCTGCCATGACGGTCATAGACTCTCCTCTGAAACTATAAGCCCCAATAAACACTTCTTTCTGTAAGCTGTCTTGGTCATGGTGTCTCTTCACAGCAATATGAAAGTAACTAAGCCAGTCTTTAGCATTTAATCACAACACTAGAAACCCTGATTAAAGCTGGGCTTGGTGGCACACGCCTTTAATTACAGCACTCAGAGGCCGAGGCAGGGCGGACCTCTGAGTTCAAGGCCAGCCTGGTCTATTGAGTGAATTCCAGGACAGCCAGAGCTGTGCAGAGAAATTCTGTCTGGAAAAACAAACAAACAAAAGAAACCCTGATTAAAATATAAACAGTCTGTTTCCAGGCAATAGTAGGAATTTTCAGTGACCACATGGGAAATGTATAAATTTTTCTCCTCACCCCAGTTCACTGATCTCTGGACACTGCATATACTTAATAAGTTCTGTTTGTCTCTGGGGGCTCCCTGGATTCTGTGTAAGGATTCACTGTATGCTACTTAATAAGTTCTGTTTGTCTCTGGGGGATCCCTGGATTCTGTGTAAGGATTCACTGTGTGCTATTTTCTTTCTCTTTTTTCATTATGTGTATCTCTGTGTAGGTATGTACACAGATTTCCCTGGAGCTTGAGTTACAGGTGTTTGTGAGCCACCCACATGAGTGCTGGGAATCAAACTGGGCTCTTTTGGAAGAGCAGTATGTGCTCTTAACTGCTTGAACCATTTCTTCGGCCCTTACTTCTGAAAGTTGTCCTGTGACTACCACGTGTGTCGTGATATGCACACATCTGCAATCACTCATCATACATACATTATTAATGATAAAATAAATAATAATTTATTTTCTAATTTTTTGTTTTTGTTTTTTCAAGACAGGGTTTCTCTGTGGCTTTGGTTCCTGTCCTGGAACTAGCTCTTGTAGACCAGGCTGGCCTCGAACTCACAGAGATCCACCTGACTCTGCCTCCCGAGTGCTGGGATTAAAAGCGTGCGCCATCACCACCCGGCAACACGCACTTTTCAATAGCCCCTATCACCTCCATTCAGTCCCACAGCCTGGTAGACAAAAATAAATTACTTTGGAAGGTTCAAGAAATCAGAAATAATAATTTTTATCTTTTATTGCATTTTCAATTTAGAAACCATTTTCTTAGAAGTTGTGGATGTAATGCCAAACTCATTCTGCTCATCTGCCGAAGAGACACTAAAATCAAAGGAATGCAATTAGCTGTTCAGGTGAATTTCATCAGAGTGGAAACCATGCCTTTCCAGAATCCAAGATGGAAATCACAGCCAATTAGAATCGGAGCCCTGTTAGGGAGTGCCATCTTCCTCAGCAAGAGGGCAAGGCCATCCATATCTCACTAGTAAGAAAAACAGCCACTCGTTTGTTTAATCATGTGATCTCTAAGGAAAAGAGCTAGGAGAGGACTGGGAGAGGAGGTCAAGTTGGAGTTCACCTCCATTCTTGCTTATTTGTCTGGAATTGAGACAGGCTCTGGTGTAGCCCAAGTTGACCTCAAATTTGCTGTGTATGATGCTGACCCAAGAGCTGGAATTACAGGTATGCACCAGCAGAAAGTTCAAAGTGGAGAGCTATGTGTCTGGAGATGGACTGAGAAGCCAGTGGGAAGGTCAGGATGTGAATGGTTGCACAGATCTGTAATCCAAGGACTCAGAAGGCTGAGACAGGAAAATCACAAGGTTGAAAACTACCAGTGTTACAGAATGATTCCAAGGCTGTAGTGGTTTGAAAGAAAATGGTGCCCAAAGGGAGTGGCACTATTAAATGGCCTTATTGGAGAAGGTGTGTCATGTGGGAGTGGGCTTTGAGGTCTCTTTTCTCAAGCTTCACTGTGACAGTTTCTTCCTGTTGCCTCTGAGTCAACTCCAGCACCATATCTGCCTGCAGCAGCCGTGCTCCCCATCTTGATGATAGTGGACTGAACCTCTGAAACTGTAAGCCAGCCACCTCAATTGAATGTTTTTATTTATAAGACTTGCCGTGGTCATGATGTCTCGTCACAGCAATAAAAAATCCTAACTAGCCGGGCGGTGGTGGCACACGCCTTTAATCCCAGCACTCGGGAGGCAGAGGCAGGCGGATCTCTGTGAGTTCAAGACCAGCCTGGTCTACAAGAGCTAGTTCCAGGACAGGCTCCAAAGCCACAGAGAAACCCTGTCTCAAAAAACCAAAAAAAAAAAAAAAAAAAAAAATCCTAACTAAGACGAAGGCCAACCTGAGGGAGTTGGTAAGACCCTATCTCACAAAGAAAATTTAAAATAGGACTGGGGCAACCACTCAGTGGTAGAGTACTTGTCTAGCATCTGCAAGGCCCTAGCTTCAATCCCTAACACACCTACACACACACACACACATCCAAACCACAGAAATGAAGTAAGACTCCCTGGACAAGACCACTATTGAGAAGGCTGAACCCTGGATCACTGGGATGCAGACCCAGTAAATACGTTCTGTTTTACCTATAGCGATTTCATCACAGAGTGTGACAGACTGGAACAGGGGGGGCCTGGCCATGCCCTTTTCGAGACTTGTATGAGAAGTACCTGTTAGTTATGAAAAAAACTATTAAAATAGATGCAGCTTTTATTATATTTTATAAATCGCAAGGATAGTTTGTACATTTATAATACAACTTATAAGGGCTGGAGATGTAGCTCAGTGGTTGAGCGCACATAATGCTCTTCCGGATGACCAGAGTTCAAGTCCCAACACCCACATCAGATGACTTACAACTACCTGTAATTCCAGCTCTATGGAAATCTGATGCCTCTGACCTGCAAGAGATCACATACACAAGCCCCATCACACACACACAATCTGAAAATAAAAATAAACCTTTTATTAATAAGTCCTATGTGAATTCCTACGTTCCAATGCACTCCGCTCTGTACTTGACTCAGTTAACCCGAGCAGAATAGATAGTATTTCATTAGAACAGGTGGAGGTGGCCTTGAAACTCACGTCCACCCACACACCACGTCAGCAGCTCTCTTGGATTCCCTAAAAATGAGAGGGAAGGAAGGAGGAGGAGGAGAAAAAAAAGTTGGCAGGCATTAACTACACCGTCTCTTCATTTGGCTGAGGATAAACAGGATTCAGACTCTCAGTTTTCATACAAATAACTTCCTCTGTTCAAACACAGGATCGAGTGTTTCCAGAGCACCAACTGCCCAGCTTCATGCTGGTGTGGCAAGAACACAGGGCCAGCACAAACAGGCCCACACCGCGTGACTTTTCCAAGGAGGCCAAAATAATGTGCCCAACAAGAAAAGCATGTGACAAAAATACAAGGCATTCTTAAGTGATGTAGTATTGATAATACCATAAAAACTCAAGGTCATGGAATATTTAGGACATAGTAGCAAGTGTTAGATAAAGTTCAAGTATAGCGAGAGCACTGCTAAATCTGGGACCTGCTGCTACTTAATATGATTGCTGGAACTTACATCAGTCAGGGTTCTCTAGAGAACAGAATTAATATAATGAATAGATATTTTGTTATTGAGACATTTCTCTGTGTACCTGGCTGTCCTGGAACTTGATCTGTAGACCAGGCAGACCTTGAATTCATATTTGCCTTCCTCTGCCTCCCAAGTGCTGGGATTAGAGGGGTGTGCTACCACTGCCCGGTTAAAAGCAGGATTATTAGAGTGGCTCACAAGTTATGGTCCAATTATTCTAACAATGGCTGTCTCCCAGTGGAAAATACAAGGCTAGATGGCTCTGCTGATCTTCAGTATCCATCAGAATCCTGAAGAAGGCTCCAAAACCAGTGAAGAGATTAAACTGCCAGCAAGAATGAGAGCAAGGTTTCTCTGTAGTTTTGGAGCCTGTCCTGGAACTAGTTCTTGTAGACCAGGCTGGCTTCGAACTTACAGAGATCTGTCTGCTTCTGCCTCCCAAGTGCTGGGATTAAAGGCGTGCACCATCACTGCCTGGCTAAATAAATTTTATTTTATTTTAAGATTTATTTATTTACCCAGCACTCGGGAGGCAGAGGCAGGCGGATCTCTGTGAGTTCGAGACCAGCCTGGTCTACAAGAGCTAGTTTCAGGACAGGCTCCAAAAACCACAGAGAAACCCTGTCTCGAAAAACCAAAAAAAAAAAAAAAAAGATTTATTTATTTATTATGTATACAGTGTTCTGCATGTATGTCTGCAGGCCAGAAGAAGGCACAAGATCTCATTACAGATGGTTGTGTGCCACCATATGGTTGCTGGGAACTAAACTCAGGATGTTTGGAAGAGCAACCACTGCTTTTAACCTCTGAGTCATTTCTCCAGCCCCCATGGCCTCATTTGTAAACATTTTTTTGCAGCAATGCAATATTCTGAAAATATGTCTTACATTCTAAGAGACTGGAACTTTTTTTTTTTTTTTTTTTGGTTTTTCGAGACAGGGTTTCTCTGTGGCTTTGGAGCGAGACTGGAACTTTTGATGGACCTCATAGCCAAAATTAACAACACACCTTGAAGTCACTGAAGACAAGAATGTTCTCCTACTGTGTACTCAAACTGTTTGTTTATACAATCCTTTTGTTTTGTTTTGTTTTTGTTTTTTTGTTTTTCAAGATAGGATTTCTCTGTGTAGCTTTGGAGCCTGTCCTGGAACTTGCTCTTTTGCTCTGTAGACTAGGCTGGCCTTGAACTCACAGAGATCCGCCTGCCTCTGACTCTACCACAGGTGTACATGTGCTACAGCGTGCAGGTGTACATGTATTACGGTGAGCAGGTGTACATGTGCTAGAGTGAGCAGGTATTGTGGGAGGTCCTTCTGCTCCTCCGGCCAATAGTGGCTGAGATACCAGTCTATTGGGGCATGGTCTCTCTCCCTTTAAAAAAGCGGCTACTTCCCTCCTCGCTCTCTCTTACTGCTCCACTTCCGGTGACTAGACTCCCTTCCTGATTGCACAGAGGGCTGTTGTCTGGGACGGTGATCTGTAAGTTTTTTTCCCCTTTAAATAAACAACCATTATATTAATCATAATTCCAAACTACCGTGGGATTGTTTGTGACTTACGCCTTCGCCTTCATCTGGCGCCCAACGTTTGGTTTTAGGACCCCTCCTTCCCCCCGCTCAGCTGTCTGCCGCCAGTTCGGCCGTGGCCTGTGCCTTGCGGCCTGTGCCTTGTGGCCTGTGCCTTGTGCATGGAGCCAGCAGTTTAACATAAATCATCACGCAGTGGCTTTTCTTGCTGCAGTTCTTTATATTTTCCCTTTAGACACCTCAGATTGACTTCAAGTCCCCACGCAGCCTATCGTTTGCCTCCCCACATGGATTTAAACTCCACAGGCCCACGTAGTCTCTGCCCGCGTGGTTTGCTCTTTTCTGAGTCGTTTTTAAATCTCCCTTGCAAGCACGGCGCTTGAGTGGCGGGAACCAGAGCACGCGGTTGCTGGTTGCCAAAAGCTGCAACCTCGGGGCGACTCTGTCATGTGGAGGCATATACGGCTTCCAGGTTACTCTTCTCTGCCCCTGGATTCTGGGTTTATGGTTCCATGTACAGAATTGATTCAATTACATTTACTTTGTTGAGCAACTTGCATTTCCCAGTTTTTAACAAATACTAGGCGGACACTGAAACAGGACCCCTTTTCATCGCGACTTGGCAATGGCGCCATCTGCTGGATAATAGGTAATATGGCAGTTTTCGTTTCCAACACAAATTTTACTGTTTTGTTTGCCAATACAATGGGTTATTTCATGCAAGGTTTATATGACTATGGGGATAACTTAATTTACTGGTTACTAGGTTTCAGTATTCTTTTGAATATTCTATCATTTAGGAAGATTATGGCACTCCTAAGAACCATACAATCTTTACTAGAAACTCATGCAGGTCAGGAGATTCAGGATTCAAAAGAGACAATAACAAAAAGACTTGAAATAATTGAAGAAATTATTGGAGCTGGTGAACAGAGTAAGAAGGCACAAGGACAGGATACAATGCTACCACCAGCTATTGGAACTGGCTTACCCAGGGTTTTAGCGATACCCTGTAATTCATTCTGACAAAGCATCAACTTCTAAGGGCTCAAACGGAGTCAGAGAAGCTAGATGGATGCCAATAGCAATGAATGATCTACAACAAATTAAGCAAGCTATTGTTAATTTTGGCTTGCACTCTGCATATGTTAAGGAAATGATAAGGACTTGGGCTTCTAATGCTAGAGCTACCCCCCACGATTTCCATCAGTTAGTGTCTGCAGTTTTAGATAATGGACCTTCCTTGATGTTTGGAATCTATTTCAGAGAAGAATCCAAACATATGGAACAACAAGGAAGAGCAAAAGGTGTGGAGGTTTCCCAAGATCAAATTCTTGGTGCAGGAGAATATGCTGATCCACAGATTCAAGCTCTTTATGATGATGAAGTACTATGTCTATGTCACCAAGCAGCTTTAGATGCTTGGAATATGCTACAAGATCCAGCAAAAAGGGTTGAATCATATACCAGAATTAGGCAGGAACAGAGAGAACCCTTTATTGACTTTTTGCAAAGATTAATTAAGGCTCTGGACATAGGGGTAACAGACCCAGAAGCTAGACTAATACTTCTTGAATCTCTAGCTTTTGAGAATGCAAACATAGAATGCAAAAATATCATTGGGCCTTTAAAGTCTAAATCAGCACCTATGGATGAATGGATTCAGCATACAATGAATGTTGAGACGTTTAGCTATGATGATGAATCTTGGGTAGGAGAAGCGATTTCCAAAGCAATGAGGAGACATCAAACTGCCAGGTGTTTTAATTGTGGTAAATTAGGACATCTGAAAAGGGATTGCAGGCAAAGGATTTCTAGGAATAATATCCCTTCTGGGAATGACAAAAATAGGAGACCTCGGCCTTCAGGTATATGTAGGAGATGCGGTAAAGGCCAACATTTGTCTAACGAATGCAGGTCAACAACAGACAGACAAGGCAACCCAATACCACCGGGAAACTCCTTGAGGGGCCTCTTGCAGGCCCCCAAGTCAACAGTGGCCCAGTCATTCCCGGTCACAGTGGAGAACATGCCTCACCAAGAAAATTAAAAGCTCCAATTTCTGTTGTAAAAAATATTACTGGTCTAAATGATGAATTATGCATGGAGGATGAGTCAAAAAACCCAGTAGGACAGAGTAAACGTATATTTTGTCAGACTTTTATTAACGATCAAAGACCAAAGCTAAGAGTCTGTATAAATGGCACTTTTATTGAAGGCTTATTAGACACAGGTGTGGATGTAAGTATCATTACTCCAGAATCTTGGCATCCGAATTGGCCTCTTCAAGAGGTAGATGTTCAGTTCCTGGGAATTGGAACCCTATCTCGTGTAAAACAAAGTACAAGATGGGTTGAATGCATAGGGCCTGAAGGGCAAATAGGAAGACTAAGGCCATATATTGCCAATATTGCAATAAATTTATGGGGCTGTGACCTGCTACAGCAATGGAATACCCAGATTAACATTCCTGTAGTTCCAGGAACTCATAATTCTGGGAAGGAAATGATGAGGTATTATGGAAAAAGGTCACCAGCCATTCAGGCTGTACAAGAACATACAGCAAATACCAAACCTTTAGAGGTACCAACAGCCCTACCTTTAAAATGGCTAACTGAGAAGCCAATATGGATCAAATAGTGGCCTCTAGCTGATGATAAATTACAGGCATTGGAACAGCTGGTGCAAGAGCAACTAGATGCTCACCATATTGAAGAATCAACCAGCCCTTGGAATTCTCCTGTGTTTGTTGTAAAAAAGAAATCTGGTAAATGGAGAATGGTGACAGATTTAAGAGCTGTCAACAAGGTAATTCAAACTATGGGCCCACTACAATCTGGAATTCCTTTGTCTTCTCTATTACCAAAAGGATGGCCTCTTATAGTTATTGATTTGAAAGATTGTTTTTTCACTATACCATTACAAGAAAAGGATAGAGAAAAATTTGCCTTCACAGTGCCTACTTATAATAATTCCCAGCCTAATAGGAGATATCAATGGACTATCCTCCCACAGGGTATACCCAATAGTCCTACATTGTGCCAATATTTTGTAAGTAAGCCTTTGGAAATAATTCGTAAACAATTCCCCAAGTCCATAATTTATCATTACATGGATGACATCTTGTTATCTGATTCAAATAAAGATACTTTAGAAAGGATGTTTGAAGAAGTAAAGAAAGTCTTGCCTAGGTGGGGTTTACAAGTTGCCCTTGAAAAGATTCAAAGAGGAAATTCTATTAATTACCTAGGTTACAGAATAGGGTTAGAGAAAATTAAATGCAAAAGGCACAAATTAGGAGAGATGGGTTAAAGACTCTTAATGACTTCCAAAGATTGTTAGGAGACATTTCCAGTCTATGACCAGCTGTTGGGATAACACCTGATCTAATAGTTCATTTAAACAAAACCTTAGATGATGATAAAGATTTGAATAGTCCAAGAAAACTGACAGCTGAAGCAGAAAAGGAACTGACAATGATTGAGGAAAAATTACAGGAGGCACATGTGGATAGGGTGAACCCAAATCTTAGCTGCATCCTAGTCATATTGCCTTCCAGAATTTCTCATACAGGGATTCTAATGCAGAGGGAAGATATTATTTTAGAGTGGATATTTATACCTAATAAACCAAGTAAAAAATTAAAAACTTATGTGGAAAAAGTCTCTGAATTAATTATAAAAGGTAAACTGAGACTTCATCAACTAGCAAGTATAGATCCAGCAGAAATTATAGTGCCTTTTACTACTGAAGAAATAAAAAAGTTATGGGAAGACAATGACCATGGCAAAGAGCTTGTGCTAATTTTTTGGGAGAAATTAATAGCAACTATCCCAAAAGTGGTAGACTTAACCTCATAAAGAGAACTTCTTGGATTCTTCCTAGAATTGTACGTGATGCTCCAATAACTGCAGCCCATACGTTCTATACTGATGCAAATAAATCAGGGAAAGCAGGTTATAAGTCAGATGAATTGAGTAAGGTGGAACAAAGCCCTTATAATTCTGTCCAGAAGGCAGAATTATATGCCATTCTTATGGTGCTAAGGGATTTTAAAGAACCTCTTAATATAGTTACAGATTCACAATATGCAGAAAGAGTTATCTTGCATATGAAACTGCTGAATTTATACCAGATGACACAGAGTTGACTTCATTGTTTATCCAGGTACAAGACATAATCAGGAACAGGCTTTGTCTGATGTACATAACACACATCCAGTCCCATACAGGTCTGCCTGGTCCTCTAGCACAAGGCAACGTTGAGATTGATCAATTATTGATTGGAAGCATGTTGCAGGCCTCAGAATTTCATAAAAAGCATCATGTCAATAGTAAAGGCCTAAAGAAAGAATTTTCCATTACATGGCAACAAGCTAAGGACATTATAAAGAGATGTCCTATTTGTTCTTTCTATAATCAAATACCGTTGCCTGCAGGGAGTAACCCAAAGGGTACTAAAAGAAATGAAATCTGGCAGATGGATGTGTTCCACTTTATGGAATTTGGTAAATTAAAATATGTACACCATACCATAGACACGTATTCAGGTTTTCAATGGGCTACTGCCCTGAGCTCAGAAAAGGCTGATTCAGTAATCACACATTTATTGGAAGTTATGGCCATCATGGGTATACCTGCACAAATAAAGACAGATAATGGTCCAGCATATATATCTAAGAAAATGAAACGCTTTTTTGATTATTATAATATAAAACATATTACAAGTATACCAAATAATCCTACAGGTCAGGCAGTTATAGAAAGATCAAATCGTACTATAAAGGACATGCTGAACAAACAGAAAGGGACCGAAAATACCCTCAGAAATAGATTACGTCATGCTTTATTAACCTTGAATTTTCTTAACGCTAATGAGAAAGGAACGACAGTGGCAGAAAGACATTGGAGAATAGAAAAGTCTGCTGAACTAAATCAACTGATTTATTTCAAAGATGTGCTGACCTCTCAATGGAAGCCAGGAGATGTGCTACATTGGGGAAGGGGTTTTGCACTTGTTTCCACAGGAGAAGAAAAATTGTGGATACCATCAAAATTAATAAAGGTTCGATTTGAAGAGGAGAAACCTCTTGGAAAGGAGAAATGACAACTCATCCACAATGATGATATTCATACAGGTGGTAAGAAAAACATATAGTACGAGGGCAGGGTTCTCTTCTTATCTCTGCAGGAAAACACTCATCTTCAAAAAATTCAAGAGACCCTGGATGTTTGAATACTGACAGATGGAAACTATTTACAACCCAATAAGAATTGGCAAGAAAATCAAACAGGTCCCGTAAGTAAAATTATTCTACTCTTCTCTTTAAATATGTATTAATGTGCATTTATTTTTAATATAGAGAGCTGGTTTTGAAGTTGGACTATGGCTCAGTCCCTCTCCAATTCCAAGTCTGTTGGTAAGAGAAAAACCCAGAGTTTCTGGAGTTTCTGTCTCATGTCAAGAGCCATGATATGGGACAGAAAGAAATAATGAGTTTAGAAAACATCTTTGCTTTTCTTCATATCTATCATACTTTTCATTGAATATATCTATCATGCCTTTCATTGAATATATATATATATGTCTATATATGTCTATATGATTAATGTTTAAGTTTTTCACAATGAACAATGAGTTTTTCCTGAAGTGACATTTAAAGTTTCCAGGAAGAAGATGGGGCCTCACAACAACTCCACCTGGTTGATATGACGTCATGATACTGATAGCGCTACTACAAGACCTGTTTTGGGTACCACCTGCACAAGACAGTTCCAACTTGGTTAGCTGAAATGGTGCACATCTTATACAACATTCTGGCCAGACCTGCACAAAATACTCAGAGACTATTTGCAATTTTAAAAGACATTGATCTTGAAATTTAACCATCATTTTACTTTCACAGGATCCCCCAGAAAGAACGTCGCCCCCATGACAGCTGGAAGTAATTCTAGAGGACGATGTCCCCTCTCCCGGTAAAGTTTGCCCCTGGGTTTAGGGACATCATTTAGGGGTTGATTATAATTAGTATATGGTTGAGGGTTGGGGGAGGAATTTTATAAGCTCAGGGATCATTTGAAAAAAAAAAGAGGGATAATGGGATGATGGGATAATAGATTGGTACTTGTTGGTACTTGTGAGTTATTGTTTTGAGACAAATATATTGGTATCGATTCTTATATATTGATACAAAGTGAAATTATATTAACTATTGTATGCATGCACGTTTCTACCTCTGTTTAAAACATTTTTTTATGTATTGACAAATATTGTATTGATATATATATTGTATATATTTACCATATTGTAGTGTACATTTCTGCCTCTGATTAAGATACTTATATATTGTTTGTGTATTGATATATATTTACCATACTGTAATGTATATTTGTACATTGTTTATATTTGGAGGTCATTGTCCTCATTTGTTTCACAGTCGTTTATTGTCTTAGTCTTTAAGTTAGATAGGTATTGAGAATTATATAGATCAATAGTATTCTAAGTTTGTCATTTATAATTAGACTAATCAGGTTCTTTAGATACATAGAGATTATACTCAGTATAGACATATAATCTTCAACCTCTTCAAAGAGCTGTAGAAAATGACCTTTAATCTAACTCAGAGTTTTGTGGTAGTGAGACACAATTGCTCCTGGCAACACCGCTCTATTCCCGAGAGAATGTTGAGCACCAAAGACACTCCACCTGGTGCCTTTCTTCTTGGCTGAACTGGCCTTTGGGCAAAGAAATGCCCATACCTGAACCACTGACAGAAATACAGAGTATCTGTGAATGGAAAAAACAGGACTGTCATATCCTGCCAAGACAGGGTAAGATAGTTTTGAAAAGTTTCTTGCCTTTGAAAATGGTATGTCAGTTATGTTAGGCCTTAGCCAAAGTTGGTTGCTTCAGTGCTGCAAACGTGACTTTGGGTGATTGCCCAGGTAGCTAGTTGTCTCTGTGATTTGTTGCATGTTTTGGAAGTTGTTTGATTGCACTTCCTAATTACTCAGGTAACGTTATTTCCCTTCTCAGATATTCGATGGGGTTGAAGATTATATAAATGTAGTTACTTTCCACTCATGACTTGGCCAAGCTATTTATTATACAAGACCTAAGCTAGTTAGAATAGGATATTTGTACTTATTGTATATAATTTCATAGTAGGTTTAGAACTCTCTTACTTAAACAAAAGGGGGAGGTGTTGCGGGAGGTCCTTCCGCTCCTCCAGCCAATAGCCGCTGAGATACCAGCCCATTGGGGCGTGGTCTCTCTCCCTTTAAAAAAGTGGCCACTTCCCTCCTCGCTCTCTCTTACTTTCTGCTCCACTTCCAGTGACTAGACTCCCTTCCTGATTGTGCAGAGGGCTGTTGTCTGGGACGGTGATCTGTAAGTTTTTTCCCCTTTAAATAAATAACCATTATATTAATCATAATTCCAAACTAGCGTGGGATTGTTTGTGACTTACACCTTCGCCTTCAAGCAGGTGTACATGTGCTACAGTGAGCAGGTGTACATGTGCTACAGTGAGCAGGTGTACGTGTGCTACAGTGAGCAGGAGTACATGTGCTACAGTGAGCAGGTGTACATGTGCTACAGTGAGCAGGTGTACATGTGCTACAGTGAGCATGTGTACGTGTGCTATGGTGTCAGGAGCCATTTCCCCCCAAAATTATTGCAGGGACCATTGCCCTGGGGAATTTGCAAAGAGCCCCACACCCCAACGGAATTTAGAACTGTTTTATTGGCAGAGCCTATCCCACACCCAATTATCTGTTAACAGAGAGCTATCTGTTAGCGGAACCTGCCTCACATTTCAACTATCTAGAGAACTAGGTGTGTCAACTCGTGACCTCCTGACCGAGGAATAGTGACCTGACCGATCATAACCTCCTGGCCGACGACCTCGTGACCGGCTTGGTCCATCTTGCTGCAAGATCCCTTCTTACCCTGGTCATGCCCCTGCCCCCCCAAATTCCTCATCCAGGGGCTATATAAGCCGCTGCCATGACGCTAATAAACAGAGGCTTTGACAAACCCTGCTTGGCCTCCTTCCTGTCTTCCGCCCATGTCTTTCAGGTAGCGCCTCTCCGGGACCCTGGAATAACTGACCAGCCAGGCGGGTTACAATCCCTAGACTAACTGACTTGCCAAGGCAGTCTACACTACGGTGAGCAGGTGTACATGTGCTACAATGAGCAGGTGTACATGTGCTACAGTGAGCAGGTGTATGTGTGTTTTGGTGAGCAGGTGTACATGTGCTATGGTGAGCAGCTGTACATGTGCTATGATGACCACGTATGTGTGCTATGGTGTGTGGAGGCACACAGAGGGCCTTTTCCACCCCCTTGACTAAAGGTCAGAGAGTCTGAGCTTTTATTTTATTTTTTTTTTTTGAGACAGAGTTTCTCTTTAGTTATTGGAGCCTGTCCTGGAACTAGCTCTTGTAGACCAGGCTGGCCTCAAACTCACAGAGATCCGCCTGCCTCTGCCTCCCAAGTGCTGGGATTAAAGGCGTGCGCCACCACCGCCCCGCTGAGCTTATTTTATTCTTTCAAAGTGGTTGATAACAGGTGTGACTACAAATAAGATATCCTGACCTAGGTCATGGTTACTTGGTGTTTTGGACATTAAGATGGCTCATAGAGGTGGATCTGCTCCACCTTCACTAAAGGTGAAAGAATTTAAACCTATTCCTGCCCCTTTGTTTTAAAATAGGAGGTTTGACATAGGGATTGGCAGCATACTGGATAGTTGGTCTAGGGTGTCTTCGCTGTATATCCCGCTCAAAACTTCAAATGCTTTACTCAGGAAATAATGGCTTGATGTCTCAAGTCCTAAAGCCAGTAACTGTTCTGGTTGTCCTTTGTGTCATGTTAAAGCAGTCTTTTGCCTTCTTCTCCCCCTTTGGGATGGGCTATATAAACACAGGGAAAATGAATGCAGGCAAATTCAGCATTCACTGAGTTGCTCTCCCCAGCACTATCCTGTGTCTCTGTATTTCATATCTCTGTTCTACCTAACATTTCTAATCCTCACGCCCCTACCCTGGAACATACGAACCCATCCTGGCAGGACTGTAACAGAAGTCACCCCAAAATGTGATTTACGACAATGGTGCACAGGTCTACATGTGCTACGGTGTGGAGGTGTTGGTCAGAGGACAGTCTCGAATGTCAGGCATCTCCTTCCGCCTGGTTTGATACAGCCCCTCTTGTATGATTCCTCACTTGCACACAGGAGGCTGGCTGGGCCTCTCCTGTCCCCACCTCCCATTCGGTCAGAGAAGCACTGAGACTACAGATGTGAGATACCACATCCGGGTTTCTGTGTGTTCCAGCCATCTGAACTCAGGCCCTCATGCCGTGTGGCAAGTGCCGTTCCCACTGAGCATCTGCCAACCCAGAATGCAGCTCTTGTACCGTACAAGCTTCTGTCAGGGTCCGTGGGGGTGTGCTCTCATTTTTCTTACGAGCCTTATTCCAGCTGTAGGTTCTTTGTTTATGGGCTGTTGTTGTTACTTCTGTTGTTGTTGTTGTTGTTGTTGTTTGAGACAGGTCTCACTCACTGTATAGCCTTGGCTAGCCTGGAACACGCAATTAAGCCTTAGCGACCTGCTTAAAATAAATAATTGCACAGAATGCTTATATCTGGTAAATTACTCTATGGTTGCGATGGATTAAGACAAAATATTACCACTCTTTAGTCATGTATGAACTAACAGAAGACATGAATGAGCAAACACCTCTTATCCTGGGACATATGATTGATTACCGCTTCTTTGCTGGCTCTAGCACTGGCCTTATCGATTGTATCAGAGTCTAGGTAAGGCTTATTCACGTAAAACCCTGAGGTCAGGTGTGGTGGCTCATGCCTTTAGTCCCAGCACTCTGGAGTCAGAAGCAAGAGGATGTCAGTAAAATAAAGCCCCGTGCAATGGCCTCTGCTTCCTCATGTCATCTGATAATTGTCCCAATGCTTGCATGTTTCTGATGATCTGGAACAGTGACATCTGGAAAGCATGGCATCTCAGTTCTGAGACCACTGATTGTATTACCTTTAAAAAGTCTACTATTGAGGCTGGAGAGATGGTACAGAGGTTAAGAATACTGACTGCTCTTCCAGAGATCCTGAGTTCAATTCTCAGCAATCACATGGTGGCTCACAAACATCTGTAATGAGATCTGGTGCCCTCTTCTGGTCTGAAGGCGGGCAGAATATTGTATACATAATAAATAAATAAACTTAAAAAAAAGTTCGCTATTGGAGAAACTTGGTGCTAGGGAAATTCCCAGGAATCCACAAGGATGACCCCAGCTAAGACTCCTAGCAGTAAAGGAAAGGGTGCCTGAACTGACTCTGCCCTGTAATCCGATTGGTGAATACCCTAACTCTCATCATATAGAACCAACAAACTTTAGACCGATAGCTGTAGAGCCCGCATGGGACAGAGCTGGGCCCTCTGCATGTGGGCAACAGTTGTGTGACTTGGTTTTTTGGGGGGTCCCTGGCAGTGGGACCAGGATCTATCCCTGGTGCATGAGCTGAACTTTTGGAGCCCGTTCTTTGTGGTGGGATGCCTTGCTTGGCCTTGATGCAGTGGGGAGAGGCTTGGTCCTGTCTCAACTTTGTTGACACCCCATGGTCCTTACCTTTTCTGAGGGATGGATCGGGAATGGGTTGGTGGGGAGTAGGGAGGAGCAGGAAGAGCGGTGAGAAGGGGAACTGTGGTTAGTATATAAGATAAGAAAAATACATAATTTTAAAAAAAAATCCTCTATTAAGGGCTGGAGAGATGGTCCAGTGGTTAAGAGCACGCACTGCTCTTGCAGAAGACCAGAGTTTGGTTCCCTGTACCCACACTGGGTAGCTCGCAACTGCCCGTAACTCCAGCTCCAGGGCATCTGATGACCTCTTCTGGCCTCGGTGGACAACTGCACACCCTTGACATACATAATCCACACATATACACGCATACACACACGGGAAGAAAGGCTGCTTTTAAAAGATCTAGATTCTCGGGGGCTGAAGAAATAGCTCAGTGGTTAAGAGCACTGACTTGTCTTCCAGAGGGCCCAGGTTCAATTCTCAGCACCCACATGGCAGCTCACAATGGTCTGTAACTCCAGAATCCAACACCCTTGCACAGACATACATGCAGGAAAAACACTAATGTGTACAAAATAAAAATAAATTATAAAAAAATCTATATTCTCAAACATAAATTACAGATCTCGATTATGTTTCTTTCCAGATAGGAAGATAAAACAACAACAATAACAAGAAACGGTTTTAGATTTGCCCAAAAGGATTGGCTCTTAGTTATAGATTTCTGCATCACTAAACTAACTAAATAAATAACTGATCAATTTCTGTGTGTCAAGTACCATTTGAGCATTTTGAATCTATTAATGCTTCTTCACAATAATCCTAAAATATCTTTATTTTCATTTTACACATGAGAAAGCTCAAACACAGAGATTAATCAAAGATCTTGCCCCGTATCCTAAGTGGTTGAGTTAAGATTTGGATCCCAGGCCCTCTGTTTAAGGATATGTCCCCTAATAGTTGCTTGAAAGGCGCTGACAACAGAGTTCAAACATCTTTCTTCACAAAAGCATCTAAACATCCCTTAGACCTCAGCTGCCTATGCGGCTCCCAAGGCACTGGCCCTGAAAAGAACCAAGACGCTAAGCAGCACCGATGACAGAGCCTGACAAGGTCAGAAGGAAAATGTTTCTTCAGCGCACAAAAACCTGAAAATCCCCATGACCCCATTCTCCCACACAACCGCTTTTAACAGGGTGAGAACCGCTGATCTAGAGTATGACCATTAGTAAAATGGCAACTGTTGAGATTTACTTAATGTGTATGATTGTTTTGACTGTATGCCAGTATGTGTATGAATGCTTTGACGGTGTGCACATATGTGCGTCACGTGCCTGCCTGGTGCCAGATCACCTAGAACTGGAGTTATGGATAGTTGTCAGCCACCAGATGGATGCTGGAAACTGAGCCTGTGGCCTATGCCAGAGTAACAAATGCTCTTAGCCACTAAGCCATCTCTCTGACACCATGTCGTTGGATTTTAAATCACACCTGGGGTTACTTAATATTTAATATTTTAGATCTGTCCTTGGAACATTTGTCAACTTAAAAAAAACAGGATCATCAATTCTGTAGTTGTCTTTTGCTTTTTGCAAAGCTAGCTGAGTCAGCTGCCTGCATGTAATTTACCAGACTTGAGTTATTTAGTACATTTGCCTATACTTACCGGGGCTTAAAGCTACAGAAACATTGTTAGTAATTGTTTAAACTCCAACTTTTAAAATAAAGGCTTATTTTATTTATTTTTTAAATTTTATGTGAATGTTGTTTTGCCTGCAAGCCATATGTGTATCTATTGCCTGAAGAGGGCATCAGATTCCCTGAAACTGGAGTTGCAGATGGTAGTGTCTCCGTGTGGATGCTGGTTATCAAACCCTGGGTCTCTGCAAAAGCAGTACTCTCTTGTAACTGCTGAGTCATCGCTCCAGCCACCGAATTTTAAACTTTTTGACATTGCTAACAAGCATGTTCATCTTGTCACTAAGTCCAAAAAAATTATGCTCAATGTATATTCCTACAGGCTATGTGTTGACCTGTTTTTTAAATTTATTATTTGACAACTGCATACATGTGTATAATGCATTCTGATCGTGCTCACTCCATAGCCTTTATATCCCTCCCAACCCTGCCAATCCCTGCCCACTGCCCTTCACACTTTCAGGGGCTTTCTATGTTCAGTTTTTGTGATCCACTTAGTTTAACCAGGGTTGCCCACATGGCTACACTATGCCACTGTCCCCTAGAGATGAGGGATCACCAGGGGCTACAGCACTGAAGACAGTGACTTCCCCTCTCCTAGCAACCGTCAATTGTCAATAGCCTCAGAGAAGGAGAGAGCCTGTTAACCTGTCAATCCCAAAAGTTTGCTACTGTCTACAATTTATTTTTGTAGAAACTATCTTTAGACTTGTTTATTTCACGCATATCAGTGTTTTGCCAGCAAAGAGAAGTGTGTACCATGTGCATGCCTAGTACCCACAGAGGTGAGAAGGCAAGATCAGATCTCCTAGTACTGCTATGCCCAGATCGCACAGTCCCCCCAAAACCAACCAGGAGACTAGTATGTAAAAGCAAAGAGTCTTTACTCTTTTTTTGTTTTTTTTTGGTTTTTCGAGACAGGGTTTCTCTGTGGTTTTGGAGCCTGTCCTGGAACTAGCTCTTGTAGACCAGGCTGGTTTCGAACTCACAGAGATCCGCCTGCCTCTGCCTCCCGAGTGCTGGGATTAAAGGCGTGCGCCACCACCGCCCGGCTTTTTTGGATTTTTTGAGACAGGGTTTCTCCGTAGCTTTTGGTTCCTGTCCTAGAACTAGCTCTTGTAGACCAGGCTGGCCTCGAACTCGCAGAGATCCACCTGCCTCTGCCTCCCGAGTGCTGGGATTAAAGGCGTGCGCCACCACCGCCCGGCTTTTTTGGATTTTTTGAGACAGGGTTTCTCCGTAGCTTTTGGTTCCTGTCCTAGAACTAGCTCTTGTAGACCAGGCTGGCCTCGAACTCACAGAGATCCACCTGCCTCTGCCTCCCGAGTGCTGGGATTAAAGGCGTGTGCCACCACCACCCGGCTGAGTCTTTATACTTTTTTGGTTTTTTTGTTTGTTTGTTTGTTTTTTGGGTTTTTTTTGTTGTTGTTTTCTGAGTCTTTATTTTTACACAAGTTTGCAAACTCAGTCTCTCCATGTGTCCAACATATTGGCATGATCAGAGAGCAACAAACTCAGTTGGGGTTGGGTTTTGTAGTAGCAAAAGTGGGGGTGAGGGATTTCTAAGGTTCAGGACCCCTAATTGACTGACATCTGTCTAGAAGCGTCCTGGTGAAAAGTGATGGGTGTGTGCTGGCGGGAGATCTTATCTACAATTGTTGGAACGTTAGGAATTTCCTTTTGGGAGGTCTCTTCCTGGGTGGTACCTGGGTGGCCTCAGTTTGTAGTCTTTCTTGGAACCAGGGTAAACTACTGAGACTCAGGCTTCTATTGAGCTTGTCACGGCTGGTCCTCCAAGTACTACAGTCACAGACCGTTGTGACCCGGGGCTGAGAAATGAACCAGGGTCCTCAGAAAGAGCAAAAAGTATGCGGGACAGCGGTGGTACACTCCTTTAATCCCCAGAGGCAGGCGGATCTGAGTTCAAGACCAGCCTGCAGTATGAAGCAAGTTCCAGGACAGTAAGAGCTACAAAGAGAAACCCTGTCTTGAAAAACAGAAAAGTGGCCAGGCATGGTGGCGCACGCCTTTATTCCCAGCACTTGGGAGGCAGAGGGAGGTGGATCTTTGTGAGTTTGAGGCCAGCCTGGTCTATAAAGTGAGTTCCAGAACAGCCAAAGATACACAGAGAAACCCTGTCTTGAAAAACCAAAAAGAAAAACAAAAAAGCAAAACGAAACAAAAAAAATGTTCTTTAACTTAGAAATCTAACTGAAACGAATCTGAGCTGGATTATTAAGTCTGTTGATACAAAGACACCTTGTGTACAGATATTCTAGTGCAGAATGACCCTTTGCGGTAGTTCACTGCTCTGATATCCATGTTCCTTTTTGTTTCATTTCATTTCATTTGGGGTTTTGTTTGTTTGTTTGTAGCCTCATCTGGCCTAAAATTTTCTACGTAGCCCAGGCTGACCTTGAACTCATGATCCCAGCTTGCTAAATGCTGGGATCACAACTACAAGCCATCACAGCTACTTTGTGTTCTTTTCATTCATTTTAATTTTATTTGATAGTAGATGAATTTGTTATTTTTTTTACTTATTTCAAGATTTTTTTAGACAAGGTCTCACTATGTAGCCTTCGCTGGCTGGGAAGTCTAAACCAGGCTGGCCTCGAACTCACAGAGATCTGCCTGCCTCTACTGCCCAAGAGCTGGGATTAAAGGCAAACACCATCATGCCAGTCAAACTTGCTTTTGTTTACCTACCTCTTTCTCATGAAATAAAGTAATAGCTGAACCAGTAATAAAACTCAGCAGGTATGGGCTGGAGAGATGGCTCAGAGGCTAAGAGCACTGGCTGCTCTGCCAGAGGTCCTGAGTTTGATTCCTAGCAACCACATAGTGGCTTACAACCATCTGTAATGAGATCTGGTGCCCTCTTCTGGCCTACAGGGATACATGCAGGCAGAATATTGTAAAGATAATAAATAAATCTTTAAAAAAAAGACTCAGCAGGTAAAAGCATTTGCTATCCAATTCTATTCCTGGGATCCAGGGTGGGAGACAAATCAACTTCTGAAACTTGCCCTGTGACTGCCACATGTGCCATGATATGCACATGTCTGCAATCACTCATCATACATACATTATTAATGATAAAATAATAATTTATTTTCTTTTTGGTTTTTTGAGACAGGGTTTCTCTGTAGCTTTGGGGTCTGTCCTGGAACTAGCTCTTGTAGACCAGACTGGCCTTGAACTCACAGAAGTCTGCTTGTCTCTGCCTCCCAAGTGCTGGGATTAAAGGCATGCACCACCACTGCCCGGCTTATTTTCATATATTTATTTACAGATTCACTAATCAAAAGAAAGAAAGCTGATTGGAAATTATTTTGCTGTGGGGTATCCACCAGAGAAGACTGCTCGGACCTGGGTTTAAGGAGTTAGAAAGTCTTTATTAGCCAGCCAGCAACTACTCTGAGTGTTAGGGTCCCAGTGTGGCCCTGAGCCTTTCTCAGGGTGAGCTTTTAAACACAAAGACCATGTTCTGGATTGACACACTCCAGTTAACAAGAACAGTTAGCAGAATTGGAACTACAGATGCCAAAAATCAAGGTTTTGAGACATTCCCAGAACTATGGACTATGATGAATTTGGTCTTTGTTATCATTTTGGCAGGTGGTGCTGTCTATGTGCTGAGTTTTATGGCATAAATAGTACTTCCGTCATGGAGTCAGTGTGCTAAGATCTGGGGCCCTGTTACAACATAACAGAAAAAAAAATACTTGGCTCTCTGCAGTTTTTTGTTGTGGTGGTGGTTGGTTGGTTTGGTTTTGGTTTTTATTGTTGTTGTTGTTTGGTTTTCGAGACAGGGTTTCTCTGTGTAACAGTCCTGGCTATCCTGGAACCAGCTCGAACTCACGGAGACCCGCCTGCCTCTGCTTCCCGAGTGCTAGAATTAAAGGTGTGTGCCACTAGGCCCGGCCTCTGCACAGTTTTAGAGAGTCTTCCTTTTCCACACTTCTGGGGCCCCAGAGCCTCCCCGCACACCTTTGTTTGACCATTTTCAATCTGAAGGCCGTGCTTTTAACATAGGAGAAAAACTAAGAGTCCAACTTACCTATCACTAATCCACGTGACTCGGTCAGCCCCAAGCATCAAACCTCCCATTCTGCTCTAAATGCGACATAAAAGTCCTGGGCTTAGCCGGGCGGTGGTGGCGCACACCTTTAATCCCAGCACTCGGGAGGCAGAGGCAGGCGGATCTCTGTGAGTTCGAGACCAGCCTGGTCTACAGAGCTAGTTCCAGGACAGGCTCCAAAGCCACAGAGAAACCCTGTCTCGAAAAACAAAAACAAAAAAACAAAACAAAACAAAAAAAGTCCTGGGCTTTTCGCATCTTTGCAGCCTTCACTCACTTGGGCTTTAACGTCCCTGGTGACATTTTTCAGATTTGCAGCATCCTCTCTGTCCCTCCTTAGTCCTGACTCCTTATTCTGTTCTGTCTGCATTGTCTATTGGAGCCAGACGTAATAAGAAAATGCCCCATTCTATTACAGTGACTTCTTCAGGCACCTTCTTCTACTCAGTCATTTCAAATTATGTAACCATAATTAAATTTTTGAAAGCAGTTAAACTTCTCTTGATCATGGAACGTATGGTAAAAAGCAAAGAACAGGCACCTGGTAAAACTTTAATAAGTGATGATATGTGAATAGAATTCTCATTATTCTGTGTCATCTTTTCTTAGAGAATTAAAAGTTCTTTCATTTTAGAGGGGATGTTCTTTTCTGAGAGTCTCTTGTAGGCCAGGATACCCTTGAACTCCTGATCCTACTGCCTTGCCACTCCTACATGCTGGAATTACAGGCATGTGCTACCATGTTAGCTAATTTTTTTTCCCTTTGGTTTTTTCTTTTTTTTTTTTTTTTTTTTTTTTTTTTGGTTTTTCGAGACAGGGTTTCTCTGTGGTTTTGGAGCCTGTCTGTCCCGGAATTAGCTCTTGTAGACCAGGCTGGCCTCAAACTCCCAGAGATCCGCCTGCCTCTGCCTCCCGAGTGTTGGGATTAAAGGCGTGCGCCACCACCACCCGGCTGGCTAAATTTCTTTTAAAATAACATTTTAGATATAACTGGCTACTCCTAGTGTCATAAAAATTATAACTTTAGGTGCCCATTTTCATCCTATGGTCCTGTCACTGTCACTTCCAGAGTGACAGACCCACAGCCTGATGCCTCTTTTCTCGCTAAGGGCTGCAGAGGAATTAAGAAGCAGGAACAAACATTTTGAAGGAAGATGTATTCTTTCTAAGAAATGAAGTTGCCTTCTGTATTAGGGACAATCTGTTCTTTTGTTTTTGTTTTTGTTTTTTTTTTTTTTTTTTTTTTTTGGTTTTTCGAGACAGGGTTTCTCTGTGGCTTTGGAGGCTGTCCTGGAACTAGCTCTGTAGACCAGGCTGGTCTCGAACTCATAGAGATCCGCCTGCCTCTGCCTCCCGAGTGCTGGGATTAAAGGCGTGCGCCACCATCGCCCAGCTAGGGACAATCTGAAAGAGAGCCCACCCCCTCTGCTTGTATCTCCTTATGTTACAAACTCTACTTAGTTGTTCTAGGTGCAGTCAGTTACATCAAGGAATCTGGGCCAGGTGGTGGCGGCACACACCTTTAATCCCAGCACTCAGAGGCATAGAAAGGCAGATCTCTGTAAGTTTGAGGCCAGCCAGGTTTACGGAGTAAGTCCCAGGACAGGTTCCAAAGCTACAGAGAAACCCTGTCTCAAAAAGAAAGAAGGAAAGAAAGAAAGAAAGAAAGAAAGAAAGAAAGGAAGGAAGGAAGGAAGGAAGGAAGAAAAAAGAGAAAAAGGAATTTTGTTTCCTGTTATAGGCGGCTGCTTGTTTGTTCCTGGCCACCTAGACCCCAGAAATAACCACACAAAAACTGTATTAATTAAATCACTGCTTGGCCTATTAACTGTAGTTTCTTATAGGCTGTCTCTTACATCTTAATTTAAAGCATTTCTATTAATCTGTGTATTGTTATGTGGCTGTGGCTTACTAGCAAGGTTCCGTCTGTCTCTGGTGGGGCCATATGGCTTCTCCTGACTCCGCCTTCTTTCTCCCAGCATTCAGTTTAGTTTTCCCTGCCTACCTCTATTCTGCCCTGTGCAGGCCAATCCAGATTCGTTATTCATTAACCAATAAAAGCAACACATATACAGAAGGACTTCCTATACCAGTTTCCTGCTCTTTCCCACCAAGATAAAGTTGCTATGAATTCATAACTGTTACCTCTGGGAAAGTTATAAAACAAAGACAATCCCCATCCCTGCTTCCCCTAATGAAAGACCTCTGGATTGGGGAGACTCTCATTCAAGTCTCAGGATAACATGACCCCCCTCAGGAACTCACAAGAGACCACCCTTGCTGCAATCACAGGTACCAGCGCTGGGGCCGAGACTCATATCCCACACAGAGAAGGAGTTCAACCTCGAGTAGCTGGGAGAAGGGGTAGTTAAGGGAAGAAACCACAACCCAGTAATCCAAAGGGGGTAAGGAGGGCGTCATTGGAAAATTCTGAAAATACCAGTGATCATTGAAAATTCCAAAAATACCAGTGATAATCACAAGAGGGTAACTCCTGTTTCTCAAGATTAGTCTCAAGATTATAATCTAACTTTATCTTCAGCTAGTTCCTGAAACAGAGTCACTGAACTGGTTAGTCTAGATTTCTGATTCTTCTCTTCCTGCTTAGATCATTGGCTCTATTTTTTCTGCTAGGGGGTTCTGGATTAATCCAGGTCTTTCACTAGCATTTGCTATGTAGCCCAGCTGTTCTCAGAAATGCCTATGCTGTGGGCTGTGTCTAAACCCACCAAAACACATGTGGCCAGCTCTGGGTCCAGAGCCAACAAGACTATGAGAAAAATCCCAACTTTGGAGAAGCTAGAGCACATTTGAGCCATATCTGGCTATTGTTTGGCTTTTTATTTTCTAGGGAATTAAGAAGCCCTGAAACCTGCCAATCTTTCTCAGGCACCTGCATCACTCTGCCTCTAACTTAACACAATTAAAAAACAAAAACACAGGTGTGGTGGTACATACCTTTAATCCCAGTACTTGGGAGGCAGAGGCAGGGGGATCTCTGGAGTTTGAGGACAGCCTGGTCTACAGAGTGAGTTCCAGGACAGCCAGGGCTGTACACAGAAACCCTGTCTCGAAAAACCAAAAACACAACAAAACAAAAGAAAAAAAAAGCCAAACAAACAAATACACCATGCTGGGAGGTGATGGTACACGCCTTTAATCCCAGCACTCAGGAGGTTGAGGCAGACAGATCTCTGAGTTTGAGACCAGCCTGGACTACTGAGCTAGTTCCAGGACAGCCAGGGCTATACAAAGAAACCTTGCCTTGAAAAGCAGAAATAAACAAACAAAATCAAAAACAAACCCAAACCAAACAAACAAAAAAAGCAAATAAACAAAAAACTAAACAAACAAAAAACAAAAACCGTGTTCCTATACAAGAGGACAAACAAGTTCAATATGTAAGGCAAACAAAAAATTGTATTATGAGGTATTAAACTAAACTAAGGTTACTGATAATTTCAAACTGTCTTTATATTTATACACTAGTGTTTTAGACAAAACTTAAACAAAGCTTTATCATTAATGTCATAAGTAAATTTTAAGATTGCAAAAGTCTGGCTGACATACTGAATCCACAATATAAAATGCCGGCAATGGGTGTTTCTGCAGAGTCCTAAGGTAGATTAGTGGTTATGAGAAGACGCTGTGATGAGAGGTGGGACTGACGACTTCATGAGGACAGTTTGCTCCTTTAGGGCGGTGCACATGTTCTGGGTTAGACAGTGATGGTGTTTGCAGGGCAGCACGAAAACACCAAACCCATCCACTCAGGAATTTAGTGAATTACAACTCGCTAAAAACCCCAGAAGTGCATTTAAATGATGCTCTGCAAAAAGGTTATGTCATGTGACTTTTATCTCAGCGCCCTCTGTTCTGCTCTAGCATTTTAAATTCAGTATTATCAAACATAAGAGAAAATATAAAATACACATTTGTAGCCAGGCATGGAGGTGTAAGCCATTTTTTAATCGCAGCACTCAAGCGGCAGAGGAAGGCAGATCTCTGTAAGTTGGAGTCAATCCTGGTCTACATAGTGAGTTGTTTCAGGACAGCCCGTAAGACCCTGTCTCAAAAAGAAAGAGACAGAAAAGAAAGAAAAAGATAAAAATGGGGAGGGGGGGGAGGAAAAAAAGGAAGGAAGGAAATCCACAGAAGGGAAGGCCAATAAAGATAAGCTGATCAGAATGAAAAGTAAGTGCAGTCAATGCTATGTCCAAACAGTCATTGCACTAACTAGTACAACTAGGGACAGAAGTGTGGGAAGAGAGCAAGCCATGGCAGCCTGGATTTCCTGCATTCTCCTACTGCCACCTGGTGGCCGTGGGTCTCCAAACCTGGCAGAGCCCTGCTCTCAGGACACTCCCATTGCCTGGCTAGTCTCTCCCAGCTTGACCTTTTCTATTGGAAGGGAAGTAAAATGAGATTTTCAGCAGGGTTTGACAAGCCAACAGGTCGATAGCTAGAAAGGGAAGTCTTAACTCAGAGAAGAGGCTGCAGAGGCAGCCACCACGCCTCAGATGTCCCCCACTCACGCCGCCAGTATACGTCTGGAGTTTACCTTTTGCTCCATCGATACTGCAGAGACTAAAACTAGTAGAAATCTGTGTTTTCAGATTTGTGTTTATCCCAGCATTACTCACGTCGGCGAAAATATGGAACCATCCAAGATATCCGTCAACAGACGACTGGATAACGGAAATGTGCTAGATACATACAATGGTTTTTTATCCCACCATAAAGAACACTGAAATCATATCTTTTGCAAGAAAATGTATGGGATTTCAGATCATCCCATTAAGCAAAATAGACTGGATAGGAAGACGAATAGCAAGTCTTCTCTCGTATGCAGTATCTAGGATATGAAAGTGTAAGGGGGACTATGATGAAGAAAGGGTCTCAGTAGAGCGGGAAGGACAAGAGAGAAAACGAGGAAAGAAAGAGCATGTGTTTTCTTTCATACGCGTGTTGGTGACACTAGAACGCACTCGGGAAGCCAGGAATGTTAAACACGCTGGTTGTCTCTTTAAAGAAAGGGGCATATACCCCAAAAGGTGGGAACGGATGTGGTTAATAGTCTGGCAGCTTCTTCACTATCTGTAAGGCCAGACCACACCTGGCTCCCCCAGACTCCTGTGTTTATTTCAGCTACCCTCCCCAGACCCTTTTCTTGAGCACTGTTTCTCAGTCAACCTATAGAACCCATCCTATGGGAGATGCCACATGTACTTTACAAATGGGAGCAAAAGTGGTTTATAGCCTGGTGACCTTTGTGCTGTACGTATGACCAAGACCACACTTCCTCCAGATCCTTAAAAAGTCACATGCAATCAGTCTATAGACTCCATCTTTATGGAAGAGGTCATACGTACAACAAATGTCATTGCATGTTTTAACATTTATTGTGTCCAC
This sequence comes from Chionomys nivalis, assembly GCF_950005125.1. Classification (NCBI taxonomy): domain Eukaryota; kingdom Metazoa; phylum Chordata; class Mammalia; order Rodentia; family Cricetidae; genus Chionomys; species Chionomys nivalis. The sequence goes on along the minus strand of NC_080086.1, from coordinate 148,344,673 downwards.
CAGACTAACCTGATTATCATCAGGAAACATTTTCCCAAATGGTGCAGTAATTAATTATGCCTGAAATAAACAGGCTCGTGTCAAGTTTAGACCAATACTGCCTAAAGTCGGGTGAAGCCAGACTTTCTTCTGGCTTCATGGACTGCCCCTCTGCTGGTCTCAGTGGCTGCAGAGAGCCCCATGTATGTAGGACACAAACAGAAGCACACACTTGTGTGTGTGTGACTTGACAGTGGAAAGGGGATTATCTGTGAGAAAGAAAGGACCCAGCAGGAGAGAAGAGGAGTAAGGGAAGGGTAGGGGAGGTGCAAACATGAGCAAGTATACATGTGTGTGAGAATGTCATTACGAGACTATTATTTTCTTTGTTAAATTTTTATTTTATTTTATGTGTATGAGTGTTTTGTCTGCATGTATGTCTATGCACTCATGCATATCTGCTGCCCATAGAGACTAGAAGGGGATATCAGGTCCCCTGAAACTGGAGTTATTGATGGTTATAAGCTACCATGTGGTGTGGGGAATCGAACCCAGGTCCTTTGGAAGAGCAGCCAGTGACCTTAATTGCTGAGCCATCTCTCCAGCTCTGAAACCTATTATTTTTTTTATATTAACTAAAAATTTTAAATTGTTGCTGTTGTTCTGAGGCAGGATTTCAATACGAACCCTGAAATTTGTTGTGAAGCCCAGGTTGAACTCAAATTTGTGGCAATTCTCTCGCCACACCTTTGAAAGTACAGAAACTGCGCATTCCCACTATCATGCTAGACAGAAAAAAAAGATGCAGGCATTGCATGTGTGAGGCACACACTCTACCATGGAGCTACATTCCCAGCCCTAAAATTGTTTTCTTAAAAAAAAAAAAAATTGTAGACCAGCCTGGTCTATAAGAGCTAGTTCCAGGACAGGCTCCAAAGTCACAGAGAAACCCTGTCTCAAAAAACCAAAAAAAAAAAAAAAAAAAAAAAAAAAATTATCTTTGTGGGGCTTACATCCTTGCAGGGCGAGACAGGGTAGCATAAACAAATGAGAGGTGTGCATATCAACTTTAATGCATCTTATTATCCCAGTCCGATGAGTAAGAAGGATGTGATGTACATGCCTAGCACATGAGAGGCTGACACGGGATAATCATGTATTCAGTTCCTTCCTGGACTACAACAGGGAAACACCGTCTCAAAACAAGAATGAAACTAACAAGCTGGGTGGTGGTGGCGCATGCCTTTAATCCCAGCACTCAGGAGGCAGAGGCAGGCGGATCTCTGTGAGTTCGAGACCAGCCTGGTCTACAAGAGCTAGGTCCAGTCGGGCGGTGGTGGCGCACGCCTTTAATCCCAGCATTTGGGAGGCAGAGGCAGGCGGATCTCTGTGAGTTCGAGACCAGCCTGGTCTACAAGAGGTAGTTCCAGGACAGGCTCCAAAACCACAGAGAAACCCTGTCTCGAAAAAAAAAAAAAAAAAAAGAAACTAACAATGTTGTTAAAGGTATATAAAAAAATACAACAGTAAATCTGTAATGAATAGTTTTTTTTTAAAAAAAAAGATGTATTATGTAGACAGTGCTCTGCTTGCATGTCTACCTGAATTCCAGAAGACGGTGCCAGACGCATTAGAGATGGTTGTGAGCCACCCCGCGGTTGCCAGGGGAATTGAACTGAGGACCACTGGAAGAGCAGCCAGTGTTCTCCTATGAGTTCTCTCTCAAGACCCATAACATACAGATTTAAACATGCTTGCAAAATAACATTCTATATCTTAACAGATACTACATTACTAGAAGGGGAAGTACTTAGCCAACAACTCTCTGAAAGAAAGAGGAATTTGATTTGTAACATTTGCAGATATTCACAACATAAATCTCCTGTTATGGCTGAGTCCAAACCATTTAGTGTTTAATAACCAGCCGGGTGGTGGTGGCAAAGCCTTTAGTCCCAGCACTCGGGAGGGAGAGGTAGGGGGATCTCTGTGAATTCAAGTCTACTAAGTGAGTTTCATGACAGCTGGGGCTGTTACACAGAGAAATCCCTTCTCAGAAAAACAAACAAACAAAAAGTTTTCCCAGGTTAGAGCCCCTGGCAGAAGTGGCTGAGGTGGCAGCAGGAGAAGGAAGTGATCTTCTGTTTTCCTTGTGAAAGGAGAAGCAGGATCAACAAAGGTACATTTAAGGAGGAAAATTTTCAAAATGTAAAGAAAAGTCAAATAGTTACCTAGAGAAGAAAGTAAGTTACAGAAATATAGGTCTGGGGATATAAGGGCTCAGTGTCGAGTGCTCACTTGATCAGGGTTTCTAGTTCAGTGATGACTAAAGAGCAAGCTGGGGAGGAAAGGGTTCATTTGATTTGCACACTGTAGTCCATCATTGAAGGAAGTCAGGACAGGAACTCAAACAGGGCAGGAGCCTGGAGGCAGGAGTTGATGCAGAGGCCATGGATGGGTACTGATTACTGGCTTGCTTCCCACGACTTGCTCAGCCTGCTTTCTTATGGAACCCAGGACCAGCAGCCCAGCCCCACCCACAATGGGCTGAGACCTTCCACATCGATTGCTAATTAAGAAAAAGCCCTACAGCTGGATTTTATGGAGGGATTTTCTTTCCTGTGTTCACTGATGTTTAGCCTACATGTACGTCTGTGTGAGGATGTCAGATCCCCTGAAACTGGAGTTACAGACAAATATGAGCTGCTATGTGGGTACAGGAATAGAACCAAGATCTTCTGGAAGAGCAGCAAGTGCTCTTAACCACTGAGCCATCTCTCCAGCCCCACAGAAGCATTTTCTTAATTAAGGTTCCCTCCTCCCAGATGACATTAGTTTCTGACAGGTTAACATAAAATTATCAAACACACCTAGAATGTACAAGGCCGTAGGTTCATTCCTCAACACTATAGAATATGTAATTAAATAAAAATAAACTAAGGAAATATACTGTTTGGCAACATTAGTATCCACACGTCATGCCATCAAAAAATAAGAATAGTGCTCTTTCCGTCTCCGTCCACCATAGGAGAGGGGGCGCCGCCATGTCTGCGCATCTGCAATGGATGGTCGTTCGGAACTGCTCCAGTTTCCTGATCAAGAGGAATAAGCAGATGTACAGCACCGAACCCAATAATCTGAAAGCCCGCAACTCCTTCCGCTACAACGGGCTGATTCACCGCAAGACAGTGGGAGTGGAGCCCGGGGCCAACGACAAAAGGGTCGTGGTGGTCATGAAATGCAGATCCGGTCAGCGCAAACCAGCTACTTCTTACCTAAGGACCACCATCAACAAGAATGCACGGGCCGGGCAGTGGTGGCGCACGCCTTTAATCCCAGCACTCGGGAGGCAGAGGCAGGCGGATCTCTGTGAGTTCGAGGCCAGCCTGGTCTACAAGAGCTAGTTCCAGGACAGGCTACAAAGCCACAGAGAAACCCTGTCTCGAAAAACCAAAAAAAAAAAAAAAAAAAAAAAAAAAAAAAAAAAAAAAAAAAACAAGAATGCACGGGCCACCCTGAGCAGCATCAGGCACGTGATCCGAAAGAACAAGTACCGCCCCGATCTGCGCATGGCGGCCATCTACAGGGCCAGTGCCATCCTACGAAGCCAGAAGCCTGTGGTGGTGAAGAGGAAACGGACCCGTCCCACCAAAAGCTCCTGAGCCCTACACCCCAGAAGCAATAAAGAGTCTACTGACTTTTTTCAACCATTAAAAAAAAAAAAAAAAAAAAAAAAAGGGGCTGGAGAGATGGCTCAGAGGTTAAGAGCATCGTCTGTTCTTCCAAAGGTCCTGAGTTCAATTCCCAGCGACCACATGGTGGCTCACAACCATCTGTAATGGGGTTTGGTGCCCTCTTCTGGCGTGCAGGCATACACACAGACAGAATATTGTAAACACAATAAATAAATAAATATTTTAAAAAAAAAAAAAAAAGCCGGGCGGTGGTGGCGCACACCTTTAATCCCAGCATTTGGGAGGCAGAGGCAGGCGGATCTCTGTGAGTTCGAGACCAGCCTGGTCTACAAGAGCTAGTTCCAGGACAGGCTCCAAAACCCCAGAGAAACCCTGTCTCGAAAAACCAGAAAAAAAAAAAAAGGATAGTTTCATGGATAATGAATTTATAGGGACTTGAAACAAGTGTAGTTTGTTGGATGTGTGCCTGTAATCCCATCACTCTGGAATCTGAGGCAGAAGGAATATTAGGAGTTCCAGGCCAGGCTGGAATATAAAAGAGAATAATATGTTTTATGAGGTACAAACAGGCCAGGAGGTGGTGATACACGCCTTTAATCCCAGCACTCCGGAGGTAGAAGCAGGAGGATCTCTGTGAGTTCAAGGTCAGTCTGGTCTACAGAGTTACAGGACAGGCTCCAAAGCTGAAAGGAGAAACCCTGTCTTTTTTTCTTCTTCTTCTTCTTTTTTTTTAGTTTTTCGAGACAGGGTTTCTCTGTAGCTTCGGAGCCTGTCCTGGCACTAGCTCTTGTAGACCAGGCTGGCCTCGAACTCACAGAGATCCGCCTGCCTCTGCCTCCAGAGTGCTGGGATAAAGGTGTGCGCCACCACCGCCCGGCGAGAAACCCTGTCTTGAGGGGGGAAAAAAGAAAAGAAAACAGAAACTACAAGCCAACAATTAGGATGGTTTGATGTTGTCAAGGGAAGCAGTGGAAAGAGGAGTTAAAATCTCCCTGCCGACTTCAAGAAAGCAAAGCAGTGAATGAAGACATCCGACATGAAATTGATAGCGAAGGTGGCGTTTCTTTGATGCATAAATCTAATTAATCTTAATCAATAAAAAAACAGGAGTCAGATATCAGGGTAAAAACTGGGGAGGCCAGAGAAGCGGGAACCACCAGTTGGCTCCTTCTTTGCTCTGTTCTGAGATTCTGTCTCCACCTCATTTTATAAATTCTTGTCTCCACCTCCTGAGTGCTGGGATTAAAGGTGCCAGCCACCACCTCCAGGCTTCTGTGGTTAACTCTTGGTTAGCTCCACCCTCTGATCTCCAGGTAAGCTTTATTTGTCAGAACACAAACAAAATGGCATACATTTCTTTTTGAAGGATTGAGAGACACAAAATAAGAAACAAGATGGAAGAGAAAAAAAAAAGGAGGGGCTGGAGAGATGGCTCAGAGGTTAAGAGCACTGACTGCTCTTCCAGAGGTCCTGAGTTCAATTCCCAGCAACCACATGGTGACTCACAGCATCTATAATGAGATCTGGTGCCCTCTTCTGGCATGTAAGCATACATGGAAGGAATGCTGTATACATAATAAATAAATCTTTAAAAAAAAAAAGAAAGAAAGAAAGAAAGAAAGGAGCTGGGTAGTAAAGGCATCACACGCCATTAATGCCCGCACTTGAGAGGCAGAAACAGGCAGATCTCTGTGAGTTCGAGGCCAGCATGGTCTACAGAGAGAGTTCCAGCATTTCCAAGGTTACATAGAGAAACCCTGCCTCACAGGAACCAAAAAGCTACGGAGAAACCCTGTCTCAAAAATTTAAAATAAATAAATAAATAAAAGAAACCCTGCCTCAAAGAAACAAAAAAAAAAAAAAAAAAAAGGAAATAAAAAAGAATCAGAAGCCAGCATTGGGGCACACACCTACAATCTCCCTAAAAAGAAAGATGAGGAGGAAGAAAAAGAGGAGGAACAACTTAGGTCACAAGCTTTTTCTGTTGGTTAACCATGAAGCTTAGAAGGCAAAGCGGATAAGTTAGATATATGTTTAAACTGAGAGATCTTTGCACGCTGCAAATACCATCCTCACAGCTAAGTGATGAAAGTCAGTCCTACCCAGGTCTTCTAAGATGCTGTAAACTTGGGCTGGAGAAATGGCTCAGTGGTTAAGAGCACTGACTCCTCTTCCAGAGGTCCTGAGTTCAATTCCCAGCAACCACATGGTGGCTCACAGCCATCTATAATGAGACCCAGCGCCCCCTTCTGGCATTCAGGCACACATGGAAGGAATGTTGTACACATAATAAATAAATAAATCTTAAAAAAGAAAAAGATGCTGTAAACTTTGTTGTCTGCAAAGTATTAAACTACAAAGATTGCTAATCTCCTTCCTCCCTCCCTCCCTCCCTCCCTCCCTCCCTCCCTCCTTCCCAATTGCAGGTATGAATGAAATCATGGAGCACGTTTCCTCCTGCCTTCTCTCACGCGTGGTGGTGTTGTATATCCACCTGAGAAGACTACTTGGACATGGGCCTCAGGGAATAGAAAGTCTTTAATAGGCAGCCAGAGAGCACACTTGGTGTTTGGGTTCTGCTGTAGCCCTAAGCCTGTCTGAGGCTTAGTTTTTATTTTAAGCACAAAACCACATCCTGGGGTGATCCACCTCAGTTAACAAGATCAGTCAGCAGGAAGCGTAACTACAGAAGCCGAACAGCAAGATCAGCAGGTGATGCTGTCTGCCATAGCTCTAGAGGCAGTAGGACCATGGAGAATGGAGCTGATGAATGAGGCAGACTAAAGTCTCATACAAGAGCCAACTATATTAGAACATCAGACAATTTAGACGTTGAAGGTTAAGAAAGGTCGTAAGAGCCGGGCGGTGGTGGCGCACGCCTTTAATCCCAGCACTCGGGAGGCAGAGGCAGGCGGATTTCTGGGAGTTCGAGGCCAGCCTGGTCTACAAGAGCTAGTTCCAGGACAGGCTCCACAACCACAGAGAAACCCTGTCTCGAAAAACCAAAAAAAAAAAAAAAAAAAAAGAAAGGTCGTAAGAGTAAAGTTCACATGAGCTCAGGTTGTAAACATTCTGAATAACACTAGAAAGTGCCTGAGCATAGAGGTTCATGCAGAGGCAGAAGCAGGAGGAGCTCTGTGAGTTCGAGACCAGCCTGGTCTACAAGAGCTAGTTCCAGGACAGGCTCCAAAACCACAAAGAAATCCTGTCTCAAAAAAACAAACAAAAAAAAAACAGAAAAGCAAAGAAACAAACAATAGCAAGTGGCAATGGGTAATCTGAAGCAAGCTCACTCTATCTGCTGCACCTGGGAGGAGCAGGAAATCACATTAAAAGAACAATTCCATGTTTTGAAGAAAATTAAGTCATAAGACACTTGTCTTGTTTTTTTGGAGTTTGCTCACAAGCATTCCAAGTTTTCCTCTCACAGCCCGTTCCTGGACTGTTCCAACAGCTGTCTGCATGTTCTTATGGCTTAAGCGGTGCTTCTATCGCGGTTGCAGCTGTGCTAAGGTCTTGGAATCTGTTACGTGGTATTGTGCCCCGGGTACTATTCTCCCTGCAGCCCTAGGGACCAAGCCCGGGGCCCCACGCTTGTTAAGATCATATTCTCTCACTCAGGTCAATATCTAGTCAAATATAACTTTTGTTTTGTTTTAAATCTGGCCAGGAGGTGATGGCCTGCGCCTTTAATCCCAGCACTCTGGAGACAGAAGCAGGCAGATTATCTGTGAGTTCAGCCTGGTCTACAGAGTGAGTTCCAGCACATCCAAAGCTACACAAACAATAAACCCTGTCTCAAAAAACAAACAAACAAACAAATGGCTGGAGAGAAGGCTCAGCAGTTAAGATAACTGGCTGCTCTTTCAGAGGTTCTGAGTTCAATTCCCAGCAACCACATGGTGGCTCAAAACCATCTGTAATGAGATCTGGTACCTTCTTCTGGCCTGCAGGCATACATGCAGACAGAACACTGTATATATAATAAATATATAAATCTTAAACTGAGCAGTGGTGGCGCAATGTCTTTAATCCAGACACGCGGGAGGCAGAGGCAGGTGGATCTCTGTGAGTTCAAGGTCAACCTGGTTTACAAGAGCTAGTTCCATGACAGGCTCAAAAGTGACAGAGAAACGCAGTCTCAAATAAATAAATAAATCTTAAACAAACAAACAACAAAACCCAAAAGCATGTATATACATCCACATATAACATCAGAACATTATCACTCCTTCCTGGGGCAATTTTTTAGTTTTTCTTTTCTTTCTTTCTTTCTTTCTTTCTTTCTTTCTTTCTTTCTTTCTTTCTTTCTTTGTTTCGTTTGTTTCAAGATAGTGTAGCCTTAGCTGTTTTGGAACTCACTCTGTAGACCAGGCTGGCCAAGAACTCAAAGAGATCTGCCTACCTCTGCCTCCAAAGTGCTGTGATTAAAGGAGTGCACCGGCCGGTCGATGGTAGCGCATGCCTTTAATCCCAGCACTTGGGAGGCAGAGGCAGGTGGATCTCTATGAGTTCGAGACCAGCCTGGTCTACAGAGCTAGTTCCAGGACAGGCTCCAAAACCACAGAGAAACCCTGTCTCGAAAAACCAAAATAAATAAATAAATAAATAAATAAATAAATAAATAAATAAAATAAAGGAGTGCACCACTACTCCTGGCAATTTTTTCACTTTTTTATTAATTTTTATTTTGTGTATATGGGTATTTTGCACGCATGTATGTCCGTGTACCACAAGCAGGTCTGATGCTTACAGACGCTCTAGGATGCCCTGGGATTGTAATTGTAGACAGTTGTGAGTCACCATGTGGTGCTGGGAACTGAACCCAGTTCTTCTGCAAGATTATCAAGTGATCTTTTTTTTTTTTTAAGAAATTTTCTTTTTATTTATTTATTTATTTATTATGTATACAATATTCTGTCTGTGTGTATGCCTGAAGGCCAGAAGAGGGCGCCAGACCTCTTTACAGATGGTTGTGAGCCACCATGTGGTTGCTGGGAATTGAACTCAGGACCTTTGGAAGAGCAGGCAATGCTCTTAACCACTGAGCCATCTCTCCAGCCCAAGTGATCTTTTTTTAAAAAAATATTTATTTATTTATTTATTTTTATGTATACAATATCCTTTCTGTGTGTATGCCTGAAGGCCAGAAGAGGGCACCAGACCTCACTACAGATGGTTGTGAGCGACCAGGTGGTTGCTGGAAATTGAACTCAGGACCTTTGGTTTTGTTTTTTTTTTTTTTCTTTTTGGTTTTTCGAGACAGGGTTTCTCTGTGGCTTTGGAGCCTGTCCTGGAACTAGCTCTTGTAGACCAGGCTGGTCTCGAACTCACAGAGATTCACCTGCCTCTGCCTCCCAAGTGCTGGGAACTCAGGACCTTTGGAAGAGCAGGCAATGCTCTTAACCGCTGAGCCATCTCTGCAGCCCATTATCAAGTGATCTTAACCACTGAACCTGGGGCTATTTTGTCTGACTTCATTGGGGAACTACTTAAAGATTATTATGTTGCATGTTGGAGTTTTTGTTATTTTTTCTGGAGTCTATTTTGGGTATTTTTGTTGTTATTGTTTTGAGACTGGGTCCCTTAGCCCAATTTAGTCTGCAACTGACTGGGCAATTGAGATCTTCTTGCATCTGCCTCCAGAGGGCTGAGATTATAAGGGTGCACTGTCATATCTGGCATTACTGCTTTGTGATAAACTTTTTTTTTTCTTTTCTCCCCGAGACAGGGTTTCTCTGTAGCTTTGGAGTCTGTCCTGGAACTAGCTCTTGTAGACCAGGCTGGTCTCGAACTCACAGAGTTCACCTGCCTCTGCCTCCCGAGTGCTGGGATTAAAGGCGTGCGCCACCGCTGCCTGGCTGTGATAAACTTCTTTTAAAATTGTGTGTGTATGTGTATACATGTTTGCATATGTTCATCTGCGCATGTGTGGAAGTATCACACGTCATCGAGTGTCTGCCTTGGCCAGGTGGTGTTGCACATGCCTTTAATCCCAGCATCTCAGAAAAAGGCAGGTGGGTGGATCTCTGAGTTGAGGCCAGCCTGGTCTACAGAGTGAGTTCCAGGACAGCCAGAGCTAAATAGAGAAACCCTGTATGGAAAAACCCAACAAAAGTATCATCTTTGTTTGAGCTGTATCTTATTTATTGAGACAGGAGAGCTCTTGTTATAGGAACCCCCTGTCCCTGTCTCCCCAGTGCTGGGATTACAGGTGGGCAGCCATGATCATCTGGCACTTATAGGTTCTGGGGATCAAACTCCACTCCTCACACATTGTTAGGAATATTTCCTAAGCAAGCTCTCTGACGACGCAAAAATTCCCAATCAAGCCAAATCAAAACAAGCCAAATTAAAAAATATCCAGGTTTAATAGGAGATCTGTGCTCTCAGGTGGCCCCAGGGGAAAACCAGGAAGCTGCAGGAACGCAACCCCCGGGAGGAAGAAAGGGGGACTACTTAAGTACCCTGGGGAGTGGTCCTGACCAGGGAGGGATCAGGACCTGGCCTGCTGGGATTTGAAGTCCAGACCAGGCTGGGGGCTGGGATAGATGCGAGGGACTGAGGCCTACCTCCCAACCTAACATTCCAGACTCTTTGGCTATAGGGGTGACAGAAAATTGGAATGGTAATTATGACAAACACTTAGGCTCTCTTTGGGAACAAAGGGCGTAGACTCAATTCTGCCTACTTCCTGCCAGCAGGGGCGGCTTGGGGAAGGGGAGAGCCAGGTGTCTATGTTCAGCAAGAGGTGTGGCTGGAAAGGCATCCCATGAACTGTCATCCCAGAGAAGGCAGGCATCTGTTCCTTGGGGGAGATGAGAAGGCAGGTGTCTAGGGAAAAAAAAAAAATTGTTATCTCTAAAGATGAGTGTGCCAGAATGAGGAGCAGGTAGGCCCTTTATTGTGGCATCCTGGAAAACCGGAGGGTGGAAAGTCCTGTCTGCTGGGCAGACCAAGTGTCTTGAGTAGGTGCCTGCTTGAACCTGGAGAGATGATACCAGCATGGATGTCCCAAGAGCTTGGCAGCCGAGGGGGTGATGAGGATTACCGTGTGAGGCTCGAGAGACATAGGAGTTAACTGTTTAAGGAGTACTCTGTCCCCTGGGGAGAGCAGGGCAGGTTTAGGGGCATTAGGGTCCACTGGTGTGGGGGCAGGGAGACAGCTGTCAGAGTGTGAACGGAGAAGGGACCTTAAAAGGGAGAGGTAGGGTAGGTACCCCTCCAGTGGAGGAGTTTGAACTGGGAGGTGATGGTTAAGAAAAAAGGGCCTGCCATAAAGCAGCTCAAAAGGGCTCAGGCCCCTAGGGGAACTTGGGGTGGCCCTGAGGTGAGGGCCAAGATAACCTGAGTTCAGTGAAGAGCTTGATTAGTTGTTGTTTGATGAGTCCCACTGTCCAGGAGATGTTGAGAGCTTCTGACACGAGCTCCATGACCCTGAGCTACTGCATCTGCTGTTTCCCTGGAGACTGGAAACGCTTCTATCCATCCTGTGAAAGTGTCCACAAGAGTTAAGAGATAACAGAGTTTTTTTATGAGTAGGCATATGGGTGAAATTAACCTGCCAATCTTTGCCCAGTTGGTGTCCACGAAGTTGGTGTATGTGGAGAGCTCCTTGTGGGTTGGCCTGGGCACACATCTGGCAGGAGGAGTGAACCTGTAAAATAGAATCTTGGAGATGGGCGGGATTAAAGGGGGCTCCAAGAAGTGTAACAAACCTTTGGGGAAGTGGCTAAGGATATCTCCACCCAGTAAATGTGCTGGGCAAGCTGGTATCGCTAAGAAAGAATGAGAGAAAAATTGTCCTACAAGAATGTAGGTCAGAGCCGGGCGGTGGTGGCACACGCCTTTAATCCCAGCACTTGGGAGGCAGAGGCAGGCGGATCTCTGTGAGTTCGAGACCAGCCTGGTCTACAGGAGCTAGTTCCAGGACAGGCTCCAAAACCACAGAGAAACCCTGTCTCGAAAAACCAAAAAAAAAAAAAAAAAAAAGAATGTAGGTCAGTGGCAGAGTTTTAAGTGGGAAGGAACAGGTCCCGTCCACCCCTATAACTGAAATTGGTGAGGGAAACTTAAGGCCCGAGTGAGAATAAAAGCAATGGACTTATCGGCCACTTGTAGCATGACCCTAGGCTAGGAGAGGGTTACGGGATATACCACGTTTGGGCAGCATCAATCTTCTGCAAGGCTGAGACGTTTGAAGGCTGGCACAGTTTCACTTGCCGATGGTGATGAGGCCGGACCTCCATGGCTTGGCATAGAGGACAAGCCTGCACGGAGGCATTGTGATTTCCAGTGTCCAGGTTGCTAGCAGATAGGGCACAATCTTAGAGCAGGTGGAGTGCAATATCATGCCATGTGACCATTTAGGCCATCTTGATAGAGCCCTGTGATTGGCTTCCCTTGTCCCCCTTCCTGTGACCTTAGGGCAGCTGGTAAAGCCTGGGCCTGTAGATTGTTGTAGCTTTGTCTGTCAGGAAGACTCAGCTGATTTTTTTCGGGCATTAAAAACTTTAAAGGCCATTTTCACCAATTCCCATATAGGAGTTTGGGGACCATGCTCAACTTTTTCTTTTTTTTTCTAATATCTGGTACTGAGGATGCAGAATGATTAGTAGAAAAGGAAGCTAGTCACTTTTTTACTTGAGAGATTTGGAAGAGAAAACAGAGCAGGGGAGGGACTAGCCCAGTGCGTAGAGGGGGTCCAGGAGTGGAGTGATGAGGTAGGAGTAGGTGGAAGTTGACCTTGAACCTCCGAATTGGGAAAGAAAGGTGCTCCACAGGAGGGGTTGGGAGTGTGGGCTTGAGGGAGTGGGGGAAGGGCCAGTGAGACTGGCTGGGGGGAGGGGCGAGAGCACAGAAACCCAAAAACCATGGACAAAAAACATATATTTAAGTTTTGTTCATTTGTATCAGGCAGGCTCAATTTAAAAGATTTCTGTAAGAGGCTTACAGGGGCAAAAACAGACCTGGCTTTGAACTGGCAGTGCCCATTTTATAGTCTATGCCCAACCACGTGGCCTAAGTCCATTTCAGAGCGTCCTCCAAAGTGGCTCTTAGGTCCAAAAGGGGTTGCAGAGATTGAATGCCTGGTGTCCCAATACAAACAGACCTCCGCCTCAGCCAACCCTGATCCTGCAGGATTGACCGCAACCTGACTCGTATTCCCAGCGTGAGCTCACGACTTCAATGGAAATCTGAAAACGACAAAAATAAGCACGAATGGGTCCCCCAAAATCCTATAACATAGACAAAAAAAGGGACTCACCAAGACACAGCCGCTGTAGCCCAGAAGCTGTTTTTAAGCTTGGCGTAGAGAGCTCAAATTGTAGACTAGGGGCCTTTAAACACGAGGCCTGCCACATGGAAAGGGCCTTCCCTAGATCGGCGGGAACCTCCAAATGTTAGCAATATTTCCTAAGCGAGCTCTCTGACGACGCAAAAATTCCCACTCAAGCCAAATCAAAACAAGCCAAATTAAAAAATATCCGGGCTTAATGGAAGATCTGCGCTCTCGGGTGGCCCTGAGGGGGAAACCCGTAGGAACGCGACCCCCCGGGGAGACCACGTGTTCTTTTGGGGGAAATCACTTAAGTACCCTGGGGAGTACTTAACAACACATGTTGTTTCTTTACCCACGGGCCCATCTCACCAGGTCCAATAAATATCATTTTTAATAGGGAGTCCATTCCAAAACAAGGTACACAAGAACCAGTGGAGAACTAAGCATTATAAAAAACAAATAACTAGCCGGGCGGTGGTGGCGCACGCCTTTAATCCCAGCACTTGGGAGGCAGAGGCAGGCGGATCTCTGTGAGTTCGAGACCAGCCTGGTCTACAGAGCTAGTTCCAGGACAGGCTCCAAAACCACAGAGAAACCCTGTCTCGAAAAAACCAAAACAAAACAAAAAACAAAAACAAAAAACAAATAACTAGGAGGGCGGTGGTGGCTCACGCCTGTCATTCCAGCCATTAGGAGGCAGAGACAGGGAGATCTCAGTAAGTTTGAGGCCAGTCTGGACTACGAAGTGAGTTCCAGGACAGCCAGGACTGTTACAGAGAGAAACCCTGTCTCGAAAAACCAATAAACAAACAAATAATACATAATAAATAAATAAAAGACTAAGAGGGAGACTGGAATCAGGAAAGACCAAGGAACTCCCCGCATTTCCGTATATCCAACTGTACACGAACAGCTATTTCAACGTTAAAAAAAGCAAATATTCACGCACGCCTTAATTCCAGCACGAGGGGTACAAACAGACCAGACTCCAAGGAACCAGGCTCCCGAAGCCCGCCAATCTCCCGCGCTAAGACAGACGGACACAAAGCCTCCCGGTGGGGGGGCGGAGCTGGTGACGCCCGCGCCACGCCCCCTGACGTCAGACGCCGGGGACACCAGGAGGTTTGTGGCGGTGCCGGCGCCATTTTGCCCGTGCGTGCGAGCTAGTGGGAGTGGAGCGCCCCGGCCGTTGTTGCCGTCGCCTTCCTCCTCCCCACAGACCAGACAGCGGGTCCCTAGGCCGTCGGCCCTCGAGCCGAGACTTGTCTCTTGTCTAGTTCTCGGGAGCTCCTGGCCGACATGAGTGATGTAGAGGAGAACAACTTCGAGGGCAGAGTGAGTACAAAGCCGCGGGAGCCGTCTTCGGCGGCGGCCCGATGCTCCGGGGCTCGGGGACGAGCGCGGTCGGTCGGGCGAGGTTCCGGGGCCCGCGGGAGCAGCCCGCAGGGCCACCGCGAGCGCGTCCTCACGTCCCAAGATGGCTTCGGGGTCCCCCGTGGCTGCCCAGACGCCCCGCTAGCCCGCAGCGCTCGATTCTGGCGGCTGATGGTACCTGGCCTGGTCCTATCCTCTCCTGTCGCTCCCTTTCCTCTCAGCTTCCCATCTCTGCTCCGAGGTGCGGGTCCCCGGCGCGGTGGGGCAGGAGGCGGCGGGGCGCTCCCTCCGGCCGGATAGTGGTAGGTGCTTCCCGCGGTGGCATCTCCGGCCATCGCAGCGGGGGCTCGGGGTCGGAAGCGCGCGGGGCTGTTGTCCGGGCGGGGTGGCGCTGCTGGCGCGGGACTAGCTGGGGCCTGTGTCTCCTTGGCTCTCTGTTGCAGCGAGCGGCCGCGTCTCCGGCGGAACCGGCGGCGTGGCGTCTCTAAGGCGAGAGCCTTGAGGTTGGAGGTGGGACGAGCCCAGTGGAGTGGTTAGCCAACGACCGCAGCGACCCTTAGGAGTTCTTAAGACGAGAGCTGTGAAGGGAAAACTACGCCAGGACCTTGTCCCTTAATGTCCTCTTTCCTTTCACCTCGGGATGAGTGTGGCAACGCAGTAACGCCTGCCCGTCTGACTGCTCCATGTTGGCCTCCTTGGGTCTCAACTCCTAATGCTTTCTTTCCTTGGCCTTCTGAAAACTCCTTTACAGGTTCTTATGATTAAACTTGTCAAGGCATCTTACTTTAGCCTAACGTGATTGAACGAAATTCGTGGCTCAGTTTTGAAAGGGGGAAAATAGCTCATCATTGCTATTACCTGAAGTTTTCAGGCCCTCCCCCATCTCCCAGGAAGGGATTCGAGGTTTTCTTGGGTCCCGTGACTGTAAAGCAGCGCAAAGACTACGTTATCCTCAGCTTGAGTGTATTAAAAGGTTTATTACCGGCTTTTGAGCTTTCTTTCCAAAGTTGCCCTAGTAGAAACCGATGAGAGTGAGTCCTGGTGAAACCCTGTAAGAAGAAAAAAAGGGAACAAAAGTCCCAGGCTACGAGTGTTCCGGCTGTTGGATTTTGGTATTTATTCTAGTGGGGCGGGTGAGGGGAACAAACACTGGAGGGGTTTGTTGGAAGGAAAGAATTTGTTCCTTTTAGAAAAAGCTCAAGAGACAGACGCCTGTAATCTGTCCTTCAAGTCAGACTGAAGAAAGGAGGGGTTTTCGTTCTTTTGTGGGATTATGCAGCATCAGAATTGTTTATCTTTGAAATATTTGTATGAATTTGCAGACTGAATATGGTTGGACCTGCTTATTGTTTTAAGATCATAAAATATTTGGAGGTAGTATTACTTGTGAAAATAGTTAACTAGGAAAAGATATTTTTTCTGTCAGATTGTCTTTTTTTAACTGCCCGGTTTGGTTTAAGGAACTTGCACCAATGCTACTAATTGCTCTGATTCTTTTCTGATTTGTTGTCTAGTGGAATGAGTAGTTAACAATTACCTCCTTACCCGCCCCAAAATACTTAATATTCCCGAATCCAGTTTTCAGTTAAAATTTACAGCCAAGTTAACAAAAAAAGGTTTTTCTAGCTCCCCCTCTTCTGCCGTTGGTAGAGACATTTTTTAAATGGTACTTGTGGCTCATTTAGGTTGACACACTCTATATAAAGAATTAGAAGACGGGCCTTTGACTGCGCTTCCAGAGGACCCGGGTTCAATTCCCAGCACCCACGTGGCAGCTCACAGCTGTTTGTAACTCCATGATCTGACACCCTCACACAGATATACATGCAAGCAAAACACCAATTATAATTTTTTTTAAAAAAGAATTAGAAGACTAGAGGCTTTTCTGAAGGTTCACCTGGATTTGTTGTTGTCGTTTAGTTTGCTGGAGTGGAACCCAGGACTTGTAGGTGCCAGGCAAGTGCTCTGCTACTCCTTTTTCTTATAACAACTTGGTATTTAATATGGTAGTTTTTGTTTTCTGCTGGCCATAAATCAGCAGTGATGAAATTCGATGTGACACAGCAGTGGTGCCCCCTTCACATTGCTTTTGAGGGTAACAGTCCTAAAAGATTTTTAGATAATGTATTTGTTGAAGTTATTTATGATAGTCACACTTCAAACTTTTCTCAATATAGTATGTTAGGGGAAGCTTTGACAGATCAGTAGCCAGATGTTGGGTTAATTAGTTGTTACTTTTTAAAGATTATTGATCTAGTTTTTTTATTGCTTTAGTTTCTGTAGGAATTTTTGAGAAGAGTGTATCTGTTATCTTCAGGATGTCACAGGGAACATGATAGTTCCATCTCAGGAAAAGTGTTTAAAATTGGGTGGAAACCATTTTTTGTTTTGTTTTTGTTTTTCAAGACAGGATTTCTCTCGAGCTTTTGAACCTGTCCTGGAACTAGCTTTTGTAACCCAGGCTGGCCTTGACAGAGACCGCCTGCCTCTGCCTCCCAAGTGCTGGGATTAAAGGTGTGTGCCACCACCGCTTGGCTAAGTGGAGACTTTCTAAGGTCTACCAAACACTCAAGGCAAAATATTTACATATAAATATATCTACATTTACAGTATTTTAGAATTTAGACCCCGAAGTTATTTTGTGATGCTTTTATAAACTTATTTTTCCTGATAATCTAGCAATGGCTAGAGTGCTGTCAGCATTTTAGAAATGAACCACCCAGGGGGCTGGAGAGGTGGCTCAGCGGTTAAGAGCATTGCCTGCTCTGCATAAGGTCCTGAGTTCAATTCCCAGCAACCACATGGTGGCTCACAGCCATCTGTAATGAGGTCTGGTGCCCTCTTCTGGCCTTCAGGCATACACAGAATATTGTATACATAATAAATGAATGAATAAATAAATAAATATTTAAAAAAAAAAGAAATGAACCACCCAAACCATGCTGGGGCACACCTTTAACCCCAGTACTCAGGAGGCAGAGGTAGGTAGATCTGAGTGAGTTTGAGGCCAACCTAGCTACCGAGGACAGCTGGGGTTGGTTACACAGAGAAATACCAAAAGAGAAAGAACCAAGACCCAGAAGACCATATAAGCCCCAGTTAACTGCTCGTTGTATATCCATAATCTCTTTTCTCCCCCTCCCTTAATTTTATTGTATGTGTGGGTGTTTTGCTTGCTTGCATATCTTACGAACCAATACGTGCAGTGCCTGAGGAAGTTACATCCTCTGAGGCTACGGTTACAGATGGTGTCAGGTTACCAGGTAGGTGCTGGGAATTGAACCGGGGTCCTAGAAGAGCAGCCAGTTCTCTTAACTGCCGCAGCATCTCTCCAGCCCATATTTCAGGTTATTAATCTAACAAGGATTTGTAGTCCTACTTTGACAATCCAAATCTGGGTCTAAAACTGTTGTCAAGTATATGAGGTTAAGTGCTGAAATAAGTGTCAGACAAGTTTGATTAAATGTGCAGTCGGGGCTGGAGAGATGATGGCACTTATTGCTATTCCAAAGGTCCTGAGTTCAATTCCCAGCAACTACATGGTGACACACAACCATCTGTGCTTGCCAACATATATACAGTCAGAACACTGTATACATAATAAATAAATTAATCTTTTAATTAAAAAATATGCGAGTCAGATGATTGAATTCTAGAATCTGGTGGTAGGGAAAATCCTGAAAGAAAATATAAGACCAAAACGACTGATACAAGAGCAACAGAACACAGCTTGAATTATTTAAGACTAGAAATCCTTTTCAAGAAAGACAGGAGAAAGATTGTGACATTAGAACACCATTAGTTTCCAGCACTGAAAGGCAGAGGCAGGAAGATACCTTTGATTTCCAAGTCAGCCAGGGTACACAGTGAGGCCCTCTGTCTTTAAAGGGGGAAAAAGACAAATAGGTCCATAAGCACTTCATTTAGTGTGTGTGTATATCAATTTAACAAGCACTGGAAAATTGACCAGGGAGTGGGGGGGTGGCTGGCCGACCAGGGAACTGAAGCTTGTGGCTTATTTTAATTCAAGATCCTGTTGCCTCAACTTCTCCTAGGTGCTGGAATTTATAGCCAGGTGCCACCACACCCGGTTTTACCCAGTGTTCTTTTGGAGCTGGGAATGAGGGAAGGTGACTCAGCCCGCCAGGCTGACTTTTTCTCTGTTTTACTGTGTAAGCCTGGCTGACCTTCAAACTCACATGCTGGAATCTATTTGTCACTTTAATTAATTATAAAACTTACCCAAAGTTAGAGTTTTGACCTTAATTAATATTAAGAGGAATGGACGCAAAACTTTTAAGTCTTGCTTCTTTTTCAGTTGCTGTTCTAATCTCTTGAAAACAGAAATTTGTTTTTCCAGGATACTCTCCAAAGCTACAGAAAAAAGAAAGAATGAATGAAAAATTAGCAAATTTACCTGTACTAATTGAAATTAAAAGTTTTTATCTATGGACTGTAGATTATGGCTCAGTGGGGAAAGTGCTTGCAGTATGTGGACCTAAGTTCCAAACGCTGGCACCTGTTGTAAAAAACCAGGCTTGACAGAGCACGTGTCTTACTTATTTCCAGTGCTAGGAGATAGAGGAAGGAGGACTCCAGACAGTTCAGCTAACCAATAGATGAGAGCGCTGGGTTCATTAAGAAGCCCTATCTCAAACAGTAAGGTGGAGGGTGATAGAGCAAGATACTTGACTTAAACCTCTGACCTTCCTTCACAGGTATGTAAGCATGCAGACACACACAAATGCGTATGTATTAATATCTTAACACGTGAAAGAGATAGTCATGCGTGCTGGCCTAGGCTTCTAATCCCATCACTCAGGACTTGATGTCAAGAGGATAGCCATCAGTTTGAAGTCAGCCAGGGGTCCACAGCTCACAATCTGTGACTCCAGCCCCAAGGGTTCCGACACTCTCTTCTAACCTCTATGGATGTGGCATGCACATGGTACTCAGAAATAAATGCAGGCAAACCCCCACACACTCATACACATATATGAAGAAATGAGGGGGGGGGGCTCTATGAAAAGGGGAAGTTAAAAGTTTTCATTTGGGACTTAAGTTGTGGTGGTAGTGGGTTTTTTGTTTGTTTTTGGGTTTTTCAAGACTTAAGTTTCTCTAGCTTTGGAGTTTATCCTGGCTGGAATTAGACCAGACTGGCCTTGAACTCAAAGAGATCCTCTTGCCTTCCCCAGTACCACAATTAAAGGAATGTGCCACCTCCCGGCTTGATTTAAGATCTTTATGAGGACTGGAGAGGTGGCACAGTTAAGAGCACTTGCTGATCATGAAGAGGATCCAGGTTTGTTCTTAGCACTGGCATCAAGTACCCACAACACCTTTGAGTTTCCAAATGATCCATTGCTCTCTTCTAGCCTCTAGCACCTGGATGCAAGTGGTGCACATCAATGTATGCAACAAAGAATTTTTTTTTTTTTAGATTATATTATTATATACACAATGTTCTATCTGCATGTATGCGTGCAGGCTAGAAGGAGGGCACCAGTTCTCATTACAAGTGGTTGTAAGCCATCATGGTTTCTGGAATTGAACTCAGGACCTTTGGAAGAGCAGGCAGTGCTCTTAACCGCTGAACCATCTCTCCAAACCAGCAACACAAAATTTTAATGAAAATTAATCATTTACTTAGATTAATTTGCTTAAGGGGGCAGGTAGAGTGGAAGTAAGAGAAATGGTTGAGTTTTCATAGTGTCTTCCAGAGGACCTGAGTTGGTCTCTCCCAGCAACCATATCAGGTAGCTCACAACTGTCGGTAACTCCAGCTCCAAGAAATCCCAACGCCCTCTTCTGGCCTCTGCAGACGCTAATACAGACGTGTGCACATAAAATCTTTTTTTAAAGCTGGGTGTGGTGGTGCATACCTTTAATCCCAGCACTCTGGCAGAGGCAAGCCTGGTCCACATAGTGAAATTGAGGATAGCCAGAGCAACACAGAGATACCATGAATGAAAGAATGAGATCAGCCTTCCTTTTTAAGCCTCTACTGAGGTGGTTCAGTGGTTAAAGGCACTTGCCACCAAACCTGACAGCCTGATTGCAGTCCTTCCAATGTACATGGTGGAGAAAGAGCAGACTCCTACATGCCTGCCAATGCACACAAACCACCACTCCTAGTCGATACATGATTTTAGAAAAAATGGGTAAAGCCGGGCAGTGTTGGCACACACCTTATCCCAGCACTCAGGAGGCAGAGGCAGGCAGATTTCTGAGTTCGAGGCCAACCTGGTCTACAGAGTGAGTTCCAGGGCAGCCAGAGATACACAGAGAAACACTGTCTTGAAAAAACATGGGTTAAAGCAACCAGGCATTGTGGAACCTGCCTATAATCAATCCCTCTTGAAAGGGATAGGAGGATCAGGAGTTGTGCTGTATGGAATGGGATCAAGGTGGAGAGGGAAATAATGGCTAACCAAATCTGGTAGCTCAGACCTGTAATCTGCACTGAAGGGGAATTGCTGTAGATACAGGCCATAGTGAGTTGCAGATAGCCCGAACTACCAGAAAACCAAGTAGGAAAGATAAAGCTGTTACTTTGTGGGAATAGTACTAACCCTGAATTTGGTGTTGGATTTATTTTAAATCCAGTGTGTTTAAATGCTATCATTAAACCAGTTAGTTGTATGTTCCACTGTTTTTTCTCCACCCTATCCCTACTCTTGTAAAAGGCAGACTTTTGAAAAGAAGCAATGCCTGTAATTCATGTACAATGCATTGCTATAATTTTATAGATGGTAAGGCGTTTGCACTCTGTACTACTCCTAAAATGGGAATTAAAAAACCATGAAGTGGCACACATGGTGGTACTTGGGAAGTGGTGAGAATTTGCCGCAGCTTTCTGCCCCCACCCCCAGCCTTGAGATCTGAGAGACTTAACAGAGCAAATATTATAGATGAGTCTTTTTTTTAAGCTAATTGTCTTATAACTTAGTAACAAGTTTAGCAAGGCAAAAAAAATTTTTAATATTTATTATGTATATAGTATTCTGTCTGAGCGTATGCCTGCAGGCCAGAAGAGGGCACCAGACCTCTTACAGATGGTTATGAGCCACCGTGTGGTTGCTGGGAATTGAACTCAGGACCTTTGGAAGAGCAGGCAATGCTCTTAACCACTGAGCCATCTCTCCAGCCCTAGCAAGGGAAAAATTGCTTGACTAATCAGCATAATAGTTTCCTTGAGCCCAGCTGACTAGAAAATGATATTGTCAGTAGGTGCTCAGGCATCATGATCTTTGTAAAAGGTATATATTTCTGTGCTAAGTGAATTGATTCTATTATTTCATAAGTCTTAGCAGGTTTAATAGGACAGAGGTAGAGGTGAAAATATAATAGTCACATTGAGGAAGAGATTGATTGTTAAATACTAGGAAATGTAGAAGGCCAGCAGTAAAAGAAAATGTGAGCTGGACATATACTTGTCTATAGTCTTTGTTGTGGTATTCATCAGAGGTATGAGTAGGTAGGCCTGAAGGAAGAAAATTTACTTTTCCCCCTTGAAATCAAGACCCTGTCGTGTGATTAATACCTTCATGAAAGAGATGAAGATGAAACTTTCATCAGAAGATGAAACTATGAATGGAGAATTTGGTGATTGGTTTTTACTTTGGCTTTAATTGTTATTTATTGGCTTTAACATACCCAAGCCAATTTAGTCCATATAAACTTGAGAGGAGCCAGTGACCTTGAACATGGAGCATCACCACTGCTAAGAGTGTAAGCACGTGCTATCTCCCACACCCAAGTATGGGGCATCAGCTCAGCTTTGTGCCTGTTAGGAGAGCTCTTAAACAACTGTGCTACATCCCAGCCCTTTGCAGTCATTTTTTATACCAGCTTTTGAACGTGACATTTTATCAAAATACATAAGCGGTCAGAGTTATGGGCAATCTTAAAAATTCTTACCAAAAGATTGTAAGTTTTGAAGATAACCTGATATCTGTGGCATGAGTTTAAAGTTTGATTATGAAGCCGGGCGATGGTGGCGCAGGCCTTTAATCCCAGCACTCGGGAGGCAGAGGCAGGTTATCTCTGTGAGTTTGAGGCCAGCCTGGTCTACAAGAGCTAGTTCCCGGACAGGAACCAAAAGCTATGGAGAAACCCTGTCTCGGATAGTTTGATTATTTATGATTGCTAGACACTAAGCCATTTATGATAAAAAGTTTTTTAACTTATACCAAACGTTATATTAAGGGTTATTATAATGTTTATATAAGCTTACTCACATTTACTGAATATTAAGTATTTAGGTTTTATATTTTGCATCTGCAATACTGAGCTTCCTATTGCTTTCTTATGTTCTGTAACAGTTTATCCATATAGCAAATTTTGAAAGCCTTCTGCCTGGCTTCTTTGTGGTTTGTAGTGTCTAAGGTAGATGGAAGGAATCTTTTTCCCTTCAATAAGACAGCTTTTAGAAATGCTTAGTCTGTTGAGACAAGAGAACCACCTTAGCTGCATTTTTTTCTTCCTTGCAATTTATGTTTTCAAATTCTAAATAAGGTTATGAATTTCTTTTTTGAAATTTAAGATTAGCCAGATGTGGTCACACATGATTGTATAGTTCCATTTTTTTAGAATGGGGAGGAGAGGCTCATTTGATACCACAAGTTTCAAGTCAGCCTGGGCAACATAATGAAATCTCAATTCAAAAACAAAGGGGAAAAAAAGTTAAGTTCCAGTGATGGTGATCTTTAATCACAGCACTTGAGAGGCAGAGGCAGACAGATCTCTGAGTAGGAGGCCAATCTTGTCTACAGAGTGAGTTCTAGCACAGCCAGGACTACATAGAAACCCTGTCTCGAAAAAAAACAAGAGAAAAGGTAAAGTTCACTGAAGAGTTGAAATTATTTCATTTAAAAAGATGGGTCAGGGTTTTTTTTTTTTTTTTCAATATCTGTCTTCCATAAGTGACTACTGGAACCTGGTTTCTAAAGCAATCTTTAGTGAAAGTGGCATTTATCTAGTTAGTGTTTGAGACATTTTTTAAACAATAAGCATTAGTATGGCCATATTCTGTAACATTTGATTTGTTCATAGTATAAGTCTGCAACGTTTATGATAGGTGTTAGCAGACAGTTAAGGGGACTACTCTAGAATGTTGTTTATAGAAGATTCCTGAAGATAAGAGGTCAAATGAAACAGCTGTAGACAGGCTCCAAAGCCACAGAGAAACCCTGTCTCGAAAAACCAAAAAAAAAAAATACTCTTGGACTGGGTTTGTAAGTCAGTATTACAGTGCTTGCCTAGCATGAGACAACCTTGGGTTCAATCCCAGCAGTGCCAGAAAGAAGAGAGAACACCTTTAAAATGTCTTTTAAAAGATACTCTGGCAAACTGATATTTTGTTGTGGCTCTAGATCTGGGATTTATTTAAGTTTATTATTTATTGCATACACATATATAGCATATTATGTTTTTTTTTTTTTTTTTTGGTTTTTTTTTTTTTTTTTTTTTTTTGGTTTTTCGAGACAGGGTTTCTCTGTGGCTTTGGTTCCTGTCCTGGAACTAGCTCTGTAGACCAGGCTGGTCTCGAACTCACAGAGATCCGCCTGCCTCTGCCTCCCGAGTGCTGGGATTAAAGGCGTGCGCCACCACGCATTTTATTATTATATATTATGTATTATATATGTAATTGAATTATTAGAGTCTCCAGAAGTAATTTTTGGAGCCAGCAAGTTGGTTCAGTGGGTAAGAGTTGCTGCCACATTTCATAGCCCAACTTCTGAATGGACTCTTAACAAGTTGCTTTCTGGCCATATGCACACAAAATAAATTTAAGTTGTAATTTTTGAGAACAATGTTTATGAGGAGAGAGGCTTGGAAATTAATTTTTGGCTTACATAGGATTTTTTTAAATTCATAGTAAAACTAACGGTTTATAGTATCTCAGCAAAACCTGCTACTTATGTATAAAGAAGCTGTGGTGCATGTGTAAACACTGCTGCCACCACGGTACTTCCACAGCAGCATACTTGAATGCCATGCTAGTGGGTCTGTTAGAGGGAGGAAAACTACAAGAAAGACATTCTCTTGGTTCAGATTTTGAACCAGTCCTTTGCGATTTCAATTACAAGCAAATTTAATAAATTTCTTTAAGCACTAAGTATTTTGCTCCAGGCAGCTGTCTAGATATGAAAGACTAAACACTGGAAAGGTTGGTGGGGTCATGGTGATACCTTGAAGCCTAGCACTCAGGAGATGGGCAGGAAGATTTCTGTGGGTTCAAGGCCAGCCTGATCTACAGAGCAAGTTCCAGGACAGCCAGGGCTATACAGAGAAACCCTGTTTCAGGGGAAAGGGAAGGAAGAAAAAACCACTGGAAAGGTTGTCATTCAATTAAACTTCAAGGAAAGGGTCCAAGGATGTAGTCCAGTTGAAGTGCTTACCTACCACCAGGCCCTTTTTAGTCCTCAGCACTACATAGAACCATGTTTGATGTGGGATCTCTTACTGTATAAATGAAAATTGATATGAATATGTGTTTTTGTAAGAGTGAACTAATTCTTTGCATTAATAACTGAGTCTTAAGTGGATAGAGAAACCAAATTTTGGTTTCTGTTTTGATTGTATGGGTCTCAACATCAATCAAGTAAGTTACCGTGCTTTTTAATCAGTTATAAAATATTTGGTAAGTTCTAACTCCAGAAACCAGTTGGCATGAAGGAGATGTCTTTCTCATCAGCAGTATACACAGATGCCCCTGCAGGGAGTGCAGATGTGAATAAATGCAAAAAGCAGTGGAATCAAGCAAGGACAAGCATGTTTTGTTTGTGCTTTATGGTATTTAAGTGGTACAAGAGTCAAGGATTTCTGTGAACCATAGTCCATCCTGAGTTATAAAATGCAAATTTGTGTCTCCTGAAACAACAGCATACATTTCAGGAATTTACAAGCCAAAGTTAAATTGTGTTAGAAACTTTGTGCTCTTTTCCTTTAGTTTTTTTTGTGCTTGTCTTCAAAACACATCTTTCTGGTTAATCTGAATGGGTGAAAATGGTAGTCAAAATTGGGAGGTATAATTTTACAAATTTGTTATGGTTTTTATCTCTGGCATGTGTGCTATCATGTGAGTTCAGGTGGTATGTATGGCCATTTTTGGCCTAGGATGCTTTGCTTTGGCTGTACCTGAATTTCTTAGTGTGGTTTATTGAAAGTTAATTCTAAGATCAGTAAGATCCTTCAGCCTGTAAAAGTGGAAAATGAATATTTAGGTGGGGGGAATTGTAGTTTATGTTTGAATTACATTTATATTAAAATTAGGAACTAGAATGGACTTGGGAGGAGGGTAAAGAGTATGGTTAAAACTTAGAGAAATTCAGTAAATTATGTTAGACTACACATTTGAACATTTTTAAATACTATAAAAAATTGTTTTTTTTTAATTTATTTTTAAATAAACTAGTTATTTGCACTTTCCTGCTGGCCTTTCCATATGGTAGATAACATTCTGAACTCCAGCAGAGTTTTATAATCCCCACGTGCTTAAATATACTAAATGTTCTTTTTCCATTAAGGTTAATGTTCGTGAAGAAATTGAAGAGTTTTTTCCAAGAATGTGGAAGATAAATCAAGATAAAAGAAGGCTAATGAAAAGTATTAAAGATCAGAAAATTAAAATTGAATGGGGGAAAAAATTGAACAGAAGATTGGTCAGATAGAAGCACTTGAATATTTTTTTTTAAGGCTATTTTGAATTGTTTGGGGAAGAATACACGAAGTATGAAAAATGAAAAACTCAATGAAGAATGAAGAGAAGTAGAAAGCAAGAGTGAAGTAGAATTAAAAGAATCTGGAAGAATGAATGGGTCCTAGGTTAAGTAAATGTATGGTTTATGTTCCAGTGTCTGTATGATCAAGTTGTAGATGAATTTGCATGATTACTTAGTTAATAGAAAATTGGTGATCTGGTTCAAGTAGGGAATTATTGAGGACAGTTAGCAGTATTAACAATGGGATATTAATGAGCTGAAATTTTTTTTCTGGAGGGTGTTGCCTAACCATTTGTTTTTCAGGAGCAATCAATATAAATAATTATGGTACTTTAAATGTTAGGTGGTAGGCATCTACGTGACCAGTGCCATTTGTAATACTGTCTTCTTTGTTAGGAGTCTCGCTCTCAGTCAAAATCTCCAACGGGAACTCCTGCTCGCGTAAAATCAGAGAGCAGGTCAGGATCTCGTAGTCCATCACGGGTTTCCAAACATTCTGAATCCCATTCTCGATCAAGATCAAAATCCAGGTAAGTTTAGAATGTGTAAACTGCTTTCTTCACAACAAGGGGCTTGTGCTAGGTCTCCTTTTAGCTGCATTTCGTACAGAAAGTTCACCGATGGCTCAGACTGCAGAATTTAGAATCATTCCTTGGCACATCTGTTAGTTACTACCCATTGAGTAAAGGCACCTGTCACCACAGCTAATTCTGAGTTTAATCCTTGGAAGCCAAGTGGTGGAACAGACTGCTGCAGTTGTCCTCTGACCTACCCATGTGCTCACACAAGTACATTGGACATACACAGTTTAAAACAAAAATACTAGATACGCACATCTTTAGTCCACTTTACTGTCTAAAGCAGAATCTTTCGGTCAGTCCAGAGCTTGCCAGTGTGCCTGTTCTAGGCAGACATCTTGTTTTGAGAGTCACTAGTCTCTCTACCTTCCAAAACTGGAGTTACAGGCCAGTAGCCACACCTGGCCAACATTTACAGGACTTCTGAAGATCTGTACTCCTAGTTCTCTGCCTTATGGTGATTACCCATAAGCTATCTGCCCAAGTCAAAAAACTGATTCTTTTTTTTAAAATATTTATTTACTTACTTATTATGTATACAATATTCTGTTTGTGTGTATGCCTGCAGGCCAGAAGAGGGCACCAGATGGTTGTGAGCCACCATGTGGTTGCTGGGAATTGAACTCAGGACCTTTGGAAGAGCAGGCAATGCTCTTAACCGCTGAGCCATCTCTCCAGCCCAAAATTGATTCTTTTTATTGGTGGTGGTGGATTGCACTAAAATTAGTATTAAGGAGAATAGGAATATCTTCATTAGTATTCCCACTCAAATGATTTTTCTCTGGTACTCTAAGTGCATCTCTATCACTTCCTTCCTTTTTTTTCAATTTAGACACGATCTCACTGTCTAGCTAGCTGGCCTGGAACACTGAGATTGTTGTCCCTCTTGGTTAGTAAACGCATGTACACCATGCCCTGTTGTTGCTGCTTTTCTTTTTCTTTATTTTCTTTTTTGAAATAAGATCTGGGAGCTGGAGAGATGGCTCAGCAATTAAGAGCATTGCCTAAGCCGGGCGGTGGTGGCGCACGCCTTTAATCCCAGCACTCGGGAGGCAGAGGCAGGCGGATCTTTGTGAGTTCGAGGCCAGCCTGGTCTACAAGAGCTAGTTCCAGGACAGGCTCCAAAACCACAGAGAAACCCTGTCTCGAAAAACCAAAAAAAAAAAAAAAAAAGATCTGACTAGCTCTAGAGATACTCCTGTTCCTGTCTCCTGAGCACTGGGATTACTGTTCGTATGTCTTTCCTTTAAGTATGCTTTAACTTTTTTTTTAAACTGGAAGATGAGATGAGAGTGAAGGGATGAGCTTAAATAGAAATCTGAAATAATAAGGACTTGGAAGATGGCATAGTCAGTGGCTAAGAATGTTTGCTGTTCATCCACAGGACCCACATTTGATTCTTGGTTCTCCATACATGGTTAACAGCCTACAAACAACCACCTGTAACATCACCTTCAGGGCATCTGCAGTTCACTTCTGGCAGGCATCCACAGACATGTACACATACATGTAAATAACATGGGCGTGTGTGCGCGCGCATGCACAAGCAGGTGCCCATGGAGTCCAAAAGAGGAAGGATATCAGATCCCTTACAGAAAATTGTGTTGGAAACCAAAGTCAGGTCCACTGCAAGTGCAGTCTATATTCTCAACAACCAAACCATCTCTCAACCCCCTCATCTTTTTTTAAACAAACAAAACACCCTTTCTGAGGTCAAATAATGGGTTGGTACAAAAAGCAGTGCAACAAAAATTAAAAGTTGTTTTAGATTAGATATCTTGCATCTCTATATTAAGTGTACCATGTGCATGCAGTTCCCTCGGAGACCTGAAGAGTGAGTCATCCCCTGGAACTGGAGTTACAGGTGGTTAATGATCCTCTGTAAACTAAACCTGGGTTCTCCGGGAAAGCAACAAATGCTCTTAATTGCTGAGCTACTCTCCAGCCCTGTGATCCAGTATTTTACCTGAGTTTATTTCTTTCAAAGGTCAAGGTCAAGGAGACATTCTCATAGACGCTACAGTCGGTCCAGGTCCCACTCTCATAGGAGACGATCTCGAAGTAGATCCTATACGCCAGAGTATCGTCGACGAAGAAGCCGGAGTCATTCTCCAATGTCTAATCGCAGAAGACATACAGGCAGCAGGGTGTGTATATAAGAGTTAATGGAAGCCGGGCGGTGGTGGCGCACGCCTTTAATCCCAGCACTTGGGAGGCAGAGGCAGGCGGATCTCTGTGAGTTCGAGACCAGCCTGGTCTACAAGAGCTAGTTCCAGGACAGGCTCCAAAACCACAGAGAAAAAGAGTTAATGGAAACTTGGTGTTCTCTTTCTCCAGTGTGTAGCCATGGCGTAATACCTTTTATGAAAGAAGTGGTCCTCTAGGAAGAATACATATTTTAGTTACATATGGTGATACTTTAATCTCAGTACTTGGGAAGCAAAGGTAGGCAGATCCTGAGTCCCAGGCCAACCAGGACAACATAGTGAAGTGCTATCTCAAAAAATAAAATAGTGAATCATTTTATGTTATGCATTTGCTAATAAAGAAAATGCTACTATCTGAACAAGTCTACATAATTTCATGAGCCTACTACAAATAAAGTATATTTTCTTGACTTTGTATGAACAGGCTTTTGCCATGTAGGTAAGGTTGACTTCGGCAATCCTGCTTTATCCTCGTAAGTGTTGAGATCACTAAGGCAGGAAGTTTGTGTGAGTTCATTTCTCAAGATAGCCAGAAAGGACATTGATTCCTCTGGAGTTAAAGTAATGAACAGTCAACTTGGGAACCTCCTAACACGAGCTAGTTCCAGCCAGGACAGGCTCCAAAACCACAGAGAAACCCTGTCTCGAAAAAAGCAAAAAAAAAAAAAAAGAAAGAAAAGAAAAAGAAAATAGCAAGAATCTGTGTAATAACTTATACTCTTATTGAATGCACGTAATACTTTTTATATGGAGGTTATTTGGATGTGAAACACTGAGGTATTTTGTTTTGGGTTAAGAGTGCCAGAGAAGGGGGCTGGAGAGATGGCTCAGTGGTTAAGAGCACTGACTGCTCTTCCAGGGGTCGTGAGTTCAATTCCCAGCAACCACTTGATGGCTCACAACCATCTGTGATGAGATCTGGTGCACTTTTCTGGTGTGTGGGTATACATGGAAGCAGAATGTTACATACATAATAAATAAATCTTTAAAAAAGTGGCAGAGAGGGCAGCAGGATAGCTCAGTGAGTGGATCAGGGCACTTGACTACAAAGTCTGACCTGAGTTTAAACCTGGAACCCACATTGTAGAAAGAGTTGTCCTGACCTCCATACGTTATATGTGTCTAGATAAACATGCTCTAAAATGTAGTTTTTGGTTTTGGTGGTGGTGCTTGTTTTAAATGAGTGACAGGACCCAGGTTTCCAACAGGTTGGTTTTTTCTAAAGTTTTGGAGGTTTTTTTGTTTTGGTTTTGTTTGTTTTTTTGAGACAGAGTTTCTCGGTGTAACAAACAACTCTGGCTTTCCTAGAACTTGCTCTGTAGACCAGACTGGCCTCAAACTCATAAAGATCATCTGCCTCCTGAGTGCTGGGATTAAAGGTGTGTGCCGCCACCACCCTGCTTCTTTCTTATCTGCTGTGCTTGCCCTATATGATAGTATTGCTGACAACCATGATAGAATATGTATCAGTATTTAATAATCTTAAAGTCTGGATCCTGAAAGCATTTGAAGGATGTCCTGCTACAGAATGAAAATGGTGGCTGGACGCTCAGTGACTAAGAATACTTACTACTTTGCCAGAGGACCAGAGTTGGGACCCACTGCCCCTATATGTTCTCTGTGGACATGTGGATAGGCATAGGGCAAAGGAATGGTTTATAAAGTTTTTAAATATGTTTGTGAGTGCCTGCCTGCCTTTATGTGTATGCACCACATGTTTGCCTGGGGAGGTCAGGTGTTGGATCCCCTGGGAGTAAAGTTACTATTATGTTGGTGCTGGGAACTGAAATGGAGTCCTTTGCAAGAGCAGCAAGTACCCTTATGTTGTAATAGGAGCGGCAGGGCTGCGTCCCCGGCACCCGGCCGCCCGCATGGCTAGCTTATGCCCCGAAATAATTACACGGAAACTGTATTCTTTTAAACACTGCTTGGCCCATTAGTTCCAGCCTCTTATTGGCTAGCTCTTACATATTGATCTAACCCATTTCTAATATTCTGTGTAGCACCACGAGCTGGCTTACCAGGGAGATCTTAACCTGCGTCTGTCTGGAGTGGGAGAATCATGGCGACTCCTGACTTGGCTTCTTTCTCCCAGCATTCTGTCTGTTTACTCCACCCACCTAAGGGCTGGCCTATAAATGGACCTAGGCAGTTTCTTTATTAATTAACCAATAAAAGCAACAGATTAATACAAGACCCATCTCCATCACCCTTAACTGTTGCTCAGCCCCGAAAATAAAAAATAAACCTTTAAAAGAATGAAAATAGAAGGCTGGGAATGTGTCTGAATGGGAAGAATACTTAGCTATTGTGCATGAGGCCCTGGGTTCAGTCTCCAGCACCACATAAAATTTGGTGTGTAGTGCATGGATAATCCCAGCACTGGGGTGACTGGAAAAGTGGAAATGAGTCAGATTAAGTAGTAATGACCAGGCATGCGAAAAGTGAATTCTTTAGGTACACTCTGAAAATTGCTGAGCTAGACTAGAGAGAGGGGACGGTTTTGTACGGACTGTAATTATAAAGCCTATTCCAAAGAAGGTCTTTATGTGTTTTGATTTTTTTTTTTTTTTGGTTTTTCGAGACAGGTTTCTCTGATTTTGGAGCCTGTCCTGGAACTAGCTCTTGTAGACCAGACTGGTCTTGAACTCACAGAGATCCACCTGCCTCTGCCTCCCAAGTGCTGGGATTAAAGGCGTGCACCACCACCGCCCGGCTGTTTTGATCTTTTTTATATTGAAGTTTTAATGAAAACTTATTTCTGCCTTTATTCAACAGGCGAATCCAGATCCCAATACTTGCCTGGGAGTGTTTGGCCTCAGTTTGTACACAACAGAAAGAGATCTTCGTGAAGTATTTTCTCGATATGGACCGTTGAGTGGTGTCAATGTAGTTTATGATCAGCGAACTGGCAGGTCACGTGGATTTGCTTTTGTGTATTTTGAGAGGATAGATGACTCTAAGGAGGTAAATCTTGTTTTATAATTTTCATTTGAAAGAATTTTTGGTATGCATAATAATGCAGCATTACTACTAACAGTCTGTTAATAACATTTCCATGAACATGTCTCCTGACTGTCAGACTTGATTGGAACTCAGACATAGACAGAAGAACTGTAATTTCTAAGCCATTCAGAGTGACATTAATATCTAGTCTTAAAGTGGGTGGGGGGATTATAAGTTTTAATTTTTAAAAACCTCTTAGCTCATATTTGATGTGAGTTATCTATTCTGAATATCTAAGATCTTTGTAAGTAAAGCAGATCTTGGTGGCATTATCTGGGCAACTTAAATATGTTCTGGACAATACTTAGCTCTGGAAATGCTGACAGTCTGCTATGCAAGCTGAATTGCTATGCTGTTTTCAAAAGTTCATACTTAAACTAAAAATGACTTCAAGATCAGTAAATTATGAATGATTTTCTTTTTTATAGGCTATGGAAAGAGCAAATGGAATGGAGCTGGATGGTAGAAGAATTCGTGTGGATTATTCTATAACCAAGAGAGCTCACACACCTACACCAGGCATTTACATGGGCAGACCAACTCAGTAAGATTTTGTGTTTTATAGGGATTGAGGACTTGCTTAGCATGTTTAGGGCTTGGGTATAGGGCCCAGACTGCAAAGCAAATTCAACTTCCAACATATTTAAGATTAAACTGGAATAGAAATGTAGAAATATGGGCTGGAGAGATGGTACAGAGGTTAAGAATACTGACTGCTCTTCCAGAGGTCCTGAGTTCAATTCCCAGCAACCACATGGTGGCTCCAAACTGGCTGTAATGAGATGTGGCGCCCTCTTCTGGCCTTTAGGCATACATGGAGCCAGAATGTTGCATGCATAATAAATAAATAAAATCTTTTAAAAAGATAAAAAAATTTTAAAAACTTAAAAAAATGTAGGGGTATATCCCCTCCATTTCTGTGTATGTGTGTCTCCTTCCTTTATCAATATATAATCGTTTAGGGTACTGAAAAGGTAACTGGCTCATCAGTTAAGAATACATACTCCTTGTAACATGAGGATCTAATTTTACATCTTAATTTAACCCATTTTTGTTAATCTGTGTATATCCACGTGACTGTGCCTTACCGGCAAGATTCTAACTAGTGTCCGACTCAGGCAGGGGATCCATGGCATCTTCCACTCTGCCCTTCTTCCCAGCACTCAGTTCTGTCTGCTCTGCCTACCTTAAGTTCTCTCCTATCAATTTGGCCAAGGCAGTTTAAATAAGTATTGCTGGGTGTGGTGCCTTGTCTCTAATACCACCATTTAGTAGGCTGGCAAAGGAGAATTGCCACTGTTGAAGTCAACCGTGGCTACATGTATTATGAGACCCTGTCAAAATAAGTATTTCTTAGAGGCCTCTTTGTAGGACAAATTGTATTGATACTGCTGTTTGTTTTGAAATACCATGAATTTTTTTTTATTATTATTATTTTTGGTTTTTCGAGACAGGGTTTCTCTGTAGCTTTGGTGCCTGTCCTGGAACTAGCTCTTGTAGACCAGGCTGGCCTCGAACTCACAGAGATCCGCCTGCCTCTGCCTCCCGAGTGCTGGGATTAAAGGCGTGCGCCACCACCGCCCGGATTCCATGATTTTCACATTGAACAAAAATGTGTTATTGTTTTGTTTTTTAAGGAATAGAAAGGAAGTAGAGGCAGGCAGATCTCTGGAGTTTGAGGCCAGCCAGGACTATTGTCACACAAAAAATGGCAGATGGCAGGAAGAAGGCAGATAAAGCCTTTCATTTTGTTTGATTGAGGGAAATGTGGATTGGGAAATAGTAGACCTGCAGAAAACCAGATTGAAATTGTCCCTTGTTTGGAATACACAAAGAACAGGGGTTTTAAATTCACCTCCAGCTGTAAACATTAGACCCTGTTGTAATTTTAGTGGAATCATTCTTTTTGGTGTTCAGGACTTGTTACATTAAGCTGATGTTAGGGAGGAAGTATATAGCTTGGAGGAGTTGGTTCTCACCGTCCGTGTAGATTCTATGGGTAAAATTGTCAGGCTTAGTAGCAAATGCATTTGCCCACTGACCCATCTTTCCAGCCTCTACAGATGCTATTTTTTAATTTCCTTTCTTTTAGTTCTTAGGTATAATTTAATGCACTTTGTTCCTATTTCCCATGCTTTGTTTCTTTGTTTGATTGAGATAGGGTCTCTGTAGAGTGTTGGCTTTCTTGGAACTCACTTTGTAGACAGGCTGGCCTCACAGATCCTCCTGTCTCTGCCTTCTGAGTGCCAGCGTTAAAGACACGTGCCATCACACTGGGCTTAAAAGTTTGTTTTTGTCTTTACGTATTGTCGGAGCCCATGTGTGTCCAACATAGATTCCCTAACCCGGCTGAAATGGAGTCGCGAGGAATAAAACCGACACAGCTTACAAGGTCATCTTGGAAAAGGCCAGAATCACTCTTTATTCTCGCAACATCTTATATCTACCTCAATTCAGTGGGGGAAAACACATTAGGCTTTCTCCTAGGCAACCAGGTGCCTGGGTTTAGGTCATGTCCGCATCTAGCAGTCAGGTAGGCCATGAATTAGCATCTCTATAAGACATCCTCTTAGTAACAAAAGGAAGGAAGCACCGAACCTCTAAAACTCTTGAGTCATCGGCTTTAGCCAACATCTCTTCTCAGGTAATCCACATTCTAACAAAAGAAACTAGGAGCAGCACATCCTGGCTTTTGTTAAGGAAGCTACAGCTTGTCTGCAGAGCTGTGTGACTAGCTCAGACCAGGCTAATGGCTACTGTGCCAAATCGAAATATGGGCCCACAACGTATTATGAGTACAGTGCCCTTAGGAGCCAAAACTGGTTCAGTTCTCCCACTGGAATGGCTGACAGGAGTAGCCACCCTAAATGGATGTTGGGAAGTGAAAGGAATCTTGGAAGAGTAGCAAGTATGCTCTTAACTGCTGGGCCATATCTCCAGAGAGTTCTGTTAGAGCATAAGGGGCCAGAACAGAACACTGTGGAAGTCAGGAAGATAAGATGGGAGGGTATTTGCCATGCAAGGGAGGTTTCCTCGTATTAAATAATCCTGGATAATATATAATAATTTTTTTCATTTTCCTGTAGTAGTGGTGGTGGAGGTGGTGGAGGAGGAGGAGGTGGCGGAGGCGGCGGTGGTGGTAGACGACGAGATTCTTACTATGATAGAGGATATGATCGAGGCTATGACAGATACGAAGATTACGATTACCGGTACAGGTAATGTTTTAATCTGGGATGTCTAGTCTGTGCTGGATGGTAATCTTATTTAGCACTTTGATATTGGCACATATAAATAAAAACTGGATGTTTGAGTTGAGTATGATGGCAAGGTATTCCTTTGTGCTTGAGTCAAAGATAGGAGGATCGCTTGAGCCCAAATCCATCAACATGGTGACTTTACATATTTTGGTGTGGGATGGGTAAGAGTGAAGACATTTTAGGGCTGACAATGTCATTTGGAGGTGTTTCTCCAGTATGTGCTAGGTCCTGGGCTCAATCCTCAGTTACATTTGTTGCTTGTTTTTTTTTTTTTTTTTTGAAGACGAGTTTTGTGATGTGTAGCCCTGGCTGGCTTGGAACAGCATGTTCTCCATTCACTGAAATCTGCCTTCTGAGTTTGGGGATTAAGCCTGAACTACCAAAATGGCTAGGATTTTGTTTGTTTTTTCCCTTCATCTGAGTCAGTGAAGTGATGATGTGATGTGCTGATTCATTTCTCGTTTCTTACAGAAGAAGGTCGCCTTCTCCTTATTACAGTCGGTATAGATCACGGTCAAGATCTCGTTCCTATAGCCCAAGTATGTAAAATTTGCTGTTTTTTTGTAGTATTGAAACCATCTTTCTAACTAGTAATTTTATTTTGAGATACTTG
Source organism: Chionomys nivalis (assembly GCF_950005125.1). NCBI lineage: Eukaryota > Metazoa > Chordata > Mammalia > Rodentia > Cricetidae > Chionomys > Chionomys nivalis. The sequence goes on along the minus strand of NC_080086.1, from coordinate 148,308,955 downwards.
GATATGTGTTCGGTGTTAATAGTTGGAAAAATATTTTAGGCAAGGCAAACTATAATTATAATTTTTTTGTTCTTTTTCAGGACGCTATTGATAATGATAATGGAGTGGTTGTGGCTAAGGACTCTTTCCCTCCTTTTTCTTTTTGATTCTGGATTTCCAAGCTTATGCTTCCTAGTCCTGGTTATTTAATCTGTGGCCAATTGTGTTTCCGTTTTACATCCTTTGTTACTCTCTTAATGGTGTAATTGTCATTTAAGTTGTTCAACATCTAAGTAAAAAAGGAGCCCAGTGTTACACTGTGTGGTTCTTTCTGCATTTATGGAGATCGACTCATTACTACGAAGAAATGATTTTTTGAAAACTTTTGTGATAGATATTGTAGTACATATCCTATTAGTGGAAATCTGCAGTCATGACAGACTGCTTTTTAACCTTCTTTGGGGGAAGATAACACTTTAGTAGTCAAGTTTGTCTGAAGTGGCATGGAACAGTTGATTAGTTGAGTGTAGAAAGTTTGAAGTTGTAGGAGAAAATATGAAGAATGTAACTTTGAACCTAAAAAAATTAAGTCACCTTTTAGGAATTAAAAGCTTGTAGATTGCTATAAAACATGTTATATTTGAAGTTACATGTTAAACCTTATGATCTTAAAGTGTGATTTTTATGTTAAATTTACAGAAACTTAAGTATTCCCTTAATCATTGAAGGAAAACCTTTATTTATTACCTAGAAAAATTGTATAACTTGCTGTTAGAAATTTTGGTATTGGGTTATTGGTTTTGTGGGTTATTGTATAGTATAGAATTCTAAAATACATGTGGGAAAGAGTAATTTCAAATAAAAGTTAATTTGAAAATGGGGTTGTCTCTTTATTTGATAATGATTGAAAATGCAACTTGATCGAAAGCTATTCTTTTTTGATATTATTATGTAGTCATTTATGACTCATTAAGCGTAATCACAGCCAGAAGATAGATAGCATCTGTTGACAAGAGAACCATTCTCAACTCAGATACATAATACTTTCAGTGACAATGGAAGAATATTTATGTTACAAACAGAATGAGACGCAATATCCATGCACAGTACAATACATGCAGCAAAAGAATAGCAATGTGATTATTGATAGATTTCTGATCAAAGAAAAGAATTAACAATCTTAGAAGAGCCGGGCGGTGGTGGCGCACGCCTTTAATCCCAGCACTCGGGAGGCAGAGGCAGGTGGATCTCTGTGAGTTCGAGACCAGCCTGGTCTACAAGAGCTAGTTCCAGGACAGGCTCCAAAACCACAGAGAAACCCTGTCTCGAAAAACCAAAAAAAAAAAAAAAAGAAAGAAAAAAAAAACAATCTTAAAAGAATATATACTATACAAAATTGATAATTTTTTCAGTAAACTCTAGATGTCAATCATATTATATTAAAAGGACAAAGTTTGATGACTGAAGCAAAATTATCAAACTTGAGTCTGGCACCTTAGACCGCTTGACACACAAAAAACTATTCTTTTAAATTTGTTTTTAATTTATGAATGTCTGCTTGCATGTCTGTGCAGTATGTACATGCAGTGCCTGCCTTGGACGCTAGAAGAGACTGTATTATCCTCTGTAACTGTTAGAGTTGTAAGCCACTATGAGGGCTAGGAATGGAACTGGGCCTCTGGAAAAACATCTCTCCAGCCCTTAGAAGCCAGTTGGGTTTTTGTTTTCCTCTCATTCCTGCAATATAATAATTAAGCAGCATTTTGTTCATCCTGAGTCAACAGTATTTCCTCGCTTTTTTGGGGGGGGGGGTGTTTTTTTGTTTTTTTTTTTTTTTTTGGTTTTTTCGAGACAGGGTTTCTCTGTGGTTTTGGAGCCTGTCCTGGAACTAGCTCTTGTAAGCCAGGCTGGTCTCGAACTCACAGAGATCCGCCTGCCTCTGCCTCCCAAGTGCTGGGATTAAAGGCGTGCGCCACCAGTATTTCCTCGCTTTTTCTTGGGACTTGAGTCAGTTATTACTTTGAGCTTTAAGATCCCTAGTTTGGGACCTGGATCAATTCTGGTTTGTTGTTGGTTTTGGTTTGGTTTTGTGTATGGGGTAGGTAGCAACATGTTGAAAGAATAACTGGCTCTTGTCTCATATCCTATATTCTGGGGCAACTTTTTGGGTTTTCAAGACAGTAGAACATAGAAATATGGCCTTGGCTGTTCTGGAACTTTGTAGACCAGTCTGGCCTCGAACTCAACAGAGATCCACCTCCTCTGCTTCCCTAGTTTTGGAATTAAAGGCATGCAGGGCACATTCTGATTATTTAATATTTTCTTAAAAGGTGCTAGACAGTGGTGGTGCACACCTTTAATCCCAACACTCCAGACAGGCACATCTTTGTGAATTTAAGGCCAGCCTAGTCTAGAGCAAGTTCCAGGACAACCCTGTCTTGAATTAAAAGTTTTTAAGTGATGTAAGAATTTTTTATTTTGGCGGGCGGTGGTGGCCCACGCCTTTAATCCCAGCACTCGGGAGGCAGAGGCAGGCGGATCTCTGTGAGTTCGAGGCCAGCCTGGTCTACAAGAGCTAGTTCCAGGACAGGAACCAAAAATTATGTGCATTGATGTTTTACCTGCATGTATGTCTATGAAAGTGTTGCATCTCCTGGAACTGGAGTTACAGTTGTGTGCTGCCATGTGGATGCTGGGGATTGGACATGGGTCCTCTGGAAGAGCTGTTGACGCTCTCCCCACACTTCATGACCCACTTAAATTAACTAGAGTCATCTGTGTGACCGTAGGTTTGGGGCCATCCATTGGAGTCTAGGGTACTCTGCAGTGGGGTACACAACCAAAGAGCAGCCAGAACAGAACCCCAAGAGTCCCTCTTCCTTCACTGTATATGCATATGGATGAGCTTAAGCAAATGAGATATATTTGTATAATTGACTTAGACTACAATTCAGATAGAACAATATGAATTCCATTTTGTTAAATGTAAAAGGTGGAAGCTGTGGAGATGGTTCAGTAGAGTGGCATGCTGGGTGGTGGTGGCAGCACACGGCCTTTAATCCCAACAAAATGAATCTTGAGATCTAGGCCAGCCTGGTTTCAGAGAGTTCCAGGCCTGGCTCCACAGTACACAGAAAGCATTCTTGGTTTCATAGGTGTATGCATGCATGAACATCTGTGTATATGTATATATACATCTTGTAATACACCACACGTAGAAAATAAAGTTATAGCTAGGTGCAGTACATGCCTTTAATTCCAGCAGAGGTAGAGGCAGGGGTAAGGCCAGCCTGGTTTACACGTGGGAGTTTCAGGTCAGGCAGTGTTAAATAGACTGTCTCAAACTGCAAAGCTATAAATTATATATTTTACTGTCCTGAGAGTCAGGGTGAGCAGTGATGATGTACTTGTTGAGAATATCCCACTCCGTTAGAAATTTAGACTTAAAAAACCTGGGGTTTTGTGTTTTGTTTTTTTTGGGGGGGGGGATTTTCGAGACAGGGTTTCTCTGTGTCTTGGCCTCGAACTCACAGAGATCTGCCTTCCTCTGCCTCCCGAGTGCTGGGATTAAAGATCATGCACTACCACTGCACGGCCATGTGTGAAAACCTGTTATACAGCTTAATGATCCAGTGATGAGACCAACTTGTGAACTGTGTTTCACAAGAAACCCTTGGGCCCGCATCGCTGGTTCTCCACACCAGAGAATCTCGAAAAGTCAGGTGCACAGTCCTGGAAGCTGTAAAATTTTCAATCCCACTGGAAGATAAAGGGAAAATAGGTATTCTAGCATATACCATAGCGCCTCCACTCACCTTATGCAGGAAGCTGGGTGGAGTGAGGAAGAAATCGGCTTGCTGGGTACAGCAGGACCATTTCAAAAAGAAAGGAAGAGTGGGGAGTTGAACAGTCCAAATTAAAGGAGACTAAAGGAACATGACAATTGAATGCAAACCATGGTCTAATTTCTAGATGGTTTCAGTTTTCACCGGGGTCTAGCTACATAAATGAATGGAACAAGGAGGATAATAGTGAGGTAACCCAGACCCAGAAAGACAAACATCACGTATTCTCTTGACTTGCAGCTCCAAGTCTTCAGATATGAATATATAGCTTGCAGTAAAAAGCCATGGGAGGAGCGGGGAGCAGTAGTGGGAAATAGTTGAAAGGAGAAAGTGGGAAAATGTAATGGTTTTAATTAGGGGGATAAATACAGGAGAAAGGATTGGGTAAAATCAAAAAAATATATACATCTAAAATTACATATAATACATGGAAGCATAGGCATATGTAGTTTAAATAAAATTTCCTACCAAGGCTGTCAGTGCTCCCCTAAGAGCCATAGATTCAACCAAAACCCCAACACCAGGCATGAAAAGCTGCATTTTGAGTTGTTGATCAGGGTTGTCCAAGGGATTCCCAAAGCAAAGATACCATGTAATTTGGGCACAGGACCAAGAGGACCTGAGCTGAATCTGACCTGAAAGCCTGCTCTGTGAGGACTACCTTTCCTAGTACCAGCAGGCAAGGGAGGAAAATAACCAAATCCTAGCTAGTTACAATGCCTATGGGCTACCACAACAACCAGAAGATCATGATAACTAAGAGTGCAGGAGTGGCATGCAGACCTTGGCAGCAATCAGCAGCTCTCTAATTGGTCTTAAGGCCTACTCAACAAGGAAACCATGCCTGGTACCAACTACCCACTAGTGAAGCCATGATCTTGGAGGTGAAGCTACAACCACCACCTTACTAAACCAGCATAATTCCTAACTACGACTTGTTTTTCAATATAGGGTTTTTCTGTATTGCTTTGGAGCCTGTCCTGGAACTCGCTCTGTAGTCCAGGCTGGCCTCGAACTCAGAGACCCTCCTGCCTCTGCATCCTGAGGGCTAGGACTAAGTACTTACGCCTTTTTTTGTTTTTCAAGACGTCAGGGCCGGGCGGTGGTGGTGCACGCCTTTAATCCCAGCACTCGGGAGGCAGAGGCAGGTGGATCTCAGTGAGTTCGAGGCCAGCATGGTCTACAAGAGCTAGTTCCAGGACAGGAACCAAAAGCTACGGAGAAACCCTGTCTCGAAAATCCAAAAAAAAAAAAAAAAAGAAAGAAAAAAAAAGTTTATGGGCTGGAGAGATGGCTCAGTGGTTAAGAGCATTGCCTGTTCTTCCAAAGGTCCTGAGTTCAATTCCCGGCAACCACCTGTAGTGAGGTCTGGTGCCCTCTTCTGGCCTGCAGACATACACAAAGAATATTGTATGCATAATAAATATATATATATAAGACAGGACAGGGGCTGGAGAGATAACTCAGAGGTTAAGAGCACTGACTGCTCTTCCAGAGGTCCTGAGTTCAATCCCCAGCAATCACATGGTGGCTCACAACCATCTGTAATGAGATCTGGTGCCCTCTTCTGGCCTGCAAGTATACATGCAAGCAGAACACTGTATACATAATAAATAAAAAAATCTTAAAAAAAAAAAAAAAGACAGGACAGTCTTAACTGTCCTGGAACTAGCTCTTGTAGACTAGGCTGGCCTTGAACTCGCAGGGATTCACCTGCCTCTGCCTCCTGAGTGCTGGGATTAAAGGCATGCACCACTACCGCCTGGCCGCCTGGCCAAAGATTTATTTATTATGTATACAGTGTTCTGCCTGCATGTATACCTGCAGGCCAGAAGAGGGTACCAGATCTCATTGTAGGTTATTGTGAGCCACCATGTGGGTCCTGGGAATTGAACTCCAGACCTCTGGAAGAGCAGCCAGAGCTCTTAACCTCTTAGCCATCTCTTCAGTCCCTAAGTACTTATTCTTATACCTACAGATAAATATAGTTCTCGTCACTCATTGAAGATGGAAACCATTACAAGGAACCACAACTGGTGAAGATGAAATCATGTGGTACCTGTCAACTAAGAAATCTACAATTCCTGCACCTAAGGCTCAGGAATCACTGTGAAACGGGTGTGCAAGTTTGAGGCCAGCCTGGTCTACAGAGCGAATTCCAGGACAGGTTTCAAGGATACACAGAGGAACCCTGTCTCGAAAAACCAAAAACAAACAAGGAAAACCTAGCCAGCATAGATGTCTCTTCCAGAGCACCAGAGTTGTTCCCTAGCATCTGCGTGGTGATTCACAACCATCTGTAACCCCAGTTCCAGGGAATCCTATGACCTTTCTAGCCTTTTCAGACAACAGATATGCAAGTGGTGCACAGACATGCATGCAGGCAAAATGCCCATCTTTAGAAACTAAACTATTGGGGCTGGCGAGATGGCTCAGCAGTTAAGAGCACTGACTGCTCTTCCAGAGGTCCTGAGTTCAATTCCCAGCACCCACATGGTGACTCACAGCCATCTGTAATGAGATCTGGTGCCCCCTTCTGGTGTGCAGGTGTACATGGAAGGAATGTTGTATACATAATAAATAAATCTGAAGAAGAAGAAGAAGAAGAAGAAGAAGAAGAAGAAGAAGAAGAAGAAGAAGAAGAAGAAGAAGAAGAAGAAGAAGAAGAAGAAGAAGAGAAAAGAAAAGAAAAAAAGAAGAAACAACTATTAAAAATAGTGGCCAGCAGCGCTAAGCTCAGTGGCTGCAAGAGCACCGTGCCGCTAAGGTGCCCCTTGAGATTAAGGGGGCAGACAGAGGCAGAGCTCAGGAAGGTGGATGAGGCCATTGCCCTGTTCGAGAAGATGCTGTGACCCCCCAACTCCATCTCTCAAAGCCCCCATGGTCCACCAACAGGGATGGCAGCAATAAAATATTTTGTCAAAAAGGTGGGGGGGTAGGTGATGGCACACACCTTTAATCCCACCACTCGGGAAGAAGGCAGAGGAAGGAAGACCTCTGAGTTTGAGGCCAGCCTGGTCTACAGTGAATTCCAGGAAAGCCAGAGAAACCCTATCTCAAAAAAAAAAAAAAAAAAAAAAAAAAAAAAAAAAAAACCAAAATAAATAATAATTAAGTCACCTTTCAGCAAAGGCTCCATGACTCAAGAGTTGGAGCCCCGATCTTGTAAAATCATCTGTATTGAAGTAAAATTTATTAAATACAAAAGTCACCATTTAGGGCCAACATGATGGTTCAGCAGTTAAGGGCACTTGTCACCAAGCCCACAACCTGAGTTCAAGTCCTGGAACACATGTATTCTGTTACACACGTGTACACACAGACAAATGGGGGAGGAGCTTCTTGTGAGGTTTTTTTTTTTTTTCTTGTGAGGTTTTGCTGAAGTTTTCTGAGTAAGGTTTTTGCTGTGTAGCACAGGAAATTCTGCCTCCCCAACAGAAGTGCTGGGAATACAGATGTGTGCCATCACACCCTGACTTCCTTTAAATATTTTGGCGAATTTTGGTGAAATGTTTACAGCTATGGCTTACATTGATTTTAATCTATTCTGGTGTTTGCATTGGCAGAAATTGTTTCACATTATTCTTAGAACTTCTGTGATACCTACTATTCAATTTGATTTGAATTCTGTGAATTTTATGATCAACTGAACTGGTGGGGAAAAGAATGTTAGATTCTATTTTAAGTGAAGGTTCCTTAAGCCTTTGGTAAGGTGAGAGTTCTTTTTTTTAAATCATTTTTATTTAATTTTTTAATATTTATTTATTATGTATACAATATTCTGTCAGTGTATGTGCCTGCAGGCCAGAAGAGGGCACCAGACCTCATTACAGATGGTTGTGAGCCACCATGTGGTTGGTTGCTGGGAATTGAACTCAGGACCTTTGGAAGAGCAGACAATGCTCTTAACCTCTGAGCCATCTCTCCAGCCCAAGGTGAGAGTTCTTTTTTTTTTTTTTGGTTTTTCGAGGCAGGGTTTCTCTGTAGCTTTGGTGCCTGTCCCGGGACTAGCTCTTGTAGACCAGGCTGGCCTCGAACTCAGAGATCCGCCTGCCTCTGCCTCCCAAATGCTGGGATTAAAGGCGTGCGCCACCACCGCCCGGCGAGGTGAGAGTTCTTATACTTTAGGTGAGTGCCAGAGAAAATGAGTTGGAGCTAAGCCTGGTAGCTCATATCTGCAAGCCCTGCACTTGGAAGGCAGAATTTGGGTGACTGCAGTGTTTTCCAGGCCAACCTGACCTGAAAACACAAAGGAAAAGGGTCACAGAGAACCAGAGTTCAATTCCCAGCCCCACATGGTGCTTCAAAACCGAGGCCTTCCTCTGAACCTAAGAGGTCACCAGGTAGGCAGCTGGCGCACGTACACATCCATACAGGAAAGCAGTCATACGATGATCTTTTAAAATTAAAAAATGGGGCAAATGCAAAGTGCATGCTTTTGTTGTTATTGTTTTATTTTTTTTTTTTGAGACAGCGTTTCTCTATATACCTGTGACTGTTTTGGAACTGGCTATGTAGACCAAGCTAGCCTTGAACTCACAATGATCAAAGGCACAGCACATACTTTGAATCCCAGCCTTAATCTGGAGTCTGAAACAGGCCACAGAGTTCTAGGGCAAAGAGAAAGAAAAAAAGAAAAGGAATAAAAGAACAAAGAAAAGGGTTAATAAGGGGGAGAAGGGCCAGAGAAACTAGCTGGGGTGCCTTCCACACCTGGAAATGCACCCACCTACCTGGAGACTTTCACTGTGCACGTGGTGGCTGAGCTGATCCAAAAGAAGCTGCAGGGAGACATAGAGAGTAAACAAAGCAGGACTTGACCAAATTCTTATATATATATATATATATATATATATATATATATATATATATATATATAATGTATACAATATTCTGTCTGTGTGCGTGTCTGCAGGCCAGAAGAGGGCACCAGACCTCTTTACAGATGGTTGTGAGCCACCATGTGGTTGCCGGGAATTGAACTCAGGACCTTTGGAAGAGCAGGCAATGCTCTTAACCACTGAGCCATCTCTCCAGCCCCCTTGACCAAATTCTTATCTGGCGGCAGAAGCCTGAGGTACAGCTAACAGAAAATATCATGAAGGAGAAACGGGTGTTCAAATTTCTGAGTCCTGTGCTAGTCATACAGGAGTTGAGGGAGCCTTGGGCCACCTTAGGGAAGAGGCTAGACTGTATCACAGCTGAAACTGGCTGAATCTCAGCTTCCGGACCTTGAGCCTAAGTCAGCGTAACCAACAGAGGGAGTTAAAAACCCTTGCTCAGCGGCAACAGGAGTTCCAGAGGCACGCAGCAAGGCCAGGGGGCGCTGCTACAAGGGCTTGACCCCACCGTAGGGGGAGGGGAGCGAGGACTGGGAAGTTGGTTCAGCAAGTAAAGAGAGTACTTGCCTTGCAAACTTTATAATCAGACTTCCATCCCCCAACCCAAGTAAAAACCGGATTCCGCGGTGCGCTTCGCTTCTGTAATCCCGGCGTTGCTGTGTCGGAGATCGGGGTGTGGAGACCACGGCACAGCAACAGAAGAGAGACCCTGTGTCAACAAGGTGAAAAGCGAGATCCGCCTCCCGAGAAAGTTGATCTCTAATCTCCACAAGTGCGCTCTCGCGCGGACACACACACACACACACACACACACAATCTTAAAAATTAAAAGAATTAGCGAGCAAGGTGATTAACAGAATATTATTTAGAGAAGTTTTATTTTATGACCCTTAGTCTGCAAAAATTTACTAAAGGTTCAGCAATTTCCAAAGTAAAATACAATTAGGCTAATTTTAAGGTGTGTGAAGATTTTTAAAATGTTTGATTTTTTTTATTTAAAAAGTTAAATTATAATAAAGATAGTTTCATTACCATGCTTATATCATTGTGACTTGTTCATGTTTGCCCTCTCCCGCTGTCCTTTTCCCATCCACCCACATCGGTCTGTCTCTTTGCTACACTTAGTGCCTCTTCTGCTTTCCTGTCACGTGTCGTGTGATGTATGTATGCATAGATTCAGATATTTTCTTTCTTTTTTTTTAAATTTATTTATTTATTATGTATACAACATTCCTTCCATGTATGCTTGCGTGCCAGAAAAGGGCACCAGATCTCATTATAGATGGCTGTGAGCCACCATGTGGTTGCTGGGAATTGAACTCAGGACCTCGGAAACAGCGGTCAGTGCTCTTAACCTCTGAGCCATCTCTCCAGCCCCCAGATTCAGATATTTTCAAGTGTGGCTATTTACCTTGCCTTCTTTGCTCGTTCACTACTTGGTGAATAGCAGGACAAGTTCTTTATCTTGGCAGTACAGGTAAACCCAGATGTGCAGGTGTCTCTGTGGTATGCTTACTCAGGGTTCTTTGGGCATATACTCAGAAGTCATATATCGGGATCACATGGTAGTTCTATTTTAGATTTTTTGAGGAACCTCCATGCTGATTTTCACAGTGGTGCACCAGTTTACATTCCACCAGCAATGTAGGTTGTTTCCTCTTTCTTTGAATTCTCATCAGAATTTTTTTTCCCTTTATGATGGTCATTCTGACCGGGGCAAGACAGAGTCTCAATGCAGTTCATTGTTGTCCTTTAAGACAATTTGCTTAAATGTATTTATTTATGTATGTATTTGGTTTTTTGAGACAGGGTATCTCTGTGTAACCCTGGCTGTCCTGGAACTGGATCTGTAGACCTGACTAGCCTCTGCCTCTTATGTGCTGGGATTAAACCCTCCTGGCCTTAGATTTATTTATTTTTATTTCATATGTCTGGGTGTTTTGCCTGGGTTTATGCCTGTGCATGTGTATGCAGTACTGGCAGAGGACAGAAAAGGCTGTCTGGCCCCTTGGAATTGGAGTACAGAGGGTTGTAAGCTACCATGTAGGTCCTGGGACTCAAACCTGGGAAGCCAGAGCTCTTAACCACTGAGCCATCTCTCCAGCTCCCCTCAATGCCATGTTCGTTTACACTTACCTGATGACTGAGAATGATGAACAAGTTTTCAAGTATTTGTTGGCATTTCTTCTTTTGAGAACTTTGGAGTACATTAGCTCATTTATTATTGATTATAAGTTTTTGTTTCCTTATTATTTTTTCTTTTTTTAAGCAGTTTGTCTCACTTTGTAGCCCTGCCTGTCCGGAACTTGCTACGTAGACCAGGCTAGGCTCGAACTCAGAGATCCCCCTGCTGCTGCTTCCTGAGTGCTGGTATTAAAGGCATGAGACACCATACTCAGTGTATAAAAAATGCTTTAATTTCATGTAATTCTGCTTGTTAATTCTTGGGATTATTTACTGTGCTTTTTGGAAAGCCTTTATTTCTACCTGTATTTTTGGTTTTGGTGCTTTGAGACATGGTCTTATAATGTAAGCTGGCCTAGAATTCTCTATGTAGACCAGGCTGGCTTCAAACTCATAGAGATCTGCCTGCCTCTGTCTCCTGAGTACTGTAATTAAAGGCGTTCAGCTTGCCTATGTCTTAGATGTTTTTCCCTAAGAGTTTTGGGTCTTACACTAAGGTCTTTGATCCATTTTGAATGGACTTTTGTGTAGGCTGACACATATGAACCCCATTTTATTCTACATGTTGAAATCCAGTTTTTCTCAGATCATTTGTTATGGAGGGCTGTCTTTTCTCCAACGTATGCCTCTGGATCTTCTCTTCCATTCCAGTCTGTATGTCTTCCTTGTTTGTTTGAGACGGGGTCTCGCTATGTAGCCCTGACTGACCTAGAACTATGTAGACCCGGCTGCCCTCTGCAGTCTGCCTGCCCCTGTACCCAGAGTGCTGGGATTAAAGGTGTTGAGCCATCTCTCCAGCCCCACTTTCCTGTAAACTTTAGATTTTTTTTTCTAGCATTGAAAAGAATGTCACTGAAATTTTTATAAGGATTGCACAAATCTATAGATTGTTGTCAGAAATATAGCCATTTTCACAGTGTTCTGCCAGTCTGTGAGCATGGAACATCTTTCCTCTACCTTTTATTGTCTTCTCATCTTTTCAGATGGATGTAATCCCAGCACTAGAGGTTGAGGCTGGAGACTCATTCTTAGCTACTTGGCAAACTTGAGGTCAGTTTGGAGCTACATTATGAGACCATGCCTCAACAAAACAAAACAACTAAAGAGACAAGTTCTTGTTTCAATGTGAAACTTTTTAAGCTGAGTTTAGTAGCTCATGACTAATACCAGCCCTCAATGAGCTACTAAATTTACTTCCCATCAGGATTCTCCAGGAGGCGAGCCGCCTTCCTCTATGAGACTTGATTTCATAGAAGACCGTCACCACCTTGCTGTAGGTTTGCAGACAGATCCACAAACTGTAATAGCCCACATGGGCTACAGAGCGAGACCTAGTCCCAAAATAGCCAAAAAGTCTTACCCAGTGACCTAGACCTATAATTAGAGATACTTGGGTGACTGAGGTAGAATAATTGAAAGTTCAAAGTCTGGCTGGGCTACATACAGTGTTCAAGACTAGCTTATACTGGCTGCTCTTCCAGAAGACCAGGGTTCAATTCCCAGTACCCACAAGGCTCTGTAACTGCACTTCCAGGGGATCTGAGTCCCTCTTCTGGCCTCCAAGGGTACTGCATGCATGGTGTGCACAGACACACTCGAGCAAAACACCTATGGGCATAGAATCAAAATTGAAAAATAAATAAATAAATAAATAAATAAATAAATAAATAAATAAATAAATAAAAGCAATTCTAGTTGCAGGGATGGAAAGATGACTCAGTGGTTAAGAACACTGGTTACTCTTCCAGAGGAATTAGTTTTGGCTCCCAGAGCCTACATGCTATCTCAGAAACATCTGTGACTCTAGTTCTAGGGAATCTGATACCCTCTCCTGGCCCTGTCTTAGTTACTGTTCTATTGCTGTAAAGAAACACCATGACCAAGGCAACTTTTACAAGTGAACACTTAATTAAGGGCTTACTTACAGTTTCAGTAGGTTAGTCCATGATCATCATGGCAGAGAACACAGTGGCAGGCGGGCCAGCATGGTGCTGGAGCAGTAGCTAAGAGCTTACATCTTGATCCACCGACAGGAGGCAGAGAGTAAGAGAGAGGCAGAGAGACTGGGCCTAACTTGGGCTTTTGAAACCTCAAAGGCCACCCCCAGTGACATACCTCCTCCAACAACACCACACCTCCTAATCCTTCCTAAACAATCTACCAACTGGGGATTAAGCATTCAAATACATGAGCCTATGGGGGCCATTCTCATCCAAACCACCACAGACTCTTAGGGACACCAGGCATACACATGGTACACAGATATACATGTAGTCAAAACATTCACAAACATAAATTAATCTAAAAAGAATTGTTTTAAATCATTGTCAGTTGGTTTGGAGACTCAGGTCAGTGCTAGAGGTCAGAAGAGGGCATTGATTCCCATGGGACTCAAGTTACAGACATGTTGGTGGCTGGGAATTGAACCTAGGTCAAGACATGGTTTCTCTGTGCTGTGGAACAATGATCTGTACCCTGTAACTTGTATTTTAAATTAATGCTAATTGGCCAGGAGCCAGGCAGGAAGTAGAGGTGGGACAATGAGAACAGGAGAATTCTGGGAAGAGAGAGAGTCAGTCTGCAGTCATCACCCAGACACAGAGCAAGCAAGATGTGACTGCCTCACTGAAAAAGATACCAAGCCACATGGCTAACATAGACAAGAATTATGGGCTAATATAAGTTATAAGAGTTAATAAGAGGGCTGGAGAGATGGCTCAGAGGTTAAGAGCATTGCCTGCTCTTCCAAAGGTCCGGAGTTCAATTCCCAGCAACCACATGGTGGCTCACAACCATCTATAATGAGATTTGGTGCCCTCTTCTGGCATGTATGTATACTAAATAAATAAAGTCTTTAAAAAAAAAAAAAAAAAAAAAAAAAAAAAAAGAGTTAATAAGAAGCCTGATCTACTAGGCCAATCAGTTCATAATTAATGTAGACCTCTGTGTGTTTCTTTTTTTTTTTTTTTTTTTTTGGTTTTTCGAGACAGGGTTTCTCTGTGGCTTTGGAGCCTGTCCTGGAACTAGCTCTTGTAGACCAGGCTGGTCTCGAACTCACAGAGATCCGCCTGCCTCTGCCTCCCGAGTGCTGGGATTAAAGGCGTGCGCCACCACCGCCCGGCGTGACTTGTCTCTTAAAGAGACAGTACAGACCATTACAACCACCATCTACTTTTTTTTTTTTTTTTTTTTTTTTTTTTTTTGAGACAGAGTTTGTAGTCCTGGCTACCCTGGAACTCCCTATGTAGACCAGGTTGGCCTCGAACTAAGAGATCAGCCTGCTTCTGCCTCTTGGGTGCTGGGATGCTGGGATTAAAGGTATAAGCCAGTATGCTCAATGTAGCAAGTGCTCTTAACTCTCCAGCCCATGAGGCAAATATTTTAATCCTGTTGTGATTAAAAAATCTAAATGAGCCGGGCGGTGGTGGCGCACGCCTTTAATCCCAGCACTTGGGAGGCAGAGGCAGGCGGATCTCTGTGAGTTCGAGACCAGCCTGGCCTACAAGAGCTAGTTCCAGGGCTGGAGAGATGGGTCAGTGGTTAAGAGCATTGCCTGCTCTTCCAAAGGTCCTGAGTTCAATTCCCAGCAACCACATGGTGGCTCACAACCATCTGCAATGGGGTCTGGTGCCCTCTTCTGGCCTGCAAGCATACACACAGATAGACTATTATATACATAACAAATAAATAAATAAATATTTAAAAAAAAAAAAAGAGCTAGTTCCAGGACAGGCTCCAAAACCACAGAGAAACCCTGTCTCAAAAAAAAAAAACAACAAAAAAAAAAAATCTAAATGAAAATTTAATTCTTTAACATTCTTTTCTTTTCCCAGCAGAATCTCTCTCTCTCTCTCTCTCTCTCTCTCTCTCTCTCTCTCTCTCTCACTCACACATGTTGACTCTGACACTAATTTCTTGAAATTTGATTATTCTATGGCAAAAACAAACAAAATTAATTCTGTCAAGAAAGTCATTCTTGGGTCAGCAAGATGGCTCAGCAGGTAAAGTCATTTGCTATTAATCCTGACGATTGAGTTGGACGTGAGCTAGAGGGACAAGCTTAAGATAAGGCCAAGCATTCATAATTAATAAGTCTCCATGTCATGATTTGAGAGCTGGCTGGTGGTCCAAAGGAAAGCTTGCAACAACCCCCCCACACACACACACACACAGTGTTCTTAACCATTGAGCCATCTCTCCAGTCTCAAAGGATTCACTTTGTAGACCAGGCTGGCCTCAAACTCACAGAGATCTACCTGCCTCTGCCTCCCAAGTGCTGGAATTAAAGATGATCTGTTTTTTTTTTTTTCGAGACAGGGTTTCTCTGTGGTTTTGGATCCTGTCCTGGAACTAGCTCTTGTAGACCAGGCTGGTCTCGAACTCACAGAGATCCGCCTGCCTCTGCCTCCCGAGTGCTGGGATTAAAGGCGTGCACCACCACCGCCCGGCTAAGATGATCTGTTTTTATATGTACAAATATTTCGCTTCATGTATGTTTGTGCAACACTATATGTATACCTACTGTGTGAGAAGGACAAAGAAAGCGGAGCCCCTGGAAGTAGAGATACTGGCCACTGTTAGCCTCTATGTGGGCACTGGGAACCAGACACAGGGTATTTGCAAGGGCAGTAAGTGCTGAACCATCTCTCCAGCCCCAGGAGCCTCATTAAATATGTAAAAAAGGAGATGGGCTGGAGAGATTACTCAGTGGTTAAGGGTACATATTGATCTTGCTGAGGACCCAAGTTCAGAACCCACATGGAGCTATTAACAACCAACTGTAATTCCAACTCTAGAGGCACAAGGGGCAACTTCCAACACACACACACACACACACACACACACACACCTGTTGAAAATAAGAGCATTAGATATAGGGAGATGGCTCAGTGGGTAAAGTGCTTGATGGACAAGCATGAGGACCTTAGTTCAGATCCCAGCCCCCACCTAAAAAAACAGAGGGCAAGTCAAAGTGCATGCCTGTCATTCCAACACTGACTAGAGGAATCTGGAGGATCCCAGCGTCTTGCTGGTCAGACAGTCTAGCTAATCAGTAAGCTCCAGATTCTCAAATGATTAGTTAGAGAGCGATAGAAGAGGACACTGGGCGCCCACCCCTGGTCTGCTCCCCCCGCCCCCCCTGCAGTCAGACAGACACAGTGGTTCATTGAGAAAGGAAGATTGAGACTCTGAGGCCAGCCAGGGCAACACAGCTAGCTAGATCTTGTTTAAATATTTCAAAGGCAGCAGCTGGATCATGGTAACACATGCCTGCAGTCCCAGGACTTGGGAGGTAGAGGCAGAAGGATCAGAAATACAAGGCTATCCCAGGCTCCACGAAGTCCTACCTTGAAATAAAATGAAAACCCAGGGTTGTGGAGATGACCTAGCAGGTAAAGGGCTTGCTATGCGAGACTGGGGACGTGACAGGCTGCCTACAATTCCTGCACTCATAAGACAGAGATGGCGCTTCTACAACAAGCTGGCCAGCTACGTTAATCATATTGGTCTACAGGTTAGCTGAGAGACCTTACTTCAATAAATGAGACAGAGACTGACCAAGGAAGAGTCTCAAAGATAGCCTTTGACCCTCCACAGGCACCCACCCACATACATACGTGCACACACACCGCAAAGAGAGTATCTCCTAGGTAACAAATTCAGAAGTATCCAAATTTTAGAGCTGGAAAGAGGTTTTTTGTTTTGTTTTGTTTTGTTTTGTAGATAAAAGAAAAGAAAGACACTCTCTGGGTACACCCCACAGGGCAGCTGGCAGGACAGTTACTATCATATACTTATGCTAGCAAGTGCTTTTCCTATCATTTCTGCATGAGTGTGGTGGAGCGTGCTATCACCCCAGTGCTTGGGAAGTCAAGGCAGGAAGACTGAGTTCGAGGCCAAGATGACCCTTTCACAAATGGTGGTCACTTACCCCATATCAGATTAAATGTCCACTGCTAGCCAAGTGTGGTGGCACTAGGCTTTTTTAGTCCCAGCCCTCAAAGACAGAGGCAGGGGGATCTCTGTGAGTTTGAGGTCAGCCTGGTCTACAAGTTCCAGGATAGCCAGGGCTATGTAGAGGAACATTGTTTCAAAACACCATAAATAAACAAATAATAAACAAACAAACAAATATCCTCTGCCATATTTGTATGCTACGTTTCCTGAGTCTAGTGTATCTCTCATCTATCAGTAGATAAGAATATTCTAGCAACTAGAGAGATATTCAGTAAAAGAACAAGCGTGGACAAGGTTTGCTTTTTCTTTTTTTGTTTAATTTAAGCTCTGCTAAAAGGAAAAGAATTCTATTGGTAGAAACAGGACTGGGTTAACTGGGCACAATGACATATACTTGTATTCTCCGGGCTTGGGAGGTAACAGCGGGAGGGTTCACCCCAAGCTCAAGGCCAGTCAGGGCTCTCGGTAGGTAGTGAACCTTGTCTAAAAAACAAACCAAAACAAAAACTAAGAGCAAGAAAAATAACAGTGGCTGATACAATAATTTCTGTTTATTGCTTTAATACACTTGCTGCCAATGTGTATTGATGTTCCTAAGAAAATAACAAATGCAAAACAAATTTAAAGTTAGGAAGTGAAGATGGGAATAAAGGGGGAAGGTTCTTCTCTGAACCATTCAATCCCCTGGAAAGTCTTCCTGCTATGGGGGTGCACACCTTTAATTCCAGCCTTTAAGCCCAACAGGAGGCAGAAGCTGCAGATCTCTGTGAAGCAAATTCCAGGAAAGCTAGGGCAACACACCCCTGAGAAAAGCCAGGTGTTAACACAGCATCCTCTACTGGGCTCCATGTGCAAGCTGGTGTGCACCTGCCTCACAAATTTGGGGGGGGAGGATTTAGATAAATTGCCCCAAACAAGCTTTCAAATGGGCCATTAGAGAAAGCTAAGGGCCTATTGGGTACATCACTGATGTCTTTAAGGGTAGCGTGCAAGGCAGAGTGCTTCCTTGTAAGGAACACTGGGCTCCCACCAAACCTACCCATTTCTTACCCCCAAAGCGCAGCACTTGGGGGACACAGATATTTGTTGAACAAGTAAGTAAACACTGTATCATTTTTATTACGAGAGAGAGAGAGAGAGAGAGAGAGAGAGAGAGAGAGAGAGAGAGCTGTAAACTTGAAATACAGTCTGAATTACACCCAATACGTAAAAAAAATGTATTTCTGCATTTTCCAAGTGTGGTGAGATCTTCTCCATTGTCCGGTCCTTCAGATCAGTTCTGACTTCATTCCTCAGAAGGTGCTTGACTCAGGAAACGCTGAAACATCGTGATGCTCTGGGTGCCACTATTAGGACTAAGGTTTTCAGGATATTTGAGAGGGAAGAAAAAGCTTAAGGATATTTTGAGTTGGAAAAAAAGTTGGTCTGTGTTTTCAATCCTAAAGGGGAAAAAGCCCCCCCCCCCCCCCCCCCCCCCCCCCCCCCCGCTCAGGGTTTGTCTGTGCTCAGACTCTCGTGCACAAGCACCTCCTCTTTCAGTCTCCTGAGTAGCTGGGCTGTAGATAGGCGCCACTCCGTGGCTTGCATTTTAAAAGGCACCATACAGCGTTTAGAGGGCGGGGGATATGCTCTTGCTATGTATACTCCAACACACAGCAGCATTACATGTTCAATCGCTTTTAATGAGAAACTATACACTGAAGGGTGACACCACACATCATCCAACAAATATTTGTTAGGCATATACTTTTCATAAAGCACCATTTTAAATGCTGGGTATTTGGGAGTTAATATAGATGGGAAAAATCTCCCATGGAGTTTACTTACATATGAAATAAAGGAGGCAGTGGAGGCTCGAGAAGAATGCCTCAGGTGAGACTCTCCTACAAACGGAGGGCGCAGTCCTGGGGCTTACCGGCTTCACAGTCCTTTGCTACAAAATAAAAATAGCAAAGAAAAAACAGTGAGTTTAAAACTGCAGTGCGCCATCTGTCTGTCAGGGATTCGAGAGATTTTCAGTTTGAAATATCTAGCAAGTCAAAAGTTAACAGCTCAGCCGGGCGGTGGTGGCGCACGCCTTTAATCCCAGCACTCGGGAGGCAGAGGCAGGCGGATCTCTGTGAGTTCGAGACCAGCCTGGTCTACAGAGCTAGTTCCAGGACAGGCTCCAAAGCCACAGAGAAACCCTGTCTCGAAAAACCAAAAAAAAAAAAAAAAAAAAAAAAAAAAAAAAAAAAAAAAAAAGTTAACAGCTCTAAAAAATAAGAAGTAAATAGAAGTTTGTTTGTTGTCTTTTTCTTAATTATTAGTTCTGATTTTTGATGATGATTACTCTTCTCTTGCTACATAGCAAGATCCAGTCTCAAAACAAACAAAAAATAAGCAGCCAAGTCTTTAAGTTTTTGAAGTGAATAAAAGTTTTATAGAATAATTTTCTTTTTTTGTTTGTGTTACCGATAACTCCAAGGAAGCAGAGCTAAGTGTCTCATTTTTACTTGGCATTTGGGGTTATAAACTACTTAAGCTTTTCTACTAATTTACCTTTTTTTGTTGTTATTTGCATAATAAAATTTGCGTTAACGAAATCTCTTCTCAGCCTGCCTAAACTCTGCAAATTTTAGTCCCTCTAAAAATGTTAAATAGCCTAGGTGGAACCAGCAGTTAAATCACTTCCGGTAAATTCCAACAGCTGCCCCCCCCCCCCCCCCCCCCCCGCCTTTAGTTTTAGGTGAGAAAGGAGAGATGGCTCCTAAGTCATCCGATTTACTTCATCAAGCCGGGCTGTCATCCTGAGAACTAATTACCTGGGCCCTGAGCCCGGTACGCCTCCTTCAGAGCGCTGAGAATTGCGCTCACCCGCACCGGCGTCTGAGGCCCCCTGCAGGACCGCCTCCCTCACCGCGCCCTTCTAGTCCCGATGCTTTCGCAATTCTCAAGAATTCCATTGATGAAACTCATTCAGAAGCAGCGACTATGTGGAGATTCTTTAATTCTATGAAAATGTCCAGACTCTGAAATTCTGCTCTGCTCACAGGAATGTTTCAGTTTATGGTGGTGGTGGGGTAAGCCCGAACTGATTCACAGGTGAACTCTTTTGTTTGTTTGTTTTAAGACAAGGTTTCTCTGGGCTGGAGAGATGGCTCAGCCGTTAAAGGCTAGGCTCACAACCATAAATACAAGACAATGTTTCTCTGTGTAACAGTCCTGGTTGCCCTGGAAGTTGATTTGTAGACCAGGCTGGCCTCGAACTGGTGGCCACTGCCTCCTGAGTACTGGGATTGAAACAGAAGAACTTTCTGTATCTGTTTTTCTTAGCAAGTAGTGCTTAAGAAAAGAGCAATGTTAGAAGTGAACACAGGTATCTCTCCTGAGCACTGTAACGTTTTAATACCTACAGTCTAAATCTAATGACACAAAAACCAACAACAAAATAAAGTATGCAATGAGACTTGCTTTGGCTAGATTATCCTTCAACTGGCTTCAACAGGTTACATTTTTTCCCAATGATCTACAGAATCAAGACATAAAAGGAGGCATGTCTTTTAAAGTCTAATGGAAAGCGAGGTTTGGTGGCACACTCGGGAGGCAGAGGCAGGCAGATCTCTGAGTTTGAGGTCAGCCTGGTCTACAGAGTGAGTTACAGGACAGTAAGGGCTACACAGAGAAACCCTGTCTCAAAATGAACAAACAACAAAAATAAACAAATAAAAAACAAAAAACCCTCACGGAAGCAGAAAAGCACTTTTAAACATAGTAGGTACTAAACACCCACGTTTTGGCCACCTTGTCATTTGCCATTTGATTCATTATTATTGTTTTTGTGTGGTTTTATCTCCGTTCCAAGTCGTTCTATGGTGGTAACTTACTTTCTCAGTGTGAATGAAACACAGAGGGAGTCTGTGACGACGAGCTGTAGGTCTGGGAGAGCGAAGATGTTTTTACAGTTTCCTGTCGGGACAGTGGCCTGTGACAGGCTGGCACCAGAGAAGGTGCCACAGGGGACTGCTTCTGTTTCTTTGCTTCCCTCATAAACCCTTACTTCTCTTTCCTCTCTATTCATCCAGCACGGTCTCCAGTGTCAACCCATAGTGATCCCTCCCTCTTGCATTTTTTAGGACATTCTATAAAATGTCTTGATCGCACAAAATGAGTGATATGAGAACCAATTTCTCATTTATTTAAAATGAGGGGAAAAATTCTGTTCCCTGTCCCGTCCTCCAACGGGGTGCACCTAGCCTTGCTGCAGAGCTGGGCAAGCAAAGCACCCTACCACTGAGTGACAGCCGCAGTCGGGTCCACTGGAATTTACTGGAGGAAACGTGGCTGCTGTTTCCACCTGTGGTATTTGCAGGTTTTACAGAGACTAGTATTTCCAGATCCTGCGCTGTGCAGGGTCCATAAACCTTCCCTAAAGAGCAGTGGTCCATAATCGGCAGTCCCCACCTTAGCTTCCTTGCTGAAAACTGAATCCCGCAAATATTTGCTGACGGTTATTCTGGCCTTGTGCTGTAAAAAAGGCAGAGGGCTGCATAAATCCTTGAACTCTTTTTACAGCAGTGGAAACAAAGGCCTAGGAGATGGGGAAAATATAGACCTGGGGTCACAGCAGGGTCAGTGTTGACAGCTGAGGACGGCCATATGATTTATAGGTAGATGGGGTTATGGAAGAACCTTCCCAACAGAGGCACAGCCAAGGCCTTGAGTCATCAGTCTGGGTCACTTCATGCTTCTAGTCAGGGTGAAAACCAGGAGTGTTTGTGGCCAGGGCCACCATCTCCCAAGGTTTCTGCCAATTGTCCTCCAACTAATTCTTCATGGGATGAGACCAGAGGGGACTCTCTGAATCACACACTGGACACACACTCATGTGCGCACGCAACGAGTGAATAGTAATGTACACTCCCTCCCTCCCACCCCCTGAAAGAATACCAAAGCAAGAGTGAAGACTCAGGCTCACTAGGAAGTGAGGTAGGAGCAAATATAAACATTACATTTTTTTCCAGTTTGATGTGGGGAGGACTGGTTTAGCTCACCACCAAGAGTGTGCGAGGCAGCTGTTTGTAAAGTCCTGTTCCTTGGTCCATGAGACTGACACAGCTGTGCACAGAAGCAAGCTTTTCGAGAGATGAGTGAGATCATGGGACCTTCTCCCTACCCCAGCTCTTCACATCTGATGTCACCAGTCGGGAGGCTGGGGGTCAAAGCAAGGGCCAGCACATTAGACAGACATCCCTCCTTGGGTGGCACTTCCAGAGCCAGAGAGTTTAGATCAGATCCCGACTGAAGTTCCTGAGTGATTTTGTTTTCAAGAACCCTTCCACCATTGCGTTTTCAGCAGTAGCTGTCAACGACAGTCAAGACCTCTGTCCAAGAAATATGAAGGTGCTGGGCGGTGGTGGCACATGCCCTTAATCCCAGCACTTGGGAGGCAGAGACAGGTGGATCTCTGTGAGTTTGAGGCCAGCCTGGTCTAGAGAGTGAGATCCAGGACAGCCAGGGTTGTTACAAAGGGAAACCCTGTCTGGGAAAAAAGAAAGAAAGAAAGAAAGAAAGAAAGAAAGAAAGAAAGAAAGAAAGAAAGAAAGAAAGAAAGAAAGAAAGAAAGATAAAGGTATTTAAAAAAAAATACTGCCAGGCGGTGGTGGCGCACGCCTTTAATCCCAGCACTCGGGAGGCAGAGGCAGGCGGATCTCTGTGAGTTCGAGACCAGCCTGGTCTACAAGAGCTAGTTCCAGGACAGGCTCCAAAACCACAGAGAAACCCTGTCTCGAAAAAAAAAAAACAAAAAAAAAAAAAACAAAAAAAACAAAAAAATACTAGGTTTGGACAAATCTTGCTCTTGACTCTCTTTTCCTGATAATAAAAATAGAAAAAAAAAAAAAAAAGACATCACCATGATCTGAGTTAGGTTGTCAGATGATTCCATTCAGGTCACCCCCAGTCATCACCCAGTATGTCTGCCTGCCTGCACTGACCTTACTTTGTCTTACTTTCCGCAACTGGAAGACGGATCACTAATCTTGCAGCCCCTGAAACGAGACAAGCTCTGTGTAACTCACCAGCTACTGAGCAGTTGCTTTACATAGAACCTTTGGCATATACGTGTAGATGTTTTCCCACTTGGAAGCTTCTAGTACTAGGACCTAAGACATACTACCCAACTACTTTGTTATGAAAAGACACACTAGTCTCATTTCTTGGTTTTTCATCTATTCTAGCTTGGACTTTTAAATATAAAGTTATAAAATGCTGTTATTCACACCAGGATTCAAAGTGTGGAATTTACAATTTCATATTACACTGCAGAATATTTTTTAGTTTTACTTTTGAAACAGAGTTTCTCTGTTGTCCTGGAACTTGACTTGCTATGTTGACCAGGCTGACCTCAAACTCAGAGATCCACCTGCCTCTGCCTCCTGAATGCTGGGATGAAAGGTGTGCGCCATCACTGCCCGGCTTTGATATAATATTGTGTTGTGTGACAGCTGTGTACTGTGCCTCAAAAATCTAGAAGAAAGGACTTTGGGTGTTTTCATCACAAAGAAATGATACATGCTTTAGAAGCTAAGTAAATTAAATCTAATTTAAACAGATATTAAGTATATTAATATTATGTATTGAAATAATGTATAATACTTCAGTTATATTTGTAATTTTGGTTATTTATAACAGCTAAAATTAAAAGAAAAAACCAACAAAATCAGTTTAGGAGTTGGTAAGTGCTGTTAAATCTGGCTTTTAGGTTATATACCACAAATTAATCCTCAAATGATAGTTTTTTTTGATAGATTTTTATAATTACTCCAAGTCTAGATAGCCTTCAGTAAACAAACAATTGTTTTTGATTTCACACATAAAGTTACATGAACTGGAAAGTCAAAACCAAAACAAGAAGTTGAAACAAACTATTATACGATTGATTCTTCCTATAATTAGCAGGAATTGTGTATTAACTGCACACCCAAATTTTTATTCTTACCAATTTGTAAATAGTACACTAAAATTGACTAGTGGATTTTTAAGACATTTAAGAGTTAAAAGAGCTGGGTGGTGGTGGTGCACGCCTTTAATCCCAGCACTCGGGAGGCAGAGGCAGGCGGATCTCTGTGAGTTCGAGACCAGCCTGGTCTACAAGAGCTAGTTCCAGGACAGGCTCCAAAACCACAGAGAAACCCTGTCTCGAGAAACAAAAAAAAAAAAAAACAAAAAACAAAAAAACAAAACAAAAAAAAAAGAGTTAAAAGAATTCCATAAATCAGATTTTGATCTTCTTTTCCCTTGTTATCTTTTTGCTTGACTATAGCAAATTTATTTATGTTGATTGCCCACAACAAGAGAGTGCTTTAGGTTCCTACTGAATTAGTAGCCGAAGGTCGTGTGTAAAGAGAACGAATTCATAGCTGGGTGTGATGGAATGCACCCTTAATCACAGCGCTCTGATCTCTGAGCTTGAGGACAGCTTGGTCTACAGAGTGAATTTTAGGACAGCCAGGGCTACACAGAAAAACATGTCTCAAAAAGCCAAAAAGAAAAGAAAAGAAAGAAAGAAAGAAAAAAAGAAAGAAAGAAAAATTTACTTACTAAAACAAAAAGTTTGGTTTGCTTAAAAGCAGTGGTCATTTACCTGCTTACACGCTCCTGGTGCAAAATGCTTGTTATCCTCGTGGCATGGGACTGCCCCCTCCACTTTGTAATAAAATAATATAGGAATCCTTAATAACTAAAGGAGCTTTATAACAATACTCGGAGGGGCTATCACTAGATTGAAACATCATTCTTCATTCCTAACCGCTCGGAACTTTATTACTCATCTTCCTGGAAACAACATTAAAGTTTATTCCCAACTCCCTTAACACAGTAAAAACATAACAAACCAAGACAAAAATAAATTACAGGACAAAGATTTTACTTAAAACATTTTCTCTATTATTTCAAAAATTGTTTTCACAAAAGTAGATCGATATCTTTGGTTCTTTTTTCATAAGGGTATTTTCTATAGTTCTATTTACTTTATTAGACACTTCACACGTGGATTATGTACACGTAGCCAAGAGAAAGGAATTATGATGACTTTACATTTTGTGGTTAAACTTAACATTTATCAAAATATGTAGTCAGGATTACTTTTATTGGTCTTAATTATATTTATGCTTTAATAATACTGGCTATTTTACACATATGATACTAATATTTAAAAAAACAGGTCTAGGAAGCTACAAACTTGAAAAGATATTTGCATTATTTTAGTGATTATACATTGGATGTACTAATAGCCTCTAATTCCAATTCAGTCTGCCCTGGTAGCCTTATCCCCCCAGCTTTCAAAACATCCCCAAGAATTCTGATGACTGAGGGAAAATCCTTTGAAAGTGGTGCCTAGCCACCTGTTTTAACCTGCAACCTCACTTGAACACAAGTTCCAGCTTGCTTTACGCCACACCTTCTCAGACCTCTCCAGAGGGCTTCTCAGCAGATGTGCAGAGGAATCTCGGTGTTCGGGGCAATACTGACTGCAGCCCATCCCCAGATAAAACTGCCTCCTGCAGAAGATTTGTTCCTGAGGGAACAGAGACATGCTGCCTTTAGCTTGGATGTCTCTGTTACCGGAAGCTCAGCTTGTCTTTATGATTCATTAGTATTTAAAACAAAAACTCAATTTAATTAGAAAGCTTCAACATTGGCTCTGGCTTAAGCTAAAATTTGAATGTATTTCTATGGTTGCTGGAGATAAGCACCTTTAGTTTACCTATTGATATTTTGATTTTTTAAAATTTATTTTCTCTTTGTCTTTTTAATACATTGCCATGTATTTCAGTGAAAAACAAAGATCAATTTGAATCGTGGCAGTACAGAATTATAAAAGCAAAGAAACTGAGTCAGGGCACAAAATTCTAAGTAGCTTTCAAAAAAATAAAAGCTGTGACATCTCTCTGGACTTACAGTCCATAACCAAATGTGAAAACAGTCTGACAGAGATCATGCCTGGGAACAGTATGACAGAGATCATGTGAACAGTCTGACAGAGATCATGTGAACAGTATGACAGAGATCATGTGAACAGTATGACAGAGATCATGTGAATAGCATGACAGAAATCTTGCCTGTTTCTGGTATTTTTCCTAACTTTGATGGTCTGTTATTTTGTTCCTGTCCCTTTCATGAATTAGGTTTAGTGGCTGGACTAGAATTAGGATGCTCGGGAAAGAAGAGTCAGAGTTACGTTAGGGAAATGGGGGCTTTTCAACAGTAACATGTTTTATTTTTGTTTATATCAAGTACGCATTTTTAAAAGTCCTCATGAGTTTTATAGAATAAGATCTAGTTGCTTCTAAATTTATGAAAAAAATATTTTCCAAGTCTATGGAAATCCTAGGAAAAACATTTCAGATTTTAAGTAGATAAGAAATCTACCTCACTATGGAAAAATTTTTTGAGAAAAATTATTTTTAAAAAAATAGAAAGATTACCTTAATGATTGACACTAGACCTCCAAAAATTAAACTAAATAAAACTTCCATAAAACAGTTCCAGTTATTGATATTAAATAAAACCTCCATGCAGACACAATTTTCTCTTTCGAAAGGCAGGGGTATACTTTAACTGCTTACTCGTATATGCCTATAAACTCAGCACTCAGGAAGCTGAGGCAGAAGAATCACCAAGTCAAAGTCAGCCTGGGCTACAAAAGAAAACAAAACAAAAATCACTAAACTTAGTTGATAAAAACCAAACCAAACCAAAAAACCACTAACATTTATATTATTAAACAATACTAAAAAAAAAAGTGTTTTACCAGTGTTCTAGGTCAATTTTGATAAAGATCTCAAATTAGATTGTCTTTAACGATATCTGATGGTGCCATGCTCTTTATGAGCTTCAGCTGGAAAGTTCTGACATCAAATCACAGGCTCGAATTTGCACGTAGCATGGGCTTGCCCTTTAAACCTGGGGTCATCAGGCAGAGGCTCAATTGCAAAACACGACTGAGCGTAAGGAGTGAATTTCGCTAAGTGGACATGGTAATGAGACACCATTATTTTGGCAAGCAAAGACTTAGAAAACGTTTGCTTTATTAAATCTAAAAATGACCTCTTTGTGTACTGAGAGATTCATCTGCTGGCCTCAAGGGCTACCTAGGAGGGGGGCTCTGTGTTGTTTCATTAAGAAAACTTTAATTCCTAAGGTTTGGGGACTTTGTTTCTGGGATGGAACAGTTCAACTGTGAACAGTGACTCAAGATGTGTCTTTGAATTGCAGAAGTCAGGAAACGCTGATGAGTGGTGAGAGCCCCACTTGCCCCCAGCTCTCCCGGATTTAGTGAGGAAGCCTAGGTTTGGACTGTTCTCTGCAGTAGACTTTTCACGTTGGTTTCCGGCTCATTTTACTCTGTAGTTAGTACATTCTTCTCAACCCTTCCTGGCACTTCTGTTGTGCAAGGAAACATGCACAATAAATGAGTTGCAACCGATCAATAAGTTTAAATACCCAACCCTCTCCAGCCTCTTCAGGCCCCTCCCCGCAAACAAACGCCTAGCTCTTTTGTTTTCTATGGTTGGTCTGGAAATACGTACGAACTCCTCATCCCCACCGAGTCTTTTCATGAAAGGTCTCATTCTCCCGTTGCACAGAAGAATGAGCACTCTACAGTTTTCACCATGGGAAGCAGTATAGAACAAGATACAGTTGTAGAAAGTGGAATTTGCTATCTACTACTTAACATAAAGTTTACAGGCAGATGAAATTCCAATTTCTAACTTAAAGATGAAAAGTTAAAACAGTAAATTTCTCAACCAGATTAAAGAAAAGTTCTGTTTGTATAAACCTTTGTTTTTGAGAAAACATTTGAAAATAATCTCAGATTTTGGAGTTTTTGGCTTGTCTAGATTAATCTTGGAATTTATTTTACAAATGCAACTTTCTCTTAAAAATTCTTATTTTTTTTGTATATTGCATTGTTTTAAAGTTTCTCAGATATGGGCTTTTTAAGATTTTTACCAAGGTTTTTTTTTTTTAAGCTTTGCACTTTAAATTCAGTCTCTAAGTTTTAATCAGTTTGCTCATCTCAAACCATTTGTGACTCTTCCTGAGTGACTTTACATAAAAACCACCATTTATTAGCCACATTAGTGACATGTAGCTGAATTAAACAAAATCTGAAATCATTACTTCTAAGTTCTTAACCAACTCAGTTATTTAAAATTTATTTTTAAAAGCTGCTTAAATAACTGCTACAAGACTATGGTACATGGTAGTTTGTTAGTCTGTTACTTTAATTTGATTTTAGAGTCAAGATCTAAACAGTAAAGAACTAAACAGTTTCATCAAAAGCACATGAAGATAATGTGACCCACAGCAACTGAAAGCTCACAATACACAGAAAATTCTTTGATCGTTCTGATTTAAACCGATTTCTTCAAAGTCTTAAATATTTGCTGAAGAATAATCTTTTACCGGTTTTTAACTAAACCGAGCCACCTCCCTTGCCAAGACCGTAAAATAATTAAAATTAATCTGCGGATAAATTGTTATTTTTCTAATTGGTTCGTTTTTTTCCCTCCAGATAAAGATTGGTAAGGTATTTTATGAATGTAGACACATCAAGCAAAACTATACTTCCTTCTTTTTTTGTCACAACCAGAGTTTTGATCGTTGTATTTTTGAGGAAAAAAAAAATAGAAATTTATAAACACAAACCCACCAGCACCTAACTCACACATTGTGTATGTTTACCTTCTCGGCTACTGAAGTTATTTATGATTATTTCGTTTGTTTCGTATTTTTCCAAGCCAATTTCATATTTATTTTTTCTCACCGTCTCCACCAAACGTCAGTGAAATTAGTACATTTCAGCTACAGAAATCGTTACTCCTTCAAGGTCGTTCTCAACTTCACCGGTCTTAGGGCAGCTTCAACGTGGTCCTAGCAGAGCTCATGATTTTACCCGGAATTTTTCGTTTGCTTTTTTTTTTTTTTTCTCTTTTTGCAGGTTGTTTGGTTTTGCTTAAAACAACCCTGCGGACCACAATGGGAGTTGGGCAGGGAGGGGGCTGGACGAGGTCTCTAGATTAGTTAAGTTCAGGCACCTGGGAACGTTTGGTTGCGGTTCTTTGAAATGAGAATAAAAAGGGGGGGGCACGGCTACATTCGAAGACCTAAAGGAAGAGTCCAGCGGCACTACGCGTGCGGACCCCGGCCCTCCAGGTTAGTCCCGCGCACCACGCGCGGCGGGACCGGGGCGAGCAGTTAGAGCAGGGCGCTGCGAGCGGAAGCCCACCCCTCACCCACAGCCCAGCCAACAAGGGAGCAAAGGGTTATTTTCGCGCCACAAAATATGCAAATACAGGGGCGGCCCGAGGGCCAATGGGTGGAGACCAGCGAAGACTCCGGAGGCGGCCGCTGTCGACGATAGGCTCGCTGCCTCCACCAATGGGCGAGAGGCCCCGGGGAGGGCGGGGCCTCCCCCGGCGTTGGGTGCGGGTCTGGAGTCTGCAGGGCGGCGGGTCAGCTCGGAGCTCCGCCCTAGGCCGCTTTTCCGCGCCGTCGGCGGCCGCCCCGCCCGCCCCGCCCCTGCGGAGCAGACGTAGCGTTCGTTCACCCTCGGTGGGGACCGAGCATCCTCGAGCGTGCGCCTTCCTGGCGAGTCACTCGCAGGCCCCACGCGTGGATGCGGCCGGATGGTCAGGGCTCCAGGGCCGGCAGCGGCCGATGAGGACCGTCCCCAGTGTGCGATTCGAGGGGCTCGTCCGCTCTGCGCGGAGCTGGAGAAAGGAAACAAACCACCCCATCTTTTCTGTTCCCGGACACCATGTTTGATACAGATAGGAGTGACAGATTCTGGAGCGAGAGCAGTCAGGTCCCTGATCTCGCTGCTGGTTTGAACGGAGTGAGTTCAGGGGAGCGGTTCTCGGGAAGAGTGAAAGGTCCCCACCCGCGCGAGGGTAGGCGCCCGGGCCAGAGAGCCCTAGGGCCGCCCTCTGCTTTGCCTACCCAGCTCAGCTCACCACCTGTGGATACAGCAACCATAACGAACCTTCAAGGCATATCAACCATTTTTACTTTTCCAGGCCAGCACAAGAGGTGTAGCTGTTGAAAGGGTAAACAGCTGGGTGGGAGTCCTTCTTCCGTGGAATTGATATTAATTAGGTACTTAGAACTGCTGAAGAGTCGAGTAGTCTACACACAAGCAACGTGAGAAAATTCTTTAAAGCATCTAAATAATTTACGAATTTAAAGTCACACTGACTGACTTTATATTGTTTCTAGAAAAGTAATGAAAGATTTTTTTTTTGAGCTCGAAAAGCTAACAATTAGCAGTTGTTTTTGTTTTATTTATTTTTCTTATATTTTGCCACGGAGTATATACTTACCCCTCAAATGCTTAGAGAATTGAAAGGGGGCTGTATCCACCTCCCTTTTTGATGCTTGAACTCTAGTGTTAAGGTCCTAGGCAGAGTATCCAGTTTGTTACAATAGTAACATTAAATTTACAGAAGGCAGGGAACATATTCATTAAAACACCACACACTTGGTTTAAATTCCAGCTGTTAGGATTTGTTTGACAGTGACAGTCAACCAGGGGCTAATAATTATAGAAAAATAATTTATCCCATGCTTTTAAAGCAGTTATTTCGTTAAGTCTCATTTTTTAAAAAATAAAACCAAACACAGTTAATTCAGAAAGTCAGGACAATTTGATAGCAAACTGATCAATTTGTTGTTATGAAAAATTACTGTTATGTGATCAGACTCTTAAAGTGATTTCAGAAAAGCTAACATTACGAATAAAAACATTTCTCCAACTAGGCTTTGAACACAGGATGAAGTACTACAAAAATAAATTCACAAATTTTATACTGATACTTCTGAATGCCACAGAAGCTAAAAGGAATACATATTTTCCTTGAGATCCGTTTTTCTTTCAAAAAATATGAAGGCGAAGAACAGCTCTTTAGATAGCTAAAGTTAGCCATAAGAAAAATTTCACCTCCAAAGGGTTCTTTCCAGATTTCCAATAATTTTAAACACCGTGTCAAAAGTACACGTTTGCCCAATCTCACAAGACCATTTTACTGAATTGAGCTTAGGTGAAAATACTGTTTAAGTGTGTTTACATTTATACAGTTGGATTGGGTTTACTTGGCAGGAAAGAAAAACCTGTTAGAAAGAACAGTTGCATTTAAAATGGATGATCTGACACCTTCCGGTTACTTAACACAAAATTGTAAGTTCCTTTTAAAAGACAGAATGCAAATAATCTAGCTCGTACAATAATCCCACGTTTGAAAATAAACTGCTACTCGTCTCCTTTGAGAGGAACACTTTAAAGTGTTTATAAGGTTTTTGACAGAGAAGCACACCATATCAAGTTATGAATTGCTGAAGACGTTTGAAGTATGAAGCACACATTTTCTCTATTCACATGTTTCTACCAGTAAGAATAGCAAAACATTAGATTTTTGTCTATTTCCAGGCTACAAAGAACTTAATTTTGGTCATAAAAATCCATCAATTTATCTTTTCCTTAAAATACCTGCTGAAAATATATCACAAGTTATCTTGTGAAGTCTTTGAGTAGAGCACACAACCATTAAACCACAGTCGAAGGTGCCCACAAGGACAGGGACACTGCCTTTTTCCTCATTCTTGTTCTCCGGCTCACATTTTGTAGGCTCAGGAAGGCTCCACAGGGCCGAGACCCAACCCCCCCAACCACCATTGTGCGCATTACCTACAGGGAAAATAATGAATGGCTCGCACGGTCAAAGGAAGGCAGAAAGAGCCGAGAACAGTTCCCTAGCGCGGCCACCATCGAGGGCTGACGCTGAGCGGGGTTCCATGAGAGTCCCAAGTTCTCAAACTAAAATTATTTAAATAAAAGTAGCAGTCCTCTCCGACCCTCCCCCTTCAAAAAACCACAGGAAGCGAGGGTTTCCCTTTAAGTACCGACTTTTCCCACTCGGCCACCCCTAGCCCCGCAGCCTCCGCCCCGCGCCCCTCCCCCACGCGGCCAGCCCGCCCCCGGCCTCATTTATCCAGAGCCTTCTCGCAGCCGAGCAGCCAATGAGCGGCGAGGCGGAGAGCCACCCGGAGCGCAGGCGGAGGAGGTGTCGCGGAGACACCCGCCCAGGACGCCGGCTCCCCTCCCCCACGCCGGCCCGGGCCGCCCCGTTCGCTCGGTGCCCGGGGCCCGCGAGGGGAGCTGCGCTTGCCCCGAGGTTCCACTTTCCCTCCTCACCAAAGCCACCGCGTGAGAGTTCGAGATTGTCACTCAGGTTTCGTTGTTAAGCGGCCCATTTTTCAAAAATCGGATGGTTAAAACTACGGTAACTGCAACGGCGGGACCCCTTAACCGTTTCCTCGTCTTAAGAAAAACGAATCGACCGCCTGGCCCTCCCGAGGCTCGGACCCTTTCGAAACTCGCCGTGCCAACCGCGGCCCCCGCCGGCTGCTGCGGCTCGCCGCTCTCCGCCCCCTCCCCAGCTCGGGGTCCCTGGTCCAAGCTCGCGTCCCCTCCCCCTCTCGTTCTCTCGCTTTTTTTCTTTCCTCCGAAACCCACTCTAATTGAGGCGCTGGGATTCCTCACGTGAGACGTTGATTTGTAGTTTGAACACGTGGCTCATTCAAAAAGCCGGACACTCAGAGCGGCTGCCCCCGCCCCACTCCCTCCGCCGCTGCCAGTCACCCCTCGGGGTTTTTTACGGGGAGGCGGCGCCTGCCCCACGTAGTGTGATATTTTCACAGCCCGCTGGCCGCTGCCAAAGGGGTTGGGGAGGAAGAGACAAAAAGTAGTTTCCCCCCAGCGCCTCCTCCTTTCTCTCGCTAATCCCGCCTCCTCCCCAGAGTTAGGAAGACTCGACGCTGGGCTCGTCGCTAGGCTTTTTCTTTCTTTCTCTCTCTCTCTCTCTCTTTTTTTTTAATACCCAGAAGAGGAAAAAGGACCCTGGGATCTGGTTTTCGCCCGCCGCTCCGGTGCTCGGGGCACTGTGTGGGTTTGAAAGGCAAGACGAGAGGAACAAAACCCACCGACTCCATCCACCGCCGTGGGTTCTTTTAATTTAGCATTTTCCTCGGTTTTTAAAACAACCTCTCTCCACAATGAACAAATTGTACATCGGGAATCTAAGCGACCACGCCGGACCCGCGGACCTGGAAAGTGTCTTCAAGGACGCTAAGATCCCAGTGGCCGGCCCCTTCCTGGTGAAGACGGGCTACGCGTTCGTGGACTGCCCGGACGAGGGCTGGGCCCTCAAGGCCATCGAGGCGCTTTCAGGTGGGGCCCGAGCGCGTGGTCTGGGCGTCCCCGTCGCCGCAGCTGCCACCCGGGGCCGGGATTGCGGGGGAGGGGGGGAGACGCGCTGTCAGCCGCCGGGGTGCGGCGCGTGCTGCAGGCCGGGCCAGGCGGGCCTCGGGGCCCAGCGTGGACGCCCGCTGGGCCCTCTCTCTACCCGCTGTACCCCGGCGGTGGAGAACAGAAAGTGGCCTCAGCCCCACGCCCGAAGGAGGCCGCGTCCAGGCGGTCCCGCTCCACTCCGCCTCGTCCACCTCGCGGGGTCGGTAGAGCGAAAGGGGCAGGTGGGCGGCGGCGGCCGACTGTCGCCAGAACGGCAGCCCTGCCACGCGCGGCGCCGCGGTCCGGGCCCGGGCGCCTCTGCCCGGATGCCCGAAGGGAGAGCCCCTGCGGGTGCCTTTCGGTTTCCCAGCTGGTCTCGAGGCCGGCGCCTTGCCTGGCCAGCGCGTGTTGACCCGCACCCCGGCCGCCCCAGCTCCTCCTGGCACCCTGGCTTCTCAATCCCTCCGCCCAGTGTTCCAGGCCAGCCTGGACGTGGACCAGGAAGAAGGCCGCGCGCCCCCATCGCAGGCTGTCTGTTGGGGTGTCCCTTTTGCAGACCGTGGGTTGCTGGGTGGCCCTCTGAGGGGGTCTAGAAGCGAAAATGTAACCCAAGTGGTGAGAGTCTGACTATTGGTCTCCCTCCTTAGCGTTCTGCAAGTTAAAAAGCCACACCCACCCGAGGGGTCAGCTCCGCACCTTTGCGGTGCCCTGCGCCTCCCTTGTCCTTGAGCCTGGTGGGAATCTTGGAGCCCTTCGGAGGTCCCCGAAGCGGGCTGTGTTTTCTCTTAAAAGACTGCAAGTTTCAAGGCGGGGAGAGCCGCTAAATCCCTTCGTCTCGCCTCTTGTGTGTCCACAGGTAAAATGGAACTGCACGGGAAACCGATGGAAGTTGAGCACTCGGTGCCCAAGCGGCAGAGGTGAGCCGAGTTACCCTTTTCTCACCGATTTGTAGGGGGAAAAGCGCTGAACACAGATGAAAATTAGGACCACTCTAGCTTACACGCTGGGGGCCGCGGTTCAGCTTGCTGTTTTCCCTCTTGCATTTAAGTTTATGGCAGGTGTGTGTGCGCGTTGATAATTCTGGGAAGCAATCGAGGGCTTGTCTGCGGCCCCTGCTTCTGGGTTATTGTTGCTGTTATAAAACCCTGTCAGGACGCTCTCGCAACTACAGTTTCTTGTCAGAGCAGGTCTAGTCGCTTCAACTGGAAACCCGCGTTTCAAAGGGCAAAACAGTCTTTGGGAACCGAGGGGATTTAGGAGACTGGGTCAGGACGGATGTGTGTGTGTGTGGGGGGGGGGGGCTGGTCCGCGGGTGGTGGGCGCTTCTGAGAGGGGAGGACCACAGTTGCCTTTGCCCTGGTTCACTGGCCAGCCAGCGGCCATTGGAGTACAGAGAGTGAATGCTGGGGTCCTGCAGCCTTTCAAACACTTCTAAGTTTCTGCAAACAGTGCCTTTGTTCAGCTCCTCCTGCCTTTGGTGTGTTTTTGCTTACAAATAACCGCCAAGGTAAAGGCTAGGAGATCTTTAGTGGGCTTTCTCTGAGAGCATCTGTAGCTGTCACTTTACAAGTATTTGCAGGCTGTTTTAACTGCTGAAGCTTTTTGGAGAAGTGGCTCTTTTTTTTTTTTTCCTTGGCACAGGCCGTTTCTGGATTCTAACTCTTAACTGGAAAGACCGAGGTTAGCATTGTGCCCTTCTGGGTTTTGCAAGGTGGGGTTAGGGTTTCTGTCTTACCCTTCTGTCCTCCACCCCCCTTTCCTAACCTGAGCCAAACAATAAGCTTGAAGTTAATTTAAACCAGGGCTGTGTGTATCTGGTGAAGTATTTGTTAGCGTGTGCTCTGGGGGACAGAACGGATTTGCCCATAGAGACAGAGGGCAGGAAGAATGCTATGATACAGTCAGATGCCTTATGTGCTATGTTTTGAGTGAAGTTCTCTTCCCTGGATCATTTCACATTTCTGGTTTTAGGAATAAACTGGTGTGGATATTCGTAGATTATATAAGCACTTGCTTAATTTTCCTTAAGATAATTAGAAAGATATTTGAGGAACCTGATCTAGTTCTAGTTAAGGAATTTCGGTAGGGGTCAAGTTATTTCATAGTAGAATGTAATCAGGTTTTTTTTTAATCTTCTAAAATAGATGTGGATAAAAAGTATTAAGTTGATATTGGTTTCATAGAAATGTAAACAGTTGAGGGACAAAGCATGTGCCCTTAAGAAGTTTAGAGACCTAGTTTGTGCATCAACGGCTTTGAAAAAATGAAACATACTCTACACACGCTAGTTGGTTTCATGCTTAGTCCGTGTATCTTGGTTCTCATTGATTTTCTCTCCCCTGTGCTTGGGATCAATCCAGGCCTTCATTTTTGCAGGCAGGAACTCTACACTTGAGCT
This sequence comes from Chionomys nivalis, assembly GCF_950005125.1. Lineage (NCBI taxonomy): Eukaryota > Metazoa > Chordata > Mammalia > Rodentia > Cricetidae > Chionomys > Chionomys nivalis. The sequence goes on along the minus strand of NC_080086.1, from coordinate 148,273,420 downwards.
ACATCCCCAGTTCTTGGTTTTTATCAATTGTTGAATTAAAAGTAAGCAAAAAAAAAAAAAAAAGAAAGAAAGAAAGAAAAAAAGAAAAATTGGTGTTGTAGCTTGGTGCTTGCTTAGCATATCAGAGGGCCTTGGATTTCAGTGCCAGGAAGGGCAAATGATTATAATCAAAGGAACCTTTTGGAACTTAAAACATTTAGATGTTTCGAGTTTTTCCAGGTACAGTTAATAAATTGACCTCCGGCCGGGCGGTGGTGGCGCACGCCTTTAATCCCAGCACTTGGGAGGCAGAGGCAGGTGGATCTCTGTGAGTTCGAGACCAGCCTGGTCTACAAGAGCTAGTTCCAGGACAGGCTCCAAAACCACAGAGAAACCCTGTCTCAAAAAAACCAAAAAAAAAAAAAAAATAAATAAAAATAAAAAAATAAATAAATAAATAAATTGACCTCCATTTACTGTGCCCTCCGCTTTTTCTTTTAGGAATTAATGTCTCCCCAGGTGTGGAGAATTAATTTAGGGACTTTGGTAACAACTGCTAGTCTTCTCAAAGTTTTGTTTAGCCTGAAAACAGTTACTTGTTACTTTTGAATGGGCAGGCTTCCTCTTTTGGAAAGCTAGCAGACAGATGTAGCAAGTGGGAGCAAATGTTTACTGGAAGAGTCTTCAGTTTATTAACAATGTAATAATAATAAGCTTTTCCAGCTTTTTTTGTTTTCACTACTAAAATGCTTAGGATTTTAAATGCTGTCTTGCTAGCAGAACAGAGTAAACTGCATACATTTTGTTTTTGACTTGAGAGCAGTTGAGTGCTGCAAATCCTTTACTGAAATGTTGTTAAGTAGAGCCTTCTTTAGCTGCCTGGGACGTTTACTGTTCATCTGTATGACGATTCAGTTTTAACTGAGCCTTCAAGTTGTGCTGTTTTCCTTATCTGGACTCTTCCATCATCTCCATGGGCTCTGGAAGAAGGCCAAGAGTTGACCTGGCAACCATACTCACATACCTATGGCTAGGTTAAGAGGTGACTCTGGGGTGGATTACTTTGATAGGAGCTGATTGCACAACTTAGATCAATAGATTGCCAAGATAGTCTGTTGAACTTTGAGACAGTTTGTTTTGCTTAGCAGTCATTTTTCCACCATGATGTGGGCATCTGAGGCAGGCACGCCCACTTGTAGGGTAGTGACCTTTATACCTGTTTGCAAGGCATGCTGGGAAGCGGGTGCTGGGGAATGCTTCTGGCAGAACTCTGAGATGGACGCCCAGGGAAGCAGGCACAGAGGTGATTGGATGCTTTGCAGGCTAGCCTAGCAGCTCTCACTGCAAGCTGAGCTGGGCGGGACCCTTTCAGGAAGGGGTATTGTTGAGTTTGGTTCAAACCAAGCTTAGTTCCCCATTACTGAAGTCTCAAGGGAATGTGGAAGGAATGTGGCTTTTCTGCATTCAGATGCCCCTCTGTTGTAGATTACAGCAGAGTGCACAGGGCCTGAGGATGCCTGTGTCCAGAAGAGACGATTGCTTTGGGTTCTGAGAGGGTGTTACACCCTCAGTCCCAAATTCAAAGGATACAGCATAGGAAGGCTTGATAGTTTCCAGATCAGGGCTAATTTTTTTTTCCTCTTGGACATAAGGTGAGTGAGGAAATAGTTTCACCTAAGAAGGATTGTGGAAGAGAGTGGTTGGAAGAGCCCCTGGTGTCTGTAGGGCTTCTGGACGCCCTGTGAGCTTATGTAAACGGTACTGCTGCCCTGTTTGTGTTATGTTGTGGGCTCTTGGGCATGGGAGAGGGAACGGCAAAGTTGCTGACACTGCAGAACTGAGACATGGTGGTTTCAGTTAAATTTCCATGCCTTACAGATTCTTGATTTTTTTTTCATGTTTTCAGTTTTTCACAACCTACTCATATTTGATCAAACTTGTGATTTAGTTCTTAACCTTGGTTATGAATATTTGAATAAAGGAGAGAAATTATAGGATGTTATAGTTAATGTGTACCGAGAAGGATCCTTGAAAATAGTTTGTGGTCCTAAAGCTCAAGTACTTCATGTTCTCAATAAGAAGATAAAGGGAACCTGTTTCATGATGTCAGTTGAGTAGAACGTTACAGAAACGACTGGGTCTCCTCCCATTGTGATTGTCTCTTTAAAAGCTAGCATGTTGCTTCAGTGGCTGTTTAGCATGGAACAATACAGCATACCCATTAGCTGGGGGCATGGTCACCACACACTGTGGGCCAGCTTCAAAGTCCTAGGATGGCAAAGTCTGTTTTCAGTGCTGACCATTTAGACACAGGTATAGTTCTTCCTTATGGTGTGGGACAGATGAGGCTCTCTTTGAATTGTGGAATTTCTCACACATGCAGATGGTTGAGGTTTAAGGTTAGGGAACTTGGTTTGGAAAGAACTTGGAGCAAAGCTATCTTTTGAGTGCATGATTTAAGATCGCCTATGTGACTGTTAAAGTGGTTGTGGCTGGGGGATTTTTTCTTTTTTAATTTCCTATTTGCTTGATACAGTTAGAAAGAATTGTGAGATTTCTCACTTTAGCCTTAATAGACTTTTTAGAAAGGAAATGCTAAGTAGCTTCTACCATGTTTTGCTCACAGCAACCCGAGGAAAATGTTACTGAAATATGATATCTCTGCGGAGCCAGTGGGAATTGGGAACCTGGCTTCTGATTTTGGCTCTTGCTTTTGACCTGTGTGGTTGCTGAGACTCTGCTCAGGCCAGATGCTGTTGTGACAGCTCCACAGAGCGTAATTTGTTCTGAGGTTTTGCCACTTTTCTGGAAACAAATGGGTTCTCAGATAGGCTTAAAACTTAAAAGTGTCTTTGGAATTATAGAGATCTGATGTTTTATCTCTAAGGAGTCTGACTTGAAACTTTCTGTAGTTCAGTAGTTCAGCAGCTTTCTCCGCCTTTTTCCTGTGCACCACTTTTAGGCAGTCAGTGGTGGGAACTGTCTTTGCCATGCTCTGAAAGCCTTTGTGAGCCCTGCCGCCCTGGACTTGTTGTCACAGGACTGGGATCTCGAATTAGGTGACGCTGCTGAACCACCTCTGTCTTTGTGAGGGACTCTTTTGCAATTGTCCTTAGCAGCATCCAGGCAACAGCTTTCCTAAAACTAACTAATTTTTGAAAGGTGTGAATTATCCACTCACTAACTCTGGCAGTTGGTTTGGTCTGGGAGGAAGGAGAGGCGGAAAGATGGTTTAGCCATGCTATTCTTAGCTCTGTTTCCTTTATCGACTGTTGTCTCTGATTCAAGCTTCCAGAGTCACAAGACAGGAGGTGGCACTGTGGTAGCAGTGACCAAGGGGTTGGCATTCTTAGTTAGGATTTCTGCCCCACACATCTGATGTTTACAAATGGCTTGTACTGCCAGGATTTGCTTGAAGGCTGGGCTGGTGGTAGGCATACTTTGGAGAGCTCTGTTAAAATTGAGGGTGTAATTTATCATGACCTGAAGTCCTGTCTGGTAAGTGCTTGGTACTGGTAAATAAACAGTAGCAAACATTAACATGGTGTGTGAATTTTGTTGTCCCGAAGTGGGGAAGAGAGACGACTCAAACTGCAACAGCTGTACATGTTTTAGAGAATTATCCTGAGACCATTTAACTTGATTAAGAAATACTTTAAAATTACCAAGTGTAGTAGATAAGATGATAAAGGGCCAAGTGTCGTGCTTTTCTTTTGAAGCTGGAGCTTGCTGTAGAGCCCAGGCTGGCCGCAGACCCTTGGTTCTCCAGCCGTGGGTTCCTGGGGGCCACGATTACTGGAGTGTATTATCACACACCAGGCTCGAAGTTCTTAGAATATCTGGCATTATTATCACTTAATAGTTGTCTATGGCCGGGCGGTGGTGGCGCACGCCTTTAATCCCAGCACTCGGGAGGCAGAGGCAGGCGGATCTCTGTGAGTTCGAGACCAGCCTGGTCTACAAGAGCTAGTTCCAGGACAGACTCCAAAACCACAGAGAAACCCTGTCTCGAAAAACCAAAAAAAAAAAAAAAAAAAAAAGTTGTCTAAGGAGTAGAGTCTGTTGCAGTCATGGTATTACGTATTCTGCCCAGCAAACTATAACAACTTAACTGGTCCAAATAACATTTTTTTGGGAGACAGGGTCTGTTTCTCAGACTGGGCCCAAATTTGCTGTGTAGCAGAGGATGATTCCGAATTTCCGATCCCCCAGCCTCAGCCTTCTGAGTGCTGGTTATAGGCATCTGCCACCATGCCCTGTGTGTTTTGGGGCTGAACCCACGGCTCTGTGCGTGCTTGGTGAGCAGTGCACTAACGGGTGTTACATTCCCCGGCCTTTCTTAGTTTCTTACCCCTGAGAGAGAATCTCACCATATAATGCAGGCTGACTAGGAGAGCCTTCTGCCTCAGGTCTCGGCACAGCTCGCTCTTCCTCCTGTTTCCACACATCTGTTAGGTGGTTGGTTCTCTCCCACATAATGTCATTTTGGGTGATTTATTAAAGCTGGATTAAAGAGTCCTAGAGGAGTCACTCCCACAACTGGCCCCTGGGTGCTTATCTCTGTAAGATCTTTATCCCAGGCACTATCTCCTGCAGTTAGTAGCCTAAGTATGCCCCCCACCCAGTGATTGGCACATTGTTATCTCTGTCCCAGTCCTAATTAAGGCAGTTCACCTGGTCAGACTAGATGCATGAAAGATAAGGCAGGCTGTCTCTGTCTGCAGATGGTAGAATTGTGTGCATGCTCATCACGGGAGGAGTTGATGGGCGTGGCAGTCTTTACATTATTGTTCTGCTGTTGGGGATTATAGTTAGTCTAGGAAGTTCTCCCTCTGGGCTACATCTCAGGCCTTTGTTTTTTTGGATAGGGTCTTTCCATGAAGCCCAAGGCTGGCTTTGAAATTGCTGTGTAATCCAGAATCTTCTTGGGTCTTAATTTATATTTGGGAAATTGTTTGAATTTGATGCTATTTCTACTAAAGGGGTTTGTTGGCCTCAAATGTTTGGAGCATAGAATATTGGACCAAAATGTACCTAGTAATAGCTTTTCTGTCATATAAAAGGCCAGGGTTCAGTTTCCAGCACTGAGAATGTTTTTTATTGCTTTTATCAATAAAAATGGAGAGTCGCTCTCTGCTTTTATTTTCTTGGAAGAGACACATTGGTGTTAGTAGAGGTTCTCTCTGTAAATTTCTAAGAAACAGCCTCAGTAACTGCTGATGAATTAGAGAGTTCAGAACCAAGGATGGCCGAGCAACAGGGTATAAAATGGTGACAGTCACCAAAAGGGGGCATTATTGGTGAAGGAGCAGATTCTGGGGTGGGAGGTAGGAACTTTCCTTTTGTCAAGTTTTTAGTCTTTAGAAATATAGAAGAAGTGGAGAAGACCATTGTGTGCTTTATTCTGGAGCTCAAAGGAAGGTAGGCGGTAGAGAAGAAAATTAGACTCCTTAGATGTGTTCACCATCAGAGTAAAAGTAAGGTGGTAAAGCAATTTCTTTTTTTTTTTTAAAAATTTATCTATCTATCTCTATCTATCTATCTATCTATCTATCTATCTATCTATCTATCTATCTATCATGTATACAATATTCTGTCTGTGTGTATGCCTGCAGGCCAGAAGAGGACACCAGACCTTATTACAGATGGCTGTGAGCCACCATGTGGTTGCCGGGAATTGAACTCAGGACCTTTGGAAGAGCAGGCAATGCTCTTAACCGCTGAGCCATCTCTCCAGCCCATGGTAAAGCAGTTTCTTTGTGTAAAAAGTGTGTGCCAGAGGGGCTGGAGAGACGTGCTAGTGTTTACTAGCACTGGCTGCTCTTCCAGAGGACCCAATTCTAGTTCCAGTACCCATGTGTCAGCTTTACAACTATCCGTAACTCCAGTCCCAGTGACTATGCCTCCTTAGCACCCATATGTGCCCATACATATAGACAGGTAAAAACTCCCATACACATAAAATAAAAATAAATATTGAAAAAAGTGGGGGCGGGAAGGTGTGTGTCTCTGTGTCTCAGTCTAGACCAGGCTGGCCTCGAACTCTGAGATCTGCCTGCCTCTGCCTCCTGAGTGCTGGGATTAAGGGCATGTGCCACCATGCCCAACTTTCAGGGGTTCTTATTAGTTTTAGTACCTTTTATAGAAAAATATCCTGGGGCTAGAGAAATAGCTCTGAGGTTAAGAGCACTGACTGCTTTTCCAAAGGCCCTGAGTTCAATTCCCAGCAACCACATGGTGGCTCACAACCATCTATAATGAGATCCGATAGCCTTTTCTAACATTGTATATGTAATAAATAAGTAAATGTTAAAAAAGAAAAGAAAAAGAAAAATATCCTTTTTTTCCCCAATAGTCAGAGGGAGTGTTTTGAGGAAAAGTAAACTTTTGTGGAAAAGGCGGTGTATTCACCTGTGTTGGGTGCTACAGAAGAGTTTGTGATGAGATGAACACCGAAGAGATGGCTCACCAGCTGAGCACATTTGCTGTTCTTACAGAAGACCCGGGTTTTCTCAGCACATGGTGGCTCACAACCTTCCAAGACTCCATCACCCCATTCTGACCTATAGGCACAGTTATGCACGTGATGCACATAGACACATGTAGGCAAAACACTCATGCATAAAATAAAACTCAAAACAAAACTTTAAAAGCTTTGTGGTTGTGAGTTACCATATGAACCATCTCTTTGGCCCAAAACAAATCTTTTTTCCTTCATCTCCAAGACAGGGTCTTTCTCACTTTGTAGACCAGTTTAGAGATCCACCTGCCTCTGCCTTCAAAGTGCTAGGATTAAAGACATTAATACCATGCCCAGTTAACCAAAACAAATAAATCTTAAAGAAAAACAACTAACTGAACCTTCTAGCACTGCTGTAAGTGGATGGATTTATGACAATGACCTGGAATATTGCCTTCCAGATTTCATATATTGGCTCTTGGGTTGTCTTTTGAGTTTGTTGTTTCTAATCTTTTAGAGCTGGAAGAGTCCCCTAATTCTAGTAGATCATCTTGTTCAACATTCAAGACCTGTCTGTAATATCTGGCCAGGACCTGTTGCCTGGTGTATTTCATCATTTCTGGTGGCTGTGAGCTCAGTTCTTTAAACAAATCATACGCTTTTTCTTAACGTAAATTTGGGAAATCCTCCAGAAACTATCTTAAATTGCAAAAGAGTGAGGTCCAGTTCCGATCTGTAGAGCTTACCTGACAAGCGGGGGGTGACACTGTTGGTCAGTTCATTATGGCTAGCATAGGCTACTTTAATAATTAGTGTCTTACTCTGTTGCTCAGGCTGGCCTAGACCTCTAAATTCTCTAGTCACAGCCTCCCCTTCTGCACACCTAGCTCTTTTAAACACTTTAATCATTTGGTTATTTTTGGATGCTGGGAGAGGTTAAGCATTCTTTTCATTTTACTCATAAAACTTATGCCACAAGAAATATGGTTTTTTGAAAGTGACTAAATTCCTCCTTAGTTTTGCTTCCTTGAAAATCTCATTCTAGATAAGAGCAGGCTCCTCAGTTGTGAATTCCGCCTTTGATGGCCATCTCACCTGCTGGCATGGAGTGCTTCCTTACTTAGCTCAGCTGATCTTGAGGGACTTGGCTTCCTGTCAAGACAGTGTTTATCTTCTGTGCGTTCTTTCATCAGTGATATGATGTTTGGGGCTGAAGAGCAGTCTTGGAAGTTAAAAGGTTAAGAGCAGGCATCACTCTTCCAAAGGACCAGAGTTCGATTCTACTCTCTCATAACTACTGCTCTCATGACTCCAGTCCTCCAGGGGATCTGATTCCTCCTGCCTCCTCAGGCACTGCTTCTCTCTCTCTCTCTCTCTCTCTCTCTCTCTCTCTCTCTCTCTCTCTCGCACGCACGCACACACACACAATTAAAAGAAAGATCTTTTTAAAAAAGTTGCTACTTTCTCAGTGTAATAGACACCTACTGTTTTCAGGAAGGAAATTTAAAGAGACACAACAGTAAATTCTGTGATATTAGCTGCTTTACTAAGAGATTCTCCATAGAGCCATGGGTGAGGAGACCAGCCAGCAGCACCACTGCTGGCCCCATTGCCCTGCCCAGCCTGACTTTACTCTCCCCATTAAGTTGCTCAAATCCTCAAGTGGCTTACTTGAGGATCTACAGCAGCCCTGTTGTGTTTGCGGGGACAAGTCAGGGCAAAGACATTCTGTCTTGCTGTCTCTGATGTTTGGAAGTCTTTGAAGGGTTGACTTATTACAGTCTTCCTTTAAAAAGACAGCCCAAAGTGGTGGGCAGTCATGGTTTATTACAGAGTGAAACCGGTCAGGGAGTCTAGTTTTGTTTGGTTTTGGAGACGGGTCTCCTGGAGTCGAGGCTGGCCTTGAATGCCTGGCGCTGCTGGTGCTGTGGTCATCTGCGAGTGCTGTCATGCCCAGCTCGGACATCAGTTTGAAGAAGGAAACCAAAGCCTGGCGTGATGGCTTATGCCTTTAATTCCAGCAGAGGCAGGTGGATCCCTGAGTTCTAGGAAAGCCTAATTTAGAAGGCAAGTTCCAGGACAGCCAGGGATATACAGAGAAATCCTGTCTCTAAAACCCCAAAACAACAAGAAACCAAGACCTTTAACTGATACATTTTTTAGCAGCTTCACCTAACTATAAGTGAATTGCAGGGTGGGGTGGGTGGGTGTGGTGGCAGCGGAGAGAAAGTGAGAGTAGGGTTTATAGAGAAGCCCCAGCCTTTTCTCTTGAATGTGACTGCGGGAATACATCCTTAGCCTATAAAATGATCTGTTTGTCCTGGAGTGTTTGGAAGGGTCCTGCCTTGCAGAGGGAAGTCTCTTTAATTACTACTATTGTTGAAGATTGGAAGGCTTGGAGGTAAGTCTTTACCTTCTGTGTCCTTACTATGTGTTCTGCCTACACCTGTCCATGCAGGCCAGAGGAGGGCACCAAATCTCATTACAGATGGTTGAGAGCTACCATCTGGTTGCTGGGAATTGAACTCAGGACCTCTGGAAGACCAGCCAGTGCTCTTAACCTCTGAACCATTTCTCTAGCCCCTCTTTCTTTCTTTTTTTTTTTTTAATAAAGATTTATTATTTTGTGTGTGTGTGTGTGTGTAAATGTTTTGCTTGCATATATGTATGTGAACCATATGTGTGCCTTTTGCCCCTAGAGACTAGAAAAGGGCATTGGACTCCCTGAAACTAGAGTGACAGCCAATTGTGAAGGTGGACACTGAACCTGGGTTGTGCTCTGAACCTCACTCTGTAGCTAACGTGCTAGCTCTGCCATGCTGGTGTTTTAGCATAGGGAGCTGAGGCAGACAGGGTGTCTGCATGGCTCCTGGAGGAGTCTGGATTTGTCTGTGGTGGGCACAGACAGACTCTCACTCAGTTACCTTCGTGGCAGCTGCTGTGTTTTGGCCCCTTGAGAGCCAGATGTGAAAACTGGATGAAGGTGGATTGGATTTGGAGGTGATGGCAAATGTTGAAGAGCTTTGTTAGAAATCTGTGCATCTGGGTGTGTGATTCCAGCACTCTGGAGGTGAGGCCAGCCTGGGCTACATGATCATATCCTATCAGAAAAATAAACCAAAAGTCTTCTTGCTCGCCTCTCTTTCTCTCTCCCCGTCCTCTTCTCTTTTTGTTTTTTGGTTTGTTTGTGGTAGAGTCTCTAAAGTACTCCAGGCTATCCTTGAACCTCTCTGTCTGGCCTCCCTCTGACCTTGGGAATGTTCAGCATGGGGGGGGGTACAGACTTTATGGGTGCGTGCGTGTTTTTTGTTGTTGTTGTTTTTTTTTTTTTTTTTTTGTGGTTTTTTTGAGACAGGGTTTCTCTGTAGCTAACTAGCTCTTGTAGACCAGGCTGGCCCTGAACTCACAAAGATCCGTCTGCCTCTGTCTCCCGAGTGCTGGGATTAAAGGCGTGCGCCACCACCGCCCGGCCTGGGTGTGTTGTTTATATGTGCTAATTTTTTTTCTCACAGTTTGACATATAGACTATCAGTAAACAGTGTAAGTATTGAACATGTGAACTTTACTTTTTTTGGTGTACATTTAAATCAACTTACCATGAGGGTGAGGACAGAGAGATGGCCAAATAGTTTAGAGCACTTCCTGCTCTTCCAGAAGGCCTGACTTCTATTCTCAGCATCCACATAGCAGCTAACAATCATTTTGTAATTCCAACTTCATGGGCTCAGTGTCCTCTCCTGGCTTCCAAGGGCACCAGGCATGCATATAGCAAATAGACCTACGTGTAGACAAAATACTCATACACATAAAATAAAGATAAAAGTAGAAACATCTTCATTTGAAACTAATAGCAATACATAAGGGTGTATGAAATGCCTCAGTGGATAAGGAGTCACAAGGGCTGCCACCAAGCCTTGTGACCCAAGTTTGATCAGGAACCGTATGATGGAAGGAGAGAACTGATTTCCATAAGTGTTCTCTGACCTCCATGTGTGTGCTACTCAAGAAAATGAGTAAATGATTAAAAAGCAACCACAAGGTAAAATAAATCTCAATCTCTCTCTCTTTGGATTTATCTTCAAAGAAGCATGGTGGAAATGCATTTATTCCAGCACTTAAGTAGACAGCACTGAATCTCTGAATTTGAGGCCGTTTTGGTCTACATAGTGCGTTCTGGGCCGTCCTGGGCTTCATAGTGAGATTTTGTCTAAAAAGTTCTTACATTTAATTGTGTGTGTGAGTGTATGTGTGTGCATTCTGGAGGGGACATGTGTATGTGAATATGTGAGTGCCGGTGTCCTCCCTAGTCAAGAAGTCACAGCATCTCTGGAGTTGGAGTTATAGGCTGGAGCTCAGTGTTTTGGCTTCCAGCTTGCTCCAGGAATGCCTTGTCTTCATCCCCTGTGTACAGGGATTATAGGCAGGTGACTATGCCCACCAACACTTTATGTAGGTTCTGGGCTTCCATGCTTATGCAGTCACTTCAGCCACAGGTCTGAGCCCTGTCCCTTCACAAATGTTCAATGTGTATTATATATTTACATATATATTATGTTTAAGTATTTTTTCCAAAACAAGGGTTTCTCTGTGTATCTCTGTTTTAGAACTCACTTTGGAGACCAGGCTGGCCTTGAACTCAAGAGATCTGCCTGTCTCTGTGTCCTGAGTGCACCACCACTACCCAGCTATAAAAAGCTGTTTATAATATGATTTTATCTAGTGCTTTTACTATGTGTTTTGAAGGATTTTAAGTGTGTAGTATGGATAGATTTAACTGTTAGCTTGCTGTCCTGTGAAGTATATTTATGCAGTAATTTAATTTTTTACTATAACATGTCAAATATTCTTATATATGTATCATTGAACTCCCCAGAAAAATTTCAAGTTGTATTGTTGTGCTAGGGGCTCAAACTCAGGACTTCTTTTGTGCTAGGGAACCACTAATTTACCCAAGACTCAGGATTTTTTTGTTAAAGATAATATCTTACTGTGTAGCTCAGTCTGGTCTCCAACATTCTAACCCCCAGCCTTGGTCTCTGAGAGCTGGGGCATGGGTATGTACCACTATGTCCATTTGTAGTCTAGAAAACTGTATAACACAAATTCTTAGATTGGAAATTGTTGTACCAAACATATATTTAGCTGGGTGTGGTGATGTATGCCTGAAACCTGGTACTTGGGAGCCTGAGGCAGGCAAATTTCTGTGGGTTTCAGACCAGTCAGGGTTATACAGTGAGACCCTGTCTCAAACAAAGTAAAATAACAAAAATTAAATTTGTAAATGCAATGGAGGGGAGAACTATGAAATTTCTATTATTGGCAGGATTTATCATAGGCTGACAACAAAGAAAAGCCTCTGGTAGCCATGCGGTGAGACCCTGGGGTCAGGAGCTGCTGGGAGTGAGGGTTACCTTAGCCTCAGGGCTCTGGCAGCAATGCTGCGGGGTGTGAGCCTGAAGCTGACCTGTTTCCTAGTGAGGTCCTCTCTGCAACCAAACACAATACAAACAAAAACCAAACTTGTATTTTCAAGTCTGTGTGATTTTAGAAATGTTTTCCTTCTCATTCAAAGATGATGGCCTCACTCTAATAAGCTTGCATTCCCTTCATTTTTGTCGTTTGTTTGTATATATAGATAAAAAGAAAGAAAACCCTATAAAATTAAGTCTGGTAAGTTATCCCTCATGTGTTTGAAATTTGCAGGTTTGTTTTATATAACTAGCACAACTTTTTATCTTGCCTCAGAAGGAATCAACAGCCCCTATAGTGGGAGCTGTATTACATCATCTCATATTCTGCTGCCTTTTTTATGTTACTCCTTTGGTGGGACAAGTGTCTCCACAGCCACTTCTCAGCTAGCCCGACTCTGGACCTCCAAGTGCATCTTTTCCGCTGGATATCCAGCTTGTGAAGTTCTGTTTGTAGTATATTTATGTATTTTAAGAAGCAGTCTCACAATGTGAAGGTAAAACCCAGGGATTTCTTGGAACAACAGAAAAGAAGGTAGTGTCCAAATGGGTGGATAATGGACAAGAAACTGAGTTACAAGAGCGCTTGACTTTGTTAAATCTGGGAAGTGATTGAGTTCCCCCTAGAGACTCCCAAATGTTTATTTTAATTTAACTTAATTAACTCAGCAAGACTTTTCCATCTCAAAAATAAACTGTGTTGCCCAGGCTGGCCTCAGGTTGTCTGGCTCAGGGGATTCACAGAGTTCAGCCTCCTGAGTAGCTGGGGCTATATAGGTTTGCACCATTGTGCTCAACTGCAGTTTTAAAGAAGTCTAACTTTTATTTGTAATAATAATTGTTTTTTAAAAATAGTATGGATGTTTTGCCTGCGTGTGTCTCTACGTCATGTGATGCCTGGTGCCCAAGGAGGCCAGAAGAGGGCATCAGGTTCTTGGGACTGGTGTTACAGCTGGGTGTGAGCCACCATGTGTGTACTGGGATTGAATCTGGGTCCTCTGGAAGAACAAGTAAGGGTTCTTAATCACTGAACCATCTCTCTAGCCCCTATTTTTATTTCTTTTTTTTTTTTTTTGGTTTTTCGAGACAGGGTTTCTCTGTGGTTTTGGAGCCCGTCCTGGAACTAGCTCTTGTAGACCAGGCTGGTCTCGAACTCACAGAGATCCGCCTGCCTCTGCCTCCCAAGTGCTGGGATTAAAGGCGTGCACCACCACCGCCCGGCTATTTTTATTTCTTAAAATATGTTTTTTAATTTATGTGTATGTGTGTTTAGTGTCTTCCACCTATGTTCAGGTATCCACAGAGACCAGAAGAGGGTGTTGGATCCCCAATAGCTGCAGTTACAAATGTTTGTGAGCCTCCTAATATAGGCGCTAGGGATAAAACTGAGGTCCCCTGGAAGAGCAGCCAGTGCTCTTAACCACTGAGCCATCTCTCCAGCACCCCCTGGGGTGTTTTTAATTTCTGCATTTTGTGTATATGATACTGTATCTCCTGTTTTTTCTTTCTCTCCTTCCCTCCTTTTTTTGGGGAGTAGGGGTGGGGATAGAGTCTATGTAACCCAGGCTGGCTTTGAACTGAGGGAGAGTCCAAAGTGTGCCATCATGCCTGGCTTATTTCTGTGTTTTTGATTTCAGAAATGAATTGTTCAGACCACACACAGATGGAACAACTGCATAATGGTTCTGTTTTAGTTTCTTTTTTCTTTTTCTTTCTTTCTTTCTTTCTTTCTTTCTTTCTTTCTTTCTTTTTTAATTTTTTAAATTTTTTTGGTTTTTCCAGATAGGGTTTTTCTGTAGCTTTGGAGCCTGCCTGGTAACAGCTCTTGTAGAAATGATTTTAGTTTGATGGGTTAGAAAGAAGAGTACACCCTTGTCTGAAGAGAAGTACTGGCTATACAGCTGCTCTCATTTTCCAGCTAAACTGCTTAGGTAATGTTTACATTTTTCTTTTCTTTTTCTTCTTTCTTTCTTTCTTTTTTTTTTTTTTTTTTTTGAGACTTTCTTTATATGGCCCTGGTTGTACTGGAACTTGCTCTGTAGACAAGGCTGGCCTCGAACTGAGAGTTCCACCTGCATCTGCCTCTCAAGTGCTGGGATTAAAGGTGTGCACTGCCACCACTTGGCTCAAGATTTATTTTTTTATTATTCCTAGTTACATAAAGGTGTATATGTCTGCACATGGGGTTGTGCAAGTGACTGTAGGTGCCTATGGAGACCAGAGGCATCAGATCCCCTTGACCTGGAGTTAGAAACAGCTGTGAGCTTCCTGACTGGTACTGGTAACCAAACTTAGGTCCCCTGGAAGAGCAGCAGGTATCCTGACCACTCAGTCATCTCTCCGTCCTGAGTTTTAACTCAGTAGCTTTAGTGGTTTGTTGTAACAGAGATCTTGAAAGTTGATTGACATTCTTGTAAGAAGTTGTAACGGGCCGGGCGGTGGTGGTGCATGCCTTTAATCCCAGCACTCGGGAGGCAGAGGCAGGTGGATCTCTGTGAGTTCAAGACCAGCCTGGTCTTCAAAGGGAGTTCCAGGACAGGCTCCAAAGCTACAGAGAAACCCTGTCTCGAAAAACCAAAAAAAAAAAAAAAAAGTTGTAACGTGTCAGGTACCTAGGACCCCAAGAGGGATGGGAAGAACAGCAGAAACTGGTCCACCCATGGATGGAAGAGACAGAGGAGACAGCAGGAGCAAAGGCATTTAAGTGTGCAAGATCCTGGTGTGTGTGTATGTGTGTATATATGTATATGTATGTGTGTGTGTAAGGGAAGGGGGAGACAAACTACAAACTGTTCAGGTGTGAAGAAGATGACCTTGACTTGGATTTGGAAGCCGTAGGTGGAATTGTGTGACTTCAGGTGCTCTCAGTTTAGCTAATGCTGTTTGGTTGATGGTGATTTGGGATTGTTGTAGAAGACTTGGTGTCTGGTTCTGTTTTGGGATTTGTTCCCCCGAGAGTCTGTTGAACTGCTTTTGCCTCCTTAATGCTTCATGGGAATGGCTGTGCTCCATAACATTCCATGGCTTTCCTAGCCATGCTCGGGTAACCTTCTGACAGGGTAATTAGGGTAAGGTATGATTAGGGCTACCAAACCTGTAATAAGGATGACTGTGCTCATGTTATTGATGTTGGTTATGGCAAGACAATTGTCAATGGTGATGATTAAAGCTCCTGGTATTTGATTTTTATTAAAGACATTACAAATGATGTAATGAGCCTTTAAAGAAAAACATGGCTGGTCCTTTTATGTGCACATACTACTAACAGTGAAGTTAGGGACTGCAGCTCAGTACAGGGAGGAGGGCCAGAGTCACCTTGATTGGAGCTGCATGATCCACCTATGGGAGCCATTGCTAGTAGCTTTGTGGTCATTGGCAGACTGATGGAATTCTCCAGTTTTTACTGGTTTGGTTGTCTATAAAAAGGAGCGATGACACACATGCACAGGGCGTTCAGCAGTCAGTGCTGTCTGCAGAGGACTTCCCGGGTTAGCCGATGTCTCTGGAGTTGGCGCAGTCGTGCTTGTGAGTGTACCACATGGCAATAGAGGAAGACCTGCACAGTCCCCTTGTCTAGGTTTGGATCTGTACAGTGACATAGGGTTTTTAAATTTCTTTGTAGAATATTGTTTTGCATAGGGAAGCATAAGAAGCTGTACTCTGTATCCATATACATAGATTATTGAATCTTCTAATGTATTTAGTCATGAAATTATCCTGATGAAAGGTAAGAAGTAGGGGTTCTGAGTTGCTTATCTGGAAGGCTGTCTATATATCAGACACTCAGTCTTACTAGTTATGGATGCCGGTTATCGTGGCATTTTTTGTTCTACCACCTTGTAGAAGAACGAGGAGGATCAAGTGTCTGATGCTGGCAGGAGAACGGAGGAAGTGCCTGCTGGCGGCCGGCCGGCGTGTGCTGCACTTGGCAGTACAGGTTGTATCTATTACCTAAAATACTTGGGACCAGAAGTATATCAGATTTGGGAGTTGTGGGATTTGGGAACATTTATATGAACTTTTGAGCATTCCTAATCTGAAAATTCCAAAACCAAGTCTTTAAACTATGATCTCAATAGTCAGAACTTCCAAAATTTCTGGACAAGGGCAGAAAGCAGCCACATTCTTTGCCAAAATATAGGAGTGGCCAGCTGCTAGTGTTCTTCCGCTCTGATACCTCTTGACATAGACCCACATTGCTTTCAGCACCACTGTCTTCCAAACTCCTACTGGGGTGGTCGATTAAACCCAACTTAAAGAGTTTAACTGCTTTTCTAGCCCAGCATCCCAAAGTCCTCCCTATTCTGGCAATGGTCATGGTCAGACCTTTCGCAGTAATGCTCAGTCCTGGTACCAGCTTTCTTAGTTACAGTTCTGTTGCTGCGAAGAGGCACCATGACCAAGGCACCTGTGCTGGGTAGTTTTATGTCAGCTAGACACAAGCTCGAGCTGTGTGAAAGGAGGGGGTCTTGATTGAGAGAATGCCTCCATAAGAGCTGGGTGTGGCTTTACTTACAGGGCATTTTCTTAGTGATTGATATGGGAGGGCCCAGCCCATTGTGGGTGGAGACACCTTTGGGCTGGTGGTCCTGGGTTCTTTAAGAAAGCAGACTGAACAAACTGTGGGGAGTGAGCCAGTAATCTGCACCCCCCCATGACCTCTGCATCAGCTCTGCCTCCAGGTTCCTGTGCTGTGCAGTGATGGACTCCCTTCAGTGATGGGTTATGATGTAGACGTGCCAGCCAAATAAATCCCTTCTTTCCCAAATTGCTTTTGGTCATGATGTTTCACTATTGAAGACAACACTTCATAATGAAGACAGCATTTAATTGGGAGATTACAGTTTCAGAGGCAGTTATCATGGTCGGGAGTGTGGTGGCACACAGACAGACATGGTGCTGGAGCAGTAGCAGAGAGCGCGAGCACTGGGTCTGGAGTGGGCCATTGCCACACCTTCCCCAATAAGGCCACACCTCTAAATCCTTGTCACACAGTTCCACTAATTGGGACCAAGCATTTAAACACGAGCCTGGGGGGGGGCCATTCTCTTTCAAACCACCACACTCCTCGGTTTTTTAAAAATTTTGTTCTTTTCTTTTTTTCTTTTTTCTTTTTCTTTTTTTTTGATTTTCGAGTCAGGGTTTCTCTGTAGTTTTTGGTGCCTGTCCAGGAACTAGCTCTTGCTTGTAGACCAGGCTGGCCTCAAACTCACAGAGATCCGCCTGCCTCTGCCTCCTGAGTGCTGGGATTAAAGACGTGCGCCACCACTGCTTGGCCGATATTGTTCTTTCAAGGCAGGGTTTCTATGTAGTTCTCGTCCTGGAACTCACTTTGTAGACCAAACTGACCTCTAGCTCAGATTGGCTTGTCTCTGTCTCACAAAAACTGGAATTAAAGGTGTGTGCTACTATCACCTGACTTCACATTTTATTTTTTTTTTAAATAAAAATACTTTATGTGTATAAATGTTTTGCCTGCATATTTGTATGTATGCCACACGTATGCATGGTGCCCATGGAATTCAGAAGAGGTGTTAGATCCCTTAGAACTAGAGTTACAGGGGCTGGAGAGATGGCTCAGAGGTTAAGAGCATTGCCTGCTCTTCCAAAGGTCCTGAGTTCAAGTCCCAGCAACCACATGGTGGCTCACAACCATCTGTAATGAGGTCTGGTGCCCTCTTCTGGCCTGCAGACATACACGCAGACAGAATATTGTATACGTAATAAATAAATAAATATTTTTAAAAAAAAAAAAAAAAAAGAACTAGAGTTACAGATGGTTGTGACTCCATGTGGTTGCTGGGGACCAAACCCAGGTCACCTGCAAGAGCAGTATGTGTTCTTAACCACTGAGCCATCTCTCTAGCCCCTTACATCATGTTAACAGGCTTTAGGTTATTCAGAAAGGCTGCTGGCTGAAATCTGAAATGTCGGTGAACTCTGGGCACCGTGACATTCAGGTCCATTGTGTTTTGAGTGGATATTTATCCGTGAATATTGAGGAACTAATTGAAGTCATAGTAATAGGTAGAAGTTTTTCGAAAATTCTAGTTTTTGCTTAAAGTTCAAATTTAATCATTTGGAAATAAATATGTGAGAAGAAACCATTTTCTTTTTTTAATATTAATTATTATGTATACAGTATTTATTCTGTCTGTATGTATGCCTGCAGGCCAGAAGAGGGTATCAGGCCTCATTACAGATGGTTGTGAGCCACCATGTGGTTGCTGGGAATTGAACTCAGGACCTTTGGAAGAGCAGGCAATGCTCTTAACCACTGAGCCATCTCTCCAGCCCGAGAAACCATTTTCTAAATAAATGTTCACCTGATTCCTTTTTGAGACTGTCAGGCACTCAAGCATAAATAGTTCTCCTGAAGTATCTTCAGGTAGACATGGTACTTTCTAAAGAGAGACTGACCCAGGATGGTGTATGACTGTGGTCCCAACACTCGGAACTGGGAGTTCCAGGCCAGCTTTGGGTCTGAAGCCCTGTCTCACAGAGAGAAAGTAAGACTAGTTCACCAGGTACTTCAAGCGGTTGCCTGGCCTCTGGATAGAATCGAAAGCCACAGCAGATAGCTGAACCGCTTGTGTACACCTCTGTCTTCAGTTCAGAGATGAATAAAGGGATGTGTGCTCAAGAGTTGAGACTGACTCAAACTTATTATTTTCAGCACTTTTATATTAAGGCCATTATAAGACAAAACAGGCCTAATTTTTTTTTTTTTTTAATTACGGGTGTCAGTGAGGCACACAGGGACTAGACAGTTGAGCCCCTGCATTGCTGCATGCTTGCAGCTAGCAGCACTGTTACACAGACATCAGCACCCTGAAAAGGGTGGAGTGCCATCTTAGAAATGTCGTAATGATAGTTTTGGCTCCTCGGGCATCTGAAAGCATCTGGGGAACTCCAGGGCTCAGGCTGTACTTTGGGAATTACTGCTCCACTCTAATGTGTACTTTGTCTACTTGGATCAGGTGTTTTTTTGGGAATGTTATTTACGCCATAGTGGCAGATGGTCAGAGCAAGTGAGAGTTTGTATCCAATTGCCTGGCAGGGGATTTCATACAAAAAACAGATGTGGAAGACAGAAGTGTAAAACAATAAACACAAAAAGGCAAAGTCTAAATGCATAAAAATATTTAGACTAATTAAAAAGAACTTAAAACCAGTGTGAGAGTTGGAGCCATGGCTTTGTGTGAAGAGAATTCACTGCTGCTGCACAGGACCCAGGTTTGGTTCCCAGCACCCACATGGCAGCTCACAGCTGTCTGTAACTCCAGTTCTAGATCAAAGCCCTCTTCTGACCTCCTTGGACACTAGTGTACATTCATACATGTAGACAAAAAAATAAAAAAAGCAAAAAAACTCAAAGCAAAATGAAACAACAAAATAAACCCCCAAACACTCCCAATGTGGTGGTTTGAATGAGAATAGTTCCATTGGCTCATATATTGAATGCTTATCACCAGGGAGGGGAACTGTTTGGGAAGGATTAGAAGGTGTGACCTTGTTGGAGGAGGTGCATCACTGGGGGTGGACTTTGAGGTCCCAATCGCTCACACCATTCACAGCTCTCTGTCTCCTGCTGTGAATCAGGTGTGTGCTCTTAGCATGATAATGGACTAACCCTCTGAAACTGTAAACAAACCTCCCGTGAAATGCTTTCTTCTCTAAGTTGCCTTGGTCATTTCACAGCAGTAGAACACTAAGACGGACATAAAAATAAATCTTGAGAAAAATAAAAGTGTGAGTGAGCAAAATGTAGGTTTGGATATTTGGGCACTCAGCGGGCTTCAAGCTCAGTGGACCAAAGCCTCCAGGCACAGGGCAATGAGCAGACCTGTTAGTACTAGTTAGGCTCTCAGGGCATAAACAGGTGGACAGTTACAGTGATTTGAAGCTGGAGACTGGAGGTGTTATAAGAAAAGTGAGGTCCAGCTGTTGGTGTACCCCAGCCAGCCTTCCCAGCCCTGTGTCAGCTAATATCAGAAAATAGTGTTTCTCCTTTGGGAATCACAGCAGTGACATTTCTCCAAGCCCTTCATGGTGTGTATCTTCCCACCGCAGGACACTGGGTAGCTGGCCAGTAAGCTTCTCTCCTCTCCTCTCCTCTCCCTCTCCTCTCTCTTTTCTTTCTGTGTAGCCCTGGCTGTCCTGGAATCTGGTATATAGACCAGGCTGGCCTCACTCTAGAGACCTACCTGCTTGGCCTTAAACTTTCTTTTTCACATAGTTCTATTAGAATCAGCCTCAGCAGATTTTATGTGTTTTATTCAACAGGTATGAAAACAGTACTTTTCTTTTAAAGTAAAAAGCCTATAAGCAGGTATTTTGAGACAGTGTAAAGGGCCCGTTTCTTACATATTAAGCACCAATTTTAGCATGAATTGACAGTTCCTGAACGAAGCTACATTTCATGACCAGCACTGCCAGTTGGTGAGTGCAGCCCTGTTTCTGCTCTCCCCCTCCACCCCAGCTGCCTTTGTTTCTGATGTAGTCTGGCTGCTTCTCTTCACTCACTGTCCTGACTTTAAGGTGAAGATTTTGTTTTGTTGGATATACTTATTTTATGTGTTGGAGTGTGTTTCCTGTGTATGTATGAGTGTGTCCAGTGCTATGAAGGACAGAACGGTGTCAGAGCCCCTGGAACTGCAGTTACAGATGGCAGTGAGCTGCCCTGCGAGTGCTGGGACTCAGATCTGGGGCCTGCAGAGCAGCAGATGAGTCTCTGAACCATCTCTGGAGTATTTAAGATCGACTGTTTCTTGAAAAAGGGTCTCACTCTGTAGCCCGGACTGATGATACCTAACTTGTGGTGACTCCCCCCCGCCCCACAACTCGGCCTCCGGAGTACCTGGCTAAAGTGTAGGGTTTTTTCTCTGTGTAATAGTCCTGGCTGTCCTAGAACTCCCTGTAGACTGGGCTGGCCTCAGACTCACTCTGGAGTGCCAGGGTTACAGGCATGGGCACCGCTGCCTGGCAAGGGTAGGGTAGGTCTTTAGGTGAGAGACTGTGTGGAGATGTGTATGGTGAAGACAGCAATTCAGTGTCAGCGAGATGATTGCAGTCTGATGTCTACAGACAGCTGTGGGGTCTTCATTCAGGCCGCAGTTTTAATGTCTTGTAAATCTTACCTAGCTAGAGGCCAAAGGACTAAGACACTTGGCAGTTCCCTCGGCTGTTTGTAAGATACTAGGTCAGTTCATATGAATGGCACATATGAATGGTCTTAGGTTCAGTGTCATGTTCTGTTGTGCCTATGTATGCTGCCTGTAATAGTGCCGACCAGATGCAGGCTGTTTGAGCTCTGCTGTTTCCCCAGTGTCAGCCATTGTCGGTACAGCCACTGTGGATCCAGTGAGCACTGACACATCCCCCAGCACTCAGCCTTGTTGTGGGTGAGTGGGGAATGGGCCGACACAAATGATCTTTCAGCAAAATTCCCATGGGAATTAAATTAAAACACTTTTCCCCTCAATGATGATGAAAGGTGAAGAAAACTTAAAAATACACAGTATACACAGAAATATTTAAACTATAAAATTACCCTCTCACTTATCACAGAGGCAAGCATGACCTTGTCTTCTGTCCTTTTGGGGAAGATTTGTATGCACATGTGAGTATCTGTTGCATACTTAGAAAAAGCATCCAGCTCTCTGCTCCTTACTTTAAAAAGTCATTTTGAAAGTATTTTAGCATTTAGGAGCGGAAGTTGGTTTTCCTATAGGATGTTCAATACTATTAAAGTAGTCAATCTCAAGGACCTCCTTGTGATCCATTGACCTCCTTTTGATGGGGGGGGTGCAGTCTGCCTGCTTAGGGTCTTATCCCTAGTAGGGCACTGTAACATCTTAGTTCTTTCCTTTTATACTTATTATTATTATTTTTTTTTGGTTTTTCGAGACAGGGTTTCTCTGCGGCTTTGGAGCCTGTCCTGGAACTAGCTCTTGTAGACCAGGCTGGTCTCGAACTCACAGAGATCCGCCTGCCTCTGCCTCCCGAGTGCTGGGATTAAAGGCATGCGCCACCACCGCCCGGCACTTATTTTTATCTGTAGTGTGTGGGACACATAAACCATGAAACACATGAGGTCAGAGGGCAAAGGAGTCCATTCTTTTCTCTGTGTGTTCTGGGTATTGACTTCAGGTCGTCAGCCTTCTGGGTAAGAGCCCTTACTCTCTGAGTTAGCCCTGTATCTTAGTAATTTATTTTTTAAAGGTACATAGATACATTTGTGTTTAAGGACATATTTGTTTTGTCTGAAAGTATGTTAGTGTGTGCCTGGTGCCACAGAGGCCAAAAGAGGAAGATGTTGGACCTAAAACTAGAGTTAGAAGGGTTGGAGCTGTGCACATCGGGTGCTGGGAGCCAGACCACTGCAAGAACAAACTCTCAGCCACTGGTCTCCCCTCTAGCCTCAGGTTTTATTATTGATCTTTGTGCTTGCTTCAGATTATTCTGTTGAGAAAACTCAGCATGTAGCTTACCCCATTATCAGTTATGCAAGAAGAAATGTGCAGTTTAACGCTCTGAGAAGCCCTAGTAGTGCTCTTGAATAGTGTGTATTACTGTGTCAGTCGGAGCTTGCTCAGTGCTGGCAATTTATTTCTGAAAAGGATGCAAACACTGTAACACTAAGCCAGCATACTAGTGAGTAAATACTTCCTGTGCTAGCTTGTCAGCCTGAGTTCAGTCCCCAGGACTAGCATTGAGAAAATGGACTCCTGAAAGCTGGCCTTTGACATCTACATATGCCACGGCACATAATAATAATAAAGGAATGTGTGTGTGATGTTTGTATGAGTGTCTACGTTTGTGCAGGCCTGCTCCCATGTGTTAAAATGTTAAAATGTCTCATTATTTTAAATTTCATTTTATTGTGTGTGTATTGTGAGTGTGGGCATGTGTGTGATACGGGAAGTGTGTGAAAAGTCAGAGACCAATTTTTAGGAGTTTGTCCTCCCTTTCTACTGTAGCTTCTGGGGATCAAATTTAGTTGTCAGGTTTGTACTGCAAGTGTCTTTTCCTGCTGAGCCGTTTAGATGACTCTCCTCCTCATCTTTAAGCCGGGAGCTCTCTGTGATCCTGGAGGTCACCAGTTGGCCAGGGAACTGCCAGTCAGTATAGTATGCTTCTACCACAGCATGTCCCTGCTCCTGCCAGGACTGGGGTTAGTACCCAGCTGTCTCTCCTTGGGTTCTGGGGCGGTAAACTCAGGTCTCCAAGCACTTACCCATTTAGCCATCTCCCCAAACCCTTCAAAAGAAATTTAAGCCCCCCTTTACAGTTAATTGTATTTTCATTTTGTTATTGTTTTCTTTTTTTGAGACAAGATCTCACTATGCAGGCCAGCTCAGGCTGGACTGGAACTCAAGTAGACCAAGCTGGCCTGGAACTCAGAGATCTACCTGCCTCTGCCTCTGCCTCTGCCTCTGCCTCTGCCTCTGCCTCTGCCTCTGCCTCTGCCTCCCCAGTGTTGGGATTAAAAATGTGCACCACCATTCCAGACATTTACCTGTTTTTTTTTTTTTTTTTTTTTTTTTAAGATTCATTTATTTTTATTTTATAAGTCTGAGTGTTTTTGCCTTCATGTATGTCTGTGAGCCATGTGCATGCAAATGCCTGAGGGAGCCAGAAGCAAGCATGAGATCCTCTGGAACTAGAGTTCCAGTATGCACTGCCATAGGGTGCTGGAAACCCTTCCTTCTTTGCTTGCTTCCTTGCTTGCTTCCTTGCTTGCTTCCTTGCTTGCTTCCTTGCTTGCTTCCTTGCTTGCTTCCTTGCTTGCTTCCTTGCTTGCTTCCTTGCTTGCTTCCTTGCTTCCTCCCTTGCTTCCTCCCTTGCTTCCTCCCTTGCTTCCTCCCTTGCTTCCTCCCTCCCTCCCTCCCTCCCTCCCTCCCTCCCTCCCTCCCTCCCTCTCTCTCTCTCTCTCTTTTTTTTCAAGACAGGGTTTCTCTGTAGCTTTGGAACCTGCCCTAGAACTAGCTCTTGTAGACCAGGCTGGCCTTGAACTCACAGAAATCCACCAGCCTCTGCTTCCTGAGTGCTAGGATTAAAGATGTGCGCCACCACTGCCTGGCTCAAATCTTTTAAATTACTGAGCCATCTCCCCAGCCTAGATATTTTTCCTTTTTCTTTTTATCTGTGTATGCGTGCACATACCTTTGTGTGTAAGTATGGGCATATGTGGAAGTCAGAGGACAGCCTTGAGTGTTGGTCCTTGCCTTCCATCTTGTTTGCTGCTGTGTAGGACAAAATGCTGGCCTGTGAGTTTCCCAGGATTCACCTCTTTCCATGAACCGTCACACCGCAGGAGTGCTGGACTTATAGACAGGAACTACCATGTCTGGCTTTTCATGGGGGCTCTCGGCGGTTGACCTTGGGTGGTCATGCTTGAATGTCAAATGCTTTACCCAGTGAGCTATCTCCCCAGTGCTCTCAATCTCTCACCGCCCCCCTCTGTGTCTGTGTATACATAAGTGGGTGCTGATGCCTGCAGAGACCAGAGGAGTGCATTGGACGTCTTGGAACAGGAGTTACAGGTGGTTGTGAGAGCAGCAAGTGTTGTTAACTACTGAGCCATCACTCAACCCCCATGGGTCTCTGTTATGTAGAGAGAGATCCTGGAACTCCATTTGTAGCTAGGCTGGCATTGAGCTCACAGAAATCCCATCTGGATTAAAGATATGTGCGAACATTTCCAGATTTTTTTTAAATGATTTTTTATGTGTTTTGATGTTTTTTTGCCTGCATATATGTGTCTGTGAGGGTATTGGATCCCCTGGAACTGGAGTTATAGACAGTTGTAGGCTGCCATGTGGGTGCTGGGAATTGAACCAAGGGCCTTTGAAAGACCCAGTGCTCTTAACCTCTGAGCCATCTCTCCAGCCCCTCTTTTTTTTTTAATGGTATTTTCAAACTTATTTTTGGGTGCTGTGTCTGCTGTTTAATGTTTAAATTACTAGTTTGTTAGAAAAACTTGTGATTTCTTTTTCCCAGAAAGAACTATAAGCTGAAAATACTAAAATTTGACTTGTAAGCTTAAATGAAGTCATGATTTAAAAAAAAATTTATGAGTCTTAAAGTATTAGTAATATGTTTTCTTTTCATTTATGATGTGTGTAAGATATATGTGAATGCCCAGGTGTACATGTAAAGGTCAGAGGTCAAGTTTGAATCTGGGTCTCTCCATGGGTTCTGAGGGCTGAACTCAGGTTGCCAGGCTTGCATGGCAAGAGCCTTTGTTCACTGATCCATCTCGACTGTCCCGTGTACTTTATTTTCAAATAAATGTAAATAACAGATTTTGCAGCAGTGATGCAGTAATGTGTTCAGTTTCAGACGGAAGACCAAACACTCACTCAGTATACATTGGTTTGAGTGATTCTGCATTTATGGACTTGTTTAACAGTGCTAAAATAAAATTTGTAATTAAATGTAATTAGGAACCTCATGATAGAATCCTAGGTACTAATTTAATGCTTTAGTCTGTCCAAGATTAGTTGTATGTCTTTAAGCATTGAGTTCATTTTGAGCTCTCCACATTTATGAGCTGCTTTTTAATTATTTATTCATTATTGTTTGTTGGGTCTGTGTGCCGTATTGCAAATGTGAGGTCAGAAAACAGCTTATGGAATCTGTTCCTTCTTTCCTAATTTACTTGTGTTTTGGAGTTTGAACTCAGGTCACCAGGTTTGTGTGACAAATGTTTTTACCCATGAGTCGAATCACTGGTGGCTACTGTTTATCTTATGTAGAACAAAAAAAAACAAAAAGGGGGTGAAATAAAGATCCAACTGATGCTTTTTACTTTGACTAAGATAACTTTGAGTATTTGTATCAGTAAGTAATGTTTTTAAAAACAAGTTTCTAAAACTAATTTTTTAAAGGTGTATGGGTGGTTTGCCTGCATGTGTATTGGTATATGTTCCAGGTACCATGGAATTGGAATTATAGGCAATTGTGAGTTGCCATGTGGGTACTGGGAATTGAACCCGAGTCCACTGGAAGAACAGCCAACACTCTTTACAGACCTGCCGTGAGGGTGCTGGAAGTGCAGCCAGTGCTCTTCACAGGTGAGCCATCCCTACAGCCAGCCCCACAAGTTTTGTTTTGAGACAGTGTCTCTCTACATAGCCCTGGCTTGTCCTGGAACTCACTATGTAGAACAGGCTAGCCTCAAACTCAAAGAAATCTATCTGCCTGCCTCTGTTGGGAATAAAGGCCTGTGTTACCATTCTCAGCCTTAAATTTTTAATTTTATGATAATCTAAGTAACAAAGGTGAGTTTTCCCAAATGATTTAGTTAAACACAGTTTTAGCTGCCTAAGAACTTTTAGTGAATTTTAATTTGGTTTGCATACTCATCTGCTTTTCTATTGCTGTGATAAAGCATTATGACCAAAGCAACTTATAAAAGAAAGTATTTAATTTGGGACTTACACTTTCAGAGGGTTAGAGTCTATGATGAACAAAGGCAGGAAGAGCTGAGAGGTCACACCTTGATCCACAGGCAGGAGCAAAGTCCATTGACACACCTCCTCCAATAAGGCCACACCTCCTAATCCTTTCCAACTGGGGACTATGGGGCCACTCTCATTCACACCACTGCACCTACTGTCACCCTAGTTCTCTGAACTCATTAAAAGACTGTTATGGGAATTATGATAAAGTAGCCTCAAATAGCTAAGCTTAATACATGAGTTCTTGAGTTAAATTTGAAATGCTACAACTTCTTAAAATCTGAAGTATAAATTTGAGTATATTTATGTATTTCTAGTTTAAAAATAAAAGATTGTTTTCTTACTGAACTTGAACAAAGCATACATCATCAATACACCGTCATCTAGAAAGGGACTGAATTTTAAAGTTACTGATACTGATGTTTGCAGTGTGAACATAATGCTTATTTTCAGTTTCGTGACTTTTTTGTGGATATATATGTGTGTGTATGTTTTGAGACAGGATTTCTTTGTGTAACAGTTCTAGCTGTTCTGGAACTAGCTCTTGTAGACTAGTGATCTCAAACTCACAAAGATCCACTTGCCTCTGCCTCCCCAGTGCTGGGATTAAAGGTGTGAGCCACCACTTCCCTGTTTATATTTATTTATTTAATTTTTTAAAAGATTTATTTATTATGTATACAACATTTTGCCTCGATGTATGCCCGCATGCCAGAGGAGGGCGCCAGATCTCAGTACAGATGGTTGTGAACCACCATGTGGTTGCTGGGAATTGAACTCAGGACCTCTGGAAGAGCAGTCAGTGCTCTTAACCTCTGAGCCATCTCTCCAGCCCTTATATTTATTTTTGAGACAGTCTCATTATGTAGCTTTGGCTGTCCCAGAACTCACTATGTAGCCCAGGTTGTCCTTGCACTCACTTTAATCCTGCCTGGGATTAAACTGCACAGCTATGCCTGGCTCATTTTCTTTTAGTTTATTCATTGAGTCCAGCCATTGATGGCTACTATGTCCAGATGCTAGGGAGAGAGAAAAACATGAACTTAAAACTTTTTTTTTTTTTTTTTTTTTTTGGTTTTTCGAGACAGGGTTTCTCTGTGGTTTTGGAGCCTATCCTGGAACTAGCTCTTGTAGACCAGGCTGGTCTCGAACTCACAGAGATCCGCCTGCCTCTGCCTCCCGAGTGCTGGGATTAAAGGCGTGCGCCACCACCGCCCGGCTTGAACTTAAAACTTTGAAAGAGAAACATTAACATTTTTCTAAGTGATTTTATTCAATTAGGAAGACAGATTTATGTGGCTGAAAAGAGCAACAACGTGTCTGTCACCACTGTCTTAATTGATGGTAACTTTGAATGCATAGTTCTGTTGGGCTCTTCAAACCATCTGATTAGATAATGTGCAGTTTCTGAAAGAGGAGGAAGCTCTCCAGGTTCCATAGACTCTGGTTAGAATCATTAGAATTTTAAGATGGGTTGATTGCTTGCTGTAAGTAAATCAGATTTTCCTGCTTGTTTTGTTCAGTTTCATAACAATAATTGAATTCATATGCTCTTGAAGTATATACGGAGCCTTTTTTTGTAAAATTCATTGGTGATTTTTTTAAAAAAATCTTTATATTTAAAAACCATCTCTCGGGGCTGGAGAGATGGCTCAGAGGTTAAGAGCATTGCCTGCTCTTCCAAAGGTCCTGAGTTCAATTCCCAGCAACCACATGGTGGCTCACAACCATCTGTAATGAAGTCCAGTGCCCTCTTCTGGTCTGCAGGCATACACACAGACAGAATATTGTATACATAATAAATAAATATTTTAAAAAAATAAAAACCATCTCAAGGTTCTATGCTTATACGCTAAATGTCAAATGATGTTTAGTCATTAGAGAAGAAATTTAGAATCACAAATGCTTGCTTATCTTGGAGATTGTATTCTTAAATTTAAGATGTATTTGAGTTTTACTTATCAGTAGATTCAATTTAAGTCTGTTCATATGATGCAGGCTTCTTGGGAAAAATGATTATACTTCTATTCAGGCACTCTTCCAGCTCCTAAAGAGTGTTTGTGAAAACGTGAATGCCCCTGAGGATGGCTGGTTAGGAGCAAGCTGGTGTCCTGCTGTACTGCCCCCCACCCCCCAGACTGTTCTGGTAGCTTCCTTTTTGCCCTTGTTTCTTGCAAGCCAGTCTTGAGGATGTCATTTTACCGCTTGGCCATTTAACACATTCTTAACCGCCCATACCTTTCCAAAACACTTACTGGAACATTTTACAAGGTGTTAAGGTCTAAAGCCCAGCCTACTAAAGTTTAATGTCCTGTACAGATTGTTAATTACAGATTTAGTTTATGATCCTTTTTCTAATTGTAAAGTTTTAAAAAGGGTTAGAACACTTGGCAATGAGGAAATGACCGTTTTAAATGCTTGGTGTCTGTTAGGAGGAAGCCCAAGGGCAGGTGGATATGGCTGGACAGCCTGAGAGTAAGGGCTGTAAAGGACAGCTTGATCCTTCTGCCTTTTGTTCTCAGTGTTGGTAGCCCTCTCCCAGTTCTGATGTCAGTATTGCAAAGGAGACCAAGAGTTTCTTTGAGAGAATTGTGCCCTTCTGGGTTTGCTAGTTAGGGTTTTTTTTTTTTTTTAATATTTATTTATTTATTATGTATACAATATTCTGTCTGTGTGTATGCCTGAAGGCCAGAAGAGGGCACCAGATATCATTTCAGATGGTTGTGAGCCACCATGTGGTTGCTGGGAATTGAACTCAGGACCTTTGGAAGAGCAGGCAATGCTCTTAACCGCTGAGCCATCTCTCCAGCCCTGCTAGTTAGGTTTTTAAAATGTGTTTGTTTTCAGCTTGACACACTCTAGGGTTATCTGAGAAAGCAGACTAAGACAGTGGGCTTGAAGGTGTGAGCTCACTTGTAATCACATTGATTGTAAGCATGCTGTGAGGTGGCACTTTCAAAATGTGTCTGTGTGAAGGGTGGTATGCCTACCACAGTAAATGTGGGAGTCAGAGGGTAACTTTCAGGAGTATGTTTCCTCTTCCCGACTTCCTGCAGGATGACTGGCCTCCAAATTTGTGGGAGATTTTTCCTGTCTCTGCCTCACATCTTGATATAGAAGTGGGATACACCCTCCTTGTCTTTGGCTTCCGTGTAGGCTCCGGGGCTGTCACAAAGGTTGCCAGGCTTGTGGGACAACACCATCTCCAAGGCCCAGGAGATGGAGTGTTAGTGTGAATTAACATTGTGTGTGTGTGTGTGTGTATGTGTTGAGAGCAGTGAGCAAGCTGGGGAAATGCCAGCTCTATCACTAGTTCTCTTTTTACTTTTTGAGAAAAGCTCTTGCTAAATTGCTAGGTGCCTTGATTTGCAATTCCTTCTCCTCAGCCTTCCCAGTGGCTGGGATTATAGGCCCACTAGGCTGTTTTTTTGGAGGGAGCGTTTCTCTGTGTAGTCCTGACTGTCCTGGAACACACCGTGTCGATCAGGCTAGCCTCGAACTTAGAACTCCACTTGCCTCTGCCTCCTGGTGCTGGGATTAAAGGCATGTGCCACTGATGCCTGGCCATTTTATTATTTTGTGTTTATCTTTTTTGAGACAGAGTTTCCTTGAGTGTGCCTGGATTCACTTTGTAAAATAGGCTGACCTCCATCCAATTCACAGAGACCCACCTGCCTCTGCCTCCCAAGTGCTGGGATTAAATGCATGGTTTATTGTGTCTGACCAGTTTTTTTTTTTAAATTTATTTATTTATTATGTATACAATATTCTGCCTCCATGTATGCCTGAAGGCCAGAAGAGGGCACCAGACCTCTTTACAGATGGTTGTGAGCCACCATGTGGTTGCTGGGAATTGAACTCAGGACCTTTGGAAGAGCAGGCAATGCTCTTAACCTCTGAGCCATCTCTCCAGCCCCCTGACCAGTTTTTTTTAAAACAACAACTACTACTTCTTCTTTCTGCTTCCCCTTCCTTCCTTCCTTCCTTCCTTCCTTCCTTCCTTCCTTCCTTCCTTCCTTCCTTCCTTCCTTCCTTCCTTCCTTCCTTCCTTCCTTCTTCTTCTCCTCCTCCTCTTCTTTATAACTTTAGATAAGGTCTTACTATGTACCCGAGGCTGGCCCGTAACTGAATTCTTCTCCTGTCTCAGCCTCACGACACACACTATTGTTACCTTTTAAGTTGAGCAGTATGGTCCAGCCCTGATGCATGCTTTTTATCCCAGCAGCAGAAACTGACATAGAGGGAATCCAAGTTCAGGGTCAGAGTGGCCTACTAGTGAGACCCTGTCTCTAAATAACAGTACATTAACTAGAGCAATAGGTAACTGTTTTTGGATACAATGTAGGACCTCCAGTTGTAGGAGGAGCTATGGAGCCACAGCTTCATTCTTCAACAGTGTCTACGTCCTGTATGACTCTTTCTTGAAGGTAAATTGGAAAGGTAAAAGACATCCTGGGATAGACAGCTGAAAGACAAATGATACATTTGTTTATTTTTTTTATTTTGTGTGGTCCTGGTTGGCAGAACTCAGCACCTCTTGTGCCTTGGTCCTGATTGTGGCATGGAACACAACCTGTGTCCGCCGATGCTGTGTTTTAAGACGAAACATGAAATGGTTGAAGATGAAAGTGAAATGGATTAGTGGTCAAGGTGTTTATTGTTTACCTGGATGACTGAACAACATGGTGGAGGGAAAGAACCAGCTCTTGTGCCTTTTCTTGTGATTTCCACAGATGTGCAAACACACAATAAATACATGTAATAAAAATCAAAAAGAAGGGATTGGTGAGGTGGCTTAGCAAATGTGTTAGTTTTTGTCAATTTGACTCAAACTAGGGTCACCTGGGAAGAAAGAGTCAATAGAGGACTTTTCCTCTATCAGATTGGCCTGTAGGCATGTCTGGGGGGTGTCCTGGAATTCATGATGTATGTAGACCAGGCTGGCCTCACTCACAGAGATCCACCTTCATCTACTTCTCAAGTGCAGGAACTAAAGACATTTACCAGCACTGCCTGGCCGAGGGGGATTTTCTTAATTTCTAGTGGATTCGGGAGGGTCCAGCTCACTGTGGGCTGTGCCATCCCTAGGCAGGTGGGCTTGAACTGTACAAGAAAGGGTAAAACAATCCAAGAGCTTATGTTTTTAATCTGTGAAGTGAGAGTCTTTGTGTTTGCCTGCAGAGTAAAATGCTTGGCACAGCTTTTACCATGAGTAAATGCTAACTTACTACAGGATTTTTTATTCCATGTATTGATGAAACTTTAAAGTTTATTCTTATTTTTATCTTTTTATTTTTATTTTCTCAGAGCTCAGGCTGAATGTCCTAAGTAGCTTAGGCTGGCTTTGAGCTTGTGGTCTTCGCCTCAGTGTCTTTGAGTGCTGGGATTAAAATGTATTCTTCTTAAATATTCTATTACATTTGTTATTTGTGTGTGTGCTTATTATGCTTGCTTCCTATATAGGTCTGAGGATGAGGACAGCTTTTAAAATCTGGCAGCAAGTACCTTGACCTGCTGAACTATCTCATCAGTGCACAATTTATTCTTTTTTAAAATTATTTATTATGTGAATGAATGTTTTGCCTGCGTGTATGTATTTGCACCACCTGTATGCCTGGTGTCCTTAGAGGCCGGGAGAGGGCATCAGATCTTCAACACTGGAGTTAGACAGTTGTGAACTGCCAAGCGGTCGCTAGGAATTGAAACCTGGTCCTTTGGAGGAACACTTAGTAATCTTTTTTTTTTTTTAATATTTATTTATTTATTATGTATACAATATTCTGTCTGTGTGTATGCCTGCAGGCCAGAAGAGGGCACCAGACCCCATTATAGATGGCTGTGAGACGCCATGTGGTTGCTAGGAATTGAACTCAGGACCTTTGGAAGAGCAGGCAGTGTCTTTAACCTCTGAGCCATCTCTCTCCAGCCCCTAACACCTAGTACTCTTAAGCACCGAGCCGTCTCTCCAGCTCCCCACACTTTATTGAGAAGTGGGTGCTAAGGTCAGATGGTCTGGAGGTGGCCGGTCTTCTGCTGATTTTGGACTGTTTGGGGGGGGGGGGGGCAGCATTTCGCTCACAGCACCTCCTGTAGTCTCAAGTCCTGCAGAACTGTCCTAATTCACAGATCTGCATTGAACGTACAGGTGATACATGTGTATCGTTACGTAATGTTTTTGTTTTGGATACAGGCTGTCACTATTAGCCCTGACTGGCCTGAACTGATGTGTAGACCAGTAGACTGGGCTGGCCTGGAACTCAGAGCTCCACCCGAGTGGTGAGGTTACAGGCACATGTCACCACACCCACTTGGGATGATATTTTTTGTGACTATGCTGTTTGAAGTTCTGCCGAGCAAGAGAAGGATCTGGGATTAGTCATCTTGGGAGTAGCTAATGTTTTTTACAGAATGGGAAATGGTACCTGGATTGCAGTTTTGTGATGAACAGCTTCAGGACTCCTTCCAGATAGTGACAGAAATTGTATTTTCTTCTGAAACTTTCTTGTGCCCCCAACAAGCTCAGAACATTTTTTTGAGTGGGAGAGGGGTAGGAGACTGTGCCTAGATTGGCCAAAAATTCACCGTCCTTTTCCCTCAGCTTCTGGGTTCCAGGATCACAGGCGCACACCACCACAACCAGCTGAGAAGTTGGTTTTGATGGATTTTATTGTCTGTGAAATGATGGTTTGTACCCACTTTTCTCACTTAGCCCAAGCTGGCTAAGAACTTGCTATGTAGCCAAGACTGGTCTTGAACTCCTGATCCTATTGCCTCTACCTCCCAAGTATTGGGGTTACAGCATGTGCTGCCAAAGTCTTATCAGCTTGTATGTAGGTATTTTTGTGGGTTTTTTGTTTATTTGTTTTTCAAGACAGGGTTTCTTTGTGTATCCCTGGTTGTCCTAGAACTGGCTCTGTAGATCAGCCTAGCCTTGAACTCAGAGCTCCACCAAGTGCTGTGGGTTAAAGGCATGCGAGAACATTTCTGTTAAGTCTTTAAGTTCAGTGTGTATTTTATACTTCCATAGTCTCTTGTTTGTACTAGCTCTATGTCGTTTGCTAATACCCACACAGTAGAAGAGATAGCCTTTGGAAGAGAAACGTTTAGCACTATTTCTATTTAGTTTGTGTGTACAGGCATGCGCATGCCAGAGTCCAGCCTGCGGGACTCTCCACCGCTGTAGGCTCTGGGGACTGAACTTAGGCTCTCAGCAAGCGTCTATCCCTTCAGCCGCCTCCCCAGCCCCTGCAGTGTTATTTGAAAGGTGAATGTTAACTACAGAAGACTAAGGAACATTTTTTTTATTAAATAAAAAATATGTATGATGTCTAAACATGCTTACTATCAGGGGCTGGATAGCCACAAGGTATGCGTGAGGCCCTTGAGGAAGCTGTGTGATTCGCTGTGTTGTGTTGGTACTGTACTTGGGAAGGAGCTTGTTCTTGGATTCACATAGACGACAAAGTGTTAAATAGTAGTATTGGTGTTCGACTGAGCGTCTGTGGTTTCTTGACATACCGGTGGCCACTTGTTTAGAACCACATTCTGAGCTCTGTCAGTAGACGGCTGCTGAGTTTTTGGTTATTAAGGTATCAAGGGTCAGTTTGTACCATCTTCAACTATTGTCTTCTAAGTTAACTTTTAGTTGCTTGGTTTTGTTTTTGAGACAGGTCTCACTGTGGCTGGTCTGGCCAGGAGCTGGCTCTGTAGCTCTGGTTGGCTTGGACATTGCAAGCTGCCAGCCATCCTTAGCCCCGCTAAATTATTGGAATTGTTGCTGTATTCATTTGCCAGCTGTAAACCCTTATTGGATTAATATCTTTCTGAAATCATTTGGGTGTTCATATGGTGTGTGTGTGTGTGATTGTGCATTCAGATCAGCAGGACGACAGGTTTCTTGCTCCTTCATGTTCTGCATTATTCCTTTTGAGACAGGCCCTGTCACTGAGCCTGCACCTAAGCTGGTGTCCCTAAGCCCTAGTGTCTTCCTGGTTCCAGCTCCCTACACCTTGGGGTTATGAGGTACTACAGCTATACTTGGCTTTTTATAATGGGTGCTGGGATTTGAACTTGGGTCCTCAGCAAGCATACCTACCAACTTTTTTTTGGTGGTTCTGGGAATTAAACCCAGGGTTAAATTAAACCCACATTTTCAGTGCCTCAAACTCATTTAAACTGATAACATAAAAACTTAAAAGTCACATGAATAGGATGTTAATTTCAGGCATATTTATCTATTGTGTGATCGTCATCAGCTTAATCTATCATCATAAACATTTGTCATTTCTATGTGGTACTTGTACTGTCCTTACTTGGAGCTGTTTGAATGTAGAGTGTGTTATCTAATCTTCCTGCTGTTCCTGAGTAACTTTGAGTCCCACCTTGCAGTATCAGAAGGAAGAATGTCCTTTGAAAGAACATTTAGTCTGCCCAAAGAAAGGCATGATAATCAAGACTGTAGCTCAGTTCTGGAGTGTGGACCTGATGTGTTCAAGGCTCTGGGTTTCATTTCCAGCACCATTTTTTTTTTCTTTTTAATGTGTGGGTTCTAGAGGCCAAACTTTGGTCCTTATGCTTGCCCGGCAGGCGCTTTACTGGCTGAGGTTTCCTTCACCTCAGATGTGCAGTGTTCAGGCGGG
Source organism: Chionomys nivalis (assembly GCF_950005125.1). Lineage (NCBI taxonomy): Eukaryota > Metazoa > Chordata > Mammalia > Rodentia > Cricetidae > Chionomys > Chionomys nivalis. The sequence continues at coordinate 148,238,406 of NC_080086.1, read as the reverse complement.
GGTGGGGGTAAGGTGGGGTTTTAGGGGGAGGTGAGGGTGGCATTGGTCTTTTGTTAAGTCCTTCAATTAGCTTGCCCCTCTCCTCCCCTCCCCTTCTTCTTCCCTCCCTCCTTCCCTTCCTTCCCCTCCCACCCAAGACTAGGTCTCATGAAATATTTTGGCTGTGAGTAGTGGAAGGTGACCTTGAACTTTTGCTCCCCTTGTCTTCTGCTAGGTTCATAGGCAAGTGTCACCAGGCCTGGATTATTCTATGTGGTACTAGGGATCAAACTTAGGGCCTTGTGTATGCTGGGCAAGCAGTCTGCCAACTGAGCTGTATCTCCAGCCAAGTACCCTTTTCTCCTAGGTGCCTGTGTTGCTGTCAATTCAGTGGATGATGCTTTTCAAGCCTGGGCTGAACTTTCCCTCCTTGCTCTCAAGGGGGCGCTGTCCTTTGCATTTTACTGGCCCTCTTTAAGACTGCTATAAAGATGCCTGGTTTCATCTGCTAGGTTTAAAATTGTGGGCTGATGTTGTAATGCTAGTTAGAACTCTCATCTGGTTTCTTTCTGGGTTCCTGCTAAGGTCCCGTTGCAAGCTGAACAAGGCTTATTTTCCTCCTAACAATTAGAAGCTTTTACTGTAAATTGCAAGTAAGTTGAAAATTGCCCGTGATTATAGTAGCCAGGACTTTCTGTGGTTAGTGTTTGAGTTAAAACTTTGCCTCATCTCTAGTAGTGTCTGTGTGTCTTCCTCACCTCTAGTAGTGTCTGTGTGTCATCTGTTTGCTCTTGGAGAAGTTTTTATTGGTAACTGCATACTTTGTTTTTATAATGTGCTTTCTTCATGAGTTTGATTTGTTGTTTTGTTTTGAAACAGAGTCTCTCTATGTAGCCCTGGCTGTCCTAGAACTCACTCTGTAGCCCAGACTTCCTACCTCAGCCTCTTAAATGCTGGTATTGCAGGCACTGGATTGTGTTTGCTGCCTTGCCTGGCATATGGTGTGATTTGTTTAGTGAATCTCTTGTCTGGACCTCTGGGCCCTTCCTAAAAGTTCAGCTAAGCCTTAGACCATATCTCGACTTTCCCTAAGGAAATGATGTGGGAGCTGAAGCCGTGTGTGGGAGAACACACCCTTGTGAGAGGATGGGGCAAAGAACTGTCCTGGTAGCTGTAAGGCGGCTGTGTGGTCATTTCCCCAGGTTTTTATCCATGTGCACAACTAGCACTTTTAAAAGTCGAGGGTTGCCTCTTAAAAGATGATCTGGATAACTAATGAAAGATGTAAATGAACAAGCTCATCTTTCAATAGACTCTCAATAAACACACAGCAAAGCATGTACTACTTAGCACCATCTTGTGCATGTGTGCACTCATGCATGCAGATGTGAACACCTTTGCATGCAGGGGAGAGAAGGACTTTGGGTGCCCTGCTGTGTCATCTGCTTTATTTACATGGGGCTGGATAGGCTGACTTGCCAGTGATTTTCCATGATCCATCTAATCCACCCCTAATGCTAAGGTAGGAGACAGTTGTGGCCATAATCAGCTTTTATGTGGGTGTTAGTGATTCGAACTCGGGTCCTCGGGTGCCTTGTCCAGCTCCAGGAATACACAGGCACATGAACAGAAAAACTGGGGTTGGCTGGACTGGATCTCTGATGAGGACGCTGCAGCACCTTGAAAGCTCAGTATATGTTTTTTATATACAGTTGAGCAGGGACGCAGGGTTATTGCATGCAGCTGAACATGAAGTAGAGTAGATACAAGATAACAAGGAGGCAGGGTTAGCTGATTTTGGTAGGAGCGGTCTTTGTGGAGGAGCAGTGCAGTCTTCAAGCCTTAAATACGGGGTGGTGGTGGTGGGGGAGCTGTGCTATGATCCTTGACGTGGCTGTAGCCATGTCACTGTGTCAACAACACATTTGCTCAGGACTTGACAAATGAGCTTTCTCTATTCTACACTCAGGCTCATGCATTTTATCTGCTGAGCCATCTCCCCAGCCCAGCTGCAGCATTTTAAGACAGCAATGTGTTTTCTCTTGGCTTTGCCTGCCTGCCTGCCTGCCTGCCTCCCTGCCTCCCTCCCTCCCTCCCTCTTTCCCTCTCTCCCTCCCTCGCTCCCTTCCTTGCTCCCTCCCTTCCTCCCTCCCTCCCTTCCTTCCTTTTCCTTTTCTTTTTATAATAGGGTTTCTCTGTGCAACAAGTCTTACTGTCCTAAAACTCATAGACTAGGCTGACCTCGAACTCACAGAGATGTCTGCCTCTGCCTCCCATGTGCTGGGATTAAAGGTGTACCACCATACCTGATAGTTTTGCCTCTTAATGATAAGTACTTTTTTTTTAAAAAAAGATTTATTTATTTATTTACACAACATTCTGCCTCCATGTATGCCCACACGCCAGAGAAGGGCGCCAGATCTCATTACAGATGGTTGTGTGCCACCATGTTGTTGCTGGGAATTGAACTCAGGACCTCTGGAAGAGCAGCCAGTGCTCTTAACCACTGAGCCATCTCTGTAGCCCCATGATAAGTATTTTTGAAAAACTCCCCCGATTTAGAGGTTTCTCTGCCAATACAACAAATCAAATCAAGCTGAATTAATAAATCAAGGCTTAATAAACAGCAAAGCAACTAGTGAATGTCTTTTGGAAAGGTAGGAGAGAAATCACATGGCAAGTCTAGCAGTTGGGTCTTAAATACCCTGTAGGCGTGGTCTTGAGCAACTCTGGAGGAGGAGGTGACCTTTGGGCTTTCTGAGAGGTGGGGTCTGGAATGGGGGAGTGGCGCGTGCGTCACCACTGCCCAGCTGTGGGAGTTTCGTTTTACATCTATGATTAGGGATGGTACAGTGAAAGCACAAATGTAGATCAAAATATGTATTTTGTGACTTCACAAATATCATTTGCTGAATCTTTTTTTTTTTTTTTTTCCCAGACAGTGTTTCTCTGTGTAGCCCTGGCTGTCCTTGAACTCACTCTGAGACCAGGCTGGTCTCGAACTGAGAGATCCACCTCCCTCTGCCTCCCAAATACTGGGATTAAAGGTGTGTACTAATACTGCCTGGCTTATTTACTGAATAAAGAAAGAAGAGGAGATAGTAATTTATGATTTGATGACTAAATATCACAGCAGTGGAATCTTGCCTGTCCCTAAAACAGTGAATTGTTTGGCTGTGATTTCCCATATAAGCATGAAACGATATTCATATAGGATAAGCATGAATATTTACACCAAGTTTGATCAAAGACAAACAAACTAAAAATTGATAGGAGTATTCATATTTTAAATTAACATGCTTGCTCTACCTAACAATGCCTATAGACTCTCACAATAAATTGCTTCAGTCTCTAGATTCCATTGTTAACTGTTACAGAAATTTAAAGAGCCAATTCTTTTGTTAAAAAAAATTTATTGTTTTTATTGAGCTATACATCTTTCCCGCTCCCCTTCCTTCCTTCCCTGCCCCCTACACTTCCATTTTACTCAGGAGATCTTGTCTTTTTCTCCTACCTAACAGGATCCATGTATGTCTCTTGTAGGGTCCTCTTTGTTGCCTAGCTTCTCTGGGGTTGTGGACTGTAGGCTGGTTATCCTTTGCTTTATGTCTAATATCCAATTATGAGTGAGTACATATTATATTTGTCTTTCTGGGTCTGGGTTACCTTACTCAGTATGTTTTTTTTTCTGGTTCTGTCCCATTTGCATGCAAATTTCAAGATGTCATTTTTTTACCAATGAGTAGTACTCCATTGTGTAAATGTATCACATTGACTTTATCCATTCTTTGGTTGTTTGCAGGCTCTGGCTATTACGAATAATGCTGCTATGAACATGGTTGAGCAAATGTCCTGGTGCTATGATTGAGTGGTATTGCCGGGTCATGAGGATAGATTGATTCCCAATTTTCTGAGAAATCACCATGCTGATTTTTAGAGCGGCTTTACAAGTTTGCACTCCCACCAGCAATAGAGGAATATTTTGGAGTTGTAATGATAATTGTGAGCAGCTGGAAGAACAGATCTTTTTGGGTATGAATTGTCTCTGGCACAGCTGGAGTGACAGCTTGTAGCCTACACAGAGAGCCACTAGGTGGTGAATTGAGGCCACACTGCAGGACCCTGAGTGCATGGTTTGACATATTTGAAGTGGTGACAGGCTTTCCTGTGGGAGACTAGGGCAGGAGGACGATTGAGCTTTTTCCACCCCAGACTTGGTTATATTTAGGCCACCACTCAAGGGCCTGCCCACATCTGGAGTGGCTCTTCCCATCTCAGTTAACCAAAAAGCAAAAATACTCACAAGTGTGACCCTGTGTGATTTCTTATCTCATAGGTGATTTTTTAAAATATTTATTTATTATGGATACAATATTCTATGTGTATGCCTGCAGGCCAGAAGAAGGCACCAGACCCCATTACAGATGGTTGTGAGCCACCATGTGGTAGCTGGGAATTGAACTCAGGACCTTTGGAAGAGCAGGCAATGCTCTTAACCTCTGAGCCATCTCTCCAGTCCCCTCATAGGTGATTTTAGATCCTGTCACGTTGACAGTCACTGTGTTGTGACCATGAACCCTGCACGTGGAGTGCTGTATGAGAATGTCCTCCTGGGCATCGTCGGTGCTCAGAGAATTCCCCATCTTGAACAGTTTGCAATTTTGGACTGAGGACATTTGAAATCTATAACTTGCCCACATATTCTTACTGGGATGTGGTTATTGGTCTTAAGGGAGAAGATTGGCTCCAGAATGCCCAGAGTCGGTCCCTGACCCTGTTGCTCATGTGCTGTGTATTTAACATGAAACTACTCTATCTTTGTTCCTAACTTAAGAAATGGTGACCGTGGCCGGGCGGTGGTGGCGCACGCCTTTAATCCCAGCACTTGGGAGGCAGAGGCAGGTGGATCTCTGTGAGTTCGAGTCCAGCCTGGTCTACAAGAGCTAGTTCCAGGACAGGCTCCAAAACCACAGAGAAACTCTGTCTCGAAAAACCAAAAAAAAAAAAAAAAAGAAATGGTGACCGTGAGGGTTAAATGAGGCACCGTTTGTGTGTGTGCATTTCTTACAACTGCTGTCAGCTTATTCCTAGATGTAACTGTTAAAGGCTTTTGCAAAATGCTTGCAACCTAAAATTTGAATTAGAAATTATCAGTATATTTCTGTTCGTTCTCCCCCACCCCCTCTGTGCTCTCACGCTCTCTAAGCTGGGATCAATCGAGTAAGGGTGACCCCGTCAGTGGTCAGATCGTAGACACTGCACTGTTGGTGACCAAAGGAGAGGCAGATGGGGGCAAGAAACACATACACAGCACCTGAAAGATTGCACACGAAAGCAGGCGGTAGAGCGCTTGCCTAGTGCAAGGCCCCAGGTCTGACACCAGTACTTATCCCCCTCCCACGAAAAACAGAAAGCAAAACTGCTCTCAAATGGCGCACGCCTTTAATCCCAGCACTTGGGAGGCAGAGGCAGGCGGATCTCTGTGAGTTCGAGACCAGCCTGGTCTACAAGAGCTAGTTCCAGGACAGGCTCCAAAACCACAGAGAAACCCTGTCTCGAAAAATAAAAAAAAAAAAATGGAATTTTATCCAAAAGTTGTAGGAACCAACAGGGAGATGCAGTTTCACTGACCAAATGTGGGATAAAATGATCATCAGAAAGAATTACTGAGATCAAATAATATACAGAATGCTTGAGTCTGACTTTGTTTTTTTTGTTTTGTTTTTGTTTTGTTTTTGTTTTTTTTCCGAGACAGGGTTTCTCTGTGGCTTTGGAGCCTGTCCTGGAACTAGCTCTGTAGACCAGGCTGGTCTCGAAGTCACAGAGATCCGCCTGCCTCTGCCTCCCAAGTGCTGGGATTAAAGGCGTGCACCACCACCGCCCGGCTTGAGTCTGACTTTGTACTGAAAGCATTTGGTCTGTTTAGAAAACAGCAGAGCACAGCTCACCCTGAAAGGGAGATGGATGTCTGTGGACTCCTGAGGGTGGAGGTGGAGACGTGTTTACTTGAGGCTGGTTTGTCTTGGAGGGGATTTCAAGAAGCCATGGATGAGTGAACTGGGTGCACGAAGCGTGTTGGGAAGGCCTTTCCAGGGTGCACTCTACTTGCTGTGCCTGTTGTAGGAAACGGGAGTCGGTTATACAGACACCTCCTGTTTCACCCGGGGCTGGCAGTGTCAAACCACAGGTGACCTTCCCCATCCCTTGCCTGTGAAAATTGCAGAATAATTTCTTTTAAAAAAGAATTTTGCAGCCTGGTCTACAAGAGCTAGTTCTAGGACAGGCTCCAAAACCACAGAGAAACCTTGTCTCGAAAAAACAAAAAAAAAAATAAATAAATAAAAAAGAATTTTGAGATTGAATTCAGGACCTCTGCATGCTAGGGAAGCACATTGATTTAAAAACAAATTTTAAAAAAAGGGCCTCTCTATGTACCCACAGCTGATACTAAATTTGCAAATTTGCCTGCCTCTGCCTCCTGAGTGCTGCAATTAAAGATGTTTACTATCACACCCAGTACTGAAGATTATTCTTTAAAGAGTTTCAATTTTCCCAATGTTTCTGAGCTCTTGAGTCTCTTTAGAAAGCACCGAGCTTTAAGAATCAACAAAAAAGGTCTATGTGAACCTCTAGAACGAGGTAGGGTTATTTAGTGTGAGCAGCTGCAGTAATCTCAGAGGTGAGAGGAAGGTGGTAAGAGGCATCATTGACTTGGCAAGGAAAGAGTTAAATCTTTACCCTGATTTTTCTGAATTTACTGCTCTTCACATATTCAAGTGATTTTTTTAAGGGAAAGGGCTTGATAATGTAGCCCAGGCTGGTTTAGAACTCACTATGTAGCCCAGACTGGCTCCCCCCCCCCCGTTTTTTTAAAGATTTATTTATTATGTGTATAGTATTCTGTCTGCATGCCAGAAAAGGTTGTGAGCCACCATGTGGGTGCTGGGAATTAAACTTAGGACCTCTGGAAGAAAAAACAGTGCTCTTAACCTCAGAGCCATCTCTCCAGCCCCAGGCTAACCACTTGTGGTGATCCTCCCACCTCTTCCTCCTGAAATTACAGGTGTGTGTATCATTTCTAGCATTTTGTTTGTTTGCTGAATGAGGTGGGCTCTCACTGTGCAGCCCAGGTTGGCCTCTAACATGGAATTTTCCCAGTTCAGCCTCCCAAATTTCTGGGATTACAATGGCTACTGTGCCCTGCTTTAATCCTTTATAGAAGAATTCTGATTCGGTCTTATGGGAGGCTTAGCAGAGTGAGAAAGTCATGGATTCAACTTGAATAAAATATGTCCACAATATAAAAAGACAGCCAGAGAGCCAGGCATGTGGAGGCACACCTGAAATCCCAGCCGTTAGGTAGGGTCAAGACTTCCAGGCCAGGCGGGGCATGGTGGCTCATGTCTTTAATCCCAGCATTCAGGGGGCAGAAGTAGGATCTTAGTTGACATAGTGAGTTTCAAAAAAACTAAAAAGAAAAGAAAAAGAGAGGGCGTATAAGTGAGTTCACGTTTATTAGTGTGTGTGCTCAGGTGTTCCTTTATCATGTTTATTAGTGTGTGCGCATAAGAGTACCTATATCATATTATTTATTAGTGTGTGTACTCAGGTGTACCATGGAGCATGGGAAGGTCAGAGGACATCTTGTGAGAGTTTGTTCTCTCCTGCTGATGGGACTCGGGCATCAAATTCAAGATACCAGACTTGACACAAATGTCATTTTCCCACCGAGGCTCCCCTGGCTGGGAATCCTGGCAGGTCTGTGAATGAGTTCCATGTAGCCCAGGTCGACTTTGAACATTGCAGGTAGCTGAGGGTGATGTTGAACAGGCTCTTTCCTCTTCTGCCTTCTGGGTGTTGGAATTACAGGCCTGAGCCCTCTGCATTCAGCTATTTAAAGTCACTTGTTGGCTTGTTTTGTTTCTTTTTCCTGCCCTTTACCAGCCCCACCCCCATGAGGTTTTGAGACCAGGTTTTACTCTGTAATCCAGGTTGATCTGAAATTCACTGTGGTTTGGGTGGACTGATCTTGAACTATGCTGAATCTCCTTCCTTGGCTGAGGTAGCAAGCAGAAACCACTATGCTCAATAGTCTGATGCCTTTATTTATTTAGTTTTTTAAGATTTATTCATTTTATGCATCAGATCCCGCTATAGATGGTTGCGAACCAACACATGGTTGCTGGGAATTGAACTCAGTACTTCTAGAAAGAATAACCAGTGCTCTTAACCCAGTGAGCCTTCTCTCCAGCCCTTATTTGGTCTCTTCTGTGTAGCTCTAGCTGACCTAGAAAGTATTCACATCGTTGACCAGGCTGGGCTTTCAACTCAGATCTGCTTGCTCTGTGTTTCGAGTACTGGGACAAGAGGCGTGAGCCACCGCACCCAATCGAAACCATTCTTAGAGACACATGTATTATAAATAAGTTGTGAGACTGATAACATTTCCAGCTGCTGACAACGCTAAGGGAGGCAGCGTAGAAACTAGCCTGGGGCAGCTTCCGTTGCCTTTGTCTTCTTGGAGGGGAGGGGAGGGGAGGGTTGGAGATGGGGTCTTACTGAACTCCCCCATCTTTCCACCTTTTCTCCCCAGTGCTGGGATTCCAGGAGTGCCCCACTATGCCCCCTGAGTTGTTTTGTTTCTTGGTAATTTGGGGAGTTTATGGGTGTTTCATGCTATCTTTGTATATCACATTCAGTTTAGTAAATGGTTGGGCAGAGGGGAAGCCATAGGTAAACTCTAGAATCAGAGAGGATTTATGACCTGGGACTGTGCCAAGTAAATGTAAACATATTATTAAGACATTGATGTGAACAAACCAACTGGAGATGGCAGTTATGAGCAACCTGGGTATCTACTGACGGAGTCTTGGCTAGTCCATCTTGTGCGGGGCTGGAGTTGTGGTCATGTTGAATGCGGCCCTTGTCTTGTTTACACTGTTGCAGCGTGATCTACCTGAGCGGGCTTTGGGGACAGGGTGTAGAATGAACACGATCCAGATCAAACTTGATTGCTGGAGCTGGGAGTGGGAATATGGAGGCTCAGCTTACTAGTTTTTCTACTTTAGTGTCAATTGCTGTTTTTGTTTGTTTTAAATTTAAGGTCTGATTATTTGTTAGTTTTAAAGACTTGATTTTGACTGAACTTAGATTTAGAAGCTCCGACAATCTGTTTTTCTTTGGCTTTCTTCATTTTCTTGGCTAAAAGTTGAGCATATTCTGCAGCCTCTTCCTTGTTTTTCTTAGTGTGCTTCAGAGCAATACCTCGGCTGTGTTTGGGTTGCAGGACAGGTGGAGAACAAGACACTGAATCTTGGGTGTTTGGCTTCTAGATTTCTTTGCTTGGGGCTTTCCGACAACATTGGCAGACATCATAATGTTTAGAGAGATTGAAAACCTTTCTGCTTGCTCTTCTTGGCCTTGACCACCAAGGCACAGTAGTATTTGTCAGTCCAGGAATGCCCTCCTCTTCCTTTTCCTTTTCCTCTTTATTTTTATTTTTATTTATTTATTTATTTTTTATCTAGACAGGGTTTCTCTGTATAGCCTGGGCTGTCCTAGTACTGGCTCTGTAGATCAGACTGGCCTCAAACTCACAGAGATCCACCTGCTTCTGCCTCCAGAGTGCTGGGATTAAAGGTGTGCATCACCGAACCCTACTCCTTTTTCTCCCCCACCCCCTTAAACAATCATGTTGAGAACACTCAGATTGGCATCCACAATGCATAGACTTGCTCCTTCTCTCCAGCTCTCCTTGCTCCTGTGACAGGAATGCCCCTTCCTCAACAGTAGGCTCACTCCTGCTTCATGGGAAAACTTTGTTTTTCGTTCCCACCCTGGAGCCTGACACACAACCCTCCCACTGTTCACCCAGGGTACCAGCTGCTACTTCATGGCCACGCGCTTCTCACAGAATGTGTGGAGCTACATCATCGTCTACTTCAGTGAACTCCTTGATGGAGGAAGGTCATTGGTTAAAAAATAAAGAAACTGCTTGGCCCTCATAGGTTAGAACATAGGTGGGTGGAGTAAACAGAGCAGAATGCTGGGAGGAAGAGGAAGTGAGCTCAGACGCCATTTCCTCTCCTCTCTGGGGCAGACGCCATGCCACTGTGCTCCAGAGCAGACGCAATGAAGCTCAGACCCAGGATGGACGTAGGCTAGAATCTTCCTGGTAAGCGCACCTCAAGGTGCTACACACATGAATAGAAATAGGCCAGGCAGTGTTTAAAAGAATACAGTTTGTGTGTCATTATTTTGAGGTGTAAGACTTTAAGACAATCCTGAAGCCATTTCGACAATTCTGAATCCTCTCAGCCTCTGTGCCATAGTGCTTCCCCTCCTCCCCTGGGAACCAAGGACCTAACAGCTACACATTCACGTACTCAGTTCCTGAACAATCACCCATATACATATGTTTTGGTTCAGTCCCCTGGGAAACGGGGTCAAAATGACCTCTTACCTCACCTGATCTGGCAACAGCTCTCCAGTCAATTATTGGTAATATCCCTTTCGAATAAGCCAATCAAAATAGTCAAAGAACAACCCCCCATTGCTTCTGTGGCCCCTTTAAAAATAGCCTGTGCCATCTATTCGGGGTCCCTCGGCTTCCCGAATGCTGGGGGACCCTGTCATGACAGAATTAATAAAATCCTCATGCTTTTGCATCGGCTGTGGTGTGTGAAGTGGTCTCTGGGGGCGACTCCTCCTTGGTGTTTGGACGCTAGAGTCCAACAGGGGCATAAGCTAGCCAGGCGACCAGGAGCTGGGGCGGCAGGAACACAGCCCGCAGCTCCTACTACAACTCCTAACAAACTGGTATCTTGACACAGCCAGCTGCCTGGGAATCACCATGAAAAAGAACTTGGTGTCATTTTGAAGATTTACATAAAATCACATCAGTTAACTAAAGGTCTTGAAAGTGCACTTTAGAATTTTGGAGTCTCCTTATCCTGTGATTAAACTCGTTTTTTATAAAATACATTGCTTATCGAATTTTCATGATGAATGTGTCAGTATATGACTATTCTCCCCAGTATGAGGGTGGAGCCAGGGCTCTGAACATGCGAGGCACTGAGTCATGTCCTCCCCAGTTCCGGATAAGTAGGTGATCTTAGAATCCATTTCTCGGGAGAAATCTCTTAAATTTATAAATAGGTTATGTTGAAAGTTGGTTTTTTTTTAATGATTAATATACTTAAATGATTTAGTGATTTTTCTAGTTTTCATTCTTGTACTGAGTTGCGATATTCATTTTCCTTCTGTATAAGATTTAAGAAACTCAGCAGAAATGCCAATTCCTGTTAATCTTATGCTTTCCTTCTATTTTGGAGTTTCTGTTGGCTATTTGAAATACATAGCCCAGGCTAGTCTGGAAAGTGTCCTGTGTGTAGTCCAGGCTGGCCTCAAATTTTCTAGACCTCCTGCTTTTGTCCCCTGCCTGGATTTTGGTCACATAGGCTTTCCTTTCCCTTCCATTAACTAAACATAAAATGTTTAGAGCTGTTGAGTACTTGCCTGGGACTAAACACTGTTCTATACTCCCAAGATAACCCTGTTATCCTGTATCTTATGTCTGTGGTGTGTGTGTGTGTGTTGGTGGTGGTTTGAAAAAGGACCCCTTAGGAAGTGTGGCCTTGTTGGAAGAAGTGTGTCACTGTGGGGCTGGCTTTGAGGTCTCTTTTGCTCAAGCTCCCTTCAGTGTGACAGCCAGTTGACTTCCTGTTGGTTAAGATGTAGCACACTCAACTCCAGCACCACATCTGCTTGCATGCCTCCGTGCTACTGCCATGATGATGATGGACTGATCCTCTGAAACTAAGCAAGCCATTCCAATTAAACGTTTTCTTTATAAGAGTTGCTGTAGTCATGGTGACTCTTCAGAGTAATAAAAACCTTAACTTATAAGACAATATGTGATGTTCCAGGGAATGAAACATCATTTAGCTTATATTGGAATTGAACTGTTAGAAGCATGCATGTATATATAAGTGTCTGTCAGGTTTCTGGCTTCCAGATCCGCAGGTAGGCAAGGCTGACCTTGAGCTTAGTCCTCCAGGGTGTTTGGATTACAGGCCTGTACTACCACACTCTATAAACATCAATATTTACTTGACTCTTAAACATTTAGAATCAACCTAGATAGGATGTCATTCCAGTTGACTGAGCTGGACATCAGAGGTTAGCAGTGTAGGTTGGGTCGCCTTTCTCAGGTGCTCTCTTGGCATAGATGGTATTTCTCTGCCATCTGAGTATGGTTGGCACCGTTGGTTGATTAGGAAACTGGACGATCATTTAGGAAATGATTATTCCAAAAGGACGTTTAATTGGCAGATGAGAGGTATGTGCCTTCTTAAGCATCTCGGGAACAAGGCTGTTTCTCAAAGGTTAGCACCCTAAAGAATTTCTTGGACATTTGATTTTATGATGTGAGTATATACACATTTACACATTGACTTTAGGGAAATTTTTATGGAGATATCTGCTCCCACAGAGTATTCAGAGTGGGTAGAGACTCAGTGTCTTCCCTCTGCTTCCAAGCCTGTCAAATGCTTGAGTAAGATAGGTTCCCATCTGCATATTCTCTGCTTAGTTATGCAGGGTGGATGCTTACAGTGAGTGAAGCAATGGAGAGCATATCCAGGACATAACGTGGAGAACTTAGCAGGGTGTGTGCGTGAGTGTGTGTGCGCGGTTGAGGACGAGTTTGGGCGTTTGTTCCTGCCTTCCATCTTGTTAGCCTGCCGAGTGCTGGAACTGCTTTCCTTCTTTCCTCATATGCCTGACTTGGGGGTTATTCTTGAACAAAGCAACGTTTTCTCTGTATATTCTAATTAGATGGTGCTCAATTTTTTTTTCCTTAACTGACACTATATATACTATTTTGGTCTGCTCTCCCTGGTGATTTGCTGTTTTACTGTGTATAAAAATTATTGAATGCAGTTCCCTTCTGCGCCATGTAGATTGTGAGCAGGGAGTCTCTGAATTTTTATACTTGATATCTGTTCTTATTGTATATAGTTTTGTATTGGGTTTTGAACTCTCTTATTTAGATAAAAGGGAAAAGTGCTGTGGGAACTTCTTCAGTCAGTGGCCTTTGAGATGCTGGACCACTTTGGGTGTGATGTAAAAAAACGTGAGCAGTCTCTCTCTCTCTGCTGTGGGATTCAGTTCCTGCTCCTGCAGAGGACTGTTGATCTGTGAGTCTATCTCTAAATAAAGAACCCTTTATTATACTCTATTCTGAGCTAGTGTGGGACTACTTTATCACAATCCACTACAGATGAAGATTCCTCATGTTTTCTATGTTGTAGATTTCTTATCCTGAAACCTAACTTATTTTCTATTCAAATTTTACATTGACTCTAGGCTGGCTTCAATCACAATAATCTTCCTGCCTCACCCTCCCAAGTGCCAGTATTATTATCATTATTATTAGTGTGCATATGTTCATGTGATTGAATGTGAGGTCAAAAAAGTGTTTTTCTCAATCTTTTTGTTTGCTTGTTTGAGACAAGATCTCACTATGAAGCCCTGGTTAGTCTAGAAATCTCTCTGTAGTCTGGCTGGTCTAGCACTCACTGTGTAAGCTGGCTTTGAACTCACAGAGCCTTCTTTGCCTCCTTAATACTGACATTAAAAGTGTGCACCACTGTGTCCAGCCACTTAAAAGGGTGGTTGAGATAGAGGTCAAACCTTCATGTTTGTGCATAAGTACTTTACCAACTAAGCCTTTTCCCAAATCCTAGGATGATGTGGGATTCCCATCTGTATGCAGTGAATATGTTTTATTATCATTGGTTAGTAAAAAAGCTGTTTTGGCCAATGACTTAGCAGAGTAAAGCCAGGCAGGAAATATGAACAGAGATAGAGAAAGTAGGCGGAGTCAGAAAAGACTCCATGTAGCTGCCAAAGGAGACAGATGCCCAAACCTTACCAATAAGTAGGCCACAGCCTTGTGGTGATACATAAATAAATAGAATGGGTTAAGATGTAAGAATTAGTTAATAAGAAGACTGAGCTAATAGGTCAAAGAGTGTTGTAATTAATATAGTTTTTGTGTGATTATTCAAGTCTGGGCAGCTGGGAAACAAACGTGCAGTCTCCGCTTACACTAGGATGTCTTTAAATGCATAGGATTGCTAAAGAGTCTATTTTAAAATGCAGTTAGCAAAACCTGGTGTCCTAGTTCAAGCCTGCTCAGGCAAGAGGATTGCTGCAGGTTCCAGGCCAGTCTGGGATACAGCGCAAGACACCCTATCTCCAGAAAAGAACACTGAGCCCATACAGTTAGCAAATGATATAGTAATATATACTTTTCAATATAATCATGGGGAGCTAGGGAATGGCTCTCAGTTGATAATACTTTCTTCATGTATGAGACCCTGGGTTCAGTGCCCAACATTGCATGGATAAGGCTTCATGGCACACAGCTATAAGCCCAGTGCTCAAAAGGTAAAGGCAGTGGTGACCTCAGGAGTTCATAGTCATTCTAGGTGTGTTTGGGTGTGTGCATGCATGCATGCTTATGTGTGTATGTATAAGTTTGGCAACATAGTAAATTTCTTGGCACTAAATGCAGTTGATATTTAATAGATCTACTGCGCCTTTCATGGCATGAGAGTAGCTGATTTTTATTGATTTGAGAATTACAGGTACTGTGGCTTATATCCAGCACTCATGATGAAAGAATGCATTGAATGTTACAGTCAGGAAGTAGTGAAAACATGTGAGTTTCCTTCTGTCCCAAGTTCCCTGAAAGCTATCGCGAGCCCCTTGGCTGTGATCTCAGAACAAAAATATCTGGACTAAAGCTCTGTTTGTGCCCTGGGAGGCTTAAGCTGAGGAAAGGGGGCGCGGGAGCTAAACATAGTCATCAGAACAAATGAATTTATCTGTCTGTTTTTGTGGTTTAGAAAATTTCAGTCATTTAAGAATGCCAAGTCCGTGTGTCTTGGGCATACCTGGGGGTTGGCGTGCTTTTTCCCTGGGCTGCATTCCCTCATTACATCTTGTGCAGCTAAATTAAAATTCATATTTTAAGTATTTCTTAAATTCTGTGTTGGCTACTGGTGTGTTTTTCTTTTCTAAGTTTTGTTCCTTAAAACGTTTTAATTCTTCTGCAGGATTCGGAAACTTCAGATACGAAATATCCCGCCCCACTTACAATGGGAGGTAAGACCTTCTATATTTTAAGCTAGGATCTTAGTTTCAGAGTCTAGTGTTTTGTTTTTCCAAAGACTTTTTTTTCCTTCCTTCAGTTCTCAGGTGTGCTAGAACCTAGTTCTTCTCTCTTATGGCTGAGATATGGACTTTTCTTTGTAGAATTAAACTCCTTAAAACTGTTCTTTGAAATATTTTTAAAAATGCCCAATAGTTGAGAGTAGTTGTTACCTTTCTCATTCAACTCCATCCAGACAGTGTCCTGTTGATCTGAGTTGCCCATTGGAATTAAATATGACATTCTTTCCTTGGCAGAATTTTTAAAAGACATACACTTGCTACTTAATACTTTATTTTAAAATGCGATTCTACTTTTTGCTTAGAGAGTGGATCTGCAGTGATCGTGTATTAACAAAACTGTGTAGCACAGTTGGCTTGTGTCAGCGATTTCCACAGCCTCACGATGGTGTTGTGGTGAGAATTTGAGACACCAGGAGCTGAAGAGGTCAAAGTAAATGATTGTTAACTCTTCCAGACCATGAACTCCGGAAATTAAAAGAAAAGGAATCTTACTATATGTTTATTGCGTGAATCTATGCACTTTTTCGTGGAGGCCAACGGACCTTTCAGGAGTTGAGTCTCTTCTACCCTGGGAACCCAGGGATTGAACTCAGGTCTTCAGGCTTGACTGCAACAGCACCTTTATGGGTCCATCTTGCTGGCTTCCCAGAAAAGTTTCAAAACTTGCCTTGAAGCTTTGCAAGGGAACTGCTCAGTGTCTGCATAGTTAGAACATCAAGAATGACTTGTTTTGTGGTTTCAGATTAGGTTTCTAAATGAATTTGCTGCATCATTAAACCAAAGCGCTTATTAAAATGCAAAGTGTGATTTCAAGGTTTCCGTGGCAGTGAGCTGAGGGAAATTGTTGAGTTTTGACTCCAAGGTCCCTGTGTAGTATCAAATCATTTGTGCTGCCGGGCGGTGGTGGCGCACGCCTTTAATCCCAGCACTCGGGAGGCAGAGGCAGGCGGATCTCTGTGAGTTCGAGACCAGCCTGGTCTACAAGAGCTAGTTCCAGGACAGGCTCCAAAACCACAGAGAAACCCTGTCTCGAAAAACCAAAAAAAAAAAAAAAAAATCATTTGTGCTTAGAAAATGCAGTGCTAGCCGGGTGATGGTGGCACACGCCTTTAATCCCAGCACTTGGGAGGCAGAGGCAGGCGGATCTCTGTGAGTTTGAGGCCAGCCTGGTCTACAAGAGCTAGTTCCAGGACAGGCTCCAAAACCACAGAGAAACCCTGTCTCGAAAAACCAAAAAAAAAAAAAAAAAAAAAAGAATATGCAGCAGTGCTGTCCTGTGACACAGCTGTTGCGTCTTGGAAAGGATGCTGGTTCCTTTTAAATGTTTTTGTTTCACAGTAAACAACTTTGTGGGTTGAATGGTGATTTCAGAGATTAGAGGGCATGCATTTCCCTGTTTTAGAGTAATTTTTGTTTAGGAATTCATTAGTTTGAGGAGTAGGCCTCAAACTGCTTGTGTAGTATCAAGATCAATTTGAGCTTGGGCCATATTCAATATGGCTTAATAGGATACTGTGTTCAGGAATCACATCCAGTGTGATATGGCTGTCAGTGAGAGAGTCAAATACAGCAGCCAAAAATAGGGTCTGTCTGTTGAGCTAGACAGAGTATTCATTGAGACTGTGTGGCTTGTTGTGATGTTTTTCTTGTATTTTCCCCTTGTTTTGAGTAAAATCTAACTAATAAGGCGATTCGTTATTTGCCCTAATTTTTTCTTCATAGTTAATTTTCTCTACTCTCCTTCCACTCCTGCCTCCATCCTTCCATCTGCTTCTCTGTCCTTTTGCAAGGTCTCAGTCTTAGCCTTCAGAGTCCTCGGATTACAGGCATGTATGTGCCACTGCTCTAGACCCATGTTCTCTTTTAAAAGGGGCAATGAAATTAATTACATGAGAATGTAGAAGAACCTTGGATCTAGAATTTAGAGTCTCTTTAGCTTTGATTCTCAAACTTTTTCTTTTTGACATTAATTAACACTTTTTTTTGGTAAAGGTGGGCAGGGTCTTGCTGTATAACCTTGACTAACCTCAGACTTTCACAGTCCTCCTGCCTCAGTCTCCTGAGTGCTGGAATACCTGGCGTGTACCAGCAGGTATGATTAAAAACCAAATTGATCAGGCTTGTTAAGAGTAGGGTGAGTGGGCAGTTCCTTTCCCTGAAGGCTTGTGTGGCACCATTTATCCCTGCCGTCAGGGAAAGGTCACTTTGTGTATCTTTGTCTCTGCACCCTGGGTGTGCTCACTGTCTTGTGCCAAAGCCTTACTGTAGACCATGATAACTGTGCACTTCCAGTCCAGGTTCCATTATAATGGGAGGATTAGACTTTGAGTCCACTGATTAATCTTAGGATCACAGAGAGTGGAACAGCCAGACATTATGTGACTCATGATTGGATGAAGGAAATTCATTACACAGACAAAATATTCCTGTGTAAAAAAGAGATTTGACTACATACATTCTGTTTTAATTAAATTTTGCAAGAAATATGGATGATGAGGTATAGATTGAATGATAACCACACCTGTGGTATGAGGTGTTTCACAGCATAAACAAGGTTGTTTTGTTAGATAACCAATGGCCTGACAAAAGGAAGGAGATTTCTAGAACACGACTTGTGTACTTGCCTGTAGTAAGCTGTGAGCTGTGTACAAGCTCAGTGCAACAGTGTACAGGAAACATGGGAGCTTGTAGGGAGACTAAATTATAGCCTAGCAGCATGACTTTATTTCTGAACACACACACACCATGGCATACATGTGGCAGTTGGAGCTGGTTCTTTCCTTCTACCATGTGGTCCCAGGATTTGACTCAGGTTTTCAGCTTGGCAGCAAGTGTCTACCCACTGAGCCATCTCGTCAGCCCTGAACACACTTAAAAAATATCTGAGACTTGTTGGGCGGTGGTGGCGCACGCCTTTAATCCCAACGCCTGGGAGGCAGAGGCAGGTGGATCTCTGTAAGTTTGAGGCCAGCCTGGTCTACAGAGTGAGTTCTAGGACAGCCAGGACTGTTTCACAGAGAAACTCTGTCTTAGAAAACAAACAAACAAACAAACAAAGAATCACACCTGCCGAGAGCATAGCACTCCCAGTACTGGGGGAGGCAGAACTTTGTGAGTTCGAGACCAGCCTGGTCTAAATAGTGAGTTCTAGGGCAGCCAGTGCTACATGGTGTGACCTTGCTTCAGAAGGAAAGAAAACTTACATCTACTGTGACCCTAGAAACAGTGATTGGTCTGTTCATTTATGTGTGTGATAGAATAAGCTCATCACTTCTCAGCCTTAATTAAGGTCTCATGGCCGTCAGGTCTAGCTGGTCCCACAGTGCACACACTAGGCCTTCACCAGGAAGGACATTTGAATGTGAGAATCATGTGGGATCTTGAGGTTATAGAGCAAAAGGGATAGGAATAGTAACTGAGGGGAGCAGACATTTAAATCTGTTGGACCCTAGTGTCCAATTACTGAGGAGGAGTCACCCCAAGAAAACACTCTCACACCACAGTTGATGTAAAAGCATGAGGATTTTAATTCTGTCACGACAGGGTCTTTCAGAATTCGAGAAGCCGAAGGACCCCGAATAGCTGGCACAAGCTACTTTTAAAGTAAAAAAGCCACAGAAACAAGGGGGGAATCTTGGGGTTGTTTTTCCAACTATTAGGATTGGCTGATTCAGAGGGCTACTAGCAATGATTGGTCTGAGCCACGGTGTGAGAGAGTGGTTACTAGATCAGTCAAGCTAAGGGGGAACATTTTTGTGTTACTTTGACCCCTTCCCAGGGACTGAGTCAAAACATCAGGAACTGAGTCAACACCTAAGTGTTATTTTGCCCCTATTCCAATAACTTGAGTTCTATTTGGAGAACATTCACAAGGACTCAGGGAAATGGAAAGTTTCCAACATTTCAGTACGTGCATGTATAATTGTTAGGTCCTTTGTTCCCAGGAGAGAGGGGAGCACTACTGCTGAGAGGCCTCAGAAATGGCCTCAGAGTTGCCTTAAATTTCTACAGATCCTAGGAACTTGGAGGGAGAGCCAGAGTAGCTGAGACTGAGCTCTTCGAGCTGTGCAAACCCATGGCTGGATGCACATAGTAACAAAGGCTCAAGCCAACTTCTGGAATGGAGATAGGACCAGAAGGAGCTCATCCTACAGCCTTGTTCTTCCCTACCCCCAGCCTCCCTTCCACCCCACCCCCCGCCCCCATGGGGCTGCCCTTTCTGTGGCTAGAAGCTCACAGGGAACAGGTTGGGAAAAGAATGGTTGAAGTTCCCAGAGTCCCAAAGAGAAAGTAGATTTGGGATTGAGAGCTTCTTATCCTGCTGATGCTCTAACCTAGAAACCAAAAGTAGCAGTCTGCATCCTGCCACTTACCTTGTCAGCCAGTCTGACGGCCACAATGGGAGTCCTGCGCTGGTCTGTAGGTGCTGTCCTGCCTTGTCAGTGTTACCCACCACCCTGCTTTCCTTTTGTCTTCTTCATTCCTATGACTCTTGTCATCTCATTTCTCTTCCAGCTGAGATGAGAAGTGGTTCCTCTCAGGTCTTTTGGGTAACATTCTCTCATACTGTGTGTCAGCAGGGCTTCAATGGTTTCTAGTGATTTCCTTTTTGATGATGTAAAGCATTCTGAAAACCAGGGTGGGAGAATGTTTCTCAGCGTTTGTGTCTGTGATAAACTTTTGGATGGCCTGATTCTGGAACACTAGGAGAGTTTTTCCCCCATATGTAGGATAGACACAGGAAACAGAATCTCTCGTCATCCTTCCCTTCTCAGCAATGCCGAGGGAATGCCGTGAGGTGGAAGAAAGGACTGGGTGCACCTTTCTTAGGTGGCCGGCCGGGGCTGACCTGGAACACTACACTTTCTGATCTTTTCTTTCACTCTTTCTTAAGGAGGCTCCACTTGTTAGGTTTAGGGAAGGTTCGCATGTGAGATTAATTTCCAGTGTCTTAGGAAAGAACATCTCTGAGAATTTCCTGACTGTTGCTCTCTGATCAGAGGAATCAGGATCTCTAGTAGCATTCATAAACGGAAAGAGGAAAACCCATAATCTGCTGGCCATGGGGGTGAAGTTGTCCTAGAGTAAAGAGCAAATTAGGGCCTTCTGTGGGGAAGTGGAGGGTGATGTTTCCAGAGGGGGTTAGAGACAGAGCTGAGCCATGGTTAGTCATCTGTATCTGAAGGCTCCCTGTGCTTGTGTGCCTTGTGCTGTCTCTGGCTGGGATGACTAAGATTTCCCAAGGCAAATGGCAGAATATATAGTCTGACAAATATTCAAGGGGATGTGTGCTTCGTTTATTACATTTGTCTACTTAAATCACTTATTTTTGTTCGTGTGTGTTGCGTGTTCACATGCATGTCACTGCTCATAATTGGATGTTGGAAGACACCTTGAAGGAGTCTGTTCTCTTTGACCGTGCCAGGCTCAGCAGTAAATGCCGTTACCTGCTGAGCTAGCTTACTGGCCCGAGATTGCATACTTTAAAATCATAGTCTTGCTAATAAAACAAAACAGATGTCAGACAGTGGTGGTGTGTGCCTTTAATCCCAGCACTCAGGAGGCAGAAGTAGGCAAGGACAGCCTGGTCTACAAAATGAGTTCCAGGACAGACAGACAGCTGTAACATAGAGAAAGCCTGTCTCAAAAAAGCCAACCAATCAACCAACCAACCAACCAAACAAACAAACAAAACACCACCAACAAAAATCACCAAAAAACCCACAGTGTCTTTTAGCTTCATTTCAAAAAACCAAGCCCTCACTTCCTTGTCCCCCTCCATCTGGAAAGATGAGCATCTTATGAAGAAGTTTCCATATCATAAAGTCTGCTTTCCCCTCCAGTTCATTGTCTAGTCTGGTTGACTAAGTGGAAACTTTCCTGGGCTGAGCAGTGGGATTGTTGGACCCTAGAGTCCAATCACCGAGGAAGAGTCGCCCCAAGAGATCATCTCTCACACCACAGTTGATTTAAAAGCATGAGGATTTTATTAATTCTGTCATGACAAGGTCTTTCAGCATTCAAGAGGCCAGAAAGACCCCAAATAGCTGGTACAGGCTACTTTTAAAGGAAAAAAAAACACAAAAGGAAGGGGGGGGTGTCTGGGGGTTGTTCTTTAACTATTATGATTGGCTTATTCAAAAGGGCTATTACCAATAATTGGCTGGAGAGTGGTTGCCAGATCAGATGAGGTAAGGGAAAACATCTGAGGGTCACTTTGCTCCTTTCCCAGGGCTTGAGTCAAAACACCAGTAACTAAGTCAACACCTAAGGGTTATCTTGCCCCTATTCAGGGAGATGGAAAGTTCCCAACATCTCAGTACATGCATGTGTAGCTGTTAGGTCCTTGGTTCCTGGGGATGGGGCACTACTGCCTCAGAGTTGTCAGAAATGGCTTTAGTGTTATTTTAGAGTATTCAGGCTGGCGGCACAGAAATCAGGTCTCCAGTGCACTAAACTAAGAAACATGGCGGAGGCGGGCAGGTGGAAATCAAAACATAAGAGACTGTTGTAACTCCTCTCCTGGCCCCAACCTGGTTATCTTAATGTTTTTTTTTTTTTTTTCTTATGAGCTTGAATAATTTTAGGGACAACATTGCAGAAATTTTTAGTGGGAACCCCCTAATTGCCCTAACAGAACGTTTTATTGAGCATACTGCTAGTCTCGTTGTCTCTGGAACCAGTTCAGAGAAAGCCATATTAGAACTGTTAGAACATACAGGCTTCTGTCTGGGTTGCCACAGTTTATTCTCACACATTTTGGACCCAGCTCTGTCACCAGTAGGAAGCTTTGCTGGAGAAGCAGCAGAGCCTCCCCCTGTTATTCCTTAGTCAGTCTTTCCTACTTTTGGTCGGAAGGACTGACGCAAGAAAGATGAAGATAACCAGGGGAAAGAACTTGAGTGGCGTGGCTAACAGCAGAAACTCCAGCCCTTGCCAGCTCATGAACAGAGAAAATAAATTAGGACTAAGCTGCAGGAAATGGCCATTTTCATATGCAGTAAAGCAAGCCGTCCATATTAAATTTAGGTTACTTTATGAGAAGGGGTTGTATAAACCAGAAATGTACATGAGATCAGTAAGGGCTTCTTAAATTGGGCAGTATCAGTGAAGTCTGGTATTTCCTTTCTTTATGGACCCCAAGGAAGACTGAGAATAGGAGGCTTCCCTTCCAAGGAGGTTTGGGTGTGCTGTTAGCAAGATCGCATCACCGGTAAGCCAGACTCTGGCAGGAGAAGGGAAATTAAGGGGATTGAAGAAACAGTGGTACCTTGTTATTTATCAGGGTTGTGGGAGCAAAGCCTTCTGTAGTCTCAGTATAAAAGGTCTTGCTGTCAGCTTTCGGCAGATGTACGCTGAGACCAGGAAGACTGTGTTGGGGATCAGCAGGAGGCGAGGTGACAAGTGAAGAGACTCACAGGGCCTGGGAGGATGCTCAGATGGTGATGTCCTTGAAAGCAGGAGTGACCATGCTTTCATCCAAGTGATGACCGCATTTTGGCGTTGTGGTCACATGCTTTTCGTCTGTGATGGTTTAGAAATGAATGCTAAGTGGCTGGACAGAGGACTCAGTGGTTAAGAGCCCTTACTGATCTTGCAAAGGACCCAGGTTCAGTCTCAGTCACTTATACAGTGGTTCATGATCGAGTTCTATGGTATTTGATGCCTTTTCTGGCTCCCGCATTCACATGGTGCATATATGTACACTCAGGCAAGTACACATAAAATGAGTAAGTATTTTTTAAAGGACATTAATGCTGAATGGAAATTGAGTAAGACAGATGCATTTATTTATTTATTTGTTTATTTAGGTGCTGTTGTTGTTTATTTGTTTTTGGAGACAGGGTTCCTCTGTGTAGCCCTGGTAGTCTTGGAACTCTGTAGACCACTCTGACCTCAAACTCACAAGGATGTACCGGTGTCTGCCTCCCGAGTGCTGGGATTAGAGCCCACCCCCCAAATAAGATAGACAGTGGATAGATAACAATAGTAAACTCTCTAGCTCAATCAGATGGAAACAATGTGTTGAAAGTGGAACTGATACCGATCATGAGTGAGCAAGAGGTTACAGGAGTCATTGATGTCAAGCGATGATGGAGGGGATCCCTGCAGGTGTCATACGGGGAAGTGAACCACTTGAAGAGTAAGAATGGAAACCGGGTGCAGATTGGCTTCGTCAACCTGGATCAGACTTATGGGAGTCTAATGCCAGGCAATTCATTGTCAGCATATTTAAAACAGTACGAGTTGGGGAAAGGTTTTCAGGCAGCAATCAGTCCAGTTCCAGGTGCACACTAAAGCTTATGGTGACTACGTAGAGACTCTTTAACAGAGTACAGGTGACCACGAGGGTGGGCTCTATAGTTAAAAGGCCTAGTGTGGTCTCTGACCCATAGCACAGCAGTCAGCAGGCCATAGAGTACTTGTGACTTCTCGCCTAAGGATGGGTTGGTTATAGAGGGAAGAGTTCGGGATAATCATTCTGGGGAATTAGGGCAAGGTCTGTCTCTATAGCAGAAGGTGGGTGAGGCCTGCCTCCACAGATAGTAGAAAAGTCACCTGGTCCTTAAGTCCACGCCCAGCTTTCTGGATAAAAGCAAGTATTTGATTTTATCTCCCCCATTGAGGAGACACCCCTGTGTGATTAGCATTTGTAGTTCTTCATAGTGCTTCTCTGTGAGTACAAGGACCTCTGTGTACCAGCAAAGCGTCACCAGTGACAGTTAAAGATTGCCTTCTCGTCGGGCGGTGGTGGCGCGCGCCTTTAATCCCAGCACTTGGGAGGCAGAGGCAGACGGATCTCTGTGAGTTTGAGACCAGCCTGGTCTACAGAGCTAGTTCCAGGACAGGCTCCAAAACCACAGAGAAACCCTGTCTCGAAAAACCAAAAAAAAAAAAAAAAAAAAAAAAAAGATTGCCTTCTCCAGGATTCAGGGTAGAAATCTAAGTGAAGCAGACACAGAATAAGCTGGGTTCCTGTGGGAGTGGTTTTCTTTCACAGTGCTCTGTCTTTGACCTCTTGGCCAGTAAATACCCAACACCTCATGTGTGCTTGCTACCAGATGAACCACTGTATTTTCATAGCAACCCAGTGTCCCCATTTAAGAAGAGGCATCTGAGGTGCAAGAGGTGGAGCTAACGGTTTTTCTAGGGTCACGAGCTGGAGAAGGCTAGGGTCTCTGCTGGTAATCGGGTCACAGAAACCACGTTCTTTTTCCTTTAGTGGCTCTTCACCCACTTTGTTGTGTCATCTGAAGCTGGGCATGGTGACTTACATCTGTAATTTCAGCACAAGGGAGGCTGAGGCAGGAGGAGTTCTCCCTCCTTCCCCCTTCCTCCCTTTCTCCCTCCTTTCCTTCTTACCTCCGTCTTTGGGTTTTCAAGACAGGGTTTCTATGTAAGAGCTCTGGCTGTCCTGGAACTTGCTCTGTAGACCAGGCTGTCCTTGAACTCACAGAGATCCATCTGCCTCTGCCTCCGAGTGCTGGACTTAAAGGCATGTGGCACCACCACCTGGCTTGGGTTGTATTCTTTTTGCATGTTTTTCTGGGATGGTCAGTCTCACATCATTAGAACTGCTCTTGTGGCTGGCGCCTGTGTGGGGTGGATTCCAGTCCCTATGGCTGGGACATGTTACCTTCAGGAGTTTATGATGCCATTTTCCCATTACCCTATGATGCCTGGTGGTTGTTCTGTGGTGGCAGTAGTGGCTGATGCTTTTAAAATCTTAACTAACTTATTTTATTATGAAAAATGTCAAATGTAAAAGTAGATTAGTACAATGAAACTGAGTTTCACCATATTGATACATGGCTGGCTGGTTTTGTTCTGTGTATGCATGTGAACTCATTCTCCTTTCTAGGTTATTTTGAAGCAGGTTCTGTATATTGTCCCATCATTTGACATTTCAGTTCATGGCTCCCAAAGATACCGTCTCTTCCACAGTATAAATCTAAACAAGAACTTCATGCCTCAACCTGCCTTGTCCTTCTCGAGGCTGGAAGCCAAAAGGCCCAGGGTGCCTGCAGGTTTGTCATTTCCTGGGCCTGTGGGGAAGGGGTCCTCACTCCACTGGGTCTTAGCTTGTGGTAGCATAACTCCCCTTTACACGGTGTTCCCGCTGTGTTCTAGCCCCAGACCCCACTTTTAGAAAGAGGCCGTTGCTCTGGTTTAAGAAGTCCATACAAGCCTATTCAACTGTACCACCTCTGTAAAGTAAAGCCACATTCTGAGAAGCTGGGAATTAGGTCTTAATCCTAGAAACTTTTGTTGGGGAGAAGGCATCATTGAATCTAAAAAGGGCTCTTTAAATTTAGATTTTCACGATAAGCAATAGCAATATGACTCAGCAGGTCACCTGCCCTCTGGTCTGCGTTCTTGATGACACATGGACAGTGAATAAATGAGCGAGTGCCTGAGTGAATGGCCGGGAACTTCTTGTTGAATTGGAGGCTGTTAAACATCAGAAGCATCTGTGATTCCTAGATGATGTTTCTTAAAACGTTGACCTTTTTGGTGGATCCACTCCTCTGAGGACTGTGTTTTCCTTGCCATTGTATTTGTGGGCGTTAGTGTATGCTGTAGAGTTCACATTCGTACTTTGATGAATGTGTGTGGTTACCTAACATATTCCTGTGACCCCTGTGGAACTCAGATTAGATGCAGGTTCGCTGTTTGCTAATTTGGACAGGACATGGTATGTTTCTTTCATTAAGAAGAGGTGGTTGGTGTCTGTTTCTGATGTGAATGGCATTGGTCTTTCCTAACATTCTTATGGTGTGGTTCTGAGACAGTAGGCTTCGGGTTCTGCCTTGGCTTCATTCCCGAGTATCATTGGATAAAGAGGATCCTGTCTTTAGCAGTTATTTGATTATTCAGTTATTGAGATAGTGTGTATACTAAACACAGACTTGAAGCTCATCCTGCCCCGTTTATTTAGTACCCTTTATCAGAGCCAGCATGTTTTTGTGTGCTGAGCTACAAACTGGACTTCAGACTGGAGTCACTTTTCAGCATTTGTACCCTAAAATGAGTGTGGTGACTTCTTCCGGCCAGCGTTGTTTTTATGCCACCTCAGCACTCACTACCTTACCTCGTTTTGTGGCATAAACCCCAGGTTTATCATGTATGTTTTCTCTTCCTGATTTCTGGGGAAATGATACATGGTGATTGTGAAGTCATTTCCCTATGGGACCAGCCTTGCCAGGGCTACTGTTCTGTGGAACACTCCTGTCCTCAGTGCCTGTAGGCTTAGTTGTGTTTTATTTTCCCCTCTGTGTCATATTATGCTTTATCGTGTCTAGGAGTTCGATGTTGCAAGCCCACCGTACTGGTCTTGGCTCCCTGGGTTCTGGGGATGCTCTCAGGTCCTCCAGCTTTGCAGGCAAGCACTCTGGCACTAGGATATACCTTAAGTTTTTTCCTTTTCTTTTTCTTTTTTAAAATTAATTTTTATTTTTGAGACAGGGTTTCTTTGTCTAGCTCTGGCTGTCCTGGAAATTGCTCTGTAGACCAGGCTGGCCTCAAACTCACAGAGATCTGCCTGCCTCTGCCTTTTGAGCACTGAATTAAAGGCGTGAGCCACCATTACCCAGTCTATACCCTAATTTTTAAATTAATTTTAAAAAGTTGTCCTTTCTCATTTGCATACCAATCCCAGTTCCCTCTCCCTTCCCTATACCCTGATTTTTTTTAATGAAAAACTTTTTATTAGATTGACTTGTATTTGTGTGTGTTGGGAGGGTTGGAGCTGTACACCTACCTGTGCAGGTCAGAGGCCAGCCTATATGATTTATTTTTCTTCTTCCACGCGGGTGCCATGTCTCAAACTCAAGTTATATCTAACAAATCATTTCACCAGCCTCAATTTTAAAAACAAACAAATAAGCAATACCTGGACAGTGTCTCGTGCATCGCAGACAGACCTCAGACTCACTACGTAGACACTCCACACTGACCAGGGTCAGTTTCAAAACCTGGACAGTGTCTCGTGCATCGCAGACAGACCTCAGACTCACTAAGTAGACACTCCACACTGACCAGGGTCAGTTTCTGGTCCTCTGTCTGCCTCCTGAGTGCTAGGGTTACAGGCATGTGCTTCCATGCCTAGTTTATGTTTTGGGGAATCAAACTCAGGGTTTCAGGCATGCTGGGCAAGTACTCTCCCTGCTGGGCTACAGCCCCTCCCCGGTCTTAGCTGCTCCACTTTCCATTACTAAGCAGTGATGGGCAGCATTCTCATTTCTCCATAGTTTTACCAGCAGTTCTTTTCTGGGTTTTGACTTTATTTTGTTTTCCTTTTTAAAATAGTTATCACCCGAATGGGCAAATGTTCTTGCTTTTAAATTTTGGTTTCCTGTCTCGAAAAACAAACAAACAAAAAAATTTGGTTTCTAGTTGTTTGCATGTTAAAACATGATCTCACAGTGTAGCCTAGTCTGATTCCAGTGTCTGAATCCTCCTGTCTTAGCCCCCAAGGTACTAGGATAGTAAAGTGATCCACCACACCCAGCTCTACCGTGCCTCTTTTTTCCTGCATGCATTTTCTGGGACTCCGTGAAGTGAAACATTCTTGAGTCTTTGTAGTGTTTATGCGGAAATGGTGAGTCTTTTTCTGTTAAGTCAGCTGTCAGCTGTAGAGTCTCCTCATCTGGTTGAAGATCCCGTTTCCTCTTCTGGTTTGCTGACAGTCTACATAAAGACAGAATATCACACTGTTTCTGCATTGCAAAGTTGTTGCATTTATACAGTATTTTTTTAGGATGCTTTGATAAACTGCATTGTTTTTTCTTCTCTCTCCTTCCTCCTCTCCTCCCCTCCCCTCCCCCTCCTCTCCCTTCCCCTCCTCTTCCCTCCCCTCCCCTCCCATCCTCTCCCTTTCCCTCCTCTTCCCTCCCCTCCCCCTCCTCTCCCTTCCCCTCCTCTTCCCTCCCCTCCCCCTCCTCTCCCTTTCCCTCCTCTTCCCTCCCCTCCCCTCCTCTTCCCTTTCCCTCTTTTTCCCTCCCCTCCCCCCATCCTCCCTTCCCCTCCTCTTCCCTCCCATTCCATCCCCTCCCATCCCCTCCTCTCCTCTTAACCATTGAGCTATCTCTCTAGCTTCTGATTTTACCCTTCAAAGAATATAGTCTGTTTACTTTTAAATGATTGGAGATATTCTTGTTATCGCCTATTGATACTTGAAGTTTTATTCTGTTATGGGGAGTCAACATCCTTGTATGTTTATAATTCTTTATATCTGTTCATATTTGTTTTATATCTGTGCTTTCAAATATGTCTTGATGGTCTCATGTTGCTGGGTAGTTTTTTTTTTTTTAATAAATGACTGCCATGAGGGTTAATGGTATTCAGTTCTGAATACTTTTACCTGTTCTTGAGAATGAAATTGAGTCTCTCGCTGTAATGACAGACTCACCTGCCTTTCTCTCCAGCTCTGCCCATCTGCTTTATGTATTTTTAAGCTTAGTTGTTAGGTTCAAATACATCCAGAATTGCTGTCTTCAAGGGTGAACTGACTTTTCTAAGCTGTTAGTTGTGTCCCTCATTATCCTGGTAGCTTTCTTTGTTTTGAAGTCTGTTTTGTTAAGGCACGCTCCAGCTTTCTGTTGATTAGTATGTTTTATGTCCCCTTTACGCTGAGAGAACCTGCACTGTAGTTGTTGAAATGAGTTGCTTAAAGACAGAACATGGTGGTATTCTCATGGGCACCCTTACTCTCTATCCGGTAGATTCAGACAACCCTCTCCTCTCCAAGTCCTGACTACTAGAAGTGCCCAAAGGCATCAGTCACCAAATAGACTTTTAGGAGCAATGTAACTTCTACTTGAGAGCCTCTCACTGCTCTATAAGTAATGCCATTTTTCTGAGGCTCTTTTTGAGTTTTTCCTTTGGCTTTCAATAATTAGTTATGATGTATTCGGAGACAGATTTGGGGAATGCCTTGTTTGGGGGTTCACTTTGTGGTTTGGGGCTGCTGCTTTTGCTAAACTCTCAACCATCACTGCTATGTTTTTGGGTTTTTAAATTTTTTTAAATTTTATATATTTTTTGGTGTTTTTTTTTATTTTCTGCAAATACCTCATTTTTCTTGTTTGGATACTGATGGCATGGCGTTGACCACAGGCCTTCGAGCCTCGCTTCCGTCTTCTCTGTGAGTTGTTCAGAGTAATTGCACTTGGTCCGTTCCTAGGTGACATCCAGTATGTTTGTTAATATCTCCTATTTTCTGGTTTTTGGAGACAGAGTTTCTCTGTAGCCTTGGAGCCTATCCTGGAACTAGCTCCTTTTTTTTTTTTTTTTTAAAGATTTATTTATTTATTTATTATGTATGCAACATTCCTTCCATGTATGCTTGCAGGCCAGAAGAGGGCACCAGATCTCATTATTGATGGCTGTGAGCCACCATGTGGTTGCTGGGAATTGAACTCAGGACTGCTGGAAGAGCAGTCAATGCTCTTAACTTCTGAGCCATCTCTCGAGCCCTGGAACTAGCTCTTGTAGACCAGGCTGGCCTCAAACTCACAGAGATCCGCCTGCCTCTACCTCCTGACTGCTGGGATTAAAGGCATGTGCCATCACCGCCTGGCAGTATCTCCAATTTCTCTGACACTGTCTTGTCATCCTTTTGGAGAATGCTCACCCTTTATGGAACAATTTTATGATAAACATCTCTAAAATCTGTCAAATAATTTTACATTTGTCATTCTTGTTATTTGTATTATCTTTCTGTCTGAGTTGATTTCTCTGACTTTAATATGCTACATAATTTTGGATTGTATCTTAGATATCTTGACTATTTTAAGACTCTGTATGTGTCTTCTTAAGTCCTGTGAAAAAGGCTGGTAATTTTGTTATGGGATGCCCTCCTCTTAGCTGGGTTCATATTGCAAGTTGGAACCAGCCTTGCTTGATTTAGGGTTCCAGTGTCTGTTCTGTGAGTTTAGGGGTCTGTCTGATTTGTGCACTACCCAGGGGGGTCAGTCTGAGACCTAGGCAATGCCTAACCCATGATTTAGTGCTCAAAATCATGAGTGTGCTATTTAGTTCAGATTGAGCAAGGGACTGGCTGGCTTCTGGGTAACCTCAGGAGTCTGTAGTAATTTTGAGCTCCTTTGTCTTCCTCGTCTTGGTATTTTGTTGTGCCCTGAGTCCTCTTTTCTGGTTCTAGCCAGAAAAGCTTGAATCTGAGTCACTTTGCTTGGTCACATGCTTCCTATGCTGACTTGGAGGGTTTAAGTGGCAGGACATAGGAAAGAGCACAAATATTCAGTCATCCTTTGGAACTGTAGCTCCCGCCCTCCATGGGGGTTTTGGTGACACATTCTGCTCACAAGCTAGGGACTGCAGGGCCTCTCCTACGCTCCATGGCCACTCAGACTTTCCAGGTTTTGAATTGCTCTGAGTCTAGATAATAGGGGTGGGTCAGAGGGCAAAGAGCAAATGAGGCACCTTAGACCGAACAGTGCACCTGTCCCTGGTGAGGCTACACCAGCTGCTTCTAGTGTGGTTCGATTTTGTAGCTACTTTCAGTGAGAGAAACAGTGGAATGCACTTGTTTAGTTGTGTCTGGATGCAGAACCTGGTACAAAAGTTCAGTTTCCTTGACTGTGTGTAGTTTTAATTCCTTCTAAATTTCAAAGGGGATGGGCTGAGTTCTTTATTTCCTAGGACTACAATACTGTCTATCAGTAAGAGCTCTAAAGTTTATCTGTTACAGATAACTGTTGGTAAAATAAGACCCAGGAGGTCTTTAACTGTCTTTAAGATCTGAGTAAGGGATGTCCGCGTGATTGAGCATGAGAGCCGTGTATGTCATGTGTGCTGTTTGGATGTGTAAACCCCTTTGCTTCCTGCTCTCATTTGATGAATAAAATAAAGTTAACACGGGAGAAGGAGATGGTCCTCTGGTGGGGGTTTCCCACCGTGTGTCAGTTGAGAATGGGCTGTTGAATCCTAAGTTTCTCAGCAGCCTCCAGCACGGCACACACACCTCAGCACTACTGGCATTTCTGCCTTTTCCTCTGTCTTGCTGAAGGGCCTGTTCTATGTCATATAAAATACAATTTTGATAAACCCCTCCTGTGTGGGGATCAAAAACTTTAATTTTCTGTGGTCTTTACTGATGTCAGTACGTGTGCTCTGGTGACTTCTCAGGCTTCCTCCGTTATGGCTCCTGTCTGATAGATGGAGGTACTTAGTTTAGTGTTGGTTCAACTGAGGACGTGTTATGGCCTTCCAAATTCCATGATATCTGAGATCGAGGTTTTTGTATTCATCTTGTTAGATTGGTTCTTGGCTTTGTGTTATTTTATTATGGAGTGTCAGTTTTGTGGGATGCAAGAGTTCTGAAGATAGAAGTAGTGGCTATAACAGCTGAGTGTGTAGCCACCAAGCTGTACAAAAGTCTGTTAGTAGAAGTACACCTCAGTATCATGCAAAATAAACATAGTACAGACAAAAACATTTGGACATGGCCAGAGCTTAAAGAATAATGAAGAACGTTAGAATATACATAAAATAATCCGCAGTGTATCAGGATTGGTGCTAACAGAGGGATGGCTTGCGGCCAACTCGGATCTCACTTAACTGATTCTTTTTGCTCATATGAGTACTCAAGTGTATGCATGCTTGTGGAAGCCAGAGATAATCTCTGCTGCCATTCTTAAGGAACTGTCCAAAATTTACTTACTTATTTTAGAGACATGGCCTCTTACTGGTCTGAGACTTACTGAGCCCAGCTGGCCAGTGAGTCCCAATTATCTTTGTTAGTCTCCACCTCCCCAACACTGGGATTATAAACACATGCCATTGAGTCCAAATTATTTTATAGGGATTTAGGGGTCTTGAATCTTTAAGTCCCTAAGTATAGTGTTTTGAATGAGATGTCCCCCTACAGTCTTGGCTTTGGAATACTTGATCCCTATACTGATTCTGTTTGGGTGGTTTAAGAGGTGTGGCTGTGTTAGAGGAAGTGTATCACTGGAGCTGGGTTTTGAGAGTTCATCAACTTGAGGCATTTTGAGTTGGCTCTCTCCGCTTTCTGCTTGTATTTTGAAATGTGAGCCCTCAGGTCTCAGCTTCCAGCTCTAACTGCCATGTCTGTGGCATGAGGCCATGCTCCCATTATGGATCTTAACTCTCTGGAACCATAGATCCAGAAGAAACAAACAAACATCGCTTCCTTATATAAATTGCCTTGGTTACAGGTTTTATCTCAGCAATGGGAAATTAACTAATCCTTGGTACCCAGGAGTGAATAGTTGGTGAATGCTTTAACCACAGCCTAGTGAGCCAGTGTAGCAGGACCCCGGCAGGCAGTAGTGTTGGGGGTAGCACAGATTGTAGAGGTTCAGCTCAAGAGATTTCAATGGGAAGCAAGGACTTTAACAGTATTGATTGTTTTTTTTGACAATATCACTGTTTTCAGCCTATGTCCTGAGGCTAAATTTAACACACACACACCCCAACAGACTAATTTCTTTGGTGGAGGAAAGTTCAGGACAGCGGAAGGTTGAGTCTGTGACTGATAACTTGTGCAGACCTATAATGGAAAAGAGCAAGTGGAGCAGAAAGAAATACAAAATACACAGTCGGCTGGTGTGGTGCCGTGCAACCTTTACTGTTGGACATGTTTTGTTGCAGCCCGCATCTTCGGTTGTTCTATGACCCTGTGGTGTTCTAACACACCTGCAGTTTTAGAAGTTCAGCTGTACAGCCACTAAGCACTTGGTGCTTTTCTAGAGTGCCTGAGTTTGCTTTCCAGCACCCATATTGGGCTGCAGGGAGTCTGATGACCTCTTTTGGTTTCTGCAGGTGTACACACACACACACACACACACACACAGCATATTTGTTTGCTTGCTCATTCATTCATTCTCTCCTCCTGTGCTAGAGCCTCTTTCCCAGCAGTGGTGAAGGATGTCAGATTAGTAATTTCCAAGCAGTCGCTGACTTTTAAAAACTACAATGAGCTATTAGAAGAGGAAAACTAAAACCCAGTGGGGAATCCATGTGTGTGTGTGTGTGTGTGTGCATGCACTCATGTGCTTGTGGAAGCAAGAGAAGATGTTGGTAATCTGCTCTGTCACTCTTTGCCTTGTTCCTTTAGACAGGGTCTCACAGAACCTCAACCTAAGCTGGCAGCCAGCAAAAGATCATTGACCTCTTGTCTCAGTCCCACCCAGTGCTAGGGATCCAGTGCCCAGCTTGTCTGTGGGTGTTAGGGACTTGGACTTGGGTCCTCCCATTTGAGAATGACTGCTTCTGAACACTTGTTCTCTCGGGAAGTTTCTGTTTCCTGCTCCTTCAAGTCCTCATGGTTTATTCTTGGTGTTTCCTGTTTGAGAATGGGTCTTGCTTTTTTGTTCAGTCTGACTCCAGACTTGCAGGCCTAAATAATTCTCCTGCCTCAAATCTCAGTAGCTAGGAGTGCAGGTGTGGGCCACAGCACCTGGCTTACCTTCTTGTTTCCATAAATAACCCAGTCATTTTTAGAACTTCTGATGATGGACATGAACTTAACTGCCTTTGCCTTCAGGGATCCCTTCCGATTCATGATTGAATTGGCAGAGTAGTTTCCAGGCATAAATCATTGGTTTTATTTCTTCTTAGATTTACGTGCTTAAAATCTGTGTTCCTTCATGCTAGTACACAGGGAAGCAAGAATTTTTTATGCCTGGATTTTAGAAGGCTTCCTGCTGTATGTTTTTCCTATATTCTTGATCAAAACATGCCAGTAGCAAGATATGAAGGTGTGGTAGTTTGGATGTAATTGGCTAGGAAGTCTGATGTTGACGGCTCCTGCGGGTAGAGTCCAGCCAGGGCTAATCTGAGTGCCTTTTTATCAGTACCAATCCCACCACTGTGCTCATGACCCAACCACTCCCAGGGTCTGTCACCACCTTCCATCATGTAGGAGCAGATAACAACACAAGAAGTCTAAGGCATCTAAACCTTCAAGTTACTGTTTCTTGATGTTTTTGATAACTAGAGGTTTAAAATGTTTTGTTTTCGTGTGCTAATATAAAAAAAGAATAGGAGATTTGGTGCCTCCTATGGAGACCGGAACAGATTCCCACATGCTGTGGCTTAAAGCAACAGAAATCCATTCTTGGGTAGTTGTAGCAGCCCAAGGTAAGACTGGGTGTCAGTAGGACTGCGTGAGTGAAGGAGAGAGGCTTACTTTTCTAGGTTCTCATGGCTGCCTGTTTTCCTTAGCTTGTGATCTCTTCCTCATCTTCAGAGTGCAGTTCCCCATCTGCTTCTGCCATCAGAGTCTTCTTATGTTACCAGCATTCCTTCTCACATGAATGAGAACACCCATGGCCACACTGAGCCTTGATTCCCTGAACACGAGGTCCTTGATTACACCTACAGAGCTCCTTACCATGGGAGAGACAGTTCCTGGTTTCAGGGAGTAGTAGGTGATTGTGTGAGGACCATTACTTTGGGAACATGGCAGGACTGTAGTGTAGAAATGTCAAATAAAACCCGGATTAGAAATCAGGGAATGGCTTGGAGAGGATGTTTTTCAGAACCTAGAGTTCTCTGTGCAGAATAAATACATTGTGTAGAGGATGTGCTTTCCTGTAGATGGTCAGGTACTTGCAGGCCTGTCGGCAGCTGGTGCCTTTCGAGACATGGGAGACAGTTACAGTGACTAGTGCTGAGACGGTGATGGAAGCCTTTGATCTGGTGCTTGACTGGGGCCAGCTCAGTGCATGCTGCTCTCTTGGGGCTAACACCCTCTTGTCTCTCCCTCCAGAGCACTTGAGTCTAACTCCTTTCTGTTCTCTCTCTCTCTCTCTCTCTCTCTCTCTCTCTCTCTCTCTCTCTCTCTCTCTCTCCCTCTCCCCCCTCCTCCCTCCCTCCCTCCCTCCCTCCCTCCCTCCCTCCCTCCCTCCCTCCCTCCCTCCCTCCCTCCCTCCCTCCCTCCCTCCCTCTCTCTCTCTCTCTCTCTCTCTCTCTCTCTCTCTCTCTCCTGGATGTGGTGCAAAAGGCTATTCACCAGGCAATCCCTACAGGGCCACCTGTAGGCTGCTTGCTCTTGGCTGAAGTCCTCAAGTCTTGCTGTGCATAGCTTTACTCCCCCAGTCCCATCTCTGTTTTCAGTTCGGAGCTTTCAGCACTGTATGTCTGTGGAGAAACCCACGCTTCCCTCTGTCCGTCTCAGCTCCCACTAATGGTTTTGCCCCCACCTTAGTGGTTACTTTTCCATGAAGCCTTCATTTATCTTCCATCCCTGCCTGGGTCAGTTGTCCCCCGTATTTCTGCTAACACCACGGTGGTAGCACTCACTGTTTCTATGTTTGTATTGACTCCTGACCTTTGTCTCTCCCTCACAGACTCCAAGTTTTGGGGACATGGGTTATATTTTCCCATTTCCAAAGATCCTAAAGGGTGCCAGCTGGAGACCAGCTAGCTGATCAGTGCTACTCACAGAACACATCCTGGTCAGAACCTTCTCAGCTCTATCATAGACTGTTTTTAATTTATTGTTTTTGTATGTGTGAGTATGCACATATGTTTGTGTGTTTGTGTTCATGTGTGTGTTTGTGAGTGTGCATGTGTGTAGAGGCCAGAGGACTGTGGGTGTCTTGCCTCAAGAGCTATCTACTGTGTTTTTTTGAGCAGGGTCTCTCCCTGGCCTGTGGCTTGCTAATGAGGACAGGCTGTGAACCGGTGAGAAGGGGCAGGAGGACCTCTTTCTCCTGAGTGCTGAGAGTACTAGCGTGGCTTATAGCATGAGTGTGGGGGATTGAACTTGGGTCCTCACTCGCATGGACAGTCTCCCCAGCCTGGTGTCATCCTCCCCTTTGTTTTGTCCTTTTTAATCCCTGGATTTTTATGTGCAGGGATGTTAGGGAAAGTAAGTATAAGAAAATAGAATGACAATTTGTTGTATCAAGTTTTACTGGTATAGAAATCAATTATTAAGGGTTCTTTTTACGTAATTTTGGTTTGGTTTGGTTTGGGGGGGCAGACTTGATTCATGGTGTAAGCTATGTTAACCCTTTACTGTCCTGGAACAAGCTATCTTGTGCATTTTTCCCCCCATCTTAATTTGGTTAGTGCTTTTAGTGTTTTATGTAGTTCTGTTCTGGTTAGTCTTTTCCTTTTTTGTCTGTGGAGGTCAGAGGGCAGCTTTTCTCAATATTTTCTTCTTTCACTGTAGATCCTAGGACTTGAACTTTGGTCGTCAGGCTTGTGTGGCAAGCGCTTTTACCCACTGAGCCGTCGTGCGAGTCCTGGTTAGATATTGTAGTAGTGGTTTATCTTAATACTAAGTTTTGTCTTTGAAGGCAGCTCAGTTTCTTTTTTAAGGAAAACGTCTGACTCTAGTGTGAAGTGAGTCACAAAGAGTTGGAAGCGTCACACATTGCCCTGTTCAGGTGGACTCTTGTTAACCTTCCCAAGCATACATTCATCGTTCCTCCATGCCCTCCCCTCTGTGCAGATCTGCTGCTCTCGACTCTAGACGCACTCTGGGTACTTTCAGGATTCCAGTGTGGTTGATCAAACATCGCTTTAAGTGGCTCAGCTGAGCAGATGGTTGTGATTTGTAATGATCTTCAGTATTTCTTTCTCTTAAAGATGCGACTTCGTCGTGTTGGGTTCTTCCTGACTTAACACAGCGAGTCTTTCATCTGTTACAGCTTTGTTTCTGTCTAGGAATTCCCTCTTGACTTGCTGTTTAACCAGGGTTTGTTTAGAAAGAGGACTTTTGCTCAAGCAGCCGCTTTGCTAATGGAGAAAGCTTTGCCTTGCATGCAGAGTCTGCAGTCCTTGCCGAGCAGGTTTAGGGTGGGGCTGTTTGCTGCTGAACTTAAGGGGCACCTCTTCCTACTGTATATTTTTAGAGTATTATCACTGACTTCTTATTATTAATTTTAACTTTTAATTTCCCTGGCCTTTTTTTGGGGTTATGGATATTAAAAAAATGTAGTGATTCTAAGTTGCTTCATTCTTTTAAGGAATAGTTTTTTTGCATCTGTGGTTTTGCCTTTTTTTATAAATCAAGTTTAATCTAAAAGACCTTGACATGTGAATTAGATTGATGATCCCACCCTTAAAACCTTATACCTGTAATTCGTGTGCGTCTATTCATGCTGGGTTTGTGTTTGAGAAGACCTGTGTTGGACTTCACCCTCCACAGACCCGATGTGGGTGGCAAACTCTAGCCACCTGAGAACTGAGACATTCCTCTGTTTCTTCATTCCACCTTGCCACCCGACGTCATGGGTCCTCGGCATTGGAACTCAGGTTCTCACATTTGGATGGCAAACACTTTACAGGTATGTGCTACCACACCTGCTTACTCCAGCAGTCTTGGTGCCCAACAGCTGGCTGTAGTCCATCAAAATCTCATGTCCAAGGGAGCATGCCTATAATTCCAGCACGTGGGAGGCTGAGAAAAATCTTTTTTCCCCTATCAGCATAGGTATAATGACTAAGGGTTTGTGGATTAAACTAACAGACAGGTACACAAGGATAAAAATGCTTGTACCCATGTGGGTAGTGATACCCCCGGCAGAATCAGCACTTGGGGAATAGATGAATACTGACATCCCAAAGTAGGAAGGGTATTCAGGAGGGTGAGGCAGGAGAGTTGCTAATTCGTAGCTAGCGTGACTACAATATGAGGTCCAGACTTAGACTATATATATAGTTCCTGTTTTAATAATGGCAGTTTTAACTTGTTCAGACATGAACCCTCATATATAGAATAGAAGCTTTATTACAATGACCAAAGCATGGCAGATGCCTTCCTTAGTATCTGAACTGGGGAGAATTGAGATGGGAAAGTGTTTAGTTGTGAACATGTGGACCTACCCAAGTTTGATTCCTAGAATCCACATCAAAAAGCAGGGCATGGCTTCGAGTGGCAAGTGGCAGCTCACATTTCTAATCCTAGCATGGGGGAAGCAGAGACAGAAGGATCCCTGGGGCTCACTGGCCAGCCAGCCTAGATTGACTGGAGAGCTCTCGGTGACTTCGTGTGTTGTGTAGCTAAAGTAATAATAGAAAGCATGCAGAGTGTCAGCCTTCATGGGAGGGTGTATTAGATGAAATAACAAATCAAGGTAATTTTGTTTTTTATTTCTTATGTCATTTACTTAAGGTGGGAAAACAGACCCCACTGTCTTCCAGTGCACGCTGCTATCTTATACTCGCCAGCAGGACATCCCACACACATCTGGGATTTTAGCATTAGCTTTTCTAAATATGCTGTTTTTGTTTTCCCTGAGACAGGGTTTCTCTGTGTAGCTCTGGCTGGCCTCAGACTATCTGCCTGCCTTTGCTTCCTGAGTGCTGAGATTAAAAGTGTGCTCCACCACTGCCTGGTTATATATTTTTTTATTTAGACAACTTCATTAAAAAAATTCATATATCCAACCTAGTCTATAAGAGCTAGTTCCAGGAATGGCTCCAAAGCTACAGAGAAACCCTGTCTTGAAAAACAAACAAACAAAACAACAGAAAAATTCATTCATATATTATAAAATCACTTAACTTTTTATTGTTCCATGTGTATATGCGTATGTGTGAGTGTGGGGACTCACATGTGGCAGTCAGAGGATCCAGGAGTTGAACACAGGTCATTAGACTTCAGTGACAGATTCTTCTCTCCTCTGAGCTGTCTTACTTGCTCCCAAGTCAACTTTGAAATGTCCACAATGTAGTGATCCTTAAGATGTCTGCCAAGGTGTGTGGAAGAGCGCCACTGTCTAGCTTCAGGATGTTTCATTACCCCTAAGAGCAGCCCTTACCAGTAAGTACTCACTTTCTGCTTCCTCCTTCCCACTTTCTATAGTTTTCTCTACTTTAGACATTTTGTAGACTGCCCGTGAAATTGTAATGTATGGTATTTTGCGGCCGTGTCTTTTCACTTGGTTTTTCTGTAGGGTTCATACATGTTGCAGCATGTACTGGTGCTTCATTTCTTGTTTGAAATGAACTTGAAATTTCAGAATAGTTGGATATTTACAGAAAAACTGAAAAGCAAGTGGGGAAACTTGCCATGCACACCAGACCTGTTATCAACAGGGTGATTTAGCAGTGTACATTCAACATACAGTGAACCAATGTTAGTTATACTTGTTTCTTTGTTTATTTTTCAAGACTGGGTTTCGCTTATGTAGCCTTGGCTGTACTGGAACTTGCTTTGAAGACCAGGCTGCCTTTGACCTCAGAGAGATCCACCTGCCTCTGCCTTCTAATTGCTGGGATGATAGTGCTGCATGCATTTAATCCCAGCACTCGGGAGCTGAGTTCCAGTACTGGCTCCATAGCTACTGAGAAACTAGGAGGTTATTTATACTTTAAACTAAAGCACATGCTTGATTTAGCTGTCTTTCATTCCTCCCAGCACCTGTCTAGGACCCTGTACTGTACGCAATCATGATTTCTCCTCTGGTTCTGGTGCTGTAGCAGTTTCTTGACTCTCATTATTTTTGATGACCTGGGCAACGTTTAGCAGTAGTGAATATTTTGTAGACTGTGTTAGCTGGGGTTTAGCTGAGGTTTCTCTCCTGGTTAGATTGCACTTATAAATTTGAGAGAAAATGCCACAGTCTTTATTAACATCAAGCAGACACTGCCGTCAGGACTTGCCACCTCCTAGCACCCTGCTCTCCTAGATGAAGGTCGACTGTTCACTGTGAAGCTCCGCTCCTTGCCTTCCCTGTGTGGCTGGAGACGTAGCCCAGCAGTCAAGATTCCTGCTTCTCTTGCAGAGCTTCCTCGTCGCTGTCCGTGAGCAGGAGCCCAGGATCTTGAGCGTTACTGGTCACGAAGGTGCCTGTACTGCCTTGGTCAGTCATTTGGACTTGAGGCTATATATTTTGTATCTTAGGGTATATTCCCAATCTCATTTCCTGCCACCTCTCTTCTTTGATTGTTTATTTCTTTTCTTTTTATGTGTGTGGGTGTTTTGTCTTCAGGCATGTCTGTGATCCACATGTGTGCAGTGCTCTAGGAGGCCAGAAGAGGAAGCTGGAGCCCGTAGAACTGAAGTTACAGACAGTTGTGAGCCACCATTGGGTGCTGAAAATGGAGTCCAAAGCTTCTGAAAGAGCAGCCAGTACTCTTAATCTCTGAACATCTCTCCAGCCCCTATAATCTTTTTTAAAGCTTTATTTTCACCTGTGAATAGGATGTGCCTGTGTGAGGGTGTGCACATGAGAGTGCAGGTGGCGCCGAATCCAGAAGTCAGCTTCAGATCTCTTGCAGCTAGAGTTCAGAGTGACCCTGAGCTGCCCATCAAGGGTGCTGGGCATCACACCCTGTTCCTCTGCCAGGACAGCATGCTCTTAACCACTGAGCGATCCCTCCAGCCTCCTTAGGATATCCGTTAGAGGACCTAATTTAGCACCACTTCATTTTGCTGTCCATCATAGAGAATACAGCAGTTGTTTAAAATGTGTTACAGGGTCCACTATTTAGGTGGCAGGTGACATACCAGTGCACTCAGATTTGTATGTAGCTAAACATTTGGTCAGAATCTAACAGATAAAGTTCTTGAACTTTTTCATTTTTTGCTTTTATTCATTTGTTCATCTAATCTATCACGGTTTGTATCTAGAAAATGAAAGCTCCCCTCCCCCGTTATTGTTCATTTGAAATCCTGAAAATTTTTCATTTTGAAAAGTAAGTCTGGTGATCAGATTTTATTTTACCCAGAAAGTCTAGGTTCACTGAAAGAGGAAGTCAGGGCTGGCGAGATGGCCCATCAGGTGAAGGCACTTGCTGCCACCCCTGACATGTGAGTTCTGTCCCTGGAACCCACACGGCAGAAGGAGACAACCAACTCCTCCAAGTTGTCCTCTGACCTCCACATACATACCATGACATGCTAAATAATAAGATACAAATAGGGGAAGTAGATTTTCTGGAAACCTGTTTTTAGTGTACTCAGAGAGGATGGCATGGGGAGTATCTGCATTATGCTACCCAGTGAGGTTCTGATGAACAGGGCAAGGGTTAAATCTTTGCCCATGAGTTATTGCTAATTTTAATTTGCAACTTTGGCTTCTGAAGTAGGATTTAGAAACCAGCCTTTACTGGAAGGAGTCTCAGCGTTAGTTTTAGATGGCTTTTGC
This sequence comes from Chionomys nivalis, assembly GCF_950005125.1. Lineage (NCBI taxonomy): Eukaryota > Metazoa > Chordata > Mammalia > Rodentia > Cricetidae > Chionomys > Chionomys nivalis. Next base: position 148,197,088 of record NC_080086.1, on the reverse strand, counting down.
TCGTGTATGGTAAAATGAGCTCACATGCACCACCGACCAACTTCAGCATTTTACTAAGTTTCTGCCTTGAAGAGCTTTGGGGAACTCATTCCTTACAAGGTGGCGACTTTCTGAAAAATGGAACACTGTAGCCGAGTGAGCAGTGTGACTTTCTCTGTGGGTCCAAACCCCATGCCTGTTGTCAGACTGGAAAAATAGCCGGTCGTCTTTGAAGAGCATGGTGCGTCTTGAATATGGGACTGGTGCCTACGTCAGCAGCTAGTTGAATGGCTAAATAGGATCATGTGTGTAGAGGTGAGGCAAGAGACTTGCTCCTGTCTTTATTCACCTGCAGGTGTGAGCATCTGAGCAAGGGCCTCTTCTGGATAGGCATGGAAGCAAGGATTCCTACTCAGACAGGGACCGGTGAATGGCCTGTTGACTTGTGCCCAGACAAGCCCCTGGGTTAGGTGCAAGGTAGTTACTATGCAGATTGTGGGGGTAAATTTTCCATGACTGTGCCCACAAAGCAAGAGGCTTAAGCCACATATTCTTTCAGAATTCTAGAGATTAGCAACCACAAATGATGGCGCAAGTGAGCCTGAAGTTGCCAACAACCTTAGAATTTCATGGCCATTGTTGCACCACTCCAGTCTGGCTTTGCAGTCTGTGCCTCTCCCCAAACTTCCTTCTTTTAAAAGGTACCAGTCAGAGTTAGAGTACATCTCCAGGTGCCAGTGACATCGGTACGGATGAAGCAGTAGAGCAGTTAACCAAAATGAGGTGACCGGGCTGCATTCCAGAGGTAACTAGCCATAGAGTGTGTTCTAGCTGAACGGTAGTTAGGGGGATTCGTCGAGGGTGGATGAAGGATGTGGCTGCAGTGCTTGATAGTAGCTTAGAACCTCATTAAATTCTGTGGATTTCTCTTCCCCTCCCACAACAAGCCACAGAGAAGCTAAAGGTTTTAAACCAGAACCAGATGAGAGCCCAGGATCGTTAGCAACACCAGCTAGCAGCTGGGTGGCCTTGTACTCTGGTTTCAGACCTGGAATCTCAGAGACTTCTAGTCTGTGATAGGATGAATTTCTGTTTTAAGCATCTTGTTTTGTGGGAAACAGATCTGGGAAGTTAAATACTCCTTCATTCTTCATAGTAAGTATTTGAACCTAAATCTAGAGTTGTCATACCCAAAGTTTTTTTGTTATTGTTTTTTAAAATTTTGTGTGTGTGTTCATTCACTACACTATGTAAATTTCACGTTGTAATCATTATGATAAAGTCAGGCATGGTGGTACAGGTCTAAACCCACTATTTGGGAGGCTGAGGCAGGAGAATCATGAGTCCCAGGCAAGTCTGAGCCTATACCTGAGACTCAAAAAACAGAAAAACTAACAGGAAAAAGAAACAAGAGTACTAGCTGCTTGCTCTCCCAGAGGACCCGAGTTTAATTCCCAGCACTCATGTCTAGAGGTTTTTTGTGTTTTTTTTTTTTTTTTGGTTTGGTCTTTTTTTTTTCTTTCTTTCTTTTTTTTCTTTTTCTTTTTCGAGACAGGGTTTCTCTGTGGTTTTGGAGCCTGTCCTGGAACTAGCTCTTGTAGACCAGACTGGTCTCGAACTCGCAGAGATCCGCTTGCCTCTGCCTCCCAAGTGCTGGGATTAAAGGTGTGCGCCACCACCGCCCGGTTTTTTAGGAACAATGGGTAAGCCTATTGTTGAAACAAATACTGTGAGGGGGAGGGGTTCTGGCCCGGTCTCAGCAGCATGCCAGCGCTCCAGCAGCAGGGTGGGGAAGCAAGAGGCTTTCTCTCTTCTATCAGCTGTGCTTCTATTACCTGTGTGCTCAGGGGCCTGAACTGGGTGCTTCCAGGTTCCTGCTCCTTACTCAGGGGATTGAGCTAGAAGCTCACATTATTCCAAACTGCACCAGTAGTGCAATGAAAAAGAAACACTATCAAGAGTGACAGTAGGCCACCTAACGTTTGATTGACAAGTTTGGATTATGTAATCCTTTGCGTGCTACATGCCTCCTACCTTCTGTATCAGGAATCTTCAGAAATATATTTGAATAGGAACTGTGCACAGAAAAGGGGCAAGTATTGTTTTGATGGTGAGCGTGGGAAAGTCATTCCACTGTCCAGAGTATTATGTGCAGCTGGTGCAGGTGGATTCTTGGAGGGGTGTGTACAGTCCAAGCCATGTGGACTCCTAGATTGTTAAGCTATTCTCTGTGCTTGCCTGCTTCACCTCTTCAGAGAGAACCTTAAAAATAAGAAAGACACACCTGTTTTCTTGACATTCCTTATTTCTTAAAACAATTTCTGAAAGTCACTATAACTTATATAATTCATGTTGAGTTTTCTTTGTTGTTGTTGTTGCTGTTGTTTGTTTTACTTTGTCCTGGCTAGAAAGGTACTTGTTCATGGTAGAAGACTGGGAGTGACGAGAGTAGGAGAAGGCAGGTTTTTTTCTCTTGGAGTAATACTGTTATGGGATGCAGAGATCCATCTGCCTCTGCCTCCTGAGTGCTGGGATTAAAGGTGTGCGCCACCACTGCCTGGCCAGGGACTCAGTTTGATGTGGGATTCCCCTTCTGTATGCAATGAATATGTTTTATTATCACTGGTTAATAAAGATACAGCTTTGGACTATGGCAGGGCAGAATAGAAATAGGCAGGAAAACTAAACTGAATGCTGGGGAAAAGAAGGTGGAGTCAGGCAGATCCACGGAGCTGCCAAAGGAGAAAAAAGCCACAACCTTATCAGTAGGCCATAGCCTCTTATTGAAACATAAATTAATAGAAATGGGTTAATTTAAGATGTAAGAGCTAGCTGGGAATATGCCTAAGTCATTGGCCAAATAGTGTCGTAATTAATATAATTTCTGTGTGATTACTCAAGTCTGGGAGACTGGGAAATGAACAAGCAGTCTTTGTTTACATCAGTTTCTTAGCATGGCCAAGCATGTTGTGCTTTATGCTCTGTTATGTTTTAAAAATTGAACCATAAGGGGCTGGAGAGACCGCTCAGTGGTTAAGAGCATTGCCTGCTCTTCCAAAGGTCCTGAGTTCAATTCCCGGCAACCACATGGTGGCTTACAACCATCTGTAATGAGGTCTGGTGCCCTCTTCTGGCACGCAGACAGAATATTGTATACATAATTAATAAATAAATATAAAAAATTGAACCATAATTCATAGACTATGAAATTTACCCTGTAGAGTGCACGATACAGTGGCTCCTTCCCATACCCCCCAAGGTAGGGTTTCTATGTGTAAGAGTCCTAGTTGTCCTGGAACTTGCTTTATAGACCAGGCCTTGAACTCACAGAGATCCTCCTGTCTCTGTCTCCCAAGTTCTGGGATTAAAGGCCTGTGCCACCACAGCCTAACTGATACAGTGGCTTTTTAAAGAGTGTCCTCAGTGTTAGAAACATCTCTATCAATTTGAGATTATTTTCGTGGTCCCCGGAAACCACCTGTGGCTGTTAACTGTTGCCTCCTTGCTTGCTAGTCACCCTCTTCCTCGAGCTTAGAAACACTAGCCTCCCTGTGTCTTTGTAGATTGCCTGTTCTAGATATTTAATGGAAATAGTTATTCCATGTGTGGCCTTGAATGCCTGGCTTTATTGTTGTTTGGTTTGCCTTTTTAGACAAGGCCCCCCTAAGTAGCCAGAGAGTAGCTTGGTGTTTGTAGTCCTCCTGCCTCAGCCTCTGGAGCCTCAGGCTTACAGGTACACCGTCAACATGCTCACGCTGGCACCTCCCAGTGTAGCATTTCCAAGGTGCCGTATTTTAACACGTGCTCACTTACGTGAGTATGCTGAGTACAGTCTGTGCATTGGTCCTAGCAGCGACACAGCTAATGTGAGTGCTCCTGTGAAGGCCGAGCGCATGTTTGTGTGGGTAGAGATCTTCAGTGTTCTGAGGGGATGTACCTAAGGAGCAGGGCTGCTGAGGTATGTGGTAGCTTTTCAAGGAACTATCAGACTGATTTCCAATATGATTGTACTATTTTGTATTCCTACTAGCAGTGTTTAAATGATACAGGAAAATCTGGAGTGTCTGAGTTTTTTAAACCCCCTATCTACACATCCCTTATACACGGTTCGGAAATACCCTTTCTGGGGCCCCCTTTGTTTTCTTGAACTCTGAAGCCTAGGGGTACTTCGAGTTGAATTAAGGCTTTCAACTTGCTAGACAGATGCTCTTGTTTTATTTTTATTTTGTGACAGGATCTCACTTAAGTTCTTTGGGTTAGCCAAGTTTGTGTCATCGGTCCCAGCTGAAGCACAAAAGTTTTAACATTTTAAAAATGTTCTTTGCCTCTTTAAGTGTTTGTAATGATCGTTAATTACCCTGTTTTCTGTGTGGTTTGTAATCATCACTGTCTATGAGAATGATTTTTAGTCTCATCCCAGTAGTTGACCCGTCAATGAACATGTCTGTGCATAGATTTTCACTCACATTCCAGATGATTTCTTTAACATTGACTAAACAGAAAGAAAGTTAATGCGTCAGAGATAAATAGCTTCTCTCCATTTGTCCAGGCTGACTTCGAACCCTCGATTCTGCTGCCTCAGCCTTCTAAAAGCTGGACTCAGCTGGAATCCCAGACCCTCCGCCCCCTATGTGTGTGTGTCTGTCTGTCTTTGAAACAGTCTCATTCTGCAGTCCAGGCTAACCACTGAACTCACAGCAATCCTCCTGCCTTCGCCTTTTGGAACAACAGGCATGAACCACTGTACCCAGCTTGAAGTATTTCTTGCGGCCTCTTTCAGTGCCCTCCTGTGTATCAGCTCTGACATTTGTTAGCTGAGATCATCTGGGCTAGTTAGCATTCCTTGCTGTTTTATGATTGGAGCCACTGTGATTTTCCTAACTACTGATGGACCAAATTGTGCCTTTGGTGGTCTGGTGCTCTTAACTCCACTTGTTAGATGCAACAGTGAGACTTTCTTATGCTAAAACAGTTTTCTTTTTCTTTCACTTAGTATTCCAGCAAGTTTGATCACAAGGTGCTCATCTGTGGGCAGCATTCTTAACAGCACTGACTTTGGAGGGCACCTCTTTGTCTTTCCATGTTTGGTTAAGGCCTTAAAGAGGGCTGAAGAAGATTCAGTGCTTGCCTCCGAAGTGTGGAGACCTGAGTTTGCTCCCTAGAGCCTGTGTAAGATGCACACATGGTTGCGCATGCTTGTATTCCCAACACTGGGAAGACGAGAGACTGGAGGGTCCTTGGAGATTCCTGCCAGCCTAGCCTAGTTCATGAGCCCCTGGCCAGCGAGAGACCCTGCCTCACAGAGCCTGCACGGGCCTGGACCCGATGGGGTGCCAGTGCTGAGAGTGACGTGGGTATGAGCCCTGTCTCCAACCCAGACGATGATCTATAGTTGATGACCATTCACAAATTAAAAACCAGTCTCCTCCAAATGGAGTCTCAGTACCCACTGCAAACCGGTGAATTCACTCAGAATTATGTGAGCATTGTCACCGAGCCTCTTTCTCCTCGGCAGTTCTAGGACTGAGCAAGGCCCTCACACGCCAGGCAGGTGCATGACCACTGAGCCACCCACCTGTGACTGGACTTTGACTCCTCTGGCAGCGGGTCCGCTTCACTGTTTGTTAAGGAGTAAGTTAGGGGTTCTGCTTGATTTTTAGTAATTTTTTTTTTTTTTTTTGTTTTGAGACAATGTCTTTCCGTGTATCCCAGTTGGTCCCTAATTCACAGCCCTCCAGACTCAGCTTGTCAAATTTATGTTACAAGTTTGTGCCTCCATGCTGGTGGGATCTAGGTTTCTCTAGCCTTTCATCCTTGGCTTTAGGGGCTGAGGCCTGGAAGGACCAGGCCGTCATTGTTTTGTCTCCTGCTGGGGGGACGATGACTCAAGGGAGTGGAGAAAAAGGTCATAGAAACAGCTGATTTTGAAGATGCTCCGTGGCACTTGAAAAGAATAATCGCTCTGTATTTGTTAGCATGGATTATTCAAGATATCGGATGGCTGGGGAGTGAGGTAAGGAAGACCACGCTTCAGCCAGTTACTTAAAATCCACCCCAGCTCATCCACTGTAATTGAGACATCAGCCACATTTGGAGGAAAGAGTACTGAGGGGACTCGAGAGATGGCTCAACAGTTAAGAGTACTGGCTGCTCTTCCAGAGGACCTGGGTTCAATTTCCCAGCACCCACATGGCACCTCACACAGGAACTCCAGTTCCAGGGGACCCGACACTCTCACACAGATATACATGCAGGCAAAACACCTAAACTAAAAATAAATTTTAAAAAAGTGTACGTGAAGGAGGCAGAATGGAACTGATATACACGTGTGAAAGAGAGATGCTCCTGCTGAGTGTATGTGTAAATACGGAAACAAAAACACTTGGAAATATTTCTCAAGGAAATGGGGTAAAATTCACACCTTATAAAATTAACCACCATGTACGACCAGTTGTTAGTGTATTGCGTGACCACCACTAATTTTGGAACCATTCTGTCACCCCTGAGAGAAACCCCGTAACTTTCCAGCAGTTGCTTCCCATTCGCCTTCTCTTAACCCCAACCTCCACACATCCTAGTGCTTTTTCTATGGGCTCAAGTATTGGTGTTTATGTGCTAGTTTAGATGGACTTGGAATTGAAGCAACTTAGTAGACTGGGAGGTTAAAGAGCTTGGCCCTGCCCCTGACAGTTGGGGGAGGGTTGTCGGTGAGTCGGTGACTGACACTTGTAAGCTTCCCTACCAGTCTGTCTAGCTGCCAAGTGAGATGCTGTCACTTCATGGGAGTGTGTGGAGGGAGCGATGAGCAGGGCTGCTGCCAAAGACAGCTGGGGCACTGGAGAGGACGGTGTATGCAAAACAGGATGAGCAGGTCACACCGGGACTTCCCCATACTTGCCAGGGATGTAGTCAAGGGTGTGACTTGCACACTCAGCTTTTTAAAGCCAGCGTGGCTCAGCTCTGCCCAGTGGAAACTCGGGGTTCCGGATGCCCTTTCTCATGACCTTAGGGGCTTGTGGGTGGTGCCTCTCTTTCTGCCTCTAATCACACGATTGAATGCGAAAGTGCTGCTTCCTCACCTGGTTAAAGGGTCTAACTAGTGAGACTTACGGTTTCCAGAAGGCTCCACACTGGGCCGTCCGTGGGAACCCAGGAGAGCTTTCCTGGTGATAGGGGTTGCTGTGCAGCTAGCTGGTCATCTGTGAGTGTAAGCCCTCTTGACCCAGAAGCTGTCCTCAAGGACATCTTATCCAAAGTGTTGTGTTGGTGATGATATAGAGAAATAAGGCAATACCTTTAGTTTGTTTGACATGGATCAGTGTTTACTAGAAATGGTTCCTGGAAGATGCATTGTATGACTTCTGTCATAGAGCTAGTCTTTTCACAGAGATGCAGGAAAAATACACACAGGGGTTTCTTAGGTAGGGTTTCTATTGCTTTGACAAAATATCATGACCAAAAGGCAAGTGGGGCAGGAAAGGGTTTGTTTGGATTGCATTTCAGCATTGCTGTTCATCATTGGAGGAAGTCAGGACAGGAACTCAAATAGGGCATGATCCTGATGCAGAGGTGTGCTGCTTACTGGCTTGCCTCCCATGGCTTGCTCAGTCCACCTTCTTATAGAATCCAGGACCAGCAGCCCAGAGATGGCACCACCCACCATGGGCTGGACCCTCCCCCTTCCATCACTGGGAGACAGTTCTTTTTTTTTTTTTTTTTAATATTTATGGTTTTAAATATTTTTTATGGTTTATTTAACTTTATTTTATGTGCATTGGTGTGAAGGTGTCAGATCCCCTTCAACTGGATCTTCAGATAGTTGTGAGCTACCATGTGGGTACTAGGAATTGAACCCTGGTCCTCTGAAAGAGCAGTCAGTGCTCTTAACCACTGAGCCATCTCTCCAGCCCCAAGGAGACAGTTCTTCAACTGAGGCTCCCTTCTCTGATGACTCTATACCTTGTGTCAAGTTGACACACAATCACCCAGTACAGGATGGTGGGGGGGGGGAGGAGCAAGAATAAAATTCCTGTGCCTATCCCTGAGAAAGTGTCGGGTGCATCTGAAGTGAAGCACGATTAATAGAGAAACTGGGGTTCAACCTGAAGATCTGAAAAGCAAAGCAGGCAGCCACTGGCTCTTACCTTGACCTCAATTCGAAATGACGATCCTGCCTCCAGGAATCTCAGAATGAGACTGGCACTGACCGCTGTTTCCTCCTGTATTATAATCCTCTCTAGGACTGGGATTAAAGGCATGCACCGCCCAGTTTCTATGACAACTAGGATTAAAGGTGCATGTCACCACTGCCTGGTCTGTAAGACTGACCAGTGGGGCTATTTTATTCTCTGATCTTTGCGCAAGATTTATTCATCAATATACAAATGGAATGCCACTACACTGAAGGAAGTTCCTTCCCTTATCTCCACATCCCTAGCTCTGCAAAGTGACTTCTATCAACATGAGGAATACTCCGTGTCTGTGGAGCCTTACCTAGCGCCTAAAAACTGGTTTCAATGTTGGAAGGTTGCCAGGTGGATAGGTATGTTTGGGTGACTATCTTTTGGGTTTTACTTGAGTTTCACAACAGTGTGGGTGCTGAGACTGACCTCATGCTATTCTTTTGTGTGAGTCTATAGCAAGTGTACTTGTTAGCCCAAATTACCATGGACTTTTAATGGAAACTGAGATTAGCTTTCTTTGCACTCAGGACAAAAACTTATTTTTTAAAGACAGCCTTTTTTTTTTTTTTTTTTTTTTTTAAATAAAGACATAGTGTAGTTTGGCCTTGAACCCTTGGCAGTTCTCTTGCCTCGGCTTCCTGAGCACTGGGATTATAGCTGTGTACCACTGCAGCAGACACAAATGCTATTTTGTGTCTTCCTTTTAGTCCATTTCAGTCTTTCTCACTTAGCTAGGCATGGACTAAGCAAATGTAAGCCACGAGCTGATCTCACAGCACTAGAGGCCAGTACACCTTTGGAGAAGGGATGGAGGAGAGCTGCCAGGTATGGATTGCCATGGAGACTGTCTTGCCCAGGCTTGTCCATCACATGTGAAAAGCTAAAGACAGTTGTAGCGTGGAAAGTGTATAGAGGCCAAACGTGTGTATTAGGGATGCTTCCCACTCTAACAGTGAGCGTGACGTAATGAGCAGATACCACACGGCTGATGTCAGCATCACCAAGGGCAACAATTGCTAGTATAGTGTGTGAGTAAAGATCAGGAAAGAGATGATAAAATGGTACTCTTTCATTCCCAGGATCAGTTGTTGGGGATGAGAGACAGACAGACAGATAGACAGAGAAATAGACACACACAAACAGAGAAAAACACTTTACCACTTAGTCACAAAGATATGGCTGGAGCACGGTGTTAGGATTTTTTAAAAAAATTAAAAATTAAAAAAAATTGTGTGGTGTCTGTGTGTGTGACCTGGAGGCAAGTACAGTGGGCTCGTGGCTCAGACAGTGGGAAGAACTGGTATGAAAGCAGCAGGAACATAGGAGAAGGTTTCAGTAGAGCAGAGCCTGGGGCTACAGAGGAAACCAGAGCTACCTGGTTATTTTCAGATGTCTATTGAATAATCATGGATGGGTGAGATACTAAGTTGAAGATACAGCAAACCAAAGTACAGATACCGCCAAAGTCCACCTTGGTGAACCAGTGAGTTTTATTGAGGCAGCTTACAAGAATATGGGTTGGTTACAGGAGCAGAAATGACTCAGACAGCTGTATCACCAAAGCCCACCCCAGTACAGGTGACAGCTCACAAAGCTGGGGACCTGGAGCCCACTGCACAGCCTGCAGGCAGCTCATCTTGGAGAGGCCTGTCCGGCGCCTCAGTCTTTTGAGGCAGCATGGCTGGTAATCGGCTCTTTGTTTGTTTTTGTTTTTTTGTTTTGTTTTTTGTTTTCCGAGACAGGGTTTCTCTGTAGCCTTGGAGCCTGTCCTGGAACTAGCCCTTGTAGACCAGGCTGGCCTCAAACTCACAAAGATCTCCCTGCCTCTGCCTCCCAAGTGCTGGGATTAAAGGCGTGCATCACCATCGCCCGGCTCCAAGGATAGGGGATATTGTGCTCTCTTTACTTGTGAGTTGATTGATGTTGAGGTGGTTTCTACTCTAGGTGTTGTGAACGACCTTGATTTTTTACCATCCATTCAGGACACCAGTAACCTTTGCATTTCTCACCTAGCTCTTTGCTGCTTTTGCTTTTGGATGAACAATGTGAAGCAGAGTTCCTCCATGTGCGGGTGGTTTTAGTCCTAAGAGGAAGAATTTCCACGGAGGCACTGCCTTGATTCATTCTTTTCCCTTCAGTTGGGTCTAAACTTCACTAAGCATGGAGAAATGGTTATAATCCAGCTTGAGTGAAATAAATTCATTTAAGTGTGGATTCTGATTTGTGAGAAATTTGTGGAAAGTTTAGAAGTAGGTAAGGAATTTGAGGGGAAGGGAAGGAGCATTCAACAGTATTGAATGAAAAGGAACAAAGAAGCAGCAAGAACCAGGGGCTAGGCAGTAGATGTGACTGGTAATAGGAACCAGCGTGTCTTCTACTTAATGTAGGATGAGCCAAAATGTCAGACTCAGTAGGAGATCCTTGTGCTCTGGGAGGGTGATTGTTGGCCTGAAAACCCATAATTGCACAGGGCCCCATTTTATTTTTGAGGATTTTATTTACTTAATTTTTTACATTTAGCTGTTGTTTTATTTTTCGAGACAGGTTTCTCTGTGTAACAGCTCTGGGTATCCTGGAACTCGGTTTGTAGACCAGGACCTCAAAGATCCACCTTCCTTTGCCTCCCAAGTGCTGGGATTAAAGGTGTGCACCACCACTGCCCAACTATTTACTTTTTTTTTTTTTTTTTTTTTTTTTTGGTTTTTTGAGACAGGGTTTCTCTGTAGCTTTGGTGCCTGTCCCGGAATTAGCTCTTGTAGACCAGGCTGGCCTCGAACTCCCAGATAATCCGCCTGCCTCTGCCTCCCGAGTGCTAGGATTAAAGGCATGCGCCACCACCGCCTGGCTTACTTAATTTTTGAAATAAGGTTCTACTGTGTAGCCATGGCTGGCCTGGAACTCCTTAAGTAGATCGATCTGGCCTCAGACTCACTTGTTTCTACCTCCTGACTGCTGGGATTAAAGATACCATGGCACCTGCCCAGACTGGAGGATAATTAAGCCATTGGCGGTCTAACTGTCCCCCCTACCCCCAGTTATCTGAGTCACAGTTACCTCTAGATTTGTGTATACAATTTCTGAGGCACAGAGGACCACTGAAATCCCCCCTGCAGCCTGGATGTAAGCTTCTCACATGGTGCCAGGGTGTGGTGTTAATTTGTTCACATCTAGATTCCAAGCCTAAAGCCGGACCTGCTTCTTTTAAGGATTACAGTTTTATTGGTTTGGTTTGATCTTAAAGTTAGGTTTATTTGAGTATTATTTATATTCCATTTTGAGTGTGGTAGATGGCAGATTTTTATACACTGCATTCCATAACCAGTAGCATCTACTTATTTTTGGCTATAAGATGTTTAAGTGAGCCAGGTGGTGGTGGTGCATGCTCAGGAGGCAGAGGCAGGCGGATCTCTGAGTTCCAGGCCAGCCTGGTCTACAGAGCAAACTCCAGGACAGCTAGGGCTACACAGAGATATCCTGTCTTGAAAAAACAAAACAACAACAACAAAAGTTTAATTGTACAAGAAGTTCTGTTTTGAATACGTTAAACATGGTTAAGTAATATGCATATGATATATATTTTCTAAACTTCAAATTTTACTTGTGCATGCACATGAATATGCATTTGTGTGTATACATTCTGTATGCACACATGTACACATGTGAACATTGTATACCGTCCAGATGTACCCCTTTGCCAGCGGAGCTTTTGGAGAGCATTGGCTCCCCTGGCTTATTTATCAGGTAGTGTTTCCTCACTGTCTGTAGGCTATGGGACTTAGCTTGGTCTCTGGAGCAATAAAGTTGAGGTGGCAGCAATGAAACTGAAAGCTATTTAATTACCGAGCAAATTGCTTTTGGAACTAAGACTGATTAAGTAAACATATTAAATAGGTAATTACCCTTATTGCCTGCTACCCTCCTCCACAGCCACCCTTGTACTTCAGCTCTCCACATGTCCAAGCCACAGACAGCTACATAGTGAGTTAGAGGCCAGTCTGAGTTATGGAAGACCCTGTCTGAAAAAAAAGAAACAAAAACGGGCATTCTGTTAACAAGTTAGGAACCTTCCGTGATACTTACTGTTGTCATGGCGTCTCTGTCAGGAAAGAGGCAGGCAGCTTTGTGTTTACAGCTTCCACTTTTGTTCCGATCTAGAGATGTTCACACTGCCGGACATCTCTCATAGTCATCTGTGCTGACAGCTCCTTCAAGTGTGCCTACCTCACGCTTATCTTGTCCTGCTAGAATCAGTACCAAGCGCTAAAAGGGGAAAGGATCATCTTACAGATAAAACTCTTTAACGCAGGCCTTGTCTTATGACTTCGAATTCACGGAGGAAGTAAGATGCATTTGTGTATGAGAAATACCTTGCAACTTGCTTTCCACCTTGACGGTGGGGTGCGCTGAGAGCAGCAGGGATCCACCAGCAAAGAGCTGAAAGCTGGGGAACAGGCATGGGCGAGCACAGGCAACAGAGAGGTGCAGTGAGTGTATGCCTTGTGGTTCTGTAGTGCAAAGTTCCAGATAATTCTTTGACTCTTTTCCATCATGATTACTTGTGATTTGAGAACATATATTCCTGCCCTGGTTAATAACTTGGGAAACTGAAAACTTACAATTTTCTCTCCCCGTCCTGCTAGGTGTTGGATAGTTTACTAGTCCAGTATGGAGTGGTGGAGAGCTGCGAGCAAGGTACCTACCTGTCTTCTGAATTGCTTTCAAATTTATAAAAGGAAGGAAGCAGAAAGAAAACTAACCAGTTCTCTCTCTCTCTTTTCCCCTAGTGAACACGGACTCCGAAACTGCAGTTGTAAATGTAACCTACTCCAGTAAGGACCAAGCTAGACAGTAAGCAGTCTGAAACTTCTTGTCTGTCTGTAATAACTAGGTTGAGTACAGTCACTTATATTTTGTGGTCTTTTAAATTGAAGAAGGGCTGGTGGGTCACAAAAGGAAACTTTATTTTGTATGTTTGACTCTGCAATTATGCCTTTTAAATCTGGTGGGAATCTGCATGGATTTAAGGTTTGCTTCACATTTATCTTTAATGCCATTTGCAGAGTGATGTATGGAACTAAACTACACCCTATTTTCAAAAAGCCTTGGGCCTGAGTATTTCTTCCCAAACTGTGTCATTTGCTTCCTTAACTCTGCTTTGGTGCTGTGGTGCCCCTTTTTTCTGCAGCTGGTAAGTTGACGATGTAAAACAACGGTTCAGTCTTGGCGTTTTCTCCCTGAAGTCAGTCATGGTTGCCCATCTCACTGTGAATGAGCAGACCTTGAACCAATGCACCTTGTGACTAGCAGCTTTTCAAATCAGCCCATGATAATTTTGTAGGTACTGGGAGAGAAAATAAGGGACCCGCAGAAACTGCCTTTGATAGCTCTGCCCAGAACCTGAGTGCAGTGATAGCACAGAGTCCACAGCAGCCAGCGCTGGGACTGGAAAGTCTCGCCTACCTCCAGAGAGAAGGGAAGGATGGACTGGTCTTTTCTGTGGGAGCCTTGGAAGGACCATTTTGGCTATCCCTAAGTCCTAAAGGGGAAATGGAAAATGATCTTTAACAGTAAAAATTCAGGTTGAACTTGAGTGACCAACCTCTGCACGGAGAGGAGGAGTCCCGTCCAGATCTTGAAGCGTACCTACATTGGGTGTGTCTGTCTCCTGTGCTAGGAGACTTCTGGAAGCCCGTGGGGGCCCTGTTGCTGGCGCAGTCTAGCCAGTTGGTCCTCAGCCGGAGAAAGGTCTTTTTAAAGACCCCTGCCAAGTGGGCGGGTTGATGGCGCAGAGAAAGTTTCCCAGGACTGATTATACCCTGAAACTTAGCCAGCAAATTGCCTCTAGATTTAAGGCGATGGACTTTGTACCAGACTAAGGCATTGTTCAGCCAGGGGGAAACTGATCAGAGCCAGAGTCTGCAGGGTCACAGACTCAGGTTCCAGAATGTCTACCAGCTATCGAGAAGGACTTGAGTTTGCTAATGAAAGACTTGCACCTGCAGCATAGCCATCCAGGTGGGCGACTGGGACTTTGGAGATGACTGCCCAGGGTGAGGGCTAGCATTTGTCTCTGAGCCTTACGCAGGATGACAGGACCTGTGACCTGACTTGGCAAGGGCCCGCCAGGTGCAAGAACGCATTCGCAGCCCACCCCTCCCTGAAGGTCTTGCCCAGAGCTGTGATTTGACTGATGGAGTACCACCCTTGATGATAACAGCATCCGTGATCTGAGCTTGCAAAGATCTGCCCAGAAGTGTGAGAGGCATCTGGGACTAGGGAGGAGAGCAGAGACACTGGAACGGCAAAGAGGACTGCGCACCATCACGCTCTCCCCGCGACGCTTTTGCTCCTTTGTTACTGCTCCTGTTTTAGCTGGCTGGCCCTGCCCTGCTCTGCTCTGTTACCGTCTTGGCTCTTTCCTCTTCTTTCCTCCTTATCCTCCTCCTTTCTCTCTTTTCTTTTTCATTTTCCTTTGACAGCCGTTTCCAAAGAAGGCAGGCAGTGTGGTTTCTAGGGGTTTTGTGTCTCAGTTCCTGAGAGCTGGGGCTTTTCCAGGTTGTCTGATTGACTATATTTCTTTGTTGTTCTTTTCATTATAACTTTAACTAAAATTGCCCTCTCCCCAAGTCTTCCTTTCTATTTCCTTTTCCTACTGCCCCCATCAGATAGAAAGAAATAATTAAGATGGCTCACACCTGTAGGATTTGCTGAAGGTTGGAGAGACAGGAAGATCACGAGGTTGAGACCAGTCTGGTCTATACATTTTAAAAACAACAACAATAAAAAGGCCTAGCAGTGGTGATGAACGCCTTTAATCCCAGCACTCGGGAGGCAGAGGCAGGCGGATCTCTGTGGGTTCGAAGCCATCCTCGTCTACAGAGCTAGTTCCAGGACAGCTAGGGCTGTTACACAGAGAAACTCTGTCCTCCCAAAAAAAATTAAAAAAAAAGGAAAGAAAGAAAAGACAGCATCACAACAGATACCATTGAAATTTAGAAAATCATTAGAATTAACCTTAAAAACAAGCAAACAAAAAACATGTATTCCACTGAATTAGAAAATCTAAAAGAAGTGGATAATGTGTAGGTGCTATGACCTAACAAAGTTAAACTAAGACAGCATAACATTTTTAAGCAGATCTGTAATAGTGAGTGAGAGTGAGACACTAACAAGAAAGTCCTGCAGCTAAACATGTTCAGGCCCGGATGATCCACTGCTGAACTCTACCAGCTGTTCGAGGACACCAGTCCTCCTCGGACCAGTCCGTAAATTAGAGAATGTAGGGAGCTGCCAAACTCTTTATCAAGCTGGCACGAACCGCACACCAGAACTAGATGGAGAGTCGTAGGCCGTTCCTCCTGGTGGACGCAGACGTAGAATTTCCCAATAAGGTCGTGGAGAACGAATGAAGTGGTATACCAGAAGTCATGCACCATGAGCATTTGGCTTAATTCCAGATGTTTCGATGCTTCAACATGTTCAGGTCAGTAATTCTATACATAAATAGCCTTAAAGACAAAAATCATTAAAGAATTTTCATACATGCAGAGAAGGCTTTTTCGTGGGGGGTCTAGCCTCAGCTGGGGTTCAGGTCCTGAGAGGGGTGGGGGTATCGTGCAAGGAAGACTGACCACCAGGTGGATTGCACTCAGGTGGCTCTGAAAAGTTCGAGCCATTTTTATTTATACTTTAACAGAGTTTTTGTTTTGTTTAACAAGGCTTACATGAACATTTTTTGTTACTGACTTCTATTTTTGAGTTTTAAGAAATACATTATTTTTAAATCATTATAAAAGCCACCATTGTTCCCCTTTATTTCCCCAAATAAACTTTTCCACCCTCTACATAACCTTAATCTAGATGTAGAGTTCAGCACTTTTGCAGAATTAAGTACGTATCAAGCCAGACACAGTCTGCTCTCACGATACTTATGTCATCTGGCGCTTACCTGTGGTTACAAAGTTAAAAAGTAATAGACTTGGGTACATTGCTTTAAGGACAATATTTAAACCGGACAGTTCTTTCATGTCTGTAAGACATGCTTTTATACAGTTCCCTTTTCAACAAGAGGGTCCCGTGTCTCTGTCTCTCAGGCAGGCTTTGATACGGCACTCTTCCGTCCCACCAAGAGCAGCTCCTGTGTGTGGTGAAGATGGATCTGGACATCCCACATTTTGCGTGCATGTTTCCTCTTGGAGCATATCACTTCCTACCATTGATTCTGTATGCTTGATGTCCAGGAACTTACTCTCAACGTTGGCACTGGGTGTATTCCTGAGGCCTTTTCTCTGTTCTGTGTACGCATGCCCTACTCTCCCCTCCAGAACTGACGAGACGTGGTTAATGTTTCAGGTGTTATTTTCTCATGTACCTAACAGTCTCTGTTGAGTCAGAAACTTTTCCAGAATTAGGTGTTGTAGTTAGTAATTCCAGATAAGAAATTTGAGAAATATTAGCCCCCTGCTGATTCTAAGGGGAAAATATTCAAGAGAGGACAGAATTTCAAGGAAAAATTGCTGCTGTTGCTTGTGTGATTGACAAGGTGAGACTAAAAACTACCAAAGGAATCTACAATATAATGAAAAAGAGAAGAGCCTGTGGGCTGCATGGATTGAGTAAAGTCATGCACAGCCTTGTGGTCCACTGGTCCGTGCCAAGTGAAAGACCATCTCTTCGGCCTTTGCCTTGCAGTGATCCACTGGACAGGCCTTCATATGTTGATCCGAGACTAGCTGCACAGCTCCTGATACTCTGGCTGTCCTGGAACTCACTTTGTAGACCTGGCTGGCTCCGTTCTTACAGACCAGCCTGCCACTGCCTCCCAAATGCTGGTTTAAAGGCATGTGTCTGGCTCAGAAAAGGCTTTTAACAAATACCCAACATCTCTTCTTGAGAAAAACCCTAAAGACAGTCGGACTAGAAGGAATGTATCTCAGCCTAATAAAGGATAGTATTGACAAACCTGTAGCCACTCTCATACTAAATGGAGGAATCCTCAAAGCATTTATACTAAAACTATGAACAAGAAACAAGAGCCTTTGGCTTCTCCACTTTTATCCAATGTAGTGCTTGAAGGCTTTACTAGAGTACTCAAACAAGAAATAGAAGAATTAGAAATGACAAAGGAAGCCCAGCTGTCCTTACTTGTAGGTGTTATTATTCCAAACTTAAAGACTCCCCCAGAAAACTCTTAAAGCTGATACCCACTTTGAGCAAAGTATCAGGATATAAATTGACATTAAAAAATCAATAACCTTCTGATGTACAGTTGACAGACTTAGTGATGAAGACAGGGAATAATCCCATCCACAAGCCAATAAATAAATAAGTAAACAAACAAACAAACCTTTGAATAAGCCTAACTAAGGAAGCAAAAACCAAAGTCTTCTACAATGAACAATTTAAAATATTCAAAAAAATTGAAGACACTAGAAGATGGAACTCTCCATATGTTCGTGGACTTGGTGAATTAGTATTGTGAAAGTGGTTATGCTATGAAAGAAATCTGCAAATGTAATATAATATAGTCCATGTCATAATATATGGAACCACAAGACCCTGGGTGACAAAAGTGATCCTGAACACAGTAATGCTGGAGGTATCACCGTACCTGGTCGGCATGGGGTGGGGCTTTCTGAATAGGGAAATGGTGTTAGCAATTAACATATGGGAACCTCATGAGACATAGAATAATTAGTTGAAGAGATAGCTTACCAAAGGGTACAAAATCTTTGCTGGCCACATGTTTGACAGAGGATTAACATCTAAAGTATACAACAAAATAAAAGACTAGAATTTTCACCGAAATAAAAAAACTAAACAAGAAACTAGACAATCCAATCAATAAATGACAAAATGCAATGACTGGGCCACTCTCAAAAGATAACCAATAAACATAAAAATACAAAAACAAAAAACGAACTTCATCCTTACTAGTAATGTAAGATAAAACTACTACATTGGAATTCCATCTCTCCAGTCTAAATAGTACTCATTAAAACAAAACAAAAACCAAATAATAAATGTTGGTGAGCATGTGGGCATCCTTACATAAGGCATAAGGAAGCCTTCTGTGATGCTTGGTGGAAGTAGAAAACCAGGTCAGCCACTATAGTGATGAGTATGGAAGTCTGGCGTAGCTCTCCTACTCATGGGCTAGCACTGACGGACTCCAGCTGGGCACATTACTTACACATGCTTACTCCAGTGTTATTTACATATCTAGAGTGTGGAGCCCATGCTGAGGTGTCTAACAACAGAGCAGTGCATGAGAAAGAAGGGTGTATTTACACTGAATGTTTTCACAGGCATAAAATAGTGACATCACGGGGCTGGAGAGATGGCTCAGAGGTTAAGATCATTGCCTGCTCTTCCTAAAGGTCCCGAGTTCAATTCCCAGCAACCACGTGGTGGCTCACAACCATCTGTAATGAGGTCTGGTGCCCTCTTCTGGCCTGCAGACATACACACAGACAGAATATTATATACATAATAAATAAATATTAAAAAAAAATAGTGACATCACATGATTTACAGGAAAATGGGTGCAGCTAGAGGTCATCCTAAGAAAATTAGCTGTCTGAAAAAAAGATGAATGCTGCCTTTCATTTATGGTTCCTAGATTTTAAGATTGTGTATGCATACTTGATGTCAAAGCTTAAGTGTAACCGTGGACCAAAGGACTGACGAGGAGTGACAGGCTGAGGGACGTGGTCTCAGGACGTAGGCTGGGATGGAAACCTCCTTATGAACTCTCCAGGCTTGAGAGGATTCAGCAGCACACCGAGGACTGGAGTTCAGTTCCCAGCACCACGTGCTGGCAGCTCCCACCTTTCTTTAATTCTGGTCGTTGGCTGGGCGGTGGTGGCGCACGCCTTTAATCCCAGCACTCGGGAGGCAGAGGCAGGCGGATCTCTGTGAGTTCAAGGCCAGCCTGGTCTACAAGAGCTAGTTCCAGGACAGAAACCAAAAGCTACGGAGAAACCCTGTCTCGAAAATTAAAAAAAAAAAAAATTCTGGTCGTAGGTGGACCCAACATTTCTGGGGACTGGGAACGTGCAGCCACATGTAATAATAAATCATAACAGCTTTCGAAAGGTTAGTTTAACACATTCCAAAGTTTTTTTTGTTTTGTGGGAATTTAGCTAGGTTGCTCCCAGAAGGCAGCAGTCATGGCGCTTCTGGGAAAGGAAGGAGAGCCAGGGAGGAAGGTGGAATTTGTATGACACAGTGGGACTCTTCTAAATTTGATGATCACCTCTGGCTCCAGATGTCAAAGGTTTGTAAAGATGTGTGTGGTGTTGACTTCCTTCCAGCAGTGGTGCCAGTGAGCTTGACCTCTGTGAGACAGCCACCTGGTTCACTCTTCCCTCTCTGGAAGGGCTGTTTTAGATCTAAGTGTGCCCTCTGAATGGATTTCTCTAGATGCACAGAATGTGAGGGATTGTGGGCATGTGTAATGACTTAGTTGACTAATTCCAAACTGGGTGCTTACATCAACTTGATTTTTTTTCAGTTATGTACTGTTAGAAAATCAATTTTGTAGATAGTATTTTTGTATGTACATATGAGTGTATCCCCAGGATAAACATTTATAAGCATATGAACTTAGGTCATCAGACTTGCACAGTAAACCCACTGAGCCTCCTGCCAGCCCCAAGTATTATGTTTTTAATTGTGTGATCTTCACAGAGCTTCGACTCATTTGTTTATGTGTCTGCTTGGCCATATTCTCCCAGGATAAGGCTTTCTGGAACCTTGCCTATCTAGCTGGGGAAAGTAGCTGTGGTAGTTTTCCTTATACTCATAAATGAGACTGAAGGCTTTTTAATGTGCTTAAGCTTCTTAGTTTTCCTTGTTTGTATCCTTTATTTAAAAAAACAGAGGCATTTTGTATGAGAGCTTGGGTATTATGTTGTAGGACTGTAAAGTCAATGTTTTACAAACTGCATTCTTCAACTAAGCCATGTAAGAAGGGCAGGAAAATACCCCTCTCTAGGCCATGGGTGTCCAGCCTTTTACAACTGAGGATAAAAACATGTGACAAGGGGGACATGGCCTTAGCCCTCAGTAAACCAGGAGGTCAGTGAGGGGAGTGTCCCATGTTTATAGTGATCTGTAGGAGTAGCTGGTAGAGTCAGGTTCCTGTGGGATGGAGAATACAAGATAAACCCGAGGGTTTTGGGAGATTGCTGGATGCCCGTCCTGGTGACCTTATTTCTTTGCCCCCCCACCCCTTTAAACATTCTACCATCTGAAAGCTGGGCGTCATGGCACACGCTTTTAATCCCAGGACTCAGGAGGCAGAGGCAGGCAGATTTTTGCAAGTTTCAGGCCAGCCTGATCTACAGAACAAGTTTCAGAACAGCCAGGGCTGTTACACAGAGAAACCCTGTCAGGGGGCGGGGGAGGACAAGACACACAACAACAAAGCATTCTACTATCTGAGCTCTGTCCCCAGTCCATCCTCATCTCTAAGTGGGAGTCACTGTCACCCTAGCTCACGAGGCTGCTGCAACTGAACTCTTCCTTCCAAAACACTTCCTGTAAAGCTAGAAGGCAGAGCAGTCGCTGTGTACTCTCCCACATGTTTGCTTTGCTGGACGTGCAGGCCGCTCTTCAGTGTGCTGTGTTGCTTAGCATCGTTTCTAGACCTCGGCCCTGTTTTGAGAGGATCCCTCTGGTACAGCTGTATCTAAGGCAGACTCTATCCTGGAAGTCTGCCACCTTGTGGCTAACCGAAGTCAGTCCGTTGCAGATGTCTCAGAATACATGTTTAGTTTAAGCTTAGATCTTGAGTTAATACACAAGACAAAAGCTTGGCAGCTGTGAAAGGGAAGTTTCTGGTTAAGGAGCTGCTCCATACTGGAGACACTGAGGTCCCTGGCTCTCCTCACCTTCCTTTCTCAGGGAAGCTGACACAAAGCTGCTCACTTGCTGCTATCTGAGGGTGGGTGTGTGAAGAAGAACCGACTAGATGTGTGGGCATTTGAACTTCACACACAGCTTTGCCTAGATTCTTCTGTTTTTATCAGAAAGCACAGCTCAGGCAAGGGAAGTGGCTCAGTTGGTAGAGCATTTGGGGTTTGAGTCCCGGCACTGTGTGCATTGATGTGGTGTGCATACACGTAACCCTGAGTCCCGGCACTGTGTGCATTGGTGTGGTGTATGTACACGTAACCCTGAGTCCCGGCACTGTGTACATTGGTATGGTGTGCATACATGTAACCCTGAGTCCCGGCACTGTGTACATTGGTGTGGTGTGCGTACACGTAACCCTGAGTCCCGGCACTGTGTACATTGGTGTGGTGTATGTACACGTAACCCTGAGTCCCGGCACTGTGTACATTGGTGTGGTGTGCGTACATGTAATTCTGAGTCCCGGCACTGTGTACATTGGTGTGGTGTGCGTACATGTAATTCTGAGTCCCGGCACTGTGTACATTGGTGTGGTGTGCGTACATGTAATTCTGAGTCCCGGCACTGTGTACATTGGTGTGGTGTGCGTACATGTAACCCCAGCAGGTCAGCCTTGCGACAAAGCAAATGGGAAGCCAGTCTACATGAGACCCTGTCTCAAACTAAAACAAAACCCCAGAATTATCGGAGCTTGGAGCCCACCCTTGCAGATTGCTTTGTAGCTCATGAAGTTACCATGACAAGTGTTTGTTTGAAGTAACTTGGCTGAGAGCTATGAGGAAAATCCTTTTCAGATTTTAAAAATTATGTAAGTAAAAATTATAAAAAAAAAAAGGGCAGAAGATGATGCAAGAGGATTGTTAGTTCCAAGTTAGCCAGAGCTATGTAGCAAGACCCTGTCTCAAAAGAAATAGGCCAAGCAACAAGATAAACAAATTTCATGTCATTCAGAAACAAACACTCAAATTTTCCACCTTTGCGGTCTTCGTCCTATATAATACAGCTTTCACGGTCAGTTTCACTGCAGTGCTCTGTGCGCTTTTTTTTTTTAAAGTTATATACACATGCTTGCACATGGTGTGGTGTATGTGTGGAAGTAAGGGCAACTTCCGAGAGTCAGTTTGTCTCTGGGTCCTGGGTCTGGGTCTTGGGTCATCAGCCTTGGTGGCGGGGACCTTTACTGGCTGACCATCTCATTGGCCCCCACCTGTTTTTTGGAGACACAATCTCTTGCTGGGACCTGTAACTCACTGAGCCCCAAGGATCCACCTGGGCTGAGATTGCCAGTATGTGCTACTGTTCATGACCCTTTTGTGGGTGCTGGGAGTCAGCCAGTCCTCGTGGTTTCCACGTAAGCACTTTACTAACTGCTTCTGAGCCCTCGGTGTTGATTTTTGTTTTTCTTTTAGAAACACTTAAATCTTGAAGTCCTTTATGGGTAAGAGATTGTTCTCTGTCTATAATTAAGATGCAGTGGTGTTTCTAGGATTTGGGTGGTTTGTGCTTAATTATCAGCCTTTAATTAATTCTTGGTATGCCTCCCTGTTTCCTGAGCTGCCACTGAGTGCCACAGCAGGCATAAGGCTAGGAAGGCCAAGATTCAGTGGCTGTTTCTGATGAGGTTTTTCTTGTTAGTGGGAACTGTAGCATACCAAGGCTATGCAGAACCTCACATGGGAAAGCTGACTATCCTAGCTCAGGTCTTGCTTCTTCTAATGATTCCACAGTTCTATTGGATTAGGGCCCTATTTATCTGTATGTATCCCCCAAAGGTTCTGTCTCCCAATACCATGAGTTTTGTCGGAAACATTGAAACTGTATCATAGTCCAAGGAGAGAACTGCCTTCATCTTGTTAGTTTCATCTTGTTAGTACACACCTCAGATAGCAATTTTACAAGGGCGTAAAGGGAAACTATGGGATGGAGGCATCTCCTGTGGAAGAACATGAACTTAGCAGGCACAAGACATGGGGCAACTGCTAGAAAGATGCTGAAGGAACTCATCAGTCTAATCTTTAGTTTAGATGTGGGGCAGCAAATACCAAACTGAAACATGGTCTCTCTGGATAGCACGATCTCTAGCCACGCTGGATGAGAATACTAGTTACAAGCCTTCCACTTTTCTTTATTATTCAAGATATGGGGGTAGATTTAAGATCTGGTTATCATTTCTTTATTCTTCCTCCCATTGGTTCTCAGGTTGAATTTTCTATTCTAGCAAGGCTAGAATATTATTGTTACCTAATAAACTTAATAAGTTAATTATTTAAACCAGAAATTCTCAAACACACTTTTATTATTTTAAAGATAAATGTATTTATTATTGACTGTGCTCACGCATATGGACTGTGTCCATGTATGTGTGCAGATGAGTGGGCACAGGTAAGCCTGTGCATGTGGGGAAGTCAGGGAAACTTCCAGGGTCGATTCTGTCTTCCACTGGAATCAAACCCAGGTCTTCAGTCTTGTGCAGTAAGTCACAAACACCTTTACCCATCTTGCCAGCCCCTTCACCATCTTCTGAATGATGTGGAATAGCTTCAGAGCAACCGGAGTGCTGATTAAAAGCAGGCTCTAAGCGCTGCATACATTGCCTTGGATTCCTGAGTGCTGCTGAATGGTTATAACGGCTCATCTCCCAGATCTCACAGGAGGAAAACTGAAAATAAAAGCTTTTTTTTCCCCATGCCCTTAGCAGACCTCTGCCACCACCTGACAGCGCTGACTATCAGCCAGGTGCACAGGAAGTTTTAGCTGTTGATTTAAAACTCTAAATTAAGGAGCTTTAACCGTTGCTCTGCAGCTAGCTGACCCTGTCCTTTCAGTCGACTGAGTGCTGTGGTCTGGCTTCACACACAGCTGTCTTCTCACGTCCTGGAGTGGCCTGAACTGGAGAAAAGCACAGAATTTTGTCCAAAGATACTGTGAGCCCTCATGGCTGTTCCCCTGTGCCTTCCACCCAGTCTTCTCAGAGACATGTGTGGTGCTAAGACTCCCTTTATCCTTCTATTTCCATCTAAGAATCGGAAAGTAGATGTTCAAGTGGAAGAAAGAATGCTTTATGCTTTTATCTTTACCTGCGTGAGCTAAGCTCAGAGTCCGCTCACATAGAATCTGACAAGAGTTTGAGTTGTCTAGGAAAAGTGAGAGCCCCCCCCCCCCAGCCCATTTACTTTGCTCTGAGGAGTTACAAAGGTGTAGGTTAAGGCTGTATGAATGCTTGACATCTTGGCTCTATGTACTGCACCAATGTATTGTTCTATGTACTGCACCAATGTATTGTTCGACTTCCTGTCTGAAGGGTGCGAGGTGAATGGACTGTAAATGTTACATAGAAACAGGGACTGACCTGAGGGGTGCACGTGTGTGCTCACATGTCCCTATGTAGACTTTCTTAAAAGGCAGAATCAGTCTGTGTTCATGGTCTGAGAGAGCGAGGGGCTACTGACGCAGGGCCCTGACAGGACTTCTTGGGCCCTGGTAATGTCCTGATTCTTAGTCTGGGGATTTTGGGCTGACTCAGGGAGGTAAAGTGCCTTGCCTTCCTACAGTACAACCTGACAACCTGGATTTGGTCCTTGGAACCTCTGTAAAGGTGGAGGCAGAGAGCTGACTCCACAGAGTCCTCTGACCTCTGCGTGTGCTCGGCGCAGCCCCATCAATAATAAATTTAAATTTAAAACTCTCAATGTGTGCCATGCCATATAAATATTACAGTAAAGTTGGAAACGTGGGCAAAGGCTCAAACTCTCTCTAAGCAGATACAAAGTGCAGTTGTGGGCGAAGAGAAGAGCAGCTTCCCTTCTTCCCCGTCTCCCTCCTTCCTCCTCATCTCCCTCCCTCCTTCCTTCTCATCCCCCTCCTGTTCGTTCCCTTCCTGAGATCAGATTAAAACCCCACCAAGATGAGCAAACTGTTATTTCCTGGGCAAGACTCATCACGAAATCTTACTGAGTATCCGACCAGTGTCTGTAGTTTTTAGGGATGTTTGCCTGTTGATTGGTTGAGCCCTTTGGGCGGCTGAGTTACCTTGGAGCTATGAGCTCCTTCCTTGATGTATTTCCAAGCTGTCAGTAACCTCTTGATTGAACTAAATCGAGAATTGAACTTGAATTTTGTTTCTGTTTCTCACTAGTAGATGGAAATTATGTGCCTTTGGCACCTATTGGCCGTCCCTAGGTGCAGGCTTCAAAGAAGAGTGGTGGTGGCAGGGTCTGTTCTGTAGGGTGGTTTTCTTCCCAAGAGCCTGGTGGCTGCTGGGTACAGGGCTGCCATGCTACTGCTTCCTTTCACATCCTCTGTCTCTTGTGAATTTTCAGAGCTTTAGACAAACTGAATGGATTTCAGTTAGAGAACTTCACCTTGAAGGTCGCCTACATCCCTGATGAAACAGCCGCCCAGCAAAATCCCTCACTGCAGCTCCGAGGGCGCCGGGGGCCAGGGCAGCGGGGCTCATCCAGGCAGGCATCTCCGGGATCAGTATCCAAGCCGAAACCCTGTGACCTGCCTCTGCGCCTGCTGGTTCCCACCCAGTTTGTTGGAGCCATTATAGGAAAAGAAGGTGCCACCATTCGGAACATCACCAAGCAGACCCAGTCTAAGTGAGTACGTGGGAGTGGGGGGCCAGCCTTCTTCTCCCTCGTTGTGTCTAGTATTGGGGTGTGGTGTGCAGGAGCTTGGTGTCCTTCTGAACAGAGTTGAGGGCTCTCTTTTACAGTTTTGGGGAACCCTTGTGATCTTATCATGCTTGATTGCTTGTATAAAACCTCAAAGGAAGCTGGGCGGTGGTGGCGCACGCCTTTAATCCCAGCACTCGGGAGGCAGAGGCAGGCGGATCTCTGTGAGTTCGAGACCAGCCTGGTCTACAAGAGCTAGTTCCAGGACAGGCTCCAAAACCACAGAGAAACCCTGTCTCGAAAAACCAAAAAAAAAAAAAAAATAATAAAATCTCAAAGGAAATTTTATTTTCTCACATGAATGGCAAACAAATGGTGTTGATGGCACTGCGATGGGACCAGAGGGCAGTGTACACGTCACCTCCTCACCCCACCAGCCCGCAGTGCCCCCTCTTTGATCTTTAGCTTCAGTGTAGAGAAGGCATTTTATCCTGGGTTCACTTCAGTGAAGAACAGTTTGTCCAATGGATGAGGTGGTACACACCTGTCTCTGGAAGGAGAGGCAGGAGTTCCTGGACATTCTTAGCTACATAGTGGGTGTGACGACAGCTGGGGCTGTGTGAGACAAATAGAAACAAAAGGGCTGGCAAGGTAGCTCAGCTCAAAACCACTTGACATGAAAGCACTTCCCATGCAGGACTGCCGCCTGCATTCCATTCCTGCATCTGTGATGGCAGAGACAATGGGCTCCTCAGAGTTGTTCTCTGACTGCTCAAAAACTGTTTTAAATTAAATTACTTTTATTAGTGTGTGTGTGTGTGTGTGTGTGTGTGTACACTCAGTGCTCTTAACCGCTGAGCCATCTTTCCTGCCCCTCCTCTGACTTCTTTCCATGTGCACTAAGGCATGCACATATCCATACTTACACAAATCACTCACTTACATAGTAATTAATAGTAAGTAAATTAAAAAAAAGTTCATCCTCTGGTTAAAATTTGTTCTATGGCTAAATCTGAAGTTAGAATGACTTTTCTTGAGGCTGTTTTGTAATGTAAGGGACTGGACAATCCTGATCAAACACCAGCGCTCACTTGGTTGGAGCCAGGTAGGACCTGTTGTCATTTGTCACCGCAGCCTAGTGGGGGTCACTTCTGATGCACAGAAGCCTGTCACCGCCTCTGAGATTCCGTCTCAGATTGTAGGCTCTTCCGTTGCATTGCAGGTTACTTGTTTTACCCTGTAAACCGTGCACTTGTGCAGTGTGTGGATGGTTTGATTCAAAGAAGCTTGCTAAAAACTCTCCCTCCACTCCTACCTCTGCACAGCTCCATGCTGCTGGCCCTGAGCAGCCATGCTTCCCGAAGACTCGGAGAATTCCTAGGAAGGAAGTTATTGGGAAGGAGGTTGTGTGCAAATTGCATCTTTCTGCAGCCTGACCCAGCTATAGAAAGGACTGGATGATTTTACTGTTTACATTTAGTACGAAGGAGGATTTCATGCGATTAGAGAAATTGAGCTTGGTCCTTTTCTGGAAACAGTGCCATGGTGCTGTGTGTTCTTTGTGCCTGGGTGTGTTTCATGGGCCTCAGAGGTATCCATAGTCCTCGCAGGCAACCTACCTGCAGTGAACTGGTAGGCGCATTCCACGAAGAACCTAAAGGAATTGTATCTTGCGTCGGTTGTAAGTTCACCCAGCCCTGCTGGACATCCTATCCTCCTCAGCTCCTGCTTTGAAGGAGAGACACTGAACGTTGGGTACCTGTGTGCTACATTAATGATTCTAAACTCGTTATTAGTGGATGGAGGAAACAATTGAACCATTATCTAAGTAAGGACTTCTTAACTTTTACTTGTGACCCCTTTTCCCTGAGAAAACTTTCTTTCAGAAAATAGTCTGTAAGATTCAAGTCAAGCATAGTAAATCCTTAAAAATTTTTAAAAGTAATTCTTTAGTATTCATGTAATTTTATAATTGATTAAAAATGAAAACTGATTTGCATAGTAATGAGAGAGATGCCTTCTTTGTTGCCACATAAAGAATTAAACCTTGGCCAGGTAGTTGAGCCTATAGAACATGGAGCATCTTCAAGGTTTTCAGGGCAGATCAAGGCTTTGGCTCTGGCCTCAGAGTTGAGTACGCTGCTTCACATAAACATGTAGCTCAAGTCTAGTTAGGCCCTTCTGTACGTTGTTGGAAATTATGTCCGAATCTCAAGCCAAAATTATTTAATGATTTTTTTAAATGAAACTCAAATCAGTGATTCAAACACCAATTTCTAAAATCAAATATTCCTACACAGTCCAATTCAAGGATCTGCCAGTTGGATGTGTGTCGAGGGATGGCAGCAGGAATGTGTTAAAAGTCTGTTTTTCTCAGCTAAACTATTAGTTTCCATTAAGAACAGAAAGCTTTGGGTGTGCACTTACAACACTGGTTCTTCACGTAATCTCGAGTGTGAGGTGTGCAGTGTTCCTTGTGTAAGGGCACATGCAATGCAAAGTGCACATGCTGTTTGTTCAGAACCAAGGCTGCAGTGAAATTATATGATCCATGTCCAAGTGTTTCCAGAAACACATCAGATTCATTCATTCTCCTTGAGGTTTGGAAATAAATTTTGGCCACCACCTGTTTCAAAAAAAAAAAAAAAAAAAAAAAAAAAAAAAAAAAAAAGAAAGGAAACATGACTGCTCCTAGGTATGGTGGAGGAGGTTTATGTAGGTGAACATAGCCAGAGGCAGGAATCTGGGAGAGTACAGAGTAGACACGGGCAGACTGAGCTGGGCTGTGTGAGGGGAGAGAGGGGAACCAGGTGCAGCAGCCAGGAGGTCCAAGGGTACAAAGATAGTGGGTAACCAAAATGATTGGATTATATAGAGAAAGGAAACCCAGCCCCCTGGGCTGGAGAAATTTTGGGTAGAGTGTGGGACATACCAGCCATACCCTGTAATAGGGACTTGGCAACCAGCATCTATCTGCTTTATATGTTAAACAGACACCTCAGCCTTTTGTCCTGGGTTTGAAACCTAACAGCAGTGTTCAGTAACCTTTTCTATTGCAGAAATTTTCACAGCCCTCACATTAAGTAATGGAACCCATATGAGGTTGTAACCCGTATAGCTTAAGAAGCTGGGATGTGGATCAGTTTACCTGCCTTTCATCTGAAAGTGTGGAGTGTCTCACCTTCCATCCCTTACCTTCGGGAACTTAGTAAGAGGTTGCTCTTTGCATTAGCAGCTTAGTTCCTTTGCAAGCTGCTGATGAGATCTGTCAGATAAAGGAGCTGTGGCTTAAGCTGCTCTGTTTACTTAAGGTAGGCAGATGGGGGCAAAGCAGAGGGAGTGTTTTTGTCTGTCTGATGATCAGGCTTTAGAGCTCTACCGGTGGATTAAATTAATTCTTGCCGTTGTAACTAATCATTACCAGAAACCCCTGTTTCAGGAATAGTCCCAGGGGAGGGTGCTGATCACCAGAGTAACATTCCCTTCTCAGGATCAGAGTTTTATAGCCCTCAGCCCAGTAAAAGGGTGGGAAAACACGGAAGGAGGGGCTGTGACCATGTTAGTGGGAGACCACATGACTCATAGTGACTGGGTTTTACAATGGGTTAGGAAGATAGTGTTATCTAGACACATGTTCCTGCCTTCTATGTTCATAGTTCTTACTTGTTTCATTTCTACATTACCTTAAGTTACAGGTTTTAATTGTGGGGCAAATTCTAATACAGTGAAATCCAAGCCTTTGTTTTATCGGCTTGTTGAAGTGGCTATTCTCATAGCGGCGAGTCTTTAAGAGAAGAAGAAACTCAAAAGGACTACCAAGCAGTTGCTTAGATTTCCCTAAAACACATGCTCAGAGGTAGTTAATATTCTTACAGCAGCAAACTTAATTTGTGGTTAATTAAAAATGTACAAATGTACATATTTTTAAAAGAATGAATTAGATTCTTGTCATCCCAGAGTTGTTAAGTTTTGAACTGTTGTATCTTTTTATAGGACTTCTTATTTGCAACTATTAACTTGTAACTTTAGAAAATAACACATGGCATGTACTGCATATTTTCACTTAAGATCAAGGATGCTTTCTGTGTTACCACATTTGGTGAAAAGTAACTGCAGATGTAGCTTATGGTGCTTGCTTCTTGCACCCAGTATCCTGGACAACCATAGGTGCACATGGACTGTTGCTTAACCATTACATTCTAACGAGCACAGTAAACGTTCAGGGTTTTTTAAATTTTTTTTTCTTAGTAGGAATAGTGCTACAATGAACATCACCACACCAGTGGTCTCTGAGTTAACATCTGCAGTTTCTGGAAATGTTTTTGACTGTCGTACCAGAGTAAAGGGTGCTGCTGTCATCTCATAGGCAGAGGCCACAGCTGCTTCTGGAGCCACAGAAAGAATGACCTTGACCTTAAATGTATGAGTGTTGGGGGCGAGAAGTACCACCTCAGCCCACCTGTTAAATTGTTAGGTCAAAAATGCCGACGAGCCCGTGCAGTGGTTCAGCAGTGGACATGCTAGCTGTCTGAGCCTAGAACCTGAGTTTCATCCTGAGAGAACCATAAACATTTGGATGCAACTGTTGCCCATCTGTAAGCCCCAGCACTCCTCCGGAAAGCTGCAAGCCAGCCAGACTGGAGTACAAAGCATGGCAGGGACAAGAGGGACCTTACCTCAAAAAAGTGGAAGGAGGGAACCAGCTCCTCTAATCTCTGTACAGCATTGTGGCATATGTGTGCCCATACTCATAAACATCACTACAGCAATAATTTTTTCTAAGATTTATTTATTTATTATGTATACAGTGTTCTGTCTGTCTGTATGCTTGCTGGCCAGAAGAGGGCACCAGATCTCACTACAGATGGCTGTGAGCCACCATGTGGTTGCTGGGAATTGAACTCAGGACCTCTGGAAGAGCATTCAGTGCTCTTAACCTCTGAGCCATCTCTCCAGCCTCCCAGCAATAATTTTTTTAATTAATCGGCATTTTACCTTCAAATGGTCCTGCCAGTTTGCCACCAAAAATGTGGATCAGCCTCATATCCCTTCACTTCACCGATACTTAATTTTATGCATCTTAAAATATTTACAGGCCAGGGGACCAGAGAGATGGCTCAGCAGTTAGAGCTCTGGCTGCTCTTCCAGAGGTCCTGAAATCCATTCCCAGCTACCACGTGGTGGCTCACAACCATCTGTAATACCATCTGGCGCCCTATTTTGGCCTACAAGCATACATGCAGACAGAACACTATATACACAATAAATAAGTAAATCTTTAAAAAGCCATTTGCAGGTCCAGAACAAAAAAAACATGTTATATTAATTGGCTGGGCTAAACATCAGTCGAATTCAATGGTGGCTTGTTTGTTGTTGCTGTTTTTGTTTGTTTTGGTTTTCCAAGAGTGGGTTTCTTTGGGTAGGCCTGGCTGTCCTATCCTGACTCATTCTGTAGACCAGGCTGGCTTCTGCCTTGAAAGTGCATGCGCCACCACTGCCTGGCCTTTTTATTTTATTTTATTTTTGCCAATTGGTCACCTCTTTAGTTCTATTCCCATCACTATTTGTTGCTGACTTTCTCTATCAATGAGACAGAACCTTGTAAACAAAAAATTGTATGAGCAAAACCTGCCATAGGCAACTGGTGAACATTCTGGGTCTGACTACGGGACCAACTTGGCTGTGGGATCCCGGCTCTGGCTGTGATAGCACAGCTCTCTGTATCTCGGGCACTTAATGATTGCTCTGAGCTTTAACACAAACAGCTTAGAAGAATGAAAAGATGTCTATGTTTGGATTGAGAAGAGAGAGCACCTGGGATTGGAATTTGTGGGCTGAGGCTATAGCCCAGTGCTTTGCTTAGTGTATTAGTTGTGTGTGTCTCGTTGTTACTGCAACCAAAACAGGAGGAGGAAGGGAAGGCTTAGGTTGGCTCACTGTTCTGGGAAGACAGTGGCTGGAGCAGGAGGTGGCTGGTCACATAGCATCCACAGTCAGGAAACAGAGGGATGGAAGCTCCTGTGTTGCACTTGTTAGGATCCCAAGTCCACGAAATTGCACTACCCCGTTTAGAATGTGCTTCCCCAATCTATAAACTCTCAGACATGTTTGGAGATTTGGCTCCATGGTGATTATAAATCCCCTCAGGATGACAGTCAAGATCGCCCACCATTAAAAAAAAAAAAAAAATTCCAGGTTTGCATGAGCTAGGCATGAGGTGAATGTCTGTGGTATTGGCGTTCTGAAGGCAGAGGCAGGAGAACCAGAAGTCAAGGGCCTTTCCCACTTCATAGCAAATTTAAGGCTAGTCTAGATATGGAACCCTTGCTCTGTTGGCAGCTGATCACAAGTTTTCTTTTAATAAAGTGAATCTCCTTGTTCCACTGGAAGTCCTGGGGCTTGTAACTGAAGACTCCTTGTGGTGAGTGTGCACTGACTGGCCTGTCTTCTTCCCTTTGTGCCTGCCATCAGAATTGATGTCCATCGGAAGGAGAATACGGGGGCTGCCGAGAAGCCCATTACTATTCTCTCTACTCCTGAAGGTGCCTCTGCAGCTTGTAAGTCGATTCTGGAGATTATGCATAAGGAAGCGCAAGACACCAAACTGTGAGTAATGAGGACTAGCCTGCCAAATCGTAGATCTCTGACACTTTGTTGGGGATTCATGCTATCCTGACGAGCTAGTATTTGCCACTGTTGACGCAGTGTGACACACTAAGTCTCTTACACACCTAGAACCAGTTTCATTCATAGTTGGATATGGAACAAGCAGCAATAATGGGAAGGGAAATGTAACTAGAAGAAGGCAGCCTGGGGGGACACAGCCAACTGAGGGCCAAGAAGTAATTTGGGATTTACCTTAGACTTTTACTGGCAGGCCTTGGGCGTTCTGTTTCTGTCTACATCCAGCTCCTCCATGTACAACAGGGCATTGAGTGTGAAAGCTCCTAATTCTGTGCTCAGGGCAACTGGAGAATGATGTGGGTGTTGAAGGTTGGAACTCTGAGCGTCTGTACTGTCAGAAA
This sequence comes from Chionomys nivalis, assembly GCF_950005125.1. Lineage (NCBI taxonomy): Eukaryota > Metazoa > Chordata > Mammalia > Rodentia > Cricetidae > Chionomys > Chionomys nivalis. The sequence continues at coordinate 148,164,367 of NC_080086.1, read as the reverse complement.
TTAGGTTGGCTTCCGTGCCAACTGATACACTGAACACAGCCCAGAGCAAGGCTCAAGGAGGTGCCCGAGGGCCACATTACCTCCATTTACTCTGTAAATATGCCTGTGTGTTTCAGTGATAGGTGTCTTATAGGGGTACAGTAGCTTTTTAGTATAGACAAAGTAAAGGGAAAGTCCACCATCATGGAGCCCCCAGTGACATTAGAAAAGCATGATGTGTAAGTCAGACTCTGACAGGGTACGGGAAGCAGCTCAGTGGCACAGGGCCTGCTGTGAGACTCTTGAGTGTCAGCTGGGCATCCTGGGGCTTCTCTGACCAGCCAGTCTAGCACATCAGCACGCCCCAGGCTGTCTCAGGAGACTGAAGAGTGATACAGATACTTGACACTTCTACTTCTGGTCAGCATGTGTGCACTCAGGAGCGGATGTACCTCCTTATGTATAGACTCACATACAGCCTAAACACAGAGAGAAAGAGAGCAAACAAGGCTCAGGATGCAGAGTGGAGGCTCCATTTCTGCTGATCGTCTCTTCAGCTGTGACTTCTGTTGAGTTTTTAGTGCTTATTTTTCTCCAGGTGTGTTTTCAGAGGTATCCTAGGATTGTACTGTTTTGATTTGTACATTGCGTTCTGCTCTAACTAAGATTATCCATCATGAGTGTAGACATCCCCTGATGTAAATAGAAGATGAAGCCCTATGTAAATATCTACTGTTGTTTACCTACTGACCTGCATGAGTTGCTGGAAACGGGGCAGCATGGCCTTTCTCACTCAGTAGTTAGGGAGCGAATGTTTAACAAAGAAGAGTGTCTTTTTGTCCAAGAGGAGCTCCTTTCCTGACTTATGACCATTCTCTACTTACAGCACAGAGGAGATCCCCCTGAAGATACTAGCTCACAATAACTTTGTAGGCCGTCTTATTGGTAAAGAAGGAAGAAACCTTAAAAAAATTGAACAAGACACAGACACTAAAATCACAATATCTCCGTAAGTGCCATCTTGTTTGTGAATTAGGGGGCTTTCGGACCCTGTTTTTAAGCTGTGTATCTGGTACACGGTTCCCTGCTTACCATTGTTGCGCTCTGCTTTTGGGCCGAGAGCGAGCCTGTTCTCAGCCTGCCCTGCTTCTAACATCTTGAAGTGTTGCTTGTTCTCAAAGAGGTGGCAAGGCAAGCTTAACCCTTGACATTCATATTTTCTAGCCAGAGTCTTCATGGTATTGTTTGACATTTATTTCCCACTGTGTTACGAATTATCCCACCATTTGCCAGCTTAAGAAAATAATCAATATTGCATGGCTTGTTTTTGTTTGTTTGTTTTCTTTTTTTAAAATTTTATTTTTATTGAGCTCTACGTTTTTCTCTGCTCCCCTTCCTGCCTATCCTCTCCCAAGGTTCCCATGCTCCCAATTTACTCAGGAGATCTTGCCTTTTTCTACTTCCCATGTAGATTAGAACTCTGCATGTCTCTCTTAGGCTCTTCATTGTTGTCTAGGTTCCCTGGGATTGTGGTTTGTAGACTGGTTTTCTTTGTTATATGTTTAAAAACCACCTATGAGTGAGTACATGTGATAATTGTCTTTCTGGGTCTGGGTTACCTCACTCAAAATAATGTTTTCTAGCTTCATCCATTTGCCTGCAAACTTCAAGATGTCATTATTTTTTTCTGCTGTGTAGCACTCCATTGTGTAAATGTACCACATTTCCTTATCCATTCTTCAGTCAAAGGGCATTTAGGTTGTTTCCAGGTTCTGGCTATGACAAACAATGAACATACTTGAGCACATGTCCTTGTGGCACAATTGAGCATCCTTTGATATAGACCCAAAAGTGGTATTGCTGGGTCTTGAGGAGTTGTTTCCTGATTTTCTGAGAAATCACCACACTGACATCCAAAGGGGCTGTACCAGCTTGCACTCCCACCAACAATTGCATGGCTTGTTTATATGGGTTAAGATCCACAAACAGCTCAGGACTGGGACCTGTCTACAGCCTGCTCTTGAATATCCATAGAGGACTGCCCTCTCCCAGAGGGAGTGAACCAAGAAAAGGAAGGTGCTGGAAGCTATAATATCTTTTATGATAAAATCTCAGAATTCACACACTAACTGTTCCTGTGTGGGCTGCATAAGTCAGCCCTATTCTATGTGTGTACAGACTTCAGATTTCTTTACAAGGGGCCTAATCTTAGAGGTGGCCTATCACACCAGGGGTACATGCCTGTTGTGATAAGAGAAAGGATTCCTTTTTCTAGGGTGACGATTCTAGGTTTCTATCATAGGACCCCAGAAGTGGCTGGTGAGCTGAAAATGATAAAATTACAATACGAAGTGCTTGAGAGTGGAGGTTCAGTATGTTTGTGCTTGCATAGTCTAAGGGAATGTCGGCTCCATTATAGGACTCATTTCTTCATTATATGATTTACATTTTATTCACATATGAGGAAAAGGAATAATATCCCGTCTGTCTGCACAAGGTTAGTCTCCACTGTGTTCCTAGCAGTGAAGGTGGATGTTTAACTCTTGATAGTCACGCCCCCCACCTTCTTTGAGTCTACGTACATAGCCCTCTTCCTGTGGTGAATGTTGCTTTTCCTCTCAAGGCTGCTGACTGCTATAGGCTTAGGTGCACCCAGACAGAATTTTTCATGGCTTTGAAGTGTCAGCAGGACCAGAGCTAAGCAAGGAGTTTCTTAATGTTGTCTGTTTAGGGATATAAATAGGGTCAATGTGGACCATTTAAAAATTTTAGTTGGCCGGACAGCAGTGGTGCACACCTTTAATCCCAGCACTTGGGAGGCAGAGAGACAAGCAGATTTACTAGTTAAGGCCATTCTAGTCAGTGTACAGGGTGAGTTCCCGGACAGCCAGGGATATACAGAAAAACCCTATATAAATTAATTAAAAGTAAAAAATTTAGTTAAGATGGATTGACTTGTGCTACTTCCTTCAGACTACTTTAAATTCTGAAAATGTTGGAGAAAACAAAGTTCCGTCACACAAATGCTAGTTTGCTTTGAGAAGTGTTTTCCTTGCTTACTCCAGAAAATGCAGTTGCACAAGATAGCTGGCTCTGCTTAGAACTGGCCAATATAGTAGGAACATCCTGGCAACACTGTCCGCCCCTCCAGTCCTCCACTTCACTGTCAGAGGGTGAGATGAGGGATCAAGAAGTCCTGGGGGGCCGGGCAATGGTGGCACACGCCTTTAATTCCAGCACTCGGGAGGCAGAGGCAGGCGGATCTCTGAGTTCGAGACCAGCCTGGTCTACAAGAGCTAGTTCCAGGACAGGCTCCAAAACCACAGAGAAACCCTGTCTCGAAAAACCAAAAAAAAAAAAAAAAAAAAAAAAAGAAGTCCTGGGGGCTGGACAAATGGCTCAGTGGTTAAGAGCACTGGCTGTTCTTCCAGAGGTCCTGAGTTCAAGTCCCAGCACCCACATGGCAGTTTAGAACTCTGTAACTCCAGTCCCAGGGGATCTGACACACAAAGTTAAATAAATTTTTAAAAATACCTTAAAAATGGAGTAAGCAGTGTTTAAAACATGGATGTAATGAAACCGTCTGCCCAGTCATTTCCTTGAAGGAATGGAAAGAAGCCAGCACAGATCTTGGACCTGGGCCGTGATCTGTCACTTTCTCATGATCCAGGCACTGCCAGCTGGTTTCAGTTGCCATCTGGGGCCAAATGACACTCACCCATCTTCCTCACGTCATTCTTCTTTCTCCTCTTCCACCCACAGGTTGCAGGAACTGACGCTGTACAACCTGGAGCGCACCATTACAGTCAAAGGCAATGTTGAGACGTGCGCCAAGGCCGAGGAGGAGATAATGAAGAAAATCAGGGAGTCTTACGAAAATGACATTGCTTCCATGAATGTTAGTTCTGGTGGAGAGCTGAAAGACGGCTCCCACTGTGTTGATCTGAACTTTCCCTTCTTAGTGAGAAATGGTTTAGATGAGTTGTCCGCACCACCCCAAGTACCCTGGGGAAACACAGAAGCCTGGGCGTTGGGCTTAGCTGTCTCTGTGATTTCTAACAAATCAGATAGCTTTGGAGCCTTGGCTTCCTGATACATGAGGAATGATTAATAGCTGCCTACCAAAGGGTATTTATTACCTCCTTTCCTGTGTTAATTGAGGGACTGTAGTGCAGGAAGGATGTGTGGATTAGAGGCAGGTGAATTAAGTCTGATTCCCTGCCACCTGTTTGTGAGCGGCAGCTTTCTCCTCTCCATCAGACAGCTGCTGTCTACTGGTCTACACGCTTCCTGGGATTACAAGTGCCCTGCATGTAAAGGTGCTGTTAGAAACAGTCTTGAGAGCCAGGCAGTGTGAAGCGAGTCCAGCAGCTTGGAAGGCTGAGGTGGGTGGATTGCAAGGTCTCAGGCTGTGAGTGTGGCGTCTGTGCTGGAATGCATGCCTAGCATGTCTCAGCTCCTCCTCTGGAGAATCATAGAGCAAAGCAGAAACACAGGTTTGAATTTTTCTGTGTTGCCCATATAAGCCTGGGAGATGGGGAATTTCCTGTGGCAAATGTAGCAAAAGCTATGAAAGCAAATTCCTGCCCCTGTTTAATGGAATGGTGCTGACGACGGAACACCTCAAGAGCCCGTCTTTTCAGAAGGTGCTCCTTAAACATGAGGTAAACGATTAAACTTCGGTTGGACCTGTCTTATGGAACAGTAATGTCAAGTGAGGCTGTGACAGTATTTTTTCTAAGAAGAATCTAGAATGCTGGTCATTTTATCCCACATGGTAGCCTGCTATCTGCATGTGATTGCTGCTAGCATTTCATAACTGATCCTCACAGGCCCTGATAACAGGATCAGATACACTTCAGTTCAGTCCTAGTCTCCACCCTTTTCAGTTCTTATAAAATTAGGGCTGGAGAGATGGCTTGGTGCTTAGGAGCTCTTGGCTACTCTTCCAGAGGACCAGGGTTTGATTCCCAGCGCCCACATGGCAACTCACAGTCATCCTTAATTCCAAGTCCACGGATTTGGCACTCTTCTCTGGCCTGTGTGGGTTCTCCATGCACATGGTGCACAGATGTATAAACAACCAAACATCCACACACTTGTATTTAAGGGGGAACAATTAAGCTGAAACAGCATTCCCCTCCTGGTCCTGCATCCATCCAAAGGGTGCTCATTTGTGGTGTGTGCAGTGTGAAGCTGGGTCCTGACTTGAAGGATTCGGCCAGAGGGCAAGGAATGAAGGGCTTTCCCCTCATGTTCTGTGTGCCTGCTGTGATCCCCAAGCACACCTCACGTATTTACCTTTCAGCTGATGGAAGCCCACCGTGTGCAGAGTACCATTCTCTCTGTAGTGCTCTGAGCTGCTGCTCTTGGCCTTGAGACTCCTCAGTGCAGGGCATACCAGCTTCAAATATGCCAAGAGGCACGAACAGCACCTGTAGTCCTGTGGAAACACCTGTTGTATTCAAAAATTGCTTTCTTAGTGTGGCTCACTCCCTTGATTCTTCCGATTGAAAATTAAGACTTTTTTTTCCTTTTCTTTTACCATTGCAGCTTCAAGCACATTTAATCCCTGGATTAAACCTGAATGCCTTGGGTCTGTTCCCACCCACTTCAGGGATGCCACCTCCCACCTCAGGGCCCCCTTCAACTATGACTCCTCCCTACCCACAGTTTGAGGTAAGCTCTCTGACCCTTGCCGTCAGACTATGCCACAATACTGCTACAGTCAGAGCTAAATGGGATAATGTTCATGCCATATTGTGCGTTGTATGATCTATCACCTGCGTGGAGCTCTTGTGTGCTTTGTAGCACTTGCCAATAGAAACTTTTAATTTGACCCCAAAATAATAAACACGAGTTGTTTTGAAGTTTTGGGGGTTGGTAGAATTGTGCAAATGTGTCGATTTAAATAAAAAGTTTTGGTGGATTTTTTTTGGTTTTGTTTTGTCTTTTGGTTCAGTACTGGGGTCGAGGCTGGTTTTCTTAGAAGAGTAGTTCTCAATGGTCCTGATGCTGAAACCCTTTAATACAGTTCCTCATGTTGGTCGTGGTGCTGCAGCCCTTTATTTAATACAGTTCCTCATGTTGGTCCTGATGCTGTAGCCCTTTATTTAATACAGTTCCTCCTGTTGGTCCTGATGCTGCAGCCCTTTATTTAATACAGTTCCTCATGTTGGTCCTGATGCTGCGGCCTTTAATACAGTTCCTCATGTTGGTCCTGATGCTGCGGCCTTTAATACAGTTCCTCATGTTGGTCCTGATGCTGCGGCCTTTAATACAGTTCCTCATGTTGGTCCTGATGCTGCGGCCTTTAATACAGTTCCTCATGTTGGTCCTGATGCTGCGGCCTTTAATACAGTTCCTCATGTTGGTCCTGATGCTGCGGCCTTTAATACAGTTCCTCATGTTGGTCCTGATGCTGCGGCCTTTAATACAGTTCCTCATGTTGGTCCTGATGCTGCGGCCTTTAATACAGTTCCTCATGTTGGTCCTGATGCTGCGGCCTTTAATACAGTTCCTCATGTTGGTCCTGATGCTGCGGCCTTTAATACAGTTCCTCATGTTGGTCCTGATGCTGCGGCCTTTAATACAGTTCCTCATGTTGGTCCTGATGCAGTGGCCTTTTCATACAATTTCTCATGTTGTGGTTAAAAGGACCAGTGTTGGTGCAAAACACCCTAAGACCAAGTTCTCAGCACACAGATTTATTTGCCTGAGAGGGACAAAGGGCAGAGAATAAGACAAAAGACAGGAAAGAAGAGAAAAGGAGCAAGGGGAAAGGAATATTTGCCTCAAGGGACAAAGGACTGCCTCTAGATGGAGAGGAGACAGACCATAGCCCATAGGCAAGTGACAGTTTATGAAGGGGTAAGGGGGAAACCTTTGTTAGGATGAGTTGGTTTGTTTTGATTGAGCATCTTAATTAGGGCAGCCAAAAGGGGGCTTTTGATTGCTGAACTTCAGTACTTTGATAGCTGAACCTTGGAAATCAGCTTCAGGGGGAAAAAGTGGCAAAATAAGGGAATAGACCTTGGTGGCTAGACGTTGGTGGCTAGCTTTCGGAAGGTAATCAGACAGTTTAGCAAGGCAGAGGGAATGGAGAGGGCAATGCCTGCCAGAGCTGTGTTTGTCATGCTCGGGCCTGCTACAGCCCTTCAGTGGTGACAAAATAAACAATTATTTTTGTTTGCTACTTCATAACAAATATAAATATCTGTGTTTTCCAATATTCTTAGCGGACTGCTGTAAAAGGGTCATTCCACCTCCAAAGGAACTGCGAGCTACAGATTGAGAACTGCTGTTTTAGAGTGTTGAAGCAGAGAGGTTTTAGGAGACGTCCATGCTGGACACAGTGCACACCTTTAAGCCCAGCATTCCTGCTGAAGCAGGAGGTTTGTGAGGTTAAGGGCAATCTGTATTCCACAGCAAGACTTTGTCTCACAAAGAAAATTTTTCTCTCATCTTTACCACCTAGAAGGTCTACATAGGCTGAAGTTGCTTTCCTGATCAGTGCATCAAGATAGTTTCCCTCACAGTTCTGTGTTCATGGACAGAACACTGGATAGCTTGTGTTGTATAGAGATCATATAACAAATGCATTTACTTATTGAGACGGGGTTTTTTAAATTTATTTTATGTGCATGAGTATTTTGCTCATATGTATTTCTGTGCACATGTGTGCCTGGTACCCATGCATGTCAGAAGAGAGATGTTAGATCCCCTAGAACTGGAGTTATGAAGGGTTGGGAGCTGCCCTGTGGGTGCTGGGAATTGAACTCAGGTCCTCAGGAAGAGAAAATGCTCTTAACCACTGAGCCTTCTCTCCAGCCCTGACATGGGGATTTGTTTGTCATGTAGCCCAGGCTGACCTCATACTTGCGCTCCTCCCACTCTGCTTCCCCAGTGTTGTGAGCTGTCAGGCTTTTATAGGTCTTACTTTGAAATCTGGGTTTTGAAAACAGCTTTGCAGCCCAGATGTCTATCCGGGAAAGTAGGGTACCACCCAGTGTGCAGTCATTTGTATACAGCATTCTAGGGTCGTCCATGATGAATTTATCTCTCTGTTTGTTTGGCTCTTTTAAACACATGAAATATGTGAACGGTAACTCTATGCACACCCAGAGATGTTGTTCAAGTGGTACGGGTCAAGGATTTAATTGTGTTACTACCCCGAGTAACCACACAAGTAAATTGATATTGGCATTCTTCAGGCAACACCAATACTAGACTGCCGATGCTCTACCAGCTCAGAAATAAGAATTTCCTTTCTGTCCTTGAGCATAGTAGGCTGATAGGTATTGTGGGCTATCTCCCTCTGGTGTTTGTTTCTGCTTTTACATGAGTAAGCCATGGGGAGCAAGCCAGAAAACAGTATTCCTCCGCGACTCTACTCTGCTTAGTCCCTGCCTCTAATCTTTGTCTGTAGCTCACCTGCATATGTAGTTGTTTGCACCTAGAAATTATGTAACAAGTCTGAGGATAGCTTTCACAACAGTAATTAAATAAACCCCTGGATGTGGTAGCATGCACCTATATTCTCAGCTACTTGGGAAGCTGAGAGGCAGGATCACCCTGGGAAACCTAGAGAGCTGTATCTCCAAAACAGTGGACAGAATGGCAGCCAAATATCACGTATGCATAAATTCATTACATGGCACCTGAAGCTTCAGCTCAGATCCAGGTGCTGTGTGAAGTAGATGGCAAGTTTGTGCCCTGAGAGATGTCTTGGTGAAAGAAGTGTGGGGTTGCCCCAGGTCTAGCCTAGCTCCACAGTAAATTGTGCCACTGAAGGTTGGGTTCTGCACTGCCCTTGGTCTGTTTTCTCAATGAAAAATCTGAGCCGACCAGGGTGACACTTGTAATTGCAGCCTCCAGTGGCTGGGGCAGGAGGATTGCTGGGAGTTCTAGGTTATCTTGGGCTGCTTGGTGGGACCAGGCAAGCCCTGGCTACAGAATAAGCCCTCGACTTGAAAGCAGATGTGGGGGTTAGAGACCTTTGTTGAATGAATGATCTCTGAAGACTTTCAGGTCAAATACTTCTTTTCTCTACAGAATTGTATATTGATAGTAGGATGAAGGGCCTAAAATAGAAATTCAAGAGTGCATTTAAATCGGTAATTGTTGTGCTTAGAGTTTTATTTATTTTTTGTCAACCTGACACAAGCTAGGGTCTTTCTGGAAAGAAAGAACTCAACTGAGAAAATGCTTCTATCAGATTCACCTGTAAGCGAATCTGTGTGGCATTCTCGTGATTAATGATTGATGAGGTAGGACCCAGCCCGCCACGAATGGTGCCCTCCAGCCCCCACAGGCGATTCTGAGTTGTATAAAAAACCAAGCTGAATATGGAGTCTTCCTCTTCCTCGTGGTTTGTTGGCACCACCAGGTCACAAGGACAAAGGGAGCAGCGGCAGTGCAGGGCTTTGTACGGCCTGTGAATATGGCAGAGACAGCTTCAGGGAGCAGCTTCAGTGAGACAGCTCGACCTTACTCCAGGTGAGGAGATGAAAAGGGTGCACTCAGTGACTGGAATATCACCTCATCTGCATTTGGTGGCCTGCGCCTATCACAAGGCTGGAGCACATGTCTGTTACATGTGACCGCATAGCCCTGACCTGTATATAGCTAGAGCACCTAATTATGGCCTGTGGCAGCAGAGGGAAGCATTTGCAGAGAACTGTGTCAGAGGTCTGGACTAAGGTAAGTCAGGCATCCAGGCACAGGGACCATCTCCAGATAAGGTCAGACGGAGAGTAGGAAGCCCGTGCTGGGGGAAGGGCATCCTCCTGTCTTGTGTTGAGCTCTGAGAGAGCCATCCAGACATGTTGGACTGCAGCCTTAGTCCAGCAGGGCTCCCCAACAGCTGAGCGAGTCACTGGGAACAAGACAGTAAACACTGTTCCTCCATGGTCTCCACTTCCTGCCTCTAGGTTCCTGCCTCGAGTTCCTGCCCTGACTTCCCTTCGTGATATACTGTGATCAGGATATATAAGCCAAATATGCCTTTTCTTTCTTGTGCTTTTTGGTTATGGCATTTGTTACTGCACTAGAAAGCAAGGTAGGACAGTTTTTAAAATTCTAATGTGTCCAATAGTTTATTATAAACGAACACATTTGTGCTAGGTTTATAGATGATGTATCCCTGATATTTACTTTAAAAAGTGTGCCAATTATACAAAGTAATTGTGCCATATAAGGCCTTATCTAATGGATGGTACTGTTCACCATCCTAAACCAGCTTTCTCTTTGGGTAGGTCCTTATCTTCATTCTGTTGCTCAGGCTCCTGGTTTGTAAACTGAGGTGTGCTGTAAATTAAAGTTTGTCTTTAACTCTTTTGTTGTTGTCTTGTAGGAGGAGGGCGCTTGTTTGTCCTGGCTGCCCAAAAGTAAAATAACCACACAGAAACTATATTAATTAAAACACTGCTTGGTCCATTAGCTCTAGCTTATTGGCTAACTATTATATTAATTTAACCCATTTCTATTAATCTGTATATTGCCATGTGGCAGTGGCTTACTGGCAAAGTCATGTCTGACCCTGGTGGTTCCATGGTATCTCTGTGACTCTGCCTTCTTCCTCCCAGCATTCAGTTCTGTCTTCCCCGCCGACCTAAGTTCTGCCCTGCTATAGGTCCAGAGCAGTTTCTTTATTCATTAACCAATAAAAGCAACACATAGACAGAAGGAGCTCCCACACCATTGTCTCTATAGATCAACCTCTCCCATCACAGATGGTGGACTGGTGGACATTCTCATCATCTGTCTCTTACACATATTCAGATCCTTCCGTAGCAAAAAGCCCTAACATGAACTGTTAGATGATTATTTTTTAATATAGAAATAAGGAGACTGGAGAGCACTGTCTGCTCTTCCAGGGGACCCAAGTTTGGTTTCCAGTCTCACAAGGTGGTTCATATGGATCCATAACCGGTTCCAGGGGAGTGACACCCTCTTTTCTTATCTCCATGGGCACCAGGCACCCATGCAGTGCAAACACTCATACACATAAGGTAAAGAAAAACTTTAAATCTTCTAAAATTTGCAAGTTAGAAGATTGTAACTGCCCTCTATATTTAATCATTTTTTTCTAATTTAATATTGTGGTTTAAGCATCATATTTGGTTTAACAGACCAATGTTTTAGTCATATGAAATCATATTAATAATCTTTATTCTGAAACCCATTGTAAGTATCTAGAGTACAAGCTCACTAGAACCCAGCCAAAAACACAGCAGCTGAGATGTCCGTGATTGGTCCCTGTGGGAATAAGGGCTTCCTTTGCCTGCCTGTCCTAAGCCACATTAAATCTTAAAGGTGGCTTGCACAATTAGTTTTAAGAATGGGAGGCTGAAGGTGCTTACTTACTCTGCTAAGCATGAGCCAAATAAGTGCACAGATGACCACAGGATGAACACCTTTGCTTCTATTGAGGTACTTGCACTCAGTCGGATTAGATGAAGGTTACAGCTCAGAGGTTGGGTACCCAGAAACTACTCAAGTAAGGCAGCTATTGCTACCGGGTAAGAACTGAGGACACCCAAGGGCCAGGTGCAAGGACAGGCAGAGGAAGCACTTGTTCCCCAGGGACTAACCGTGGATATGTCAGCCACTCATGTCCTTTGCAGGACGCTGGTGAGCTTTTCCTCTGTGTGCACTGAGGAGACGGATGTCTCAGTGGATGCGGACATTTCTACAAGTTGTAGGAGATGCTGCTAAAATGTTAAAGGTGAAAGAGCAGAAGCTGCTGTGGTCTGGCAGATCCGCCTGCTGAGTCAGTCCGTCTGTCGCCAAGAGACGTTTCTGTAGCGAGATTCACTTGAACTTCATCTTTCTGTTGGTACCAGTCCCCTGAGAGTGTCAGGAGTTAGCCGTTGGCCTGAGAAGCAGAAAGGAGGCATATTATTTCCTTTCTATCATTTCTCTCCAAAATGAAAAAAAAGCTTTAGTGGGTTACAAATGTGTTCTTAAAATTACCCTTTCAAGCTAGATATAGTGGCACACGCCTTTAATCCCAGCACTGGGAAACAGGCAGGTGGATCTCTTGAGTTCAAAGCCATTTTAGTCTATGTGTGAGTTTCAAGACAGCCAGAACCACATATAGGCCTTGTCTTTAAAGGAAAAAAAGGGCAGAGTTTAAAACATATGATTTACTTATTTTTCTTAAAATTCCTTTAGACACTGGACTCACAAGGTAGCTTCATAGGTATTTAGATTTGGAGATAGCCTAACACAGATAAAGCGAGGCCATAATACTCAGACTCTAGGAAGGGAGTGTAGCTTAGTTTTTGCTTTGATTATTCTCATTGGAGATATATTTTAAAAACATTGGTTTTAGGGGCCTGGAGAGATGACTCAGTGGTTAAGGGTACTCTTCCAGAGGACCCAGGTTCAATTCCCAGGTCATGATTGCCCATGACTGCAGTTCCAGGGTTTCTGACACAATTCTTCTGGCTTCCACGGGCACCAGGCATGCATATGGTCCACAAATATACATACAAGCAAAACACACACACACCTAAAATAAAATGGTCAAAAAGAAATGAGAAACCTTGGTTTTATCAGTCGTGTTGAAGTCCGCAGGAAATATAAACTGGAGCTCAGGGTGAGGGTCGTCTCCTATTGTGTTCCCTTCATTTCTCTAGTCTTCCTTTCTGAGCTGCTTTATGCTCTCTTCTGTCTTGGTCCCCTCCTCACTCATCCATTGTGGTCTCCCTGTCTGAGGAGAAGCTAGTTTTCCTGTGGCTACACTGTAATTACCCCAGGGAAGGGCTCTGCGCCATTTTGGAACCTCCTCAGGTGACTTCAGCTGTGGTGGCACTGGCGGCAGCCGCCTGGGTTGTAACCAGGTGGAGACCTGTGCCCTACTTTCATGAATCGAATCTCAGTGGGAGAGGGCAGAGCTTGCAGACCGGGCTTTGTAAAAGCAGATGGGAGCGTGTCGCTGCTCACTCATTGTTGACCTGCTCACAGGAATGTTTACTAGGCAGTAGAGGGAATGTACCTGCTGGTGGAAAGAGCATGGCCCCTCCCCCCATGTGTTCCACTTTTTAGCCCGTTCTGTGTTTTATTTTAGGGAACAGTTTAAAAACCAACAAAAGATACCCTAACCCTTTTATCTTTGGAGCATCTGCCATTCAAACTCTAGGCACCAGTCAAGCCAAAGCCCGCCTGGGAGGCTGCCACGCGTCTGCTCTCGCTCTTCTCTATCTATTTTGGTGTGCTGTGTAGATCACGATTGTGCTTGTCTGTGTGTTACGGGGGTGCAGGGTAGCTGACATGTTTTCCTTCTTCATGAGAAGAGACCAAAGTCCAGCCAAAAAATGCTGACAATACCTCGAAGGGCAGCACCTGAATCACAAGTTGAGTATTTAACTTTTGACTGGCACCATATTAGCTGGAAAATAACACCCAGCCTTGTCTAGCTGCGAGGGAGGCTGGGAGACAAGCTCTCTGGAGCAGAAGTGTATCCAGTGCATCCAATCAACACGGATAGGAAAGTGGATGTTGGAGCAGACATTCATGGACTTCTCATTTTTACATCTTAACGGAAACTCCAGAACCCGGAGGAAGAAAGCCAGCATTTTTTTTTTCCCAGAGAGAAAGGGAGACTCTAACCTTAAACTTCAGGGAGGAAGTTTCATGTTGCACTCTCTGTGCCTGTGTTTATTTTTACTGACACAGCACAAGATAGGTGTTGAGAACTCCTGTGTGTCTGTAGAAACCATTTAGGATAAACTATTCTTTTATGTTCTCCATGCAAATCAATGATGTGTTAATCCCCAGTCACGGTTTTAATTAACCCTCATTGACCGCTGCCAAAAGTATTTATTGAGGAGAGCAAGAAAGAGACTTCTTTTGTACAGCTTTTTATTTTTATTTATTTATTTTTGTTTTTTGTTTTTTCGAGACAGGGTTTCTCTGTAGCTTTGGTTGTACAGCTTTTTAAAAATTGTTATTGTTCTAGCTTATTAATTACTCTCTAGCTTATCAGAAAGGTATCTATAGAAATCTTGAAGGTGGGAGTGGCGTATGTAACTGTGCTTCCTATTATTTGTAACTGGTTGGTGGACAGTACTTTGAGAAATATATTTTTAATTTTATTCTTAAAATTATTTTATGTGTGTATGGGAGTTTGGCCTGTACACCACATGTGTGCAGTGTCTGAGAAGGCCAGAAGACATTGGAGCCCTTGGAACTATAGTTAGAGAAGATCATGAGACAACATGTGGACTCAAACTCAGGTCCTATGGGAACGCAGCTAATGCTCCCAACTGCGAAGCCATCTCTCCAACCTTGAAAATATCTTTTTTTTGGGGGGGGGGGGGCTCGAGACAGGTTTCTCTGTAGCTTTGGAGCCTGCCCTGGAACTAGCTCTTGTAGACCAGGCTGTCCTCAAACTCACAGAGATCTGCCTTCCTCTGTATCCCGAGTGCTGGGATTAAAGGCATGTGCCACCACCGCCTGGCCGAAAATATCATTTTTAAAGAAAGAGCAATAGGGCAATTTGCCAAAGCCTTACCAGTTTCTTTCCCTTTTGAGTCAAGGTAGAACTAATGTTGCCAAGGATGACCATGAACTCCTGGTCCCCAGTGTCTTCCTCTGAAGCATGGATCCCAGGTGTGCAGCACCGTGTCTAGTTATCTGGAGTCAGGCCTATGTACATGCTAAGCAGGTATTCTACCCACTGAGCCACACTTCCAACCCTCCACATTCTCTTGTCTGATCCTCTTTTTTAATTTCAAATTTTATTTATTTTTATTTTATGTATGAGTGCTCTCTGTGTGTGCCTTCCAGAAGAGGAGGCATCAGGTCCTATTATAGAGGTTGTAAAGTGGTGAGCCACTATGTGGGTGCTGGGAATTGAACTCAGGTCCTCTGGATGAGCAACCAGTGCTCTTAACCACTGAGCCATTTCTCCAGCCCATTCCTTTTGTTTTTACCTTGCTGAAGAGTGTGCTGTTGTGGGCCTGTGGTGTTACTTTTAAAAACTGGGTGTGAGCTCTGGGAATGGTTACATTCTGCCATATTCAGGTGACCACACTTGTGATGAGAAGCTTTCTGTCCCTGGCTGGGGAGGCCACTCAGTGGGACAGCTCTTTACTGTGCAGAGCTCTGGGTTTGATGCCCAGTCCCAAAAGGAAAAATCTTGCTAATAGCAACTATCTCAGAAAATTCCAATTACTTATTAAAGTCATCTTAATCTTTGATATCCTGTGGGGTAAGAGTAAATCTATGCTTTCACTTGAAGTGCATATTGCTCACTAAGAGGAGGAGTTTCAGTGTGTTTGTGTATACATACACACATGTTGGTGTGTGTGTGTGTGCATGTGTGTTTGAGTTGTGCACATGCATCAGTGTGCATGTGGAGGCCAGAGGTCGATAATCATGCATCTTCTTCCTCTGTTGCGAGTCTGTGTGCAGTGTGTTTGTGTTTATATCTTTGTGTGTCTCCGAGTATGTGTGTAGTGAGTGTTTGTTTTTATGTCTTTTTGTATGTTGTGTGAGTCTGTGTATGGTGTGTTTGTGAGTCTGTATGGTGTGTGTGTACGCATACAGGCACGCACATGTGCATAGCATGTGCGCCACAGCATCTGGGGTCAGTCTTAGGCTCCCACCTCTTTGGAGACATCATTCTTGAATGGCTGCACTTTGAGCCTTCAACTTATTCTTAGAGTAAACTTCTCTCACTGAGTCTGGTGCTCATTGACTTGGCTGGGCTGGTGGCCAGTGAGCTGCAGGGATCCATCTGTGTAGAAGCATGCCATTGTGCTGGGTGTTTCCTTAAGCACAAGGGATCCAAACTCAAGTTTGTAACTTTACTGACTTAACTTTAACTTAACACATCTACCCAGCCCTTAGAAGGTTTTGGGCTGCCGCCACCACCGCCAAGACATTTTATGGACTTTTAAAATTGTCTTCGTTATGCAGATTTACTCATTTCTGCTTTGTAACATGAGGAGAATGCTGTCTGTTGATAACCTTCTTGCCTCTTTTCATTCCAGAACTCTGCCCAGTCATCCCTCCTCACTATCTCCCCACTCACTCATCGCCCCCACCCACTTATCCCCCATTCACCCGTCCCCCACTCAGTTGTCCTTCACTCACCCGTCCCCCACCCACTCATCCCCCACTCACCCTTCCGAAGTAGCTTTTCTCCTAGAACCTGTGAGGTTGATTTCTCCAGATGGCCAAAGTGCTGTATCTTCCAACAGATTTCAGAAAGTCTCTAGTTCCTGCCTGGCAGCTGGTTCAGTCAGTACTTAATTTGCAAGCCCCTCGTTTATAAATGACAGGAAATGCTCCTTTCAGAAATGCCCAAACAGTAGGGAAGGGAGAGTTGGCAGCCAGTGAGCCAGGCATGAGCTGGAGCTGTCTTAGCTGGCTGTGCTGGCTGCTTGCGGTTGGGTTGGCAGGAATAAACCTGTGGGCTCTTGTCTTTACACTTCTGATATCTTCTTTACACTCTTCTCTGATGCTGCCAAGATGACCATGAAGTGGTTAGCGTCCTGGTATGATGGGGGCAAGGAAGATGGTCTCAGCAGAGGCACCCTCCATACGACTGAGTTGCTGGCCTAGTCTTGGTCAGATAGTTCCACATCGGTGCAGCAAACATTCCTAGGAAAATAAACTCTGCACCATGTGGAGCCTTGGTTTACTTCCTTTATTTAAAAAAAAAAAAAAAAAAAAAAAAAAAAACCTTCAGTATTTTGTTCAGGTCATAGAGTTGAGTAAACTTGGTTCCAGTTCCAGACCCAAATCTACTTAAAAACAACCCCTCCTTCCCCCAAGCACCTATCCTTCATGCCAAAGGAAAACACTGGCATGCTGCCAGGTTCCTGGAGGCTGCTCTCTAGGCTGCCAGGCACGTCTCCACGCCTTTGTGATGCTGAGATTCTGTTCCCTGCAAAGTAAATACACTTAACCTCACTGTTCGATAGCGGGTGATTAGGGATTATTCGCTGGCAGACTTGGCCAGTTACGCAAGCTTTTGGCCTCGCAGCTTTGCTCTTGTTATTTCAAGACACAGCACAGTGCTTGCCAAGAGTCCGAAGGAAGCTTTGCCATAGGCATCTGGCAGCAGTCCACTGGGAAGCAGCTTGCGTCCTGTTACTAGCCTTCTCCCTCAAAGAGTGTGTTCAGGAAAGGGTCTCCTGTGTGTTTAGGACCCTGAACTGAAACCCAAGGATTTTGTCAGAAGGAAGCGTTGTGTTGAGCGGGGTCTCTTCAAATCTCAGAGGCTAATTAAAGCTGTAGGTAGAAGAGGCTTTTTTCTCCTATCTGCTTAGATCTGCTATTCAAAATGAAACTGTGTGCTTATCTGGGACAGATCCTGAGAACATGGCTTCTCATGCTGAATTCCATACGAGAACACGCTGTACCAGACAGTCAAGTGGACAGATGTTTCCATGAGCTGCCTGTGTCTTCAGAGGAAAATTCCCTTGTGAAATAATTTATGGCCAGCAAGATGGCTGGTGGAAATGGAACTGGAGCCAGGGAGCTGGGTGGTGACGAGCCACTTGAGTTGCTGTCGCCAGCAGTGCATGCTGACCATTGGGCGGTCCCCAGGCTGCTGCTTTCAGCTCCTCACAGGACGTTGAGACCATCGCAGACCCCTCATGGGTCACACTTGCCGCTGTTGTACTGTGGGGTCATGGTCATTTCAGCTGTTTCCTAACAGTTCCTTTTCCAGAGCTGGGCTGGGGACTTCAAGAGACAGTTCTGTGAGATCTTCTTACCAAGTCATCTAGGTTTAAATTTCCTTCTGCAGATAGCTTCTTCTACCTCTAGAGATGTGACCCTATAGCATTTTCTTGAAAACTCAAATGCATACTCCACTTTAGTGACGTATGTTTTCCTTCGGAATTTGTTGTTGTTGTGTGTGTATGGTGCTCACAGAGGTCAACGAAGACAGTGGATCTCTTGGAACTGGAGTTAGAGATGATTGTTAGCCATGTGGGTGCTGGGACTTGAACCTGGGTCCTCTGGAAGAGCAGCCAGTGCGCTTAAAGGTTGAGCTGTGGCTTTAGCCCCCACTATATGTTTTTGTTTTTTTTAAAAAAACAAATTTCCTAAGTGCAACAAGCTCCAGAACAGTATTTTATCCTAATTACATGTGGCAGAGGTGTTAGGCAGGGAATTGAGATGTTTACGTAGGAATAGGAATGTGTCACATAATCTCAGCCCCAAGCAGCAGCTTCCTCAGGCCTGATCTTCCTCCTCATTGCAGCTTCTTGGATTCTTTCTGACATCTTCATGGCCCAACATAGCACCTGCGGCCCCTTCCCCAAGACGCTTTTGATGGCTGTCTTACTTAGGGTTTTAGTTGCTGTGAAGAGACACCATGACCACAGCAACTCTTACAGAAGAAAACATTTAATTGGGACTGGTTTACAGGTTCAGAGGTTTAGGTCATTATCATCATGTTGGGAAGCATGGTGGCGAGCAGGCGGACATGGTGCTGGAGAGGTAGCTAAGAGTTCTAAGTCTGGATTGGCAGGCAGCAGGAAGAGAAAGTGCTTGGCTTGGGCTTCTGAAACCTCAGAACCTACCCATAATGACACACTTTGTCCCACAAGACCACACCTTCTAATAGTGCTGCTCCCCGTGAGCCTTTGGGGGGCTATTTTCATTCAAACCAACACATTGGCTAATGTTAAAATCTTCCTGAACACACTTCCTGTTGTTAAAAGGTAAGCAGAGAATGAGGCGCTTGAGCAGGATGCAGCTCATTAGAACTCCCACTCCATGCTGGTACTGCCCATTGAAAAGCCCTGTGAGGAGGAACTCAGTCACTGAGCTGTCTGAGTGACCATGTCCTTCAGCCCTGCTGTAATGACTGAGGGAGGAGCCTGGAAAGGGCACAGTGACCAGTGTGAGGCAGGGAGAGTGAAGGGTGCAGATAAGTCCATTTGCGCATAACCTTTCAGAACTTTCAGAATGGTTTCTGATTGTATGTAAGATGCCAAGGGAGAGCGTGGGAGGAAGTAGCTACAGTGTAGAAAGACAATGGTAGCCGGGCGGTGGTGGCGCGTGCCTTTAATCCCAGCACTCGGGAGGCAGAGGCAGGCGGATCTCTGTGAGTTCGAGACCAGCCTGGTCTACAAGAGCTAGTTCCAGGACAGGCTCCAAAACCACAAAGAAACCCTGTCTCGAAAAAAAACAAAAAAACAAAGACAATGGTATTTGGTAAGGTTTGTACATATGGAGAAGTTTTTCCCTTAGTTCTTTACTCTCTGTGTTTAAGAAATGAAAACCTGGGGCTGTGGATTTAGCTCAATAGAATACTTGCCCAGCAAGCACAAGGTCTTGGATTTGGTCCTTAGCTCTGGAAAGGCAGGCAGGCAGGCAGGCAGGCTGGCTGGCTGGCTGGCTAGTGGTCTGCCTAAAGTCTGGAGTTTGTATCCTTTGCTGCTGTCTAGTTTGTGATGTGTAGTCTGAAGCAACCTTGGATCTAGGCTCTATGATCTAAATACATAATAGAAAGAAGGCAAAGCATCTATAATTTGGTGATGTTTTGAAATTTAAGAAACCCGTGTAGACAAAAGTGAGATTTTTAGACCAGTGTGACTTGGTAGGTGAACCCTGCTTGACTCATTGTGGATTCCCAATGACCTTCCTAGTATTCCTGCTGGGACAAGAAGGTGCTCATCCCAGAGGTGAGGGTGCCAGTGATTTATTTTATAGCAAATAAGCATTCATGCCCTGACTTTCTTCTCTTACAGCAGTCGGAAACGGAGACTGTGCACCTGTTTATTCCCGCTCTGTCAGTTGGCGCCATCATTGGCAAGCAGGGCCAGCACATCAAACAGCTTTCTCGTTTTGCAGGAGCTTCGATTAAGGTACTGTTCTGAAACCATGGCTCTTCTGTTATCTAAGAAAGTGAAAGTGGCGGGCTGAATTCAGGTTAGATAACCATAGGACAGGAACCCTACAACCGTGGTTTAATTGTGGTTAGATAGTCTCTCTCTAGAAAAATCAGTCTGTGGAGAAGCACAATTGCACAATATCTCCATGCCTCTGAGATCTTGACTTACAACTTCCTCTGGCTCATCTCCACAGTAGTGTTCTTAAAAGCCACATCTGTTACCCGGCCTTTGAGGACAGGAGGACGTAGTGAAGTCTGTCTATAAGGGAGTTGCCTGTTGGTTGCTATGGGATATTTTTGCCTATATTACATTCTCAGCACTTGGCCAGGCAAAGCTGAAGGGGCAGCAAGGAAATGGAGTTTTGTCAGTAAAGCATTTACTGTGTAGATGTGGGACCACTAGTGTCTATCCTGAGAAATCATTGTGTGCTCTGCAGGCTCTGCATTTCCTGGTACTGAAGCAATTCAGAATTAGACATATACATCTGTGCATGAGTACATGTATATACGTATATACGTGCAGGCCGCAGGTTAATGTCTACTGTCTCTTCAGTCACACCTACCTTATTTTCTGGGTAGGGTGCCACTGACCAGCTTACTAACTCAGTGGGCTACCTGGCCAGTGAGTTTTCAGGAATCCTCCTGTCCTTGCCTTTTCAGCTTGGGATTGTTTTTATGGGTGCTGGGGATCCAAACGTCCTTTCAACTGAGGCGTGTCCCCAACCTTGGGTTGTTGCTTTAAGATGAAGGTCGCCATGTTGTAGGAAGGCTGCTTGTTCATTTCCCGGCTGCCCAGACTCCCAAAATAATCACAAAGAAACTATAATAATTAAATCACTTCTTGGCCTATTAGCTTTAGCTTCTTATTGGCTAGCTCTTACATATTAATTTAACCCATTTTTACTAATCTGTATATCACCACATAGCAGTGGCTTTTGGACAAAGTTTTGGCATGTCTTGTCTCTGGTGGTGGCTCCATGGCTTCTCTCTGTCTCTGCCTTCTGCTATAGGCTCAAAGCAGTTTCTTTATTAACCGATAGTATTCACAGCATACAGAGGGGAATCCCACATCACCTCCCCTTTTCTGTTTAAATAAAAAGGAAGATTTTGACTTTAACATAGTAAATTTACATATAACAAAACAGGAATCAAGCAAGAATTACAGTTAGAATATTTGTATCTACTTTATCTTTTATCATAACTAAGGAAAACTATAACTATATATTTTCAACTCCATCAAAAACTCCAGAAGGATATAATATTACCTAAGTAAACAGGAAGTGCATTGTAAGCAACTTCCAAAACTCTAGAATTGACAGAGACAGCTCGCTGCCTGGACAGTCACCCAGTGTTCTTCTGTACTTTTGGAGCATCCATCTTCAGCCTACAGGCACTCAGTATCTGGCAGACTTTTCCATGAAGCAAGAAATTTCAAAGACAGTTCTGCCTATATTGGCAGTTTGTTAGTCACTTTCTTCTATGTCCTGCATAATGTCTGGCAGAATCTTTCATAAAGTAGGAACCCTGAAGGATCATCTCACCTTTAGGCAAGTTCATCAGTCATTTCTCTGTGGGTCCTGCATGTCCAGTTCACACAGCATACCATCAAGCAGTTCAAGCAAGAGCAGTTTCTTGCTCAAATGGCTAACAAACTCAATGAGGAGCCTCTTCGATGCCCATTCTCCTCTTGAAGTAGATTGGTGCTGCCAGGAGCAAATGTGTCATGAAAAGTCTTAAGTTCTTAAAACATTTTAAACGCCATATTCTGAAGGTCTCTGAAAGATTTGAAGAACAGCCATCTAACTGAAATGTCTCTGTATATCTAGAAAACCTAACAAACATGACTACAAGCTTGACTATTATGAATGACTATCTATTAACCTATATTTCTTAATTATACATGACTTTTTGTTTTGGTTTTTCGAGACAGGGTTTCTCTGTGGCTTTGGAACCTGTCCTGGAACTAACTCTGTAGACCAGGCTGGTCTCGAACTCACAGAGATCCACCTGCCTCTGCCTCCCGAGTGTATACATGACATTTTTAAGTGAACTGCACAATCACAATATCTTAATCAAGAGCAGAAATATACATCAATAGACCAAGATCCACACCAAATGTGTAGCAATTGTCAGGGTCTCTCAGTTGAATCTAGAATTTATCAGTAAGACTATTTTGCTCCCTGGTTTGGGGGAACCCGTCATTGACTCCGTCCTGGAATTAGAGGTGGGGATCCACACCACAGTCCTTACCACTATACAACACAAGCATCTCCTCAGCCCAGATTTCTTTAAACTCTTGCGGGGACACTAAATCATTCCTTGGGCTCTAGGCGTGCTGGCTCCTCCCCCTAACATTTTCACTGTTTCCCCAGCCTGAGCTTTTGTGAGTTCGTACACTCCATGAAAACAGAAGTCTGAGTTTGCCAGGATCCTGCTCAGTTAATATTAAAACAGTATACCTTAAGAAATCTATAGTTTCCTCCCTCCCGCCATTTAAGTCCGAGAGGCACAGCTGCCTGAACAGCATTGCCTTTTCCTCTGAAAGCCAAGGAGATGCCGTGGATGTGGTAGCCTCACAACTTAGGAGTCCAGAGCTCTTAACATTTTACCACACTTCAGGTACATGTAGTTGCTACCGGAAGCCAAGCAGTGGACACAGCCAGCTCTCTCAAGGCTGTTAACTCTACAGTTATGGTCAGGTTCCTTCATGTCCTCAGCCTTCAGTGTTACCTCCCTCTGAAAAGTGATCATTCTTCAGCTAAATGTGGTGTGGGTTGGCTCAGTGATGGTCCATGCAGTTTACATTAGAGTCAGGCACCTTGTAAATACTCAGTAAATAGTGTGCTCTCTCTGACTGGCCCATATTAATCACAGCCTCTCCATAATTCCTTTCCAGAAGGCATTTAATTCCACAGCTCAGTCAGTCATGTGCAGATGTCAAGCTGGTTGGCCTAAGGTTTGTCAGTGACACCAGAAAGTATCATAACTGGCTGGTGATGGGTCTGTTACAGATCGCTCCAGCCGAAGCACCGGATGCTAAAGTGAGGATGGTGATTATCACTGGACCACCAGAAGCTCAGTTCAAGGTATGTGCAGTGGAGGGTACAGGTAACCAGAGGGAGCAAGATGGCTGCTGCTTCAGTGGAAATTCTAAAGAGCAGAGTGGAGCCATGCCACAATTAGGTCATAAACATAAGCCAAGAACCTTTAGTTCTGTGTGGTGTTGGTTTCCTGTCACCATTGACATGATGAAATCTTAACACTGACACACACACCTGCCTGCTAATGACCCTTGTAAACCTGTCCTCAATGTCTCCTTCTGTCTTGGAGATGCTCTAACCTTTACAGTGGCCCCTTTTCTCTTACCCTTCACTGTTCTAGGATTTTTGTTAGAAAGGCTGGACCTAGAGTGGCACATGACCTGGCTTGAACTGCTGCATGTTTATTGGTACCTGGGGTCTTTGGAGCTGAAAAATCTCCTTGTGTTTCTGAGGTGGTGGAGACAGCGTGACAGCTAGATCCTCATTTCAAATCCTAGTTTAGCCATGTGTGACCTTAAACAAGTTACCACTGGGCAGTGGTGGCACACGCCTTTAATCCTAGCACTCGGGAGGCAGAGGTAGGCGGAACTCTGTGAGTTCGAAGTCCAGCCTGGTCTACAAGAGCTAGTTCCAGGACAGGCTCCAAAGCTACAGAGAAACCCTGTCTCCAAAAAAAAAAAAAAACCAACCCCCTCCCCCCAAAAAAACCAAACAAAAAACAAAACAACAACAACAACAAAAAAACAAGTTACGGTTCTCCCCAGTTCCTCTATAGAATGGACAGAAGTACTTCTATCCTAGCTGTAAGGTATAAGCAACATATATAGTGCTTAGAATAGTGTCTGAAATACTAGCACACTCTCACATGCTGCGCCTGGTGATGGCCAACTCTGAGCCAGTCAGTGAAGCCACTACAGCCACAGGTGCCTTCATTCCGGTGAATGGTTAGTGTGGGACATCTTGTCTCAGGCAACTGCTGAATTCTGTTCATAAATTCAATACCTACATCTTTTTTTAAAGTTAATTTGTTTGTTGTTTATGGGAGGAACATACACATCATGACATGCATATAAAGGGCAGAGGACAACTTGTGTGGGTCCTGGGGATTGAATTAGGCTGTTGGGCTCAGTGGCAAGTACTTCACCTGCTGAGCCACCTCAGCAGCCCAACCCCTGTATCTCGGTCCTGTGTCCACTGACAGCATTCACTGTCAGCCTCAGTCTGCTATCTGTGCACACACCAAAGTTCACTTCATTGTCCCTAGCTGGGAAGGAAAGTACTAACCCAGAGTCTTGCTATGCAAGTGCTCTGCCTTGACCTATGCCCCAGACCCTCTTTCTTGTTTTGTTTTAGCCATCAATTAAAGAATTGAGTCATTGAAAATCAGGAGCTGCTTTCACATCTTTTGCAGAGAGAATAGCACACACAAATGCTTTGATATGTTGAATAGTCACTGCCTAGGCATCAAGTCTGCCCCTCCCAGCAGCCTCATGGTCCATCAGTTCATGCCATACATTGTTATAAACTGGGCCATGAGTGTGACAGCGCAGGTGAGAAACCATAGATCTGATACTCATCACATATGCATACACATATGGTACAAACATGCAGACAAACCACTCATACACATAAAATAAATTTAAATTTTTTATAGATTTTATTCATTTTATGTATGCAGGTGTTTGCCTGCAAGTATGTCTGTGTATCAGGTACATGTCCATAGAGACCAGGAAAGGGCATCAGATCCCTGGAACTGTAGTTACAGAGGTTGTTAGTTATCATGTGGGTGCTGGGAATTGAACCTGAGTCCTCTGGAAGAGCACCCAGTTCCCTTAACTGCTGAGCTATCTCTCCAGCCCCAAAAATTTAAAAAAAAAAAAAAGAATGAAATGGAGAATGGAGGTGAATTTTGTCTTTTCTCTAATCCCCTCAAGTGAGCTTAGCATCCCCATATCCATGAACACATGACTATTTGGGCTGTTATGGTTTATCTTATGAACTTGGCCTAACTTCACAACTTTGACTTCTTTCTCCTTTGAAATGTATGAAAACAAATTAACGGTTACACAAGAGGTTCCTTACATACAGCATCTAGTTGTACACAGGGCATGTTAGTGAAGTACCAGAAATGTCCATTAACTTGATTTCTGCAGCCTTTTTAGGGGGAAGGGAGGAAGAGGAAGATAGGCTCTCACTCCAGCCCAGGCTGGCCTCAGATTGCAACAATCTCCTCTTCAGCCTCTCAAGTGCAGGGACCACATACCAAACCTGTTGTGGCCAGTCTTTTAGCCTCCATAAAGCTGAAGTCACCTGAATAAGAGAGCTGTCTGGCTGGTGTCTGTCCTGTTTAGACAGCGCTTGGTTCCTTTTGGGCCTGGCATCCCTGGCTGTGTAGTTCTTCCCTAGTTTCTTTTGCTCAAGAAAAATGGAATCTGTCTCTTACTGCCAGAGGAGAGGCTTTAGGAGTGGGAATGGCCATTTCCCATAAAATCATTTTTAATTAGTCCTACTACTAATTGCCTTTATTGTCAGCAGAATATGGCTTATTCTTTGTGTTGGTGTGCAGAGTGGGTCTCTCGATGACACTGGTACAAAGGCATCATTGTACTTTGCTCCCTGGTGCATCCTCCTCCTGTCAGTAACTCATTTGCCTTGCCTGGGAAGCACAGATACTGTCAACCCTCTCTGGGGCTCCTCACTGCTGTCTCTTACACTGTTGTCAGTCTTCATCCCAGATGTACCGCTGCAATGGTGTATATTCCAGGCTCATTTAGGCTGTCTTCAAAGTTAACTGGCCTTTTCTTTCAAGTATGAATGACACTGATAGACTGTATTGTCATCTGTAGGCTCAGGGAAGAATTTACGGAAAAATTAAAGAAGAAAACTTCGTTAGTCCTAAAGAAGAGGTGAAACTTGAAGCTCACATCAGAGTGCCCTCCTTTGCTGCTGGCAGAGTTATTGGGAAAGGAGGCAAAACGGCAAGTACCTCCGCAGGAGCTGCACCATGCAGGAGGAGCTGCACCATGCAGGAGGAGCTGCACCATGCAGGAGGAGCTGCACCATGCAGGAGGAGCTGCAGGGACCAAGCTGCTCCCTGGAGCTTAGGCTACTTTATACAAAGCAGAGCCATGTTGGCCAGGGTTTGGAGAAGCTCCCTTGTGATTGGAGCCTGCTAGTGAGACTTCTGCATATTTCAGACCAGGGACTTGTAAGGGGCATCCAGCATTATCTGACACATATAACCTGGACTTTTTTTTTCTATAAACCAAAGGAGACAGCTGAAGTTTTACAGATCTCACACTGCAAAAAGTAGTTTGCAGTCATTCTCAATGAAGTTATTTCCAGATTTCTACCTTTGAAGTAACAGAACAGCCGGGCGGTGGTAGCGCACGCCTTTAATCCCAGCACTTGGGAGGCAGAGGCAGGCGGATCTCTGTGAGTTCGAGACCAGCCTGGTCTACAAGAGCTAGTTCCATGACAGGCTCCAAAGCTACAGAGAAACCCTGTCTCGAAGAACCAAAAAAAAAAAAAAAAAGTGGGAGCTGCAGCTTAGAGAACTGTTAGGGATGAAATGAACTCTGTAGTTGGCAAAAATTAATTGCTTGGAAATAGGCTTTGAATGCTTAGTAATGTGATTTTTATCTGTTTTAGGTGAATGAACTCCAGAATTTATCAAGTGCTGAAGTTGTTGTCCCCCGTGACCAGACACCTGACGAGAATAACCAAGTTGTTGTCAAAATAACTGGCCATTTCTATGCTTGCCAGGCAAGTTGCTTCTAAAATGGCAGGTTCTTAAGCTGTCATAGGGGCTCCCATTCCATATACACACACACACACACACACACACACACACACACACACACACACACACACACATGTATGTATGTGGACCTCTTGGGTGTTTAGGGTTCAAGATATTGGGTGGGGGTGCCAAAGTTACCCGTGTAGCTTTGGACTCCTAGGCTTCAGAGGCCCCCACACCTCAGCTTCTGCCCCATGCACCCTAGTGCCTGGCTGTGCTTGGCTATCTAGTTGTCCTTTCAGCCAGCATACTGGTAAGTATTTCAACTTGATGCTTTGAACTAGAGTAACCCTGGACTCCGCAGGTTCTATGACATCTGTCTCTTTGTAGGTTGCCCAGAGGAAAATTCAGGAAATTCTGAACCAGGTGAAGCAGCAGCAGCAGCAAAAGGCTCTACAGAGTGGACCCCCTCAATCAAGGCGGAAGTAAGGGCTCAGGAGACAGCCACCACAGAGGCAGATGTCAAACCAAAGACAGATTTGCTTAACCAACAGACGGGTCTGACCCATCCAGAATCACATGCACGAGTATTTCCCTAGCCCGTTGTTTCTGAGGACCAGGCAACTTGAACTCCTGTCTCTGTGAGAATGTAAATTTTATGCTCTCTGAAATATATGACACCCAGCTTTAAAAAAAAAAAAGGAAAAAAAAGGTGGGGATAGGGAAAGAACTCCGCACTTCCCTTGTGATATCAAAGTATAACAGATGTGCTAATTTTAACATCCTCCATAATGCCAGAAATTGGTATAAATGGTACATTCATTAAATTCATCAAATAAATTAGAAAAAAATAGATCGTTCCTAAGTCCAATTGTTGAAATTGGACCGCAGTAGAATTACCACAGGAACATGCTGTTAAGCCACTAGAGTAGAAGTATTTCCTGTTTCTCTAACACTAACGTGGATAACCGAAGGGAAGTGCCGACCGCTCTTGCGGGGTATTAGACGTGCATTTTTACTCAACTACCTCAGGTATTCAGTAATGCAGTTAAAAGCAAAATTATTCCTTTTTTGAAAATTTTATATGCTTTATAAAGAAACTCCAACCATTTTTTAAAAAAAAAAAATAAAAATTTAACAGTTATCAGGTGATAGGCAAATAATTGAGAAAGGAATTTTACGTCTGGCTGATGACAATAAAGGTGGAAAATTAATTTTGCATTTTTTGAGCCTTTTGACAGTAGTTGGAAAGAGAAGGAGCAGTGCCTACTCTCAGAGAGCAGCGGTATCATGTATCCCTTGTTTGTAGTTGGGAGGGTCGATGGCACTCAGAGCAGAGCGGTGGCGGGTTTCGGGACAGCTAGTGTAAAGAGCTTCAGAAGACTTGGTTTGTTTGGCTATGTGCGTGAATGCCTAAGTGCTTTGTCACTGTGCTACCGATGAAGCATATCACTGCAGAAGTGCAGAATTTAAACACAATCAGCTTGCGAACACACTTGAGATCAAGCGATACTGTGAGCAGACACCTAAAGAATGGCTTTGTGGAGACCAGGGGAGTCAGAGGCCTGATGGTGAAGGCGACAGAAAGCAATCTCCTTGTGCCTGGCGCTGTTGTGGGCCTAGACTATTTGGAAGGAAGTCCACCGAAACTATTACACAGGATGCGGCAGGGTCTGTTTGCCCGGCTCACCTGGCAGCAAACGGTTTTGGGAAAAGGACTGCCGAAACACCCGGCTGTTGAAGCAAGCCTTTGCCCTTCCCCTCACTTGTGCGGAGACTTGTGGGCGGTCCTCAAGGCCATGCTGCTTGCTCTGAATACTTGTTACTTTGCTCATAAGGTGGTTACAGCCATACCACACTGGCCTTGGGGCATTACGTAACCCTTCAAAAAAATCATTTTGCCTCATTTGTATTTTAGATTAACATCTACATGCTTTCCAGTTTCTCTGAACTTATTTAGACATTATGAAAATGAGTTGAAATGTCCAACATTTTCATAAAACCAGCTTATTTTGTAGTTTTAACCAAAAAATGCCCCTTTTACAATTGAATTCATATTTTTTTCATACAATGGATTTAAACTGCTTTAAAAAAATGTGACCTGTTCCCCTGCTTGGATTTCAGGGAGATGTGTTTAAGGCCAGAACTCTTCCTCAATATTTAGTTTTTCCAGTGTTTGTTTTTTTAACTCACAGGTGCTCCATTTATATCTGCTGGTCTGTCTCACTTCTGCCATGTCTCACGTCTAGCCTTTCAGTGCGGCAAACCATGCTTCACTTTCACTTAGGCATTGGTAGTCTGGAGTACCTGGTGCTAGAGGAATCTATAATTGAGTTTTGTATTCGCCATATATGAATCATTCCTCATCTATAATGTGCCCCAGATGCAGCTTCGTTTTCCAGGTACTTTGATGCAGAATAAAGTTTTCATCATAAGCCACAGCATTTTGTAGTCTTTTCAGTTGAGTGTTCCTGAATTTGTTCCCACAATATGCATCTTACACTAGGCAATAACCTACCGGTAAGTTGTTTTTTTGGTTTTTTTTTTTTGTGTTCTTGTTTTTTTCAGCTCTGGTACATTAAGATGAACTTAGATTATCCTATTTAATGTGAACTAATAACAAAAGATTTGCATAATTTTTCCTAATCTAAATATTCTACTTAGTGTTCTGGAAGGGTTATACAGATACTCTTTTCAAGCTCTGGCCATTCCACAGTATATAAGACTGACATTTAAACAAATTTAATAATCTGAGCAGAGAACTTGAGTTAATATTGGGGATCAGTGCTAGTAATTCTGATATGATCTCAAAAGTAAAGGCAGTATGCTGAAGAACTGGGACTGAATTCCTGGTTCTTGGTCTGTGAGCTAATCTATCTCTAGTCTCTGCACAGCTGCCATCAGCATGAGTGTCCAAGAGTAGACATAACAGAGTGGCCGAGCAGACGGGGCAGGACCTGCACTTGCAGATGGCTCACGTCTAAGGGACGAAAGGCATTGCTTTTATTCACATTTGAACTCCACTGGAGTCAGGGATGAGGCGTCATCTTCTAGTCCAAGAATGAAGTCTTCAGGTAAAGTCTCAGCTTCCATCTGAGCTAACTGGTCGTCAAAAGAACGCAGAGTCCATAATTTCTCTAATTCATAGGTCTCTCTGGTTTCTGGAAGCATCAAATGGATCACCATACTGCCTATCAGTAACAGATAAAAATTCCACTGAAAAAGATTCATTTGCTTATGTTTTTATCAATGCATCTGTCCCTCACCTCAGACCTGTGGACAAATGGTAGACCCCTTCCTGTACAGTGATGCTGTGCCTTTGTTAGCATGGAAATGAGGTCAACATGGAGCACAGTGACGGTTGTTAACCTTACCCAGAGAATGTAAGATGGTCTGTCAGTTTCCTCTGGTCATACCCTCAACAACTGTCTCCCAGGTTTTACTTTTCTGCACATCTTGTGAGCAAAGAAGGTTTCAAAGACAAAAGTTCTATAAGATAGGGCTCGCCTCCAGGAGAATGGACAGCTCTGCTCATACCAACGCTTCAGTGTCTAAAGCCGTCTTTGTCTGTCCTAACTGGAGAGAGGGGAGTGGGTACTGCTAATTGGCATCCTGTTCTGCAGTGCTCAGCAGCACCGCCAAGTGGGCCTGCTTCCTCCATAAAAGACGCTCGGTGTACATGTTATCTGGCCACACAAAGTTTATGATACTGATTACTGCCACTGCTGCAAGAAACACACTGCTTTTTCAGAATGGTCCTGTCTTCATGAAATTAGAAAGACAACTTGTCATCTTGTGAGCTGGTTAGTTTCACGTCAACTTGACCCAAGCTATAGACATCTGGGAAAAAGGAACCTCAATTGAGAAAAGGCCTCAAAAAGATTGGGCTATAAGCATTTAATTAGTGATTGATGTGGGGGTTCTATCTCTGGGCTGGTGGTCCTGGATTCTATAAGAAAGCAGGCTAGCTGGGCAGTGGTGTGCTGGTGCTTGCCTTTAATCCCAGCACTTAGGAGGCAGAGGCAAGCAGATCTTTGTGAGAGAGGCCAGCCTGGTCTACAGAGCTAGTTCCAGGTCAGGCTCCAAAGCTACTGGCCTCTGCATAAGCTCCTTCTTGCCCTAATGGCTTTTCAATTACCAACTGTTATACGGAAGTGTGAGTGAGACAAATCCTTTTATCCCCGAGTTGCTTTTGGTCATGGTTCACCACAGCACTAGTGACCCTAACTATGACAGCTTGCAAGCAGGCTAAAATCTCAGAAGCCTTTCTCTTGGCCCGAGTGAGCATACAGCTATTGTTTTCCTTTAGTAGCACATATCTGGCTGGGAGGTGTTTTGAAACTGGCATATTAATATACCTGTTACTCATCTCTGTAGCTCTTGCATATAAGGCATAGAGTCTATCCAGAGTACTTTAGTTAGGCAAAGCTTTCACATGTGAATAACACCACCTGAGCTATAATTAAATCAAATTTTTATTACTTGAAACATTTCAGAAATCTTAAATAATGCATATACCAATTTTATTTCTATCCTTTTGCAGTTGAAAATGAGGTTTAAATAATGGGTATTTATCTGTAAGCTGCACAACAGTGACTTACCAAAATCCACACACAGCCAGTCATCAGTGTCCTTCCCTTCAATTTTGACATAAGGGTCACTTCTACATTTCAGGTGTTTATACTGAAAGACAAAAGCAGGCCATATATTTAGGGGAGAGTTCTCTGTGTCTACTTAGGCCCCAGTGAGTTTTCTTAGACTGAATTTGGGGATCAGCTAATTCACTTCTCACAGCTATCACAGACAATTACGATTGCCCCATGATTCATAATTCAGAGAAAATTATTTTCTCCTTAAACCCTCTCCTTGGTTATATGTCTCTGGACTCAAATTGCCCAGGTTCTTCCAAGAAGGCCACCTCACTCATCCTCCAAGTGCCTGCACACTCTAGTTCACCACATGTGCCCACACCTCCCCTGGGAAGCAGACACCACTCTCCTCGGTCTCAGTGCTGACTTCACGCAAGCTCAGGACACACTACAAAGCATCTAGTGTATGGTAGTCCCTAAAGAACTACTACGGCCCGTCAGTGCTTGCCTGTAGATACTACCAACAGAGAAGTGTTACAGGAGACGCAGGGGCATTCTAAGGACAAGGGTAGCTGAGCTGAGTGTGACTACACGTCCTTAA
The DNA here is from genome assembly GCF_950005125.1 of Chionomys nivalis. Taxonomy (NCBI): domain Eukaryota; kingdom Metazoa; phylum Chordata; class Mammalia; order Rodentia; family Cricetidae; genus Chionomys; species Chionomys nivalis. Next base: position 148,132,548 of record NC_080086.1, on the reverse strand, counting down.
CTCAGGACAAGGGAGCTGAGACAGGACTGCACGCTGTCTCACCAAGCCATCTTCCCAGTGCTCTCCACTTTATACAGGGTCTTGCTTTGTAGCCTCAGCTGGCTCAGAATCAGAATCCACAACTCCCATATAGAAGGCACAGTAAGCAGGGCAGTGGTGGCGCACACCTTTAGTCTAAGCATTGCTTAGAGGGAACTTGGAAATCCTGAAATACTGCACTGAAATCCTGACTGCAGCTCAACAGGCAAACATATATTGTAAAGAACAAGGAAATAAAATAACACCCAAACACATGACAAGGATGTCCGCTTAGACTGGAAGTTCTAGCCAGAACAATTAAATGAAAAAAGGCATTCAAATTGGGGGTAAAATAATTTCAAAATTAACAAAATAGGAATAAGCTTGGCAATGGAGGAAAAGGCTTGTGCACTGCAAACCATAAAGTGCTGCTAAAATAAAGGTGCTAATGAATGGAGAGATGCCCATGTTGTGGATTGGTAAGATTCTGTTGCTATGGTAAAACACCAGGACCAGTGCAACTTAGAGAAAAAGCTTATTTTGGCTTCTGATTCCTCAGCTGAAATAGTTGTGGAGAAATGGCGGCAGGGGTCTGGGGTGGGAAACTGAGATCACATCTCTGACCACAAACACAAAGCAAGAGGGTGAACTGGAAGTGGGATGGGGCTATGAACTCCACACTCCAGTAGCATACTTTGTCCAGCAAAACTGCACCTCCCATAACCTTCCCAAGTGGTACCACCATCTGGGGGGGACCAGGTGTTCAACTATCTGAGTCAATAAGAGACATTTTTCATTCAAACCATTATATATGCCAATACTTCTCAAAGCAACCTCCAGACTCAATGTGATCCCCTTCAAAATCCAAGAATGTATTTTAAAGAGAAGAATCCATCATCACATGGAACACTAAACAGTTAATATAGTCGATGATCTTACACACTCAGATTTTAAAACTTCCTACCTTCCTACTAGGGCTAGAGGTGAGACAGAAAGAGTGATAAGGTGACTAAAGCCCTGAATTCATCCCCAGAACAAAAAACACCACTACCCCAAAATTTAGTACAAAACTAACTGGTCAGGATAGTATAGTGCTGGCATATAGTTAGAAACAGACCAAACAGAAACAAACCCTTATATAATATCATGATCAAATGATATTCAACGGCTGAGACCAGTGGGAAAATTGGGACGGTCTTTGAAAAAACAATGCCGAGGAAATCTGATATCTACATAGAAAACTTTATAAAAATTCACTCAAAATGTGTTAAAATACCTAACCATAAAACTTGAAACTAAAACTCTGGAAAGAAAAGGGAATAACTGTTCATGAGAATTAAATCCTTTTGAACTAGGGGTACAGTTCAGTGGTAGGATGTTTGCCTGCAATGCTCAAGACCCTGGGTTTCGCTGGGCAGTGGTGGCGCACACCTTTAATCCCAGTACTCGGGAGGCAGAGGCAGGTGAATCTCTGAGTTCGAGACCAGCCTGGTCTACAAGAGCTAGTTGCAGGACAGGAACCAAAGCCACAGAGAAACCCTGTCTCGAAAAACCAAAAAAAAAAAAAAAAAACCCTGGGTTTCACCCGAGCAGCACATCAAATGACACTATCTACAAGGTCAAATCACCACCACAGAATGACAGAAACTGCAGGTCACGTATTTGACAAGGAATTTATATGCAAAAAACAGATCTTTTAACAAGACTATTTTTTTAAAAAACAGGCAATGTATAGATGAACAGATACCTTTCCAAAGAATTTATATAGCCAACCAAAACTAGTAGTGACTGTATTGCTACAGGCAATGTATCGATGAATGGACATTCTCCCAAAGAATGTATATAGCCAACAAAAGCTAGTAATTAGTAATGACTCTATTACTAATCAATGCAAATCTGAACCATGGTATGCTATTTCACACCCAATCACACACCTACTATCAGAAAAGCAGAGTGGAATTTTGGTCAGAATGGAAAAATAGAAACATCGACACTTGTGGGAACAAAAAGTGCAGTGTAGTCAATTGTATATAGCAGATCCTTAAAACGTGCACACTGGGCATTCAGGCCTTTGGCTCCAGCAAGACCAGAAAGCACTCGCTTCTCGAGGGCAGCAAAGTGCCTCTAGTTTCTGAGGAACCAGAAAGCACCCAGAACAGGATTCCAGCCTCGATCAGTGCGATCAGTGTGGGAACTGTGCTTCAACTTCAGTGTGCCCAGGGTCCTCTGACAGACAGGGACTTTGGTTCCAGAGGTATTCAAGGTCATTGTGGGTGTGGCTTCTGAGACACACACACCCGCCTCCAGGGTTTCGCTGTAGTTTTATGAGCCTATCCTGGAACTAGCTCTTGTAGACCAGGCTGGCCTCAAACTCACAGAGATCCACCTGCCTCTGCCTCCCAAGTGCTGGGATTAAAGGTGTGCGCCACCACCACCAGGATAAGGGCTTCTGACTTCTATGACTGCAGGGGTCACTGCAGGATCCTGAGCTTGTAGCTATCTTCCCTGAGGTTATTTTGAGCCTGAGGCCATAACTCCCAAGTAGTAGACAGACTTCACTGTGTCTGAAGTTTGTACCTTCCTCTAGCAATTCACACTCCGCCTGGTTGTCTTCATACATGGTGTGCAGCCCTACCCTTGGTGGGCCTGGCACATGCCCAAGACAAGATCGCCTCAGCAACTCAATTTCACTAGTCCATAGAGCTCAAGTTCGGCATACAGTCTCAACCTTCCTAATATGGCAACCTTTAACACATTGTACTGGCGCCACCATAAAATTGTCATTGCTTTTTCATAACTATAATTTTGGTACTGTTATGAATCACAAATGTCTGTTTTCAGATGGTCTTAGGAGACCCCTGTGAGAGACATTTGACCCTCAAAGGGGTCATGATCAACGGGCTAAGAACTGCTCCTCTAGGAAGAGTTTCAGAAAACGAAATATTTGACAGGTCAGAAGGGTGTCAGAACAAACCCACTCTGACATGCCTGTCCCAACCCACTGACTCCCATAGAGAATCCAAAACTACAGAGTCCAAATGCCTGAGAAAGAATTCAGCTTTATTTTTTTAAGAATTAATGCTCATAAAAAATTCAAACAAAGAAATGCACAGATTAAGGAAATCTATTTAAGACTTTCACAAGGCAGTCTCCAAAGTGATTGTAACAGTTACTAAATTGAAGGCAAAAGTCTAAATGTGGGGAAAAAATTCAGCAAGAAGATTGAAATGTTGAAAAAAAAAAACAATCAAATATTTGAATGCCGGGTGGTAGTGGCGCATGCCTTTAATCCCACCACTTGGAAGGCAGGCAGGCAGATCTCTGAATTCAAGTCCAGCCTGGTCCACAGATCGAATTCTAGGACAGGCAGGGCTACATAGAGGAGGAAAAAAAAAAAGAAAATATTTAAAATGAAGGAGATGGCTAATCAATAAAAAACACAAGCCCGGCCATCATTAACAGACAGGGCCATGCATAAAACCAATTAATTCTATTGACTAAACGGGCTCCAACCAAGAAAAGCAAGGTTAGTTCAACATACCACCAAAAAATAAATAAGTAAATGTAATATGTCATATAAATAAACTGAAGGAAAGAAACTACATAATCTTTCAATTGGTGCTGGAAAGGTTCAGCATGCCTTCATGATAAAAGTACTGGAGACTTTAGGAACAGAACATACCTCACAATAATCAAGGTTACTATATAACAAACTGGTGGCCAGCATTATGTTAAATGGAGACACAGTATTTCTTCTAAAATCAGGATCAAATGCCGGGCAGTGGTGGCGCACGCCTTTAATCCCAGCACTCGGGAGGCAGAGGCAGGCGGATCTCTGTGAGTTCGAGACCATCCTGGTCTACAAGAGCTAGTTCCAGGACAGGCTCCAAAACCACAAAGAAACCTTGTCTCGAAAAACCAAAAAAAAAAAAAAATAAAATAAAATAAAATCAGGATCAAGACATGGATGCTCACCATCCCTCTCTCTTATTTGATATAGTACTAAAAGTCTTAGCTGTAGCGATTAGATAAGAAAAAGACATAAAACAGGACTAAGCCTGGGCATGGTGTCTCATGCCTTAATCTCAGTACTTGGGAGGCAGAGTCAGCCTGGTCTACCGAATAAGTCCCGGAACACCAAAAAACTCTGCCTTGAAAAACCAAGAAAAAAGAAAAAAAGAAGTCAAACTATCTCAATCTGCAGAAAAAAACTGGGTGTGATGGCATGGGTCTTTAATCCCAGCACTCAGGAGGCAGAAGGAAATGGCAGTGTTGCACAGTCGAGACCTTGGCAGGCCAACCACTATTAGTAAATGACATGACTCTACATAAAAGACCCTGTCTAATAGAGAACTCTTGAGCCCAACAAGAACAGTCAATCTGGATACATATATCTTTAGTTACCTTCATAGATACCAGCAATGTACTTTCAGAGAAAGCAATTGTGTGTATATATAAAGATATTTATATATCTTTAATTACTTTTATATATACCAACAATGTACTTTCAGAAAAAGCAATTGGGAAAAATACCCCATTAAAAATAACTAAGCCAGGGCTGGAGAGATGGCTCAGAGGTTAAGAGCATTGCCTGCTCTTCCAAAGGTCCTGAGTTCAATTCCCAGCAACCATGTGGTGGTTCACAACCATTTGTAATGGGGTCTGGTGCCCTCTTCTGGCCTGCAGGCATACATTTAAAAAAAAAAAAAAAACTAAGCCAGATGCCTGTAATCCCAGCTCTCGGGAGGCAGAGACAGGTGGATCTCTGTGAGTTTGAGGATGGCCTGGTTTACAGAGCAAGTGCCAGGATAGCCAGGAGTACACAGAGAAACCCTGTCTCAAAAACAAAACAAAACTTAAAAAAAATTAAATATTTAGGGATTTATCCAGCCAAAGAGAAAGAGCTTTACAAAAGAAACTTCAGGACATTGGAAAAGAAAAATCACAGAAAATACAAAGAAAAGACATTCCCTGCTCTTGAAGTTGACAGACAGAGTGAAAACAGCTTTGCTGCCTGAATTAATTTACTGACTGAATGCAATCCCTACCAAGATTCCAGTGTAATATTTCACAGGATTTTCTGTTTTGTTTTACTTTGCTTTGCTTTCTTTGGTTTGGGTTTTCAAGACAGGGTTTCTCTGTAGCTTTGGAGCCTGTCCTGGAACTCGCTCTGTAGATCAGGTCGAACGCACAGAGATCCACCCGTCTCTGCCTCCTGAGTGCTGGGATTAAAGGTGTGCGCCACCAATGCCTGGCTTATATTTCACAGGTTTACAAAAAAAATTATGTGGGACAAAAAAACAATGAATAGCCAAAACAATCCTAAGGAGTAAGAGCAATGCTGACTTCAGATTATAGCACAGTTAATGACAGCTGTCACAGGTATAAAAAGAGACACATAGGCCTTAGAGAGTTGGCCCTAGAGTTAAGAGTATGTACTGCTTTTGAAGCGACCTGGGTTCAGTTCCCAGCACCCACACAGTTGCTCACAACCATCACTAACCCCAGTTCCAGGAAATCAAACACCATCTTCTGACCTCTAAGGGTACCAGACACATAAGTGGTGTACATACATACATACAAGCAAACTCATACACAAACATTTACAAGTCTAAGAAAATTATATTAAATAGATTTGTAGACCAACGGGATGGTAGAGGGCCCAGAAATAAAGCTGTGTGGTGCCTACTTAATTTTTAAAGGAGATTAAGAACAAAATGGGGGAGAGGAGAGCTGATTCCACAAATGGTACTGGTGAAACCAGACGTCTACCTATGGAAGAATTAGATTAGACATTTTCCACCTTATACGAAACTCAGCTGAACTCATGGATCCAAGGCCTTCATTTAAAACATGAAACACTGGAACTTTTAAAAGAAAACATAGGAAATACTCTCAAGACAATGGGGCAGGCAAGAATTTCTTAGTGGAACATCAATATAGCACAGGAACAAGCCCCAAGTATGAACAGACTGGGTTACATGGAAATAAAGACTGAGTCAGGTTATTTCAAGATCTTGATAATCAGTTTTAATTTTAAAGAAGTTAAAAACAGAATGATGATATCCAAATATTACACCTCTAGGTAAACACCCAAAATAATTAAAACCAAGGACGTGACTAGACAGATTCTATGCCCACATTTAAAGTAGTAGTCACAATGGTCGAAAGCTGGGCACAACCTAAGTGTCTACCACTACGTGAATGGATAACCAAGAAGGCGCACACAAACAAATATAACTCTGCCTTTGGAAGAAGAGTGGGCTGGGGTGTAACTCCAAAGCAGAATGCTAGGGCTTAAAGGTACCTGGCTCAGTTCCATTGCTCATCAAGGAAAACCAAATACAAAATCTGGCACATGTTACAACAAAAGTGAACACTGACAACACGATCTGAGTGATAAAACTAGTCACAAAAGGCCAAATGCTATGTGATTCTACTTATAAGACACTAGTCAAATTCTCAGAGACAAAGTAGAATAGTAGTTACACAAGAACAGAAAATAGGGAGTTATTGTCTAATGGGCAAAAATTTCAGTTCTTGCCAGGCATAGAGACACACACCTTTCATCCCAGCACTCGGGAGGCAGAGACAGGTGAGTCTCTGCTCTGAGTTCAAGCCTGGTCTACAGAGTGAGTTCCAGGACAGCCAAAGATACACAGAGAAACCCTGTCTCAAAAAACAAACAAAAACCTCAGTTCTCAGCTGGGCGATGGTAGTGCACGCCTTTAGTCCCAGCACTAAAGGAAGGCAGAGGCAAGCAGATCTCTATGAGTTGGGTCAACCACACCTGGTTAATTTAAAATGATTGTAAGGAGAGTCAGCTCAGAGGTTGACAGCACTTGGGCTCAATTCGAACAACTAACTACATGGCAACTCACAACTTCCTTAACTCCAGTTCTAGCAGATCACACTTTCCTCTAACCTTTGTGGGCACTATGCATACACATAAAAATATTTAAACCTTTTAAGTAAGTTTTAAAAATCTTTCAATGGCCACTTGTAGCTTGAGGCTATCATACTGGCACTGTTCTAGACCACTCTGACATATACTGTCTTCTGGCTTGTATCAGGGGATTCATTTTTCCTATCACAAAAGACAAAAATTAGAAATACTTGGTCTCAAAAGAGCTAAATACTTGTTCCCAAGCCTTTCACTATGAAAAACCATAACATGACTTTTGAAAATTCTGAGATCTGGGCTCTCTGTAGCCTTTCATAGTTGTTTATCCCAAGTGTTATCCAACCCTAATGTACTAACGATATTCTCTAGGTAAAGGTTCAAAGCAAAAGACAGCATCCTACCATCTTCACAATGTAGTAGGCCATAGCATGTAAGTGCCGGCTGGAAGTCCCACTACCGATTACAAAGTAGTCCGTGTATTTCATTTCTGGAGGAACCTTGATCACACAAATGTCTCTTGCATTTTCTTGCCTCAGAAGTGAAACCAGCATATCGATGTCAAACTTGGAGCCAATGTGATCTGAAAAGCAGAAGTACTTGTGTCAGATGGCCAAGGAAAAGACAGACCTACAGGTATCCAGAGAAGCAGACACAGAAGTCTCCTGCAGGGTGGCACTGCTCCTCCAAGAGTGTATTTATATCCAGAGTGCTTTGGTAAACACCAGGCAGGAGGATCCCAAGTTTAAGACTGGCCTGAGCAACTCAGTGAGACAATGTCTAAAAAACATTTAAAAAGCAAAAATAAATACACAAACTAAAAAGCCTGAGCTGAGAATGTGGTTCAGGAGAGGAATGCCTGCCCAGCATGTACAAGGCCCTGGGTCCAATCCCCAATACTATCTGCACTCAAAACCCAACCATCCGAAACTCAGCTCAAAACTGAACCTGGGCCGCAGTTTCATAAAGCGCAGCTCGGCTTTTCTAGGTAGACACTGAATACGCCCATTGCTGTTAACCAACTGCAAGCAGTAGCAAATGCCCTTCTATCCCTTAGTACTGAAATGAGCAGCGTCCAGCAAAAGGGCGAGCAGCAGCGCGCGCGGTGAGCGGGGGTGGGGGGGTGGTGGTGAGCAAATTCCGGGGCACTTTAGATCGAATCACAGCTACAAAAGGTTACTGAACTGTAATTGTGAGGGAGGTGGGTTCTTCAGAGTATGAAGAAACATGGCTGCCAGGACAAGTGCTGCCGAGACCAATAACAGCATAAGAGGGTCTCGTTTTGAAACATCATGTTTTTCTTACTAAGCAATCTGAGTTAACAACTGTTAACCTGGTGGGTTTTTTTTTTCTTTTTGTTAGAGATTTAGACACTTGTTCTAAAAACGAATACTGGAGTGTATAAATCTGTAATATTTCTAAGTTCACAGCTGACTCCAAGGGACCTGAAAGTCCATCAAAGGCTCACTCTCATATTCTAGCATCTCTCAGATAGTATTTTTACTGTTGTTATTGACCTCTCGTGCTTCTAAAACCGCTGGCAGTAACTGGGCCCCCAACTCCTCTTAACTCTTACACTAGCTGGAGCTCCAGGCTGCTCCGACTGTTTACGCCCAACTCTCTCAAAAATCCATTTCCTACAACCCTGGGTAGGGGTGAGGACCCTGGGGCTGTGATACCAAGCAAGGACCGGGTGTGAGCAGCTGGGGTTTTGAAGACCGCAAGTCTCCTGGCCTCCCAGGCTCTTCGTTATGCAAGAGGAAAGTTGGCGCCAGTCACCTCTCAGTCCCTTCTAGCTCTGCCTAAGTTCTGCGACTCAGCCCCGAAGCGCACAGAAAAGCCCAGGGCCACTAGCTGTCCTGCCCGCGTACCTGCGGCTCCCGGCTGCGGCCGAGCCTCGCCATCGGGCCGCTCCTGCGGCTGAGGTCCATGGTGCAGGCCGCGCGCTGGGCTCGGGGTCGGGCAGGCCGCCGGCCCCGCCGAAAGCCATCGCTCTGCCAGCCGAGGAAGCCGGGGAACCGAAGACACCGCGGGGCCCGCTCTCTGCGAGACCACCGTGCGCCACAACAGCGGCCACAACCGCCGCGCAGGCGACCAGCCGAGACCCATGGCTGTCGCGGCGACTTCTCTGGGGGCGGGGCCCTCAGCGCGGCTCCGGGATTCTACGTCATGGCGGGGGCGGAGCCACGGCCGAACGCGGAGACTAGGACAGATTGGCTGAGGAGTAATGTTTTAAAACGAGAAGGGAGCAGTGGTGGTGAGCTCCCGGAGTTCAAGGCCAGGCTGGTCTGAAGAGTTCCAGGACAGCCAGCGTTACATAGAGGAAAAACCTTGTCTCGAAAAAGACCAAGAAAAAAAAAAGAGTGAGTCCAAATAATCTTTATGGCGCATGAATTTGCTACTTCTTGCCATGTTCGCCATCTGTTCTGTGTTCCCACATGAGCAGCCCAGATGTGTATCATCAGCTGTATTTGTTGTCAAGGATTATCTGCATATGCTACAGAACTTTATGTGACCACAAGGAATCAGTGCAGTTATACATTAGCAGCCATGGTGACATGCTCTGAATAATTACGCAAGGTCATTGTGCAAACGTTATACTTAAACTAAGCTGAAACGTTACCAGGCACTGGAATCTGGGGCAAAAATGTAGCCCTCCCTGTAGTCTCATATTCACATAGAGGGCATTTACACAGTCTCCGTGGCAGTTTGAACTTCACATGAATTTGGGACAGGAGAGATGATTCACCCAGTAAGAGCACACTGGTTGCTCTTCCAGAAGACCAGTTCCAGGGATCCAATGCCCTCTTTGGCCTCTGAAAGCACCAAAAACACAGGTGGTGCACTGATAGACATGAAAGCAAAACACCCATATATGTAAAATAAAAATGTCCTGTAATAGAACAAAAAACTGAAAAAGCCATAAATATGAATTTGTGAAATATATTTCTATTAAAAATATTTTGCGTCTGGGGCTGGAGAGATGATGGTTCAGTGGTTAAAGAGCACTGACTACTCTAACAGAGGACCCAGGTTCAATTCCCAGTACCCACATGGAAGCTAACAACTGTCTGTAACTCCAAGATCTAACACCCACACACAGACATACATGAAGGCAAAACATCAATGCACATAAAATAAATAATTAAAAAATATTTTGCTATGCATCTTGTACAAGTCCTACTTGAAAGTGAGGGTGTGGTAGTTACCTTTCTTTTTGCTGTTACCAAACACCCAACAGAAAGCAACCCAAGTAGGAAAGTGTCTATTTGTGCTTACAGCTGGAGGGAACACAGTCCACACTAGCGGGCTAGCAGAAGGCCAGGTACTTGCTCTCTGTCCATAGTCATGAAACAGAAACAAGGGGCCAGCGGAGAACTCTGAGCTTCCTTTTCCACGTCACACCCCTTTGCCAACTGTCTCCTGGTCCCCAGGAGGCGGCTGGCTCTGTGAAGGCCTCTTCTCTCCTCTCTGGTCTGCCCTGCTCACTTTCCCCAGCAAGGGCAGCCTGTGCTGCCCACTGACCAACATCTGGAAGCAGCTGCTCCACCGGTTTCCAGCTGCTATTCCTGAGGCAATATTCTTCATCCTCATGATTAAGGATGCTGACAGCTTGCTCCCTTTCTTTTGTTCCTTCCCTTCCCCCTCCTCCCCAAGACAATGTTTCGTGTAGCCAAGGCTGGCCTTCAACTCCCTACTGGAGAGGTTGACTCTCCACTAACCCTGATCCTCCTGCCTCTGTCTCCCAAGTGCTAGGGTTCCAGGTGTGGGCCACCCCGCCTGAGAATTGCTCCCTGTGTGCACGGTATATTGGTCGGCTAGCATCGCTGTAGTACAATACCAAGATCCAGGGCTTACAAGACGCAACTAACATGCTCCCAGATCCGGAGCCTGGAAACCTAGATCAAGGCGGCGGCAAGTTGGCTTCTGGTGGGGTCTCTTCTTGTAAGGACATTGGCCGGCAGGCTCTGCTCTTATGAGACTTCATTTAATTAACTCCTTAAACAGCTTCACCATTTAAATTAGTGGTGGGTTGGGACACATAATTCAGAGATAACAGTTGTCTGTCAGATTCTCCCTTGGTTTATGAAGAAGAATACCCCAAATAAACTAAATTAAAATAAAATTATAAATCGTAACTTGAACATATGGTAAGTAAAAATGGGATGGTTCAATACTCCTTACCTAGACAACGTCCTAGCTAAACCACAGAGGGCTGCCCATTTTTCTCCATGATTGTGCAATCGACTGGGAAAGTCTATGGCCACTACCCAGAACCAGGGAAAATATTATATACACTACACATTGCTATCCTGATGGGAAAAAAATCAAAATTCAAAGCCCCCAATAGCTCCCAACACTCTGTTCCTTTCCCACTACCACACAGTCTGGGAAATTCCTTGTGTGTATTTTCTGGTTCATTGGTTCTCTCTCTAACTACCGCACAGTCTGGGAAATTCCTTGTGTGTATTTTCTGGTTCATTGGTTCTCTCTCTAACTATGTTTAGTATGCTGTTAAGCCCTTTTGTAACACTAAGACAAATTATGAAAAAAATAATTAACACACAAAATCTGAGCACTAACTAGATGTTTTGGTAGGAAAAAATTACTTTATATGTGATGAGATAATTGTGGGGTGTATTTTTTTTAAAGGTCTTATTTTTGTAGAAAAATATACTGAAATATTTTGGGGTAAAATGATATAATTTCTGGGATTTTCTTTAGAAATTAGAATGATTAGGGCCATCGTTGTCTTAATAGGTAAATGTATTCTCCATTTAAGCCTGGTGACTTAGGGTTGATCCTTGGAACTAAAGGTAGAAGGATAGAACCAATTCCGTGATGTTGCCTCTGTCCGCCACACATGTACCACACTGCACGTGTGCCCCCAGTCACTCGCTCTCTCTCTCTCTCTCTCTCTCTCTCTCTCTCTCTCTCTCTCTCTCTCTTTCTCTTACACACACACACAAAATCATGTTTAATTTGTTTAATCAAACAAATTAAAAGGATTAAAGAGATCAAATAGATAAAGTTGACCATGAATTGAACAGTGATTTGAGCCTACACTGTGTCAACATTGTGAGTTGTTTGTTTTTGGTTTGTATTTGAAATCCTTCAGTCTAAAACTAAAAATCAAACACAAATTAAAATAAAACCAAAACAGAAAAATGATTACTGTTTCTAACTTTTAGTATCATGATTTTGGTCTCAAAAAGCTATTAAGTGGAAGGCCCATCAAGACAAAGTTGTTTTTTTTATAAAGATTTACTTATTTATTTTTTTTGGGGGGGGGGTTCGAGACAGGTTTTCTCCGTAGCTTCTGGTTCCTGTCCTGGAACTAGCTTTTGTAGACCAGGCTGGCCTCGAACTCATAGAGATCCTCATGCCTCTGCCTCCACTGCCCGGCTTACTTATTTATTATGTAAACAGTGTTCTATCTTCATGTACGACTGCATGCCAGAAGAGGGCGCTAGATCTCATTACAGATGGTTGTGAGTCACCATGTGGTTGTTAGAAATTGAACTCAGGTCCTCTGGAAGAGCAGCCAATGCTCTTAACCTCAGAGCCATCTCTCCAGCCCAGTTGGTTCTCTTGTATTGCTTTAGCAATCTGTCAGTTTCAACTTTCTCTTCCTAAATAATATATGAAATAGGCTCAATTTTATTTTCAAATTCTAATGCTTGCTATATTACCTAGTCTGGTCCTGAACTCCTGGGCTCAAGGGATCCTCCTGCCTCAGCTCCTTGGGCTAAGTCCACGCCACCATGCCCAGATGAGAGACATTTACTTTATGTTCAATATCTGCAGTGGTTGCCAGTCTGTTTCTGTTGGCTCATTCACAGAGGATTGTTTGTACATGTGTTCAGGGAGCTGCTTTCAATTGTGACTTCATGTTCTTGAGGTTTTATCTGTGGCTTGGCATTCCTGCAGAGAAAGTTCGCATGGTTTCTGCCAGGCAGACAGAAGCATCCAGAAACACTTTAAACATGATGTTTAGCTTTTACTTTTTGTGTTGGGTTCTTTTTAATAAGATTTATTTGTATTTACATGTTTGTATAAATGTCTGCCACGTGTGTGTGGATCCCCTGGAGCTAGAGTTACAGGTGGTTGTGAGCTGCCTGATGTGGGAACTGAACTTGGGTCCTCTGGAAAGATGACAGTCAGCACTCTTACTGCCTGCACCACCTCTCTAGGCTCTGTAAATTCTTGTTGAGCTCACATGCACAGAGGCCTCTGGTTAGGAATTCTGTTCTCTTCAGCTTCCAGACCCAGCACATGACCCTTCCCCCATCCCCTTCCAAGTAGGTCTCTGTCTTGCCTCTGTGTGGATGTTCATTCTCTGTTTCACTCCATGCTGTGACTAAGAACCCTGGCTTTATGCAGGAGAGTCTTGCGTGGCAGTGGCAGGGTGGAGGATGTGTCTCCATTCTGTTCAGGCTTCCTTGTTTGCTGATCTTCAACCCAAAGATTGTCTTTTTTTTTTTAAGAGAGAGAGAGATTTTTATTTATTTTTATATGTGTGTTTGTTTTGCCTGAATGTACATCTGTGCACCATGTGTGCCATTCCCACAGAGGCCAGAAAGGGGCATTGGACCCCCTGGAACTGGACTTACAGACAGTTGTGAGCTGCCATATGGGTGCTGGGAATTGAACCCAGTTCCTCTGGAAGAGCAGCCAGTCAGTGCTCTTAACCATTGTGCTGTCTCTGCAGCCCCAAAGACTGAGTCTCGATGCCCACACTTTAGGTTCCCAGGTTCTCTCTTTGCCCTCCTTAGAAAACTCTGCCTCCCTGCTGGTTTTCTTCTGTTGGGTGGAGTTGTCTTTTAGGGGTGGGATTTTTCTGTCAGTTCAAACATGTGTGACTCCCTGTTCCAATCTTCTGACAGGATCCTTAGGTGCTGTTTCTTGTCGAAGACCTGACTTGACATTCCCCCCACCCCCACCCACACCCACACCAATTTCCCGGCAATGGCAGTGTCCCCTAACTTCCCCTACACAGCTCAGTGGGTCATCATTCAGATTCAAGTGACAGATTCTTCAAGGACTAAGGATTAAGAAAATGGCATTTTTGGGCCTGGGGTCCAGTGTGGTTGCCAGGACTCATGTCAGGCAGCTGACAGCTGCCTATAACTCCAGCTGCAGAGGGATCTGATGCCCTCTTCTGGCCTCTGAGGGTCCCCCTCTAACATAAGTATAAATAAAAATAAATTTTAAAAAGAGAGAGAAAGTGACATCCTTGAAGTTTCCTGGGTAATTCCTGTTCAGATCCGAGACCCACCCTAGGTCACAGATGGGCAGACTCTCCGCGCCCTCAGAACCACACAGCTGTAGCGGACGAGCAGCAGTGGATGAGCGCCGACCACGCCTGCTGCAGGTGCAGGGGGGCAGAGAGGAAGATGTCTCAGATTCGCTGAGCCCAGGAGTTTCAGGGTGGCCCAGGTAACAAATCTGGTCAGGAGGAGAAGGGAGAAAAAAAGGAGGGGGAAGTGGGGAAGGAAGAAGGGGAAGAGGAGAAGGAAGGGGAGAAGGAGGGAGGGGAAAGGGGGAAGAGGAGGAGGTGGAGGGGGAAGAAGAGGAGGACAGGGAGGCGGAGGGAGAATAGCAAATCTTTGCTTATGGATGCCGGACTCTGCACCTAATTGTTTATGTCACCAGGAATGCACTGCTTCCCCTCCCCCACCTCCTTGGCCTCCTTTTTCTTTCTGTGCTGGGACGGAAGCACACAGCCTACCTTAACTCTTCATTTTTTTCCCCTGACCATTTACAAGTATAAAAACTATGCTTTGCTTATGGGCAGGAGGGTGGTTTTGGCAGGGAAACTGGAATCTGCCTGACATAGACTGTCAGCCTCCTGGAATCTCCGTGGAGAAAGTGAACTGTCTTCATTTTCCACAGCAGAGCATCGGAACCAAAGACTCACAAGTGGCCTTCCCCTCCTCCCCTCCGTTTGATAGGAGAGCAGAGAGGGAGGGGCAGACGTCTGGGTCCCTTACTAGTGAGAATGTATCAGACCAGAGCCCAGGCCTCTCCACTCCATCCCTATCTACTGTCCGGCACTCACTCAATTCCAAGGCAGATTTTACAATCATCTCCACAACCCAAACCCTCCTGCCACGAGCTCATCAACGGCGCCTTTCTTTTCAGGAAGGCAGACTGTGTTCACGCCTTCAAAGGAAGGACTCATCCCACTCAAGTCTTGATGTCTGTGCTGTGCAGCTGTAAGGAACACACACTTGCACTGGGAGTGTAAGGGGCACTCTGATTAGTAGAGAGACACTGTGAGATGCCCTGCAAGGTTAGGCACAAACCAAGAACTGGCTAAGTACTAAAATCTTGTAAGAGCCAATGGGCCTGTCTTAAACTGTTCTGCTGCTGTGAAGAGACACCACGACCAAGGCAACTCTTACAAAAGGAAGCATTTCATTGGGGCCTTGCTTACAGAGAATTAGTCCCTGACAACATGGCAGGAAGGATGGTGGCAGGGAGGCACTGAGAGCTTACATCTGATCCGCCGGCAGGCAGGCAGGCAGGCAAAAAGAGAATGAGCCTGGCATCGCCCCCCCCCCCCCCATGACACACCTCCTCCAACAAGGCCATACCTCCTGTTCTTTTCCAAAGAGTTACACCAACTGGGGACCATGTGTTTAGATACGTGAGCCTATGAGGACTATTTTCATTGGAACCAGCACAGGGCCCATTCAAACTCACCTCAGGGAGAGCTCTAAGGCAGCGTTCACTCTAGATCTTGAGAACAAAGGTCTGGCTACTGTTATATAAACAGAAGTTGCCCTTGCAGGGGAAGCAAAGGCCAGTGAGTCTGGCAGGCCAGGGCAGTCTCTGCAGAGACCTCATGCTCAGGACACACAATGCTGGTCTGGATCAAAGCTCCCACACAGTCCTTGTATCTCTTATCATCTTTGTTCTCTCCTAGACCCAAACCATCCAAGCACTGAATAAAAGTGATCAAAATCAGTCTTCAAAGGGTGTTCTTTGATTGTGGACCTTTGGAATAGGTGTTTTTGCAGGGTAACTATCCTAGCCGCATGGAAAGCACTCTTCAACAACAGCAGCAGCAACAGCAGCAACAACAGCAGCAGCAACAGCAACAACAACAGCAGCAGCAACAGCAGCAGCAGCAACAAAAGCAGCAACAACAGCAACAGCAGAAGCAGCAACAACAGCAGCAACAGCAGCAGCAACAACAACAGCAGCAGCAACAACAACAGCAGCAGCAACAACAGCAGCAGCAACAACAGCAGCAGCAACAGCAACAACAACAACAACAGCAGCAGCAGCAACAACAACAGCAAAAACAACAGCAACAGCAACCACCTTTGAAGGAAGGATTGCCCCCCCCTTCCCCCAACCAGGGTCCAACCAAAAGGAGGCCACCTTCATCCTCTGGGTGACTGTTCATTCATCTGCCCTTTGTCACCTGAGCTTAAGAGTTTAGTGCATTCTGTGTGCAATGAGCGCTCTGAAAGCACCGCCCCCCCCAAACTTTTACATCATGGAAATTCAACTCCAGGAAACCAATATTTATGAATGACTCAGAGGTGCCAAGGATGTAAACATTTATAAAAACCCTAGGAATAAGAAATTCCTGAGCCGCCGGGTGGGGGTGGTGCACGCTTTTAATCCCAGCACTTGGGAGGCAGAGGCAGGCGGATCTCTGTGAGTTCGAGGCCAGCCTGGTCTACAGAGCAAGTTCCAGAACAGGTTCCAAAGTTAGAAAGGAAAAAAGGAGGGAGGGAGGGAGGGAGGGAGGGAGGGAGGGAGGAAGGAAGGAAGGAAGGAAGGAAGGAAGGAAGGAAGGAAGGAAGGAAGGAAGGAAAAAATTAATTTAATCTCTGGAATAATTTGTTGCCTGCACTCACTTTCCTTGGGAAGTTCCAATTCTCAGCCATGGATCAAGCCATCCCTCTATCTCTTAGGCTGTTTTCTTCATTTTGCAGATAATGCCCTTAGAAGTTAAATGACTTCTTGTCAGGATCACTTGGAAAATATAAATGGACACAGTCTATTATTTCAGACCTCTTTCCTGCTATTTGTTAGATTAAAATTGGTTAGATGAAGCTAGATAAAGGCATGGACCTGCGACCTTGGTGTCTTACGAATTTGCTGTTCTCTGCTGCCCCCTGTTGATGGGAGAAAGGAAGAATGGGTCCCAAGCCCATCTTGCTCAGGTCCTAGACACTACCCCTCTGCTGACCTAGAAATCCAAATCATGGGATCCCACCTCCACAAGACTGCCTTAGAAGCCATGGGGGTGTGGCTCAGCATCTGTCGATTCTGCTGCAACCTGAAATTGCTGTTCTGTTTTAAATACTAATGATCTGGCTCTTTAGGCATTATTAAAAAAATCAACCAAACAAACAAAAACCCTCCACACCTGAGCTTCTGTCCTCAGGCTCAACGTGCCTGAGTATATATACATAACACTGGGCCATACCAAGAGTGCCTTTACTTTCATTTTTTTTTCATTACTGGGAGTCGCCTCCCCCCTCCCCCCGCATGCTAGACAACTGCCCCACAACTGCCATCTGTCACCCCTGCTCTAGCTGCATTCATTCTTGTAGGTGGCTCTGTAGCAGCCCTGAGAAGTCCTCTAGAGGGGACAACATACCCTCTAAGTTGAGACAGAGATGGGAAAGGCTCCAAAAGTGTCACGGCACTAGGTCACCTGACTCTGAGTGTCAGTGTTGGGTCCAGAGTCAAGGCTTCTGTTTGGATATCCATGCCCAGGACTTCAGTTGCTGCAGAGGATTCCTTTGCTATGGGGCTGCCCTGAGGATTTCAGTGCGTTCAGCAGCATCTCTGGGCTCTCCCCACTAGATGCCAGCAGCATCCCACCCTGGTTGTGACAACCACAGATCTCTCCAAACATTGCCAAGCACCCCTGGCTTAGAGCCCTTGCCCCATCACTGTCATACAAATAAACAGTTGGCCAGCAATGTTTGCATTCTTTGGAGGCCCTTTCCATACAAAAAGCTTCTTTCTGCTTCTAGGCCATCTAAGGTCAAAAATGCCACACTGAATGTGGTCCCCAGCAATGCCTCGAGGAACAGTTGTTCTGTAATACCAGCTAGTGTTTGGGGGTGTAGCCAGGTTTTCCAGTTGTCCCTAAACTACCGCCATCAAGGTAGATCCAATCCGGTCTCTCGGATCGCACGTGGTCACTGTTAAGTCTCTGCTGGTGTAGAGTAGACAATGTCTCGTGGGTCAACCGTGGCCCCCGCACGCCTTTGAGATAGGTTTCTGCTGGAAGGTAGCTGTGCTGTCAGTGATGCGTCTCTGGTTCTCGGGCTACTGAGTTACTTTGAAAGAAACTCCACAAAGGCTAAGATGTTTGCAAACTTCATAGAAAAAGTTCACCAACTTGTCAACTAGCCCCTTCTCCTGATTTTTCATGTGATGCTGGCAGCTCAGAATCAAAGACAAAAGGCCTCTTCTCTATTTAAAAACAAAACTCCCTTACTTAGTTAAATTTCTTTTTCTTTGCTGGAAATAGAATGAAGGGTCTTCATGCACGCTGGGCAAGCACTCCGCTGCTGCGCTGCATTCTGGCTCCAAACTCTCCTTTTATATTTTGATTATAAACACTTACACACTAAATTTGTAAATTAAAAATTAATGACACATGTGTGTACATACACACACATCTTTCTGAGACAGGTTCCATGTAGTTCTAGCTGGCCTCAAACTCTCTATGCAGGTGAGACTGGCCTTGAACTCCTGATTCTCCTGTACTTCCCAAGTGCTGGGATTAAGGTCACGAGTCATGATACCCAGCTCTTAAAATAGAAACTATTGGGGCTGGAGAGATGACTCAGAGGTTCTGAACACTGCCTGTCCTTGCAGATCCCAGCACCCACATGGTCGCTCACAGCCATCCTCAACTCCAGTTCCATGTCATCCTCCTCTGACTTACATGGACACCAGGCACACACGTACATGTACATACATGAAGACAAACATTCATACACATAGAATAAATCTAAAAAATTATTAGAGTATTATTGCCTTTGTGTGGCATTAAAAGACTTTATTACTAAAATCATAAATGTAACTGAAAAGCAAACAATACATTAGAAATAGTAACACCACCAAGGGCTCATCACATCCCACATTTTATTTTTCCAGGAAGTAGAAAAGAGAATGTCATTGGCACAGGACTTGAATTACAAACAGAAGTGAGCGCCTTGATTATTTCCTGTATGAGTTTTCACACAGAAACTGGTAGGAAAAGAAGTGGCCTCCCTTAGAAAATCATAGCACATGATTCTATGTGCACACACCAGCACACACTAAGAGCCAGATGTGCCAAGAGAGCCTCAGCTCTGGGGGCAAACCCAAGTCCCAGCATCATGGTCAGTATTCAGAAAGCACTAAATAAATGCTCATGGATAGATGAATGGATGAGTGCGTCAACTAGACGGGAAAAGTTTTCACCTGATAGAATAATCACAGCGGCTTGTTAGGCTGTCTCTTTAATGAGCATAATATATACACACATACACCATACACAAAGCTTGTATTATCGTTCTGCCAGGAGCTCAGGCATGTTCAGTGAGCTGAAATACAGTTCGATGGACCTGGTCTTTGGTCAGAGTTCATGCACATGGTTATGTGGGAAGCTAGAAGCATGTAATCTCCTCTCACAGTTAACCTAGAACCTTCAGGAGAGGTGACTTCTCCCTCAGTCACAGTAAGCCCATCCTACTAACAGTGTAAAAGCCACAACACAAATGGGACAAAACACGAGGTCGTTTCTTCTTCTCCAAAGTGCCATTTAACTAGCCTCCCCAAGCCATGATATATATTTCATAATAATCCTTCAGAAATGAGAGTTACCAGTCACGTGCTTCTGCACAGCTCATGTGAACACACTGGAGTAGGATCCTGGTCAGAAATAAGGCTTAAGACTTAGGGCATTCCTGGCTTGCTCTGCAGCAGCGGATCCTTCTCCTGGTTTCCTCGGAAGAATGGGGCTTTTGCATGGCTGAGGAAAACACCCAGGCTTCTGCCTTTGACCGTCTTCCCAGGGCAGTTTCCTATAGGTTTGTACGCCTTGTGTTTTCTGAAAACAATGTGTTGGACAGGATTTTAAAAAATACCTTCAAGCTGAACTAAATTCCTTTCTACAGTGTTTTTCATGCCAGGTGCAAAAGAGCTAACCATTCCACCTAGTCTGTTGCTGGCGACGCCTCAGCATCTTAGGGGAGTACAGCTATTTTCTCTTCAAGTAAGAAGTACCCACTTTGAAATTTTGTTAAACATATAGACACAATTTTGCCAAGTTACTGACGCCTGGCAGCACTTTTGGGATTAAAACAAGCAAATCCAAAACCACAGTAAAATTAATAGGTCCCAGTTTGGTATTCACGGTTCAAAGGATGAGTTTCATCTCATACACAAAATATTTAAATGGAAAAAAGAAATTGGTATGTTTGTATGCAAGAATGCTATTTGCTTTTGACTATCTGCTATAGAGATACAATACAGTGTTAAAATCAGAAACTTACTTGTATAGCAAGATGGTAACCATGGTGACAAACACAGCCAGGCAGCCAATGGAGATCAAGGCACCATTCGCCATTCTCAGCGGGGAGACTGGGTCTTAAGGCAGAAGGAAAACCCTGTGAGTTGTGTTTCATTGAAGGACATCTGCTTGTGATGCTGTTGAATGGGGAAGGGAGCTGCTGCAGAAGATACTACCCCATTCTGGCTATTAGGCGACCTTTCCCATCAAGCAACGTATAGACTCTGGGTTGAGCATAAGTGGCCAGGCATGGAAAAATACCACAGTCTGGTGACACCCTCTCAGGACTCTGCTGAGCTGTTGGTACCTGCATGCTAAAAGGCTCTTAGGTTCCACTGTGCTGGCCTCTGGCCCCATCTCATGCTATATGGCTGCCCCTATGCTAAAATCCCTGGAATTCTGGGAAACCTCCATGGCCCCTGCTGGGACCTCCCTTCCCTGGCCCATCTCAGTTTCTGCAGTTTTGAAGGCACCATCAGTCCTCACTTCCCTGCCTGCCTCTTCCTAGACCTGGGTCACAGTCTGTCATTATTGCTTTCCATAGCTCTACTGTACTGCGAGGGCCACAGCGTCAGGGACTTCATCTTCTCGCTCCTCTCTAACCAGCAAAGCAACCAGTTCCGTTTCTACCCCAGGCATATTCAGTTACCTAAGCCGCCTCCATCTGCTCTGCCTCTGACCCCGTCCTATCCACCAGGCCCCTCCTAGGAGGTCCTCCATTGGTTGAGCCTCCTCTTACAATCATCTCTCCACTGTGTGCATGTGTTGTGGAAGATTACTATAACTAGGCAAAGATGTGCTACATTTGTTTCTGCTGCGAATTACTTTAACTGGATAAAGGCGTGTCACGTTTGCTTATGCAGCATGTCTTTAACAATGTAAGGACGCGTTACATTTGTTTATACCACATTTGTTTAATATGGAAAGATGTGTTGCTTTTTGCCTTGCCTGCCTAAGGCACCTGGTTGGTCTAATAAAAAGCGGAGTGGCCAGTAGCTAGGCAGGAGAGGGATAGGCAGGGCTGGTTGGCAGAGAGAATAAGTAGGAGGTGAGATCTAGGCTGGAGAGGAGAGAGAGGAAGAAGGAAACGAGAACGAGAGAGAAAGAGAGGGATACACCCAGGGCCAGAAACCAGGCCAGCCAGACTCTGGAGGAAGCAGGAAAGTAAGACATATAGAAAGAAAGGTAAAGGGCCCTGAGGCAAAAGGTAGATGAGGAAAAACAGGTTAATTCAAGTTAAAGAAGAAAACACCCGAAATGAGCCTAAACTAGACTGAAGAGCCATAACTAATGATTTAGAGCTGGTCGGTGGCCCCAAAGAAAAACCTAGTATGTGCACGTGAGCTCTTACCCACCAAGGCCTCACTCTTGCTGACAGAATGAAGCGTCGACGACCCTAACATTGGCCTACAAGTGCTCTCTAAATGTGTTTAAACCCTTAGTCAAGGACGTCCTTTACCAAGATGGCGCTACTGAACAGCAAGACTTGTGCCCACACCCAGTCTAGGGTGCTAACCACCACCCTCACTTCCCACTCCAAGCCCACCCCTCTGACCTGGTTTGTTTTCCTCAAAATACCATCTTGTTAATTTGTTTACTGCCTGTGTTAGTTTAAGGCTGATTAGGTATTCTGAATTCTGACCCAACTGACATGCGAGCAAATGGTAACCTCTTATGAGACTACTTTGTAAACAAAGACAGAAACAAGACAAAACAAAAAACAAGGGTCCTGGAGAGATGGCTCAGGGTTTAAGAGCACTAATTGCTCTTCCAGAGGACCCGGGTTTGATTCCCAGCACCTACAAGGCTACTAAGAGTAACTCCAGTTCCAAGAGGCTCTCCTGCCCTCTTCTGGACTCTGCAGGCACTGTACCCATGTGGTACCCAGAGGCAGGCATATATAGGAAACACACACACACACACACACACGATAAATCTTTAAAACAAAAATGACTGAATTTCAGCCAATGACATCCAGCTTAACTGATTGACTCCAGGCCTCGATGAGGAAGCAAATCTTCAAAGGCTGTCCCTGGGGTCCTGATAGCCTGTGCAGGGTACAGGGTGCTGCTCAATGGGGACCTCCTTTGGGCCTCTTCTGACTCCAGTGTTGCTCAGTTTGTGAAACTAAATTGGTCTAAACATTTTCCTATAACACCTGTTACTGCTCAGGAAAGCAGGGGTCTCCCTTGGTTTGTTCGTTAGCCTGTGTAGACTTCTGTCCTGTGTAGATCTGTGCTGGGCACTGAAGAGGACAGCTGAATGACTGTCATTTAAAAGAAGTTTAGCTAAACATCAGTGGGGTCTCTTTTGAACTATGACTATTTCCGAAATTCTGATTTTGAAATTCAAGTTACTGAGTTTCCGTGTGTGTGTGTGCACCTGCATGTGTGTGCACGGTTGTATGTTGTACAGGTGGACTTGTGTACAGGTGGAGATAAGCCACACCTGCAGAAGTCTTTCCTCTTTTTTTTTTTTTTGAGACTGGCTTTCTCTTTGGCTTGGGATTTGGCCACGTATGTTAGACTAGATGGCCTGTGAGCTCCCAGGAGTCTGCCTGTGTCCACCCTAGTTGTCCTGTTGTTGTTGGGAGTGCATGTTTACAGCACCACACCTAGCTTCTTTTTTTTTTTTTTTTTTTTTTTTTTTTTGGTTTTTCGAGACAGGGTTTCTCTGTGGTTTTGGAGCCTGTCCTGGAACTAGCTCTTATAGACCAGGCTGGTCTCGAACTCACAGAGATCTGCCTGCCTCTGCCTCCCAAGTGCTGGGATTAAAGGCGTGCGCCACCACCGCCCAGCTCACACCTAGCTTTTTATGGGGCTTCTGAGAACCCTAGTCCTCATGCTTGCAAGGTAAGCCTTTTACTGACTGAAATCTCTCCCGGCCCCCATCTAAGATTTTGCTAAGGGCCATCCCCAAGCAGTCCTAGAACTTGCAACCCTCCTGTATCAACTTCCTGAATGTTTGGAGTATAGGCATGTCCCACCACGCCCCTTCAAATTTCTCTCTGGGTGGAACCCAGGGCTCCATGGCTTCACCCATGCCAGGCAAGTACCTTACCTCTGTGTTCCTCCTCAATCCCCTTTATTAGGTTTTTGATAGTGGGTTTAAGTCATATCTAAAGTGACCTCTCACTAGAACCAAAATCACAGAACGCTAACAGTTGAACCTATAAACCTCACAGGAGATCAGCGGGTTGCCAGTAGAAGGAAACAAAATGGAATAAACTAAGATACTTTCATCTTTTTGGTTTTTGGAGACAGACAGGGTTTCTCTGTGTAGCACTGGTTGCTCTAGAACTCGCTCTGTAGACCAGGCTGACCTCAAACTCACAGAGATCTGCCTGCCTCTGCCTCCTGAGTGCTGGGGTTAAAGGTGTGCGCCACCGCAGCTGGCAGGCTAAGATTCTAAAGGTAATTCTGAAGGACACAGAGCTGGGACAGCCCCAGTACCACAACTCCTGGAGGTCCGGACTTTGAAACACCCACAGCCCTGGCTGCTTCATTGTTATCTCTCTCCTCCCCAGCTCCTGCAAGAGACAGGATACCTTTGCAATCTTGTTCTTAGGCAGGTCTTCCTTCCTTCCTTCCTTCCTTCCTTCCTTCCTTCCTTCCTTCCTTCCTTCCTCCCTCCCTCCCTCCCTCCCTCCCTCCCTCCCTCCCTCCCTCCCTCCCTCCCTCCCTCCTTTCTTTCTTTTCTTTTCTTTTTTTTTTTTTTTTGACAAAGTCTCACTATGTACCTTGGCTGGCTTGAAACTCACTATGTAGATGCGGCTATGTAGATTTGCCTGTCTCTGCCGCCCAGTGCTGAGATTATGGGTGTGTGCCACCACGCTGCATTGAGTCTTTCCACAGCTCTCACTCTCTAGCCCAGACTGGCCTTGAGCTCATGGCTCTAATGCCGTGGGTACCTGAATCCCAGGATCAGAGGTAAATACCAAGCCTGGCTCAAGAAGTCAGGATGAGTGGGTAAATTGGCTGGTACTGTCTCAGGCAATTCTTAGTAGACTTGAGGAAGACTTTTTAAAAAGGACACATGGGAATGAGAGGAAGCAAGATTTCAACTCAATTTCTCATTTCTTTTGGCTTTGCCCTGGTGGCTTCTCCTGAAACCCTGGTTTTGGACTCTCCTTTATGATTGTCATTTTGTTTGTTTTAATGTTGGGTGTTCAGTTTCCTCTGGAAATACAAGCCTCTTGGCCAGTGCCTTGACAACATCTCCTTACCACACCTCACTGTCGCTGGCCTGTGGTCTCGATGGCACCCTTTCACCGACGGGCTTTTCTCTGGTCATTCTCTCACCAAGTCTCTCTCTTCACCTTGCTAAGTAGATTTGTGATTGGGTTTTAATGCTAGTTCTTTGCTTTTGATACATGGTTTCACTGTGTAGCCCTAGATGTCCTAACTCTATAGACCCAACTGGCCTCGAACTCACAGAGAAGCACCTGCCTCTGCTTCCTGCATGCTGGAATTAAAGGCGTGCGCCACCACATCCAGCTTAATGCCAGATCTTAAATCCGTATTAACAAGCGTTCAAACAATCTTCCGTGAGTCAAACACTGCTAGAGAAGCCTTTGGGGGCTTTAAATCGGGTGCACACTTCTGCAGTAGGAAATGTTTATAAAATTATAAGCCAGACCTTACCTTTGCCAGGGATAGAGATCAGGGCGCTGGTGAGGGCCAGGCTTGTGACATCACCCAGAGTGATGTTCACACAGTACGTTCCAGACCCATTGAAGGCTCTTCTCACGGATAGCGGGCACAGCTCGTCCAGAGCCACGGAGCTGCAGACCCTGGTCTGGGCCACCTGGCAGGTGGGGTCGGAGACAATGGTACAAACTTCCGTGGGAGTGCTGTGACGTGCGAGCAGGGTGAGCACCCAGATCACATGAGGGAGGAAAGAGGGCAATGTCAGGGCGTTTGGTGGTGGGGGTGGGGATGATGGTGAGGGGTTTCACACTGTTGGCCTGGAACTCATGGTGAGCCTTCTGCCTCAGTTTTCTTAAGTTCTAGGATTATAGACACAAGACACTGTGCTTGCTTCTGTCATGACAGCTTCAAACAGCAGCCTTTGCTTTTCTCCCCCGCTCCCTGCCCGCTCCTTCCTTCCTTCCTTCCTTCCTTCCTTCCTTCCTTCCTTCCTTCCTTCCTTTCTTTTCTTTCTTTCTTTAACAGGGGCTCATGTAGCCAGGTTGGCCTTAGACTCACTATGTAGTTAAAGATAGTCTTAAACGTCTTCTCTTTTTTTAGATTTTCAAGATAGGGTTTCTCTTTAGCTTCGAGGCCTGTTCAGAACTAGCTCTTGTAGACCAGGCTGGCCTCAAACTCACAGAGATCTGCCTGCCTCTGCCTCCCGAGTGCTGGGATTAAAAGCGTGTGCCACCACTGCTTGGTTCAGTCTTAAACTTCTGATTGTCCAGCCTCCACCTTTGGAGTACTGTGATTACAGGCATTACCCTGTGTCCTGTTTTATGCAGTGGTGGGGATCAAAACCAGCCTTGTGTATGCTAGGATGCGCTTTACCCTGTCCCTTCTTTATTCCTTATTTTGAGAGAAAGGCTCCCTATACAGCCATGTTCTCCTGCCTTACTTAGCCTCTTGACTGCTGGGGTTACAGGCACGCACCCCCTCTCCTACCCCAGCTCGTCTGTAGAATTTTGAATCAACTTCAAAGGGATGACTAGTAGCCAAGCCCTTTATTCAGCCTTGGGGTCCTCATGTGGCCTTTCCCCTGGCATGACGTTGTACTTACGCCCCTTTGCAGGTCACAATGAAGTCCTTCAGGGAGTTGTCAGGCTGTTGCATGGGCATTGGGACATCTGCTATCTGGATGATGCTGACTTCTAGGATTCCCTCTAGCAAAACAGCCACCAAAGAGAAATGTTAAAATACAGCAGAGACCAAAGGAAACCATTCTGCCATAGGTTCATTTTCCTGGGCTGAAATCCCAGCTAAGTTAAGGAGTAAAGGGGCAAATCCTTTGTTGGAGGTGTGATCAGTGCCCTTATGGAAAAACATCAGGGAGCCCTCTTGTCCCCTCTGCCACGTGAGGACACAGCAAGGGGATGGTCTGCCATGAACCAGGAAATGCTCCTCATCAGACAGTGGAGCTGACATCCAGCCTTCAGAACAACAAGCAGTGAACCCCCAAACCTGGCTATTACAGAAACTTAGATGCACTAGGAGATGCCCCTTAACAAGAAGGAAAAGCAAACAGAAACAGCCTTCTTGCTGAACGGAAATCTAGCAAACATGGGGATTTAGCCCCAGAGTTTTGCATTCATGTCCATGCAGGTTTTCATAGTCACATGGACCAGTTCTGCCCACTGAGACTCTTTCTCTAGAGCCTGGTCCATGTTAGAAAGTAACACCCCCTTTCTGGGAGATGGGTTAGGAAAAGGTGACTTGGGCAGATGCTGACCCCATGGATCACAGGTGGCTGACCCATCCTGTCCTCAGAAACAGCGTACAGCCAGAGCTTCTACACATTCCATGTTCTCAGAGACATGGATGCCCCAGCTGGCTGTGGTGCCCTGTTTTCTCTGCTGGGACCTCGGGGCAGTCCCTGAAGGGTGCAGTCCCTGAAGCGTGCAGCCCCCCTACCTTACAGGTAGAAAAGAGAGACTTTGTAAAAGTCACACTGGAAGCAGAAGCAGTGAGCACTCCTTGCTGCCTTTCTTACGCCCCCCACCCCCGACATCCATTGAGATTCTTGGAGGCTCACATGGGATTCAAACCCAGGTTTTTTAGCATTTGGGCACCCAAGGGATAAATTTCTACCAGAAAGCATAAGGCAGGCAGGAGAACAAATGGAACATGCGAAGTACAAGATGCTGCTCCCTGCTAGGCAGTGGTGGCACACACTTTTAAACCCAGCACTCGGGAGGCAGAGGCAGGCAGATCTCTGTGAGTTAGAGGCCAGCCTGGTGTACAAGACCTAGTTCCAGGACAGGAACCAAAACTACAGAGAAACCCTGTCTTGAAAAACAAAACAAAAAACCAAACAAGATGCTGCTTCCTACGTTTGCATCACCTTGGACCAGCCAGGTGACCCTGCTCCTTCCCCTCTACCCTTCTAGTGTTAGCAATGTGAATGGGGGTGGCCTTGTAGACTGTGGCATCTTCTCCACAGGTCTTTAACCTTACCTAAGATTGTGAGGGTGGCTCTGAAGTAACCATATCTGTTTATCTGGCAGCTTTTGCTGGAAATGTCACTCAGCTCCATGGAGTTGTAACCTGTAGGCACTAGAAAGTTTGAGTAATAAAAGTTTAAAATAAGAATGTAGTGGAGGTAACATGATATAACAAAAATAAAGACACTTGTCCATCTGTTCTTTATTATTTTTATTTTGGTGGGTTTTGGTGTTACTCTTTCTGCAGACAGGGACTCATGTAGCCCAGGCTGGTCTAAACTCACTATATAGCCCAGGCTGGCCTAACTCCAGGTCGTATTCTTCCTACTGCCCATGTTCTAAGATCGTAAGTGTGAACTTTATACCTAAGGCACCATCTACTCCAAGCTCCATCTTCCCTTTAGAAGAAGCCAGGCATGGTGGCACACGCCTCTAATCTCAGTACTCGAGATTGTGAATTCAAGGCCAGCCTGGTCTACATCCCAAGTTCCAGGACAATCAGGACTAAGAACTAAAAACCAAAAATCAAGATCAAATCAAAACAAGCACTCTACAATTTTTCAATTAAGGCAGAAACTTGAAGTACATGTGTGTAGATTTCTATAGGTGTAGGCATTATGGCCATTTAATTCCATAAATAAATTGTAGGGAGGGTAGGGAGAAGAGTAAGCCCTGAGTAAGTGAAATCATAAGTGAATGCGTGCTATTGGCATGGGTGTGGCCATATCAAGGACCCCAAGGGCTTAGCTCCGTGAGAAATGCAGAGCCTTCCTCAGGGGTCCAAGTGTGAGTGTTGGCAGTGTGTGCAGACAACGGCCACCACAGCTTCTCTCCCGAGCCTGAAGACTGTCTCCATGGAGCTAGACCATGCCCCTTGACCGAGCTATGTGCAATAACTCTGCCTCTTTCTTCACCTGTATATAATAAACATGCTAAGCTTCTGGGGTGCTCAGGCTTCTCCGTCCAAGAGCCCAGACCACCAGACCCCAACTTTCTGTCTGAGTATGTGTCTGTCTGTCTTGTCTTCATTCCCTGGCCATCTAGTCTGGTCAAGTCCCCAGCAGTGGAGCGAGGACTCAGGCAGAGCTGGCGATGGGAACCGATTGTCCACACCAGGCAAGCAGTGTGCTGCTGAGCCACACCAAGTTCAAAGCACAACCCCAGATGTTTTTTAGAATAAGGAAGCAAATGAAAAGTGGAAGCCCTGTTAGAATGCACAGACAGGCCGCAGTAGAGAAGCCCCCTTCTCATCGGGAGGCAGCTGTCCTGGCCTTAACTCTAGCAGCCTGTCTGCTCACACACCATTTTGTTCACCCTTGCTGCCACTCACTCATCAGCAAAAGAGCTCTCTGACCTCCTGAGTTTAAACCATTTAAAACAAAGTGAGCTAAAGCAAGTGCTGCCTGCTTCTCTGCCAGGTGTGGTGTTTATGCCCGTGATCCCAGCACTCAGGAAGCCGAGGCAGAGGGATTGCTGTGAGTTTGAGACCAACTATATAGACTTAACCTAGATAGTTAAGTTGGGTTACCATGAGAGACTTTGTCTTAAAGCAAACACCAGAATCTACTGAGGTGGTGAAGGCGATGGCTCCCCTAAGTCGTAAGTCACAGGGCTGCCTGGGAAGGATGGAGAGGTAAGATCTGAATCTAGTGGAGGAGGTATGTGGGGGCGAGGAGGGAGGGGTGCTTACGGTTTGAAAAGCTTCCTGTCAAAGTGCTCTTTGCATTCCTTTTGGCAAGTGAGCTCTCGGCTGCTGTTCCAGTGCCTGCCTGCCTGCCGCCTGCGGGGCTGCCCGTCACCATAGTGATGGGCTCCTAGCCCTCTGACACAATAATCCCAAATAAACCCTTTCCTCTATAAGTTGCCTTGGTCATGATGTTTTATCACAGCACTAGAAAAGTAACTAAGACACCAACCAACCTACAAACAAGAACCCAAAGCAGTCACAGAACTCGGCTCCTCGTGAGGCTGCCACACATGGAATACTTATCAGCCACTTGTTCAGCAGTGCAGGAGAAGGGAATTCTGTCCCTATTCGGACAGGCAGATGTGTGAGAAGAACGAGGTTTAACGTAAGACATGAAGAGGAGGTTAGGGAGAAATCACATTTGGTAAAGTGTCGGTCATGCAAGTGTGCAGACCTGAGTTCGGATCCCCAGCTCCCACATAAAGCTGGCTGCAAGCCTGTAGTTCCAGTGCTGGGGAGGCAGAGACAGGAGGACCTCTGGGGTTTGCTAGTCAGCAAGTCTAGCTGAATTGGAAAGCTGTAGGTTAAGGAAAAATCTTGTCTCAAAACAAGGTGGCAGACAATTGAGGAAGACTGGCTGCTGTGTGCACAGACATGACCAAATCAGTAGCGAATATAATTGAGCAAAGAATCTAATGCCTTACTTGTTACAATTTAAAACTTGTTGGGCTGGGTGGTGGTGGCCTTTAATTCTAGCACTCGGAGCCAGAGACAGGCAGAGTTCGAGGCCAGCCTGGTCAACAGAGCAAGTTCCAGGACAGGCTCCAAAGCTACAGAGAAAACCCTGTCTCGAAAAACAAAAACAGACAAACAAACACAAAACCCCAACTTGTTGGTGTAGCTTTAAAGTCTAAAAGGAAAATATGATAATGCTCGTCTTTATTGTTTCTTTAATTCCACAAGGAATTGAAATAGATAAGAGAGAAAATTAAAGTTTTAAAAGATCCTCATCTTGAAAAATAAATAGAATGAAGAGATGGCTCAGTGGTTAAGAGCACTGGCTGCTCTTCCAGAGGACCCAGGTTCATTCCCAGCACCCACATGGTGGTTTACAGCTACGTGTAACTCCAGTCCCAGGGGATTTGAAGCCCTCCCTCTTCTAGCCTGTTTGGGAACCAGGCATGCATGCCTGACACACATGCAGACAAAGTGGCCATACACACCAAATAAGTAAATTCATTTTGAAAAAGTTTAGAGGCTAAAATGAATGGGTGTGCGCACACTTGTAATCCAGAGGCTGAGGCAGAGGGATTGCAAGTTCCCGGGGGCTACATAGTTAGACCCTCTCAAAACAACACAAGAAAGAGAGGATCCTGGCCCACAACTTCGTAAAATACTCCTGTTCTACTGGAGACTACGCCGGTACTAGGAGACCCAAGGGAGGATATCCCAGAATCCTAGAATAGAACCAAACACGGCTGGCAAACAAACCAAAAAAAAAAAAAAAAAAAAAAAAAAAAAGTCAATGACATGATTCCTAATGATGTTCTGCTCTGCTCATAGATTGGTGCCTAGCCCAACTATCATCAGAGAGGCTTCACCCAGCAACTGATAGAAACAGATGCAGAGACCACAGCCAAGCATTAGGCAGAACTCAGGGACTCCTGTGGAAGAGAGGGGGAAAGGATTGGAGGAGCCAGAGGAGCCAAGGACACCACAAGAAAATCCACAGGATGAACTAACCTGGGCTATGGGGGCTCCCAGAAACTGAACTGACAGCCAGAGAGCCTGCACGGGACTGACCTACGCTTCTGAATAAATTATCGTTGTGTAGCTTGGTGTTGCTGTGGGACTCCGAAGAGTAGGGGCAGGAGCTGTCTCCAGTGCTTTTGCCTGCTTTGGGGACCTGACTCCTCATCCTGGGTTGCCTTGCACACCCTTAACACGAAGGGAGGTGCCCAGTCTCACTGCAACTTGTTTGGTGGATATCCACGGGGGAACCTGCCTTTTTCTGGAGAGAAACAGGAGTGGATGGGGGGAGGGGCTGGAAAGAGAGGAGGGAGGGGAAACTGCAGTCAGGATGTTAAAAAAATGAGAGAAAGAAGATAAAGAAGAGGAGGAAGAAAGGAGAGAAGGAAGAGAGAAGGGAGGGCCTGAGGAAGGAAGGGTGGGGGGAGAAAAGGGGCCTGTGTTAAGTTCATGACTTGTAAGGAGGAAGCCTGCTGGGAGATCTCGATGGCTTCTCAGAACCTTCTGAGGGTGACAGATCCGTGGCTGTGGACTCCTCAGAATCTTCCCATGACACTCTGGAAAATGCTATTCCATGAAGCCCAGAGACATCCCGACACAGTTGGATTCTCACACAGTGGTTCATCAGCAAGACAGGGTTTCCCACCAGCCCCATAGAGTGACCACAGACCACAGGCTTTCCCGGTGGACTCTAGAGCAGGAGGCTGGAGCAAGGCTTTTAAGAATCCTAGTTCTTCCCGAGAGCTGTAGGACCCCTTCGTTTAAAGCTCAGGGTGAGCAGAATTTAGCTGTCAGTTTGAGCACAGAACCATGACTCTGTTGTATTTTACAGCAGAAAACCTCTTTAGGAAGAGAACAGTGAAAGTCAGCGGGCCTGCCTTAGGTAGAATTCTGCTTATACAGATGCGTGTGGAATTCTGCAGATGTCCATCTGTAAAGGCAAATTTGTTATTTAACAAATAGATCCTGTGATCCTTAAAGGGCATCAAAGTACTGAGAAAAACTCAGTACTTAGTTCCCGCTTGCCCAGAGATTGGAGAGCTGAACGCAGGAAAGTTCTACACAGTGTGAAAGCACATGACACAATAGGGTGCGAGTGTGTGTGTGTGTGAATGTGTGTGCGTGAGTGTGTGTGTCTGAGCATCTCTCTGTGTGTATGAGTGTGTGTGTGTCTGAGCATCTCTCTGTGTGTATGAGTGTGTGTGTGTCTGAGCATCTCTCTGTGTGTATGAGTGTGTGTGTGAATGTGTGTGCATGAGTGTGTGTGTGTCTGAGCATCTCTCTGTGTGCATGAGTGTGTGTGTCTGAGCATCTCTCTGTGTGTATGAGTGTGTGTGGAGTGTGTGTATGTCTGAGTGTGAGTGTCTGTGTGTGTATGAGTGTGTGTGTTTGTGGAGTGTGTGTTTGTGAGTGTCTGTGTGTGTAAGGCATGGTGATATTTAATGTAATACACATGACATTACACTGACCAGCATGTCTTACAAAGGCTGTTCTGTTGCTCAGATTTATTCACAAAAGCCTGGAAAATGAACAAGAGCAGCCAGAGAAAGAAAATCTTTAATAGAAAAACTGGACAGGCATCCTGCTCTCATGATTCAGTCAGCTGCCCAGTGCCCTCTTCAACTTGGCTATGATTTCCAGTTTACTTATTTATTTATTTCAGAGACAGGGCTTCGGGTTACTGCTTGTTTATTTATTGCAGTGCTGGGAATGGAGCCCAGGCCTGTATGCTGCTTCCCAGCTACATTCCTAGAGTCCTTGCCTTCTGGGTCTAGCTGAATTTTTCCTGAAGCTACTCGCCAAAACACAGGGCACACACTTCATTGCCAAACAATGAGGCTCACTAATGCAAGGGCCAGTGAGATGACTCAGCGGGTAATGACGGTTGTTGAGTGAACCTGATGAACTGAGTCTAACCCCTGGGTCCCATGCCTTACATCTGCACACACACACACACACACACACACACACACACACACACACACACACACACACATACACGCATGCACACACACCCCACTACCACCACTGCCAATAATAATGATAATAATAATAATAGATAAGATTTTGTAAAAGAAATACAGATTCATTTATATGGTCTACATAGCTGGAAATGCTGCTATCTAGGGAGAAAATTCTTTTCAAAGTCATGCTTAGCCCTCTGGCAGTGCCTACCTGCAACTCCAGCCCTGGGCTGGGTGGAGACAGCCAACCTAGCTGACATGGCAACCACAAATTCAGCAAGCTATCCTGTCTCAAAAGATAAGGTTCAAAGCCATGGTGGAAGACACCTGGCGTCAACCGCTGGCCTACACACACAGACTACTGTGGAGTGAGGTGACCCAGACATATATGGATACACCACATATACATACACACACACATGCACACAGCACACCCATACAGACACACACACACGTGGCTAAAATGTAAAAAGTCACGGTTAACTTCTGTAGTCACTTGGGGCCCTGTTTCTTAGCCCGCCCTGACCCCAGCTGCTTTAAAGCATCCTGAATTGATTATGGTTGAGTTAGCACCTTTGCATAAAAACAGGCCTCTTCCTTTCTAGGTAAAACTGAGCACACAAGGGGCACTGGCTTTCGACATGGGGAAAACAAGAGCAGCAAATTAGAATACCTTTAAAATTGGCTTCAGAAATGCTTTTGATGACTGCCATGACACAGCTCCTAAGAAAAACAAGCTGGTTT
The DNA here is from genome assembly GCF_950005125.1 of Chionomys nivalis. Lineage (NCBI taxonomy): Eukaryota > Metazoa > Chordata > Mammalia > Rodentia > Cricetidae > Chionomys > Chionomys nivalis. The sequence goes on along the minus strand of NC_080086.1, from coordinate 148,098,810 downwards.
ATAAAAATGTGACTCTAAAAGCCAAAAGCAAGTGACCTAACCAGATTTTTAGACAGAAAGGCATCTGTAATTTATTTAGTTTTACAGCTGCTCTTTCGGTTTTTAAGGAAGATTATCTGCACTTGCAGATAAAGAAATTCTGGGGGTTGGAGAGATGGCTCAGCGGTTAAGAGCACTGACTGCTCTTCCAGAGGTCCTGAGTTCAAATCCCAGCAACCACATGGTGGCTCACAGCCATCTGTAATGAGATCTGGCGCCCTCTTCTGCCTTTTAGGAGGCATCATGCAGGCAGAACACTGTATACATAATAAATATTGTGTTTAAAAAAAGAAATTGGCTCTTGGGATTAGAGCTGCAGCTCGGCTGGTAGAGGACTTGCCCAGCACTCGGTGTGGTGGTGCACACACACAATCCCAGCAACCAGAAAGTGGAGGCAGGAGAAGCAGCAGCTCCAGGTGGGTCAATACCCTTGATGATATATTGAGTTTGAAGTTAGCCTGGGATATGTGAGACACTGGGGAAGGGTAGGGAAGGAGGGAGGAAGACAGAAGGAGGGACAGAAGGAGAATAAAAAAGAAAGAAGGAAGGAAGTTTCCTGGAGGCATGCTTAGATGAAGCTGTTTGTCTGGGCATGCCCAGTGCGGCTCCATGTGTAACTGGACTTGGGAATCCCGGAGTCGCTCCCCAGCAATCATGCAGGGTGTTAGTACATCCTGTGGACACCGTGCTGCTGCCCAGGCAGGTGGGATAGGTTTCTATGAAACAGTAACTGAAAACTGTCTGTGTTTATTTAATGGAGAGAGGCAGATTGCAGAACAAAGCATATGTCATAAACCCATTTATATAACATCCTAAATGACAAAGCCTACATGTCCATGGAGAATGTCTATAAACAAGCAGACAGAAACACGGCAGCCACATCAGGGGGACTGGGGAAGAGAACACACGGGGACTTTCTTCTTATGCTAGGCTTCTTCGTGGTTTGTTTGAATCTTTACTAAGAAATGTGAATTAATTTTACAATTTAAAACATTCTAAGTCAGGCAGTGGTGGCACATGCCTTTAATCCCAGCACTCGGGAGGCAGAGACAGGCGGATCTCTGTGAGTTTGAGGCCAGCGTGGTCTACAAGAGCTAGTTCCAGGACAGGCTCCAAAGCCACAGAGAAACCCTGTCCAAAAAACCAAAAAAACAAAACAAAAACAAATGTTCTATAAAGGAATAAAATGGGCACCGAAAACCTAACAGCAGCAGAGAAATGGCTACAAGTTTGAGGCCAGCCTAGCTGAAATATCAAGTCCAAGGCCAACAGGGCTACACAGTGTCTCAAGCTGATTGACTACGTTATATAATAAACAACTGACAAAAACTACCACACCACCACCACCACCACCACCCTACATTACCCAGAAAAATACTCACTTAAAGAGGGGCTGGGTGTTGGCGGTGTGGGTGAAGCTGGTGAAGTTGGTGAAGTTGGTGGTGAAGATGGTGAAGTTGGTGAAGTTGGTGGTGAAGATGGTGAAGTGGGAGGTGAAGTTGGTGAAGCTGGTGACGTGGGAGGTGAAGGTGAAGGGCATGGTCCAGACACTGCAGCTTGCACGGTGAGGTTGAGATTGAAGGTTCCGTTGAGCACATACGTGTGATTCAAACTGTGATTGTTGGAGACAAACAGGCCAGTGTTGTCCCCAAAGTTCCACTTGTAGGAAATGGCAGAGTCGTTGAGGAAGTGGCTGGGATCATGAATGAGGACATCGAACACAATGGGGAGGTCTCTGAGGAAGGTTCCCTCAGACGAGTTCCGGTTGTTCTTCTGGGACATGGTCACAAATATAGGGATCTGATCTAGAAGACGCACCAGGAGAAGGAAGAAAACACACTGTTTCTCAACTGTGAGGAGGGGGGCTACAATGATGTGTTCTGGCTGAAGAGTCAAATGAGACCTTCTCATGTGTAAACTTTAGAGTGTCCCCGCTAACAAGCAGGTGGGGTACCCCATAATTCAACATTTCAGCTCTGCTCGGAGCCAAGTCTTACCCTAGCCCAGACACCAGGTGTCAAAAGGAGCCCACGTCTTGTATTCCACTGACGTGAGTTCACACCACGCACCTGTTATCACATACACGTCTTTCACCTGCGCGATGGGAACGTATGTCCGGCCGTGTCTTCGAAAGACAGTCACTTCCATGACCTGATGGCCAAGTGTCATATTGACGGTGTTTACAGAAACCCGTGCTGAGCACCGACCCAGTTTTTGGAAATACTGACCTGTGGAAGACGGACATTTCCAGTTATTGGTGACATGCCGTGATCATTCGACAAAGCTACTTCTGAAAGGCTAAAGCCTGCCTTGAGGGGGCTGGAGAGATGGCCCAGTGGTTAAGAGCATGAACTGCTCTTCCAGAGGACCCAGGTTCAGCTTACAACTGTCTGTAACTCAAGTTCCAGGGGACCTGACACCCTCGAGCCAATGCACATAAAACTAAATAAACTATTATTATTAAAAAGGCTGCCTTGAGGAGAGAACAGTTTGGAAGCTGCAGAAAAGGAGATGGTGCCTGGCTCTATGCAAAACCTGATGAAGCAACTCTACAGTTGCATGCAGGTAACTGCACACAGCTGGTTACAGTGAAAGAATTCTAGTGCAACAATATAATTAGTTCCTAATCTATAGATGAACATTTTATTAAGTTTCAATGAACATCATTTAATGTCAGGGTGAGGCATCTGGGAGAGTTTTAGAAGGTTCTTTACTCACAAATCTACCATATTTTTGTTATCATTTATAAAGCAATTGATGTAAGTAGACGGGCATGGTTGTTTGGATTTTTCTGAGAGACTGGACCTCCACTTTCTAGAAGTACTTGTACCTAAAACAAGCAAGACACAAGAGAGCGACTGTGGATCACGGATACAAAGGGAATGCCTTCCCTTTCCCTCTGCGGCCACCATGAAAGTCATAGCTGCTGGCCACAGGAGTGCAGGTCAGGGAATGGCGAGCTGGGAGCTGACCAACAGGGCTATGATGGCGTGGGGGAAAGCCAGCTTCAGGCAGGTGTGATGCCTGGCCTGTTCTGTTGTTCAAACGGCATGCTCTGCTAATGCCAACGGACAAAGGATGCTCTCAGCCAAAGGTCAAAACCTTTGGAAATCTAGGAGTTGCTCAATTGGAGCAGGTTCCAAATACTCAGCCTCAGTTAGCTCCTGGAGATCTGTGTGTGTTGCTGACCTTGTAACTCAGGGATCTTCGTACATGCTGGGTATGCATTCTACTACCGATCCATAGACTTGGCACTCTAGTGATGGACTGAGAATTCAACAGCCTTGTTTCTCTTAAAGTAACAGTTCGCTAATAATGCAGCAAAGTGAATGAATGCCTTTTATGTTTTTGAAAACCAGAGAGTAGGACTATGCCAGAGAAAAACAGTATCTAGACTGTTCTAGGCCCGCACAGTGGTGTATTGTGCAGCCATTAAAACAATGTAAGGAAGTTTAAATAATACAGTCAAATGCTATGATAGCAAAATAAAAATGTGTATCCATTATGACCTTAAACAAGAAATGTCAATATTGAAAACATCATTTAATAGCAGTAATTTCGCATGCTATTCATAGATGATTCTTTTGTATTTTGTTTGTGCTCGTCTATGTTTTCAACCGTCCCATGTTTCTATAACTAAGTTCACTAATTCACTTAGAACATTAACAAATTGCCGGGCGGTGGTGGCACACGCCTTTAATCCCAGCACTTGGGAGGCAGAGGCAGGCAGATCTCTGTGAGTTCGAGACCAGCCTGGTCTACAAGAGCTAGTTCCAGGACAGGCTCCAAAACCACAGAGAAAAACCAAAAAAAAAAAAAAAAAGAACATTAACAAATTAACGAATAAACAAGTGTGCAACCACGTACTGTTCAAATAAATATTTTAATATACTATAGAAGACTAATCTGCTGCTGTTGTGTAGAGAGCCAAAGTCACTTCCTTCTCCTTCTCACTTCATTCTGTGGTGTCCTGCAGACTTGGCGAGGTTAGCCAGGACTTCATTTCCCCTCCCTGTCCTCTCCAGTAAGGAGCCGGCAGAGGGGTGGGGGCTACCCTCTCAGAGAATACGGACAGACAACGTTAAAGCATGACAGGAGTGTAAAGAGCTAAGTGAGTTTGTAAAAGCCAAACCAAGTGTGTGAAAGACGTAGACGAAGCTCCACTTCTTCCATCCGTGGGGGCGAGGGAAGGGCTTCCCGTCGGGGAACGCCAGGTGCTGGCTCTGGCCGGTGCCGCCTTCCCAGTCACCACCCTCTGCGCCTGCTGTCCAGTTGTAGACGTACCGGTCAGGAGTGAACCCCAAATCTAATCGAGAGACAGACAGGGTCGAGTTAGTTTTCTGGCCTTTAAATGCCCAGTGCTCAACCCTCAAACTCTTCCTTTCCCCAGAAGCCCTGTAGAAGCTGCTGTGGGGCTCTAACGTTCAGAAAGCACCCATCAGACACTTTTCTGGGCATGTGCTGTATTCCAATAAAGTTCCAGGAAACTTCCATCTGGAGATTTTACTTAAGACACGTGTCTTCCTGTTGAGTCTCCGAATCCCGGTGCTCTTCACAGACTACAGGGGACATCATCTTCTAGTGCACATACTTTTCCTCACTCACTTGTCACCACAGCTAAGTCCTGGGTCACAGTGTCCTCAGGACACTGCAGAGCCACGCCCACCCCAGCACACCCCAGCACACATAGAATTCCCCTCCCACACAACAGCCTGGGAACTGTCACCCTCTGCTGGCCTCGGAGGACACTTGCACACACAAACATAGACACAGAGCTACACAAAATTAAAAACATAAAAATAAATCCTTAAAAGAGAATCTCCGACTTTGCAGACACCAGGACTGCAAAATGGTATCGCTCATGCCTCTGAAAGAGAGGCTTTATGAAGGCTGAACCTGGAGAGCTGCCAAGCTGGATACTGATGTGGAATTTCACCCCCGGCGGCACTGCAGGCGCCTTCCGGAGACGTTACAATGGTTTCACAAGTTCATCAACGTGCAGAAAGGCAGCATGATGGGGCTTAACATGGCCCTGGAAGCCTATGTGGTTTTCAGTCACTGCCTTTTTGTTGCTGTTGTGGTGGTGGTGGGGATGATTTCTTTAAGAGAGGATTTCTCTGTGTAGCTCTGGCTGTCCTGGCTGTAGACCAGGCTGGCCTCGAACTCACAGAGCTCTGCCTGCCTCTGCCTCCCGAGTGCTGGGATTACAGGTGTGCACCACACCCAGCAGCTATTGCATTTCTTACAAGGAAGTTAAACATGAGTGAGCAGGGCACGGGTATCACTGAAGAGGGGTCAGTATGGCAGGCACCGCATGCCTGAGCAGAGCCTTTCCAAATGTGTGATATTTCTGTTCTGAGCAAGACCTGGTCACTGTCTGCCATCTAGGACATCCCTTAGTCTGTGTCCTCGAAGAGCTCCTTTAACCAGCTACTATTCCTTCTTATTCTTAAATGGTTCCCGGTATGACCAGAGAAACCCCTTGAGCTGGCTCCTGGGTCCTTTGGCATAGCTCCACTGGTCTTTGTGTTCTTCCTGTTACAGTTACGATGCCTCCAGTCAGGCGTGCGTGATGGCGCACAGCTTTAAGATTAGCATTTAGGAGACAGAGGCAGGCAGATCTTTGCGTTCAAGGCCAGCCTGGTCTACAAAGCAAGTTCTAGCACAACCGGGGCTACACGGAGAAAATCTGATCCTTGCTATGTAGTCCAGGCTGACCTCAAACTTGAGATTCCCCTGTGTCAACCTCCCAAGTGTGGGAATTACCAGTATGTGTTACCACCCTGGTCAGAATCAGCTTTTTCTTTTTTAAAAATAGAAGTAGGGTATAGTAACACATACCCATAAATGTAACACTCTGGAGACTGAGGCAGGAGGATCATGAGTTTAAGGCTCGTTTGGGCTATATAGGAATATGAGAGAGAGAGAGAGAGAGAGAGAGAGAGAGAGAGAGAGAGAGAGAGAGAGGAGGGGGGAGTGGGAGAGAGAAAATATTAAATACTTACCACTAGATAAATAATTATACCCTGTGTATACAGAATTTAGTGTTTGCCTCAAAGGGAGATAAAAAATTAATGAGGGATGAACACATCAACAGATTCATAAAAGCCCCGAATGGCACAGGCAGGGGCATCTTCACCATTGGAGTAATCTCAGTGGTTATCTGAGTTCTCCAGAGTGAACTGACCTCACGAGATAATTTTCCTTGGTGTAGTTATACTCTTTTAACATGAACAGCAAACTTATCTCTTTAAGAGCAAAATAGAATCGGAGCACGCCCATTAGCATCTGCACAGCAGATCATCTGTTTCAGAACATTAGTCAACAGAAATAAGCCTGTCAAGTGGAGCCCTGGGTGGTATTTCTTTTGTTTAAAATCAGGTGATAAAATGAGACTCTGAGCACAGACAGTGTGTTCTCTGCTCAGTGGACGTGAAGGACAACCTGGGGATCTCAAAGGAGGAAATAGACGTTTGGAGTTTTGAATGCGTGTGTAGCCCTGGGGCTGGAACCCAGGGCCCTGATCATTTCAGGCAAGTGCTAATTCACTGAGTTCCTCCCAACTCAATGGTAGAGCTTAAACGGGGGTATTGGGAAGAGCTGGAACCAGAGAGGGGCAGAGGGACAGGATAGGGGAACTGGAGGGGGACATGATCAAAGTCCATGACGTACATATAGGAAAAATATCTTGTACAAGAAAGTAACACCCCCCCACACACACACTCCACCACCCCCTCCGCCCCACTGCACTGCACAGGTACCAAGGAGCAGGGCTCCACCAGTCTGCTAAGGAGGCTTGGCTAATACTGGCGTTATAAAAGAACCGGACAGTTCCACACATCCCTGCCATCTAGCTTGAAAGGAGGGTGGCAAGGGATGGTGAGAGCACCTATGAGCGCTAGGATTATGGGTGGGGCTCCAGGAGAGCTGGCCTTCTTACCATTTCTGCAGTTCTTCTCATAAACGATGTTGCCATTGGCATCTTCCTTCTGGCATCTGGGAAACACCAGGTTCACCACAAACGTAATATTGGATCCCACCAGAGCTGGGGAGTCACTGGTCAGGACTGCTTGCACACGGCCTCCTAGGGTAACAAAGAAGGGAGCTTGTTCCCCCAGACGGCCTTTCACCAAATGTGTAAGTAATATCTGGGGGTAAGGACCATGCGATCCATATGCCTCTTTAGGGTGTGTTAATTTTATCTCCTGGACACTAACTTTAGCTTTCACAATATTATAGAAAAAATAAGTCAGAATAGTTAATGGATTTTATAATCATGGGAAAAAGTCACTGAAGACAAAAGGGGCTGGAGAGACGACTCTGTGTTAAGATCATTGGCTGCTTTTTCAGGGGACCCCAGCACCCACGTGACAGCTCACAATCTGTAGTTCCAGTTCCAAGGGATCCGATGTCCTTTAATGACCTCCTTGTGCACCAGGCACACGTGTGGTGCACAGACACACACACATAGACAGAACAACAATATTCACACACATAGAAAAAAAAAGTCTGGTTTTTGGATTGAAGAGCACATGTTGAAAGTTTGTAGACTTTAACCTTAAAACCAAATGACTGGAGTCTCAGCCTTTGGCCTCTATGAAATGATACACTTTTGGGAAGTCACACTTCCGGATGATCAGGTCATGTCTCCGCTTTTCTGAGGTGGCCTAAGCCATGGTAGCCAACAGTTTTGAAGCCACATCTGCTTGCTCTATAAAATATCCCAGTAACTACAACCTTAGAAATGTCTGAAAGTCCAGGTGATTTTGTTACTTAGAAAATGAAAATGGGGCTTGGAGGGATGGCTCAGTGGTTAAGAGCACTGGCTGTGCTTCCAGAGGTCCTGAGTTCAATTCCCAGAACCCACATGGTGGCTCACAACCATCTGTAATGAGATATGATGCCCTCTTCTGACCTGCAGGCATATATGGAGGCAGAACACTGTCTACATAATAAAAATAAAAAGAAAATAAAAATGGGCTGGGCCCACCAAGGCCAGCTTGTCTGGGACTGAATAAGCATGGGTTGATTCTGGACTCTCTGAGCATGGCGGACAATGAAGGCAGATGAGAAGCCAAGGACAATGGCACTAGGTTTCGATCCTAATACATGAACTGGCTTTGTGGGAGCTTAGCCTGTTTAGACGCTCACCTTCCTGGACGTAGATAGAAGACCTTCGTCTTCCCGCAGGGCAGAGAATTTGGACTGCTCTTCAGTATCGAGAGGGAGGGGGAATGGTGTGGGGGGAGGAGAAGAGGAGTGGGGATAGGGGGAGGGGAGTGGGGGGAGGGGGCAATATTTGGGAGGAGGGGAGGGAAATGGGAAACGGGGAGCAGGTGGAAATTTTAATTAAAAAAGAATAAAAAATAAATAAATAGGAAAAAAAATTAACAAAAAAAAATGGGCTGGGCCGTGGTGGCACACACCTTTAATCCCAGCACTTGGGAGGCAGAGGCAGGCGGATCTCTGTGAGTTCGAGGTCAGCCTGGTCTACAAAGTGAGTTCCACGAGAGCTAGGACTGTTACACAGAGAAACCCTGTCTCTGGGAGAAAGGGAAGCTTGCCAAATCCAGGGGCTGCTCATCTGCAGCTAGAGCGCTGTTGTTCAGGGCAGCCTGAAGAGCTCAGGCTCTGGCTGAGGAGCGCAGCCGTGGCTGTGGGGTGGAATTTCCGGCTCACCTTCCCAGGAGTTCTTCCACCTGCCATCTCCCTTCTTCCACACCGGGTACAGGTTTTCATTCCACTCCGTTTCATCAGAAGACCAGCCACATAATTGGTTGTGCTCCCTCATGTGACCTGGAGACTGCTCGTGGCCCAGCACGTCACGGAATCCTAGGTTTGGGAAACAAAAGATCTTGTTTCTTCCATTTCTCATTTGGCGCTTCAGTGAGAACGGCCGATGAGGCTTCTCAGCTTAGGTCATTGGGAAGCGCATGTATGATATAGCCAATAAATCAAGTAAACGAAGGTGCTTTAGAAACGGCTGGCTGGGCGCAGTGGCTCACACTAATCCAGCCCGCAGGATGCAGTGCAGCTCTGCTGTGAAGCGGAGGCTAGTCTGGTGTACATCGTGATTTCTAGGCCAGCCAGAAGGGCGTAAAGAAACTCTGAGTCCAAAACCAGCCGGGTGGGCTGGAGGGATGGCTCAGAGACTAAGAGCATTGCCTGCTCTTCCAAAGGTCCTGAGTTCAATTCCCGGCAACCACATGGTGGCTCACAACCATCTGTAATGAAGTCTGGTGCCCTCTTCTGGCCTGCAGGCAGACATACAAACAGAATATTGTATACATAATAAGTAAAAAAAAAATATTAAAAAAAAAAAAACAGCCGGGTGAGGCTGCTACGCTGTCCCAGCAGGTGAGGTCACTGGCCACCAAGACTGACGACCTGTGTTCTCTTCCCTAGAACTCACGTGATAGAAGCAGCAAGCCAGAGACTTGTCCACTGACCTCTGCAATGCCCCACCCCAACACAAACAAATAAATGTAAAAATAAAGTCAATCGACGGGGACTGTTTGCAGAGGATTAAAGAAAGACGTGTTATTTGGTTTTTGAGATTGCATCTCAACACCAGGATAGACCCTGGCTGTCCTGGAAATCACTATGTAGATCAGTCTGGCTTCAAATTCACGTAGATCCCCTGCTTCTGCTTCCTGAGTGGCTGGAATTAAAGGCACTGATCACAAAGCCCAGCCTTTAAGAAAAAATTTTTAAAATATTTATTTATTTATTATGTATATAATATTCTGTCTGTATCCTCCTGCAGGCCAGAAGAGGGCATGAGACCTCATTACAGATGGTTGTGAGCCACCATGTGGTTGCTGGGAATTGAACTCAGGACCTTTGGAAGAGCAGGGAATACTCTTAACCTCTGAGTCATCTCTCCAGCCCCTAAGAAAAATTTTTGACAGCCAATTTTTCTTAACTGTACTTATTAGCTTCTCAATATATAGCCTCCAAATATTTAGATGTGGTAATTGTATCTAAAGGGAAACTTGGATGCCGTTTTCTTCATACAGATTTGCATCTTTCCCCAGTCTTTTTACTGCCTTGTTTAAATCCCAGAATGCCAAACTTGGGAATGCTCCCAGAATGCCAAGAGATACATATGTAAGTACAGGAGGGCTCATGGCAGAACTCTAAGTATACATCTTGGTGAAAATTCCATATACATTGTGGAGTAGCGCACTTGCATCATATCTATCCCCAGGAGGCTGAGACAGGAGGATTGCCATGAACTCAAGGCTAGCCTGGGCTACAAAAAGAGGCTTTGTCTCAAAAACAAACATCCCCCACTCAAATAAAGCATAAGCCGGTGTATAGTCTATGTTTGCTACATAGTGATTTTTTTTTAAATGTTATTTGGGTTAGAGTTGTACCTTATTTCCTTTTTCCAGTTGTATTTCTTTTAAAATGCATTTTGAAGCTCTGTTGTTATGTATATATGCATTTAGAATGATTGCTTTTTAGATTGAATTGGATATTTTCTTATTAGTGTTACCATTCCTATCCTTGGTAACATCCCTTGCTCTGAAGACTGCTTTGTAGGGTTTACCTTTTCCCATTGTTTTTCTTTTTCAAAAAAGACTTATTTATTTTATTTGACGTGTGTAGGTGTTTTGCCTGCATATATGTTTGTGTACCATGTTCATGGAGTGCCCACCGAATTCCAGAAGTGGTCACTGGAGCCCCGGGGACTGGAGCTACAGCTGTGAGCTGCCATTTGGTTACAGGGGAATTGAAACCTGGGTCTTCTGGAAGAGCAGCCAGTGCTTTTAACCTCGGAGCTGTCTCTCCAGCCTCCATTATTTTACTCCTAACTTGCATGTGTTCTTATTTAATGTGGGTTTCTTGTAGACGGCATATGTTTAATTGTGTTTCTATAAATCAAATCTGAAAATCTCTTTTGTCTGAAGTACTGAGATAATTTACATATAATGTAATAACAGATTGTGGATTTGAAGCTACCGTCTTGTTTTCTATATATCCATCTTTCTTTTTTCTTATTTATTTATTTTGATTTTTTTAAAAAAAACAAAGGGTTCAGTTTGCACTCAAACTTATTATGCAGCCTAGGATAACCTTGAACTCTTGACCTTTGTGCCTTTATCTCTCAAGGGCTGAGATCATAGGCATGCATCAAATCTACCTTCTTTTGTAGTTTGGGGGATTACAACTGGATTCCATTTTGTCTCCACCACTTCATAGTAATTATATCTCTTTGTTTTGTTTGCCTGCCTACTTCCTTCTTTTAATCCCCTTGGTAAAATAGATCCTTGTCTGTAGCAGATCACAACCCCAAAGGCTCTTTTTCTCAGCTCTCCTTGCAGTTGAGTGGGGGAAGATGATTATATTCTGGTTTAGAAAAGCTGAGAGGAAGTCTCCTGAGTTCCTGGGAAGTGTCCCTCCTTTACAAAGGAAGACGAAGGAGAAATGGCCTCAGTCTTCTCTCTTCTGAACTGATTTCAGAGATGAGGTAACTGGCCTGATGTTTGGCCATCATAACCATCCTTTGCCATGGAGATGCAGCTGTGGGGAAACAGCCAGCACATCAGTGGTGTTGGACTAGAATGCTGACAGAAACAACAGCCACCTAGGTGACGCTATTGAGTCATTGCTCCTGCGCTGCCTACCCGTGGTGGTTTGAATAAAAATGGCCCTCATAGGCTCAGTGGGAGAGGCTCTGTTAGGAAGCGTGGCTTTGTTGGAGGAAGTGTGTCACCAGGGGGTCAGGGGGTCGGGGGTCGTCTTTGAAGTTTCAGAAGCTTAAGCCAGGCCCAGTGTCTTTCTCTGTTCCTGACCCCTGTGGACTCAGATGTAGAACTCTCAGCTCCTTCTCCAGAACCGTTCTGACTGCATGCTGCCATGCTTCCCCATGCTGATAATGGACTGAATCTCTGAACTGTAAGCACCGGATACTTAGAACTCGGGCCCCATGCATTTTAGGTAAATGCTCACATGTTAGGGAAGCTGGGCTACATCCCCTGCCCAGTTTATTTTTAGTGTGTGTGTGCGCGCGCGTGCACGCGCGTTTGCGCGCGCACGAGCGCCATACTCAGAAACGCTGTATACCTCCTTTTGAGACACAGTCTGTCATTGGTCTAGAGCTCACCAATTAGGACAGACTGGCTGGCCAACCAGTCCCATGGAGCCACCTGTCTCTACCTTTACACTAAGAGACGGTGTATGTCCTGTTTTTGTGCATGCCCCCCTTTTTTGGTAGGTGCTGTATATGGAATTCAAGCTTGTGCCTATGAGGCATTCAATGTACCCACTGAGCCACCCCTTAACCTCCCATTCCTTTCTCAACAGAAAAGCAGGCACAGCAGGAAACAGCAGTGAGGTAGGAGTCACGGTGCATGGTCTCTGTCGTAAACAAGCTGTGTGGCCTCAGTCTTCAAACCAGCAAACCCCAAGTCAGTCTCAGGACTGTTTGCACTGGGAGAAGACATTGGCATCAACCCATGTTTATAACTGGAGGTTCACTCTGGAGTCGTGCGGAAAGAGTTAAGCTGCTGCCATTCCAACCCACTTTAGAGATGCCGACACCTAGGTCAGAGATAGGGTTCCCCAGGGTCCTCTTCAATCTAGTGCAAAAGGAGCGTCACCTCCTTCCATGCCCACAAGCTCTTCTCGCTGTTTCAGAATCTTTGCCTCAGATTCTGAGGAAGAGTGTTTTCAGAGATGAAACCAAAGCACAGATCAGGTTGGAGTGTGGGACAGTGGGTCAGTGCCCCTGGCTTTGAACTCCAGCACCAAGCACTTCAGAGGCAGAGGCAGGGGGATCTATGCACGTTCCAGGTCAGCCTAGTCTGCAGAGTGAGTTCCAGGACTGTCGGGCTGCACAAAGAAACCCTGTCTTGAAAAAATGAAAAAAAAGAAAAGAAAAGAAAAAGAAAACTACAGGGAGCAGTGGAGGAGCAGGGAAGCCAGGAGCAACCCTGTTCGATCTGCCCTTCCAGTGTTCAGCCCTGGAGCCGGAGGGAGGACCCAGCGGTTAAGGTTGCCAGCTCCACTTGCTCAGGACAGGAGCGGGATCTTAGCTTAATTTAGGAAGCGCACAAACATTCCAGCGCCAGGAGATCTGGCGCCCTCTTCTGGCCTCTGCAGGCCTCAGCCTCCCCCCCATAAAATACATTTTTTTAAAAAAAGGTTTCAAAAAAAAAATAACACGATAGAGAAAAGACGCACTTTAAAAAGCAGCAAACATAGATGGAAACATCAGGACTTAGGGCTAGAAAAGAATTATTAGGTTAGCCAAAAGCATAATCCATAAAAAACGGATGGATGGAGCCCTTATTCAGCTAAGAAAACCTCTGCTCTTTGATATCCTGTGGGGCTAGGAGCGCACCGTGAAAGAGCAATCCAGTCTGAAAACGGAAAAAGACACGAGCGCACGCTACAGAGGATGTGTAGGCATCAGACACTAGGGGGTATCTGATGAACCCTCCCACAGACCTGTCAGTCACTACCACCAAACCAAAAGTAGTGCCGGTGCCAGCCAAGTGATGGCAAGGACCTAGAAAAAATGTGTCACCACAGACTGCTGGCAAGAACTTGAAAAGGTGAAGCCATCTTTCTAAATTCTAATAAAACTCAACGTGCAGTTAACCACTGAATAACTTGTCTCCCCGCCCCCCCCTTTCTTTTTCTTGAGACAAGGTCTCACTATGTTGCTCTAGCTGTCCTGGAACTCACTTTGTAGACCAGGCTGGCCTCAAACTCACAGAAATCCGACTGCCTCTGCCTCCCGAGTGCTGGGATTAAACGTGTGTGCCACCACCACCTAACATAACTTGTTTTAGTTGTACTCTTTGGTATGAATCCCAGAGAAACAAAATTTGTAACCACATAAAATTTTACACATGCGAATCCATAGCCTCTTTATTCGGAAAAGCCCACCTTGGAATAACTCTGATGTCATTCAGTGGTTGAGGGGTTAAAGTGGTGTGTCCTGATTAATTCGGCAATGCCAACAAATCCCCAGGAAACTAAAGAGAATCTCCTGCCAATGTCTACAGTTACATGCCATGTAAAATTTCATTGTGCGACATTCTGAAAACAATAATAAAAATAAATTATTTCAAATGGACAGATTCCTAGTGGCCAGGGTCTGGAGTTGGGTAGAGAAGAGTATTTGGTGACAAAAGGTCCTGGGATTGTTGCGGTGGCAATGCGCATGTTCTGTATTTTGACTGTCCCTCCTCCTGGATCTTGCTGTGATTCTTGATTGTGTTTTGTCTAAGTTTGCCCGTGGACAAACTGGGTAAAGGTTATTTGTCTGAATTATTTCTTTCAATTCCGCATGAGTGCACAATTGCCCTGAAACATAGAAGTTTAATTTAAAACCAAATCAGCCCAATAGCGAGCAAACTTTAACAGGGAGGAGGCGGGCAGGGGTAGAGTGGAAGTAAACCTGCCGCTGCAGCAGGTTGAAGGGCTCCCCTCTTCATTAGGACTCCCGAGACCTGCTCCGCCAGTCAGCGCTTCTCCTGCCTCCTCCTCATTCCAGGGCTTTGAGACTTGATCTGAGAGCCCCATTATTCAATTTCTGGCTACCGTTTGGTTGGTTGGGCTTTTTTCGGGGGCACGTCTCTCTATGTAGCTCAGGAGGTCCTTAAACTCACTGTGTACACTAGGCTGTCTCACGGAGATTCACCTGCGTCTCCGAGTGCTGGGATTAAAGGCGTGGGCCACTTAGCCCAGCTTTGGCTGCTGTTTTACTGAGTAGAGCCGTGGAGTTTTGGGGAGAGGACTTTGATAGCTCACTTTTGTGATAGGCTCCCAATTGTCTGTCCGCGGGAGGTACGGGGGAGGGGGTTCGGGGGCGAGCAGATCGGTCCTTAAGAATTACCACTGAATAATCACCACTGGCCGAGCACCTCTGCTAGTTGATCTCCCAAGACTCTAAAACACACATTTGCAAATGAGGAAAAGGAAACTTATCGAAGCTAACTCGTTACCCAGACAAGCAGCTGACACGAACCCAACTCTATTCTACCCCAAACCCTGGGGGAAGAACAGCGGTGAGAAGACAGACGTCCCCTTCCATCTGCTCTCTGTGTGCGACCCAGGGCGAATTCCTGGCGCTCTCAGTGGCGGGGTTCCTTAGGTGGGCAAACCGGACAATCACAAAGTCAGGTTCCCCTCGCTCTGTGAAGGCGCCACACCTAGACGCAAGGTGGGACATTCCACCTGGCACCCCGCTGGCTGCTGTGTCTGTGTTTGAAGTTCAAACCCACAATCCCGCAATCAGCCTCGGGGGACAGAGGTGGAGTCTCGGGCGGGGCGCCACAAGTCTAGGGCATCCCAGGTTTTGAGAACACTGAGGTGTTTAGTGGGACTGGGATGTTTGCCAGCTTGCCTGGCCAATCCCCGAGAGCAGGGTCCCCAGCGATTTCATTCTGCTTGGCCAGGGATCCACCCCAGCCAGGACGAATTAAGAGAGGGCCTGGCTTGCTTTAGAGGAGGCAGGGAGATGAGGTGACCGCTTCTCTGGAACTGCCCCAGGCCAAGGTGGAGTTGGGGTTATCTGAGCTAGCTGGGGTTATCAATCAGATGGTAATAGTCGGGCTCAGGGAAGATGCTGGTCCCAACTGGTCCCCGGCCCCTGGAAAATGAGGTAGAGTGGCTCTCCTCCCCCGCCTCCCTCCCGCCACACAGTAACTCTGTTAGGAACGAGACAGCCACACCCGGACGGGGACAAGTGGGAGTGCTGGCGCGCTACCCCATCCCCATTGAGCACCAAGGATGCTAGACCAGGGCGCCCAGTTCCGGAAGACGCCAGACGCCGCTGTCCCTGACTGGCCATCGGCATTGTTAGTAGGACCCGTGCCGTAAAGCCCACCCCGGGTGGAGCCAGCTTGTCCTTCAGTACCCTCGCTGGAGCCGCCGCACCCAGAGGTGTGCAGGGGATGGTGTGGGGAGTTCTGCTAAATGGGCGAGAACCTCATCTAAGAGCTCCGCCCTGTGAGCAAGAAGCAGTTGAGGGTGGTTTGGGAGACTTGCTTTATTCTTGGGGTACAGGCTGTCCCCCGCTTCCAGCTACAATACGGCCAGGGTGGAAAAGGCTTAGAGTGGCCGCGTGGCTTTTGCTCTCCATGAACCCCGAGCAAAGAACGCAGTCCCAACATTCGGAATAGACCCCGCTTCCTGCAGATCCCCAAACTCCTCTCGAGGGCCCCAGCGCACCCCTTGGACCAGTAAATGCAAACGCCCAGAGAGGACCGGACTCACGCTTGGCCTCCTGGAGCGGCAGTCCTGAAGCCAGCAGCAGAAATCCCAGGACCCCGAGGAGATTTTCCATTCTGAGTCCGAGCGCCCGCAATCAGTCAGGGCTTAACTCGCACTGCCCAGTCCCATCCACCGGTAGTCACGGTGTCAGCTTCCTGAGCCCTGCTCTGATTTATGAAATACGGGGCCCAAGGAAGATCATGTGATGTTTTAAGCAGTGTAGCTGGATCTCTCAAATTCCACCTCTTAAGAACTCGTGCTCATGACTCACTTGCCCTTGGCATCTATTTATTGACTTCGGATGTGCGGTCTTTTCATTGTGTGATCCCACATTCGCTTCTCTCTTTTCTTCCCCCCTCCATTTTTCCTAGTTTAAAGGGAGCTTCCTAAAATCCTATTCGACATTCTTCGTTGTTGGTGAACGTTCATCGCAGCTGCTCAGGCGACACATCTTCCAGAATTTGGACAGCGGCACCTAGCTAGCATTCCCTCCCCCAAATAAAGGGAAGCAACGACCAAGTTTTCACCTTTTGGCAAACATCCTATCATCACCTGAGGTGTTGATGCCCTTTGTGGCTGACATAGTTCTGTCTTGCCTTTCTGGTGAGATGAGCAATTCGTCTTTAAATGAATTGGACATATTAAACTTTTCTGTAACAAATCTTAATTTTGTTTAGGAAGCTGCAACAATCTAATTATTATTATTATTTTTTTTTTTTTTTGCCTTCCCTGATCTATCAAGAGAGGTGGCAGCCACTGGGGCAGGAGTTAAAGGTTAGCTCCTAGAGAGTAAATCTTCTTCTTCTTCTTCTTCTTCTTCTTCTTCTTCTTCTTCTTCTTCTTCTTCTTCTTCTTCTTCTTCTTCTTCTCCTTCTCCTTCTCCTTCTCCTTCTCCTTCTCCTTCTCCTCCTTCTCCTTCTCTTTCTTCTTCTTCTCCTTCTCCTCCTCCTCCTCCTCCTCCTCCTCCTCCTCCTCCTCCTCCTCCTCTCCCTTCTCTTTCTTCCTTCTCCTCCTCCAGAGAGTCTGGGTTCAATTCCCAGCACCAACATCGTGGCTCACAACCACTTATAATTCCAGTTCAAGGGGTCTTACAGCTTCTTCTGAGCTCCCCAGGCAGGTACCTGCCATATTTGCGGTACACAGACATTCATGAAAGTAAGTCACTCATACATGTACCAGTTTTAAAGGAGGTTTGTGATTCCAGAGAGCTGTGAATAGGATAAGCCGTTTTAGAAAACCAGACAAAGGCAGCACGAGGAACACAAGGTCAGGGCTGTTGGGGAAAACGGATATTCACACCTTGTTTTATTAAGAGAAAATCATGATGTAAAGAGTTAGGAATAATTTACTGAAAGAAAGGAAACATCCGGACTCTTCGGTGTTACAATTACTCTGCTTAAAATGCTGTTGAGGAAGGTAGTCATCTTTAGAGAAGCAGCACCAAGAGCCTCTCAGCACCTTGGATGCTGGCCTTCCTTCAGGTGGCCACCGTCTTGGCTTTCACCGTGCCTAGGATGTGATGACTGAAGCAGTCACCCAAAGGGACACACAAGGTGGCAGGCTGCAGTTGAGCCTAGGGGTCACAGCTGAACCTCAGGGAGCCCGGTCTGGCCTCTAATTCGCTGTGCAGTTGAAGATGATCCTGAATTCTGATCTTCTTGCCTCCACCCCCTAGATGCAGAGATAACAGGCGTGTGCTACCACACCTGTGTGGTTCTGGGGAGCTAATCCAGGGTGCTACGTGCTCTAGGCAAGCACCTTACCAACTCAACTTCATCCCCATGCTCCTTCAATTAACATTCTTTACTTTTAGCAGTTGCTCAGTTCAAATTGGAGTTTTTAAATGAGATCACAAAATCTACTTAAGATCTAGTCCATAACCCTTATTTTTTTTCTCTTTTTATGTGTATGGGTGTTTTTACACCACAGGTGTGCTTGGTGCCTGTGGAGGCCAGAAGAGGCTGTCAGATCCCCTGGAACTGGACTTACAAATGCTCGCGAATCACCATGTGGTTACCATGGTGGTACCAAGAGTACCATGTGGCAAGTGCTCTTAACTGCTGAGCCATCTCTTTAGCCCACAGACCCCTTTAACAAATTGTCAAAACTCAGAGGCTTAAAACACTAAAATTTATTTAACTTGCTGGCCTGAAAGTCAGAAGTCTGAAATGGGTCTCAACTAGGCCCAAACTAAAGTGGCTTCAGTGAAGAATCCGCTTCTTTGCTTCTCTAGTCTCTGGCTTCTCACACTTCCTGGTTTGTGGCCTCCTCCCTCTAAACATCCATCAATGGTAGTGGAATCTTTCTCACATTTCAGTCCGGCACAGATTCTTCTGATCCTCTGTTTGATTTGCAGGTTCCTCATTATTTCATGGGACCCACCAGGACGTTCCAGAACCTTTTCCAGTCTCAAGGTCAGTGGTCAGCCACTTTTGATGTAACATTTATCTTGGTATTTGCCGTGTCACAGATTCATAGGTCCTGTAGGTTAGGATTAGACACCTCTGGGCCATTATCCTTCCTCACAGTTATCCAGAAGGTGGCTGGCAAAAAAATAAAAATAAATATATATCCTAAGACGGGTGATGAGAATGGTGTTGGACAATAGCCCGCAAATTTCACGTACCTCATGAAACTTGTGCCAGGGTAGGAAGGTAAGAGTAAACTCAAAGGGACCAGCTCCAAGAGAGAGGCAGCCCATGTGACTGCCAGGCCGTAATGTGGGCATTTGCACATGTTGTGAGCAGAGTCACGGTTTTCAGATTTAAGCATCAGCAGATGACTAAGAGACCTCTGCTGTGTCCAGTTCTTGGCTCTCTCCTGCCCAGTGGCTTCCACATGAACGAGTAATTTAAGCCCGTGGTTCTAAGGCTCATTGAGCTCTGAGCCTACTCTTTCTCCAAAATGTTTTTTTTTCTGCAGCTTTAGAAAAGAAGAGTAAAACCCACACGGGTTAAAACGTTCTTTCAAGAGGTTCCCTCCATTGTCAACTTGTCTTCTATTATTATTATTTTTTGTTTTGTTTTGGATTCTGTCCTGGCACTAGCTCTTGTAGATCAGGCTGGCCTTGAACTCACAGAGATCCGCCTGCCTCTGCCTTCCCGAGGGCTGGGATTAAAGGTGTGCACCACCATCGCCCAGCTCTGATGTGTCTTCTGTTGGGAGCAGTGAACCCCCAGATGCTGAATTTCTTGTAAACAACTTGTTTTCCTCTGCTCTGAGACAGCCTGCAGCTGCTCTGAGCATGAGACCATCAGGAGTTGCTGATAGCAGGGGAGTGGTTTCTGGTGGGTTTGGCTGGGGCGTGGCTATCAGTTAAGGATCCCTATGTAAGCGGCTCTGGTACAGAATAAGGGGAGCATTCTTCGGGCATTCCTGTTTCAAGGATGACCCATGTCTCTGTGTGTCTTTGTGTGTTTAAATCTCCAGGCCCTTGCCCGGCTCGCCAATGGTCTTGTAGTGCAGACGCCGCAATATAGGAGTAGTACCATACTGTCACGTAGTACAGGCGGTGGGTTTTCACAGTCTTCTATTATTACATTTTATTTATGTAGAGTGCATGTATGTGCGTGCATGCCTGTGTGCCACAGTGCATGTGTGGAAATTGATTCTTCTACCTTGTGAGTCCCAGGGACTGACTCAGGTTGTCAGGTTTGGTGGCATCACCCTTACCTGCTGGGCAATCTGGAACCTGTGTCTTTTCTCTCCCTCCCTCCTTCCCTCCCTTGACAGGGTCTTTCTATGTAGTTTGGGCTGGCCTGAAACTCCCATCTCTTTGCTTTAGCCTGCCGGCTGCTGAGATCACAGGCAACTACAGCTGCCTGCTGGACTACTTTTAAGGCAGTCCTAACTATCGCCGGGGCGTGGATTTAAAGTCTTGTAAGAAGAATAAGAGTTTGAGAGGCTGGAAGAAAGATGGGTTTCTAGAGAAAGTGTGAGCTGCTTCTGACATCATAAGTTGAGCTAACTAAAGTATAAACACGTGGAAAGAGAGCGGCCGGGTTGAGGGGCCACAGGAACAGAAGAGAGACTTTATTCTTCTGAGTCTGGGTCTCACACAGCCACGGCTAGCCTGGAACCTGGTCTGTAGCTGAGGATGACCTTGAACCTCTGATGCCCCCCCGCCCCCCCATCTCTATTTTCCAAATACAGGAACTCCAAGTTTGTGCCACCACATCCAGGTTTCTTTGAAGCTGGGGATTGGACTTAGGGTATACTAAATGTGCATTCTGCCAACTGAGCTGCAATCCCAGCCCCAAGAAAAATAATTTGAAAAATAAAATATTAAAACACGCTCTAGGGTGATGAACCTCAAAAACATTGTGCCAGGTGAGGGAAAGCATACATAAAGGTCACAGAATTCCATTCATATCAATACCCAAAATAGAAAAATCCATGGGAACAGAAGGAGGGTTGGTGATTGCCAGCAACTGTAGGGAAGAGGGAATGGAGCAACCAAGGGATGGCACTGTGGGGAACAAGCAGAGGTGCTGACTGGATAATGTCAGGAATGTACAAGAAGCTATCGGCTTGTCCAGTTTAATCAGTTAATATTTTGTTTTGAGAGAAGGCCTCATGTAGCTCAGGGTAGTATTGAACTTGCTATGTAGTTGGTAGATGAGGCTAGCCTTGAGATTCCCCCTTCTCCATTTCCTAAGTGTTAGACCTACAAGCTTGGCTTACTATACCTGGACTTGGGCTGTTTACTTCAAAATGGCTAATAAGGAGACCGTGGAGATGGCTCGGTGGGTAACATTGCTTGTTGTGCAAGCAAGGACCTGAGTTTAATCCTCAGGATGCACACAGAAAGCTGGGTATGAACACATACCTGTACCTCGAGAGCTGTGGTGGAGGTGGAGGTGGTGGTGGTGGTGGCAGGGTGATGGTGATGGGTTGGTGGTAGTGAAGATGTGGAGACAGATGGATTCCCTTGCTAGCCAGTCAGTCTAGTCGAAATGGCAAGCCCTAGATTCAGTGAGAGACTTTGTTTCAAGAATTAAGGGAGTAATTGAGTAGGGCACCTAGTACCTTCCTCTGGTGCAAGTGCAGGCCATGTGCACACACACACACACACACACACACACGGTTAAAATAGTTAATATTGTCATGGGAATCTCACATTGATAAAATTAATGAATTTTATAGGCCAATGAGATGGCTCAGTCAGGAAAGTACTTGCCTTGTAAACAGGAGGACCTGACTTTGATCCCCAGACCTGTGTTAATAAGGCAGGGGTGACAGCTTGCTTGGAACCTCAGCACTGGGGAGTCAGCGACAGGTGGCTCTCTGGCCAAGCAGACTAGCCTACATAGCAAACCCAGGTCAGTGAGAGCCTGTCCCAAAAAAGAGGTGGATGTTAGCTGAGGAGCGGTACCCAAGAGGGTCCATTGTACATGTGCACAAACACATGCAACCCCCACACATGTACCCACACACACATGTGCACATATGCACACACATGTATACAAAAGAGTGAACATGGATGATTACGTCAATAACAGCCTTGACCAGCAAGGGTTTTGCTAAATTGAGGAAACGCAGTAGTCAGGCTCCTATTGGTCAGGAGGCATCAGCCAGGTGGAGAAGTGTGTTGGATGTTCTGATTGAACATGTCAGGGTTCACAGGGTGGCATAGGCAGAGGGGCTACAGGTCTATCTGGGAGGCACTGCTTGGCACAGCTACAGTAAAAGCCACAGAGATTAAAACTCCTGCAGCTACATTTTAAAACGAAGCTGTTGGGGCTGGAGACATGGCTGCTCTTCCAGAGGACGCAGGTTCAATTCCCAGCACCTGCATGGCAGCTCACACCTGTCTGTAGCTCCAGTTCCAGGGGATGTGACACCCTCACAAAGACACACATGCAGGAAAAATGCCAGTGCACATGAACATAAACAAACATGAAGTTGTTGCAATGGCTTCCTTAATGAGATATTCCTTTAGTCCATGCAAAGTCTTTGCTAACCAGTATGTGTTTTACGGAACACATCAGTTTAGGTCTGCACACTGTAGGTACTCAAAAGCCACGTGTCTCAGGGGCCATTCTCTTGGATAGCAGTTCTGGAGGGACACAGGGGCTTCCTGTGGCGAGGTGCTTTGAGATGCTCAGAGAAAATTGTGGGAAGCTGAGCCCAGAGGAGTGGTGGGGACAGAGGGAGTACAGTGACTGTGACCTGCTCACAGGAGAAGCCAGCTAGCTTCCTGTGGAAAGGGAGTGACCCCAACAGATGTTTTCATGCACCTCTGGTGGTTTTTTCCCTCTGATTTCTCAGGAGTGAATATTTAAAAAGAGGTAACAGAGGCCAAGTTCCCATCACACGTAATTGATTTAATGACCACTCCCACACTCGACTGCCTGTCTCCAGCACTCTTCAAAGTGGAAATGAATCTTGCAAAACTCAGTCGTAAAGCTTTTGATCTTGGCTAATCATTAGTGTCTTGCTCAAGATAATGTCTCAAGGTCACTTGGTAAGTAACAGTCTCTCAGGCAAGGGGCTTTGGGGGTGCGGAGCCCTGCCTACAACTTCAACAACAATTTTAAACTTTGTTCTGAAATAACCTCAAACACACATGAGAGTTACAAAGCCAATACAACAACTCATGCACCCTTTGCTCAGACTTACCAATTTTAATATTTCACCATACTTGCACACATAATTTACATGCATGCATGCATGTGCGTAAAAACACACACACACCATTTTTTGTTTTTGTTTTTGTTTTTGTTTTTCGAGACAGGGTTTCTCTGTAGCTTTGGTGCCCGTCCCGGATACACCAATTTTTAAGGAACTGTAAGTTGCAGACATTATCTCTTTGCTCTCATCTTCAGCTGCTGTTCCTGAGGTGGAGGATGTTCTTGATGTTAGCACAGCTCAATTGACAAAATTGGGGAACGTAACATCAATACAGTAATCCAATATTGCCAATCCTCTTAATAACATACTAAGCATTTTTGCCCTACCCTATCTCAGTCAGGATTGTATCCAGGGTCATGGATTGGATTTAATTATGTTGTGTTTATCCCTTTAATCTGGAATACTGTTACTGCAGCCGTTGTATTTCATGACATCACCCCTGGTAAAGATTAGCTTCCGCAGCATGCTCCTCACTTCAGAGAGGTCTGATGACAATATTTAGGTGCATTTGGAGGCAGGAATACCACACACATGATCTCACTCCCTTTGTAATGCGTTGAATATCTCAGTAGCCTTTGTATTATTTTTGTTCAATAAATTAAAGATGATAAGATTTACTTATTTATTTAACGCAGGATCTCATGTATCCCAGCCTGGGCTTGAACTCTCTGTGTAGCTCATAGTGAAGCATTTGCTACTTGTGCCAGGTTTTACTCAGTGCTGAAGATCACACCCAGGGCTTCCTGTAAGTGAGCCACACACTCTACCAACTGAAAAAAAATAAATATGGCACAGGCCAAGACATAGAACCTGGGACAGATTGTTGACTGATTAAATCTGGGAGACTAATTGTCAATAAGGAAGGACATTTTACTTCTTGTTTACACAGTGTACTCATGCTTTGTAGCATACAAATTAGCAAGCTGTTCTAATTTCAGTATATATAGGGGACTCTGAAAAATGTTTGCAGTATGATTTCACGAGGTGAGGCTTACACAGTGCAATGAAATACCCTTGAGTTCCCATGCAGAATAGCGTGCCTTCTGGTTACAGCAGGTTCGTTTCTATAAAAGGCTACCTTCTGCAAGTGTTCCACCCTACCCTCTACTTTCCACAGTTTTTAGTTCACTAGGTTGGGACAGTAACTGCTTCATGTATATATTTACCTTCTTGTTAATAGTCTTGTGCACATAAAGCCGACAGACCTTTAGAGCTGACATTTTCCAGCATCCTTCACAGGATGGAAATAGGATGGGAGTTCGCTCAAGGCTTATCAGTTTCGCCGAAATATGGACACGGAGGGTACAGAAATCCACTTGGCTGGAGTGTGCTCAGCTGCGTGAACCGAATCCAGGTGCTTCAGAGCAGAGATGTCTAAGCAGCGTGGGAAACTGGGCGTGGCATTGCCTCTGCCTCTCGGATTCTGCAGGGTTTTGCCTGGGACCTGGCTGTGCTACCTCACTTCTCCTCCTTCCCACCCCTTCTCCATGGATGGAAATACTAGTCAGACCTGTGTGTGGCCATGTGTGTGTGTGTATGTGTGTGTGTGCTAGCACATGCAAATGAGTGTGAGTGCATGAGTGTGTATGTACATGTGTGTGTATGTGCATGCACACATGCTCAAGGGTGTAGGTATGCGTATGTGTATAGCATCTTTCCCCAACAGGTTCACCAACACTTTAAGAAATGACCTTTTCTCGCTGAACATAATGGACAATGAGGACTACTGAGAACTGAAGAACAATGGCAATGGGTTCTTGATCCTATTGCACGTAATGGCTTTGTGGGAGCCCAGGTAGTTTGGATGCTCACCTTAATAGACCTGGATGGAGGTGGGTGGTCCTTGGACCTCCCACAGGGCAGGGAAACCTGCTTGCTCTTTGGGCTGAGGAGGGAGGAAGACTTGATTGGGGAAGGGGGGGGGAATGGGAGGTGGTGGCAGGGAAGAGGCAGAAATCTTTAATAATTAAATAAATTAATTAATTAATAAAAAAAAAGAAATGACCTTTTGGAGTGAATTCTGAGAATGACCACAAACTTCTTGACTGAAGGAGAGAGGACTGTCAGCAGCAGAATCTCTGGCCACAAAGAGCCTCGGTGGTTCTCTCGGGCAGTAAACTCCCTCTGGGAGCTATTACACGGGGAATGATCACCACTCCCGCATGGCTAAGTTCTTAAAGGTAGACCCACTGTTTCTTGGAGAAAAAAACAAACAGAAAACATTTTTTTCACATCCCATAGCTCTAGGAGGGCTTCCTATGACAGCATTTATACCTAACCTTTAATATATTCTTAAAATAGTAATGTATTTCTTTTTAAGTTTTAAAGGTTTGATCAGGGTCTAGCAGGATGAAAATATGGTTTATAACAAAATGAGGGATTTATAGACTCAAAAATAAATGACTCTGGGGTGAAAGAGAAGACTTTGAAAGCCACAGCAAAGGGTTTTCAGATCGCACCGAGGCCAGAATTAGCAAGAAGCTTGCGCAGCCCGCACAGTATTGGCTCAAATACACTTAACTTTTAGACTAAGACTCTTAGAAAAAGACACTGCAGTTGGTCAGTTGATACATGGCAGACTGTGACATCTCAAGCCTGGAAAGCGGGCACACAGGCCTGTCTACCTGGCTATTAAAGCCTTGGTTTTAAATCTGTAAGATTCCTACTATGGTATTCTTCAAGCCTGTTTTTATGTTCATAGCCAGATCATCTCTTACCATGTCTGTAACTCTGATACTTCTGCACAGTCAGCATGGACTTCGCACACTCAGCAGAAATCGGTCCCTTCGTCGTCAACCAGGTGTGGTGGGAAACAGGGACCAATAAGCTTTCTGAAGCTTCTCTTCCTATTTGCTGTTCATCTTAAGATGTAGCCAGGCCATTGGACAAGAGTTTACATCCTGTCCCCAGAAAGATGGCAAGCACTCTTCTGAAGCTGAAGGATTTAGATAGCGCTCAGAAGGTGTGACTATGGAGGGTCATCCTCCAAGCCAGCCTGGCTGAGCTAAGTGAGGGCTCGAGTGAGCTGAGAGAGACAGACACACAGTGACAGGGCACACTCTGTGGGAGGACAGCTTCAGCCTGCATCCTGCTTCTCTCTCTCATTGACACTATGAGACGGGGAGAACATGCACACATAGGTACCAGTATTGTGGTGGTTTGAATGTAATTGGCCCCCATAGTTGTAGGTGGAGACTGCTCATTTGTTCCGAGCCATCCAGACCCCAAATAATCTCATATTAATTATCATATTGAAAACTATATTAATTACAACACTGCTTGGCCAATAGCTTGGCTTCTTATTAAGTAATTCTTACATCTTTTTTTTTTGTTTTTTTGGTTTTTTTTGAGACAGGGTTTCTCTGTAGCTTTGGTGCCTGTCCTGGAACTAGCTCTTGTAGACCAGGCTGGCCTCGAACTCACAGAGATCCACCTACCTCTGCCTCCCGAGTGCTGGGATTAAAGGCGTGCGCCACCACCGCCCGGCATAATTCTTACATCTTAAATTAACCCATTTCTACTAATCTGTGTATTGCCACATGACTGTGGTAAGGTTCCGTCCAGCATCTGTCTCCTTTGGCAGCTACATGGCGTCTCCTTGATTCTGCCTATTCTCTCTGTATCTCTTCCAGTCTGGCTATATTCTGCACTGCTACAGGCTAAAGCAGCTTCTTTATTAACCGATGGTAATAAAACACACATTTTATGAGGGGAATCCCACATCACATAATCTCACAGGGAGGGGCACTGTTAAGAGGTGTGGCTCTGTTGGAGTGGGTGTACCCTTGTTGGAGGAAATGTGTCACTATGGGGACAGGCCTTGAGATTTCCTATGCTAGGGACACTGCCAAGTGTCTCGGTTGACTTCCTGTTGCCTGCCTATCAAGATGTAAGAACTCTCAGCTCCAGCACCATGCTGCCTGCATGCCACCATGCTCCCCACCAGTGATAATGGTCTGAACCTCTGAAACTGTTAGTAAGCTTCCTCAATTAAAAGTTTTCTTTATAAGAGTTGCCAAGGTAATGGTGTCTGTTTACAGCAATTAAAAACCCTATCTAAGATAGAAATTGGTACCAGGGACTGGAATATTATGGCGATAGGCCTGACCATGTGTTCATTTGGAGGATTTTGGAGTTTGATGCCTTGGGTTTGGAAAGCAATGGGTTATTTTAAGCACTGCTTGGTAGGCCGTGCTAGTAGGACCACAGAAGGCAATGCTAAGAGTTCTTTGAACTACGGGGGACTCACCCAAGATGTTTCAGAGGAGAACTTTAGGGTGTTGTCTAGAGATTCTTCTTGTGATATTTTGGTGAATATTTTTTTTGCCCTTGACCAAAGAGTCTACCTGAGGCTAAAGTAAAGAATTTTGGATTAATTCTGTTGGCAGGGAAATCTCATAAAACCTAGTATAGACTCTGTCATGTGGTTTTTAGTGGTAACTCTAATGAAGATCTATAATGAAAAGGAGCAAACTAAGCAGGGTAAATCACAAAATAAAATTTTGAGGAGAAAACAAGGGAGTGCAATGTAGCTAAATCCTGTGTTCAAGGAAATAAAGGGTTAAGAAATGGAATAAAGGGAGTGGTGACCTCAGGGCAAGATCCCAGTCTAGCTACGGGGGTGGGGGGTGGGTGGGGGGGTGGGGTGTGTGTGTGTGGGGGGAACTAAAAAAAGTTTAGAGCCAGGTGTGGTGGGGCACACCTTTAATCCCCAGCACTGGGAAGGCAGAAGCTGGAGGAACTCTGAGTTTGAGGCCAGCTTGGTCTACAGGACAAGTTTCAGGACAGCCAAGCTTAGGCAGTGAAAGACAGAAAGCTGGTGAAGATGTAACTGAATGAGGGGCCGTGTTCCAACCTCAGGAAGCAGCAGAAATTGGTAGTTTTGGCCACGTAGTTCTAGTTTAGAGTTAAGGATAGAAGAAAGGAGGACTGTTAACAGGGAGTAGAACCAGCCCACGAGAAAGAAGTGTGTTGCAGTCAACAAGGCTAACGAGCATTTTGACATCAGACATGGAGATGCAGAGTTTGAAGTTTGCCCAGCTGTTTTTCAGTCTTGCTTTGGTCCAGTATTTCCTCCCTATGCTCCCTTTCCTGCGTTTTGGAATGGTAATGTATATCTTGTGCTATTATATTTGGAAGGATGTGATATGTATTTTGATTTTTAGTTTTTACAGGGGATTACAGCTAAGAGGCTGCATGAATCTCAGAAGACACTTTGAACTTTAAACTTTAAAACATTGTTGAGACTGTCATAGACTATGGGGACTCTTGAAGTTGAACTATAAGCAATTTGCATTGTGATAATGTTGCATGCATTCCATTCCAGGGAGTGGAATCTGGTAGATAAAATGTAATCAGCCCCCATAATCTCATAGAGAGTGGCCCTATTAGGAGCTGCGGCTCTGTTGGAGGGGTCATGTCCTTGTTGGAGGAAATGTCTCACTGTGGTGGCAGGCCTTGGGGTTTCCGAAGTTTGGGATACTTCCAAATGTCTCAGTTGACTTCTTGTTGCTTGCCTATCAAGATGTAAGGACTCTCAGCTGCAGCATCGTGCCTGCCTGCCTGCCTGCCTGCCTGTATGCTGCTCTGCTTCCGCCATCATGATAATGGATTGAATCTCTGAAACTGTAAGCAAGCCTCCTCGATCAAATATTTCTCTTATCAGTGTTACCATGGTCATGGTGTCTCATCACATCTTCACAGCAATAAAAACCCTAACTGAGACAAGTATGTTCTAGTTTTATCCTGATAACTCCATGAGTTCATCTGTGAAAATAATCCAGGAAGTCTTTAATGAGAAAGTCCACATTCTCAAAGCTGCTGTTACAAGCATTTTGAAAGCTATTCCTATTGGTCCTAAGGTTTTATGTAGTGGATTATGGGAACTAACTCTTGATGAAGAGTTCAGTACATGTGAACTGTGTAGCTGCAGAATTGTTGGGGCATATTCCCCCCCTTATGATCTACCAGATGTGAGATTAGCACGCCGCTAGCAGGCATGTCTTCAGTGTGTTTTGTCTGTTGGAAGAGAAACCTTCACAAGCCTGGGCTGGCATTGTGCTAACCACATCATGTGACTGTTTGTTTCTATGCAGTTTACTCACACTTT
Organism: Chionomys nivalis; assembly: GCF_950005125.1. NCBI lineage: Eukaryota > Metazoa > Chordata > Mammalia > Rodentia > Cricetidae > Chionomys > Chionomys nivalis. The sequence continues at coordinate 148,069,796 of NC_080086.1, read as the reverse complement.
TCTATCATAAATGTTACTTATGTCACTGGCAAAAAGTTCCCCGCGTAACCGAAGCAGAACATGCGCAGTCCAGTATCTGAGTGTCTAGGTGAAGTTTGTATAAACTGAAAGCTAGTGGCTGGAACCAAAGCTTAAATTTCAATAATTTGGGTATATTTTGGTCACCCTTTTCTGATCAGGGAGCATGTTCAAAGCCAGGGTTATATATGTGACTGGACAAGACAATTTGCCTTTTTGAAGACTAAAGTCTGATCCGCTTTCTCAGTGTGCATCACTGAACACGATGCCCCCTCTGCATCCAGGTTTGTGGGGGGGGTGTATGGGTTGAGTGTTCACATCTGGAGGTGGGGGTGGTGTGTTGTGGGGACATAGTCCACCAAAGTCACGATAGAAGCATACTTAGCTAGAGCCCCAGCAATACACATTTTGAGGGGTGTAGAAAACACATCAAATCAAAACCTTATCTCTATGAAGTGGGGGTTCCAAAATTTCTAGTGTTAGCAGCCACACTGCTTGCCTTGCTAGTCTGTATCTGAGCACGCCTTCCTGGCTCATCTACTGGGGCTGGCCTACGCGGGTTCATAAACAGGCCACGGGGCATGTGAAGGAGGACTATCAAAGGGGCTGTGTGCTGCGCATCTCAAGGGCTCTGACTCATGGAGGCCAGGCTCACATGCCCAGCTCTGGCTCTGGGACTCGCTGGAACCTGTGTGCTCACACCCCAGCCTTTTATGTTCTCTGTGTACTTCGGCTATAAATCATTATGATACTTCAGTTTGATTGCTTGTGTAATTCTGATGGTCCTGACAAGCCCATGTTTGTAGGAGCTTTGACCATGCAAGGTCCATGCTATGCTGTCTAATATGACTTTGCATCACCTGAGTCTGTCCAGCTGGAGTCTGATCATGGAACACTAACTCACCAGCAAAGGCCAAGCAAGGTTAACAGAAGTCCCCTCCGCTCCCCCAGCCAGCTTGTGTGCTTCAGGGTTTGAAAATCACCTGAAATTATTTGGAAAAGTTGCTTTATTTTCTTTTAAACCAAATTACTTATCTTAGGAAAAGTTAGAATTAATCTGTTGATTGCTTTTATCTACAAAGGCAGTGCAAACTGCTGGATTTCCTTTCTTCTTCAAAATTATTTGTTTTGTGTTTTTAAAGTCAAGATCTTGCTGTGTGCCTGGAACTCATATGAGGACCAGGCTGGACTTGAACTCATGGCAATCCACCTGCCTCAACCTGCCTCAACCTCTTGGTATTGGAGTTAAACTACCAGGCCCAGTTTGAAGGTACTTTTTCTTTTCTCTTCTTCTTCTTCTTCTTCTTCTTCTTCTTCTTCTTCTTCTTCTTCTTCTTCTTCTTCTTCTTCTTCTTCTTCTTCTTCTTCCTCCTCCTCCTCCTCCTCCTCCTCCTCCTCCTCCTCCTCCTCCTCCTCCTTCTTCTTCTTCTTCTTCTTCTTCTTCTTCTTCTTCTTCTTTCTCTCTCTCTTTCTCTTTATTTGATAAAGGGTCTTGGGAGCTGAAGAGAAGGCTCAAAGGTTAAGACCAATAGCTGCTCTTTCAGAGATCCTGAGTTCAATTCCCAGCAACCACATGGTAGCTCACAACCATCTGTAATGAGAACTGGGGTCCTCTTTTATCCTGCAGACATATATGCAGGCAGAACACTGTATACATAATAAATAAATAAGTAATTTTTTTTGTTGTTTTTTTTCAAGACAGGGTTTCTCTGTAGCTTTGGAGCCTATCCTGGAACTAGCTCTTGTAGATCAGGCTGGCCTCAAACTCACAGAGATCCGCCTGCCTCTGCTTCCCGAGTGCTGGGATAAAAGGTGTGCGCCACCACTGCCTGGCAATAAGTAAATTTTTTTTTTTTTGATTTTTGAGACAGGGTTTCTCCGTAGTTTTTTGGTTCCAGTCCTGGAACTAGCTCTTGTAGACTAGGCTGACCTCGAACTTACAGAGATCCGCCTGCCTCTGCCTCCCGAGTGCTGGGATTAAAGGCGTGTGCCACCACCCCCCGGTAAGTAAATATTTTTGAGAGAGAGAGAGAGAGAGAGAGAGAGAGAGAGAGAGAGAGAGAGAGAGAGAGACTCACCCCATAGCCATTCTGGCCTTGAACTCACAGTGATCCATAGGTCTTAGCTTCCTGAGTGTTAGGATTACAGGTATGAGGCCTCAAAGATCTTTCTAAGATCAAAACTTGGTCCACATGGTGAGTCCAGGCCAGCCAGGGCAAATAGCAAGACTGCCTTAAATCATCAACAACAAAAATGTGGGGAGCCAATGAGGTTCTGAGTGAACGTGTATTGTTGACGTAGGCACAGCCATGCCAAGAACCCCATTGCATCAGCCATGAGAGTGGCAAAGCCTTCCCTGGGTGAGGCCCAGGAAGATGGGAAAGGCTTCCTCTGGCCTAAGAACAAATGCTGACGATGGAGACCTTTAGCTAAAACCAGTGTATACAGAAACTGTCAACCTCAGCTTCCTCTCCTTTACCCTACAGAGCCCTCCTTAAGACTAGCCAACCCCTTCTTGTTCTGAACATAACTTGCTGAATTTTCTGGTGTCCTTCATCATAGTCAGCACAGCCTACCCAACCCCAGCTCCTCTGCATGCATCTGTTGTTCCTTCAGTGTCCGTCAGTTTTCCTCACTCCTGCATTGCTCCAGTCGGGTTTCCAGGGCTAAGCCCTAGAGGACGCGGCAAGCAAGACGCTGTATAGCTCTGTAAGTGTGTAACCGGTAAGCGGCATCTGGTATAATTACTGTGTACTGTACAACCGGCAGTGCAGCCGGCACATCCACGCCAGAATAAGGAGCATGCGGCACTGTGATAGCACGAGTTAGCGAATCATTTTTAATTCCGTTATAATATGTTTTCAAATTATGCCTTGCACAAGCTAGCTCTACTTGGCTATATCCTCAGCTCAGCTCCATCAGAACCCTTATATGTGTCTGTCATCCACCCAAATGTCACCATGCAGCACGTGCCTGCATACTCTGCCAAGTTCTTTCACCATGCTGCTGGCAGCTTTCTGTCTTTGAAGGTACTCACACAACGAATTTGAGGAGCTGTGGCTGCCATCTTGAAGCCATGGGGACACAGGCAGTGCTAAGGAGGAGCCTAGAAAACAAGACAAAGCTAAACAAAACGCCCTCTCGCACACACAGGAAGGGAAAATTAAGTAGAGAACAGACGAGTTTTAATGTTCTTTTCTCATTCATGTCGTTATGAAAGATGCTTGAGGCAGTTGAGAAGGGCTGACTGAGAGGAGAGGCCTGGGAAACCAGCTCGAGCGGAAGAAACATGAGTGCTGGAAATTTTATGTTCCTCAGGTTCCCCCTAAGAACTTCTTTCCCAGGCCACCCAGGAGCTGAGGCTGACCTTGAACCCCTGACTGCCTGCTTCCCCTTCCCAAGTACTGGGGCGACAGGAAGGCAGTGCTAAGCATGCTCACAGTTTGGCCTTTAGCTAGCTGACCAAGACTTCCTTCCCTCTGTATGCAGCGTTAGGTGGGAGTTTCACTTTTTGTGAGGGTGTGTCCATCACTGGGGTGGGGAATCATTGAATCTAAGGCTGCACACACCACAGGGCTCCAGGCAGAAATTAAAAGATAAATGTAGGTGGATTTTTCTGCCCTTTCTGCCAGCTCCCAAATCATGCCATGGAGTTTTATTATTAATTATGAACTCTCAGCTGATAGCTTAGGCTTGTTTCTAACTGGCTCTCATAACTTAAATCAGCCCATTTGTACGAATTTACTTTTGCCTGTGGCTTTATTCCCTGTACTCTCTTCTCATGCTGCTTTCCTGATTCCTTGGTCTCTGGCTGTGAGTCTCTGCGTCTCCACCCTTCTTCCCAGCGTTCTCTCTGCCCGAAAATCCTGCCTAGCTATTGGCCATTTAGCTTTTTATGAAACCAATTATAGTGAAATATTTTCACACAGTGTACAGGAATATTCCACAATACATAGATGTCCTCGGAAAAACTAGGCTGGAACTGAACTGGAAGAGTCTTCCACATCGGCTTGCCAAAAGGTGCCGTGCAGACTCCCGGGGGAGAAAGGTCATCGATGGTTTCCCAGCTGTGCAGATCAGGTAAGATGGACCCCTGGTGCGATAGTGGCCAGAGCGTTTTTGGGTTAACCAAGTGCATTCCAGTTGAATCTGAGGTCCACCTCTCAGGAGGGAATACATCCTGATGCTGTGAACCTAACCCTATGGCTGGGGAGGTAACAGGGCCTAGGGGAGAAGGTACTACTGATGTTCTGCTAAATGAACAAATAGCAAAGCCCTCTCTAAACCTTTATGCTTCTCTCTGCAGACTCGTGCCGCTCTCAGCGTGGGCCTGAGAAGCTCTCGAGAGGGCAGCAGATACCGCGGTGTCACACAGCAGTTAATGCTGGCCCAAGTGCTGCGACCATGTGACCATTCAGTCCTTAGCCCTAAGCAGGACACCAATGCCACCCCCTCCAAGGCCCAGGGAACACTACAGAAGGGGCGAATGAGTGTAAGAGCCAGAGGCTGGAGAGGGGTTCCATGAAACACTGGCGTGGCCATCACAAAAGGAAGCTCCCAGCAGCTATGGCTACCTGAGCCACAACAACCCCAGCTGTCTGCCTCCAGAGCTTACTTCTAAACTGTCCTATCATGCAGAGGGTTTGGGGAGGAATCAGCTGTACCTGCTGAAACTACGCCACCTCCTTTACTTTGTGTCATTGTATTTCAAATAGGAACAGAAGCTCTGTCTCTTTTTGTTAAATATTCAATTCTACTGGGGGAGAAAATAGAGGTTTTGGCCTTAAATTCTGTTACTTCAGTGTGGTCTCACGCACACTAGGCAAGGCTAGCTCCAATTCTAGACCTTGAGTCTTTTTAAGGGATATTGTTCCTGCGCACTAACCACACCAGTGACTATTTTTAGTCAAATGGAGAGGCCATGTCCCTTGCTGGTGGCACCGAATGAGCTCTGAGTGGCTCCACAAACAAACAGCAAGAGTAACAAGAACAAACCCCAAAACACAGTGACAGGGGTCCATTTTGACAAAGGCGCAGGCACAAGTTAGGGTTCCCGGGACTTTTCAGCTCTAATTACACGATTTGTAGTTCAGTCCGTGGAAACGATCCTGGCACGTCTTTCTGCGTCTTAAAAAGATTTGCACCAAGCTGACCCAATGATGCCGGAGAGCAGACGAAAATAAAGAGGAAAGAGAACAATTAGAACAGCGGCAATGGACTGTTTCAAAAGAAAAGTTAAAGATTTTTCCATTCAGTCTCTCCAGTGTGAAGCTGATCTTTCAGGTCAGCATTTTGGAGTCTGTTCAAGCTAAGGAAAAAGAGCCACATTCTTTATTAGCTAGCAGTAACAAGCTCATTCTTAGTAGGGCTAATGTTGGCTGGAGACCATAGCAAGCATCGGAATCATGAAGAGGGCTGCACCCATTCAACTGATTTGTGCTGTTTACTGATGTTCAAAAACAAAGACTCCATTGATCCAAGTTCTCAGCCCCTGGGTCCTCTCATCAAGTGTGTAAGTCATTGGCATGGGACACAATTGTAAAGGAAGTGGACTTGGCTGGCAGGAGCACACCGGAGCCGCTGAAAGGAGCACTGGGTGTGTGTGGGGGTTGGGCTGAGGCCCCAGCTGTCAGATGGGGCCTGACTGAACACGTGTGTGGCAAAAGAGCAGAGTTTCTGAGAAAAAATTAAGGGCCGGCCAATGCGGCAAAGGAGGGCTGAAATGGTGGCGAGCCAGCTGGGCCTGGCACCAGGAGGGTGCAGCAGGCACCTGGAAGGCATTCCTGCTTGAATGAGGACCATTGTGCCACAACACCCTGCAGCCCCGGGGCTCAGCCAGAGCTCCTGAGAGGAGACCGCTGTTTTGCTTTTCACATGCTCATTACCCAACACAGACCTGCCGGCCAAAGGCCTACTCCGGCTCTGAAGCGATTATAGAAATGAGCTTTAGCAGGCACGTCCTTCAGAAAGATGGCTGCCGAAGAGACACTTGTAAATAAGATGAAGCAACAACCAGGAAGCCGCACAGAGGACTCAGGGCCTGAGCGTCGGTTCATGCTCAGACCGCAGCTCGGTATCATGATCTCAATGAATTTATTCATTAATCTTGTATAGCTGTGCCCTGAATACCTGAAGCAACCCAGGGGAGGAATGGCTTATTTTGCTCACGGCTCTGGAGATGTCAGCCCACAGGCCTTGGCTTCATTGATTCTGGGTGCATCACAGCTGGGGGAGCATGCGGAGGAGGCTGTTCCCTTCAGGCAGATGGGAAGCAGGAGTAGGTAGGGCCCACACATAGACTTCAAAATAGCACCTCCCATCATCCCCTTCCTCCAGCAAGGCCTCATCTGAGGCTTCCTGCATCTCCTGAGATAACAGCATCATCTCCTGAGACAACACCATCATCTCCTGAGACAACACCATCATCTCCTGAGACAACACCATCATCTCCTGAGACAACACCATCATCTCCTGAGACAACACCATCATCTCCTGAGACAACACCATCATCTCCTGAGATAACGGCATCATCTCCAGAGATAACGGCATCATCTCCTGAGATAACAGCATCATCTCCTGAGACAACACCATCATCTCCTGAGATAACACCATCATCTCCTGAGATAACAGCATCATCTCCAGAGATAACAGCATCATCTCCTGAGATAACAGCATCATCTCCTGAGACAACACCATCATCTCCTGAGATAACAGCATCACCTCCTGAGATAACAGCATCATTTCCAGAGATAACAGCATCATCTCCTGAGATAACAGCATCTGTTGGAAACCAAGCACTAACCGCACGACCCATGTTCAAACCGTAGTAGTGAGTGTGGGGTCAGCACAGCCTGGGTTAACATAGGCTGGGGTAGGATATCAGTGGGGCAGCATTTCTTTCTAGATCCCAGGCTTGTCTTCCAAGCTCACGTGGCTGTTAGCAGAACTCAGTTTCTTGCAGTCATGTGACAGGTTCCCCATTTCTTGCTGGCCCATCACTTTGCAATCTCAGGCTTAGAGTATGCACGCTTGCTATATCCTCTTCCACATTTGCCTGGGAAAACATTCTCATGAGGGTTTCTGTCTCACCATTTCCCGTGATACCTCTTGCCATGGTCACCATGACCTCCATTTCTCAGCTTTTGCACTGTTTCACGTGATAGGTTAAAGCAGTAGAAATGTGTTGCCTGTCATCCTACCACGGTCTTGGAGGCCAGAGGTCTGAGGTCAGGGCTCTGGCAGAGCTTCCGTTCCCAAGGGCTATGGGAAGAACTCTTCACTGTCTCTTCCAGCTCCCAGTGGCTCCTGGCACTCTTCAGTGTTCCATGACTTGGAGCACTCTTATCTCTGCCTTTGTCTTCACAGGGCCACCCTTCTTGTGTGTCTGTGACCAAATTTCCATATTCTTAAAATGCATGGCCCCTGTACATTGTCTGTACAGAGAATGATCAATGATAGCTGTACTTTTGGTTTCAAATGAGTGAGCTGTTATGCATATATAGCAAGCAAAAGTACAAGAAGAAATAGCAAGCAACAGAGAGGTAAGTTCATAAAGTCAGGCACTTAGAGCTGAATGAACAAAAGAAATAAGGAGGACAGGAAAGGACAGGACATGGTTGCTCCTAGGTAAGCTTATAGTAGATAAAAGGGAGAGCACAGCCAGAGGCAGAGACATCTGGGAGAGCCCAGAGTGGACATGAGCAGACAGAGCTGGGTCATGTGAGGAGAGGGGGCGGAGAAGGGAGAGTGGAGAACAGGGAAAGCAGGTGGAACAGCTAGGAGGCCAAAGGTATAAAAAGGGTAGTTGCTGTGGAATAATCCTTTTGGACACTGTGAAAATGTGTTACCCTCGTTGCTAATAAAAAGCTGATTGGCCAATAGCTAGGCAGGATTTTCTGGGCAGAGAGAATGTTGGGAAGAAGAGCCAAGTCTGAGGAGTCTCAAGAAACACAGAGAGAAGCAAAATGAGCATGCCATGTTGAAAGAAGGTACAGTCAAGTGGCAGAGGGTAGATAAGAAATATGGGCTAATTTAAAGTGTAAGAGTTAGCTAGTAATCAACCTGAGTTATTGGCCAAGAATTTATAATTAATTTTAAGTCTCTTGTGGTTATTTGGGAGCAGCTGCTGAGACACAGAAAAACTCTGCCTACAGGTAGGTAACCAAAATGTCTGGATTATTTAGGGAAGAGCCTCTGGGGGAAGGGCAGCCCAGCCCTAGGCTGGAGAGTTCGGAATAGAGGGTGGGGTGTGTCAGCCATACCCTGTAACAGGTAGGGACTGAGGGATGTGGGGAGAACCTGGTGGCCAGGTCCACTTTGATAGTTAAATAGGCACCTCAGCCATTTGTTTGAGACTTAACAACAACCACATCCTTAGGATCAACTGGAGTGGCCTGACTGAGAGAGTAAGCAAAAGTAAACTGAAAGTAGCAAGTGGCAGGTAGATGGCATCATCAGGCTGTGCACTTACATCTCCAGCGGAAAGGACCAGGGAGGTCCCACTGAAACAACCATACTGGAGTTCTTGGTGGGAAGCACTCATGGCATCCTCCCCGCACGAGCTTCTGCCTGCTCATTCTCACCACAGGCTTTTATACCATGGGATAAAAAGTTACCTCTGTTAGAAATGGTTGTCCTTCTAACTGTTCCAAGAGCTAGTGCTTTTTGATACCATTAGCTGCTCATCGTTTTTCTTTTTCTCTTACCGAGCCAGGGGCCAACCTACACCAGGACAAGGAGTCTTGGGCAAACCCTTGAAAAATACATTCTAGCGTCTGAGACAAGAAGACTTTACTTGGTTCCAGAATCCATTCTGAATAAGTACAAATAGCACACAACAATTTACCAATATAATTTACATTACAACCCAAGTTATTAGATTTAAGGCCACCCTGGTCCGATGTGATGACTTTTCCACCTCCTCCTCTTCTTTTTGAGACAAGGTCTCACTAGCAGCCCAAACTAGCCTGGCATTTTCTATGTGCCTGGAACTTGAGGCTATTTCACCTAAGTATCCTGAGTTCTGAGATAATAGGTACAGGCTACTATGCCCAGTGCAAAAATCACATCCTCTTGACTCAATTACGTCCATACAGACCTTATGACCAAAAAAGCTAAAGCTGTAAACTTCTGGTATGTCAGGGATCAGCCTTGACAAAAATACTTCTTGCCAGGGTAGGGACATGGGGATTTAGAAATATAAATAAAGAATACACAGATGTGAAAAATAACAAAGCAGAAACCATAGAATAGTACCAGGAGGGTGTTCCAGTGAATACTGAAATTGTTCCTGTTTAATTTTCCATATGCTTTTATACCCTAATACAAAAGGGGGAAAGAATAAAAGATTTCTTTAACATGATACAAAAGACAACTGAACAGTTAATTGCTTTAACACTTGGAGGCATCAAGTCATTAGCATTCTGTTGTTAGGCAGTATCTCGAAGGCAGCCACTCCCCAGGTAACCTTGTATTACAGAAGGAGCAGAGGTGTGCTTGCTACCCTGACCATCTGTCAGGATGGAGTGGATCTGCTTGTAAAGCCGTCTTAATGTCCAGAGAACCGAGTAACCACATCCTGAGTCAGGATGTGTAGCTACACTTGTTAACAACTGAGCAACTTCAAACTCTCTGGTCATCAGACAAGGTGGAGACAGGCTCACATTTTTGGGCCTCCACACTGGTAAGCACACGTTTCTTGGGTCACCATTAAACCCAGCAGAGCTCGTGTGTTAACCACATTTTTTGTCACTATAAAATCCATTTGAAAACAGGTTTTATTTCAGCTCATAGTTTTAAAAGTTTTAGTTGCTGGTCATCTGGCTCCTTGCTTTAAGGTGTATGGTGAGGAAAAACATTTTGTGGTAGAAGAACACAGCAGACAAAGGCTGCTCTCAAAGAGGAGAGAGAGAGAGTCAGAGAGACAGAGAGAGAGACAGATAGGCAAGGGCAAGATTGATTCTTCAAAGATCAATTTACTCCTACCTGGTCCCACCATCCAAGTCTCCTTCACTTCTCAATAATGCCATCAAGTTATGATTTTATTGAGAGTGTCAGAGCCAGCATGACATAATCACCTCTACATGACCAAATCTATAAGCTGGGGACAAAGCCTTTTGAGGACTGTTTCATATTCAAATAGATACCTACTTAGGCCAATCTTGTTTGGCTTGGGGATGTTTGGGTACAACAGTGATATTTCCCACCTCCCCAGGCCCTACAATGTCTTTCCAAGCTACAGACATCAAACTCTACCCTCTCCTCTGGTTGACATATGCTTCTCTCCCTCTCAGTCCAAGCTGTCACAGGGAAGAGTACCAGAGCTCTCACTGGTCGAAAGTCCTGGCAAAGAATCATCCTCTACCACAGACCCAATAGCCTGTGTGTGCAACCAGTGACAAGGAGCCCTAGTCTGCTTACCTGGGCTGCCAAGGCACCCCTTTCCCATGTGAGGGGCTGGGGAGCTCATGTTCCTTGGGGATTTTTTGACAGAGATGGGAAGGGGGCATCAGATTATTTCAAAGGCCAGCATTTCCTAAGGGCCCTGAGATGTTCTGTGGCAGGAGCAAACCCTGGACCGACTGGTGAGTTGCCTGCTTTAAGAGAGTTGTTTCTAGGACTCACTCCTCTCCTTCCCTGACTCACCGCTCCTGCTACTCCTACTTCCCTGGGACTGTCCCTCTTGAGAAGACTAGCATGTGTAAGTTTTTGCCTCAGGCTGTTGCTAAACAGGATGCAGCTCCTCAGGTTGTGTAACAGAATGTGTTATGCAAAATCAGGCACTTGAGAAGCATTGCCCAGTGTTGTAATAGGAGCGGCGGGGCTGCTTCCCGCCACCCGGCTAGCTTTACCCGAAATAATTACACGGAAACTGTATTCTTTTAAACACTGCCTGGCCCATTATCTGTAGCCTCTTATTGGCTAATTCTCACATCTCGATTAACCCATTTCTAATATTCTGTGTAGCACCATGAGCTGGCTTACCAGGAAAGATCTTAGCCTGCATCTGTCTCCGGTGGGAGAATCATGGTGACTGCCTGACTCAGCTTCTTTCTCCCAGCATTCTGTTCTGTTTACTCCACCCATCTAAGGGTTGGCCTATCAAATGGGCCAAGGCAATTTCTTTATTAATTAACCAATGAAAGCAACAGATTAGAAAGGAATCACTCCCACATCATTTCCCCTTTTTCTGTTTAAACAAAAAAGAAGGCTTTCATTTTAACATAGTAAAATTACATATAGCAAAACAGTTATCAAGCAAGAATTACAGTTATAATATTTATATCTATTTTATCTTTTATCATAACTAAGGAAAACTAGAACTATGTATCCATTCTTCAACTCCATCAAAGACTCCAGAAGGATATAATATTACCTAAGCAAACAAGAAGTCCAAAACTCTAGAAATGACAGAGACATCTCGCTGCCTGGACAGTCACCCAAAGTTCTTTTGTACTGTTTGGGCATCCATCTTCAGCCTACAGGCCCATAGTATCCAGCAGACATTTCCACGAAGCAGGAAATTTCAAAGACAGTTCAGTCACTTCCTACTGTGTCCTGCAGAATGTCTCGCAGACTCTTTCATGAATCAGGAACCCTGAAAGACCATCTCACCTTTAGGCAAGTTCAGCAGTTCTTTCTCTGCGGGTTCTTTGTGTCCAGTTTATGCAGTAGTCCAGGCAAGAGCAGTTTCTTGCCCAAATGGCTAACCAACTCCATAAGAAGCCTCTTCAATGCCCATCTTCTTCTTGAAGTAGATTGGTGCTGCCAGGAGCAGATGTGTCTCATTGTCATGAAAAGCCCTAAGTTATTAAAACATTAAAATGCCATATTCTGTAGTCTTTGAAAGATATGAAGAATGTCTATCTAAAATATATCTATGTACATCTAGAAAATCTAACATGACTACAAACTTGACTATTATAGATAACTATTCATTAACAACTTATATACATAACATTTTTACATGAGCTACACAATCACAATACCTTAATCAATATCAGAAATACATATACATATAACAAAATTGACCTTAAATTTAAATCACTAAAGCAAAATTCATATCAATGCAAATTATTCATACCTATATCATATCCCCCTGTAAATGTAAAAGAACATTTATAAACAATATTTGGGAATATGGATGTAGCTATTTCTCTCCAAACTGCTTCCTGCTGAATGGGGGCGCTATTAATCAGATATTTCAGGGTATAACCTGTGTGCTAGGTTCATCTCAGTCGCTAATTGAGTGAAGTAATTTTTTGAAGGTGTTCACTGCAACCTTTCTGGAGGGCATGGTCTATCATACCATATTGGGATGGAAGCAATCCACAGGGTGTCATCATCTGTGAAAACAAAAGAAGAATCTCTTTTACAAAGTATCATATCCTTAGATCCAAATTCTGAAGTCAAGGTATTTTCAAAATATCTTTGTTGGATTAGTTCAGTAGCATTTATAAACAAATATCTTTTAGCAGCTGTTGCTCTTTCCTCAGCATTCAAACAATTCAAAGATAGCATAATAGCATATAGTATCAAGATTCTCATTGTATTTTCTATCTTTGTGCAGCTTTGTTTTAGCCTCTATTTCATTTATTTTTACTTTTAACTTTTTGCTTTTTGAGACAGGTTCTCTGTATATCTTTGTTCTGGAATAACTCTGTAGACCAGGCTGTCCTTGAACTCTCAGAGATCTGCCTGTCTCTGCCTCCCAGGCATTGGGATTAAAGGCATGTGCTACCACACCTTGAAGTCACAAAGGTCAACTCCGAGGTCAATTTACCTCTGCCTCCCAAGTGTTGGGATTAAAAGTGTGTACTACCACATTCAACTATTCTCTCTCTTCCTTTCTTTTTTTATTTTTTTGTTTTTTACTTTAAGAACTTTAACTTTTAGCCTGCATATATTTTTAACACACTGTAAACCATTTAGAAATTTTCTTTGTCTTTGAATCTCTCTTTACTGTATATCTCTCTTTTTCTGACCACATGAGTCTTTAATTTACCAAGCAATATGGGTAGGATTAAAGCCGTGGCTTTGGCGGCTGGATCCAGCCCATTCCTTAGCTTTCCAGCCTCATGGCGGAGATACTGGCTGTAGCCATTTTTATTGCCACAAGTCTGAGTCTATGGCGTTGCAAGGTCCCTGCCAGCAAGCAAGCTGCAACAGACAACATTCAAGTCCTCTCTCTGTAGTCGGCCCTCCTGCCTCACACAGTCAGAGTTTGCCCTGGCAGGACGGCCCAGAAAGCCAGCATTTTAAAGCCTGCTACGGCTGAAAACAAACAAGCATGCAGTCAGCTTTTATTAATACCATTTAAGTGTTTCGTGGCAGGACCTCTTAAAAGAGCTGCAAGCTTTGCAGCTAAAGCTGAGTCAGGAAGCCTCTCTTAGATGAGAGCACTTGCTTGCCTCTAGCGAGCAGAGCAGGCCCAAGAAATTGCTGCTACCAAGAAGCCATGCTGTACTCTATTCTTTCCCAAGCTTTCTCAGGCTTTCTGTGGATATAGTTGTCCACACGTTGGGCGCCATTCTGTAGTGGGAGCTGCAGGCTGTGTTCCTGCTGCCCCAGCTCCTGGTCGCCTGGCTAGCTTATGCCCCGAAATAATAACACACAAACTGTATTCTTTTAAACACTGCTTGGCCCATTATATCTAGCCTCTTCTCGGCTAAGTCTCGCACCTGGACTAGCCCATTTCTAATAATGTGTGTAGCACCCCAAGGTGCGCTTACCGGGAAGATTCTAGCCTACGTCCATCCTGGGTTGGAGCTTCATCGCGTCTGCTCTGGAGCACAGCGGCATGGCGTTTGCCTCTGAGAGGAGCTGCCCTGCATCTGAGCTCACTTCCTCTTCCTCCCAGCATTCTGTTCTGTTTACTCCACCCACCTAAAGGTTGGCCAATCAAATGGGCCAAGGCAGTTTCTTTATTAGCCAATGACCTTCCTCCATCAGGAGTTAAGAGAAAGAGCTATACTGGAAGTTCTCAACTAAGACATCAGTATCCTTTATAGTGATGAACCCCACTGGCTTTCTTTTTTCTTGAGACAGGGTCTTATGTATCCCAGACTTATCTTGAACTCTTGTGTAGCAGAGGATACCCTTGAACTCTGAACTTCCTGCCTGGAGTACTGGGATCACAGCTGTATCCACTAACTCTGTTTCTATTTGGTGCTGAGGACTGAACTCAGAACTTTGTGCAGCTGAGCAGGCCTTCTGAGATTGAGTTATATCCCCAGCCTTGGCCTTGTTTAAGAACTGGGTTATTTGGGGGCTCCTGAGATGGCACAGAGGGTAAAGGTGGTTGCCTTGGAAGCCTGGAGACCTGAGCTTGATCTCTGGAGTTCACATAGAGGTGGGAGGAGAGAAGCAGCTCTGTAAAGCGGTCTCCACCTTTACATGTATGTCATGGCATGGGCACACAAGAGGGTTCGCACGCACACACACACACATGTACACACATGAGCACACACATACACACTTATATTTAATCTTTTAAAAATTAAGTTATTTGGCCTATTATTGACTTGCAAGGGTATTTTATGTATTGTGACTATTTTACTTCATTCTATGACTTGACTTTTTGTTTTTTTAAAAAAACATATTTCAAATAATAAATGTTTTAAACATTGACAAAGTAAAGATGATCATTTTACTATAAAAACTTAATGCTCTTTTTTTCTTTTTTTTTTTTTTTTTTTTTTTCTGTTGTTGATTTACCTTGCAGAGTGCGATTCCATGCACCACTAACATTATCCGGAATGGGGGAACCACAGCATGGATGGACCCACGATTCAATGCATGCGAAGTGTCCAGAATACACAGAGCCACACAGACAGAAGTAGGATCCTGGCTGAGGAGTTGGGGTAACTGCTAACAGGTGCGGATTTCTTTTGATGTTAACAATGGCTTTCTAAAGTTGACTGTAGAAGTGGCTGCATAACCGTGAATGCAATTAAAAAAAAGAAACTGAACAAGCCAGTGACTGTACTTCCCGTCATTCTATACTAATAAAGCTTTAGGAGAATCTACCACACCCTTCTGTCACTCAGAGGCAAGTGCCCTCCTCCAGATTCCATGAACATTGTAGGATGCGGGGACAGGTAACCCTTTTCCTGCAGGAAATTTCTATGGGAGTTCACCCAGAAAAAGTCAAATAATCAAACTGTCTATCTCCAGTCCTCAGGAAGGACCACACTCGGAGGGCATTCGGAGACCTGGCTTGTTTATCCACCCATGCTTCTCATGACATGAGGCCTGGAAGAAAACAGTAACGTGTGAGGAGCAAGAGTGAGTCCATGTCCACCGCTCACGTCTTCTGTAGAGTGCAGGCATTCTCTCTGTTTCCAACCTCGGGGTCAGCATGAGTGGGTAGAAGCGGCTTTTTCAGCTGGTGTCCTCCCAGGCTCTTAGTGTTTGTTTGTTTGTCTTTTGTTTTCATGACAGTATCAGTTCTAACAAGGGTGAGAGCATCCTCTGGAATGAGTGACTTGGGGTCCCACTCTTAGAAAGGATCGACGGTTGGCTTGATGTTTGGATGTGTCCATCTGAAAATCCTCGGGTCTTGAACAAGGGAGCTGCATTTTACAACGACAGGTGAAGCTGCCAGTCCTGTTCACGACTGCAGCTCAGAGCCTTAAAGCAAAGGACTGTGGGGAGGGAGCACCAATTCCCCTGACCTCTGCTGCTGACTGGTTACATCTATGGGGTGTGGCTAGCAGTGAGATCCAGCAGAATCTACCCGGAGTAAAGTTAAACAGCTGACATGTGTCCTGATGGGCAGAATCTTAGTTTCCTACAGATGTGATCGTTGATGTGCACTGGGGCCTGGCATCTCCGCCTCTGGTAGAGGACACTGTATGGCACTGTTACACCACAGGGAAATCACTAAGGACTTCCTTGAAAGTGTCAGTTACATGTCCAAGAGAAACCTCTCAGCTGGACTTGGTGGCATATGCCTGTAATCACAGCACTTGGGAGGCTGGAGGATTGTGTGTTCAAGGCCAGCCTGAGCTACACCTTGTCTCAAGACCTTGTTTTAAATAAAATAAAATAAACAAGGGGCTTGGAGAGAAGGTTTGGTGGTTAAGAACACAAACTGCTTTTTCCCAGAGAACCCAAGTTCGGGTCCAGCATTCCCGTTGGGCAGCTCCCCACGCCTTGTATCTCCAGCTTCATGAGCTTATCTGCATTCATAAACTCACACACCCCTTCCCCCACTTATACACTTAATTAAAAATGAAAGCACGGGGCTGGAGAGATGGCTCAGAGGTTAAGAGCACTGACTTTCCTTCCAGAGGTCCTGAGTTCAATTCCCAGCAACCATGTGGTGGCTCACAACCATCTGTAATCAGATCTGGTGCCCTCTTCTGGCGTATAGGCACACATGCAGCCAGAATATTGTATACATAATAAATAAATAAATCTTTAAAAAAAAATGAAAGCACACAGGAACCTGAGTGCCAACTCTGCTACCACCAGCAACAAGCGTAAAGCCACAAGAGCACATCTTGGGGTACAATCCCAAGCTTCAGCTCCTGAACGCTTCCTGTTTTCACAGCCTTTGCTCGAAATCCACAATCCTGGCTGTCCTGGAACTCATTCTGTAGGCCAGGCTGGCCTTGAACTCAGAGATCTATCTGCCTCTACCTCCAAAGAGCTGAGACTAACGGTGTGTGCTGCAACACCCAGCCATCCTGCAGTTTTGTGAGTCACTTTACACCCTTTTTAGAAACTAATTATGTTAATAAATTATAATGACTCAATCAATCCCTGCAAGATTAAGCATGCTCTCCCAATAAAATAGAAAGCTGGTTCAGAATCCACTCCCTTAATCAGTATTGCTGACACACAGTGATAGGGAAGCTCCGTGGAGTCATGGGATGCTCTGCCTGCACATGCGCCTGGTGTTGCAAGGCCTCCAGGCCAGACAGCCCTGTGACACAAGCCAGCTACCCAGGGCTCTGCACAAGACCTCACTGCTGTACTCCTCACCTCCTAAAAGCATCCCAAATCCAAATCAGTTCACTCGCCCTGGGGCAGATGGATTCTGGGTGACCTTTTCTGATACCCAAATGTGCAGAATGAGCCCCTCACCTAAGTCCTCCTTGTTGCCCTAGCCTAGCCTCAGCTCAGCAAGAAATAGGAGAGCCCAGAGAGCCAGCCGCTAAGTTGCGCCATGGCTAAAGCTTTGACCCAGAGCAGAAGAAAGGACGGATGAGGAACAGGGAGGCAGGGCACTTCATGTGGAGGAAGCGCACGGTGTTGAGGCAGCACCGGAGAGCAGGGCCTTTCTTGTTTGGATATTTTAAACCACCACATAGGTTCACCACATCTGTACCATTTATTATATTTTTTACTCAACATTTATCTCTGTACCTACTAGCCATACTTAAAAAAACACTTATCCATTAGTGTGTGTGTGTGTGTGTGAGTGTGTGTGCCACACAAGAATGTGGAGGTCAGAGGACAACTTTCAGCAATCAGTTCATTCTTTCCACCCTGTGGGTCTTGAGGATCAAGCTCAGATTGTGGGACTTGGCATCAAAAGTCTTTACTTACTGAACCATCCCAGCAATCCATTGGCTATATATATTTAAATTTTTATTACTATTTTAATATGTGGCTGTTTTGCCGCATGTATGTTTGTGCACCATGTATGTGCTCATTGTTCAAGAATCAGATCCCTCAGAACTGGACTCATATATGGCTGTAAACTGCCAAGTGGGTGCTGATAACTGAACTCAGGTCTTCTGGAAGGGCAGCCAGTGCCTTTAACTGCTGACCCATCTCTTCAGGCCCCTATACTTTAATTGCATCCTAAGCAACATTATCCATGAAATCACAAATTTGATATGCTAGTTACGATTTTTCTAGTCTATCACAAAATATCATGTCTACTAGTATAAAAATGGAAACCCAGACTTCCGAGGTCTCCTCATGCATTGCCTGTAGTAGACATGCTCACTCCAGACCCCTGGGAAGGAGCAGGCCCCTGGATCTTCAGCACTTCCCAGAGGGCTCTTGGCTAGAGCGGGACTCCAGGGGCTGGAGAAGCTGTTCTTTGAAAAGTCTATAGACCAAAATATAACTGAATGCCGTAAGTGTTACGCAACAAAACACATAAGTCAAATCAGCAGACACATGTGTGCCAACTCCCTCTTCCTGACCAAGCAATGATAGTGGGCCAGGCTGGTTTTCCTTCTGCTTCAAACATTAATAAATTACTTAGAAATTTTGTATTAAAGATTTAAAAAAAATTTTATTTTAAAAGCGCGTGCGTGTGTGTACGTGTGTGTGTGTGTGTGTGTTGGGGGAGTATGTGCACATGAGTGCAGGAGCCCTCGGCAGCCAGAGGCATTGGATTGTGAGGCACTCGGTGTCTGTGCTGGGTTCTTTGCGGGACGGTGGGCTCTTAACAGTGGAGCCATTTCTCCAGACTCAGCAGTTGTTTTTTTTTAAAGATTTATTTATTGTGTATATGTTCCTATTGCATGTGTATTTTCATGCCAGAGAGGGCACCAGATCTCATTACAGATGGTTGTGAACCACTATGTGGTTGGTGGGAATTGAACTCAGGACCTCAGGAAGAGCAGTCAGTGCTCTTAACCTCTGAGCCATCTCTCCAGCGCCAGCAGTTTGTTTTTAAGTTGAAGTTTTTCCTTTTTCTAAAGGTCATGAGCAAATGGGAATCATAGCTATGCTGGGGTAAAGCACTCGTTTCAGGACAGAACCAATGAACATTAATCACAGATGTGGGGCTTTGACACCATTTCCATTTCCCATGGTCCATCTCTCCAGATAAAACTGAGCCTTCCGAGCAAATGTCTGAGATTGCCAGCAGAGCAGCGCTTGCAGAGCCCACCGGAAACAAGGCTGCCGCTACCCTTGCTCCTGCAGGGCACCTGTCCTCTCAGTTCGCACTGGGACAGTAAAGCAAGTGTTCAAACCGAAACCCAGTAGATGTGCCAGAGGGAAGCTGCTTCCATGTTACTCTGGAACTTTCCCTAGGAACCCAGGAGTTAAAAGAGCGGGGGTGGGGGCTCACTGGAAGGGAGAAGATGGAAGAAAACTTCTACTGTAGGAAATGGAGTTGGGAAGTGGACTTGATGGTGTTTAGCAGGGCACAACTGGGGATATGAAGGCAAGAAAGGCAAACTTGTGAACCCTCCCTCCCCCAGCCCCAGCTCCACCCCAGTCCCTGGAACAAAAGCAGCTTTTAGCACCAACTAAGCAGAGATGGGAAGTACAGCCAAGCTTTAACTTGCTGTTTGATGGTAAAGGTCAGAAACAAACGGACCTAGAGAGTTTGTAAGATGATGATGAAGAGGAGCAGGAGGAGAAAAGCTTCAGTGGTGGCTACAGATCGTAATGCAGGAGCAGAGCACTATGGGACAGTCGGGACCTTCATCATAAAGGAAGGCACCAGGACAAAGCTGAGAAGCCAGGCTCCGGACTCGGGGCTAGATCGTGGCTCTCCGGGAATAGAAGGTGCAGGTGGAAGGTTACCAAAGCCCCCTCTCCCACCACCATCAGAAGGAGAGGTTAAATTATGACAGCTTTATACAATGGGACGGGATACTCTGCGGTCATCAAAAAGACCAAGGTAGACCATTACATGGGATTTAGTCAAGTCAACAGAAAGACCCCGGCCGGCACCAAGTGTGAGGGCTTCACCGAAGGGCTTCTTGCAAGGCCTGAGGAGGGGAAATGCTGAGGGAAGGCCATTCTAGCTTGGGCCACGGGCAGTCCTTAGGCAACAAGAAAGAAAGAAAATCTGAAATTTCAAGCTTTCTTTTTCTTTCTTTCTTTTTCTTTCTGTCTTTCTCCCTTACTTCTTTTTTTCTTTCCTTCCTTTTTTTCCCCACATTATTTTGTGGAGGACTGAGTGTAGTGGCCCAAGCATAAAGTTTCAGTGCTTTGGAAACTGAGGCAGGAAACTCCAAGTTCCAGATCAGCCTGTCACATGGTCATGTGATGAGACCTTGCCTCACAAAACAAAAACCCATGAGCACCACCAGTGACAAGCTTTGTGAACGGTTATAGTGGAACCGAGGCTGAAGCAGAACTGACTGGGAGAGGGGAACCTGACTTCAGGTGACCACAGGTCAATGGAGCTTTCTGAGACATGCCGAGTTTTGTGTTTTGATTTGGAGAACACATCAAGCTACTCCACCTTAACATGGAGTTCCATCTGTGGAGCAGAAGGCAGCAAAGAGAAAGTTGGTCCAGAGGCTGCAGCCTCTGGTTCTCTCTTCTTCTACACAGCGGTCCAGATGCTGCAACCTCTGGCTCTCTCCTCTTCTGCATAGCAGTCCAGATGCTGCAGCCTCTGGCTCTCTCCTCTTCTGCACAGCGGTCCAGATGCTGCAGCCTCTGGCTCTCTCCTCTTCTGCACAGTGGTCACAGGAACCCAACAGTGTGACATGATGGTGGTGTGATGCAAAGTTCCTAAAAATGCAAACCCCACATCTCAGCAGTCATGTGCTTGACGAGGCTGATGAAGAAAGAAGTGTGTCTGAGTGTGTGGTCCAAAACATGTGCTCTGAAACTGTAAATTGCTATAAAAGCCTGTCTATCAAAAGAGGAGAGGCTAACTTATGACAGGTTCATACAGTGGGATGGGACACTCTGCGGCCATTCAAAGACCCGGGTAGATCATCACAGCGAATTTATTCGAGTCAGCAGAAGGGCTGCGCCAAGTGTGAGGGCTTCGTTGAAGGGCTTCTTGCAAGGCTCGGAGTAGAGAAATGGCGAGGGACTACAGATGCCGTCCACTGGAAGAACCAGAGTGGGTCCTAGAGGGTGTAATAGGGCTCTTTCAGGATCGCCCAACTTCGACCAGGCTTTTGTCTGCCCTCTCTCCAAGAAATGAAAGGGAACCAAGGACCAAGTTTTTTTTTTTTTTTTTTTTTTTTTTTTTTTTTTTTGCCATGGGGGAATAACCAATTAAATAGAGTAAGGACTCAGACCCCCTGTGGTGACAGAATACCAACTGAGAGGGCTCTTGGTTGTGTTCCCAGCTGAGAGCAGTCCTTTGCAGAGTGGGTGTCTGCTTGGGCCTGTAGCTGCCCAGGGGCTGGGTTCTCATGACAGTACCTTGCCCTGCTCTTGCCTCTCCCCTGCAACATATCCAGTCTGCGACACTGTCCACACCCAAGACCCTGCCATTGTTCCCCGTTACCTGCCTACCCAACAGAACCTTACACCCCATGCCGGATCAGGCTTCCTCACCTGCCAGTCTGCTGGGGCACAGCAGCTCACCACGCTGCTCCTTGTGTGGGTAGGCTATCTCCTCACTAACCCAAGCCTGTCCTTCACTCTCCTGTCTCCCATTTTGGCTCTCGGTAGTGTCTATGTGGAAAGAAAACCCCTCTGGTTTCTCTGAGTTCCTTCTTGCTCAATGGCTGGTTCAAGTCTTCCACCTGCCCCAAAGTAGTCCTGTTGTACCCCAGGCTCCAAGTGATCTGTCAGTTTCGAAGCATTCCAGAGATGACTGCCATTGCTTTTGGTCTTTAATGATATGCCTGTGATATCCTTCTAGACTCTCAATGAAAAGGGAGATTCTTAAAAAGCAGGAATGAGCTTTTGGTCTCTGGGCTTTTGCTGAAGGCCAGCAGGTGAAGAGATTTCTCAGGCTTCTCTGGAAAAGGACACTTTTTTTCTGTCTCTTGTGCTCCAGGTCATTTTGAGGTGGACAGTGTCCAGCAGAACGGCTTGTGGTATGTTCATAAAGCTGTTGAATTGCAATTATGTACTTGTCTGTAGTGCTTAAAACTATTACTGCATGACCTGGAGAGGTATGGCAAAGGCTCTTATGCTCTTGCAGATGGCCTGAGTTTAGTTCCCGGCACCCACACTGGACAGCTCAGAATCTCCTGTTACTCCAGTTACAGGAGGACCTGATGCCCTCTTCTGGCCACTTTAGGCACTGCACATGCTAGGTGCACATACAGAGAAACACACACATACACACACACAGAGAAACACGCACATACACACATACAGATAAAGATAAAATATAAAAAATAAGAATACAATCATTATTATAGACCTAAATTATTATTATTATTATTATTATTATTATTATTATTATTATTTGTTTTTTCGAGACAGGGTTTCTCTGTGGCTTTGGAGCCTGTCCTGGAACTAGCTCTGTAGACCAGGCTGGTCTCGAACTCACAGAGATCCACCTGCCTCTGCCTCCCGAGTGCTGGGATTAAAGGCGTGCGCCACCATAGCCCAGCTCCTAAATTATTATCAAATAAATATGCAGAGAGCTAAGTGCCGTCAAACTTGATTTTGTTAAAGCAATTAAAATATAATTGCCAGAAAAAAATGCAGTCAAATGTGAAATTCAGAAAAAAAGACAAATCGTTTGCTAGGTTAAAAATGCCCTGAATAATTCAGAGAACTTAAACTAAAAACTCTCCATTATCCTCTGAGATGCACATTGAACCGTTTCCTGTATTTTCTAAGTGATGTAACTTAAGCATGGCGGGGGGGGGGGGGGGGGAGAAGGGTTGGATCTGGTGGAGTGCACGCAGCACAGAAACATCACAATGACCCCCAGTTATTTTGCACAATTAATGTGTGTTCATTGAAAACACCTCATGGACAGCTCTGGTGAGACTGGACTGGCCACAGTCATCGACTTCTGCGCGTTTACTGGGGAGAAGAGGACACATCCACAGCGGACCTACACACAAATGTTCACAGAGGGCTGGGGAGAGACTGGGAAAAGCGTTTTCCTCACAAGCACACGGACTTTGAAGTTCAATCTCTGTAACTCATGGGAAAATGCCAGGCTTGCTGGAACCCCAGTGTGGGGAGGCAGTGACAAGAGGATCCCGAGGCTCTCTGGGATCTCTGGCCTAAATATTGAGCTTCAGGCCAATTAGAGACTTTGTGTTGCCAAAGTTCCTTCCCCTGGTAAACTATGCATACCCAGCCTCCACGATTCCGACAGCACAGCTCACGGGCAGAGGGAAACCAAGCAGTTTATTAGGCTTATTTACAGGGCAATGGGTGAGGGGTTTCCAGGCAGGAGGATGGGTGACGTTAGTCTCCCTAGAAGGTCTGCAGCCAGCTTCATGGCTGCATGGACGGGAGCCCTTCTACACCTCCCAGAGACCCTGAGGCTACCTGCAATTTTGGAAGACTTGCATCCAACACGTGGGGTGGAGTGGTTTAGCTACTCAGGGTCCCGTGATC
The DNA here is from genome assembly GCF_950005125.1 of Chionomys nivalis. Taxonomy (NCBI): domain Eukaryota; kingdom Metazoa; phylum Chordata; class Mammalia; order Rodentia; family Cricetidae; genus Chionomys; species Chionomys nivalis. Next base: position 148,046,570 of record NC_080086.1, on the reverse strand, counting down.
TCCCCACCAGGACGAACGGTCAAAGGTCAGCAAGCCCAGCCGAGGTGATGGTTGGTGAGCAGGATCAGCTGGACTTCTGAAGATGGCTGCAGTTGGCCTCGGAGGACAGTTCTGTACAACACCTTGTTTCAAAGGTTTACTGAGGACAACACTTCAGACTTCAGTCTCCACCTACACACCCAAGCACATATGTGCACCTGCACATACATGAACATGCGCTCTCCCTCCCACACAAAAGTAGGAAGAATATGTCAGCAAATGAATAGAACTGTGCTGTCCAAACAAAGGGACACTACTCGGCAGGAAATGCAGAGCGCTAAGCTTGGAATAGCGAGCATGAATCTCGAGTACGACACTGAGGGAAAGAAGTAGGCAGGAAAAGAGGATGTCTCGACAAGCAGCAGATCTACAGGGAGGCAGGCCAGTTCTGTCACGGGACTGCTGGGAAAAGGGTGGGAGAGCCTTCTGAGGTGTACTGTGCTCTTTCTTGTGTGCTGTGTTCACACAGGTCTATCCAGGTGTCAGAAGCACAGAGCCCTGGACTGCGCATTTCACTGCACGCGGATTCAATACTGCAACAATAGCAACACAAGAGAAGCCACACCGTGCCCTGGCTGCAGTGAATTCTCAGCATGTGTTTAGAGGTACAGCAGAATGTTCTTGGTTTGGCAATGAAGCTGACAATCACCAGACCAGGGCTGTGCATTTCTGTTCACTTACGGTGAACATTTGGGTTATTTCTTCAAATAAAGATATGTTTCTTTCCTTATCTTTTAGATGCAGTCATATTTGTCTAGGATTGATTGGTTTTAAGTCTGGATCCCACAAAATCTACATTTATTCCCTAAGAAGAATAAGGGAAGGCCACTTTAAGTGGGAACTCTCCTTTCAACCAACAAATTACTAATTGTCCTCTATGGGCCAGGCTTTATGCCAGGTTGTGGTCAGATGTACTGGGGATGCCCGGGAGGCTGACCACTGGGAGCTGAGGGGAGGAGATAGGTCAGACATTATATAAATGTTCAAACATATGAATATCATGAATGTAAAAGGCACACATGTGTAGGGAAACTTGAACTGCCTCTCTTACTCCCCCACTCCCCAAAGGATGCTCTGTGGTCACTTAACGCTGGCCTCTGGACCAGGTTGAGTTCTGAAGCAACTCCTAGCCACCGCCACAGGCAAATCCTGGGCCAAGCATCATCTTAGCAAAGGTTTCAGTGGCATTTTCCAGAGTCACATCCTGTAAAGCTGCAAGAAAACTGGTCCCCAGCCCCAGCACTGAGGTCCATGTCTACGTGGGGGGCAGCCAGAGGGGGTGATAGTAAGGACAAAAGGGGAGAGGAACCGGGGAGGGGCACTGGAGGGGCTGGGGAGGACCCAGGAGTTACTGTAAAGAGGGGGTTTCGCTCTCACTTTGTGAATCTGTGAGAGTCAGTGAGCGACCACACCGACGTCCACACCCATGTCTGCATCTGTTTATTAGAAAATGCTGAAATCTGGGGCTGGGGAGATGGCTTAGAGGCCGGTAGCACTGTTTTCCATCGCAGAGGATGGGTTCCCAGCACTCACACGGTGGCTCACAAACATCCACAGCTGTAGAAGGAGCAGCGGGCTGCGTTCCTGAGCAACCCGACTCCGGGAATACCTGGGCCTGGTGTGCTGGGGGGCCGCTATCGGCCTCACACCATCCACAGGCCGCGCTGCCGGGTTGAATCCTCCAGGCTGACTGTGTGGACCCCACCCGTTTACCTCTTAACGGTTTCACGCCCTCTTGAACTCTCTCTTCAAAGTTCTTTTCAACTTTCCCTTACGGTACTTGTTGGCTATTGGTCTCGTACCAGTATTTAGCCTTAGATGGAGTTTACCACCCGCTTTGGGCTGCATTCCCAATGTCTGTGTTAACTCTCATTGGTTAATAAAGAAACTGCCTTGGCTTTTTGATAGGGCAGGATTTAGATAGGTGGAGTAGACAGAACAGAATGCTGGGAGAAAGAAAGCATAGTTGGTCAGACGCCATGGAGCCAGCCACCAGGTCAGACATGCTGAATCTTTCCCGGTAAGCCACCACCTCATGGTGCCACACACATTAATAGAAATGGGTTAATCAAGATGTGAGAATTAACCAATAAGAGACTGAAACTAATGGGCCAGGCAGTGTTTAAAAGAATACAGTTTGTGTGCTGTTATTTCGGGTGTAAAGCTAGCCGTGCGGGATCCGGGCGGGATGAAAAGCAGGCCAGCTCGGGTCCTCACTACACACATCTCTGGCACCAAGGGATCTGATGCCCTTTTCTGACTTCTGAGGCCATGAGGCATGCACAAGTGCACATCCATGCATGCAGAAAGAACACTCAAACACATAAGATAAAAAAATTAAAAAAAGCCTAAATTTGGAAACAATTCATTGTCTATCTAAAAATGAGTAGCTAAACAAAATTGTAGTCAATCCATAAAATGTGACTGCCAATGTAAAAAAAATAGCAAGTTCCGAGAGAGGAACACAGGTGACCTTCGAAACAGCTACTCCAGGGGCTGGAGCTATGGCTCAGCGATTAAGAGCACTGACTGCTCTTCCTGGGGACCTATGTCCAATCCCCAACAATCTATGGCAGCTTATAGCCATCTGCAATCCAGTCCCAGTGGATCCGATGCCTTCTGGTCTCCTGGGGCACTGCATACACACAATGCATAGCCTTACATGCAAAACACCCATACATACAAAATAATAAAAAAAATTAACAAATGGAGCTTGAGTGAGGGCCCAGGACCGATTCCCAGTACTCACATGGCAGCTCACAGCCACCTGTAACTCCAGTTGCTGGGGTGGGGGGGCGTGTGACGCCCTCTTCTGACTTCTATGGGCACCAAGCACACATTACACATGCGTATGTGGTAAAAAAAAATGGGTGTACATATGCGGTACACATAAATATAGGCAGGTAAAACATAAAAAGTAAATTTAATAAAAAATATCAGCGAAACAGAGACTCCATGAGAAAGCGTGACAACCATGGCTGCTGTTTCCTTATACTGGGGTGCTGGGAAAAGCAGCCTCGTCGCTGGTGTCAGACTAGTCAGCAGCCACCCCGGCTGCAGGGCTCCGGAGGACACACCGGGGATAGAGACATGCTGGCTCTGGTGGGGGTTTCACGCGTGACAAGTGTGAGCCTGGACCACAAGGCTTGCACTGGTCTCCTCCTGGAAGGAGATTTTGCAGCCTGAGTGGACATTTTGTGGGAGGCTTGGGAAGAGGGACTGCAGCTGACAGGTGTTAGCATGGGCGAGGACCAGCCTGGAGATGGTGGGGCTGGGCAAGCACCGCGACTGGAGCAGGGGGTGATAAGACCATGGTGTCTTGGACATGCAACCATGTCGAGAGGGTTCCAGGCAGGCGAGGCTTGGGGAAGCAGAGTCAGTTTCAGAGGTGAGAAAGGGCAGGGACTGATGGCTGTGGTCTCTACCCAGACAAAGAAATATCTGAGGCCAGGCGGCAGAATCATCCCGGCAGTCTTTCCTCCCTGTGGCAATTTATTTCCATCTCAGCTTTGGCTAGTTAGAAGCTCTGTGGCCACTTAGAAAGCTGGAGTTCTAGGGCCAAGGCCGGCCCTCTTCCCTACCATCGAGTGGCATGAGGTGGTAAAGTTTCCCCTCCCTGGCCTGTCTTGTGAAATTCACCTCTGGACTGGTGCTGGGCTTGGAGGCTCAGTAGCATCAAACACTATAAAACTGGCCTGGAGAGCAGAGAGGCGACTCAGGGCGTTGGCAGTGCTGTCTGGCAGCGTTCCTCTCTAGTTCTGAGGCGCCCAGAGCAGCACCCATGCAGTGCTGGATACCTTGTGACTGCTTCACAGCTTCCAGTTTTCAGGCCATCCTGGTGGGGAGGAAGTGGCGGGGCATCTCACACCTTTGGCAGCTGGGAGGGAGGCTGGGAGGGAAGGGAGAGAAGGTGGGCAGAGGGAGAGGAAGAGAGACAGAGACATAGAACACAAGCACTCTTTCTCCCTTTTCCCTCACATCCTGACCCCCCACCTTAGTTAATTCTGTCTTGAAAACACCCTTCAGCACACCCAGAAGGGTGCTTTATTAATTTAGGTGTCTTTCTTTCTCTTTGTTTCTTTTTTCTTTTTTGGAGACAGGGTTTCTCTAGCTGTCCTGGAAGTCACTCTGTAGACCAGGCTGGCCTCGAACTCACAGAGATCTGGCTGCCTCTGCCTCCCGCAAGCTGGGATTAAAGGCGTGCGCCACCAATGCCAGGCTTCTAGAAGTCTTTCAGTAACATTAACCATCACACTGGTTCTGGGGGCTCCTTGAATCTTAAAAGAAACATGGCGGCAGGTATGTGGCACACTCTTTAAATCCAGTACACTTGGGAGGCAGAGGCAAACAAAACTGAGTTTGAGGCCAGCCTCTACATAGTAGAGTTCCAGGGCAGTCAAAAGCTACACAGTGACATTTTGTGTCAAAAACAAATAATTAACGAAAAATAAACATGGCAGATCATACCCTATACTTAAGAAGAAACATGGTGAATCATGCCCTAGACTAGCTGCTTCCGCCATAGCTGACTGAATACGAGAGAAACAACTCACGGGGGCTGTTTTGGCTCCTGGTTTCAGTTCATGGCAGGAAGGGCCCAGAAGAACAGCCATTCACATGGTGGCAGTCAACAAGCACAGGCCCGCCCCGACTGACTGCTTCCTCCAGATAGACCCTACTGCCTCAAGTTCCCGCAATCTCCCACAACAGCACCACCAGCTGGGACTAGACTTCCCAGACAGGAGCCTGGAGGGCACATTTATGCAGAACCCATGACAACCCTCCGCCATTGGTCCTGCTCTTCTCTAGTGAAGGCAGCTTGATTTCTTGATTTTCAAGACCTGTATCGTGAGGAAGCGGGGCGCTCACGACTTCTTACTCAGCACTTTCAGTTATACTTGCAATGGGGTAAAGACCTATGTCCTAGAATCTGCCTCTCGAGTATTGTCAACCTATAGCTGGGGGTATGGTTACATCAGTTAGCAATGGACAGCCATATAAATCTGTTACTAATGTAGAAAATTCTTCAAGATGTTTTATAAATAATAATATACAAAATAGTATGATACCACTGCTCATTATTATAGGTAAAAGGCTATATATAAAGAACTAGCATTGGAGTGATGGGTATATGGTGGTTTGAAGGAGAATGCCCCGTCACAGGCTCAGAATGTTTGAATGCGTGGTCCCCAGTTCATGGAGCTGTTTGAGGATTAGAAGGATTATGAGGTGTGGCCTTGCTGGAGGAAGTATGTCACTGTAGGTGAATTTTGAGGTTTCAAAAGCCCAGGCCATGCTCAGTGTCTCTCTCTCTCTCTCTGCCTATGGGTCAAGATGTACGTAGCTCTCAGCTACTTCTCTAGCAACAACCCTGCCTGTCGCCAGATTCCCTGATATGCTCATAATGCACCAATCCTCTGAAACTGTAAGCCACGCCCAGTTAAGTGCTTTTTTATTGAGTTGCCCTGGTCATGGTGTCTCTTCACAGCAACAGAACCGTAACTAAGACAGTGTTATCAGACTAACTATGTTGGCTGGGTATTGTGGCAATGCTTGAGCCTCAATACTTGGGAGGTAGAGATGTGAGGATTGCAGGTTCAAAGGTCAGCATGAGACACAAAGATTCTACCTCAAAACAAAATGAAATACTGAAGACAATGTCAGCCAGGAGGGTAGGGGATGTCACTTCCCTGTGAGTTCCTGCCTGTCAGTTTCTCTGTAAGGACCCAGTGTTATTTTCAATAATGGAATTTGGAGCATATTTTTTTTGTCAGTATAAAAAGTTCCTTTATTTATATACATTTAAGTTTTTAATTGCAAATTCATCTTGCTCATCTTCTCATGTAAGGTCCCTTAAGTGACGGAGCATAAATTTTTATGCTGGACCCCTTGTATTGTTTCAAATTTAACTTTCCGATGAATCATGGACATGGATGCTATTGACTCTAGATAAGATGTAGAAATGAGGTCCTGCCCAGATCACCGAAGAAGCAGAATGTGACCTGCCCTGCTGAAAAAGGTACTGAGCCATGTGGCTAACATAGATAAGAATAATGGGTTAATATAAGCTACAAGAGGGGCTGGAGAGATGGCTCAGTGGTTAAGAGCATTGCCTGCTCTTCCAAAGGTCCTGAGTTCAATTCCCGGCAACCACATGGTGGCTCACAACCATCTGTAATGAGGTCTGGTGCCCCCTTCTGGTCTGCAGGCATACACGCAGAAAGAATATTGTATACACAATAAATAAATATTTAAAAAAAAATATAAGCTACAAGAGCTAATACGAAGCTTGAGCCAATGGGCCAATCAGTTTATAACTTATGGAGACCTCTGTGTGATTTTCTTTGGGACTTGCTGGCTGTAGGGTACCGGGAAGGACAGATACCCCAACAAGCAGGCCCTCATGTTACAGAATGGCACCCAATGTGGATAATTGTATCCACAGAAAGCCTGAGAAAGCTTGGGAAGAATAGAGTAAAGCATGTTTTCTTGGTAGCAGCAATTTCTCGGGTCTGCTCTGCTTGCTAGAGGCAAGCAAGCGCTCTCATCTAAGAGAGGCTTCCTGACTCAGCTTTAGCTGTAAAACCTTGCAGCTCTTTTAAGAGGTCCTGACATGAACACTTAAATAGTATTAATGAAAAGCTGACTGCATGCTTTTCAGTTTTCAGCCATAGAAGGAAAAAAGCTGTGCCATTTTAAAATGTCGGCTTTCTGGGCCGTACTGCCAGGAAAAACTCTGACTCTTTCAGGCAGGCAGTTGATTACGGAGCACTTGAATGTGGTTTGTGAGCACACTGTTGTAGCTTGCTTGCTGGCAAGGACCTTGAAATGCCATAGAGTTGTTACAATAAACATGGCTCCAAGTGGTATCTCCACCATGAGGCTGGAATCGCAGAAAGCTAAGGAATGGGCTGTCAAAGTCATGGCTTTAATCCTACCCATATTGCTTGGTAAATTAAAGACTCATGTGGTCAGAAAAAGAGATTATACAGTTAAGAGAGATTCAAAGACTAAGAAAACCTCTAAATGATTTACAGTGTGTTAAAAAATATATGCAGGCTTGAAAAAAAAAAGGTTAAAGTCCTTAAAATAAAAATGAAAGAGAGTAGTTGGGTGTGGTGCTACACACCTTTAATCCCAATGCCTGGGAGGCAGAGATAGATTGATCTCTGTGAGTTCAAGGTGTGGTAGCACACACCTTTAATCCCAATGCCTGGGAGGCAGAGGCAGACAGATCTCTGTGAGTTCAAGGTATGGTAGCACACACCTTTAATCTCAGCACTGGGGAGGCAGAGGCAGGTGGATCTCTGTGGGTTCAAAGACAGCCTGGTCTACAGAGGGAGTTCCAGGACAGCCAAACATATACAGAGAACCTATCTCAAAAGGTAAAAGTAAAAATAAAAGAAATAGAAGTTAAAGTAAAGCCACATAAAGATGGAAAATACACAGAAAATCTGGATACTGTATATAATTATGCTCTCTTTGAATTGTTTGAATGCCGAGAAAGGAACAACAGCTGCCAAAAGATATTTGCTTATAAATGCTGCTGAATTAATCCCAGATAGGTATTTTGAAAATACCTTGACTTCAAAACTGAAGTCAAAAGGTATGTTACTTTGGAGAAGAGATTTTGCTTTTGTTTCCACAGGAAATGAGTGGCTGTGGATTTATTCTGAATTAAGAAAAATTAAGTTTGATCAAGGAAGACCACCTGAGAAATCTCCGGTAGAAACAGATGGCCCAGATGTCAGAATTCTACATCCAGAACAGGTTCAAGACTGCCTGAGATGATCAAGCCTCACAGGATACTCCAGTCAGGACTTGATCATAATTCTAAATTTTCTTTAGGTCCCCATAAGATTATCAGCGCCCCCAACCTGCAAGAAGTAGCCTGGAATACTACGCCCACATTCCCAAAAAATGGACTATGGATATTTTCCTTTGTTAAAAAAAAAAGAGGGGAAAGTGGTGTGGGATAATTAGAATTGTCTATATTCTGTCAATCATGTTTTAAATAAATGCTGATTGGCCAGGCAGGAAGTATAGGTGGGTCAACCAGACAGGAAGTAGAGGCAGGGCAATGAGAACAGGGAAATTCTGGGAAGGAGGAAGCCCATTGCTCCCAGTCCTGCCCAGACCACCGAAGAAGCAGGATGTGACCTGCCCTGCTGAGAAAGGTAATGAGCCACGTGGCTAACATAGATAAGAATAATGGGTTAATATAAGCTACAAGAACTAATACAAAGACTAAGCTAATGGGCCAATCAGTTTATAATCTTAATAAAAAGAAAAGATGTAGAAATGAGCTCGCACCATGTCACCCAGCTGGTCTAAAGACAAAATAAAGATGACTCACCTCAAACCCAGTCTTCACTGGTACAAGTGTCCCTTTGTTTAGAAGCTGGCTCTGAGACGTGTAGTTACATGGCCCAGCGCTGGCCTCCAGCCAGCTTCACACCAAAGACACACTCGCCCCTGTTGTGTGAGTTCCCTGCGCCCATGACTCCACTCAATCTTTGGCATTCTCATGTTCTCTTTCCTCTGCATGGACGGGCAGGAGGACTTGGTCCTCATCTGAGAGCAAGTGAAAAGGATGGAGCTTTGAGAGCGGACTGAAGAGTTCCGTATCTCCTTAGAGAACCTCCTTCACCTTGTATTTTAGGACACTGAGCTTCACTAATTACATGGTTCTACTGAAGTGAATGCTCATGAGAGGAAACCCGTAAAACACATCCCTAAGGCAAGGTGTGCAGAAAATACTGACAAAAAAGAGGAAGTCCTCATGACCCAGAAGCGACCACCATGGTGGTGACGAGGCAAGGCTTCTAGGCCAGGTGTCAGAATCCAATTCAGCCTCTTATTAGTTGATTGGTCTCAGACGGGCATTTAACATCTCCACATCTTGGTATTTTCATTTAGAAAATGATGATAATGGTTACAGCACCTAGATCATAGGCAAGATGAAATTAGCCCATATATGTAATTGGACACTGCCTGCCACATAGCCAGAGCACGCTAAAACTTGAGTCAGCACTGACTTTTAGCCCCTCCCTCAGATATACATAGGATCTCCTCTAAATTGGATCACACTATACATGTTAGTTAGTAGAAAACCTTTTTAGACTGATTAGAATCTTTCCCAATTATTTTATTCTACAGGTCACTTGAAAAGGTTATATTCCAATACACAAATTACCACAGTTAACCACTGATGTTTTAAACAGAACCATCACTCTTGTGTGTAGCTAGTCATGTGTCTTTTAAAGCCAGGAGTTTATTCTGAGGCCATGCTGTCCTGGAACTCAAGACAACCCTTTGCTTCCTGAGTGCTGGGATTGTGGATCACATCTGGTTTATATGCCTTTTAAATCTGTGCTTTTTTTGGTGGCCAGATGTCTTGTGTGCTAAGAACTACTGAGGTACAGTAGCCCTTACACAGCTCACTGGAGGTCCAGCTCATGCTCTCCTAGCAAGTTCTCAGGGCACACTTCACGTGCAATTCTACACTTGCTCTGGCCTGGCTGAGTAAGTTTGAAGAAGCTGTGAAGAGAGCAGGTTGTTGGGAGGACTTTTCAGTTGCTCTGCTCCCCTAGAATTAATTGCTTCTTGCTGGCAGATAACCACACAGTGACACAAGCCCTTGCTGCATCTCTTTAGGGGTCATCAGGTCAGCTGCCTCTTCTAGCCTGTCCGTTACTCTGAGTCTGAAGTCTTCTCATTCCTCACCAATGCCAGAGCACACGTATACAATTTGGTTCTACACTGTGGGCTTTGCTGCTTTTTAGTTTTTTAAAATAGCTCATAGCATTTTTTGACAACTCTGTACTATTTCATTATTTGGAGTCCCATTAAATGTACTTTTTTGGGGGGTAAGTGCAGGAGCACAGAAATAGACCAGCAGTTAAAACAAACTCACAAGTCAAACAAGTCAAAATGCAGTTGGAGAGGTTTGTTTCCCAAACTCGCCTAGGGGATCACCTGGAATACTCTATATTCCCAAGCCCAGGCCAATGGAAAGGCCCCATCGTCTGGATATATTATCTTGGTATAACAGATCTAAAGAAACCCAGTGCTTTGCATGTTTATGTACGTACATGTTATTTTCATGTGCAGGTGTGTATGCAAGGACCATCTCTGGCATTGATCCTCAGGTGTCATTTACCTTGTTTCCTAAATGGACAGCTTATTGGCCTGGAGCTCACTAAGTAGGTGAGTGCCTCCCTAGCCCCAGGATTACTAATGAGTACTACTAATGAGTACTACTATGCCCAGCAGGTATATGGTTATCACGATCTGATGTACTTGAGACTAATGGATCCTCCGTGTGTATCCTCAGAGCGTTAAAGAATACCTAAGGGTTCCAGTTAACCAACTGTTAGGCTTAGAATGCACCCTCCCATTCCTCTGCTGAAACTTACATCACCGATGTGACTGTAATAAGGTGGGCCCTTAAGTGACTAAGTCATTATGGCAGATCATTATGGATGGGTACGGAACTCTTAGAGAAGGCCTTAAGAGAATAGGCTCACTCTTGTGTAAGGACACAGTCTCCCTCTGCCACATTGAGGATGTAGCAAGCCACCTCTGAAGAACACACCAGTATTGAGCAGACACTGAAATTATACTTTGGATTTCCAGTATACAGAACTCGTGAGAAATAAATTTATATTTATAAATATCCTAAGCAACAGGAATGACTAAGCATTCATCTACAGGTAGGTCTCATGACTCTAAGGTTCATGGGGCAGAATTCTTAAGAGTCTATTTTCTAGGAACACACAGACCAAAGGAGAAACAACTTATATTCTACTTACCAATTACAGTTCTAAACATCAAACATAAAGACACATCCTGAGTATGGATTTGGTTTCACATGCTGAGACCCTGAACAGGATAGATAGGGTCACACTGTTTAAAGTGGATCAGAATTTGGATCCTCTGGGAACTGAATTCTTTGAAAGCATGAATGAATACTTGGAGCGCTCATCTTTCACTAGGTAAGGCATTCACTTTTTTTGGTCTGATATATGTGTGTAGACGTGTGTGCACAGGTGTGTGTGGTGGCCAAAGGTTGGGGTTGGGTGTCTTCCTGTCATTCTCCACCCTTAGTTTCTTACAGGGTTTATAGAAATCATTGATCCAGCTAGAATGGTTGGTCAGCAAGTTCTGGGCATCCACCTGTCTCTGCTCTTCCAGTGTTGGGGTGACAGATTCATGCACTGCCATACCTAATTGCTGGGTATCCAAACTCAGATTCTCACATGCATGCAGCAATTCCTTTACCCATTCAGCAATCTCGTCAGTACCTTCCATATATCCCCCCTCCCATGTTAAAAAATCAGGAGTTAAGACCAGAGATGGCTCAGAGGTTAGGAGCACTGACTGCTATTCCAGAGGACTGGGGTCCTAGAACCTACATGGTGGCTCACAATCTGTAACTCCAGTTCCAGAAAATCTGACACCCTGTTCTGACCTCCATGGGCATCAGGTATGAAAGTAGCACACAGACACACATGCAGGCAAAAGACCCACACCACACACGCCAGTAAAAAGAAGGCCGGGCCTGGGGCTAGCTCAGTGACATGCACAAGACACTGCACCTGGGTCTGAGCTCCACTCTCCACATCCCTGCTAAAGGGATGGATCATATATTGGAACAGAATGAGAAAATTACTTTATTTAGTACACTGTATTTTTTAGTTCCACTCATAATTACAGTACAAAAGATTTCCCTTGCTTATTGAGTTTTTGGCTGTGCTTTATTTAGCTAGGTTTATAAAAAATGTTCAACTTTAAAGTCCCTCAAATTACTAAAAGCTTACATTCCTCATAATTCAAGACAATCTTAAAAAACATATTTAGGGACAGAGTGTGGCTCAGGTAGAACTTGCCTTGCATGTGTGAGGGCCCAGTGATCCCAAGCACTAAAAAAAAACATTTCTTTAAACACCATTCAGATCTTTTTCTTGGAGGATTTCACACAGACCTGGCTGGTCACTTACTTACTCTGTGCAGTTCAGGCTGGCCCTGAGTTTGTGGCATCCCTTCTCTCAGTCTCCCAGACTACAGGCAAGCACCATATGCCTGGCTAAAGCCGTTCTGTAGTTGAAACTGCCCTTTATACAGTCAGAAGTTCCACAGGTGGTGGCTTCAATGGGATTTTCCCCAGAGTAAATTTCTGGGACTGGAACTGATCCAGCTCCTCTTTAGTCAGCTGATCCCTGGGTGTGAACAGTACATTATTTGTGGCCGAGACGGGGAAGGAGGCTGATATGCTGCTACCTCCAAACAAGTCATTAGAAGGTTTGGCAAATACAGATTGAGACTGTGGGCCAGGACTACCAAAACCAGCTACAGAACTGCCATTTCTGAAGGCAGGTGCCACTGCAGGGCCGAAAGGCCTCCCTGCCAAGGAACCTGGAAACCCTGAAAATCCAGGTGATCCAAAACCGGAAGCATCAGGGCTCTTGAAGGAAAATGGAGCAGATGTGGCTTCAGGCTTCCCAAACCCAAAGGCTGGAGCGGAGGAAGTGATGGCAGAACCAGCAGAGGGCCCGGCCCCAAAGGCCGAGGGACTCCCAAACACAGGCGTGCTTCCAGAAGGGGCAGTGGCAAATCCAGAGTTCGTTTTAAAACTAAAGTTCTGAACATTACTGCTGCTGCTATTCACTGGAAAACCTACAAAAATAGATTACAGTCAGAAAAGGTAGCCATGTCACTCCTTTCTCTTACTCCAGGCATGTTTAACTACCGAAGAGTTTAGGGGACATGTAAAAACAAGGTTAGAGCAAATCGTCTGAACCCCACTGCCCCGGCACCCAGCACCCCTGAGCAGGGTGAGAGCAGGGTGGGAACTTTTGGCTTTATATACTTTCCACCAGAGTTGCGACTCAGCCCCGCAATGACAAGGCTCTCATCGGCATGGCTGCCACAGCGGTACAGTCCTGTCGGATCCCTGAGGCAGACTTGTCTTGTAATGAAGGTCAGGCTGGCCCTGAACTTTGGGGTTTTTGTTCTTCTTTGTTGTTATTATTGCCGTTTTTTTTGTTTTTCGAGACAGGATTTCTCCGCATAACCCTAACTGTCCTGGAGTTAGCTCTGTAGACCAGGCTGTCCTCAAACTCAGACATCCGTCTGCCTCTGCCTCCTGAGTGCTGGGATAAAAGGTGTTACCCCCCCCCCCAGCAACCACAGCCTTGAACTTTTGATTCCTCACTTCAGCCTCTGAATGCCAGAATTACATGTATATCATCAGGTTCAGTTTCCTATGAAGCTGAAAAAATATTCCTAAAAAGGTTCTAGAGCTGGGCATGGTGGCTTACATCGGTAATTCCAGTTCTCAGGGGGCAGAGGCAGGAGGATCACAAAGCCAATCTGGTTTACATAATGAGTTCCAGGCCTGGGTGACATGGTGAGACCTTGTTTCAAAAACAGAAGCACTTCTTCTACATGCTGAGGCACAGCTTCTTTCACAGTGCACCTCCCTCTGACCGGCCTTTCCCAAGCATTTGTAAGTTCTTCAAGACTCCATAATGGAGAAATGTGTGAGAATTATTTAAATTGGTGACTCAGGCTTTGTAAAGTTGAAACCTATTACCTGAGTGGTGGTGACACATGCCTTTAATTCCAGCACTTGGGAGGCAAAGGCAGGCGATCTCTGAGAGTTCAAGGCCAGCCTGGTCCACACAACGAATTCCAGGTCAGGCTCCAAAGCTACAAAGAAACTCTGTCTCGAAAAACAAACAAAAAAAGTTGAGGCCTATAGCATCCCACTTTTCTGAGTCAGCAAAACATGTCCCACTCTGTCTCTTACCTGATGACCCAAACGTCCCTGCTTGCTTACTTCCAAACCCAAATGCAGGTGCTGCTTGACTGGCTTCACCCTTTACATCAGAGAGCTTAAAAAACAAACAAACGAACAACACATTACTTGATGAATAATTTCCAGGTACCATTGACATACATTACATTTAAAAATTTATAACTTAAATTCCTAATATGTGCATAATATGAAAGGAATTTAAATATATCAAATATGAGAAGTTAAAAGGAATTTTAATTCAAATTTAAAATAATAGGCTTTGTGTGCTGTTTATCTTTCTGGGTCTTCATTCTCTTATGCAATGTAAAATTTTCTAGTTCCATCCATTTTCTAGAAAACTTTATGATTACTTTTTTCTTTACAGCACAATATAACTTCATAGTGTACACATGCCAAATTTTCTTCATTAATTTATCATTGAGGAAAACTTAGTTTTATTTTCCATCTTCTGGCTATTGTGAATAAAGTGACAATAAACACAGCTGAGCAAGTGTCTGTGGAGCAGGCTGCCAGATCTTTGTCTATGTGCCAAAGCTATACCAAATGATAAATCGTTATTTGTTTATTTATTGAGATTAAAATGTTTATTCCTTCTCTTTCCTACATAATACCCTACTTTTTAGCCTGCTTTTGAAATAATTGTTAACACATTGTCATTGCTGAAAGCTGGATATTATTTAATAAAAGCTAAAAAATAAATATTTTTATTTAATATAAAAAAATTTATAACTTAAATATGCATCTAAATATCGAGTATACAAAATGCCCATAATGTGATCATGCAAAGGAAAGGGTGTAATACTCTATAAAATGTATAACCAACCAAAATGAATGTCTATAGAAAAACGGATAGAAGTGAACAATGATTATCTCTGGCTGATGAATGATTTTCATTTTGTACTTGTTAAATTTCTAAAAGCAACATATATTATAACCAGAAAAGCATTTTTTTTAAAAAAAAAATCAAGATACATCGTATCCATATGTAAATATTTCAAGAATAAATAAAATTACATTTTTAAAAAAGTATACTTCCAGTGTTTAAAGGTCAAACCTACATCTGTGAAGCACTCTAGATGCAGGTGAAAAGACTGTCAGAGCACGCCCAGTCTACTCAAACACTTCAACTCAAGTGAGGTCACATGTTATCAAAAGCTTACTACGAAACCCCAGCAGACTGTCCTACTTTGCAGACAGATGCCCCTTCAAGGAACCTTTCACTGACTCCTTTCCTCCAAATTCTTTTGAGACAGGGTCTCACTATGTAGCTGACCTGGAACTCACTGTGTAGACTAGGCCTTGAGGTCACTGATATCCACCTGCCTCTAAGTGCTAGGATGAAAGCTGTGTGCCACCATGCCTGGCTCCAAGACCTTCTTAAGCAGACCAAGCTGGCCGAGCTTCATTTCCTTGGAAGCAACTTAGACTCCTGTATCACATTAACCTGGAGCAGTGGCTCTCAACCTTCCTAAAGCTGCCACCCTTTAATATATACAGTTCCTCATGTTGTAGGGACCCCAATCCTACAATTATTTCTGTTGTTATTTCATAACTCTACTTTTACTACTGCTATGAATCATAATGTAAATATCTGATTTGCAGGATCTCTGATACGCAGCATCTGTGAAAAGGTTATTTGACTCCAAGGGGGTCGAGACCGACAAGTTGAGAACCAATGCCAGATGCTTCGTTTTGACATATTTCAATGAATCCTGACACACTCATAATCAGCACAATCAAAATTCAGAACATTACTATGACCCTTAGGAGCTCCTTAAACTCTTCCTGGTGGGTAGATGACAACGCTTTCTTGTCCTCTGGCCCCACACAGTTGCTCATCTGCTCATCACTACATGTGCCCCTTCCATAGTTTCATAAGATAAGATTCTTACAGGTCTTTGTTGTTGTTGTTCTTTCCTTGCTTCTCTTTCTTAGAGTAATAGTCACCAACAGGTAAACAGGTAAATGGCTAAACAAATTTGAGTACATCCATACTCATGATAAAAGAATGAACAATGATGAATGTACTAAGTCAGCACAGGATGGGTTCTCTCAGAGCAGCAGCAGAGTGACCCTTTCAATGTTAGCAAAGAGCTGGAAACATTCATCCCAGGGATTAAACAGCTCCTTACACTCAGTTAGTATTGTTCTATGAGCTCTCGTCAATGGCGATAGGGTCACGTCTCAGCTGGGGTCAGAATATGCCTAAATAACCCCACTAAGTTCAAATGGCATTATACAACTGCAAGGCAGCATAAACACATCTTTAAGTACTTGAATTTTAATATTTCTCAGTTTTTAAAACTAGTTCTACCCCAGTTAAAAACCTTAAATAGGTTTGTTTGTTTGTTTGTTTGTTTGTTTGTTTGAGACAGGGTTTCTCTGTAGCTTTGGAGCTTTAGACCAGGTTGGCTTCGAACTCACAAAGATCCGCCTGCCTCTGCCTCCCGCCTGCCTCTGCCTCCCGAGTGCTGGGATTAAAGGTGTGTGCCACCACTGCCCAGCCTAAAAAATAGTTTTTACTTTTATTTATTTTGAGACAAGGTCTCTCTAAGCAGTTCTGGCTGTTTTGGACTTCAGTATATAGATCAGGTTGTCATCAAACTCCCAGAGATCTGCCTACTTCTGTATTTCTAGTGCTGAAATTAAAGGAGTGTGTTACCATGTCTAAGTAAGAGTTGTTTTTAGAAAGCATAATTGTCCCTACTTTTCTGAGAAGGAAATACGTACTAGGGCTTCAACTATAAATGACCATGGGCAGAGTTAATTCTCCACAGAGATTTTACCCTTCAAATTGAAGCATTCTCTGCCAAAAATCAGAGGGGACTGGAAAGATGGTTCATAGGTTAGGGGCACTGACTGTTCTTCAAGAGGACCTGGGTTTGATTCCCAGAACCCACATGACAGTTCTCAACTGCTTGTAACTCCAATTCCAGGGGATCTGACACCCTCTTCTAACCTCCACTGGACCAAGAACATATGTGGTGCACATATATGCAAGCAAAACATTCCTATACATAAATAAAAATTAAAAAAAATTAAAAAAGCAATAGAACCAGTGTACACCTTTAATTCCGGCACTCCAGGTAGGGCCGGGGATATCGAGTTTGAGGCTAATCTGGTCTACATATTGAGATCCAGGTCAGCTAGATGAGACCCTGTCTCAAGAAAGAAACAAAAAAGCAATAAAAAGTTAGGCATGGGGCTGGAGAGATGGCTCAGAGGTTAAGAGCATTGCCTGCTCTACCAAAGGTCCTGAGTTCAATTCCCAGCAACCACATAGTGCCTCACAACCATCTGTAATGGGGTCTGGTGCCCTCTTCTGATCTGCAAGCATACACACAGACAGAATATTGTATACATAATAAATAAATAAATATTTGAAAAAAAAGTAAATAAAAGTTAGGCATGGTGGAGAATGTCTATAATTCTAGAAAAAAAAAAGCAACACCACAAAATGCAAAGATGAGTCACTTCTTTGAAGAAAATTCTTCAATACTTACCAGAGTTCCTTTGGTTGACATATTTAGATTTTTCAGTTCATTTATCCTATTCTTCCATTGACTTACTAGCTGTTGAACAGAATTTAGCTGAAGAGAGAAGACAAAAGGTAACTCAATACTGAATGCTTAACCCTTGCTCCTGCTTGCCAGAGACACTCCAGCTCTGTTCTCTAGCTCGCTATGTCTCATGGTGGGTCACCTGGCAGTGCAGAGACGGTGCTATCTGGACAGGAGGGGTAATGTAAACTATCATAGTCCTGGCTGTTGACAACAGAAGTTACCATTTCCTTCAGGCACCCAACTTACTCTACTGACCACCCATTCAGACTGTTTTCTTTTGAATGCCTGGTATTCAAAGGTGTTAATCTATTTAGCAGAACTGCCATTTATGTCACTTTGTTTTTCTAGTATTCATCATGGGATCTGCAGCTAACAGAAGCAACAATACTTTTCTAAAGATAGATGGTTTGAGTTCTAGAACTGATTGGTGGGTAATTTATAATAAAATAATATCCCTAATCACTATAGTACATTATTAACACTTTAGACAACTAGACAATTTCAAAGAAATTAGTCTAGAAAAAATTTAAAAAGGCAGTGGCCTATAAAGAATTAACAGTTCTCACCAAATGTGCCCAAATACAAGCAAGCCACTACAAACACAGAAAACAGTAATTGACAGCCAAGTGCTACCGAGGTAGAGAAATAGGAAACAAACTTACATAGCTCTGTAAGTTATTGCTGGTTAAGAAGTTATGGTATTCAAGCCTCAACTCTTCTGGTGAAATATCTGTGAAACCTGAAGTGAGGAATCAGTTGGGATTTAAACAGTAAGTATTGCTGAGTCTGGTAGTAGGGCTGACGTGCTAGACAAGAAAATGTGCTAATGCTGGTTATCAGAAAAACTTCAAGATCACAGAGAACACTCAAAGTCTATATACTAATGCACAAATTATTAAATTAGAATAAAATACAGCTATTTCATCTTCAAATGAAGAAGAATTCTGTAAAGATAAAGGACAAAAGGAAAATGAAAGATCTGACTACATACACATTCAAACTCTAGTGTAAAAAATGCTGTTAAGTCTACAATAAACAGATTTAAGAGGCAAATGATAAATCAGGGAAACCATGACTGCATACAAAAGGGTTAACATCTTTTAATTTTTTTTTAATTCATTTATTTATCAAGTATTCAGTGTTCTGTGTGTAAGTATCCCTGCAGGCCAGAAGAGGGCACCAGAAATGATTACAGATGGTTGTGAGCCACCATGTGGTTGCTGGGAATTGCACTCAGGACCTCTGGAAGATTTTCCATCTTTAACACAGACGTACTGTTCATAAGTCAGTACAGAATACAGCAAAGACAGAAAGTATAAGCAGTTCACTAGAATTTGAAAAGGCTAGTAAATAAAAGAAAATTTAAAGATTCTACTTAGTGATAAAATGCTCTCCTTATGGACTGGCAGACAGTAGAACAGATGATGATTACTGTTACTCAGTGTGTGGTAGTGAATGCTGTTCTGAACATACTAAGAGATTTTCTGGGGCAAACTGTCCATAAGCAATGTTTACAGACTCTGACCTACATTTCTAGGATTTATCCAGATACCTATAATTATACATGTATACAGACAAAGGGTGCTACACAAAAGGATGCTTACTCTAGTACTTTCATTGACAAATTAAATGTAAAATACCATTAGGAAAGAAAGCTCAGTGGCAGAATGTTTGCCTGGCATGCCTGAGATCTTGAGGTCATGCTAAAAACAAAAGCAAGCACAAAGAAAACAAAACTTGCTGAAGATCACTTCATATAGAGAAGTATATAAATACAGAAATGATGTGGAGCATGGATGTTTTGCTTGCATGAATGCATCGCACCATGTGTGTGCCTGGTGTCAGATCCTCTGCAACTGGAGTTACAGACGGCTGTGAGCTGCCATTTGGATGCTGGAAATTGATCCCAGGTCTTCTGGAAGATCAGATGTGCTTTTAATATACACAAATTTTAAAGGAAATACCAAAAAAATTTCAATCTCTCTATACTACCTAGTGATTTTTACTGTCCACAGCAATGACTACCTTTAAACACTGAGAAGATTAAGAATGGAAATGTCTCTTTTCCACAGACTTCCTTGGTACCCAGGTACCATTCTCAGTTTACTCCAGTAGCACCAACAGTCCAGGACAAAGAGCATTTATGAATCATACTGTATTTGCTTTCTTTATCTAAAATATCAAAATTGGTTCAAAACAGAATTCAAATTTGACCAATTCTATCTCCACTGCCAACAGCGCTAACCCATCATCAGCAATTACTTCCTAACTTGTCTCCCACCTCTTGACTTGCTCCCTGCTGTACCACCGAGCTTTTCCTCATCAGCCACATCCTTCTGCTTAAGGTCTTCCTAACTGTACACCCAATGTAATTAGAGCCCACACCATGGG
This sequence comes from Chionomys nivalis, assembly GCF_950005125.1. Lineage (NCBI taxonomy): Eukaryota > Metazoa > Chordata > Mammalia > Rodentia > Cricetidae > Chionomys > Chionomys nivalis. The sequence goes on along the minus strand of NC_080086.1, from coordinate 148,026,755 downwards.
GACCTTGGCTACCACCCTGGCTGTATACTATATTACTTCTGTTATTTTCTTTCCTGAGTGTTTTGGGCTCATGGCTCTCACCTCAAGGCCTTTGCACTAGCTATCATAATTGCTAGGAATGGTTTTCCCAAGTCTTATCTAACAGGTACCTTCTCTTCACCCAGGGCTTAGCTTAACTGTTTCATAAGAATGCATAACTCTCCTTCAAGAACACTGTCCACCTCAATTACTCTCTATTTTTTCCAAACTGTCAGCAACCAGAGTTTATCTGAATCACAGGACATAGACAATGACGTGAATAACTATTTTCTTGGGCTTTGGAGGGTGGTATGTGATGGTGACACTCTTGGGAAGAACCTCAGTTGAGGACGGGCGTGTGAGCGCATCTGTGGAGGCATTTTCTTAATTACTAATGGATGCACGAAAGCTGAGGGCCCAGCTCACTGTGGGTAATGGCATCCCTAGGCGGCTGGATTTGGGCTGTGTGAGAAAGCTAGCTGAGCAGGCCTGGGGAAGCAAGCCAGTGTCCAGTGTTTTCCTGTGGTTTCTGCTTCAGGCTCTTCTTGCCTTTAGTTCCTGCTCTGGCTTCCCTCAATGATGGACTATTAACCTGTAAGTCAATCAAACCCTTTCTTCTTCAAGTTGCTTTTGGGTCATGGTATTTATCATAGCAACAGAAGAACAAACAAGGACATGATACAAAAGCAATCTTCTAGCTACAGAGGAAAAGTTAGTTCTTTATGATAAACCATGCATGCATCCATAGACATTTATTTTCTAAAACAAAAAAAAATTAGTGAAATGAACAGCAAATCTGTCTATAACTCTTATTAATATTTGGCTTGACAGCTAAATTTTTTAAAAAATTATTATTATTTGGTTTTTCAAGACAGGGTTTCTCTGTAGTTTTGGTGCCTGTCCTGGAACTAGCTCTTGTAGATCAGGCTGGCCTCAAACTCACAGAGATCTACCTGCCTTTGCCTCCTGAGTGGTGGGTTTAAAGGCGTCTGCCACCTCCCCTCCCCGGCTTAAAAAAATATTTTTAATTATGGGTATGGCTATGCACCTGTTCTGTAGTAGTGACATGTAAGCGCAGATTCTGTAGAAGTCAGAATACAGTACTGGATGCGCTGGAGCTAGTTACAGGAAGGAACTGAACTACAGACTCGGCAACAACAGTGCATACTCTTAGTGCTAATGGGTATCTCGCCAGCTCTGACCATCGGACCCCTGTATGTGCTTCTGTAGGTGTTTTTGCATTCATCCCACTGCAGTGTGGCTGCTGTATAAGACCTACATTCTACAGACATGTCACTGGGAAAAGAAGTCATTGGCCTTCTCAGTTAAATGCGGATATTCTTCTTTGACAATGCACCAGTACTGGAAAAGTGGAGTGGAATGGTTTTGTTTTTTTGCTTTTCAAGATAAAGTCTCACTATGTAGCTCGGTTGGCTTAGAACTCACTCTCAGACCAGGCTGGTCTCAAACTCACAGAGACCTGCTTGTCTCTGTCTTTCAAGTGTTGGGGTTAAAGGTGTGTGCCACTATGCCCAGACAAGAGGGAGGGTTTTAAAGGTCAGTTATAATGTAGATGCAAAAACCAATGAACTTTTGTGTTTTGTTATAATTCATTAGTTTATCTTGGACTTAGGATAGATTTCAGCCAGCACAATTCTGGAACACAATGCTCCAGTCTTGAAGATTATTAGTTAATATGTCCTACAGAACTTCTCTATGTTGGCACAGAGCATTCTAGAACACTACAAGAAAATCAAACAAACCAACCTTGAAATCCTCACATATTAATGCTGTCACTAGTCTTTCTTGAAGAGATTTTGAGTATTGAGAAGCTATCGTGTTTCTGTGACAGAAAGCTTTCTCATGATTCTAACTTTTCCTAGGAAATTCCAGTTTTATTATGAGCGGTAACCCTGTCACCCTCCCACCACCACCCTGTCCCTTGAGGTGACACAGATTTATCTCATTCATTGTTGAGAAAATATCTGCCTAAGCAAAGTCTGAATAACCACAGCCGTTATTCTTTCCAATAAAATCTGTCTGTGACAAAGTAACATGATAACCCAGTGTTCTTCCTCATAGTGAACATCATATGTGGATAAAAGGAAAAGCATGGTGGATATGTACATTCCATTTTTAATAGTACAAATTTCAACACTGAAAGTAACCAGCAGTGTCTTAGTATTATTATGGAAACTTCTATGAACATATACAGTTCCTACAGACGTGTCAGCGTTAGGTTGGCAGATTTAACTAATAAAAATCCAGGATATCTAGGTAAGTTGAAATTTCAGACATAAAACAAATATTTTATTAAGTATGTCCCAGATATTACACAGGATACACATATATTAAAAATATTCTTTACTTATCTGAAATTTAAATCTAACTGAATGTCCTATATCTTACATGGTGAGCCCACCCTGAGCTCTCTATAGTCACAGTTGTAGCACTTAGGCTTTAAGTCCACCCCTGAACTGATTGAGACTTAATACTCGGCAATACTTACTTAAATACTAAAATTTAAGCCATCCCAGGGCTTTCTAGTTTATTCTTTTATTTACAGAAACTATCACTACATTAAGTGATTTATTTTCACTGTTTCTCATTTTCTTTCCTCCAGAACAGTAGCTTCCCGAGAGGAACCCTGCCCGCTCACTTTACGATGTGCCCCTCACACGCAGATCAGGAAACCCCGTCTGCTCGCCTTATGATGTGCCCTTGCATGCACATCAGGAAGTAGGACAAATGAAACCCAGTAAACAATTATAAATGAATAAGAAAGTAATTAAGGTGAGAATGAGGCGAGGGTGAGGTGCAGTGGCATTCCTATTAGGATTCTGGACACTAACTTCAGGGGTTCCTGGCTATGCCATGTCTAATGTTTCCTCAACAGGAGAAAGACCCCGGATTGCCCAGAGAAGGCTTGGAAAACTTCAGTAGCCCAGGTTTCAGAGAGGCTGTAGGTATCATGGAAAAAAGAAAATGGAAAGAAAGGAATATTCTAAAGAAACACCACCCATGTAGCTCATCATCTTCAAACTATCCAGGAACGTCTCACAGGCTTTATGGAAAAAAAAAAAAAAAAAAAGAATTCTTAGAAGGGACAAAGAAGAAATGGAACCAAGCCCTGAAGGCTGTGATGGTGGCTAGCTCCCGACACTCCTGGTTGCTGAGGGAGCAGGAGGTTCGGAGGTTTCACAGAGGGAACCGATACAGCAGAGCTTCTTCCTGACTGAACTGTAATTGTGGTGGGCCCTGATCTCATCATTCTTTCTTGAGAGTAACACAACTGAGAAGAACCGCACTCTCGCTCTCGGTCTCTCCACCAGGAAGCTCAGTTGGGATATTTAAACAAAGACCAATTCTAGCTATTCCTAAATTTGGAGTAAATTTATTTAGCACAGTCTTAGTTTTAGAAAGTAGTTACTCTGCAATCTATTTTAAAAACACAAACAAGTCCTATAGCCTAGTGGTAGGACTTTTGCCTAGCTTGAATGAAGGCCAGGGTTCGATCCTCAGCACTCCACAAAAAGCAACCAATCACCGACTTAATCAAGGGTTTTCCAGTTACCTGAAATGTTAGGTTTCTTTTTCACTGGTGAGTAAACAGAGAACATCCACTGCCCCGATGATTCCCAAGTCTCTACATCTTTAACAATTCCTTCCCTGAAAAAAAAAGAAAAAGAAAATAAACAAAAACGGAAGAGTAATGGGTATTTCCAATTGCTTGTTAAAATTTGTTATTTATGAAGTGGAATGACTGAAAGTTTAAATTCTAGTAAATAAATATACAAACTTCCATCTTTTCTATCCCAGAAGTTCACAGAAATACAAATCACAATCTGAGTGTGGTGAGCACAGGTCCTGGGTGGTTGAGGAGGATTTTGAGGCCAGTCAGGGAAACAGTGAGCTTAAGGCTAATCTGGGCTGCACATCGAGAACTTGTTTCCCAAACAACAAACACCTTGTATTTTGTAGTTACAAATAATCTAGAATAATTAATAGTGTTGCTTTCTAATTCACAGAAAGACTAATCAATATTTAAGAATTATGTGAAATAGAATATTTTTTAAAGAACTAAAATACACAATATCAGAAATACAGTATTTTTTAAAGAATAAACACAATAACACAATTGTTAACTGGGAACAACAAATAGTATTACTATTAGTTATGGAGAAGCATTAAAATTTAAGAGTGGGTTATAGGACTTCAGAGACAGTTTTCTTAATTTTTCTACTTTGTAATACAGGAAACAGGTCCACATACTTTAAAAATATATTTTTAAAAAATTTGTTTATTTTTAATTTTATGTGCATTTGTGTTTTGCCTGCCATTCATGTCTGTGTAAGGGTGTTGGATCCCCTGGACAGTTGTGAGCTACCACGTGGGTGCTGGGAACTGAACCCAGGTCCTCTGGAAGAATAGCCAATAATCTCAACCTGTGAGGCACTCACCTCTCCAGCCCCCAGGTCCATGCACTTAACAATTAATCTGAAACAAACCTGTGGATACAACTGGCTCTAAATTAAAGTTTCTTTCCATCTAGAATGTGGCCATTAATAAACAGATAGGTATCAAAAAGAATATGTCATTACACTTAGAATCACAATAAACAGAATTTTGCCTTCTTTATATATACACACACAAAATTGATGCTTGCCCAATACACCTGAAAATTCATGTTCAATTTTCAGCACTTCAAAAACAAACAGGTGGACACACACCTTTAATCCCAGCACTCTAGAGGCAGAGATCTCTGTGAGTTCCAAGCCAATCAAGGGTACACAGGGAGATCCTGTCTTAAAATCTTAAAACAAAACAGCGTCCTGCTCCCCACCAAACAAACAAACAAAACTTAAAAATCCACTGCTTATGGAACTAAAAATAGGATAACTAAAATAAAAGTTTTACAAAGAAAAAGAAGTGCTATTATCAGTAATATTCAGGATCACAGTTGTTCTGAGTCACCCAGTACTCTGAAGAATGCACAGTACAATGACCTTGTAAGCAGGACTAACCTTTAAAGTGTGATCATACAGTTTTGCTTACTCTGATTTTCAAAATTACTCTTTTTCATAGAAAAGACTAAGTGCTTCTGGAAAAAACAAGCAATTGGGTAGTGATTTTCTACAAAACTTTAACTTACAGCAGTTTCTTTTCATCTTTCTGCTCTTCAGAGATAAGTGAAGCAAAAGGGTTTTGAGATGATTCAAAGCTTCTGCTGGTGGAAGCCCCAGAATCAAAGGAGCCGAATAATGGTTTGTCTTGATCTCTGCTGCCACCCCATGGTGTAGACTTGGAGAAGCTGGATGGCTGGATGACACTGGAGTATCTCTGGCTGTTGGCATTCCACCCACCACGCCTGTTACTCCCTAAAATAATCAGGAAAATTAAAGAATCATAAAATTGACAACTGTTTCAAATCTTGGAAATCCCCATTACATTTCATCTTATTATGTCTAGAAATCATGTAAAGGCTACTACAGTGCTATTTTCTACCATTTTAAAATGTTAATCTCTTTATGATTTATAGTATGTTATATGTTATAAATAATTACATAATGTTCTAATTGCATTTTAAAAATGAGATCAAGGTCAGGTGTGTTGTGTAAGACTTTAATCACAGCACTGTGAAGTCAGAGACAGGCAGCCCTCTGTGAGTTCTAGACCAGCCAGGGCTACATAGTGAGACCCTATCTCAAATGAACAAAACAAAAACCCAAACAAACAACAACAAAAAATGAGACCAATGGGCCAGAGAGATGGCTCAGCAGTTTAGGGCACTCGCGCTCTTCCAGAGGACCTGGGTTCATATCCCAGCACCCACATGGCAGCTCACAACTATAACACAAGTTCCAGGGGATCTGGCATCCACACAGATACATACATGTAGGCAAAACACCAATGCATATAAATTTTTTTTTAAAAAAAGAGATCAAGAGGATTAGAAATAGATAGAAAAACAAAGATACTCTGCTGAGTTCAGCTTTGATAAGCTCATTAAACTGCTTGGCCATTGTGGAATGAATTGAAGACACTCTAAAAGTACAGCTCTTCAGTGGACGAGCCTTTGCCCATCATGTTCAAGGCTTGTGCTTTGGCCTAGCGCTGGGTGGATGTGTATGTTTGGGAAAAGTTAGGTTTTCATTAATTGCTTCTTCACTGGGTCATATAGAGAGAATGAATGAAAGAGGACAATGAATAAACTAGACAATAACAAGGACTGTCTGTCCTTAAATAGATATTTAAAGACCATTTGCCTCAGTCTCTTCCCTCTGTGGACACAATACCTACACACCTATCTTCCATATGGAGATTACAGAGCTCACTAACAGGAGGATAAAGTACAGGTAGATTTCTAAACTTCATATGAATATAAAAAACAAGTCAAGGGGGGCTGGAGAGATGGCTCAGCGGTTAAGAGCATTCCCTGCTCTTCCAAAGGTCCTGAGTTCAATTCCCAGCAACCATATGGTGGCTCACAACCATCTGTAATGGGGTCTGGTGCCCTCTTCTGGCCTTCAGGCATACACACAGACAGAATATTGTATACATAATAAATAAATAAATATTAAAAAAAAAACAAAACCAAGTCAAGGGAGCTGGAGAGATGGCTCAGAGGTTAAGAGCAATGATTGTTCTTCCAGAGGTCCCGAGTTCAATTCCCAGCAACCACATGGTGGTTCACAACCATCCGTAATGAGATCTGATGCCCTTTTTCTGACCTGCAGGCATACATGCAGGCAGAACACTGTATACATAATAAATAAATCGTTAAAAGAAAAAAAAGTTACAAAAATGTGTCAATAGAATGTCTTTCCAGTTTTGAGATTGTTTTTAATTTTATCATTTCGGAGTTGAGGCTAGGAAGAAGGTAATTTATCTTATGACTGATTTGGAAAATATGTCGTTTAAAATATACTAAAAACGTAACGATAGGTGTAGCCATATTCTAAACTACTCCATAAATCAAGTAGGAATTAAGGGCATTTTGTTTTGAAGTTCCAAATCCTGTGTGTGTGTGTGTGTGTGTGTGTGTGAGGTCACACCGCATAGAAATCAACTACTTTATACTGCACTAGATAGCCCTAATTTTGGTTTTTTAATTGCACAGCATTTTTCCTTCTTTTCATCCTAAGTTTTGTTTTTTGACCCAGTTCTCTGTCTACCGAACGTTGACTTTCAAATTACTACATTTAAAGTAGGTTTCCAGAGACATGACAAGCGTTACTCCCAGCAGTCCCTGAGAACACTGCAATATTTTATCAGAATTCGAGGCCTAGTTGTTGGAGCGTCTCACTAGATCAATTGTAGATGAACGACACAATCTGTCTTCTCCACCATGCTACACAAAAGACTGGATGAACCTTAAAGACGAGGAAAAAGAAGCAGCCAATAATAACATTAAAAATTTGTTTCCAAACTAAGAAAACAATTTAATTTGACTTTTAAAACCTTGTGCTGCCTGACTGGTTTAATGCCTGGCCCCTGAATACTCTTTCCTCAAAACCTGTAAGAGTCACACTCTACCAACTAAAGCCCAAACTTTAAAAGCATGCGATCAAGGACAAGGCGGGGCAAAGTAGGGCAAGAGGTCAGGATGGACCCACGCCAATTCTCCCAACCGGTGGCATTCATCAACGAAGTGGCTTTAATAAAATATACTTCTAGTTAAAACGCAGTTTGGTACCAGCACCTAGGTCCAAAGCCCAGTCCTAGTCTGATCCCTATAGACGGGGAGCGTCACCTGAGGGCGGCGGCTGCTGTTGTGGCGGCTGCCGGGCTCCGCCCGTACCCCGGGTGCCGGGATGCTCGTTCCAGCAGCGGTCTCCGAAGCGGCACCGGCCTTGAAGGAAAAACTGGCAAATGGCCATCGTAGCGCCGTCCCAGCCCGCGGTCTTCAGGCCAGCAAAAATGGTCCAGATTCCAACAACCGAAGTCCCGTCGCTAGTGTGACGTCATCCCCCCGCGTCAAGAGGTTCTGCGAGCCGTCTTCAGGGCGGTGAGCGGCGTGGGCTTTAGCCAATGGGATTTGAGAAGAGCAGCCCAGCCGGCGCACTTGTGAAGATATTGTCCTGAGAAAGCGGGGTGTTGGAAAGGGCCTCGGGCGTTGGACCTGGAACCCGACCCGAATCTGGAACCCTACCTGAATCTAGAGGGTACTTGCTATAGCAGACAACCACCAAGGTTCAAATCGGCTGTAGTTTTGCGAGGCTCAGTGGTTCATTACATTTATTTAGACCAAATAAATAAATAAATAAAACCGGGCTCAAAAAGAAAACGATGCAGAAAGCCAGGAACCAGGACGCACTGCAGGCGAAAAGTATCACAATATTTCCTTAGTTGGTACTGTCTTCCTGCACACTGAGAAATACTGTTCGTAAAATTTCACGTAAATATTGCCCTTTGAAATTTGATCAAGAATGAAATTTGTCTAGAAAACTAACACACAAGCATCCCACTTTAACTGATGCACAGCGTCAATAAGAGTTTTCTGAAAACACTCCCTGTGTAGCCCTGGCTGACCTTGAACCCAGAGGCCCACCTGTTTCCCAAGTGTTAAGATCAAACACACACACACACACACACACACACACACACACACACACACACACACACACACACCTGGCATATTCCATAGATCAACTTTGCAGTTCTCAAACAGGACCGTGTATCAGTATAAAGTAAGTACACAATATAAAAGCAAAATGAAGTGCTCTTGGAAGTAAAAATTGGATAGTGTGGACAAACTAAGAGTTGAAGACAGTTCAGGGACTCTCAAGACTCTAAGTACATCTTTAGCTCACTTTACATCTTGATTAAGCGAGAGGATGAAAAGATGTCAAACAAAATTGTAGTCTGTAAGCAGAACACTTGGGATGGTTACTCTTGTCAAGGTGATTCCATTTAGAATCACCAGAGACACACATCTCTGGACTTTTGACGTGTTAGATTTTACAATTCCCATAGATACACACCGCTGGGCATGTCTGTGAGGACACTTCCAGGAAGGTCTAATTGGAGAGAAGACACCCCAAGTTTGGACTGCACCATTCATGGAGTGGGGTCACATATCGAATATAAAGGCAAATTCAAGTTGAGCATCCATTGCTGTTTTCAGACTGCAAATATGCAATGTGACCAGCTGCCTCATGTTCCCGCCAAACTCCATTCCAGGCCCTGATGGACTGAACCTTACATTCTGAGTCAGAATCAACCCACTTCCCGATGCTGAACTCCCTCCCAGGCTGTGATGAACTGAACCCTTACATTGAGTCAGAATCAACCCACTTCCTGATGTTGCTTTTACCATGTTTTGTCACAGTAATAGGAAGAGTATGAACATATTCTATACAGCTTTCCATGTAGGTGTGAACAAGGCTGGTCTCAGAAGTCAGTCATCTTCCTGCCTCAGCCTACCAAGGTGTGAACTATCACACCTGCTTCAGATTACTTTTTATCTACCCACCATGCAACACAGAAATTAGTATTAAAAAGAAAATATAGGAAGAGGTAAACATTAAAAATCTTTGGAGGAAACTTAAGATATTCAAAAGGATCAATCAAGTGTTAATAAAATTGCCCTTTCATATTACCAATGAACTGAGATTTAGGGGGAACTGGCTTGGTGTCCTATTGGATGGAGTAAATTGGATTTTCTTAAGTCTTTGACATAGGTTAAGATTATCAGTCTTAAAAAGTTTTTTCCCCTAAATATCTCCTTTCCTTTAACACAGTAAGCATTTTTTCCCTAATGCACACAATGCAAAAAAGAATATAGACTTAGTTGAATATCTGTTTAAGTGGCACATATTATTTAAATACGCGTATATTAAAATAGTTAATGGCTCAAAAGTTTTCATGATATTATGTCAAGTTTTAAAAACTATACCACAAAACCACAATTCCTGTGTATAGTATGTAACAATTTTTGGTTACTAAAATTCATAATCAAATTGTGATTTTCAAAACTTAATCATGTATTGTCAAAATAGGCCACTTCCAAGGACAGAACACCAACAAATACAGCATCTACTGAGATGAAAGCAGAGCACACTACAGGAAACTTTTTGAAAAAAGTAATGAAATATAACTTTTATACAAAGTAATTTGTACACAACGTAATTTTGAATCCAGTTTACTTTACCGTTATACTGGCTTTGAGAATTGTGTATAACAGTTCTTGGGGGGGGGACACATTCTTACTAGGATCATGATATAGACTACTAGGGGTAAAGCAGCCTTATTGAAAGCTATATCAAACTTGATATAATGTCTTCTAGTTAGTTCACACAGCCTAAAACGAACAGCTAGTATATTTAAAATATTTTAAACTGTGCTGCACATTCTACATGGGTGGTTTCTCTATTAGTATAACCACAATGTAGCATGATAAATGAATATTTTGTCACCAGAAAATTTAGCCACATTAAAAATTTGTTTACCATGTATGTATGTACTCATGTGCTTCACTGTGTATGCTTGGTGATTGAGGAGGCCCGAAAGAGAGCATCAGATCCCCTGGAAGTTGAGTTGTCCATGGTTGTGGGCCTTTGAGTGGATGGATGCAAGGGACCATACTTGAGTCCTTCTGCAAGAGCATCAAGTGCCATCTCTCCAGTTCCAACTAGCCACATTTTTAAAATGAAAGTACAAAATTAAAAATCATACATAAAAATGTTCCAACAGTCAAATCTGGAAGTGGAGGTTGCCCAAGGTTGGAGTTCCCAAGGGTGTACTGGGTTAAATAGTGATCCTCACAAAAGTTATGTCTACCTAGAACTATAGAATGTGTTTTCACTTGGAAACAGAATCTTTGCAGGTGCAAGTAGTTTATGATAAAGTACCATTTGATGCCAGCGCACACCCTTAGTCCCAGCAGTTGGTGAGCAGAGACAGGTGGGTATCTTGATTTCAGGGCAGCTAGGGATGGCACAAAGGTTAAGGGCACTAGCTGCTTATTCTAGAGAACCTGGGTTCAATTCCCAGAATCCACATGGTAGCTCACAACTGTCTAAAACTCTAATTTCAGGGGATTTGACCCTTTTTCTGATCTCTGAGGCCATCAGGCACACACATACAGACAAAACATTCATACACCTAAGTAAAAAAACTAATAGAGCCCAAATGATTGCTGTATTTATAAAAGAACTATATGAAGATAGTTACACAAGAGAAGAAAAACAGCCAGGAGAAGACCAAGGTAGAAGACTGTGCAATGCAGTTATAGGTTAAGAAATAAATACCAAGGATTGCTGGCAACCAGCAGCAGAGAGGAGAGGGCATGGTGGTTTTGCCCAATCCCCCTAAAGCCAGATTTGGGATATGGCCTCCTAAATGGTGAGAATACATTTGTTTTAATCCATTAAATATATGGTAGTTCACAGAAGTCTAGAAAGCTAACACATGGGAAACAGAGTGATTACTAGTATGTACAGAGTTTCTTTTGGAGGGATAATGAAAATATTGTAAAAATTTGAGGATTGCACATACTGAATACAGCTACTAACATGGTACAGTTTAAATGGGTGAATTATATGCCCATGGATTACATCTCAATAGCTGTCCACACATCAAAACTCAATAGATAAATCTGTCATATTTTTCAAATTCATTTTTAATTTTAACATTTTAGTCCATTATAACCTCCATATAGAGAAAAATTTAAAATGAAAACACTTTCACAAATTTAAAAAATATTATTGAACATACTTAGAATGAAGAGTAAATCTATTTTAAGTTAAAAATATTTAATATCAGATAAAAACATTAATGATTGACAGTTTTACATGGCACATTTCATACATAGTCAAAGGGTAAAACACTGGGGAAAATTTAATAAGTGGTTTGGCAATTTGTTGTTCACATAAAAGCAATGAAGAGTGTGACATATTTAACGCCAATTATTACAAACTTTTAGAGAAAACACAGTTGTCTCTGCCATGTTTTGCTGGGAGAAAACAATATCTTTTAATCCACACGATACTTGGCTACAGTTATCAATGCTTTTCTAGTGATCTAGACATTCTTCAGACAGCTTTTCTTCTGTTGGCTAACCACTTATTCTGATTGGCTCTCACAGTAAGGACTGAGGGTACAGAGCACTTTTTACATTGCTCAGTAAACTATAAATTAATGATGAGTACTAAGCTTAATAGTTTACATGAAAATATGGAATATTTCATTTAATTGGACTGAATATATTTCACAAATTGGGTATGGTGTTAAATCCCCAAATCTATAAAGTTTTGTGAGAAAATGTGTATGCCTTGAGCTACTCTTGCTTGCTTTAAAATGGAATAGTTTGGCACTAAATAAAATAAATGAAGACAAGCAAAATACATAGTACTAGATACAGTTACTCTATCAGAGTTTACCATCTTGAATTACAATCCATACTACTACTAAATTCTTGACCAAACAGAAACAAACAGACCTAACTACACAGTACTTACACAATATGAAAATAGAATCTAAAGCTAAGCTGGGCGACTTCTCTGATGAGCATACCCCCTCTGCCAGAATTAGTTAGATATTTGAAATTCCTATTTTCAAGAAATGCTTAAACTTTCAAAGTTTTCTGGCTGATAGGTTCTTGATTACATGGCCAGCTAAAATATGGTCTTTGAATTAAGTAAAGAGATCCAGATAAAATAAACTATTATTTTATTGGATCTTACTTATCAAAATACCAGACCAGAACTTCATAACCAAATTGCTGGAACAAAGCACGGATGGCCAGATTTCTGAGTCTCAGGTGAGTCGGGGGCCCACTCATCATTCATGTTTCTAGGGTCTCTTCATTTGCTCCGCAAGTGTCAACAACACAAATCAGACAACTTGTGACGGGGAAAGCACGGACTTTGGAGTTGGCAATCCATTTGTCTGTTTCAGTGTTGTACTCAAGGATGTGCCCTAATCTACCTACGCCTTGAAACCCTGCCAGCACATAGATGATAGAGCCGACTGCTGCGCACTTCACCGTCACACCTCTCCATGGCATCGGCGACACCATCTTCCATTCATTTAATTTAATATCGTAATATTCCACATTGTCCAGACCACCTTCAAAAGAACAAAATAACTGTATCAGTGATTCTTGGATCTCTTCATCGTTTTTAAAATTTTACATTGTATTTTAAAAATAAAATTGTTAAACATATAGAAAGCATATAAGAGCTTTACAATAATTATCCACATATCTACTACCTAAATATGTATTCTTTTTTTTTACATAATGTGGATATTTACTAAGTATGTATTCTTAAACATAAAAGAAACTGATAATGTTTCAGGATAATTTCCTTTTCTACAAAGTTAAAAGTTAAAGGTTAAAAAAAATTTCCTACAAATGTTCTATTCCGGAAAAAAAAAGTACCAGTGATTTACTTTCTCATTTACTTTAATTATAACTTATTTCAAATGTTCTTCTTTCTGTCTTTTAGCAATTTATGGAGAGTACCAGTGGGCAAGAGAAGTTATCTCTTTGTTTTACTTAAACACGTAGTTAAGCTGATAAAATGAAGTGCTATCTCTAGATTTAGTTCACATTTCTCATTATTTAATTATTTAAAGAAAATGAAAAGGTCAGACAAGAAAGAGTAAGGGTACTTTCATGCAGTGTTTAACATATTGGAAAGTTGGTAAAGATTGTTTTTAAACATTCACACTCCTCGGCTGCTCAGTACTGCTGAGGCAGCTGTAAAAGCATCCCCATGGGTATCTTGGAAAGGCACAAGCCTGTCTGAGGTAGTCACAATCACTGCTTGACACTTCGTAACATATGTTAGTGTTAAGACATAGTTCTGAACGGCAAAGGATTCAATTCTAAGACATGCTCCAGTAATTTAAGAATTTAAGCAAACCCAGGTGAGTTGAAGAGTAAGTTAACATCATATACCTAAACCATTCTGGCCACCCACAGCAAATATCTTGTCCTTTACAAACACCAGTCCATGATTCTTCCTGGGCTCAATCATTGAACACAGCTCAGTCCATCTGGGGGGAAAAAGTTTTTAGTGTTCTTATTGACAAGAAGTAAAACAGCTCTAATGGGACAGGCCTGTTATCCTAACAAATGCTCATTGACTACCATGTTTCATACAAGTATACACCTACGGAGCCTGAAGGCTAGAAAACACTCAAGTGGTTTTGAATAATGTTTTTATGGGGGGCAGTTTGACAGTTTAGTAATGTACACGTAAAGGGTTCACCTTACTTTCCAGTTTTCAACCTGAAGGTTCAGCATTTAGTTTTTCTTTTTAGATTTATTATTTACTTTATCTATGTGTTTTGCCTGCATGTATGTCTGTGCACCACATTTGTGCCTAGTGACCAAGGTCAGCAAAGGACACTGGATCCCTTAAACCTGGAGAATGGCCGTGAGCCATTGTGGTGGTGGTAGCTGGAAACTGAACCCAGGTCCTTTGGAAGAATACTCTGGGGCGGGGTGGCGCACGCCTTTAATCCCAGCACTTGGGAGGCAGAGGCAGGCGGATCTCTGTGAGTTCGAGACCAGCCTGGTCTACAGAGCTAGTTCCGGGAAAGGCTCCAAAGCTACAGAGAAACCCTGTCTCAAAAAAAAAAAAAAAAAAAAAAAAAAGAATACTCTGTGTTCCTAGACACCAAGCCATCTTTCCAAACTCAGGTAACATTTTACTTATGAAAATTAAAAGAGTATCAACAGAATGTTAAGAGAATACAAATTTAAAACACAAGTCCAATATAATAAAAGAGATGCTAAATCTTTAAAGTTTTTACATATTTGCAAAACTAAATATTCAGCTAGTTAAAAAACCCAAGATTACAGATTTCTATTTCTTTGTATTTATTCAAAACTTGTGTCTGGGTAGGGCCTGTGTGCATGGAAATGCAGAGGCCAGAGCTGTCTTCCTTTACTGTTCTTTGCCTTATCTGTCTTGAAAGAGGGTCCTCCCTGGTTAGTCAATCAGTTCTTGGGATCTACCTGTGTGGTAGTTTGAAAGAAAATAGCTCCCCAAAGGGAGTGGCACTATTAGGAGATGTGACCTTGTGTGGTCTTGTTGGAGGAAGTATGTCACTGTGGAGGTGAGCTTTGAGGTATCATAGATACTCAAGATACCATTCATATATGCTCAAGATTCCTGTTGCCTGCAAGATATAGGACTGTCAGCCACTTCTCCAGCATCATGTCTGCCTGCATGCCACCATGCTTCCCACCATGACAATGAACTGAAACTCTGAACTGTACTCCGGCTCTGATGAAATGTTTCTAACAGTTGCCATATTCATGGCATCTTTTCATAGCAATAGAATCCCTAACTAAGACACATTTTATAAATGTCGTTTTTTTTTTTAATTGAAAGCAACAGCACAAAGAGACCACAGTTCAGTTTCCCAATTAGAGTACTATAACATATTTTGAGCATAGGATTTATAGGAGGTAAATAGAAGATTGTAAAGGGGGAGGACACTCCCCTGAGTGTGGTTTAGGACAAAGTGGAATGGATAAACAGCTCAATGGGTGGACGAAAGGACAAGAACATGGGACCCCAGCATGGTCTGGGACAAGTACAGGTTTGAAAAGCACTGGACTGCAATTCATTTGAGCCCAAGAGATTTCTTTAGTAAAAAGTAAATTTCAAGACTGCTGTGGGACAATGATCTTGTACTCTGTAAAGGTTTATCAGTTGTATTGCTTTAATAAAACGCTGATTGGCCAGTAACCAAACAGGAAGTAGAGGCAGGGTGACAAGAACAGGAGAATTCTGGGAAGAGGAAAGGCTGAATCTGCAGTTGTCACCTAGACACAAAGGAAGCAAGATGTGACTGCTTTGCTGATAAAAGGTACCAAGCCATGTGGCTAGTATAGACAAGAATTATGGGCTAATGTAAGAGTTAATAAGAAGCTTGAGCTAATAGGCCAACCTGTTTATAATTAATGTAGACCTCTGTGTGTTTCTTTGGAACCATGGGACCAGGTGGGACAGAAACCTCTGTCAACACAAGGCCAGTGGCTTTTTGGTGCTAACTCTTGGTGATGAGTTGAATAAAAAAAAATGAAAATAAAAAACTACAACTGCACTTTTATTTGGGAAAAGGTTATTGTGTTCCTTTAGATTATTTAAAAATAGAAAGCACAGACAGATCAATATTATTTTATAATGAAAACTTTTCCTCTTGTTTTTTTTTTCTTCAGACAGGGTCTCTTGTTTTCCCCCAGGCAGGCCTCAAACTCATGGACATTCTCTTGCCTCAGTCTTCTCAGTCCTAGGAGTATAGGTATGTACTACCACACCCAGCTCAGCATTTTGCCTTTCAAGTAAGTTACTTGTTTCCCACATGATTCAATATTAATTTTATTAACAAATACTGATTCAGATGCACTTTGGGAGATATGAACCCCAAGACACACCTAGGACAATGATTAATGCCAAGAACTAATTTGTAATATTGCTCCTTAAGGACAAAACTATTTAATTCTAAGCTTTCTTTCCTTCTCCCCTACATTTATGAGTCTGATGGACCAATCAGGTGTATCTTATTCAAATTTACTTAACAAGCAGGTTCAGAAAGAGGAGCTCCTATGTGTGACAAGGTCAAGTTATTTCCTAAGGTCACAGGCTATTCAAGTGAATGTATATTCTTAAAAGGAGAATTAAATTTCTGTTGGGTTCCTTTTACTTTTTGGTATCTTCACTCAATGAGCTTATGGAATATAACACAACACTGACAGCTCATTTAAAACAGATACATACGTTTCTGTGGCAGGATCATATACTTCACAGGAACTAAGCACTCTCCCAGAAACATTGTTCCCTAAGCTTCCACCACAAACATAGATGAGGCCATTGGCCTCCACCATTCCATGGCTGCAGCGCTGAGTGAGCATGCTGGGCTTCGTGTGCCAACTTTCAGTTCTTGTATCATAGCACTCAAATAAATACAGAGCTGAGTTTCCTGTAAAGAAAAACACTCAAATTAAGAGGCTGAGGACTGTGAATGTGAGGCAAGCCTAGGGTATGGAGGGGTCATGTTTCAACACCCTCCCTGGAAAAGTTATACTTGGCTCGGTGTGGGTTTGTAGGGAAATGACTATAGAGTTAAATGAAGAGAGGGAAGAATTTAGGTGTGTAGATTTCATTTTTCTACTTGCCACAATAACTTAAGAAAAAGCTCAGATATTGTATGGGCCTTGGAAAACATTAAAACAAAAGAATCTGTTGGACAGATTTATTAGTATTTAAATTTTAGAAAAAGAACACAAGAGCCACTATACAGTCTTCAAAGTCAGTTGTGCATGATAAGAACTATCTAAGTTCCAAATGTAAGGTTTTTTTTTTTTAATCCCAGCACTTGGGAGGCAGAGGCAGGTGGATCTCTATGAGTATGGGACCAGCCTAGTCTACTTAAATCTAAACCTTAAAATACAAAATGACTATATGACAATATTCTAAGATTTACTTAGTATTCTATAACTGCCTGGCACATTAATAAAACTATATGCAGATGAGTCCTGAAGTCATCCTGGTCCCTACTTTTAAGTACAACATCAAGGTATCAATGTGTATTTCTGTCTGGTATTTTAAATATTAAATATATTAAAAATGGGTATTTTAAGAGCAAAACATACATTCACTATGTTTTACAACTTTTACATATTGTAGAAGCTCAGTAAGAATTTTGTAAATAATCTCATTAAAGAATAAGTGCTAATAAAAATAAAAAAGACCTTGGAACTTTATTTTTTCTTTTTGGGATCCTACTATGTAACCTTGGATGTCCTGGACCTTGATATGTAGGCCAGGCTGTCTCAGGTTCACAGAAATAGCCTGTCTTTGCCTCAGTGCTGGGATTAAAGGTGTATAGTAGTAGTAGGTAAAACTTAGAATAAAAAACCAAAAATAAAAAAATTACCACAAGTAAGTATGCTAACCCAAAGTAAAACATTTTCTGAGCTATATATACAAAGTCACCAAAGATACAGAGAGCCTTTTAAAATCTACACCTTAGGCTTACTTGGTCTTCCTGGCTTTCTTCAGAAGTTCACTATGTAAGTAATTACTTGAAAAGAGAAAAGTATAAGAAATCTAAAATTCTATGCTATTCTATAAAATCTATAATCCTAGGCTGTACCTAGAATATTCATTTAGAAAAACACTGACCCTAAAACATTATCAATTAGACAAGTATTTATACTTATACCTACACCCTACTGTGATCCATTAACACAAAGATTTAAAGCAGATCCTGGGGATGTAATTTTGTTGGTAGACTACTGGCCTACTAGTCACAAAACCCTAGGTTTGACACTCTGCACTGCATATTAGTGGTCATGGTGGCACAAGCTTGTAATCCCAGCACTTGGGAGATAGAGTTGGAAGATCAGAAGTTAAGATCAGCTACACAGTAAGTGGGAAGGCGGCCTGGGTACAGGAGACCCAATCTCCAAACCAACCAACCAACTCCTCACACTTTTTCTTTTTTTAAAAGCAAATGAATATAATTATTCTTGAGCTGGGGATATAGTGGTTCATATATGTGATCCCAGCACTCAGAAGATGGAGGCAGGCAGATGATGAGTTCAAGACCACCTTGGGCTATGAAGTAAGAGACTCTAACTCAAAAAACAGAAAGAAGATAAAAAGAACATACATTCTTTTTTTTTTTTTAAAGATTTTTATTTATTATGTATATAAGTTTCTTCCTTCATGTATCCTGCAGTACAGAAGAGGACACCAGATCTTATTACAGATGTTTGTGAGCCTGTGCTCACAACTCAGGACCTCTGGAAGAGCAGCCAGTGCTCTATTCCTCTGAGCCATCTCTCCAGCCACCAAGAACATACATTCTTAAGATACAAAGGAAACAAAGATAATACAGATTACAAGTAACATGTTCTTACTGGATCAGTGACTAAGCCAACTCTGAAACCTTTAAAGGAAATAACATTACCTACCCTAAAACAGGTAATCCATAAGTAAAATTAAGATACTGTTAACTATCATTTCATCACAATAAAACGACGGCTATTTATCTAGAAAGATGCCATTATATTTTTTTGTTATTTTTAATTATGTATATGTGTCTATGAATAGCATGCAGGTGCCTACAGAGACCAAAATTATTGGATGTCCTTCAGAGCTGGAGTTAAAAGTGGTTGTAAGCCTATCTGATGTGGCTACAAGGAATTGAACTCAGGTCCTCTGGAATAACAGTATGTACCTTTAATTACTGAGCCATCTCTCTAGTCCCAGAATGCTGGCACTCTTGCCGATGAATGTGAAGGATTAAGGTAAATTTACAAGGGAATAAGCTCTACAATGTTAGCAGACATTAAATTACCAAAGTATCTTGACAAATCTTCCTAATTTTTGGAAAATATGAATGCCAAGATACTTGGATTAAAATACTTCTGTTTAAAGATATCAACAGGGTCTTACCTACTTCTGAACCTCCAGATGTATAAATTTTGCCTTCTGCAGCACAGGCAGCAAGGCTGTCTCGAGGTGTTGGAGGACCCAGTTTGGAATACCAGCTATCCTTTACAACATTGTAGCAATCCATTCGCTTTATGGGGAAAAGCTGAGAACCACCCAAAATGTATACTACATTGTCCCAAAACACACAAGCTGCATCTCTTCGTTTTTCAAAGGGGCAGCGAATGTCTGTCCAGCTGTAATCCTGAAACAAGACAGAACAGTAAGCTTTCAGAAATGGAAACCAGAAATGACAAAACACAGATAAAGAAAGATAATACAAAGATCATGGGTGTGTTTACTTATTAGATTGCACATTAAAATGTTTGGGTTTAGACTATCACCAGTTTAAACTGAATGAGTTGAAGACTAGATAGTTATAGTTGTTTACCAGACACAGAAAAGCAGCTCACTAGAGAGGTGTAAGTATGTAAGGTTGAGAGGTGTCAGAGACAGCTTTGGACGGTAATGCAAGTTATGATAGAAAGTGAATCAGGTACAGGACTTTGCCTCACCAAGATAGGATAGATAATGGAGTATTTTCTCTCAATTTGTCAAATGCAAATGACTAGACATTGTTGATGTACTTATTGCCTGTATATATTATATATAGTTTCTGTACTTATTGTATATCGGTTTTCTTATATTAGTTATAGTCTTTTTTATTTTAGATAAAAGAGGAAATGTGGTTTTTTTGTTTGTTTTAATAAATAATCTTGCCTGAAGATTAGAGTGCAGAGTTAAGCCACTAGAGCCAGGAGTGGTGGCACACACCTTTAATTGCCCTTTGGTATGAGCATTGGTAGAGGTATAAGGTCACTCTAGTGGCTTACTGCTCTGCTTCTCTGATCTTCAGCTTTAATTCCTATATCTGATTCTGGGTTTTGATTAGTTAAGACCAGCTAGAATTTGTGCTACAAAGCCAGGCTTATCACTTTGTTTTGTGTTATCCAAGGATGCTTCTACCCATCTACCACATATGTGCATGGGTAACGTTGACAAAGGTATAATATACTGACATTTGTTCCTGCTGCTTTCCAAAATAATTTAAATTATCAGGATCAGGCAAGAATCCAAACAATTCTCAATCTCACTGAGCAAAGCACTGTGTATAAATGTTACTGCTGGGGTCCCTATAAGAATATCAAACCGATATTTATATCTTGCTAGCATCTGTTGTGTCAAATCTTGATGGAGGAAGGTCATTGGTTAATAAAAAAAACTGCTTGGCCCTCATAGGTTAGAACATAGGTGGGTGGAGTAAACAGAACAGAATGCTGGGAGGAAGAGGAAGTGAGCTCAAACTCGATAGCTCTCCTCTCTGGGGCAGATGCGATGAAGCTCCGACCCAGGATGGACGTAGGCTAGAATCTTCCCAGTAAGCGCACCTTGGGGTGCTACACACATTATTAGAAATGGGCTAGTCCAGGTGCGAAAGTTAGCCGAGAAGAGGCTAGATATAATGGGCCAAGCAGTGTTTAAATAAATACAATTTGTGTGTTGTTATTTCAGGGCATAAGCTAGCTAGGCGACCGGGAGCTGGGTGGCAGGAATGCAGCCTGCAGCTCCTACTACAGAATGGCGCCCAACATGGGGCAGCAATTTCTTGGGTCTGCTCTGCTTGCTAGAGGCACACAAGTGTTCTCATCTAAGAGAGGCTTCCTGACTCAGCTTTAGCTGCAAAACCCTCAGCTCTTTTAAGAGGTCCTGCCACGAAACACTTAAAACGGTGTTGGTGAAAAGCTGAAGGCATGTTTGTTTGTTTTCAGGCCGTAGCAGGAAAAAGCTGTGCTGTTTTAAAATGCTGGCTTTCTGGGCCTTCCGGCCAGGGCAAACTCTGACAGACGGTTTGTGTGGTTTGCAAGCACATGCTGCTGAAGCTTGCTTGCTGGCAGGGACCTTGAAATGCCATAGACTTAGACTTGTGGCAATAAAAATGGCTCCAGCGGTACCTCCGCCATGAGGCTGAAAGCTAAGGAATGGGCTGGATCTAGCAGGCAAAGCCACGGCTTTAATCCTACCCATATTGCTCAGTAAATTAAAGACTCATGTGGTCACAAAAAGAGAGATATTCAGTAAAAGAAAGATTCAAAGTTGAAGAAAACATTTAAATGATTTACAGTGTGTTAAAAATATATGCAGGCTAAAAGTTAAAGTTCTTAAAAGTTAAAAAAAAGGAAGAAAGAAAGTAGTTGGGTGTGGTAGTACACACCTTTAATCCCAACACTTGGGAGGCAGAGGGAGATTGACCTCTGTGACTTCAAGGTGTGGTAGCACATGCCTTTAATCCCAATGCCTGGGAGGCAGAGACAGGCAGATCTCTGAGAGTTCAAGGACAGCCTGGTCTACAGAGTTATTCCAGTACAAAGATATACAGAGAATATAAAATAAAAGTAAAAATAAATGAAATAGAGGCTAAAACAAAGCTGCACAAAGATGGAAAATACACAGAGAATTTTGATACTGTATGCTATTATGCTCTCTTTGAAATGTTTGAATGAGGAAGGAGCAAAAGCTGCTAAAAGATATTTGTTTATAAATGCTGCTGAACTAATCCAAGACAGATATTTTGAAATTATCTTGACTTTAAAATTTGGATCTAAGGACATGATGCTTTGGAAAGGAGTTTCTTCTTTTCTTTTCACAGAGGATGAGACTCTGTGGATTGTTTCTATTCCAATATGGTATGATAGACCATGCCCTCCCGAAGGGTTGCTGTGAACACCTTCAAAAAATCACTTTACTCAACTGCCGACTGAGATGACCCTGGCACACAGGTTATACCATGAAAGACCTAATTAGCGACGCCGCCATTCAGCAGGAAGCAGTTTGGAGAGAAAAAACTGTGCCCATGTTCCCAAATATTGTTTATAAATATTCTTTTACATTTAAAGGGGGATGTAATATAGATTTGAATAATTTGCATTGATATGGATTTTGCTTTAGTGATTTAAATTTAAGGTCAATTTTATTATATGTATATGTATTTCTGATCTTAAGGTATTGTGATTGTGTAGTTCATGTAAAAATGTAATGTATATAGGTTGTTAATAATCATCTATAATAGTCAAGCTTGTAGTCATGTTAGATTTTCAAGATGTGCATGGATATATTTCAGATAGGCATTCATCATATCTTTCAAAGGCTAGAGAATATGGTATTTTAAATGTTTTAATAACTTAGGGTTTTTCATGACAATGAGACACGTCTGCTCCTGGCAGCACCAATATACTTCAAGAAGAAAGAAGATGGGCATCGAAGAGACACCTTATGGAGTTTGATAGCCATTTGGGCAAAAAACTGCTCTTGCCTGGACTATTGCATAAACTGGACACAGAGAACCCGCAGAGAGAGAGGACTACTGAACTTGCCTAAAGGTGAGATGATCTTTCGGGGTTCCTGATTCATGAAGGAGTCTGCGAGACATTCTGCAGGACACAGTAGATAGTGACTGAACTGACTTTGAAATTTCCTGCTTCATGGAAATGTCTCTGGATACTATGGGCCTATAGGCCGAAGATGGATGCCCCAATGGTACAGAGGAACTTTGGGTGGCTGTCCAGGCAGCGAGATGTCTCTGTGATTTCTAGAGTTTTGTAAGTTGCTTACTTCTCATTTACTTAGGTAATATTATATCCTTCTGGAGTCTTTGATAGAGTTGAATAGTTATAGTTGTTTTCCTTAGTTATAAAAGATAAAGTAGATATAAATATTGTAACTGTAATTTTTACTTGATAACTTTTGTTATATGTAACTTTGCTATGTTAAAGCCTTCCTTTTTTTTTTAAACAGAAAAAGGGGAAATGATGGAGGAAGGTCATTGGTTAATAAAAAAACTGCTTGGCCCTCATAGGTTAGAACATAGGTGGGTGGAGTAAACAGAACAGAATGCTGGGAGGAAGAGGAAGTGAGCTCAGACTCGATAGCTCTCCTCTCTGGGGCAGATGCGATGAAGCTCCGACCCAGGATGGACGTAGGCTAGAATCTTCCCGGTAAGCGCACCTTGGGATGTTACACACATTATTAGAAATGGGCTAGTCCAGGTGCGAAAGTTAGCCGAGAAGAGGCTAGATATAATGGGCCAAGCAGTGTTTAAATAAATACAATTTGTGTGTTGTTATTTCGGGGCATAAGCTAGCTAGGCGACCGTGAGCTGGGTGGCAGGAATGCAGCCCGCAGCTCCTACTACAAAATGTTCGTTAGATTAGAACATATCCTAAGAATAGAAGGGCTGATCTCTTAGGAAAGAAAGTGCATTTGCAGGAACTTTTAACTCTTAATTATAAACATTGTTTTTCAATAGGGAAAACAGAGCATTAATTACTCAGGTTTTTAACCTTAAGTCAGGATCTTTGTCTCCTTGGGTTACTGGGTGGTATACCTACTGGCAGGCAAACAACTACAAGCTAAATATGACATCATTTTTGACGTGGGATTCCCCTCTGTATGCTGTGAATATGTTTTATTACCATTCGTTAATAAAGAAGCTGCTTTGGACCTATGGAAGGGCAGAATAAAGCCAAGCAGGAAGTCCGAACAGAGATATAGAAAGTAGGTGGAGTCAAAGAGACTACTGAAAGTGACAGACGCTGGAACTTTACCCGGTTGTGGCGATACACAGAATAATAGAAATGGGTTAATTTAGGATGCAAGAGTTAATCAATAAGAAGACTAAGCTAATAGGCCAAGCAGTGTTTTTAAGTAATATAATTCCTGTGTGACTATTTTGAGTCTGGGCAGCCAGGAAACGAACAAGCAGTGTCTGTCTACACATTTTGAAGCTTTAGTCTTATCCAATGGACACAGAAAGCCTAGAGATAAATACTTTTACATATTTATTAGATAAAACTGTATACTACAGAACAAAAGTAATCACCATATATTCTATAGGGAGCAGTTCTTTAAAGGCAATCTCATGTATTGTACAAATCCACTAATCAGAGAAATACAACTTAACTACATAAACTCAGTCAATCTTAGGTCTCACCATGACTTCACACAATTCACTGAACACTATATGGGAAATTCTCTGTAATTTTAAAAGATACCGGTTACTTTATCCTTCTATGACCTTCACTTAAATTTAGGCTAAAATGACTAGTCATTTATTCTTTTAAATGATCCCCAACACCTTTTATTCTTGAAATTAAAATAACTGCCCAGGGCCTGGGAAGAGGGCTTAGTGGTTAAGAGCATACACTACTCTTGCAAAGAATCCAGGACAGTTTCCCAGCACCAACGTTGGGTGGCTCACAGCTGCTTTGAACTTCAGCTCTAGGGAATCTGTGACTATTCTTGGTTGTCAACTTGACCACATTTGGAATTAACTAAAACCCAAGTAGCTAGAGATACCTGTGAGGAAATTTTCTTTCTGGCTTTTTAAAGACAGGGTTCTCTGTACAACAGTCCTGGTTGGCCTGAAACTTACTTTGTAGACCAGGCTGGCCTTGAACTCACTGAAATAAATCTGCCTGCCTCTGCTTCCCAAGTGTTAGAATTAAAGGCATGTGCCACCACAGTCCAGCTGAGGAATTTTTCTTTTAATATTTATTTATTATGTATACAATATTCTGTGTGTATGTCTGCAGGCCAGAAGAGGGCACCAGACCCCATTACAGATGGCTGTAAGCCACCATGTTGTTGCTGGGAATTGAGCTCAGGACCTTTGGAAGAGCAGGCAATGCTCTTAACCTCTGAGCCATTTCTCCAGCCCCGGAATTGTTCTTAAATAATTTGAAGTGGGAAGACTCACTTTTAATCCAGATCTTTTGAGGTTGGAGGATCTACCTTTTATCTGGGCTACACCTTCTGCTGGCATTGTGTAGGAGTTCCTTCTGTTTCTGTGTTGCTTTCATTGGTTAATAAATAAACTGCCAATCCCAGCACTTGGGAGGCAGAGGCAGGCGGATCTCTGTGAGTTCGAGACCAGCCTGGTCTACAA
This sequence comes from Chionomys nivalis, assembly GCF_950005125.1. Taxonomy (NCBI): domain Eukaryota; kingdom Metazoa; phylum Chordata; class Mammalia; order Rodentia; family Cricetidae; genus Chionomys; species Chionomys nivalis. The sequence continues at coordinate 148,001,333 of NC_080086.1, read as the reverse complement.
GAGCTAGATCCAGGACAGGCTCCAAAACCACAGAGAAACCCTGTCTCGAAAAACCAAAAATAAATAAATAAACAAACAAACAAACAAACAAACAAACAAACAAACAAACTGCCTTGGCTTAGTTGGCAGGGCGGAACTTAGGTAGGCAGAGAAAACAGAACTGGGAATCCTGGGAGGAAGAAGGGCAGAAGAAGAGAAGCCATGGATCCTCTGTCTAAGATGGATGCCGGTTAGAATCTCTGGTAAGCTACTGCCACGTGGCGATACACAGATTAATGGAGATGGGCTAAATCAAGATGTAAGAGTTAGCCAATAAGAAGTTAGAGCTAATGGGCCAGGCAGTTTTTAAATTAATACAGTTTCTCTGGTTATTCCGGGTGTAAGCTAGCTGGGTGGCAGGGACGAACAAGGCGCCGCACTCCTTGAAACACTGGCAGACTATATAACGGACATGGACCAAGGAAATTTGCCCTCTTTGCTTGCTCTTGATGGCTAGTTTGTTCCTTCACTGGGAATAGAGCCCACTTCAGAATTCTGGTGTATATTGAAGACCAACTGTGTTGGGGAATATTATTTTAAGGTGTGTTGCTTTTGTTTATGCTGCATTTGTTTAACTCTGTGAAACTGTGATTCTTTGCTTGTCTAAAACACCTGATGGGCTAATAAAGAGCTGAATGGCCAATAGTGAGGCAGGAGCAAGGACAGGCAGGGATTGCAGACAATATAAATAGGAGGCGCAATGAAAGAACAAGAACAGGAGGACACCAGGGGCCAGCCATCCAGCTATCCAGCCAGCCATGGAGTAGGAGTGAAAGTGAGATACACTGAAGTAAGAAAAGAAAAAGCCTAAGGTGGACAGGACAATTTAAAATTAAGAAAAGTAGACTAGAAACAAGTCCAGCTAAGGTTGGACGTTTATAACTAAGAATAAGCTTCCATGTGTGATTTATTTGGGAGCTGAGTGGTATCCCCCCAAAGCCAAAAGAGTAAAACATGCAACAATGGCATCATGGGCTTAACAATTACTAGATTCTTGTACCTTCCATTGGTAAACAGTAGTTGTTGGATTAGCTGGACTCCAGCTTGTAAGCCATTCTAGTAAATCTTCACCCCCCACTCTCAGGTCTGTGTCTCCAGAGCTGTGTTCCCAAGCTGTGGGTTATGACCCCTTTGGGAGTTGAACAACCCTTCTATAGGGATCACCTAAGACCACTAGAAAATTATATAATGTAATATATTTATAATATGATCTGTAACAGTAGCAAAACTAGTTATGAAGAAGCAACAAAAATAATGTTATGGCTGGGGGTCACCACAACATGAGGAACTGAATATTAAAGGATTGCAGAATCAGGAAAGTTGAGAAGCATTGCTCTAGAGACCCTGACTAACACAGATTTTGGTATCAGGAGTGGGGTAACCCTAATACAGTATCTGACACCCTCTTTTGACCTTCACGGCTAGACTCATGTTGTGAGCCTTACTCACAGCCACACACAGGCTCATACTCTTAATTAAAAATAAATCCTAACATGTGTCTTAGGGGCTTCCTACATTCCAAATTTAAGAATGAAAATAACTTTAGGGGTAGCAAGGTAATTCAGAGAGTAGAGATGCTTGTTGAAGACCTGAGTTCAATCCTGGAGACCTGTAATTTATGCTATTTCTTAAACACCTTCCAAGTTTTCTTAGTTTTGAATCAAGACCTTGCTATGCTAGTCACATCTCAAACTCTTTGTCTCAAGTGAGACTAGAGGCACGTAACACCATGCCTGAGTCTTGTTCTCTTTAACATATTTAATGATAGTTAATCTTAAACTCAACTGTTATTGTATGTCAGACACTATGTTTAGTAACCATTAGCTACATAAAATATTGTAATGGTTACCATCTTTTAGGAAGTTAACCAAAATGTCCTTTGTAAACATTTCTACTAAGAATATAAATTACTCATGTTAGCTATTATTTAGTGCCTTACAATTCAGTCATTTAAAAAATCTGTTTGAAGCCTGGTGGTGGTGGTGCACACCTTTGGTTCCAGCACTTGGGAGTCAGAGGCAAGCAAATATCTTTGAGTTCAAGACCAGCCTGGCCTATTGAGTGAATTCCAGTAAAGTCAAGGCTACACAGAGAAACCCTGTCTTGGAAAAACAAACAAACAACAAAACCAAAATCTTAAATCAGTTAAGTTTTACTGAATATGCCACTGCAAATATGTGCTTAGGTGTTGAGGAAATAGGAAGCTAGGGCTGGAGAGATGGCTCAGTGGTTAAGAGCACTGGCTGCTCTTCCAGATGTCTACAGTTTAATTTCCAACACCCACATGGCAGCTCACACCTGTCTGTAACTCCAGTTTCAGGGAACCCAACACCCATGGCAAATCGCCAATGCACATAATAAATATTTTAAAAAGAAAGTAGAAAAACTGGAAAGGTATGAAGGGCAGGATGTAAGTTTTCACACACTACCATGCCACCATGTATTATATACACTGAAATAGGATGTCCTTTCTTCCTTGGTCCTACTCAGCTTTTCTTGCCACAGACTATCATTCTTTTTAACAATTTATTTAAATTTATGTGCATTGGTATGAAGGTGTTAGATCCCCTGGCCCTGGAGTTACAGACAACTGTGAGCTGCCATGTGGGTGCTGAGAATTGAACCCAGGTCCTCTGGAAGAGCAGCCAGTGCTCTTAACCACCATCTCTCCAGGCCCAGACTATAATTTTTCAAGAACAAAAGTCCTTTCCTTCGGTAGGCTTCACTGAGTCCCTTCTATGAATCCTGCCCATGTAGAGTCCAGATGGAGAACTGAGTCCTCCCATTCCCACTCCCCTCCAGCCAAAAGATGGCTACAGCCCCATAAAGGCTCCACCACACAGATTCCATTCTTCTTACTTACAGCCTTTATCATACACCTGAAACTATTTTGACTTTCTCCAAATCTGCATGATCTGCCAATTTACCATGCTATCTGTGACAATGAATTTGTATCCTAGTTTTGTCAAGTGGATACAGCCTTGAGGAATTACTCAGATCAGATTAGGCTTGTCTATGAGGCACTGTCCTATCATGACCTGATCTAAGAGGGCTGGCCCAGCCTTCTGTGGGTGTCATTTCCTTTCCTCACTGATAGACTAATCTGTAAGCAGAAATAAATACTTTCCTTCCCTAAATTGTTCTATCTTACCACAGCAACAGAAAGGAAACTAGACCATCAGGTCAGTCATATTTTCACTGAAAAGTTTCTGAAAGGTGCAGTTATCACACAACACAAAGCAACATATTTCTGAAGGTAAGAATTTTAGGTGCTGGACAAAGGTGGGTGGGGGATATGAGGTAAAGTCCATGACACTACAATCACTGTGTTAGGAAGATAACTAGAAAGAAACAGGAGGACTGGCAAGAAGGCTCAGCTGGTTAAGGTGCTTGTTGCTGAGTCTAATGACCTGAATTTAATCCTTGGGTAAACTCACACGATGAGTTTATGTGAGTTCATGCTGGAACACACATAATGGAAAGATAGAACTGAATCTTGTAAGTTGTTCTCTGATCTCCACATGTGCACATGGCATTTTCATGATCCTACCCCACCTCACAAACATAAAGAGACTGAAGCTAACATATTTAATTTTGTAAGGTCTTTAAGGAAGGCCAAGTGCTCAACAGAGAATCTGTTCCTGTGTGTTCTCCACATGAAGATGAAAGTAATGTGTCTGTCTACTGAAAAGATTCAGGTAGAAAATCCACTGTGAATGAGCTAAAGAGAACAACAGCTTCATACTGTTAGCCGAGGAAGCTCACGGGTGCCCATGATGATTCCTGTCACATTTCAGCAATGTCAGCTGCTGGGATCATAGCACTGTCTCTTCTTTTGAGACACTGTGTATCCCTGACTGGCCTGAAACTCAGATCTACCTGCCTTTGCCTCTGACTCCAGAGTTCTGGGATGAAAGGTGCAACACCCTGTCTAGCTCAAAAGTCTCAGTTTTAAAAAGGCAATGCCACTTTATTTTAAGGTCTACTAGAAGCTTTTATACATGTTCTTTCAAAATCATACACAAGAAATGACTGTCAAATTCCACTCTCACCATAGGGTAGAACTGTCTCCTTAGCCTTAAGAGAGAAGGTGGCTATCATACTGTGAGATAGAAGCAGTATTTCTAATGAGAAAATGTGCTCTGGGTTGAAGATAAAGTTTTTTTGAGGGGGATGCTACCACATAAAACCAAGTAATAAAATTCCCTGGGAAACGTCATAAAATGTTATATTTGTTCATTCTTCCTCATACACTCATATCCTTTCTCACAACAGACCACATACTAACCTCATACTTAGTTTGAGTGAGAAAATGCACCCAGAGATTGTCATTCCAGTACTTGGGAAGTTGAGGCAGCAGGATCACTGAGTTCAAGGTCAGTTTGGTCTATAAAGTTTGCAGAGAGGGAAGGCTCAGAACAAACCTTTGAATCCCGATTAACAAACGATATATACATTTTATATTTTTATAATACTTGAGCTGGGTTTACCATTTGTCTGTTTTCTTGCCAGAGAATATGCTAGATCCCTTCTTCTCTATGACATAGTCTCCTTTTCCTTCAGTACACCAAAGTGGTTAAGTGAAGATCTTCACTGAGTTCTAGACCCTTAACAAATCCTTTTATTAGGAATCCAAATAAAAATTGGTCAATTAAGTCAACTTTTATTTAGGCATCAGTACCATCATCCACTGCCATGCTACAGTTAAGCACACAAACAGAAACAGAACACTGAACACATAGTTCTTTCAGCAATCACTAAGCACTTGGAAGTTGAAAACTAGGTACAAGATGGGGAAAGGGAGAAGTGTTTTTACAATTTTTGCTATCACCTTTTTATCATCAGTTGATATAAGCATTTGCTTTCTGACGCCAGTAATACCCAAGGAATATCAAAGAGGCTATCAGGGAGATGATAGATATCTCAATTAACAAGCACTGCTTAACAGTTGTCCTCTTTGAAGGAGATCAGTTCTCTGAAACTGATCATCTCTTTTGGCTTGTACAAGAGCCACACAAATGATTCCCATTAATAAGTGAGAACCATTTCTAAAAATATTAAGTTAAAGAATTTTAAAGTAAACCACCTCTTTGTTACTTCTTATTAAGCAGTCTATTACTTGACTAATGATATAATGTTCACTTGGGGTATCCCAAATAAATAACAGTTTATAATTAAATCATCTTATTTAATATTAGAAATAATTAGGACTAATTAATTTAAACACTAAAATGTTTTAAAGATAACTGGCTAAAGTTTTTCAAGATGAGTTTTTACAGCAAAAAAGACAGGAGCTGCTGGGCGATGGTGGCGCACGCCTTTAATCCCAGCACTCGGGAGGTAGAGGCAGGCGGATCTCTGTGAGTTCAAGACCAGCCTGGTCTACAAGAGCTAGTTCCAGGACAGGCTCCAAAACCACAGAGAAACCCTGTCTCGAAAAAAAAAAAAAAAAGAAGACAGGAGCTAGCTCTTCTAAGAGAAACCGTAAATACTATAGATGGATTCTAATAATGCTTAGAATTTCAGGGAATAAAATAACAGATGGAATGACATTTTTAAATTAAGTAGGCAATTCCTCCATTATTTGAATTTTCTAAAAATTTGTGGTTGAGTACAAAAGGTGGCAATTAAGAGTGGGCCATTTTAAAGAACAAAGCAAGGCATCAAGTGAGGATTCTGGAACTACAGTCTCAGTACCAAGGCCGTGCAGAATTTCCATCTTTTCCTAGCTGTCCAATAAAAACAACAGCAAGGAAAGTGTTAGATTTACAGGCTCAAGTGTCAGAGTTATCGCATTTGTTTTATTCTAGCAATGATGCTCCTTGCCTCCCAAATGAATTCAAGATTCTCTGGCCCATCATATACACCAGCACAGTCCTTTGTTTGTTTATTTATTCAGTTTTTCGAGACAGGGTTTCTCTGTAGCTTTGGAGCCTGTCCTAAAACTCGCTCTGTAAACCAGGTTGGCCTTGAACTCACAGAGATCCTCCTACTTCGGCCTTCCGAGTGTTGGGATTAAAGGCGTGCGCCACCACTGTCTGGCTTGATTATTATTTTTTTATTGCCTAAATAAACACCACAGCTAGGTTTTAAGGGTGAAACTATGATTACCACCTGAAAGCTTAGTTTGTAAAAAGTACAATTTAAGCTGCTAGGATTTCAGGATATGCTTAGGAAGGGATTATTTTTCTTTTCTTCACTCAAAAAAGATGCTGAAAATTTAAAAAGCAAATTATCACTTAAATTTCAACAGGCTTACCCTCATCTGGTATAAAACAGGTATGCAGGTGTGACTAGTCTTTTAAACAACTAAGAAAACTGTATTTTTCGGTCTGTACGATTTAGGCCACACTTCTCATAGCAGCCACCTGTCTCCGATGTCAAAGAAGCCATGTGTGAAGCCGTATTTTGAGGTTGGGGGGACAACAGCCCGACAAACACCGACGGGCGTGACAGTGGGTGGGGTTCTGTTCTCCAGAGGTGGCTTTGTATCTGGCAGCACATCACTTACTTTTTGGTTTATGGTATTAAATGTTCTCAGAAGAAGTTGTTGGAGACTGAAAAAGGTACAGGGGAGTAACCGCTGAGCGAGTGAGCCAGAGACCGCTGAGGGACTGGACGTGAATCTGGGACCTTCAAGGGAGTAGACCTAAGTCAGGACCCCTGTGGGTCTGAGCGTGAGTCTAGGACCTCCCAGGAACTAGGCCTGAGCCAGGCAGGACCTCTGGCAGTCTGGGCATGAATCTGGGACCTCTTGAGGGAGTAGGAATGAACCAGAGATCTCTGCGGGGCCAGGCATTGGTCTGGGACATCAAAAGGAATAGGCAGGAACCTGGAACCTCTGGGAGTGTGGGCATGAGTCTGGGACATCTGAGGGAGTAAGCCTGAGCCAGGTCCTCTGTGGTTCCAGGTGCACCCGAGCCTGGGAACTCCGAGACAATAGACTGGAGCTAGAAACCATTGCAGGACTAACTCCAAACCAGGAACTTCTGCAGGGGGGATCCAGACTAGGATTTATAGAGACAGTTCAAAGCCAGTAACCTAGGCCAAAGTAGGCCTGAGACAGTAAACTCCAAGGGAGAGAGCAAAGCACAGGAGCACTGAGCTATGTCCAAAAACACACACTGAGTAACCAATGGGGTAACTAGAACTGTGGTACTGACTATAACATGAGGAACAATCATCTGGGCTTTGGATACATTGGCATCTAGAAGATTATTCAACAGAATCTCAGACAGCCCCAACCACACCTATTAGAGGAAAAGATGAGTAGAAAAGGTAAGAACACATGTAACACCACAAAGGTCAACACAACACCAGTAAAACCTAAAGACCCTAAAAAGCAAGACCTGAACAACCAAATATAGATGAGGTAGAAGAAAATGACCTAAAAAAATAACTTCAGGAGAATGTTTGAAACTCTTAAAGAGGAAATGAGAAATTCCCTTAAAGAAATGGAAGAAATGTTAAACAAAAAATTGGAAGACATCAGGAAATCCCTCAAAGAAAACCAAGAAAAAGAAATCAAACATATTAAAGAAACTATTTAAAACTTGAAAACTGAAATAGAGACAATAAAGAAAACACAAGCCAAGGAAATTATAGAAACAGAAATCATGAGAAAACAATCAGGAACCACAAACACAAGCATGAACAGCAGAATACAAGAGATGGAAGAAAGAATCTCAAGTGCTGAAGATACAATAGAGGAAATAGACTCATCAGTTAAAGAAAACATTAAATCTAACAAAAGCTTAGCCCAAAATATCCAGGAAATATGGGACACCATGAAAAGGCCAAATCTAAAAATAATAAATATAGAAGAAGGAGAAGAATTTCAACTCAAAAGCGCAGAAAATATATTTAACAAAATCATAAAAGAAACTTTCCCAACCTAAAGAAAGATATGCCTATGAAGATATAAGAAGCTTACAGATCACCAAATAGACTGGATCCAAATAAAAAGTCCTCTCACCACATAATAATCAAAACACTAAACATACAGAGTACAGAAAGAATATTAAGAGCTGCAAGGGAAAAAGGCCAAGTAACATATAAATGTAGACTTATCAGAATTACACATGACTTCTCATTGGAGACAATGAAAACCAGAAGGTCATGGTCAAGCATTAGGCAGACATTAAGAGACCACGGATGCCAGCCCAGACTACTATACCCAGCAAAACTTTTGATCACCATAGAAGGACAAAACAAGACATTCCATGACAAAACTAGATTTCACCAATACCTAGCCACAAACCCAGCCCTACACAAAATACTAGAAGGAAAACTCCAACCCAAGGAAGTTAGCTACACAAACAAAAACACAGACAATTGATGGTCTCATAGAAGCAAATCCCAAAGAAGGGAAAAACACACAAATTAACATCACCAACAATGAAAACTAAATTAAGAGGAGATAGCAATCACTGGTCATTAATATCCCTTAAAGTAAATGGACTCAACTCACCTATAAAAAGGCACAGAATATAAAAAAAAATTTAAAAAGGCACAGAATAAGCCGGGCGGTGGTGGCGCACGCCTTTAATCCCAGCACTCGGGAGGCAGAGGCAGGCGGATCTCTGTGAGTTCGAGACCAGCCTGGTCTACAAGAGCTAGTTCCAGGACAGGCTCCAAAACCACAGAGAAACCCTGTCTCGAAAAACCAAAAAAAAAAAAAAAAAAAAGGCACAGAATAACATTGGATATGAAAATAGAATCCATCCTTCTTCTGCATACAAGAAACACATCTCAACCTCAAAGACAGACATCGTTCAGAGTAAAGGGTTGGGAAAAATATACCAATCAAATGGACCTAAGAAGCAAGTGGGTGTAGCTGTCCTAATATGTAACAAAATAGACTTCAAGCTAAAATCAAAAGAGACAAAGAAGGTTATTTCATATTAATCACAGGAAAAATCCACCAAGAGGAAATCTCAATACTGAACATCTATGCCCCAAATACAAGGGCACCCTCATATGTAAAATAAACACTTTTTAACTGGTTAGCTACCCAATAACAGGCTACCACACTAGGAGACATCCATTTGTAAGAAGACAATGCTTGCCTTCCTTGGAACTGAAACAATACAGATTTGGACTGTCCATTTCTGTCTTGATATTCCTATGCTTTTATTACATAGATGTCTTGAAGGTCCAACTTTACATAGAAAAAGGTACCAGACAAGTATCCTAATGTCAATAGGATGCTCTGGTCTCAAGTACTAACCATTAATAGAAAAGGGGGCTTTTTAAGAGAAAGTTATCCTGTTATGCTTGGATTCAGCATGGGTTATGGATACCTTTTAGCAAATTCTGGGAGTTATCATTTATGATTTTGGTACTTGCTCTGTTCCAGCAATGCATGCAGTATCAGAAAAATATTGTATTTCCACACCTCTAAAAACACAGTATAAGACACAAGGAGAAATATGAATGAACCATATTGAGGCTGTAACTAAACATTGACATATTTTAAAAAAATTGTGTCCCTAGACCTATGGCTCATAATCTGCTATTCCAACTGTTATTAACTGTACTGGAAAACAGACTAAAAGTATTAATCGTTCCTAAATAGTTGGATAAAGTTATCTATGTGACTACATTTTTCCAAATTTTCTAGAATGGCAATGTACTATAATTATTAAAGAAAGAAAACACATCTAGCTTAAGAAGCTAATTTTCAACTGAAGATTATCACCTAATGAAAGCAAGGACATGAGAATGAGTGCATAGACTTGCTAACAAAGACTGAACTTTGGCTCTTCTGTAGTGGTTTCCTTTTAAAGCACTCCAGAGTAGTTATAGGGGACCTTTGAAATCTAATTCTCAATTTCCTTACCCTATAAAACAACAATAACTAGGCAATCAACTACTACTTACCACATGAGATGTGTCTTTATGTACTCAGTCCCTTCAAAATAAAAATCAGAAAAAAATCAGTTACCTTTGGGTTAAAATATCTACAAGACTGTGGTTGGGAACCTCCGAATAGAGCTATGCGGTAATCGTGTTTCTTTCTTCTAGGCCGGGTGCCACCTGCAAGCTCTTCTCGATCCTCAGGAGACAGTAGATGGTACCTCATTCCACCTGCACAAAATACATGGTTACTCTTCAAGAGCTCCAGGTACTACTAAGTCAGTGATTTGAAAAGTAAAGTAGGGGCTGGAGAAATAGCTCAGAGAGGTTAAGAGCATTGACTGTTCTTCCAGAGGTCCTGAGTTCAATTCCTAGCAACCACACAGTGGCTCACAGCCATCTATAATTAGATCTGAAACCCTCTTCTGGTGTTTAAGGAAACATGCAGAAGAACATTCTCTTTTGGCATGCAGGCAAACAAGTAGACAGAACAATGCATAAATAATACATTTAAAAAAAAAAGTAAAGTAGTTCTTTTTTATTTTAGCCCCTCCCCCCGTAACTTAAATTACTTTTTGATCCTTCTAGTGTTCTAGGAAGAAAGGAGACAGAGGCAGGATAAATGTCTAAGAATTCTCATCCTAATTTACCACCCTCAGCAATCAATATTACTAAGACTATGTCACTTACTATGTACCAGTGAAATCTAGATCACTTAACCTAGTAATCTCTATCTTTTTTTATGAAATAAGATTTTACTATGTAACACAGGAAGCTGTACTTCAACTAGTAAGCCTCTTGCCTCAATTCCTTAATGCTGAGATAACAAATGTGTGTGCCACCACCATCAGCTCTGTTTTCACTGCATATTAGAATCACATAAGAAATCTCTATACCTGGTTCCTACCACACAGTTCAATTAACATCTCTAGTGCAGGCACCAGGTATTTGGTGTGTTAAAGGGTTCCATCTTGTCATTTAAATGTGGTTCAAACAGTAGCAGCTTCAGAACCTGGAACTTTGTTAGAAATGCTGAATCCCACTACCTAAAAGCTACCAAAGCACCATCTGTGTACTTGACAATCCCAAGTTAACTCAGATGTACATAAAACTTATCTTAGATCAAATGCAATGAGGATTCAAAACTATTATGGATCTTCCTTAATTTGGTTGAGTCACACATCAATAACTGATTAAGATGTCATTTTACATTAGAGTGGGAAAAATGGATTGTCTATTAATGTTAGACAATAGAGGGAAAAAACTATATTCCCTATCTCATATTTTCTTCTTAACAAGAATTGAAATTTGAAAAAAATCTCACAAATGTTGGAAAGGAAAACTAGAAAAATATTCATTATATAAAATAAAATTACAACGCTATTCTATTAGAAAGATTAAGTTTAGCAACTTTACAAAAAGTAGATTAAGTACCAAGATGCAGTTCACAAAAAATAAAAATAAAGACAATTCTTCAAAATATAAAACATGCTTGAGCATTTCCCACACTCTTTTTTTCAGATTTGTGAGATCAAACAGTTGAGCACAGAGTTATGAAGGCCCAAACTAAGGTGCCCAGCCTCTCCATACACAGTTCCATTTGTTAGCTCTTAACCGACTCCTGGGCAAAACTACATACTCAAGAAGAGCTGACAAAAATAAGCAAGAACACTCAACGATAATACAGACAAGACAGGCAACATAGGTAAGTTCCAAAGCATCAAAATGACCATCTGAAAACAGTAATGATATCACTCTCATTAAATAAGAAATCAGAGTTAAGTAGGGACTCATCAAAATTGAAAATAGTGGAAATATAAAGTTTATAAAGATAAATTAAGGTAAACTCTCAGACGATGACCAGTGTGGGAATAGAACTAAGAAAGACAAAGAACCATGAGATCAATATTTAATGCTGAAGAAACACAGTATTAATAACAAAAAACATAGAAATCAAAGGCTGGAAAAAGAAAATGATCTTTAAGAAATATACACACACTACTGCCAACTTTCAAACCACCAGGATTAAATAAAACAGTACACTGATCTTACATGAGAAATTTAAAAAAAGAACAATTTGGCACTAGAATTCTCAATAGCAGTACCAGCATCCTGCAGATGACAGAGCAGTACATTCAATAGGCTAACTGCAAGGCTGTTTTCAGCATATGTGGTTTAACTAGCTTCAATTTTTATAGTGAAATAAATATGAGATTCATCAAATCTCCAAGTATTTATCAATTATCAGGAATCCTTTATAAGATGTGCTCCATCTAACAGAAGAAAAACAAGGGGAGTCAAGAATGACAGGCCACACTTGTAATCTCAGTACTCAGGAGAGGGAAGGCAGGAGATTTTGAGTTTCTGGCCCACCTGGGCTTCACAGTGAGAGAAATTTTGTCTCAAAACAAACAAAAACAACAAAAGAGGAAAGAAAATCTTGCATTCAGAAGAGAACAGATTGAAAAGATACTCTAAAATGGCAAAGAAAAGTCCCAGGACAAGAAATGTGTATCAGGCTCAACCTAGAGGGCAAGCAGCCCGTGTAGGAATAGGCAGAAGAAAAGTACTGAAAAGAACATTTTAAAGAATAATGTTTGGGGGGCTGGAGAGATGGCTCAGCGGTTAAGAGCATTGCCTGCTCTTCCAAAGGTCCTGAGTTCAATTCCCAGCAATCACATGGTGGCTCACAACCATCTGTAGTGAGGTCTGGTGGCCTCTTCTGGTCTTCAGGCATACACACAGAAAGAATATTGTGTATATAATAAATAAATAAATAAATAAATATTTTTTTTTTTTTAAAAAGAACTTTTTTTTTTTTTTTTTTTTTTTTTTTTTTTGGTTTTTCGAGACAGGGTTTCTCTGTGGTTTTGGAGCCTGTCCTGGAACTAGCTCTTGTAGACCAGGCTGGTCTCGAACTCACAGAGATCCTCCTGCCTCTGCCTCCCGAGTGCTGGGATTAAAGGCGTGCGCCACCACCGCCCGGCTAAGAATAATGTTTTAAATAATAAAAACAATGGGTTAATTTTATGAAGTGGCATTTTATGAAAGTATTTAGGACTTCTAGATTGAGAAAATAAAAAAAAAACAAATGAAAGAAATCAGCATATTATTAGCTCCAGGAAAATAAAGAAATGTCAAGATGGAATACTACTTGGTTAAATCAAAAGGAAGCACTATGAACAAAGTACATGAATGGTATTGTGTACAAATTAGAACAGGCCCATGATGCGGGGATCTTCACTTTTTCACTATAAAACAAGGGCTGAGGATAATGCTTTTCAGAGGGCTGAGAACCCACATTAAGAAGACAAAGTCTTCAATGGTTTTCCCTGACAAGTGAGTGTGATTCACTGAACAGGTTTTTAGTTTATGGGAAACGGTCATGTGATCCATATATAGATGGGTATGAAGGCAACTTACTTATCACCATTTTAAGGCATTCCGGATTGTCTTGAATAAGCGGTTCAGCTTGTACTGTTTTACTTAGGAAATTCTTCGATATAAGAGGAAATCTGACTTTAGCAAGGATATCAACCATAAATGGCTGGCGATTAGGCTCATCATATTTCAGCCACCTCACTGCAGCATCATAAACCTAGGGGGAAACAGAAGAGTCAAGTTCTGAGATATCAGAAACATTCCAAACGTCAGTTTTCCCTCACACTGAGAAGGGGACAATTACTTATTCTCAGTATTTTGTCCAATACTTGTTTGCATTCCTCAACACCTGACTATACCTCAAACACTTTACACTGCATTAGTGAGCCCTTATAAGCAGTATGTCTGCTATAACTACTAATATACATTGTGATGGGAAGGATGTTATCATTGTGATTTTAAGAAGAGATTTATGGGACTGAAAAGATGGTTCAGCTGTCAAGAACACATACTGCTCTTCTAGAGGGCCTGAGTTTGGTTCCTAGCACCCATATCAGGCAAGTAACAATGGTCTCTAACTCCAGCTCCAGGGGATCCAATGCCTGGCTTCCAAGGGCACTTGCACATAAGTGCACATATCTACACATATACATGTAATTAAAAATAATAAAATTCTGTAAAAAGAATTATTTTCATTTATGTCTATGTATGTATGTGTCTCCATGTGTTGGTGGGTACCTTCAGAGGCCAGAGGGGGTTATCATATTCTTTGCAGTTGTGACTCATCTGATACGGCTGCTGGGAACTGAATTCCTTGGTAAAAGCAGCAAGTGCTTTTAACCACTGAGCCATCTCCCTAGTCCCAAAATTTGTGTGTTTTCTAAAACAACAAATCATAGCTTCCTTTTCAGAAGCAGTCATATGATACCGAAAGAAATCTATTCTCAGTAGTAGCCCCAACACATGCTCAGGACCAGGAACACAGGTTACCCAATAGGGTTTCCAATCCAGGAGATAAGAGAGCTATCTATTTTAACCTTGTATTTCTATACTGTGAACCAACAGACTTACCTGCTTCTAGAAAATTTAAGATACAGAATTCTATATTTAATAAAATTGAATTGCTTTCATAAATAATACTGTAGCATTTATTTAACTACATTGAACAAGTTCAAGTTCATTAATATAATTTAATTTACAAATCACTAAACAGCTCTGACAACTTATTTCATATACATACTCATCTACTACACATGTTTGAGCTAGATAATAAATTATGGGAACTGAAATTTTAAAGAGATGCCTCTTATTTTACAACATATTTAGACTGTTTTTTGGTTTTTGGCTAATATCAAGTGCAGAACAGATTTAGATTCAGTTTTCTCTGCACCCAGTCACTATAAAGCATCTGTCATAACCAATTAATACCATACTATTTTTATATTTCCTTAGTGTTTATCTAGTATTATTTTCCTTCCATTACCCCATAAAGGAGACCACATTATATTAAGTCAGTAAGTCACCTATTTTTTTTTTAGACTGTAGAAACTTCTCAGACTTTTCTTTCTTATGACAACCTGAACAGTTCTGAATTCTGGTGAGGTAAACTGTCCTTAATTTCAGTTTGTTTGATGTCTTATCCATTAGCCTAGTGTTATGCTTTTGGGGAGGGTGATCACAGTGATTGGCTTCTATTGCTGTGATAAAACATCATAACCAAAAGCAAGTTGGGGAGAAAAGGATTTATTTTAGCTTCATCTCTCAGGTCATATTCCATCACTACGTAAAATTGGGGTAGGAATTCAAGGCAGGAAACTGGAAGCAAGGGAGTGAAGCAGAGACCATAGGGAACTCTGCTTATTGGTTTCTTCCTCCTGGCTTGCTTAGTATGCTTATACATATCAGGACCACCCACCTGAGGGCTGCACCGCCCAGGGAGCTGGACCCTCCTGTACCAATCATCAACCAGGATTACTGTGCCACAGACTTGCCTACAGGCCAGTCTTATAAAGACATTTTCTCAAACAAGATTCCCTCTTTCCAGCGGTTTCTAAGTTTGTGTCAAGTTGACAAAACTCAACCAAACCACGATGACTTGATGTTTTATTACATCAAGTAAGCATGCACTCAATAAGACATCAATGACGACCACCAGCAAGCAGTATCTGTCAGGTTTTCCAGTATAAAGTCTTTTCTTCACCTGCAAAAGGCCAGTTAATTTTGATTTATTTGTATTTTATGTGCATTGTTGTTTTGCCTGTGTTTGTGGGAAGGTGTAAGGATCCCTGGAACAGGAGTTACAGACAGTTGTGAGCTGCCATGTGGGTGCTGAGAATTGAACCTAGGTCCTCTGGAAGTGCAGTCAGTGCTCTTAACCACTGAGCATCTTTCCAGTCCCAAGAACTGATGTGTGTGTGTGTGTGTGTGTGTGTGTTTATCTTCTTTCCTCTTGTTTCTCTTTAGACAGGGTCACTTTACATTCTAACTGGTTTCAGTATCTTGGACTCAAGTAATTCTTCTTCTTTGGCATACTGCTGTGCCTGACATAAAGAACTGTTTTTCTTTTTATCTAGTCAAATCTCTCAACCTGAAAATTCTATGTTATGAACAACACAGAGCAAAAGAACATGATTTAGTGCAATCTTAATAGAATGTAAATCAAGTCATGCTGAGTTAAAATCAAGGTTCCAGAAGGGCTAACTGGAGGCCCCATAGGATAAATTATTTTGTGACTATTTCCAGTCTCTTATCACCTATCTGTACTGTGGACCTCCTCCACCTCCAAAGCAGCAATGCCTGGTCAACTCTTCTGTACACTGTCCTCTCATCCACAATTAAGGACTCTTATGATTATGATCACACATATATACATCCTCTCATCCTCATCTTGGTCACATGCTCTAAGTTCCCTACCTCATGTAAAGTAATATAAGTTCAGGAAATCTTTTGGGAAAGACACTGATGTGCCTAAAATGGTACCCAATAGTTTTATCTCTACCATGCACTCTGTAGTTCAAATAGTTTTGATTTTTTCAATGGAAAAGGCTTTGTGATAATGTTATTTATTAAAGAACACATTCTTGGATGCATACCTTTAATCCCAGCACCCAGGAGGCAGAAGCAGGCAGATCCCTGTGAGTTCAAGGCCAGCTTGATCTACAAGAGCGAGTTCCAGGACAGCAAGACCTGTTGCACAGAGAAGCCCTGTCTTGAAAAAAATAAAAATAAAAAAATAAAAAACAAAACAAAAAGACCCAAAACAAAACAAAAAACAAAAAAACCCCAATCAAACAAAAGAAAACATTCTTCCTTAATATGAGAATTTTGTTGTCATATATTAAAGTATCATGTAGAAGAAATTGATAAAGAAATTTCTATCAAAAAATATCTAAGAAGCCAATATAGTTAGTTACCTGATCCTCTGCTCTCACAGTCAGAGTGTCCTGGCTGAGAAGTTGTGTTACTCGTTTGACATCAAGTTGTAGAAATTCATCAGTTTTATAAACCTCAGTAAAATGCTGATGAATAAAGTCATCTGCCGTTGCTTTCAGCTCGGGACAGTCCAGACACTCTGCAAGCACACTTATACCTAAGCACAGAGAGAATGGGAACAGAAGACACCGACTTTAGAAAACCACATATCCCCCCAGATCATGAGAAGAATATGCAGGAAAATCTCAAATTTAAGGCTAGTCTGGACTAGAGCAATAGCCTGATTTTAAAAAAATGTACTATGTGTTTTAGGGGGGTGCTGGGGAGGAGATAAAGCAAGACTTGGGAAAAAAATTAAGTAGATCTCATTAACCTAGGTCTTGTTCCAAAAACTTGTCTACTTTTGTGGCAATATGAGGTTGTCTTATGCTTGACAATAATAAGACAGTATCAATTTTCACAAACTGCTCTCAGGCATTTTTAAATCACTTTCTTTTATAAATAAACTTAAAACTAAGTATCACATCTTAAAGATGAGATGATTTTTGTTAGGATTGCACTCAACTTTTGAATTGCTTTGGGGGAACAGCTGCAACATTGAGGAAGAGGTCCATGTAAGCACTAGGCACTGGGCTAGGAGACAGTTCATCACATAAAAGGACTTGCTACCAAGCCTGATATCCCTGGGACCCACATGGAGGAAGGAGTCAACTCCCATAGCTGTCTCCTGATACTGGGTGCATTTATCTACAATACATCCAATTAAAAAAAACAACTTGACATTTCAATTTATTTTGCTGTAAATTATTTATTAACATTCAGCTTTTATTAAACCCTTTTCTTATACATTACTGATATAAATATATATTTTACTCCCTTGTATATATAAAAATATATATTTTTCATATTTTCCAGAGGCTGGAGAAACAGCTCAGCAGTTACAAGCACTGGCTGATCTTCCAGGGGTCCTGAGTTCAATCCCAGCAACCACATGGCAACTCATAACCATCTGTAATGGGATCTGATTCCCTTTTCTGAATGCATGAAGACAAGTCACTCATTTACATAAAATAAATATTTAAAAAACAAGTTTTGCATGTTTTCCAATCAGCTTTTCCCCAATTATTCTATTTTGTTTTGGAGGAAATTTCTCATGTTCTATATAAGGAGGCACAGTACTGTCCACAGTCAGTCCTCAAGCCGTCTGTGTGCCACCTTGCTAAAGTTACTGTTACGTTTCATGTCTAAAAGCTTAAAAGAGGAAGAGGAGGACAAAACGAAGAAAGTAGTGGTTGTAGCAGTTGTGGTGGAGGGAGGCAGGGAAGAAGAGGAGGAGAAGTGGGAAAGACAAATGCTAAAAATGTCTAAAATATTTACTACCATTCCTTTACCAGAAAAGTTCTTAGATTATTTTGGTGTATGAATTTGCAAATAAATGTCTTTCGAAATATTAACTGAGTCCCCCCGCCCCATGTTTCAACTTCATGTCACCTATTTACATGTTATGGGCTGGGTTTTTGTTGTTTTATTTTTGTAGCCCTGGGTGCTTGGAACTTGCTACGCTGGCCTGCTTCTGCCTTCCAAGTTCTGGGATTAAAGGCACTACTATGTCTGGCCAACACAGCTTTGGGGCTTTCATATTTGTAACATAACTCATCACTATCGCCCAATCTGTCAGCTGGTAGCTGGTATCCTTCATCTCCTTTCTAAAAATGCACTGACTTGATGCCATGGCATTCTGAACATTTATGGCAAACAGCATGCTACTTCTATGTATATTTGCCTGCACCAGTGAGACAGAAAGATTTGGCCTGCGGTTTCTGGTTTTACTGATTTATGAATGAGATCTCAGTATGTTAGATTTGCCTTAAACTCACAATCCTTTTGCCTCCGCTTGAGTGCTAGAATAATATGAATGTGCCACCATAACAAGCCAAAACCTTTTCATTTTCTTAAATATCAAACAGACACTGAAAACACAGAAGTGCTTTATTACCTACTGCTATGACTTCAAGTATGTTTAGATTTTAGCTTGTTAGTAATCTGAGACTTCTAGACAATGAAAGGGAAGGATGGAATTTCTGAGTAAACCCTCTATTATTAATAAACTTTAGAGAGTAGTTTTAGGTTTACACTAAAACTGAGAATAGAGTTTCCTTAAATTTCTTGTCATCACACACATTAGTTAATCTTCTTCAGCATTATCATTGTTTAAAAAAAATAATTTTGTGTATGTATGTTTTGCCTGCATATATGTCTGTGCACTATGTGCATGCAATGTCCATGAAAATCAGAGGGTGTTAGACCTTTGGAACTAGAGTTACAGATAGTTGTGAGCCTTCATGTGGGTACTGAGAAACTGAATCTAGTTTTCATTTTCAAGAGCAACAAATGCCCTTAACCACTGAGCCATTTCTCTAGCCCCCATTATTATCTTGAATTGGAGAGGGGAAGAATTCTTTCTAAAAATGCATTCATTGCTGGATTTCAGATAGTTTTAGCACTGAACACAATGGAGCTAAGTGAAGCTAGAGTCACATGCACATTTGTACATGCACACATACTTGTTCTTTGTTCAAAGTTGGCAGTATGGGACTATTTCTGGGACGTGTCTACCCTTTTTACTGATCTAAAATTTAAATAATAAAAATTAATCTCAACTTTCTGTATGTATTAGCACTAACTCATAAAGACATCACACTTGGGACCTTTCCAGACATCTAAGGTTACTGTTTTGGGCTCTCTGCTTCTGAAGACAGTTTGGTCTTGCCTTTTGCTTTCCTAGTTACAGATCCAATTCTGATGCTGTTCTTTGAGCTTTCTTTTTTAATCAGACTTTGAAAGGTTTTCTTACCTCTTTGAGCAGAGTCCTTAAATCAAGAAAACTAAAAATAAATTTCTAAAAAAATGCTTTGGTTACATTTCAAAGATTCTATTGTTGTGTTATTATCATTCTAAAAGCCTGAAATTTAGTTTTTAATACTTCTTTACAATTATTCAGTTAAGTCTCCAGGTGCTGGAAAAGGTGCTGGAGGAGACAGGTGCCCTCTGACACTCATTTCTCGCCTCACTGCACTGCTGGGGGCAGGCCCTATGCTTCTTTCCTTCCAGAAGTTCTATGCTTTCGGTTGCTGGTGATCAGTATTTGTAAACACTCCAGGGGAATAAACTTGTACTCAGTCTCTGATCACAGTACAAAACATTCTGTGTTATCTATCTAAACAAGTTTGTTACTCAAATCCTACTTTTTCTAAGCTCAACTTTTGAGGTATGGGCAATTTTATAAGTTATGTATCGTGGCCTCTCAAATTCCCTTTCTGTTTAAAACAAGCAGTAATCTTATTTTTCTGGGCATGGTCGCCCACATCTATAAACCCAGCACTCAGGAGGCAGAAGCAGATGAATTTCTGTAAGTCCGGAACCAGTTTTGATGTACAAATTGAGTTCCCAGGCCAGGCAAGGTACAGACCCTGTCTCACAAGACAAACAGCTCATTTTGCCACCACTAAAACAACTAACCAGGATATTCTTATTGATGAAGTTAGAAGTCTCATGATGCAATAATCTCAATAGTTGGAGACTAAATGACACAGAAGTCATTTTGTGGGACACTTCATACACAACCATAGTAGGATAGAAATAGTAGTTTGCTTGTTTTGGTAACCTATCATACTCATCTCTAAGAATTTTATGTTAATTTTTTGGTGGTAAATAAATGTAACAAAATCTACCACCAGTCACATTTAATATACTCCTGTCATCCTGGCATGATTATCATCTAGATCCACCACTTTTATCACCTCAAACCTAAGCCCTTGATGTTTAAAGATATATCACCAGGATATATCTAAAGAACATCTTAGTTCATGGGTGAGACTTCATACTCAGTTTGAAATTGTCTCGAAGGCACAAATTGACTTTTCCTTTGCAGTTTGTTGACTGTTTTGCTTCTTTTATATGCTCCTGGAACTCCTGCTTCATAATAGTGCCCTGTTTCTTCCTCTCATGGATCTTTCATCTTTCAGTAATGGCTTCTTTTTATTTGTAGTATTGTATCATGAGATAAGTTTCCCAATTGATCTTTAGTTTGAATTTTAGGGGCATCTAACTTTACTGTTCAATTTGATTAAATGTCAAGACTGGAAAATCACCCATTCAAACATCCTGTTTTATTATTATTATTTTGGTTTTTCAAGACAGTTTTTCTCTGTCTTTACTCTCCTGAAACTACCTTTGTAGACCAGGGTGTAGACCAGTTTTTCTCTGCCTTTACTCTCCTGAAACTACCTTTGTAGACCAGGGTGGCCTTGAACTCCAGAGATCTGCCTACCTCTGTCTCCTGAGTGCTGGGGTTAAAGGTGCAAGCTGCCACCACCTGCCTATCTTTTCTATTTTTAATTTTCTTTCTATTTCTTACATTAAATTTGTCCCCAGGAGTGTGATTTTTCTGTCTCTCAAACTAATAGGTTTCCTTGAACTTGGTATGATTTTGTTTTGTTATTTTGAGACCAGGTCTCACTATATAGCCCTGGTTAGCCTGAACGAGCTACATAAACCAAGCTAGTCTTGAACATCTCAGTATAGGGTTATAGATGTACATCATTATGTCTGATTGAATTTTGCCCAATCAATCAGTTGAGATAGATTCCCTCTTAGCACTTGTGAAAGTTAGATTGGCAAGATAGTTTGAGCAACAGAGAAGCAAAAGGAAATCTTAGGCAGAAGTTTTTTTAACTGGTTGTCAGCGGCAGCTATGCTCAGATTCACACAGAAAACATCAGAAGCAGGTCCTCTCACCCTATCTTTACAAGTTACCGAGGGACTGTAAATGGCTCAGAGCCACTGTCCCCCTTTTTTGAGAGAAAGCCTCATTCTGTAGCCCAGCTGGCCTTGAAACAGGGGTAACCCTCCTACTTCAGCCATCATGCCTAGTTGAAGTTACTGTCTCTCTCCGAGGCTTAGGCTCAGAAACAGGCTCCTTTCTAGGCTACTGGGGTATCCTTTCTTTCTCAGCTTTGTTACTCTTCCCCTCCCCCCAAAAAAGAAATAAGAAACTAGATAAATAGAGCCGTAAATTATTCAGTGCTGTAAACTACAATACAGAAATGGACTCTCAGTCCAGAGAATGCCTGATACATAGGACAATAACAGGCACTGTTTATTCCCTAATATAGGGTCTTATGTTGACATATGGCTAACAAAGAAATTCCATTGTGCTTACTCCACAGCTACTTGTCCTCCTACTCCATCAACTGCAGTTTCTTTTTTTTAATATTTATTTTTATTTATTATGTATACAATATTCTGTCTGCATGTATGCCTGAAGGCCAGAAGAGGGCACCAGACCTCATTATAGATGGTTGTGAGCCACCATGTGGTTGCTGGGAATTGAACTCAGGACCTTTGGAAGAGTAGGCAATGCTCTTAACCTCTGAGCTATCTCTCCAGTCCATCAACTGCAGTTTCTTTTCTGGATACCAGACCAGTCTCATTTTTATCCCCTTTGCCTGACTTTTACTCTTTTCTGCAATTATCCTGTTTCTTTTTAGACAGCCTTCCAAGTTTTTTCCTCCTCAGGCTCACAGTATGTGTGCCAGAAGGAGTACAAAGTGTCCTGAGGGAAAAAGAATAGGAAAAATTGGGCCAGAAGAAGTCCAAAACATTTTCAGAAGCCCTTTGCCCAGCCTTCAGTTTCCTGGCATCAGCATCCCTCTACTAGTGTTGACCAGGTTCTAGACCCCTGTGTTTCCTTGCTTCTACTTCTTTCTCTATGTTGTCCTGGATCTTTGGCCTTCTCTTTCCCTAAAGCCTATGGATTACAGTATGCATAGAGAAATGTAATTATAAGGAGCTGAGTACTTGTTTGCCGCCAGGAAGGATCATCTCACAGTAAAATGCATACTATACCGAGAAATATCTGAGTTACTTTCTCTGTTTCTTTCAAGGACAAATTGCTTACCTGAGCAATAGCTTCAAATGAAGATCTACAGAAGCTCCTCAACTAGTACCTTAATTTATAATTTCTCTGTCCCCTAGTACAAAACATATTTGACAATGGAGAGACAGCATGGTGTACTAAGCAAGCATCAGAATACTCAAACTCCACTTTACTCTACTCAGGGAGTGACCACATCACTTCAGGGAAGTTCATAAACCTGACCTCAAATTTTCTCAGCACATTACGAGCCCTATAAGAGAAATGTTCATGTTTTTTCCATATAAAACTACTATAAATAAATAGGTGGTATTCTTGTTGTTGGTCTTTGATGAATGAAAGCCATTATAAAAGTCATGTTACTGCTGGGCATGGTGGTGCATGTCTTTAATCTCAACGCCCAGGAGGCAGAGGCAGGTGGATATATGTAAGTTCAAGGCCAGCCTGACCTACAGAGCAGTTCCAGGACAGTCAGAGCTGTTACAGAATGAAACCCTGTCCTGAAAAACAAAACAACAAACAAAGAGTCCTATTTCATTTTAGAAAATAGTGACACAGTATTTATTGAGCTAATTGCTACCCAGGCTAGTATGTGCTTCTTTTTAAGTTCCTTTTATTTTTATTAGTAAAAAATGTTTCAATGAACAGTATCTTTAAGCTTAAATGAAGATTCTTAACAATATGGTTTTTCTTTATTTAAATACACAATGAGGACTTTTTTTTTTGAAAAAAAAAAAAAGCCAGGAATTTGGTATTTCTTACCAAGACAATTTGAAGCATCAACTTGTTCCTTCAAAAAATCAACACACATTTTCTTCACAGGTTCAATCTGGTACTGATTTGCTGCATCTAACAAAGACTGGACATTGTTGCTATTCACAGAAATTCTGTAAGTTAAATGGAACATTAATTTCACACTGTAGAATATGCTCTATGATATATGATCCCTCCAACTCCTCCAGTACAGGTTTTTGTTCTAAGGAAACAGGAGCAAATTAATTTTGTCACAACAATGCTTTTCTGTGTCAGACCCCAATCTTTTTTTTTTTTTTTTTTGCTTTTTCGAGACAGGGTTTCTCTGTGGTTTTGGAGCCTGTCCTGGAACTAGCTCTTGTAGACCAGGCTGGTCTCGAACTCACAGAGATCCGCCTGCCTCTGCCTCCCAAGTGCTGGGATTAAAGGCATGCGCCACCACCGCCTGGCTCAGACCCCAATCTTACTCCCCCAAACAGGATGATTCCTAACTCACCTCGCAGTATAAGCAAATTCCACCAGTTGCTCAATAATATCAGGTTCAGCATCTTTGAGTTCTACTTCAAAGGACTTAGATTCAAGCATGTTAGCTGAAGGAAGAGAAGACACATAAATGACCACCAGCAGCACCCACAGGTCTAACTAGGAACTGACATATTCCAGGTTATATTAAATACAGAAGACATTAGGACAGTATCTCTGGAGGGAAATACACGCAAATCAATTCTCCGTGTTAGTGGCACCCCTTGAATTAATCTAAGAGAATTCTCAAGTGCAAAGAGAAAGACATAAAATTAGATTTTATTTTCTCCCAATCCTAAAAGAATTCAGTGTCCCTCTTCTCTTATTTCCTCCAAATCCTCAGAGGTAGGTAGGACAGCAAAGACAAAACTTGAGGCAGGTATATTGTTTAACTTGATCACAGGACAAGAGATAGGTATCATGATGTACACCTGTGATCTCAGCACTTGGGAGGCAGAGGTAAGAGGATCACTCAAAGCTTCAGATCCCCCCCCCCCCCCCCCTGGCTACATGGCAAGCTCCTGTCTCAAAATCAATACAACAAGCCTCATAAAAGAATACTAAGTAGTATAATCAGGACTTGGTTCCAGGTCTCAGCTAAAAATAAAGGCTTCTTCCCACTACAGTGTGCTACGTTTTCTTCCCCTCTTCCTTCTTCCCCTCCAGTCCTTTCAAGGCATAAACTTGCTAGATATAATGCCAAGAGATGTATCTGTTACCATGATTTTCTATCTCAGGTGAAGAAAACAAACCCTGGACATTCAGGCAGAAACTACCTTTATACCATCAAAGGCATTGGGCCCTTGGGGCTAATGAAAGAACACTTACCTTTTGATGGTCATCACATCTGACCATTTTCATTCTCTTTACTGTTCTATAGCCTTAAGTTCTAAAGAGCTTTAAAAATTGGAAAAAATATTTTTATTTAAACTCTACCTAATTCTCATAGAAAAAAAAAAAACCCGAACCAGTAACAGGTTTTGCCTGAAAATACTCACTTGTGAACATTAAGTTAAAAAAGTGACTGGCTGCAGCAAGGACAACACGGTGAGCAGGAATCTTCCTTTCCTGGACCATGAGGATCACGTCACACAACGTTCTCTGGTGAGAAGGAGAAAAGCATATAAAAAGCAGCTCCCTGGCTCTTGCTCAGCAATATTAAGTTTAACAAGGTAGGAACCGACCAAAAGCTGTAAAGCCTCTATCTACTTCCTACTTAAATTCTTCTTTCCACACACAAATTTAGCAAAGACTAACAGAGTTGCTGTCAGATAATATCAAAATTTGGTACTATAATCCCAACAGTCAAGAGGAAAATAAATTAGCATATCTATCATTAAAAACAAGTCTCTCGAGCTATGTGTGATGGCCCACAGCTGTCAAGAGGCTGAAGATAACAACTTTGAGGCCAGTCTGCGCAGCACAAGGAAATTCTCTCACCTCAAAAGAAAGTTGTCTACCAATGATTCAGGGATGTCAAAACTTTTTTTCCTAGTATAAATTCTGAGGCCTTTATTGTGAGCTTTCTGCAGGGAAGAGGGATTAAATGATATGATGGCATATACAAATAATAATTTTTAAACATTGTAGTCTATACTTGATTTTCCTAAATCATCAATGCTGGTAAAATCCAGAGTAAAAGTAGCTGTCAAGAGTTCTGATGAAAACAGAAAGGATTAGGAACAGAGTGGATGAACTGATTGCCCCTGCACTAATCTTCCCTTAAACAGCTCCTCTCACAAACACCCTGCTGACAGGAGATGGAGGGCAGCCATTTCTAAACTCTAGGCTGCTAAAAGAAGGTATGCCTACAACAACTCAAATTGCTAGAAAGAAAAAAAGGAATACTGAAAAAATATCAAGGGTTGTCATAGATGACTTTTAAAGAAAAAAAAAATTCTGAAGGGGCCATCAAATAATAAATTCACAATGAAGCTAAAAGTATTATAAGCAGAGCTCACAGAAAATTTGGTGCCTACCATTGGCAACCAGTGTCCTAACCACTGGGAGTAAGGCAAGCAACACATTCTGAGTTTTTTGTTCTGTCTTAAGTTTTAAAATGTTTATGGTGTTTACTTGCAAGTATGTCTGTGCACCATTGACACCTGAGGGGTTCAGATGACAGTGTCAATTCCCTGGTATTGGGATGGTTTTAAGATGCCATGTGGGTATTGGGAAGTGAATCTGGGTCCTCTGCTGAGCCATCTTTCCAGCCCAATATTGAGTGGTTTTTAAATCTTGTTACAAATCTATTAATAGTTCATGAGTTTAGCAGATACAGTGTTTGTTAATTTTAAATATTTTTCTATTTTTTTAAAAGATTTATTTATTTATTTATTATGTATACAGTATTCTTAGTGTTCTGCATGTATGCTTGCAGGCCAGAAGAGGGCACCAGATCTCATTACAGATGCTTTGTGAGTCACCATGTGGTTGCTGGGAATTGAACTCAGGAACTTTGTAAGAGCAAGCAGCACTCTTAACCACTGAGCCATCTCTCCAGCCTTTAAATATTTTTCTAAATGACAAATATTTTACTAATATAATATTGTTTTGGACAGCTTGACATTTCCTATTGTGTATTTAGTTAGCTATTTTGTGTGTGCATACACACATGAGGCATGTGGGTCAATGCCTTTATACAGAGGCCAGAGAAGGCTAACAGGTGTTGTTCTTCCTCACCTTCCACCTAAGTTTTTTGAGACAGTCTCTCGGTGAACCTAAAACCTGCTGTTTTGTTAGGCTTGGCTGGCTAACCAGCGAGTTCTCAGGACCTGACTCTCTCCACCCTCTGCTGGGGTTACAGACACATTTGGCCATGCCTGATTTTCTGTGTGTGTCAGAAACGTGAAGCAGTCCTCTTGCTTTCCCAGCAAGGGTTCTTACCCATTACGCCATTCCCCTAGTACTACTTTATTTTGTGAATAAAAATCCAAGTAAGATGCTAATGCTTAGGAAAAGAGAAATGAGCCCCCAAAAGTAGACTAAAAGAAAAAAAAAACTTCAATTTTACAGTCTGTTTCAAGATTTGATAATAAGTTTTGTGGACCAGTGCTTAGAATCATATACAGATTGATAGCCCCTAAAGCTATGGATGGTTCATGTCTGATCATATGTGGAGAAGGTTCAGAACAGGCACAGTCCTTAGGTGACTTGCCATATACCATACCAAAACACACAAAGTAGCAAAACTAAACTAGAGTCACATTCAGTTACACCACCAAAAAAACGAGCTAGTTACACTGACTGGAAGCAAGGTGGGGAGCAGGATGGAAGGCAGGAATTAAAGAGGAAGACAGAACATCAAGCAAATCCATGTATCAGATAACAGAGCTCTCTCTCACAAAGGATGGATCTTTGTCAAGTGACAGGAATTTCCAAAAAATGGGGATAACCCAAAATATAGAAAAACATTTCCATGAAAAAGGAATTTTAAGTTGAATGAACGTTGTCTGCTGGTAGTTTCTGAGTGTGCAGCTCGGTACGACCACTATAACCCGTAGGGTGAAGAGGGAGGAGTCATCTGTCTCCCAGTGGCACATTTATTTAACTGTACCACAATGAACTGATGTTTCTAAAGGAGATGGGTAATATGAGCTCATATCTGATACCATCAATTAATGAAAAAGTATATCCACAAACAAGACAGAGAGAGACCCAAGTCTGGAGAATGACAGTTCTAAGTGAGCTAAAGAGAGAGAAATCTAAAATAAAAACAAACCAAAACACTCAACAAAGAAAAAAAAAAACCCAAAACAACAAACAAACAAAAAACCAAAAAACACTAATGGTGTGAGAGGTCCTTCTATCTATGTGTTGCTTGTATTGGTTAATGATTAAGAAACTGCCTTGGCCTGATAGGGCAAAACTTAGGTAGGAGGGAGGACTGGACTAAATGCTGGGAGGAAGAAGGGCGGAGTGGGAGACACCATGGAGCCGCCACCACCGGGATAGATGTGCTGAAACTTTGCTGGAAAGACACTGCCATGTGGCAATACACAGACTAATGGAGATGGGTTAAATTAATATGTAAGAGTTAGCCAATAAGAAGTTAGAGCATGGGGTTGGAGAGACAGCTCAGTGGTTAAGAGCACTGCCTGCTCTTCTACAGGTCCTGAGTTCAATTCCCAGCAACGATCTGTAATGAGGTCTGGTGTTCTCTTCTGGTCTACAAGCATATAGACAGAACACTGTATACATAATAAATAAATCTAAAAAAAAAAAAAGAAGTTAGAGCTAATGGGGCCAAGTAGTGTTTTAATTAATACAGTTTTCTGTGTGATTATTTCAGGGCTAAGCTAGCCGGGAGGCCGGGATGAACAAGCGGTTCCTTGCAACACACTAACATTTGACAATACATACTGACTGGTTAAATAAAGGGGGAAAAAAAAACACCTTTAATTTCTTCTGGTCATTGCCTCCCACAATAGTTATATTTCTGCATTTATTATTCTCAGCCTTAAAATTTTTTGTCTTTCATAAGCAGCACGTTTCCATGTGGCTGCTATGGTTTGAATCCTCCCCTCAAATCTCATGCTGCAGTTTAATCGCTATTCTGACTGGTATTAAGAGGGCACCTTTGACAACAGGGAAAATGGCAGTGGTGGTTCCACAGCAGGCATGGAATGGGGAGCTGTTGTGCAGTGAACAGCTGTCCAAGAAAGATATTATTTGCAGGATTACAATTCAGACTCATTTCGTTCATGGCATAAACTATTAGGAAACACTGAAAATGTAACTAAGATGGTTAAGAGGACCACTTGGGTACAGTTTATAGCCATCTTTTTAAAGTAAGCATTTCAAGGGTACTGAAATATAAGCAGTGTCAGTACAAATGAAAGCTGTGGAGCCTAATGAAGACAAACTCAGGAAATTAAGTCTGAAGAGACCCTGGATAAGGATCTACCAATATATACAGTATCTGCTATAAAATGGAGATAAAATCAACTTTCCCAAAAGGGCAGTGCTGCTCAGTGGCTAGTTTACAGGAGCACTACAGGATGAGGCTAGGCTTGCTATTAACATTCAAACAAATTCAAAGAAGAGGAAAATGCTAAGCCTTTAAATTTCCAAGATGGAAAAAGAGAGGCTATCAGAGGAAGGCAGGAAGCACTTCTGACTGTGGGGAGAGGAGAAAAGCTCAGCTGGAAACTAAACAGGATGGAATCATGGGGAGAAAGAAAGAGCAGCTGGATACCAAAATCCACCAAACCTTATTTTTTAAGATGAAATTAGATACTGAGCAGTGCTTCATAGCTAACCAACAGCAACATAACAGATCCTGTTAGTGTTATAAGCTGTGGTGGCTGGATGAGGGCGCTCACCGTAGCTTACATACTTGAAGGTTTGTTTCCCAGTTGGTGGAGTGTTTAGGAAGGATTTCGAGGTCTGTCCTTGTTGGAGAAGGTGTGTCACTGGGAGTGAGCTTTGAGGTTTCTAAAGACCACACCAGGCTCAGGCTCCCTTTTCTCTGCCCCTTGCCCGTGGAAGAGGATTGTAAGCTCTCGGCTACTGTTCCAGTGCCATGTCTGCCTGTCACCATGTTCCCTGACATGATGATCATGGATTAACCCTCTGAAACTGCAAGCAAGTCCCCAATTAAATGTTGCCTTGGTTATGATGTCTCTTCATAGCCATAGATATAGGGAAGACTAAAAATGAAGGAGTTACAACTTGTTTACTTAATCTGAGAAATATAATCCCTTATAAGTCTCTTGAAATTTCAAATGTTTTATTAGACTGTAGAATACCAAGTTTTTTTTTTTAATTTTTCTTTCTACCTCATATTGTAAACTAAAAGGTGTAAAAAAAAGTATGACTTGGGGGCTGGAGATGGTTCAGTGATTAAGAAGACTTGCTGCACTTCCATCGAACCCAAGTTCGGTTCCTAGTAATTAACTTTAGGAAGCTCACAACCTCTTGTAACTCTTGTATGCAAATAAACTTCCTCTTATTTATAAATTACTAGATTTGTAGTAGTGTTTTACCACAGTAGAAAGCAGACTAAAATAGTGACTTAGCTTAAATTCCCACTAACACAATTTCTATAAGGCTTATTCTTTTATAGTTATTCTAGCATGTCATCTGATCTATGCTATCTTTAGCTATGATATGGGTTATGCTTGTCAAAATAAATTGCTGCCTTAGTTACTGTTCTATTGCTGTAAAGAGATACCATGACCAAGGCAACTAAAAGAAGAAAGCACTTATTGGGAGCTTGCTTACAGCTTCAGAGGATTAGTCTTTTAGTTCTTTATGAACATGACAGCAGACAGGCATGGGGGTTGAGAGCTTATATCCTGATCCTCAGAACTCATGCAGATGCTGGATGGGCATTGGTTTGCCTATAATTCCAGCCATGGAAGGTGGAGATAAAGCCTCACAACAAGCTGGCTAGAGAATCTAGCAGTAGTCACAAACTCAGGTTTTAATGAGAAACCCTTCCTCAAGGAGTAGGTAGAAAAGGTATTGATGGAGGATGATTTCTGACATCAATCTTGGGCCTCCACATGCACTTATCAAAATACATATGTGCACACACACAAAACGCAAGAAAGACACTACAGATAGTCCATTTTGTCACAAATGAGTAAGAGGAACGTGTCTGCTGCTCCTATGTTATAAAGCCTGGAAAATCCTGGGCCTCCACATGCACTTATCAAAATACATATGTGCACACACACAAAATGCAAGAAAGACATTACAGATAGTCCATTTTGTCACAAATGAGTAAGAGGAACATGTCTGCTGTTCCTTTGTTATAAAACCTGGAAAATCCAAACATTCAGGAAAGATAAAGCTTTAGGGATAACTGCTAAAGGCGACCCTTACCTTGATAGAACCATAGGCCTTAAAGGCATTCTGTTACATTCTCTAACTAATACAGATGAAGTAAAAAGAGGGAAGACTCCCTCAAAAGACAAGAGTTACAGATGGAGGAATTCCATCTCATAAGAGGTTAGGCTCATAAGAGACATCCAAGGTGCAGAGTAGTCAGGAAGAGCAGAGCTGTACGAGATGCAAGGCGACAACCTGTTCTGCACGACTGCTGGCTGCAAATGAGGGTAACTGCTCTCAAGAGGAGGGAAGCTCCATCATTAGAGAGAACTTGGACATCAGTCAGGGATACAAAGTTCAAAAAATTCACTAAGCCTCCAATATACAGGATAAATAACAGTTAAAGAAAGGAAAGCCAGGGAACCTGGGGGCTGATTCTAACTATCTGGCAAATTTCTAACATTCTGCACAAGAAAAAGGAATGTATCTATGTACTCATAAGTGGCTTTTAGACATAAAGCAAAGAAAAACCAGCATACAATTCACAATCCCAGAGGCCCTAGACACCAAAGGGAGCCCCCTAAGAGAGACATACATGGATCTAATCTACATGGGAAGTAGAAAAAGACAAGATCTCCTGAGTAAATTGGGAGTGTGGGGATCATGGGAGACAGTAGAAAGGGAGGAGGAAGGAAGGGAGGGGAACAAAGAAAAATATATAGCTCAACAAAAACAATTTTTTAAAAAAAGGAAAAAAATAACTGTAGCATTATTAATAAAAATCCAGAGACAGAAATTAGGGTTCAACCTGTAGGTCTGAAAAGCAAAACAGCCAGTTACTGGCTCTTTCCTCTACCTCAGTCTGAAATGGCAATCCTGCCTCCAGAAATCTCAGAATGAGACTTTCTGAGAGCTGTTTCCTCCTGTCTCTTTTTTTTTTTTATTACTCATCAACCAAACTTTATTTGGCTTATTAAAAACTTCATATGAAATAAAGGCCAGCCACTGAAAACAGTGCTATATTAACATCCACAATGCCCATTACCAAGATTTAAATGCAAAGATTCCCTGTAAGGTACCGCAAGATCTTAGCCACTACTACTTTGCTTTAACAATACCTGAACGTGTATTCCATCACCAAACAGCAATGAGTTCCAGTGTTACCATCCGTGACAGTGGAGGTCCTTGGGTGTCTCCGCTCAACACAGGGTCGGCTTCACACGGCTGTGGCCCGCGTGCTACCCCTCACCATGCTCCTGACAACCGGCGGCCTGCACGGCTCATAAATGAGGGCCCAACAGCAAAAGAGCCTCCTCCTGTTTTATATTCTTCTCTAGGGCTGGGATTAAAGGTGTGCACCACTATTGCCTGGTTTCTATGACAAACTAGTATGGCTAATGGGATTAAAGGTGTCATCACTGCCTGGTCTGTAAGGTTGGTCAGTGTGTCTGTTTTACTCTCTGATCTTCAGGCAAGCTTTATTAAAATACAAATATCAGTACAAATAACTGACATTACCAACATTATTGTGGCAATAAGTATGGTCCATCACAAACACTAGAAAGAATATTTAAAAATTTATATGCTGGAGAAGCAGCAGTGTACATGGACAAAAATCTTTTCTTTATGAGGTAAATGGTTTCCCTGTTGGCCTCTTGAGGGATAATTCTTCCCAGATGCGTTCAGTTTGATACTCTGAAGACCAGAGATGGGAGAGTGATGTGGGAGTGATTTCTTTCTAATCTGTTGCTTTCATTGGTTAATTAATAAAGAAACTGCCTAGGCCCATTTGATAGGCCAACCCTTAGGTGGGTGGAGTAAACAGAACAGAATGCTGGGAGAAAGAAGCCGAGTCAGGGAGTCGCCATGATTCTCCCACTCCAGACAGACGCAGGTTAAGATCTTTCCTGGTAAGCCAGTTCGTGGTGCTACACAGAATATTAGAAATAGGTTAGATCAATATGTAAGAGCTAGCCAATAAGAGGCTAGAACTAATAGGCCAAGCAGTGTTTAAATGAATACAGTTTCCGTGTAATTATTTCGGGGAAAGCTAGCCGGGTGGCGGTGGGAAGCAGCCCCACCGCTCCTATTACTACAGAGTGGCACCCAACGTGCTAATGAACTCCACGTAAAACCTGAGAGGGCTTGAAAAGGAGAGAGAGAGAATTTAAGACAGCTTTTTGCTGTTTGTGGGTTGCATGCTGCAAAGAAATTGTCCTGATTCAGCAGCAGGAACAAACTGGCTGTTTTAAAATGCCGGCTTTTTGGGCTGTGCCGCCATTGCGATCTCTGTCTGGCTCCTGTGGGAGACAGAGCTTTTGAATGGAGCATTTGGAGTAAAGTGCTACGGCTTGCTTGATGGCAATGTGGACTGCTGTGTGCCTGGAACTGTGTGTGGCTCAGGGGCACCAAATGGCTCTGAGGCAGGAGGGCTCAGCTCCGCCATGCTGAACTGTGCTGGTCTCAGGCAGGAACTACCATAATTACCATAACAACAGCACAGTTAAGGTTTAGACTGGCAGTAAACAGGCAGTACCATATTACCTGTATATGGTGCAACTTGTTTTTAAGAACTGCTTAACATTTTAAGAAATGCTCCTGGATAGTAAAAAAAATTACAGATTCACAATAAAACAGATTCAGACATAAAAGACCACTAAATGAGTCACAGTGTTGGATGAATGTACCTAGGCTTGGGAGAGAGAAGAAAAAGAATATAAAGAATAAAGTTAATGTCTTAAAAAAAGGGGTAAAGTCTTTAAAGAGACAGAGTACAGATAGTTATAGATTAAAAGAAATAAAGAAAAATAAGCCATGTAAAAATGGAAAATTCACAGAGAGTCTGGATTCTTTGTATTATTGTGTTTTCTTTGAATTTTTTGACTGTGAAGGAGCTAAGTACAGAGAGACATTTCATTATATGGGCTGCCA
Organism: Chionomys nivalis; assembly: GCF_950005125.1. Taxonomy (NCBI): domain Eukaryota; kingdom Metazoa; phylum Chordata; class Mammalia; order Rodentia; family Cricetidae; genus Chionomys; species Chionomys nivalis. Next base: position 147,967,705 of record NC_080086.1, on the reverse strand, counting down.
AGCGAAACCAGAATGGATATAAGGGCATTATGATTTCAGAATATGGGTCTAAGGATATGATGTTTTGGAGAGGGTCTTCTTTTGTTTTCACAGAGGATGCGACCCTGTGGATTTCCTCTATCCCAATATGGTATGATAGACCACGCCCTCCTGAAAGGTTGCTGTGAACACCCTCAAAAAATTACTTTGCTCAACTGCCGACTGAGATGAACTTAGCAGACAGGTTATCCCATAAAAGACCTGAATAACAGCGCCCCCATTCAGCAGGAAGCAGTTTGGAGAGAAAAAACTGCGCCCATGTTCCCAAATATGGTTTATAAACGTTCTTTTACATTTAAAGGGGGATATGATATAGATATGAATAATTTGCATTGGTATAGATTTTAAGGTCAATTTTGTTATATGTATATGTATTTCTGATATTGATTAAGGTATTGTGATTGTGTAGTTCATTTAAAAATGTAACGTATATAGGTTGTTAATGGATAATCATCAATAATAGTCAAGCTTGTAGTCATGTTAGTTAGATTTTCAAGATGTGCATAGATATATTTTAGATAGGCATTCTTCATATCTTTCAAAGACTGCAGAATATGGCATTTAAAATATTTTAATAATTTAGGGCTTTTCATGACAGTGAGACACATCTGCTCCTGGCAGCACCAATATACTTCAAGAGGAAGATGGGCATCGAAGAGGCTCCTTACGGAGTTTAATAGCCATTTGGGCAAGAAATTGCTCTTGCCTGGACTGTTACATAAACTGGACACAGAGAACCCGCAGAGAGAGGACTGCTGAACTTGCCTAAAGATGAGATGATCTTTTGGGGTTCCTGATTCATGAAAGAGTCTGCGAGACATTCTGCAGGACACAGCAGAAAGTGACTGAACTGTCTTTGAATTTTCCTGCTTCATGGAAATGTCTGCTGGATACTATGGGCCTATAGGCTGAAGATGGGTGCTCCAACGGTACAGAGGAACTTTGGGTGACTGTCCAGGCAGCGAGATGTCTCTGTCATTTCTAGAATTTTAGAAGTTTCTTATTTCTTGTTTACTTAGGTAATATTATATCCTTCTGGAGTCTTTGATGGAGATGAAGAATGGATAGATAATTATAGTTTTCCTTAGTTATGATAAAAGATAAAATAGATATAAATATTGTAACTGTAATTCTTGCTTGATAACTGTTTTGTTATATGTAATTTTACTATGTTAAAATGAAAGCCTTCTTTTTTGTTTAAACAGAAAAAGGGGAAATGATGTGGGAGTGATTTCTTTCTAATCTGTTGCTTTCATTGGTTAATTAATAAAGAAATTGCCTTGGCCCATTTGATAGGCCAACCCTTAGGTGGGTGGAGTAAACAGAACAGAATGCTGGGAGAAAGAAGCCGAGTCAGGGAGTCGCCATGATTCTCCCACTCCAGACAGACGCAGGTTAAGATCTTTCCTGGTAAGCCAGCTCGTGGTGCTACACAGAATATTAGAAATAGGTTAGATCAATATATAAGAGCTAGCCAATAAGAGGCTAGAACTAATGGGCCAAGCAGTGTTTAAATGAATACAGTTTCCGTGTAATTATTTCGGGGAAAGCTAGCTGGGTGGTGGTGGGAAGCAGCCCCACCGCTCCTATTACTACAGGAGAGTTTAGGGGTGTGTGTGTGCAGCCTGTTAAAAACCAAAGCTGAAAGTTTCTTTTCTCATCTTTTCTTTGAAAATTATTTGTTCTGAGATGTGGTGGGGTACACTTTTAATCCCAGAAGGAGAGGCAGGCAGATCTCTGAGTTGGAGGCCTCATTTTACTTTTTCTTCATACTGGTTGGGGAGGAGGAGGGAAGAAGGAAACAGGAATGGGATGGGGGGAACACCACCACCACCACTGAACAAAACAAAACGCAAACAGCCAATGACAACAAAACCATCAAACCCTAGAAGAGTTACTTTTAGCTGGTGCTGCCCCTGGCCATCAAGGAAGAAGCTGTTGTTCTATCCCATGAGCTGAGACAACTAGAACTCAAGTGGTGACACTCCTGAGTGTCTTCTGTTGCGGGAAGAGAGTCCTTTATGGACCTTTTGATCCTCCACATATCCTGTGACTGACCAGGAAGCAAGGTGCTCCTAATTTCTTGATGTATGACACCATTTCTCAGAATTGTGTTGGCTGAGCGACAGAATTGTGTAAGAGTAAATAATAAGAGGGCCTTGATACAATCTAGGGCCTCAAAGAGCAAGAGGCATTTAGGAGAAGAACAGAAACAAGAGAGAGAAAGAAGGTAAAGTATATCCCATGTACTACAGTAAGTTAGGGTTTCTACTGCTGTGAAGAAACACCATGACCAAAAAGCAAGTTGGGGAGGAAAGGGTTTATTTGGCTTAACATATCCATATCACTGTTCATCATGGAAGAAGTTGGGGCAGAACTCAAGCAGGGCAGGAACCTGGAGGCAGGAGCTGATGCAGAGGCCATGGAGGGGTGCTGCTTGCTGGCTTGCTCAGCCTGTTTTTCTTCCCATCTGGCCCAAGGATGAAACAACCCACAATGGACTGAACCCACCTCCATTGATCACTAAGAAAATGCCCTCCAGGCCCAGCTACAACCTGATCTTATAGAGGCATTTTCTTAATTGAGGTCTCCCCCTTCAGATGACTTTTGCTGTGTAAAAGTTGACAAAAAGTAAGCACATCCTGAAGTACAAAAGCTAAAAGAATAGGGATGGACAACTGGAAAAGGAGGTTGAGAACAGACAAGAACAGGGCTTTGAAGGCCAGTTAAAGGTAAATACTCACTAGTAGTTTATAAGGGTGCAGAGAACCTTCAGAAGCACTACTAAACACCTTTCTTCACCCTTCAGCTTCACTTTCTTCCTCTTCCATTTTAGCAGAAGATCTCACTGCCTCTTTTTCAGAGAAAAACAAGACTGGGTAACACCCCAATTTTTCTGATTCCAAACAGACCTATCTGCCAGTCCTTTACTCCTTCTCACTTACTAGGAAGAAGAGCTGCCAGACCTTTGAGACTGACTATGCTTACTTTGTTATCAGGAATTACCAATTCCCCATCTGTCTCTCATACAGTCACCTCTTATTTCTATTATTTTTGTGGTTTTGTTTCTTTTGGTTTGGTTTCTGTTTCATCTCAGAGGGTTTCCCTGTAGTTATGCAGTTCAGGCCATCAGTTAATTATGAGCATCCTGCATTTTGGGATTACAGACATGAGTCACCTTATCCAGTTTGCAATTCCTTTTTAAACACATTGATTTTTCTCCCATTTAAACAAAGCCAAGCAACCTTCACTTGACTCTTGTGCTTTCTTCAGAGCCAAATTTCTCAAGACCAGCTGTTTTAATTTTCTCATATCTTACATACTACAGCTTACACTAATCTGATTCCCATCTGTCCCCCTAACAAAATATTGAGTCAATAAGCTTATGTAGCTATATCTAATCTGCTTCTGACTTTTCATTGGCTTTAAAATGAGGTCCCCCTTTTGAAACAATTTAATCCTTGATTTTTCAAAATTCTTATATTTCTCCTCTCTTCTGGACACTGCTTTTTTGCATTCTTCATGGCTCATTCCCTACCTTCATCCTAGATTCTTAAGTTGCCATAGCATCAATGAAGAAGTTATCTTCTGTAGACAGAGAACTGATTAAATTCACACTTCTAGGGGTAAGAGAGATGATGGCTCAGAGTTTAAGAGCACTGGCTGCTCTTCCAGAGGACTTGAGTTCAATTCCCAGAAACCACAGGATGGCTCACAAGTATCTACAATGAGATCTGGTGCCCTCTTCAGTTATGAAGTCACACATGCAGGTAGAACACTGTATACACAATAGAATTTATTGTGTTTATAAATTGTGTATATAAATGTAAATAAATTCACATTTCTAAGTTACAACCACCCAGACCCATCAGCTGATCATCTTATTGACAACCCAAAAGAAATATATCTGAAGATGCAAATTATAATCCTTGCTCCAATATTTTGATTTTTATCTAGTTACATATTCCAGAATGTTAAAAGTCAGACTTTGTATTAAACCCCCTAAGTTCCAATCTACTACAAAGGGTAACAAAACAACTAACATTTACTTAGATGTCTGGTCCTATTTTAAGTTATCTTATTTTGGTGTTGTAATAGGAGCGGCAGGGCTGCGTCCCCAGCACCCAGCCGCCCGCATGGCTAGCTTATGCCCCGAAATAATTACACAGAAACTGTATTCTTTTAATCACTGCCTGGCCCATTAGCTACAGCCTCTTACTGGCTAGCTCTTACATATTGATCTAACCCATTTCTAATATTCTGTGTAGTACCACGAGCTGGCTTACCAGGAAAGATCTTAACCTGCGTCTGTCTGGAGTGGGGGAATCATGGCGACTCCTGACTCGGCTTCTTTCTCCCAGCATTCTGTTCTGTCTACTCCGCCTACCTAATTTTCTGTCCTATTAAAGGGGCCAAGGCAGTTTCTTTATTACTTAACCAATGAAACAACAGATAGAAAGATGACCCACCTCCATCATTTTGGTTATCATAACCACACATGGAAGTCATCACACTGAGGTTGGCTCACAATTCAGTCTGACAGCAAACACTCTGAGATCTATTTTAACTCACATCATTTATTTTCACTCACAGTAAAGTAGGTCTCCAGTGTAAGCATGTTGTCTCTGATGAGAGGCCTTCTCCTCGGCCTGGGAAACACTCTTATGCTAGTTCTTCATTACCAGTTGCTTAGAGAAACTTTCCTGAGAGTCAATATACTACGGTCTTCTCCTTAATACCCACCACTATTGCAATTATGTTTATCTGTGTAGCTCTTAACTAATGAATATCTCTTTCCTAGCTGGACTGTAAACTGTACAGGAAAAGGGCCCGCCCGCCAGGCTTTGTTTACTATTGTAATCCTAGCAGTATTTCTGGTACATAATAGGCTCTCAGTAAATACCCATTTGGATAAATGAGTTAGGAAGTCAAACCGCACCAGGACAACGTGAATTGTGTACTCATATGGGCAGAACTTACTCAACTTTGGGGTTCAATAGTAAAAAGAGTTATTTCGAGGGGAATGTTAAAGTTGAGAATGGTAATGCTTGCTGGTTGATTAAAAATCAGGAAGTTAAAACATGTTTAAATACTGACAGCAAGAAGCCAACAGAATAAAAGAAGTTAAAGATGTTGAACAAAGATGGACTAAGGAACTTAACTTTTCAGAAGTCAGTATCAAAGAAGCCGAAGCCTCAAAAATAGACGGCATTATGGCTTAGACATGAAATTTACCTCCAAAAGGTCCATGTATGGAAAGCCTGGTTGTAAATGGCACCACTATTTTAGGAGATTAGCTGAAAATTTTAGAAATAAGGCCAAGTAGAAGTAGGCCACTGGAGGCAAGTCCTCTTTTTGGGGTAGGGGTGGGGAATAATCTTGTCCTTGGTCCCTTCCTGTCTGTGTCCTGTCAATGCCACCTGTGTCACATGAAGAACCAGCCAATCATGGACTCAACACTCTCAAGCCCAGATCCCAAGTAAAATCTTTCCTTCCTTACGTTGCTTTGTTCAGTTATTTTATCCCAGCTATGAAAACAACAAAGCAGCAACACAGGAAACTAAAACAAGGAGTGGGTAACTGCTGTAGCTAACCTGAATGTATGGTCCAGGGACCTTTGGAACTACTACATGGAAAATCTGGAAGAGACTGGAGAAGCCCTAGAATATAATAATGCTTAACTCTCATAGAAGCTCAAAGGGCAGGATGCCAACAGAAATGCAGAGGCTAAGGATGGGAACAAGGATTCTGTGTTAGCACATGGCAAAGTCTGTATTTTGTTCATGATCTGAATCCTTCTAGAAACCTGAATTTAATCTAGCAGAGGAAGTTTCAGGGTAGCTCAGCATTCAGAATGTGGAACAGGGAGGCAGGTTACTTTATCCAGGTTACAGTAAAAATGAAGCAGAAATTTGCAATTTGGTCAGAAAAGTCTTAAAGTTGGGGTCAAGAAGGCATGGTTTTTGCAAAGTTAGAGCTATTAAGAAGCAAGTAAGGACTCTGCATCAGGACAAAAGGAAAGACGCCTTGACTCCAGCCATTTCAGATTCAAAGGCTTCAATTCATTCGAAAGACTTTCTCTTAAGAGTACCTCCAAAACACCTTCCCACAGGCTGCCTAAAAGTTGTTTTCCCCAAGATTCATTTCACTGCTTAGTCATCCAGGTATTCCAAAATCACGGCAGCAGTAGTGTATGGGTGCCTGGTTACTACTCCAGCTGGTGGCAGAACCTAGTGCTGTTACGATGCTGGTTTTACAGCAAGACGTGATACATCTGTGGAACCCATGAGGATAAAACCTATGAGGCTAAAGATGCAATGATTCAGGTTCAGTTGATAAATCTGGTAGGCCCTCTCTCCTTGTTCCCCATGCTGCTTTTACCAGGACTTAGTCCCTGCCTGAGCATCACTTGAGGGTTTCTGCTATTTATTAAATCCCCATAGACCCTCCCTTCATCTACTGTGTAACTTTTCCCTGGACTCAGTCTCAGTAGCAGCCCTACCCACGGTGCTGGCATTAAGTCCCCCTGATTCTGCCCACCCCCCACCCATGCCACCTGCAACAGTACGTTCCCCAAACAACTATTCACAGGACAGTTTGGTTCCTCCCTGCCAAGCATTCACACAACCACCTTGACTCCAGTGTCATCTCAGCAGCCAGAGTCAGAATCACCACAGCCTTCCCAGTTACAAATCAACACCAAGTATCTTAGCGCACTGAGCAGCTTTGTACTTCTACCTAATCTGAAACCAGTAAAAATGGAACAGAAACAAACTCCTCTCAATACAACTGGATAAAAACGCCTATCAAACATCAATCAACAACTTTACTCCAGATGCCCAGGTCCCAATACAAAAACCAAGAGCATGTGTGCCCCACCTCCAAGTCCATCAATCCTACAGTAATAGTCCCCCAAAGAGAACAACCCAAAAGAATCTCAAGACTAGGTTGAAAACAATGATCAATATAAACACGGTCCAAGAGTTTAGTGAGGAGAACAAAACACCTGAATGAACCCGAAGGAAGAGGTCAGCAATAAACTCTTTTAGCCTGAAACAAAAAACTGACTGAAATAATGAAGACAATTTGGGATATAAAAGGTGAATTCAACAAAGAACTTGAAACACTGAAGAAAATCCAAGTTGAAATGAAGATGAGGGAAAAAATTCAACAGCCCTGTCAGAAAACTCAGTGGAAAGCCTTGCCAACACTTACTCACTTAGATGACAAACCATCTAGATGTGAGAACAAGGTGGGCAAGTAGAACTCTCATAGAAGCTCAAGGGCAGGATGCCAACAGAAATGCAGAGGCTAAGGATGGGAACAAGGAAATGATTAAGTTAAAAAACAAAAACCACCCAAACACTAAAACAACAACAAACCCCCCAAGAATGAATTGTGAAGGAGCTTTGGGACATCATGAAAGATCAAATCAAAGACAAATTAAAATAATTCCAGATTGCAGGTACAAAACAGATCTTCAATAGAAATATGGGGGGGGGGACCAGCAAAAAAACAAAACACCCTAAAACTAAAGGAGATGCATTTAGATACAAGAAGCATGCAGAAGACAGACAAGACCAGAAAAACTTCCTACATCATATTATGGTTAGAACACTAAGTATACAGAACAAAGGACTGCTGCAAGCTGCAAGAGAAGTCTCAAGTCATGTACATGGGCAAGCCCATTAGAGCAACAGATGACTTCTCAATGGAGACTTGAGAAGCCATGAGGAATCTGGAATAATATCCTAAAAGAGCATCAATGCCAAGCTAGACTAATTTACTCAGCAAAACTGTCACAGTTCAAGGAGAAAGAAAAACTTTCCATGATATAAATAGGCCAAAGAAATTCATGTCCGAACCAGCACTACAGAAAATACTGGAAGAAATACTTAGCACTGAAAAGAATAAGCATAACCAAGAGGCTTCTGGAGGAAAACAACTGACATTGATAATTCAGATACAAAGTAGGACTAAGAGCACAAATGTGGCTTGGGCAGTTTGTGGGGCCACTGCTGTGAAACCAGTATTTATCGCTAGTGCACGAACTAGCTTTTTGGAGCCCATTGCCTGTGAAAGGATACCTTGCTCAGCCTAGATACAGAGAGGAGGGCCTTGGTCCTGTCTCAAGTGATGTGACAGACTCTGCTGACTCCCCATGGTAGTCACCTTCTCTGAGGAGTGGATGAGAAGTGGGGTGGGGGGAAGTAGGGGAGTGGGAGTGGAGGGAGAGCGAACCAGAATTGGTATGTAAAATTAAAAAAGATTGTTTAAAAAAAATAAAGTAAAACAGGGCGGTGGTGGTGCACGCCTTTAATCCCAGCACTCGGGAGGCAGAAGCAGGTGGATCTCTATGAATTTGAGGCTAGCCTGGTCTACAAGAGCTAGTTCCAGGACAGGCTTCAAAGCTACAGAGAAACCCTGTCTCAACCCCACCCCCCAAATTTTAAAAATTAAAAAATAAAATAAAAAGTGTAATAAAAAGATATCAATCAACATACATTTCTCTATAATAACTTCAAACATTAATGGTGTCAATTCACCAACTAAAAGACAAGCTATCTGAATAGATTAAGAAATAAGATCCATTTTTTTATCGACAATAAACATTCCTCACTTTCAAGGATGACACTGTATTAAGAGTGAAAGAATTTAAGAAAATATATATACTAAACTAAAAAATAGTTTAATTAGCATTATCCTACAGATAATGTTCCTTCCAGAAACCATGATTACTGTATAAAAAGCCCAGTCTCGGGTGTGGTATACCTACCTTCCTTAGAGTTGTTGGTCAAGGAGTCTAAGAGGCTCCCATCAGAACAATAAGACTATAGCCACTGCCCTTGGTTGTCCACCAGAACTTGGGGATAAGATGCTAATGCTGAAGATACTGCATGCTTGGTTCACAGAACTAGAAGAAAGCAAGCTGGTATCAAACTGGAAGCCTCCTTTTTGATGGTCAGTTTTCATAGTGCTACAAGCAAGCTGCTAGGAGAGAAAAGGCACCAATAGTCTTTCCCAGCAAGATTGCCCACTGGTGTAGTGGCACCAATAACTCGGGGTGTGTGGTGGTTTGAATGAGAAATAGGCTCATATATTTTAACACCTGGTCCCCAGTTAGGGGAGGTAACTGGAGGAAGTATGTCACTAAGGTGGACTTGAGGTACTGTATAGCCCCACTTTCTATTCTCCTTACTTCTTTCTTTCCTGTGCATAGTTGAAAATATAATTGGTTGGGTGGTGGTGGCAGCACACACCTTTAATTCCAGCATTTGGGAGAGAGAAACAGGTGGATCTCTGAGTTCAAGGCCAGCCTGGTCTACAAAGTGACTTGCAGGACAGTCAGGACTATAAAGAAACCCTGTCTCAAAAAACCAAAATAAATAAAAATAAAATTTAAAATATATATTTGACCATTTCCTGCTCCTGCCACATGCTTTTTTCCCCTGATGTTGCCATGCCTTTCCTACCATAATGGATGCCATCCCACTAAAACCATGGGCATAAATAAACCTTTTCTTTTTTAAGTTGTTTTTCATCAGATTTATGTCAGATTTAGGGCCTACTTCAACAAGAGGGAACTCATGAACTATATAGTAAACTTGGCCAAGAACCTGTAGTTAGAAAGAATCTATTACTACCTTTTTGTCGTCTATCATTATACCCTACAGATTACCCCTCCTTAGAGAACCTTTTTTTTTTTTTTTTGGCAGTGTATAGAAGTTAATATAGAGGATTAAAAATGATCAAAGTGAAGAGATTAAGTCATTGTGTATGTATAGTACTCATCCCCAAATGAAAAAAAAAAATCAAGTGACAATCAAATAAGCTGCCACTATAATTAGAAGAGGTAAAATAACAAATGTCAACAATACCACCCTGTCAGAAGTATAAATATGGTAAAATCGTGTTGAAAAACTTGAGAGCTATGTGTTAAAATTGAATGCGTTATGTTCTCTATAATAACTTAGTAACTCCCCTCCTTGGGATTTCCCAATACAAACACAAACATATACACACCTTAAGATGTATAAAAATGCAGAAAGCAGTATTGTTTTAAAGAGTTTTTACTTATTCTTTGAGAATTTTATTCAATGTGGTTTTGATGATATTTTTCCTCCTAACTCCTTCAAGGTCCTCCCTACTTCCCCAACTTCATGTTCTTTCCCTAAAAGTTTTAGGAAAAAAAAATTCCTTTTCTTTCTTATGTTTCTGTATCAGGGTCTCACTTCATAGCCTTTGCAGATCTAGGGTTCGCTATGTAGACCAGAATGGCCCGAAATTCATATAGATCTGCTTGCCTCGCGGCCTAGAGACCATACTTATGATATTTTGGTGAAGAATGTTGCTGCCCTTGTTCAAAAAGTCTGCCTGAGGCTTAATTGAAAAGTTATTAACAGTTTTGGCAGGGATTTCAAAACAGCCCAGTACCGACTGTGTTGTGTGATTATTAGTGGCCAGTTTTATGCTGTAATGAAAAGGGAAAGCTGAGCAAGTTAAACTACAAAATGTACAGTTTAAGGAGAAAAGGAACACCAGGAATTGTAATGATCCTTGTGGTCAAGGAAATAAGTTAAAAGCCTGCTCCTAAATGAAATGGAGAAAACAGTGACCTGAGGGCAAAACTCCACCCAACTAAGCTTCCAACTTGTGAAAAGGAATTAGACAAAAGAGAAAGGGAAAAAGTTAAGGGCAAGGCTTGGTGGTACACAGCTTTAACTACAGCACTCAGGAGGCAGAGGCAGGAAGATCTCTGAGTTCAAGCCAGCCTGGTCTACAGAGCAGGTTCCAGAGCGGACAAGCTTAGGCAGTGAAAGAAAACCAAGGCAAACAGAACCCTGGTGAAAATATAATAGAACAAGGGGTTCATGTTCCAGCCCCAGCAAGTACCAGAACTTGGCATAAAATCCTAAGACAAAGATACAGCAGGAATCCATTAAGGTGATTAAAATGCTACATGAATTTGTAATATCCTAATAAAATTAAACAGACAATGTAAATCAATACAAAATGATACTATGCATCTTTTAAAAATGGAGGAATCCACCAAGTTGATAAAAATGCTAGAGGAGTCGGAAATACACCTAAGTCAGTGATTAAAAAAAAAATCAGGCAGATTAGCCACAGTGAATGGGTCGGATCTCTGGATGGTCACCAAGAAGCCACATTCCTCTTTGTACTCAGGAGCAGAACAGTGATTTCTAAGTAACTCTAATTTCATTTCCATATTAACAACAAAACAAATTGACGTGATAGTAGTCTAAAGCTAAGTCTAAAACTATATATGAACCAATTTTATAATCGCTAAACGTATGTTTAGGCTCAGACAATCTTCTCAAGCTTAACATCTGATGTTGCAGCCTATCTATTTAAGGAATGAGGTAATGCTTTCCAACGCTGCAGTCCACGGATGACAAGGTTTGGGGGAGTGGGAGTATACGAGAATGAGTTTAAACAAGTTTAAGCACCAGTGAGCTTGATTTAATTACTAATTACCACCACAAGCACACATCAAAGACACCTGCGATCCCAAATCATCAATACTGTACACCACAAAAAGGTTACATGATGACGAATGTGAAAGGAGATACATATTAAATAATGAAGTCAACCATTCACGGCTATTTCAGCATAAAAGCCAGGAAAGAGCTACGCATTGGAGAACAGTATCTACTGCGCCGGAGCACTGTGCCAGCTGGTGAACAAAGACAAGATTGCTGCAACCAGCGTTCTCTTAAAGACGTCAGGAGCTGATACCTTCCTAAGCAGATCAGAAATTCTTCTGATGTCTAGACTGGCAGCAAAAGCGCCAGAAAGGCGAATTAGGTTTTTCAATCACTCAGGCTCACGCTGTGCTTTGTCCTCTTGAAAAACAGAATTGGCATCAACAAACTGAAACATCCCTAGAACCTCCTTCCATGTGTGTTCTCTACCAAGTAAAAGCTCACGGAACGCACTCCCATGCTTACCGGTCTATTAACGGTTAAAATCTAGTGAATAAATAAAAAACCTGTCTACCGTCTCGCCCTTAAAACGTGCTTTTTCTAAGCCACCTTTCGACGACATGCTGCAGTTACACGAATACAGCTCATATCAGAGACAGAACAAAGAGACACTCTCGGTAACAGCCGTGTCCAGAGTCCATAGAAACCGGTTGTTTACCGGTACCTGTTTTTTCTCTAAATGAGAAGGTATGGGAGGATTTGTCAAGGAGTGCGACCTGGGTGACAGGGCCTCCGATCTCACTGCACCACAACCACCCGCAAACCCTAGGCTCCCGGCTTCAGAGAACCGGAGTAGACCGGTTACACAACGGCCTCTGAGGCCCACCGCTCGCCTCCGTTGTCCCCGCTGAGTGGGCCTTGGAAGCCCCGTGGCGGAGTAGGCCCGCAGCCAAGGCGACAGGCCCCGCCGCCCGACCCCGCCCCGCGGCCCCGCGGCCCCGCACAACCCGCACCTGCTTTCTCATGTTGTTCATGACGCCCATGAACCCCGCGAGCAGCTTGGCTTCTTCCCGAGCCGCAAGCTTCTTCTCGGTCTTCTTCTTGCTACTCTTCTCCACGCCGGAGGTAGCCATCCTCTTCTTGAAGCCGCGAGGGTTTGCCCGCCACAGGCGACGGTCTGGAGCACGGCGTCGATTGCGGGGCGCTGGGGCCTGCGGGAACGCCGAGGGAGGACGGCGCTCCTCAAATAATCGCTGGCCGGGTGAAGACAGCTCCGCCACGGTTGCAGCTGAAGGGAATCGCGAGTTTGCGCACCAGGCCGGGAATGAGGGGGCGGGACGCTAAGGAGTAGGGGCGGGGCAGTGCGTCACGGCCGCGCGTCGCCCTAGCAACGGGCTGTGTCGTGCAGAGCCGTGGGTTCGGCCACTTTATACTTGGGTCACTGAGTGGCTGTTGCAACGGCCTCATCCATGCTCGCATGTACCTTTCTTCTGCCAAAGGCAGAGTCCCCAGGTTTAGATGTCGTGATGATCTATTTTGGGTGATTGTATAATAGAACATACTAAAACGTCTGCCGATGGTGTAACCTCCTAGAGAACAGGGTCAGTTCTTCACTGCAGCGTCGAGTGTGGCAGATTGTAGGCTCCCAGTAACTATTAAATGATTAAAGAAAACTGCATACTGCAAGGCAAAAGCTTGTTTATCCCGAGCACAAGATTTGGGATTCAGAAAGCAATAGCACGGTCCTATCGATGCCTCTTAGCATGACGTGACTCTTTAATAGGCTGTTGACTCTCATAAAAACAGAGATCAGGCAGGTGGGGGTGCACGCCCTTAATCCCAGCACTTGGGAGGCCGAGGCAGGTGAATCTCTGTGAAAAACCCTCTCTCTTGAAAAACTAAACAAAACAAGCCAAAGATCAAGTGTGGGTTCCAGAAGGCTTCAGTTAGGCTTCCTAGGGAGTTCTGCAACACAGAGTTCAGTCCTAGAACTCAAACGTGTTTCATCCTAGGGTTTTTCATTTTGCCGTTTAGGAATATAAAGACTGCCTGAAATCGCTATTTCTAATAATGAAAACTTTCTACATAACCTCTCAATGTTCTGCCTAGATGTATAAGGGACTAGATGTAAGCATTGTAACTCAGATGGAAAGGTATCCTGGCAGTCGGGAGTCAAGAAAAACCACAAAATGTAGTAGCTTAACAGCTCTGCCCCAGGAAAAGGTTTCCCCAGTTTAAGTGTAACAACTCTGCTCTGGCTGCGGAGGGTTTACCCAGCGTTGTGAAAACCTTTGTCGGAGTGTAACAAACTCTACTCAGCTAGGGGCAAGACACCCCAGTTAAAGTTTTACAGTTTTGACCTTTTCCTCTCTGGCTTCTGCGAAATTTGTTAACACCTGGGCTCCAGTCCTTTTTGAAAATGTCACACCTCACAACAAACCTCACTCAGGAGATTTATTAGGAAAGAAAAATCCAGGAGGGTGGCTGCCTCTAAGGTGAGAAGCAACAGCTAACTGAACAGGGTACAGGGTTCCCGCCCCCCCCCCCCCCAAGCCCTTTTCACCCTACACTAGACAGACATTTAGCTAAAATGAACTAGACTATTGTGTATATTAAACAATAGCTACTTAAGAGAAAATTAAATAATTTTAAACCATGGAGGAACAGCTATGGCCTAAAAACAGGGATTCAATTTATCCTAGATAACATGTTCCATACAAAAGAGATTACATATATGAACAAATGAAAGTAAAAGAAAAAAATCAACATATTTACCAAACTCACTGGTTGGAATATCAGGTAGGTAAACTACAGCACACTGGAAAAAACCCTTGTATAGGTTTTAGACATCGCCCCCCTTTTTAAACAGGTTTCTCCCCGCCTCCATTTTATGTGTTTGGGTGTTTGAGTCTTTGTGTGCCATTTGAGTGCAGTGCCCACGAAGGCCAGAAGAGAGTATTTGATCCTCTAGGACTGAAGTTATAGAGGGTTTTGAGCCTCTGCTTGGGTGCTTCTCAAGTCTCTTGGAAGAGCAGCCAGTTCTCTTGAGCATTAAGCCATCTCTCTGGCCCCATTTCAGCATTCTTTAAAAAATTTTTATTATTTAAAATAATTTTAAAATTTAAGTATACTCACCCAACTTTAAGTTCTTTCTCAAAACGAAGCAAAAATCCAAACCAAAAATCCAATACTGTAACAACAAAACCCCTAAAACCAAGAAAACAAAATAAAAACAGCACCCCAAAAGAAAAACAAATGCCAACTGTAACCAATTAAAAGCGCACACACAGAACCATGGGGTTCATTATATGCTTCACCACACCTGACTCACATATTACAGATTTCAAACACTTGAGGTTCATGCAAGTACCATAGAATTCACATAGAACATGAAGATTATATAGCGCAGGCATTAAGTGTTGCCTGGATACAAAATCAAGTACCCACAAATTTCTAATTCTACAACATTGGAAAATTTAACTTTCCTCATGTCTTGGTCTGTAGGGCCCGGGTCTACCCTTGTTCCTGGGGGTGCATCTTGAGGACAGTTTTCTGGTCAGCCAGCTAACTAGCATTCTGTTTGTTCCTGTGCTTCCTCTGCCCCACCTGGTGATTAGCTGTAGGGCATTGCTGACTCCATCTTTGGCATGGTAATTTCCAACCTGCCTGGGCGGAAATCCTTGTGCAGCAGCTAGGTATATAAGGATTTCCCCAAGGTTGAATAAACGGCATTCAGCTGATCTCCTTCGAATGACCCAGGTCTCTTTGTGTGTTCTTTCAATCTCCAGACCCTTGCCTGACTCGCGTACGGTACAGTGGTGCGCGAACTGTACTAAGGGGGTAACACAAAATCCGGTGTTACATTGGTCATCTAATCTGCTAAGGTGAAACTTTGATATCAAGCTGGCAAGAGGATTTAAAAAATGCTTAGATTGATATCAGCACAAAGTGCTCAGTACTGCTTTGTGGAACTACTATTAATTAGACTTATTTAAGCAATAATTTCCTCAAATGCATCCCCCAGAATTCTAATCTCATAACCCCCCTTCCCAACCTTTCTAGAGTTGACTCCCTGTGAACACACCTGCAGACTCGGTGTCCAGATGGGCTGGGCCAGCCCGGCTTTGCCCCTCCTTCTTGTTGTTCTCATAGTAACGGTATAACACAACATCCTGACACAGGAAAGTAATGTTTACAACAGTCTTAGTTATGTCCTTATTGCTTCCAAAGCAAGGTGTCCTACAGGGCTTGATCCCATGACCCCAGCCGTATGTAGGGCATAAGCCCTAGAGCAGAGTCTTTTCATGGTCTCTCCACCATAGTGGCATATGGGGCAGGAACAGATGAGATGTCAACTGCTTTTCTGAGGCTTGGAGGAGCCATGGCTCTTAGGGTGCTGTTTTGGCTGACTGTGAGTGATAAATCTGCTTTGTCTGACCTCTTGAATGAATAGTCTGTCTCACTGGATCTATGCAAATGGCAGCCTTTGTAGCAACTTTGGGAAGTATTCAAAAATAACTTTCTTGGAGAAAATCCCACATGTTGTTTCTATTTCTGGTTTGGAGATTGATGGTACCTATCGCTTGCATCTATTTGCTTTGTTGTCGTCTTCTGCCTCTTGAAATGGTCTCCCCTTTTCCTTTAATTATCCACCCCTATATCCATTTGTGGTGTGGATTGCTAAGGCTGTACTTGATCTGTTGGACTTGATCTCTGCCAGCCTCAGCTGTCGGATCAAGGTTGAGCACCAACAAATAAAGCCAACTGGCAAATTTGGTTATAGGGCACCAAATTTTCTGTGGGCTCTGGATAGAGGGATCTTGGTAATTTGCTGCTTTGCAATTCTCCTAGGAGTGGGAACGAGGGACCCCGCCACTCATGTCTGGGGCACGTATATAAATTAGCGCAGAAAGGCAATCTGTAGAGACTGCAGACAGGAGAACAAAGCAAAGCTGAAGTCCTAGGAGAAGTCAGAGGAGACACTGGGCAGTGGGTGAAATTTCTGTGAGGTTAACTAGCTTAAAATTCATTGTCTATAGCTTAAGAAGATCCACTTTCAAGGTTGGAGGCCTAGCAGTGTGTTTACATGATCATTTGGCTTTGTAAAAGTATTCAAATATTTAAATTATAATGGTTTGAGCATTGTCTTTTCCCACTAGCTCCCCTCTAACACACTTCTTACGTTCAGGGTGTGTTGAAGTAGCCATGGGTATTTTGGGAAACTAAGGGCCAATAAAGTGGAGAATACATATTATTGGTGTCTAGTGGAGTATCTGCAGGTCACACTGAGGTCCATATAGTAAGCTTTTTTTCAGCCCTCTTAATATAGGAGTCTCATTGGGACTATATGCCAACTGCCAGCCTTATTATGTATTCCAAAGATGTGGGGCTGGAGACCTTATCACAGTGCCTTGCAGTGCTCAATGGAGGAAGCTTGAAACAAGTTTGGCTAAGTCAGAAGCTGTTATGTGGCAAACTGCTCAGATCATAAATACGCAGGAACTACAAGGCAGATATTTGGCACTCTAGTCAAGAGTCGAGGAAATAAAGTTCCCATGCTTGTATTAAAACCCAGCACATGAATCATAAGGATGACCTCACCTTCCAGAATGGCAAAGCAGGGCCTCTGGAAGGCCTCCCTCCATGATGCCAGCAAGAACACTGGACAATTGTCAAAATTAATTTTCTAGAATGCTAGAAATTAACTAACGGCTTAGAGCCACGAGGGAGTGTTTATTCAAGAAAAGTGATTTGATCTCTGTAAGAACAATTAAATGTGGTATTTAAACTTTGCCAGATTGGTGGGAACCTTAGAAACTGATAACCCAACAAATATGATAGTAATGCCATCACCAGTCTAGAAGCCAGCGCATGAGGCAAGATAGGTTAAGAGCCCTGCTCCCCAAGCACCACCAAGCCAGCTTCTGAAGAGCATTCAGGATTGGACCTGCCTATTAGCTTATCTAATAAATCTCCATTTCAGAGCTTGTCTTTAGCTGACCTGACTTAAGCTTGTTTTGTGCAAATAATCCTGTCAACAAGACATTTCATAGCTGGGCGGTGGTGGCGCACGCCTTTAATCCCAGCACTTGGGAGGCAGAGGCAGGCGGATCTCTGTAAGTTCGAGACCAGCCTGGTCTACAAGAGCTAGTTCCAGGACAGGCTCCAAAACCACAGAGAAACCCTGTCTCGAAAAACCAAAAAAAAAAACAAGACATTTCATAAAAATAAGTGACATTCTCTTTTGAACTGTTGGTCAGGTCTGTCTAGGAGACTCTCAAAACATACAGCTTATTGCTGTTGTCCTTGGTTACCCCACCCCCAGAGGTGGAAGGTAAGTCTCTATTGCTGAAGACACCATGCACTTCAGAAATACAACCCAGAGGCCCCGGAGCTGGGACTGTCCTGAATGCCCCATCCCTGAGGACTAGCATTCATTGAACCAGAAGGCATGATGCAAGCTTCCAAAGGAGGGAGGAAAGCAACAGTCCTACCCAGCTATGATGCCTCTGAACCACATCAAAGACCAGCATGACACAATAGTACCATGGGTGCAGTAATGGCACACATAACTTGGTAGTTACCAACCGCTTTCTGACTTAGGACCTACTCAACAAGAGGGATGCCATGCCTGGTGATGGAAACCTGGTTAAGTACTACTCAGTGCTACTGAAACCATGGTATTGGAGGAGAGTCTACAGCTACTACTTTACTAAACAAGAATAACTCCTAAAATCTGTAAATCCTTATCCACAGATAAGTGTAGTCTTAACCCTCATCAATGAAACATCTCTTTGCAAAAAATGGAGACCACTACAGAAAACCACAACCATTCAATATGCAGGGTTGTGGAGCCCAGTCCCAGTGGATACGTCTACAAAATGCTCCTGTACCAAAGGCTCAGGGAACATTGTGGAAGAGGGGGTTAAACATTGTAAGAGCTAGAGAATCGAGGACTTTTCTGTAAGAGTGTGTCTCCTAGTAACATTAGAAGCTCTTCCCATAAAGCCCCCAAAACATGGCTGCCCAAATGTGAGCTAAACGAGGATGACACCAATGAATGTGCCAGGTGGGCCTCACCCCACACAAAGAACTACGGGCAGCCCAGAAAGCTGGGAGCCGGAGAAGTGCTCCTCCCAAGGAAAAGCACACCAATCCTTTGTCTAGTGTCAAGTGGTCAGCCCTGAAAATGTATATACAAGTAACATAATAGGGAATCAGTAGGTTATATCTAGGAATATTATATACAAATACATATTTGTTTGCTATGAGAGAAAGAAACATAAAGTCATAATAAATATCTTACTTATGGTTTCTACTGCTGAGATGAAGCACCATGAGCAAAAGACAAGTTGGGGAGGAAGGGTTTATTGGGCTCACACTTCAGCATCGCTGTTCATCACTGGAGGAAGTCAGGACAGGAGCTCAAACAAGGAAGGATCCTGGAGGCAGGAGCTGATGCAGAGGCCGTGGAGGGGAGCCGTGGCTTGCTCAGCCTGCTTTCTTGTAGAGCCCAAAACCAGCAGCCCAGGAATGGCACCACCCACCATGGGCTGTGCTGGGCCCTCCCACATTGATCACTAAATGAGAAAATGCCTTACAGCTGGATCTCAAGGAGGCATATCCTCAGCTGAGCTCCTTCCTCTGATGACTCTAGCTTTTGCCAAGTTGACACACAAAACCAGCCTGTACCATAAGGTACCACTTCATACCCCTCGGATATTCCTCTCTTTGAGAGACTGACTACATCAGGTGTTGGTGAAGCTGTGGAAGCGCTCAGCTTGTATACTGCTGAAACCAATGCCTGCTTAGAAAATCGTTGGGCCGTCGGCTTGCTATAAAAACTGGCCATTCTTCTAGATGTTTACCCTAAGGAAATGGAGACATATGTCCTAAAGGAGGCTTGTATAAAAATCATCAAACTTTTATTTAAAATAGCCTAAAGGTCCTGGAGAGATGGCACAGTGTTTAAGAGCACTGACTGTTCTTCCAGAGGACCGTGGTTCAACTCCCAGCACCCATACGGCAGTTTGCAACTGTCTGTAACTCCAGTTTCAGGAGACCTGAAGCTTCCCATGGCAAAACACTAATGCACATTAAAAATAAAAAAGGAAGAAAAGAAAAAAGAAGAAAATCACCTAAAATTGAAAACAATTCAATGTCCACCAGGTGAAGAGATTAAGAAAAATGATACATTCATACAATGGAAGGCAGATTGGGCATCTTAATCTAGAAATCTGAAATGCAAGATGCTGCAATATCCAAAACTCTTTGAGCACTAATATGACATCATAATGTCTGTTATTAGGAGTGTCCAACATTTTGACTTCTCTGTACCACACTGGGGAAAGAGAATTGTCTTGAGCTACACATAAAATACCTTGAAATCAATGACACCAGCTAAGAATTTAAGCAATAGTGGAGAGGATGTCTTCATTGTCCTTCTCCTGTAATCAGATAGATAATTCCCTTAATTGTCTTTATAGAACCTTCATGAAAGCAGATGCAGAGATCCACAGATAAGCACCTGGCCAAGCTCCTGGAATCCAGTCATAGAGAGGGAGGAGCAAAGATATGAGCAAAGGGGTCAAGACCATAATGGGGAAACCCACAGAAACAGCTGACCCAAGCTAGTGGGAGCTCACTGACTCTGGACTGACAGCTGGGGAACCTGCATAAGACTGAACGAGGCCCTCTGAATGTGGGTGACAGTTGTGTGGCATGGGCAGTTTGTGGGGCCACTGACAGTGGAACCAGTATTTATCCCCAGTGCAAGAACTGGCTTATTGTAGCCCATTCCTGAAGGAGGGATACCTTGCTCAACCTAGACACAGGGGAGAGGGCCTTGGTCCTGCCTCAAGTGATGTGACAGACTTTGTTGACTCCCCATGGGAGGCCTCACCCTTTCTGAGGAGTGGATAAGGGATGGGATGAGGAGAAGGTGGGGAGAGTGGGAAGACGGGAGAGAGGGAATTGGGATTGGTATGTAAAATAAAAAAGATTGTTTTAAAAAAATTCAAAAAAGAAAATAAAGAAAAAGGAAAAAGAAAACAGACTGAGCAAGCCATGGGAAATAAGCCTGTAAGCAGCACTCCTCCATAGCCTCTGTCTCAACTCCTGCCTCTAGGTTCCTGCTCTGAATTCCTGCCCTAACTTCCTGGGATGATGGACCTTAAAATAAAATAAACCTTTTCCTGCCTCCCAAAAATCTTGAAACCTTGTATTTTTATGTGTAAAGTTTTAAAATACTTAAATATTAAAATATTCAAAAGATGGTATAAAACTGCCTTCAAGCTATGTATACAAGGTATACAAAATGTAAATTAACTTTGTGTCTTAATCTTGGATCCTATACCCAACTCATGCACATGAATATACACACAGATATTCCCAGATCTGAAATACTTCAAGTCCCAAGCTTTGACCTCAAAATTTAAGTCAAAAGATATGTTACTTTGGAGAAGAGGTTTTGCTTTTGTTTCCACAAGAAATGAGAGGCTGTGGATTCATTCTGGGTTAAAAAAAATCAGGTTTGATCAAGGAAGACCCCCTGAGAAATCTCTGATAGGAGTAGGTGGCCCAGATATCTGAGTTCTACATCTAGAACAGCCTCAAGACTGCTGAGATGATCAAGCCTCACAGATTATTCTAGTCAAGACTTGACCATAATTCTAAATTTTCTTCAGGTTCCCATAAGATTATCAGTGCCCCAATTGGCAGAAAGTAGCCTAGAAAACTATGCCCACATTTCCAAAAAATGGATTATGGGTGTTTTCCTTTGTTTAGAGTTTTGGCTACAAGTTATTATGGATAATGGGCAGGAAAAAGCTAAACAAAGGAGATTAGATTCAGAGTTCTTGTTTTGAAAAAAAGGGGGGAAGTGCTGTGGGACAATGGTCTTGTACCCTGTCATTTGTATTGTTTTAATAAAATGCTGATTGGCTAGTAGGCAGACAGGTAGTATAGGTAGGGCAACTGGGCAGGAAGTAGAGGCAGGGCTATAAGATCAGGAGAATTCTGGGAAGAGAAAAGGCTCAGTCTGCAGTTGTCACCCAGACACAGGAAGCAAGATGAGAATGACTTGCTGACTAACATACCAAGCCACATGGCTAACACAGACAAGAATTATGGGTTAATATAAGTTATAAGAGTTAATAAGAAGCCTGAGCTAATAGGCCAACCAGTTTATAATTAATGTAGGCCTTTGTGTGTGTGTGTGTGTTTTTTTTTTTTTTTGGAACTGAACGGTTGTGGGACAGGATGGGACAGAAACCTCTGTCAACAAGAAACCTCATGGAGATCACCTCTTTATGCTCCCTATTTTTCTTTTTCTCTGCATTCCTTCACTTAACTTTTCACCCCTCACCTGAGAAATAAAGAACATGCAGAGTTTATCTTTTACCCTTAGATCCTCACTTGCCATAGACATCCTGTTCTGAGACCTGAGGGGCTACTGAGGCAGGTACTAAGCCCCCCCCCAATATTATTGTCTGTTAATTGTGAAAATGCCTTAGAGGCATTCCCTTATTTTCCATGTTTCCTACATATTGATTAACTCTCACCTCTAAACTAGGCCTATCCAAACAGAGCCTTGAACTTGAAAGAAGAGGAATCCAAAAGTGGGCTTGGCTCTGAACTTAACTGATTCATACAACAACTAAGCACATTTTTTTTCTTGCATATCTCAAATTTAAAGTTTTCTGAGGGAAAAAGATTGTTTTACTTTTCCTATTTCTAAGGCTTCAGTGCAGGCAAAAAAAAGTTAGAATATGAACCTTCACAGCTATACATTTTCCCCATAACACTGAAAGTATAAGGTAAGGGTGAATTATTTTTCAAACAATATAGTATACCATTATATCAGAAGGTCCCTATAATCCCAGCACGTGGAAGGTGGAGACAGAAGGATCAGGAATTCAAAATCATTCTTAGCTCCACAATGAGTCTGAGGTCATTTCAGGCTACATGAGATCCTGTCTCAAAAACAAAACCCAAAAGTCAAAGCAGCAATGTTTAGATTATTCAGATACATCAGCTTATATGGTCACATCCAGGAATGAAGTAGTTCTTTCCCCCTCCAATTAGCAAACAAAATTAGTTATTCTTCCACCTTCATCTGATTCTTAAACTGAAGAGAAGCAGTGTAATTTAGTTACAACATCATCCTCATTTTAAAAGATATGAGTGGGGTGTGTGTATGTGTGTGTGTGTGTGTGTATGTATGTGAGAGAGAGAGAGAGAGAGAAAGAGAGAGAGAGAGAGAGAGAGAGAGAGAGAGAGAGAGAGAGAGAGAATGCATAAGTTCTAATGAAAAGACTCAGGAGTGAAAAGCAGAATCTCAAATATCCTCAAGAAATTGAAATCCAATAAAGTCAATACATTTCTTATAATTGCATAATTGGCCAATTGCCTGGGGACCACACACCAATTCACTTCAACCATAACTTGTGAAATTGAAATGCTATTTTAGTTTAAAAGGACAGCATGACAATGAATCATGCTAGGAATTGATTTCAGTCCAAGGCATTTAGTTCTGCTTCACATTTGTTAAATGAAAGTAAATGTTGACTTTCTTCTCCTGAGAACTTACAATAGACAGTGTCTCACAGCCACCTTGATTCAAGCGCATAAGTATTTATGGAAAACCTAGGTGGAGGCAATATGAGAGACTGCAAATGTAATCTCTTTTCATTATATAAATTATCAAATGCTTCTGATTGTTTTGCTTCTTTCGTCATTTATTAGCAACTTTAGAGAAAAGAGCAAGTAAGGTACTGGCATGTACTACCTCGCACAGGGGCCTTGGAAGTGGATTACACAGAATTACAAGGAGAATTTTGAGGGTACAAGATCTACCAGCTCCCAGGTATTTTCTGAAGTTGATGTAAAAGCCCAGCAGGGGGAGTGGTCTGAGATTCAACTGAAGGGCATAGATTACTTCCTGAGGAAGACTGAAACTTGTGACCAGAATAACAAACTATCCTAGCGACCAAGTGCTCATGGTGTGCTATGCAATCACTATACAGGTTTTGAGAGATTAAGCACTTTGACTTAGGACACAGAAAGTAGCAGGCAGGGCTGGGGTTATATCTCTACTGGTAGATTGTTTACCTATCACACACAAAGCTCTGGCTTGGATCCCAGCACCATACAGACTGGCTGTAGTGGTGCATGCCTGTAATTCCAGCATTTGGGAGGTGGTTAGCTATAGACAGAGTCTGAGGTCAGCCTGGGTCAGAGGCAGTCTCAGAGAGGCTGCAGGGGTGGTGGGACACATTCGTGTTCATTTTATTTTAATCACAGTAGGTGGTAAATGGGTTCAGTCTAGATGTCCATCAGCTGAAGGATGGATAGTGAAAATGTGGTGCATATACACAATGGGATTTTACTCAGCTGTATAGGAAAACAAAATCATGAATGATGTAACTCAGCCCCCAAGTACAAACACCGCATATTCTCTCTCAGTTTGTTTAATTTGGAGTGTCTGTGGAGGTCAGCAAATGAGAAGGGGCCCATGAGAGGGGAGAGGTGACCTTAAGCGGGGGAAAAGGGATAGTAGAACTCAGGTAAAATGAAAATAGAAGGATATTGGGAGTGGAAAGATTTAAATGATGATGGGGGAAGAGGGAGGGTAAACCAAAATTAAGGATGTATGAGAAAGTCATATGGAAACAAACAACTTTGTAAGCTAATTAAAATTATGAATAAAAAAGGAGTTTGAATGGAGGTGTCCTACAAGAGTAGATAATATTTTTCCCAGATGTCATAAATTATTAAATTAAAATCCCAGTGCCAGACTGATGTGAAGTTCCCCTCTGTATGCTGTGAATATGTTTTATTATCATTAGCTAATAAAGAAGCTGTTTTGGCAGTACAGAATAGAGCTAGGGAGGAAAACTAAACTGAATGCTGGTAGAAAGTAGGTAGAGTCAGTGAGATGCCATGTAGCTCCTGAAGGAGACAGATGCCAGAATTTTACCTGGTAAGCCACAGCCTTGTAGTGACACACAGAATAATAGAAATGGGTTAATTTAAGATGTAAGAGCTATCCAGAAATATGCTTGAGTTATTGGACAAACAGTATTATAATTAATATAGTTTCTGTGTGAGTTTTTTGGGTCTGGGTGTCTGGGGAAACAAATGATCAGCCTCTGTGTTGTGGGAGGTCCTTCCGCTCCTCCAGCCAATAGCCACTGAGATACCAGCCCATTGGGGCGTGGTCTCTTTCCCTTTAAAAAAGCAGCTACTTCCCTCCTCGCTCTCTTTACTTCCTGCTCCGGTTCCAGCGACTAGACTTCTTCCTAATTGCACAGAGGGCTGTTGTCTGGGACGGTGATCTGTAAGTTTTTTCCCCTTTAAATAAACACCACCCTATTAATCATAATTCCAGACTGGTGTGGGATTGTTTATGACTTATGCCTTCATCTGGCACCCAACGTTTGGTTTTAGGACCCCTCCTTCCCTCACTCGGCTTCCTGCCGCCAGTTCGGCCGCGGCCTGTGCCTTGTGGCCTGTGCCTTGTGCATGGAGCCAGCAGTTTAACATAAATCATTACGCAGTGGCTTTTCTTGCTGCAGTTCTTTATATTTTCCCTTTAGACACCTCAGATTGACTTCAAATCCCCACGCAGCCTATCATTCGCCTCCCTACGTGGATTTAAACTCCACAGGCCCGCGTAGTCTCTGCCCGCATGGTTTGCTCTTTTCTGAGTCATTTTCAAATCTCCCTTGCAAGCGCAGCTCTTAAGCAGCGTGAACCAGAGCACGCGGTTACCTGTTGCCGAAAGCTGCAACTCCTTGGGATGACTCTGTCACGTGGAGGCATACACGGCTTCCAGGTTACTCTTCTCTACCCCTGGATTCTGGGTTTAGGGTTCTGTGTACGGAATTGATTAATTATATTTACTTTGTTGAGCAACTTGCATTTCCCAGTTTTTAACAAATACTAGGCGGACACTGAAACAGGACCCGGTTTTCGTCGTGACTTGGCATCAGCGCCACCTGCTGGATAATAGGTAATATGGCAGTTTTCGTTTCCAACACGAATTTTACTGTTTTTGTTACCAAAACAATGGGTTATATCATGCAAGGTTTATATGACTATGGGGATAACTTAATTTACTGGTTACTAGGTTTCAGTATTCTTTTGAATATTCTATCATTTAGGAAGATTATGGCACTCCTAAGAACCATACAATCTTTACTAGAAACTCATGCAGGTCAGGAGATTCGGGATTCAAAAGAGACAATAATAAAAAGACTTGAAATGATTGAAGAAATTATTGGAGCTGGTGAACAGAGTAAGAAGGCACAAGGACAGGATACAATGTCACCACCAGCTATTAGAACTGGCTTACCCAGGGTTTTAGCGACATATCCTGTAATTCATTCTGACAAAGCGTCAACTTCTAAAGGCTCAAAGGGAGTCAGAGAAGCTAGATGGATGCCAATAGCAATGAATGATCTAAAAGAAATTAAGCAAGCTATTGTTACCTTTGGCTTGCACTCTGCATATGTTAAGGAAATGATAAGGACTTGGGCTTCTAATGCTAGAGCTACCCCCCACGATTTCCATCAGTTAGTGTCTGCAGTTTTAGATAATGGACCTTCCTTGATGTTTGGAATCTATTTCAGAGAAGAATCCAAACACATGGAACAACAAGGAAGAGCAAAAGGTGTGGAGGTTTCCCAAGATCAAATTCTTGGTGCAGGAGAATATGCTGATCCACAGGTCCAAGCTCTTTATGATGATGAAGTACTGTGTCTATGTCACCAAGCAGCTTTAAATGCTTGGAATAGGCTACAAGATCCAGCAAAAAGGGTTGAATCATATACCAGAATTAGGCAGGGACAGAGAGAACCCTTTATTGACTTTTTGCAAAGATTAATTAAGGCTCTGGACAGAGGGGTAACAGACCCAGAAGCTAGACGACTACTTCTTGAATCTCTAGCTTTTGAGAATGAAAAAAGATAATTGGGCCTTTAAAGTTTAGATCAGCACCTATGGATGAATGGATTCAGCAATGAATGTTGAGACGTTTAGCTATAATGATGAATCTTGGGTAGCAGAAGTGATTTCCAAAGCAATGAGGAGACATCAAAATGCCAGGACATCTGAAAAGGGATTGAAGGCAAAGGATTTCTAGGAATAATATCCCTTCTGGGAATGACAAAAATAGGAGACCTCGGCCTTCAGGTATATGTAGGAGATGCGGTAAAGGCTGACATTGGTCCAACGAATGCAGGTCCACAACAGACAGACAAGGCAACCCGATACCATCGGGAAACTCCTTGAGGGGCCTCTCGCAGGCCCCCAAACCAACAGTGGCCCAGTCATTCCCAGTCACAGTGGAGACCGTGCCTCACCAAGAAAATTAAAAGCTCCAATTTCTGCTGTAAAAAATATTACTGGTTTGAATGATGAATTACGCATGGAGGATGAGTCAAAAAATCCAGTAGGACAGAGTAAACGTATATTTTGGCAGACTTCTGTTAATGATCAAAGACCAAAGCTAAGAGTCTGTATAAATGGCACTTTTATTGAAGGCTTATTAGACACAGGTGCAGATGTAAGTATCATTACTCCAGAATCTTGGCATCCGAATTGGCCTCTTCAAGAGGTAGATGTTCAGTTCCTGGGAATTGGAACCCTATCTCATGTAAAACAAAGTACAAGATGGGTTGAATGCATAGGGTCTGAAGGGCAAATAGGAAGACTAAGGCCATATATTGCCAATATTGCAATAAATTTATGGGGCTGTGACCTGCTACAGCAATGGAATACCCAGATTAACATTCCTGTAGTTCCAGGAACTCATAATTCTGGGAAGGATATGATGAGATATTATGGGAAAAGGTCACCAGCCATTCAGGCTGTACAAGAACATACAGAAAATACCAAACCTTTAGAGGTACCAACAGCCCTACCTTAAAAATGGCTAACTGAGAAGCCAATATGGATCAAACAGTGGCCTCTAGCTGAAGATAAATTACAGGCATTGGAACAGCTGGTGCAAGAGCAACTAGATGCTCACCATATTGAAGAATCAACCAGCCCTTGGAATTCTCCTGTGTTTGTTGTAAAAAAGAAATCCGGTAAATGGAGAATGGTGACAGATTTAAGAGCTGTCAACAAGGTAATTCAACCTATGGGCCCACTACAATCTGGAATTCCTTTGCCTTCTCTATTACCAAAAGGATGACCTCTTATAGTTATTGATTTGAAAGATTGTTTTTTCACTATACCGTTACAAGAAAAGGTTAGAGAAAAATTTGCCTTCACAGTGCCTAATTATAATAATTCTCAGGCTAATAGGAGATATCAATGGACTATCCTCCCACAGGGTATGCTCAATAGTCCTACATTGTGCCAATATTTTGTAAGTAAGCCATTGGAAATAATTCGTAAACAATTCCCCAAGTCCACAATTTATCATTACATGGATGACATCTTGTTATCTGATTCAAATAAAGATACTTTAGAAAGGATGTTTGAAGAAGTAAAGAAAGTCTTGCCTAGGTGGGGATTACAAATTGCCCCTGAAAAGATTCAAAGAGGAAATTCTATTAATTACCTAGGTTACAGAATAGTGTTAGAGAAAATTGAAACGCAAAAGGCACAAATTAGGCGAGACCGGTTAAAGACTCTTAATGACTTCCAAAGATTTTTAGGAGACATTTCCAGTCTACGACCAGCTGTTGGGATAACACCTGATCTAATAGTTCATTTAAACAAAACCTTAGATGGTGATAAAGATTTGAATAGTCCAAGAAAACTGACAGCTGAAGCAGAAAAGGAACTGACAATGATTGAGGAAAAATTACAGGAGGCACATGTGGATAGGGTGAACCCAAATCTTAGCTGCATCCTAGTCATATTGCCTTCCAGAATTTCTCCTACAGGGATTCTAATACAGAAGGAAGATATTATTTTAGAGTGGATATTTATACCTAATAAACCAAGTAAAAAATTAAAAACTTATGTGGAAAAAGTCTCTGAATTAATTATAAAAGGTAAGCTGAGACTTCGTCAACTAACAGGTATAGACCCAGCAGAAATTATAGTGCCTTTTACTACTGAAGAAATAAAAAAGTTATGGGAAGACAATGAACCATGGCAAAGAGCTTGTGCTAATATTTTGGGAGAAATTAATAGCAACTATCCCAAAAGTGGTAGACTTAACCTCATAAAGAGAACTTCTTGGATTCTTCCTAGAATTGTACGTGATGCTCCAATAACTGGAGCCCGTACGTTCTATACTGATGCAAATAAATCAGGGAAAGCAGGTTATAAGTCAGATGAATTGAGTAAGGTGGAACAAAGCCCTTATAATTCTGTCCAGAAGGCAGAATTATATGCCATTCTTATGGTGCTAAGGGATTTTAAAGAACCTCTTAATATAGTTACAGAGTCACAATATGCAGAAAGAGTTATCTTGCATATTGAAACCGCTGAATTTATACCAGATGACACAGAGTTGACTTCATTGTTTATCCAGGTACAAGACATAATCAGGAACAGGCTTTGTCCGATGTACATAACACACATCCAGTCCCATACAGGTCTGCCTGGTCCTCTAGCACAAGGCAACACTGAGATTGATCAATTATTGATTGGGAGCGTGTTGCAGGCCTCAGAATTTCATAAGAAGCATCATGTCAATAGTAAAGGCCTAAAGAAAGAATTTTCCATTACATGGCAACAAGCTAAGGACATTATAAAGAGATGTCCTACTTGTTCTTTCTATAATCAAACACCGTTGCCTGCAGGGAATAACCCAAAGGGTACTAAGAGAAATGAAATCTGGCAGATGGATGTGTTCCACTTTATGGAATTTGGTAAATTAAAATATGTACACCACACCATAGACACGTATTCAGGTTTTCAATGGGCTACTGCCCTGAGCTCAGAAAAGGCTGATTCAGTAATCACACATCTATTGGAAGTTATGGCCATCATGGGAATACCTGCACAAATAAAGACAGACAATGGTCCAGCATATGTATCTAAGAAAATGAAACGCTTTTTTGCTTATTATAATATAAAACACATTACAGGTATACCACATAATCCCACAGGTCAGGCAGTTATAGAAAGATCAAATCATACTATAAAGGATATGCTGAACAAACAGAAAGGGACCGAAAATACCCCCAGAAATAGATTACATAATGCTTTATTGACCTTGAATTTTCTTAACGCTAATGAGAAAGGAACGACAGCAGCAGAAAGACATTGGATAATGGAAAAGTCTGCTGAACTAAATCAACCAATTTATTTCAAAGATGTGCTGACCTCTCAATGGAAGCCAGGAGATGTGCTACGTTGGGGAAGGGGTTTTGCTCTTGTTTCCACAGGAGAAGAAAAATTGTGGATACCATCAAAATTAATAAAGGTTCGATTTGAAGAGGAGAAACCTCTTTTTTTTGTTTTTGTTTTTTTTTTTTTGTTTGGTTGGTTTTTTTTTTTGTTTTTCGAGACAGGGTTTCTCTGTGGTTTTGGAGCCTGTCCTAGAACTAGCTCTTGTAGACCAGGCTGGTCTTGAACTCACAGAGATCCGCCTACCTCTGCCTCCTGAGTGCTGGGATTAAAGGCGTGCGCCACCACCACCTGGCCGAGAAAAAACGTCTTGGAAAGGAGAAATGACAACTCATCCACAATGATGATATTCCTACAGGTGGTAAGAAAAACATATAGAATGGGAGCAGGATTCTGTTCTTATCTCCACAGGAAAACACTCATCTTTGAAAAATTCAAGGGATCCTGGATGTTTGGATACTGACAGATGGAAAAATACCTGCCCAATAGCAACTATCAAGAAAACTGAATAGGTTGTGTAAGTAAAATATACTAAACCATATTTCTAAATTTATAGAGCTGGTTTTGAAGTTGGACTCTGGCTCAGTCCCTCTCCAATTCCAAGCCTGTTGGTAAGAGAAAAACCCAGAGTTTCTGGAGTTTCTGTCTCATGTCAAGAGCCATGATAGGGGACAGAAAGAAATATGACTTTAGAAAACATCTTTGCTTTTCTTCATATCTATCATACTTTTCATTGAATATATCTATCATGCCTTTCATTGAATATATATATGTGTGTGTATATATGTCTATATGATTAATGTTTAAGTTTTTCACACTGAACAATGAGTTTTTCCTGAAGTGACTTTTGAAGTTTCCAGGAAGAAGATGGGGTCCCATAACAACGACTCCACCTGGTTGATATGACGTCATGATACTGATAGCACTACTACAAGACCTGTTTTGGGTACCAGCTGCACAAGACAGTTCCAACTTGATTAGCTGAAACAGTGCACATCTTATACAACATTCTGGCCAGACCTGCACAAAATACTCAGAGACTATTTGCAGTTTTAAAAGACATTGATCTTGAAATTTAACCATCATTTTACTTTCACAGGATCCCCCAGAAAGAACGTCGCCCCCATGACAGCTGGAGGTAACTCTAGAGGACGACGTCCCCTCTCCCAGTAAAGTTTGCCCTTGGGTTTAGGGACATCATTTAGGGGTTGATTATAATTGGTATACGGTTGAGGGTTGGGGAAGGAATTTTATAAGCTCAGGGATCATTTGAAAAAAAAGAAAAGAGGGATAATAGATTGGTACTTGTTGGTACTTGTAAGTTATTGTTTTGAGACAATTGTATTGGTATCGATTCTTATATACTGATACAAAGTGAAATTATATTGACTATTGTATGCATGCATGTTTCTACCTCTGTTTAAAGATTTTTTTTATGTATTGACATATATTGTATTGATATATATATTGTATATATTTACCATATTGCAGTATACATTTCTACCTCTGATTAAGATACTTACATATTGTTTGTGTATTGATATATATTTACCATATGCAATGTATATTTGTACATTGTTTATATTTGGAGGTCATTGTCCTCATTTGTTTCACAGTCGTTTATTGTCTTAGTCTTTAAGTTAGATAGGTATTGAGAATTATATAGATCAATAGTATTCTAAGTTTGTCATTTATAATTAGACTAATCAGGTTCTTTAGATACATAGAGATTATACTCAGTATAGATAGATAATCTTCAACCTCTTCAAAGAGCTGTAGAAAATGGCCTTTAATCTAACTCAGAGTTTTGTGGTAGTGAGACACAATTGCTCCTGGCAACACCGCTCTATTCCCGAGAGAATGTTGAGCACCAAAGACACTCCACCTGGAGCCTTTCTTCTTGGCTGAACTGGCCTTTGGGCAAAGAAATGCCCATACTTCAACCACTGACAGAAATACAGAGTATCTTGTGAATGGAAAAAACAGGACTGTCATACCCTGCCAAGACAGGGTAAGATAGTTTTGACAAGTTTCTTGCCTTTGAAAATGGTATGTCAGTTATGTTAGGCCTTAGCCAAAGTTGGTTGCTTCAACGCTGCAAACGTGACCTTGGGTGATTGCCCAGGTAGCTAGTTGTCTCTGTGATTTTTGCATGTTTTGGAAGTTGTTTGATTGCACTTCCTAATTACTCAGGTAACATTATTTCCCTTCTCAGATCTTCGATGGGGTTGAAGACTATATAAATGTAGTTATTTTCCACTCATGACTTGGCCAAGCTATTTATTATACAAGACCTAAGCTAGTTAGAATAGGACATTTGTACTTATTGTATATAATTTCATAGTAGGTTTAGAACTCTCTTACTTAAACAAAAGGGGGAGGTGTTGCGGGAGGTCCTTCTGCTCCTCCAGCCAATAGCCACTGAGATATCAGCCCATTGGGGCGTGGTCTCTTTCCCTTTAAAAAAGCGGCTACTTCCCTCCTCGCTCTCTTTACTTCCTGCTCCGGTTTCGGCGACTAGACTTCTTCCTAATTGCGCAGAGGGCTGTTGTCTGGGACGGTGATCTGTAAGTTTTTTCCCCTTTAAATAAACACCACCCTATTAATCATAATTCCAGACTGGTGTGGGATTGTTTATGACTTACGCCTTCACCTCTGACTACAGCCTCTGACATAGGATGTTTCCCTAAGAGACATCCAGATAATACAGGCTAATGGCATTGCTCTTAGTTGCCAAACAACTAGATGCCCTATTGATGAAGACATCCCACATTTGGTTGCTGGACAGGGAAATTAAGCATGCACTGACCTGGAAATGTCCCTTCTGTTGACCAACTTTCATTCTGGGAGATGTTATTTAGGCCACGTGGGGAGTAAGTTTCAATGGTCTTACTTAGCAGGGAATCATGTCTACAACAACATGGACCTACTGGCAAGATCTGTCCACTGGTGCAATAGTAGCATGACTGTTACATGGGCAGTGAAGGTAATAACCACTTTTTGATTGGACTAGAAGTCTGCTATAAAGGAGGGAATTTGTGTCTGGTACTGTAAGCACGGCTGTAAGCCTGTGTCTGGAGAGGTCATAGGTCCTACTACTGCTGCTGTGTTGCTAAAAGGACACACTGTCAAAATGCCGTCTAAATATTTATGTTTGTAACTATAGATTAGTGCTACTCAACGTTGGTCAGAGAACTTCTTTTTGCAATGGGAAGCACTCAATGGAGCCATTCCCAATGTGTCAAAGTGCTAGGACTGTTGAGTACGAATAATAGAAAGGAGACCTTTCTATTAACTCCTCCCTGCGAAGGCTCAGGGACCATTGCAGAAGAGGTAGAAACTGGAGGGTGTGGAGGAATTGCTGTAAACACTGCCTTCTGAACGCACCATGATGGCTGCACTCTGAACTCTCAGCAGCTGCAGCCACCTGCACAAGGCCTGCACAGGATTGAGTCTGTCAGCATTCCAGCATGGATCAGAGATGAACGAGTGAAACCCCACCCCATACAGCATTCCGATGCTGTCGGAAGTTGGTGTCTGCTGGGGGAGGGAAGTCATCTTCCTTCAATGGTCTGTGCTTCAGCATGTAACTCCACACCCTAGTCAGCATGAAATGAAAATAGCTACAGAGAAGGCAGGAGGGGATTTGGGAGGAAGGAATCTAGAGAGAGGGGCAGGGGGGCCAAGGGGGCAAAGATGATCAAAATACAGCATATACATGAACATGTGAAATTGTCAAAAATTAGAAATATTTATTTTTTCCCAAAGGAACTGGGAGTGGAGGCTAGGCATGAGGGAGCATGCCTCTAGTCTTTGTACTCAGGAAGCTGAGATAGCATTGTGAATTCAAGGCTGGCTGGGGTACAAAATGAGATCCTATCTCAAAAATAAAAATTGTTTTTACAGTCATAGGGGAAAAATATACAACATGCAATGTTTTAGTGTGTGTGTATGTGGGAGAGGGGTGGACAATACAGACAAATTGAGCCCAGAAGCCCACATCCCTGCTCTATTCTCCTGACCCTGAACATAGAAATAGGTTTTTTCTAGTAGTATGAACTAACTATCTATAGTGTGAACCTGAACAGGACAGATCAGAGCCAGCAACCGTTGGCTACCTTCTCAAGTCGTGAAACCCCAAGTCTTGCTGCTGCCCAGGTGTTGACAGAGGTTTCTGTCACACCCAGTCTGACAGCCATTCAGTCCCAAAGAAACACACATAGGCCTACATTAATTATAAACTGGTTGGCCTATTAGCTCAGGCTTCTTATTAACTAACTCTTACATTTTACATTAACCCATAATGCTTGTCTGTGTTAGCCAAATGGCTTAGTACCTTTTATCAGTGAGGCATTGTCATCTTGCTTTCTCTGTGTCTGGGTGATGACTGCAGTCTGACTCTTTCCTCTTCCCAGAATTCTCCTGTTCTTGTCACCCTGCCTATACTTCCTGCCTGGCTACTGGCCAATCAGCATTTATTAAACCAATACAAGTGACAAATCTTTACAGGGTAGAAGATCAAGTACCCAGGTACTTCTCAGCTGCTGCTATGATGATTCCCTACCCCAAGTCCCCATAACAGAACTTGGAGGTCACTGACTGCCAAAAAACCTGGAATTCCTTGAGTTCATCTTTCCGTTCGTGCCCACGTCTAATTATCCTTGCTTTACTACTCTGAATGTGGCTAAACATCTTTGAAGAACTTCACCAAATGCTTTCTTCACCAGGCTCATGCTAGGAAACTAAAGAATCTGAGAACCACTCAAAGAGGCCGAATCTTCCTTGAGCAAAGTAAGACGCTGAGATAGTGACTCTGGAACACCTCCTCCCTGAGTCGGTGATAACACAACTGCACCCAAATGACCTCACAGAACCCTCTCACCTTTCACCTCTCACCTGAATGATGACATGAAATCGCTCAAGAATTGAGAATCTTGTAGCAAACATGTCCCTGGTTAGCCATGACAAAATATACATCAGACAAGACACTCTGGGAGATACCAGTAAGGAGAACTGAGCTGCCATCTTCCCCACAGTCACTGAGTGATTTCCCTGACATAAAGGCAGTACACAAATGTAGGGTCACTCCTACCTTTTCTATAAACTGTGGTAAAACATCTACTAAAGTTCTGGGACTCATGCCAGTAGGCCCGCTCAAAAGAAAAGGCACAACAGTGTATGTTGTTAGCCATATCCCCAGGCCAGTGTTCCTAATTTCCTAGTGAACAAGGCAGGTGGTTCTCATAACTGCTGCAGCTGAGCTCTGACTTGACCTATGCCCTCGAGGGGCTCAGCAAGTTTATGGGACGTACACCTTTTGTCCATGGCAAGTGTCTATTGGAGTGCCAATCATGACCCGAAGGGACTGTTGGTTCCCAGAGAACTCCTCTAACAGGCTGCATTATTTTCTCATTGATGTTGCTAAATACTTGATAAAAAGAAAAAAAAAAAACCTAAAGGTTTTATTTTGGGTCTCAGTCTGAGACTACAGTTCATCATGGAGGGGAAGGCATGGTGGCAGAAGTGTGACCTGACTAGTAAAAGCTCACCGGCTGTACTCAGTTTGATTTCTTTTCTTTTTTCTTTCTTTTTTCTTTTTTTGTATTCAGTCTATGACCCAAACCAGTGGAATAATGTCACCTATATTTAGGGTGGGTCCTTCCTCTTCAAAACCTCTCTAAAATCATACCTAGCAGTATGTTTCCATGGTGATCTTAGATCCAGTCAGGTTGACAGTGACGATTAACAACCACACAGGCTTCATTCTTCTCACTTTCATTCATAAGCCCATCTCCCCTTTCCACCTCCACTCCTCTACCTCGAGGAAATCCTGACTTGAAAGGGTTGAGAATCAACCATCTCCACGACAGCTTCTGCCACTCTATGCCCTGGCATCTTTTGCGAACTGGCGAGAGTCGCTGTACCAGCTCTTTCCCTCACACTGTAAGAGAACAAGACTAAACTTCTCAGTTTGCTTCTCAAGCCACGGCTGGTGGGAGCTGTAAATCCAGCTTTCAGTCAACCCAGCATCTGCCATTCTGCTAGACAATCAACTGGAAATAGTAAATGAAGAGGCCACTTTGGTGTACGAGGTCTAATTGGTCTTAATAATAAAAATTCAAAGTCAGATATCAGGGTAAATGATGAAAGATCAGAGAGAGGGAAAGGAGTTAGTCACAGCCAACTTTTACCTTCTTTTTTTTTTTTTTTTTTTTTGGATTTTTTGAGACAGGGTTTCTCCACAGCTTTTGGTTCCTGTCCTGGAACTAGTTCTTGTAGACCAGGCTGGCCTCGAACTCACAGAGATCCGCTTGCCTCTGCCTCCCGAGTGCTGGGATTAAAGGTGTGCGCCACCACCGCCCGGCTCAACTTTTACCTTCTTAACTCCTTACCTGAAGACGGGCTGAGCTCCTGTTTCCTCCCACTTTATATTCCTCTCTCCTCCCAGCTGTATCACTTCCTGTCTGTCTGTACATACCTCCAGACCTCTATGGTTAACTAGTGGCTAGCTCTGCCCTCTGATATACAGGCAAGCTTTATTTGTTAGAGCACAAACAAAATATCACCACACTACTTTTTCCCTCCATTTCATTAATCAACATCCTGGGCTCTGACTCGTGCCCCCGACATTCCAGACAACTAAATCATCACCACCAGGTCCTGTAAACCATGAGTTGTTTTCAGCTTCTAGCAAATGTTCTGCATGGCAATAAAATTGTAGCATCTTTGGGGCAATTTCTCTACCAACTGTTCAGCACCACCTTGCCAAATGCTTGAGGATGACCTTTAGCTTTATGGCTACAGCACTATTGAGGCTTTTATCAGGTCTGGATTGGTGGTCAAATATACTTTGGAAGCCTAGTTGGTAAACAGTGACTTCCAGGTTTCATCATGCCCTACTCTCTTTCCAGAACTATTTTCTCCAAATTTCTCTTTGAAAAGAAGCTAGTATTTCACATACCACAACAGCTACAGCTGTATACAAAGTTGACTTTCAGGAACTGGAATGTGTGAAATCTGTTCCGAGAGCTCGGCTGCCCCTTTGACTTGCCAGCTCACTCTGCACCGTGTTTTGTTCAGGCAGAATGACTGTTCCTTCTTTGGATGTCTTTGCCACCAGTGTGAGTCAGAACTGTTGTTTATCCAGGATTAACAGCAATCTTGGTGGCAGGGTCAAGGGGACTCTGTCTGTGGTCCTATTGTAGAGCCTGGTACCTAGTAGGTATTCAGTAAATGAAATAAGCATATGAACTTCGGTAGATTATACATTTTTCTCACTGCTGGAGCTTTTCTAGCACTGGGATATGACTGTTGATGGAAAATATGGCTCTCTCTTGAAGGAGAACAAGATAGTTTATTCTGAGCCAAACATAACTGATCATGATCCAAGAAAATGAATTTAGGGTACTCTGCATGACCTATTCTACCACAGAAATGACCTTTTTTTGTCACAGAACAAAAGAAGTCATAA
The DNA here is from genome assembly GCF_950005125.1 of Chionomys nivalis. NCBI lineage: Eukaryota > Metazoa > Chordata > Mammalia > Rodentia > Cricetidae > Chionomys > Chionomys nivalis. The sequence continues at coordinate 147,930,430 of NC_080086.1, read as the reverse complement.
CTCAAGGCATTTGCTTAATGCATTGTTGGGGAGCGCTAGGCAGGTTAAAGCAAAGTGTAGAAAACCCAGCTATAGGTTTTGGATGCTGTTTGGTGACATTCTAAACTTTTGGGGTGGTGGAAGCTCTTGATTTTCTTTGCAAAGCATATATTTCTAAGATTTTACCTGAGAGTCAAAAAGATGTCAGGCCAGCCACTGTAGATGCCCATCAGTGAAACTAAAAATTATCTAAGGTAATTTGGCTCTAGACTGTCAGCATTCTCTCTCTCTTCATGGTCTATCAGCATTTTGAAGGAACAAATTCTTTCTCTAAAGTTTGTCCTATAATGTGCCTCAAAAGAAATGGAGATTTCCATATTTTCCTAAGGCTAGCCCATCTGTGGTTTTTGAAAGAACAATTTCTCTCTCTTCAGAGATAGTATGAACAGACTGGAACACATCACTGCTCTGTTCTCACGGGACGCTGATGCTTTAGACAGATACAGAGGCCATCATTCACAGGGCTGAGACAGAAAGGCCTCAGTTAAGGCACCTGAGTATTCCTGTGGCCAGTGGTGTCTGTCTGGACTGAGAGTTTTCAGGAACTTTGTGTCTTGTTCAAAGAACTGAAGAAGTGCACATGCAGAGAGAAGCAAGGGATTTTATTTCCGACAAAGCGGAAGTTCAGAGCAGGTGGGCTGGAAAAGCTTCAGCTACCTGAGCACAGTACTCAAGAACACCTGTTTGTTACTAGGGGTTTCCATTTGTGAATCCCCAAGGAGTTGGAAGCCGAGTGTGGGTAGTTTTCTGTTTCAATTGATAGGCTTGGGTATATAATCCTTGGTTCACTGTGCATGTCCTTTGCCATGGTGCATCTGATTTTAATCATGTCCATACCCCAAAATGCATAGACAGACGATGGTAAATAGATGAATTTATCTTGACATTCACTCAGAGGACAGTTTGCCTTACTGTGTATGCACCCCAAACCAGTCCAAGCTGGATTAGCACATTGCCCCTAGTTCCTAGATATGTTCCAGGATGCATCTAGCCACAAATGAAGTGTTACTCAGGGGTTGCTAGGGAGCTCTAGGTTGGAATGACCAGATTGCTTTGTTTGGAGAAAGATGTGCATGCAGCTCCAAGTAAGTACAGCTCCCAGGTTGCTATGTGCTTTGTAGGGAGGTGTGTGTGTGTGTGTGTGTGTATGCGTGTGCATGTGTGTACCTGTGTGTGTGCGCATGTGTGGTGTACCTGTCTCATTGTCATAAAGTGATAAAGGTTTTAAGTCTATCTTTTATTGATAATCCGTGACATTGTCTGATTATGACATAATGATTATAACATAATAACTATCCCCTCTCTCTGTGTTGCTATCTTGAGTGTTTGTGTCTGTTTGAGAAACAATCTAGATATTTTGGAGATGGTGTGAGTTCTGTGCTTGAGCCAGTGACTTCCCATGAGAGGACTCCCTCTTCAGTGCCCTTACAGGGGACCTGAGAGAATGCCTGAGCCCTCTAACTCTGACGTTCCTGTGTTAATGCTAACCAGAACATGCAGATCCAAAGATCTGACGTTAGTCATTGTTTGAGTTCCCCGGGGAGGGCAGGATGTAATTTTGCGTCTACAAAAACTTCAGCTAAGGAGAAGAAAAAGAGAACTTTAGATATCTGATTTCCATCAAGGGGGAAAACTGTGTTTCTTGCTTTAGAGAAAGCCCCAGGGACTGTAATGATGAGTCTAGTGTCCTTCAAGGGCCATGGAAGTCTCTGTCACTGTCAAATGGAAAGTTAAAGTTAATATTTTATGTCTCACATCAAACCAAAATTCTAGTTCAAAGCCAGAAGACTGAAGATGATTTGAGCTCTGTGTCTAAAGCGATTTTCCTGAACCCATCTGTTTTCTGACCTTTCCCCCTTTCTGCTTATTCAAACACACACAGGGTTGGAGCAAGGAAACACATTAGCGTTCAAACACAGATGGTGTTTATGGTCCTCCCCAAACAATCTTTCTCTTTGAATGTGGATCTCTCCCTCTTTTCCCTGTTAACTAAGTGTAATACCTTTAGTCTAAACAATAAGCAAAAAGTCTTAGAGGTGAGTGAAACCCCAGGTTATATGAAATGTAGGGCGCAGCAATTTAATATGCTTGGGAAAATCAGCATGAATTCAAGCCTTTCAAGAGACATTTTCCAGCTCTGTGGTTTCTCGAGTGCTGCCTCCTGGCGCTCACACCCAGATCCAACGCTGTGAAGCTTTTCTCCACTAGAAGGAGCCTTATGCCTTAGATAACAGCAATTTCAAGATGAGGCAGAAAAAAAAATTTTTTCAACAGGAAATAGCCTATGCCTTCTACTATTATTTGTTAATTAAACGAGGACCTCCTAAAATGAGGATCCTGTACCTCAACAACAACAAAAATATGCGTGCCTCATCCCCTGAGCAACCTGCGCTTGGAGATCAGAGGACAGCAACCTCAGGATCAGTCCTCGCCTCCCGCTTTGTTGAGACAAATACCTTGTTTGCTGCTCTGCATGCCAGCCTCGCTGGCCCATGGGCTTCTGGGAGTTCCTCCTCTTCCACCTCCTATCCAGGACAAGCCATTGGATTGCAGTCACACTGCTTTCAGAAGGTTCTGGGAACCAAACTCAGGTCTTCATGCCGTGTGCAGCAAACTCCTTATCCACTGAACTATTACCCAACCCCAGAAAATGAGGAATCTTTCAATGTGCATTAGCGTGAGTGCTGAAAGAGCAATGGGACCAAATTAAGGGGTTCCCACTGGCAAACTTTTGAAAGATAACAGTAAAATGACTGTGTCATTAATTTACGTTCATAAGGTTACTGAAGAGTAAAGAGTTAAGCATAAAAATGAAAGGCAAGACAAAGGTGGAGAGCAAAAGATTTGTTGATGTTTTGGTGTATACTTATGAATGTGAGCAATTAGTAAATAGACAGAGATTTCTTTCCAGTTAATTGTATGTTTGGCTAAAGAATAAACTTAAGCTGGGCGTGATGGTGCATGCCTATAATCCCAGTACTCAGGAGACAGAGCAAACAGATCTCTGTGAGTTTGAGGCTAGCCTGGTCTATAGAACAAGTTTCAGAACAGCCAGAACTACACAGAGAAACCCTGTTTCAAAACAAACAAAACAAAACAAAAAAAACAGAATAGCTTTTGAAAGTATAACCATATGACTTTCTTATATAAAATCAATGTGAAAGGTTTTATTTAACTAACAAATAAATGACAGTGATTTGTTAATAGGGACGTTAGAATTTTATCAAAGAACCACATATTCACACAGACAGACAGAGAGACAGACAGACAGAGAGACAGAGGGAAAGATGGAGATGACACAAAGTAAGAAATGCTGAAATGAAATTCCAAAGAGGTACAAATCATATCTGCCCAAAGAACAAGAATCGCTGCGTTCCATTATTAATTTGTATTTCTACACAGAAGAATCCTGTGTAATATTATTAGTTCATTACAATTTAACAAGCTGTAAAATATTTCATATAAAACCTCAAAAGGTATGCCAGACAAGACTGCCAATAATCTTAAGAATTTTAACTTTTTTTACATTTCCTTCTTTCTTCATTCCTTTCGTGTGTGTGTGTGTGTGTGTGTGTGTGTGTTTCTGTGTGAGACGGCAAGGCTCACATATGGAGTCAGAGGGCAACTTTCAGGAGTAAATTCTCTTCTCCCAAGTGGGTTCTGGGGATCAAACTCAGGTTGCCAGGCTTGGTGGCAGGCGCCTTTATCTGCTGAGCTATCTTACTGACCAAGTGTTTCTTTAAGTTCATACTTCCTCTTTTGGTTGAAATCTGTAGGCAGAGCAACACTGATGATAGGTTAGGTGTTCATCTTTGTGTCTCTAGAGTTGCCTGGCTTTTCTGAGTACATCCAAGCTTATATTAGGATCCCGAAGGCTAGTCAGTGTTCAGTGGAGCAACTAGAGCTGGCTGCTAGTGAGGGAAACCCAGATGCCTTTTAGATCTGAATCTCAGTCCCTTGGGTTAAATTGGTTCCAGTTCCTGTCTGTGTTACCAATGCTGGCTGTGGTTTCTTTGCTCTACTGGGATCAGGGTAGCTCTTCAGTGTTGGCTGATCTGAGTCCTTGAGTGGCAAAGACTTGTAGACTGGAATCCCAGAGCTTGTAAACCCCCCCCCCCGCTCTCTTGTTAGCATATCAAGTACTGGACATCATTATGGTATTGTGGAGCAAAGTGCTTTAGTGATCTCCCTTCTCCCTGACCCTACTGCTCCTTCCAATCTTTTTCCCATTTCATGACTCACCTGTCCTTTTCTCTACCCCCATTCTTCCTCATCATCTACTTTGACCATTTCTCAGTCTTTTCCACACTTACACTCATTTATATGTAAGTGTGTGTATATGTGTGTATGTGCATGTGTGTTTTTATAGTCTAAGACCCACATATAATACAGAATAAGAGAGCTAGACTAATATGAGAGCACATAGGTGGTTTCATAAGGGCCAGATCAATAGATGCTGTAAGGGAGACCAGAAACATAAGGACGGAACACCTACGCAGCTTAGAGTGGGAGGACGGGGGAATGGATCCGGATCCATTGTAGGGAGAATCCCAGCATGACCAGATTACACGCCAGGAATGCAGACAAACAGCAAACAGTGAGAGACATGGGGAGAGGAGTGGGAAGGGAAATGGGAGCACACATCCAGAAACCATGGGCATATGGGGGTTTGTTTACTTCTTTACACTCTGGCAAAAATCTTACGCATTAAGGATGTATGGTGTCAGATAGCCCCAATTTAAAAAAAAATTGTAAAAGGCAGTCCAAGGGTATTTGGGGTTCAGGCCTTGGATTGTAGGTGCTCATTTTGCAAGTTTATGCCAAACCCAAAGCCTAGCACAGTGTGTCCACTGTGGTAGATGTTGGATTAAAAAACAGAGAGGTGTGAGAAATACCTTGAACAGGATGTCTCCTGATAAAGGAATCTCACAGGACAAGGCAGGTCCTGGTCCCGGTCAGGTTGGGTGCCTGGCACGGCCACATCTTCTGCAGGACAGTCCAAAAATTGCATAAGGCCCTGGGCCTAAACCAATGACTTGGAACTTGGAACTTACCCTGACGAAGTTGATCTTAGCCTGGTGGAGAGCAAGTTCAAAGGAGGGTGTTTTCTTACCATGTGGCCCTGGGCCAGTGAGAAAAACAACCCCTCGGAACCTCCAGATGAAAAGTTTCTGCACCCCGACAAGCTTCTCCGCCAACGCAATAATCCAAATCAGACCAAATCACACCTAATTAGAAAAAGCCCATGTTTAATAGATACCAATGCCTCTGGATGGCTTTCCAGCCCCCCAGAGAGAAGATAGGGAAAGAAGACCAAAAAAACCACGTTTGTTCTCTGAGGGGGGGGGCAGCTTAAATACCCTGTGGGAGTAGTCTTGAGCATCTCTGGGGGGCGGGCAGTTTAAATACCCTGTGGGAGTAGTCTTAAGCATCTCTGGGGGGGGCAATTTAAATACCCTGTGGGAGTAGTCTTGAGCATCTCGGGGGGCAGTTTAAATACCCTGTGGGAGTAGTCTTGAGCATCTCGGGGGGCAGTTTAAATACCCTGTGGGAGTAGTCTTGAGCATCTCTGGGGAGGGGGGCAGTTTAAATACCCTGTGGGAGTATTTGAGCCTCTCTGGGGAGGGGTCACCATTTCACCATTTGGTGGGCTTTCTCTGAGGGGCACCTGGACTGAGGCAACTCCCGGGGGAGGGAACTTGGGATAGAACTTCCACCCAAACATTCCTGACTCTTTGGGTATAGGATGCCAGGGGCTGGGGTGACACTTCCACCCAAACAAGAAGGTCAAGGCCTGTCAGAGCCACATGCTTGAGTGGGCTAGTGTGCCCTCACTAACACTTTGACGGTGTTGTGCCTTCAGTGGTGCCACTGTCCTGATGCGAACCTTATGGGGAAGTCCAGACTCTTCAAATGGTTATCCGGACAAGAGGAGCATTGCACATATTTTTGAGCCGCCCTGCTTAAAGAGAAAGCTAACATTCTCTGAACTGTATTGTGCTATTCGCTCCTCTTTGCAGCCTTGATCTCATTGATCTCCACACGAGCCCTAAGAAGCTGAGATTGTTTATTCAGGCATCCACGGTGCAGACACCTCACAGTTCAGTTTCAACCCTAATGTGTGGCTCTTGGTTATAAGGAGAGCAAATGACTGACTGGCATAAAATCGCCATAGCTCAGGTCAACTGGTACGTTAGATCCTTCCTGGGATTATAAGCCTAGGAGCTGTTAATGGTATCATGACCTTCCAGATTCAGCTCTTTCCGTTTTGTGTTTGGTTTTGCTTAAGCCATAATTCGTCATCATTTACAATTCATCAAATTTAAATGTTTTGTTATACCTGGACAAAGATCCTTATAGGTCTTTGAAAGACTGATTCTAGTGAATTCCAGTTTTAACTTTTTTGGTCTGCAATTTCCCCAGTTGTGCTAGCTAGGTTTATATCAACATGGCACAAGCTAGGGTCATTTGGGAGGAGGGAAACTCAGTGGAGAAAAAGCCCCACTGGAGGGGTCTGTAGGCAAGCCTGTGGTGCATTTTCTTTCTTTCTTTCTTTTTTTTTTGTTTTTTTGTTTTTCTTGTTTTTTTTGTTTTTTCGAGACAGGGTTTCTCTGTGGTTTTGGAGCCTGTCCTGGAACTAGCTCTTGTAGACCAGGCTGGTCTCGAACTCACAGAGATCCGCCTGCCTCTGCCTCCCGAGTGCTGGGATTAAAGGCGTGCGCCACCACCGCCCGGCTCTTTTATTTATTTATTTATTTATTTATTTATTTATTTATTTATTTTTCTTTTTTTATTTATTTATTAAAGATTTCTGCCTTCTCCCTGCCACCACCTCCCATTTCCCTCCCCCTCCCCCAACAAGTTCCCCTCCCTCATCATCTCTAAGAGTAATCCGGGTTCCCTGCCCTGTGGGAAGTCCAAGGACCACCCACCTCCATCCAGGTCTAGTAAGGTGAGCATCCAAACTGCCTAGGCTCCCACAAAGCCAGTACGTGCAGTAGGATCAAAAACCCATTGCCATTGTTCTTGAGTTCTCAGTAGTCCTCATTGTCCATTATGTTCAGCAAGTCCGGTTTTATCCCATGCTTTTTCAGACCCATGCCAGCTGGCCTTGGTGAGTTCCTGATAGAACAACCCCATTGTCTCAGTGTGTGGGTGCACCCCTCGCGGTCCTGAGTTCCTTGCTCGTGCTCTTTCTTCTGCTCTTGATTTGGACCTTGAGATTTCAGTCCGGTGCTCCAATGTGGGTCTTTGTCTCTGTCTCCTTTCATCACCTAAATGTTTTTCTTAGGGTTCACCTTCTTAATTAGCTTGTCTAGGATCACGCATAATAGGCTCAACGTCCCCTATTCATGGCTAGAAACCAAATATGAGTGAGTACATCCCATGTTCCTCTTTTTGGGTCTGGCTCACCTCACTCAGTATAGTGTTTTCTATTTCCGTCCATTTGCCTGCAAAATTCAGGAAGTCATCGTTTTTTACTGCTGAGTAATACTCTAATATGTATATATTCCATACTTTCTTCATCCATTCTTCCATTGAAGGGCATCTAGGTTGTTTCCAGGTTCTGGCTATTACAAACAATGCTGCTATGAACATAGTTGAGCATATACTTTTGTTGTATGATAAGGCATTTTTTGGGTATATTCCCAAGAGTGGTATTGCTGGGTCCAGGGGTAGGTGGATCCCGAAATTCCTGAGAAACCGCCATACTGTTTTCCAAAGTGGTTGCACAAGTTTGCATTCCCACCAGCAATGGATGAGTGTACCCCTTTCTCCACAACCTCTCCAGCAAAGGCTATCATTGGTGTTTTTTATTTTAGCCATTCTGACAGGTGTAAGATGGTATCTTAAAGTTGTCTTGATTTGCATTTCCCTGATCACCAAGGAAGTTGAGCATGTCCTTAAATGTCTTTTGGCCATTCGCACTTCTTCTGTTGAGAATTCTCTGTTCAGCGCAGTGCCCCATTTTTTAATTGGGTTGATTAGCCCTTTACGGTCTACTTTCTTGAGTTCTCTATATATTTTGGAGATCAGACCTTTGTCTGTTGTGGGGTTGGTGAAGATCTTCTCCCAGTCAGTGGGTTGCCTTTTTGTCTTAGTGACAGTGTCCTTTGCTTTACAGAAGCTTCTCAGTCTCAGGAGGTCCCATTTATTCAATGATGCCCTTAATGTCTGTGCTGCTGGGGTTGTACGTAGGAAGTGTTCTCCTGTGCCCAGGAGTTGTAGAGTACTTCCCACTTTCTCTTCTATCAGGTTCAGTGTGTTTGGACTGATATTGAGGTCTTTAATCCATTTAGACTTGAGTTTTGAGCATGGTGATAGATATGGATCTATTTTCATTCTTCTACAGGCTGACATCCAGTTTTGCCAGCACCATTTGTTAAAGATGCTCTCTTTTTTCCATTGTATACTTTCAGCTCCTTTATCAAAAATCAGGTGTTCATAGGTTTGTGGGTTAAAGCTAGGGTCTTCTATTCGATTCCATTGGTCAACTTCTCTGTTTCTATACCAATACCAAGCTGTTTTCAACACTGTAGCTCTGTAATAGAGTTTGAAGTCAGGGATGGTAATGCCTCCCGACAATCCTTTATTGTATAAGATTGTTTTGGCTATCCTGGGTTTTTTGTTTTTCCATATAAAGTTGATTATTGTCTTTTCCATATCTGTGAAGAATTTTGATGGGATTTTGATGGGAATTGCGTTGAATCTATAGATTGCTTTTGGTAGAATTGCCATTTTTACTATGTTGATCCTCCCAATCCAAGAGCAAGGGAGATCCTTCCATTTTCTGGTGTCCTCATCGATTTCTTTCTTCAAAGACTTAAAGTTCTTGTCAAATAGATCTTTCACGTCTTTGGTTAGAGTTACCCCAAGATATTTTATGCTATTTGTAGCTATCGTGAAAGGTGATGCTTCTCTGATTTCCCTCTCTGCTTCCTTATCCTTTGTGTATAGGAAGGCAACTGATTTTTTGGAGTTGATCTTGTATCCTGCCACATTCCCAAAGGTGTTTATCAGCTGTAGGAGTTCTTTGGTAGAGTTTTTTGGGTCGCTTATGTATACTATCATATCATCTGCAAATAACGAAAGCTTAACTTCTTCCTTTCCAATGCGAATCCCCTTGATCCCCTTATGTTGTCTTATTGCTATTGCTAGAACTTCAAGCACTATATTGAAGAGGTATGGAGAGAGTGGACATCCTTGTCGTGTTCCTGATTTTAGTGGGATGGCTTTGAGTTTTTCTCCGTTTAATTTAATGTTGGCTGTCGGCTTGCTGTAGATAGCTTTTATTATTTCTAGGTATGATCCTTTTATCCCTAATCTCTCCAAGACCTTCATCATAAAGGGGTGTTGAATTTTGTCGAATGCTTTTTCAGCATCTAATGAAATGATCATATGGTTGTTTTCTTTCAGTTTATTTATATGGTGGATTACATTGATAGATTTGTGTATGTTGAACCAGCCCTGCATCTCTGGGATGAAGCCTACTTGATCATAATGGATAATTTTCCTGATGTGTTCTTGGATTCGGTTTGCCAGTATTTTATTGAGGATTTTTGCATCAATGTTCATGAGTGAGATAGGCCTGTAATTCTCTTTCTTGGTTGGGTCTTTGTGTGGTTTTGGTATCAGGGTAATTATAGCTTCATAAAAGGAATTTGGTAATGACTCTTCTGTTTCTATATTGTGAAATACATTAAGAAGTATAGGTATTAGCTCTTCTTGGAAGGTCTGGTAGAATTCTGCATTGAAACCATCTGGTCCTGGGCTTTTTTTGGAAGGGAGATTTTTGATAACAGTTTCTAATTCTTCGCGACTAACCGGTCTATTTAGATCGTTCACCTATTCTTGGTTTAGCTTTGGTATATGGTACTTATCCAAAAAAATGTCCATTTCTTTTGCATTTTCCAGTTTTGTGGCATACAGGCTTTTGTAGAAAGATCTAATGATTCTCTGAATTTCCTCTGTGTCTGTGGTTATGTCCCCCTTTTCATTTCTGATCTTATTTAATTGCGTGTTCTCTCTCTGTCGTTTAATTAGTTTGGATAGGGGTTTGTCGATCTTGTTGATTTTCTCCAAGAACCAGCTTTTTGTTTCATTGATTCTTTGGACTGTTTTCTGTGTTTCTATTTTGTTGATTTCCGCCCTCAGTTTGATTATTTCCAGTCTTCTATTCCTCCTGGGCACGTCTGCTTCTTTTTTTTCTAGAGCTTTCAGGTGTGCTGTTAAGTCCCCCAATGTATGCTTTCTCCGTTTTCTTTAAGTGGGCACTTAGTGCTATGAACTTTCCTCTTAGCACTGCTTTCATCATGTCCCATAGGTTTGAGTATGTTGTCTCTTTATTTTCATTAAATTCCCGGAAGTCTTTAATTTCTTTCTTAATTTCTTCCTTGACCCAGGTGTGGTTCAGTAGTTGACTGTTCAGTTTCCATGAGTTTGTTGGCTTTCTGGGGGTAGCATTGTTGTTGCCTTCTAACTTTAATCCGTGGTGATCTGATAAGACACAGGTGGACACTGATTTTTTTTTGTATCTGTGGAGGTTTCCTTTGTTTCCGAGTATGTGGTCAATTTTCGAGAAGGTTCCATGAGCTGCAGAGAAGAAGGTATATTCTTTCCTATTTGGGTGGAGTGTTCTATAGATGTCTGTTAAGTCCATTTGCTTCATTGCCTCCAACAATTCTCTTAATTCTCTATTAGGCTTCTGTCTGATTGACCTGTCCATTGGTGAGAGAGGTGTGTTGAAGTCTCCTACTACTAGTGTGTGTGGTTTAATGTCTGCCTTAAGTTCTAGTAATATTTCTTTTACATACGTGGGTGCTTTTATATTAGGAGCGTAGATATTCAGGATTGAGACTTCATCGTGATGAATTGCTCCTGTTATGAGTATAAAGTGTCCATCTCGATCTCTTCTGATTGATTTTAGTTTGAAGTCCGTTTTGTTAGAAATTAGTATGGCCACACCTCCTTTTTTTTAGGACCATTTGCTTGAAAAACCTTTTCCCAACCCTTTACTCTAAGTAGATGCCTGTCTTTGTGGTTGAGATGTGTTTCTTGCAAACAGCAGAATGTTGGATCCTGTTTTCGTATCCAGTCTCTTAGCCTGTGCCTTTTTATAGGTGAATTGAGCCCATTAATATTAAGTGATATTAATGACCAGTGGTTGTTTGCTCTAGTTATTCCTATTGTTTTTGGTAGTAGAGTTTGTGTGACTCCCTTCTTTGAGTTGTGCTAGTGAAGGGTCGCTAGATGCCTGAGTCATTGTAGGCAGTGTTAGCCATGTTGGATTCCTTGGGTTGTGATTTTCCTTCTATTACTTTCTGCAGGGCTGGATTTGTGGCTACGTATTGTTTAAATTTGTTCTTATCCTGGAATGTCTTGTTTTCTCCATTGATAGTGAACGATAGCTTGGCTGGGTATAGTAGTTTGGGTTTGCATCCGTGGTCTCTTAGTTTCTGCAGTACCTCTATCCAAGACCTTCTGGCTTTCATGGTTTCCATAGAGAAGTCAGGTGTAAGTCTGATCGGTTTACCTTTATAAGTTACTTGCCCTTTTTCCTTTGCAGCTCTTAATATTCTTTCTTTAATCTGTATATTTTGTGTTTTGATTATTATATGGCGAGGGGATGTTTTTCTTTGGTCCAGTCTGTTTGGTGTTCTGTATGCTTCTTGAATATTCAAAGGAATTTCATTCTTTAGGTTGGGAAAGTTTTCTTCCATAATTTTGTTAAAAATATTTTCTGTGCCTTTGAGTTGTGACTCTTCTCCTTCTTGTATCCCTATTATTCTTAGGTTTGGTCTTTTTATTGTGTCCCATAATTCCTGAATGTTTTGTGATGAGAATTTGTTGACTTTGCTGTTTTCTTTGATCAGTGCATTTATTTTCTCTATGGTGTCCTCAGAATCTGAGATTCTTTCTTCTATCTCTTGTATTCTATTGATTATGCTTGATTCTGTAGTCTCTGCTCGCTGACCTAGATTTTCCATATCCAGCTGGTCCTCAGTTTGTGTTTTCTTCCTTGTTTCCATTTCAATTTTCAATTCTTGAACTGTTTCCATTACTTGTTTGATCATTTTTTCTTGGTTTCCCAGGGTATCATTCACATATTTACTCATTTCTTCAAACTTTTTGTTATACTTCTCATCCATTTCTATAAGGGCGTTTTTTACATGTTGTTTAAGGGACTCCATTGCTTTCATAAAGTCAATTTTTTCCACTTCTTCTGTGTTAGGGTGTTCAAGTCCTTCTGATGTAAGATCATTGGGTTCTGGTGTTTTCATGTTGTTTTTCAGATTGTTAGGTGAATTCCTGCCTTGGTGCCTGCCCATCTCCTCCTATTGATGCTATCTAATGGGTCTTTTAAAGCAGGATCAGGTTTCCCTGCTGGGCCAGGGGCCTCGCTTACAAGATGCCCTCGCTCTTTTCCTGTCTCCCACCGCGGGCCAAGATCCTTCTCACCACTCAGAAGGGTCTCCAGGAACAGGGCCAGGCTCCCCGTTTGCCAGGGATCCCGCCAACAAAAGACCCACCCCTCTGTGGGCTAGCCACCAAAACAGAGAAACTCTCGCTGCCCTCTGTCCCGAGCTCCCAGCCCAGAGCCCAAACAGGCCAAACTGGGTGATCCCACAGCCCCGCGCAAGGGAGGGAGAGTGAAGAGGGCCCCCTGGGCGCAAGCTGGGATGGGCCAGGAAGAGAGAGGTCGCAGCAGAGGAGGTGCAGCACCGGCAGAGGGGACCAGCCCTCACAGACTAACCGAGGGGTCAAGGAGGTCTGGGAATGCCCCTGCTCCGTTTCCTGTGGCCCGCCGTGGGCCAAGAACACTCTCCCCACCCAGGAGTGTCTTCAGGGACAGGCCAGTGGATCTCGCCAATAAAAGGCCTCCCAATCTGCAGGTTAGGCCCCAAGAAACCTACTTGTTTTAATTGTAGTGGGACGATCTGCTCAGTGTGGGCCTCACTGTTTCATGCTTGGAGTATCCCACATCCGCCAGTCTCTGCCGCGTCTGTGCGCCGGTCTGTCTCTGCCGCGTGCGTAGGCCCGCCCGTGCATTTTCTTAATTAGTGATTGATGTAGGATGGCCCAGGCATTGTGGGTGCACAGACATACATGCAGGCAAAACACCCATACACATAATAGAAAAATAAAATTGAAAGGGAAAAGCAATAGGTATTTTTCATAGTTTTAGATAAGGAAGCTACGGTGGGTGAATTGCCGGAGTTCGTCGGTCAGTTTGGTATAAAGCCCTTGAGGGTAGATATAGGTCTTAATGATGTAATAGCAGCCACGGCACTCTGTTTGATAAAGGGAGGTCCTCCATAAAGGTTTGTTGAATGAATTTTGAAGATGTGGAAAATAGGGCAGAAAAGGTGCTGGGAGCCAGATCGGCTTGCTTTTAGTCTCATGGTCTTCCTAATGGTTTGTGTCTAGAAACGTAGTTTCTTACTGCCTACAGCCCCAGCATCCCTGTCACCTCAGAGAGCAGTGGGCCTGTGAGCCTGCATGGCTGAATCACTGTGGGTAGTGGATCAACCAGGCTTCTCTCGTTATTTACTCATTTTCTTCAATTGGTAAAATTAGATTGATGATATAATACATACTAGGTACAACTTAAAAGGAGAAGCTTCTTCAAGCAACATATGTGTCTCCACACCCTGTCACTCTACCGGCCCTATTGTCCCTAAGGAGCCTTTGGACAGATGACTCTAGGCTAAGGTCAATTAGACTCAATTAGCCATCCATTCTAGTGCCATTTGGTTCCCAACTCCCTGTGAGATCTTCAATAAGCTTGGGCTAAATTTCTTTGAAGGGTCCAGCAAAACTACTCTCTGTCTACTTCCACCTAGCTCTGTGGCCTGGAAGGGCCCTGGGTGACCTACATCAGGGTCCCCAGAAAGATTTAGCGAACTCTGGGAGGAGACAGGAAGATGATGACTGCAGTATGATTGTCCCTTCACTCTGCTCCTTCCCAGGACGCCACAGGGTGCGTGTGTGTGTTGTGGGGGGTGCCTGCCGGGAGCCCCTTCACACACATTCCTGACTTACTTTCTCTTGCCCTAGGCTCTGGAAGGCTGAGTCTCCCCCACTCCTCCTCTGTTTTTTCCCTACACTGTAGCCATGCTTTCATTATCACCTGAGTTCATAGTCACTGAATTCTCCTGAGCTCCAAGTTCTAAATCTGCATATTACATAGTAGATAAGTTATTATTATTGTGATATCACAACACATTTTAGGTATTTATTGTCATCGTTTGCTTCTCTTATGGAGAAAAATGTCCTTATTTGGCAAAAAAAAAACTTGCTAAAAAAACAAAGTATATGAACTAGCTATTATTGCATTAAAAAAATCACCACAAACTTAGTAGCTGAAAGTAACATCCACCTATTATCTCACTCTTCCTGTTGGTCGGGAGTGTTTTAGTTGGGTCCTTTCCTAGAGTCTCCCTTGGTTGTAGACGAACAGGGAGGGGGGTGGTTTCATCTGAAAGTCTGACTGGGGAAGCTGTTTCCAAATGCATGAAGATTGTTGGCAGGATGTATTTCCTTGCAGTGATAAGACCGAGGATCCTGGCTTCCTGCTGCATGGAAACAAGCTACCCTTAGTTCCTGGTGGTGAACCAGTTCCCAGCGGACGTGTCCCATTTCTTGGCATGTGGGACTCCCAGAGGGACCGATTACTTCATCAGGTCAACAAGGAGAGTCTCTTCAGTGAGTCTGCGAGCAAGACAGAGTCATGTATAATCCACTGTAACCACAGAAGGAACATCTCATCACCTTTACCTTCTTTTGTTCTTTAGAAGCAAGCCTCGAATTTTATTCACATGTGCGAGAAAAGGCACACATACTGAGATGCAGCCCTTCAGAGGCGTCTAACAGACTGTCACACATGGGAGGAATAAAGGCTCTGCTGGGATCTTGAGTGTTGGGTCTGACTGAAGTCTGGAGCTAGAGTAGGGATAATGCAACATGCTTGAAAAGGCAAAGAAATGAAAGGGAGGAAGGAAAAAAAAGAGGTAGTGGTGGGGGAAAGGAACAAAGAAGATAAAACAAGGCTGGAGCCATTGAGATAGCTCAGTGGGTAAAGGCCCTTGCCAAACATAACTGCCTGAGTTCAATCCCCAGGACCCACACGGTAGAAGAAAACTGGCTCCTAAGAGTTGTCATATGACTTCAACATCTGCTCACACACTCTCTCACATACACACACACGTACATGTAATAAATTTAAAATAAATGCAAAGCCAAACAGACAAAAGTTAAAAAACAAGGCAGTAATTAAGCAAAGTCAGTGAAAACTCCATGGTTCAGTCTAGGAATGACCGTGCATGCTAACTGAGCATAAGCCTTTTCCTGTCTACCTGAGGGCTGAAGGAGGTCGGCCGCAATCAGGAACGGTGGAAGTGCAGGCATTTGCTTTTGATGCTGTGGGAACTCATTTGAAGGTCCTAAGATTGACATGAAAGAAGCCGTGTGGGGTAGGAGAAACTTCTGAGGACACATGAACTGAGGGGGCCCGGTGGCTCTTGACTTTTCCTTACCCCCGGGAGCAGTCAGAGATTAGAGGGGCTGGGAGCATCTCCAGGTCTGCTGGGGAGCAGGTAAAGTAGGAGATTTGAACAGATTATTTCAAAATTGGGAGGTAAGTGAGGAGAAGGGAGAAAGGAGAGGGAAGAGAAAAAAGAGGAGGAGGAGAAGGTAATAGGGAGGGGACTTCATTTACCGTGTCCAAGGTAACCTTTATAACCCAGGTCAATCTCAGTTATGTATTACAAGTAATATAGTCACTGAACGAACTTTTCCTATGTGCCCTGAGTCAGCATAGCCGAAGGGGAATCAGGAAAGGGGATGTATTGATCCCTGCCACAAATACTACTAAGCAGTTTTGCTTATCCCATTTGAAAAATAGAAAATTGAGACTCAGGGATCAAATCATTTGCATGAGGTCACAATGCTGGTTAAGCAGCAGATCTTCAAGTTCAAATTTGTCTCAACTTGAAACTCATTTTCTTTTTATTCAAAGACGCTGGGATTGAACTCAGGGCCTCACACAGGCTGGGCTCATGCTCCACCACAAAGCTGCATTCCTGTCTCCTTATGTTTTTTCTCCCTGTGTATGAGCAAAAGCTTTGGCTGTGTGGTCACACTATGTCAAGACAGCCAACCGTGATTCATTCCTGAGGCAGACTCTTCCCTCCCCGTGCAAACTGCTGTCCGCTCATTGAACAGATTTGACATTGTGATGGTACTGGGAAATGGTGGTGGAACTGTAGCCACAGCGTCGACAGCAGGAGCCTGAGCCCAGGGAGGCCTGCTGTGGGCCTGTATGGGCCAGTCATGGTGCTGAGTCACTGTGCTTGAAGAGAAATTGCTTTAGTAACCAATGTCCCTGTCATCCTGCCCCAAGGCTTCATGCAAAGGGTTAGGCTCAAAAGATTTTTGTCTTTTCACTTATGAGAAATATCTGCCTTTCTTTGGTTCATGGAGTTTTAGCACAAAATGTGCTATTGTTGCACAGTCTTACGATTCAGTTTTAAAAGTTGTTGAAGGCAGAACAATAGAAATCTTCTTTCACAGGACTAGAATTTTATCTCCCTTAAAAAAAAATACAAATATGTCTTGGATAGGGTTTTATTGCCGTGAAGAGACACCATGACCACCACAACTCTCTTTTGTTTTTGCTTGTTTGTTTTTGTTTTTCAAGATTTCTTGTGCAACAACCTGGCTGTCCTGGAACTCACTTTGTAGACCAGGTTGGCTTTGAATTCACAGAGATCTGTCTGCCTCTGCTTCTTGAGTGCTGGAATTAAAGGCATGCACCACCACCACCACCCAGCCCACGGCAACTCTTATAAGGGAAAATATTTAATTGGGGCTGGCTTACAATTCAGAGGTTCAGTTCATTGTCATCAGGTGGGAAGCAAGGTGGCACACAGGCAGACATGGTGCTGGAGAGGTAGCTGAGAGTTCTATATCTGAATTTCAGACAGTAGGAAGAGAAAGCAACACTGGGTGTGGCTTGAGCATCTGAGACCTCGAAGCCCACCCTCAGTGACACACTTCCTACAATAAGCAACCCCCTACTCCAACAAGGCCACACCTCCTAGTAGTAACACTCCCTATGGGTCTATGGGAGACATTTTTATTCAAACAACCAGAAAATATGAACTCAGATAGCAAGCACTCTTATCATCAAGCCCCATGCTTCTGGTTATATTCACAGTAATATAATAACAGCAGTGATGCTAACAATAGTTGTAGTGGTGAGGGGAGCAGGCCTGCTTTTCAAACCACTCAGCTCCCACACGGCTAGCTTTACACCCGAAATAACAACACACAAATTGTATTCATTTAAACACTGCCTGGCCCATTAGTTTCAGCCTCTTATTGGCAAATTCTTACATCTTGCTTTAACCCATATTTAGTAATCTGTATAGCACCACGAGGTGGTGGCTTACCGGGAAAGATTCAGCATGTCTGACCTGACGGCTGGCTCCATTGTGTCTGACCTCACTTCCCTTCTTCCCAGCGTTCTGTTCGATCTACTCTACCTATCTAAATCCTGCCCTATCAAAAAGCCAAAGCACTTTCTTTATTAACCAATGAAAGTAACAAATAGACAGATGACCTTCCTACATCAAATAGTGGCTAATTTGGTGAATGCTACTAGCTACTTGGCTAAGAACATTTACTATTTACAAACATGTAAGTCTTTAAATCTTACGATATGATGTGAATATTCCCCTTTTACAGAGGAGGGAGCTGCAATTAGTGATGTCATAGCCTGGCCAGATTCTACTCAGGTGGGTGCTAGACTTTGTATCTTGTTCCTCATTCATCAAGGCCAGAATGGCTGGTGCTTTCATGACTCTGCTAGGTGTGAAGGGTTGTGAACTTTGTCTCCCTGCATGCTGGAAGATTGACAAGCTTCATCTTGTGCAGGTAACCAAAGCTACTGCGAGCTCACAAGTGCAGAGGTCCCATCCTGTCCTATTTGTGTCTAGCCCTTCTCAACCTGTGGCTTTCGTAATCTTTCTGGCCCCTCTTCCATGGTGACCCATGAGCCTTCAGAATAGGGAGTGATAGATGCCCCATGTGTGGAAGAGTTTTCACAGACATTTATTCTCTGAAATTTGATCAGTAGTGATTTTCTAAATTAACTGCCATCCACGGCACAAAGAAACCTCTCTGATGAGGTTTGGGGACTGTACTAATCTGTACATGGAAAGGTATGAAGTTAGATGGTGGTTTGATGCTATGTCTATTTAGAAAATAGAAGACGGTTCTATCCTGTGACTGCCCCAACCATTGGTTCTTGGCCATATTTATAGTACCAGGTAAGGTTTTTTTTTCTCTTGTGGATTGGACCTTAAATGCTAAAAGAAAGTAGTTGGTTATCCCTATAATACTTTGCCACTACTGTACCCATAAGCACATCTTTCCACAGGAGTCGTTACTGTAACTCACAGGGTTCACATTGGTAAGACTGTTGATGACATTCCCCTTCAGTTGCCTGCATAGTACCTTCTGCTGCTGTGAAAACTAGCCAGGTGGGAGGCAGCTTCCCAGTCAGCAGCAACTTGATCTTTCCATGTCCTGTGATCACCTGTGTGATGCCTTTAGGGACTTACCATCAAGAGCTGATGGGTAACCAAGAGCCATGACAATAATCTATATTGTTTTGAGGGTCTCTGGAACACCCTGACCAACAACACAAGGGCAGAGATTCCACACAGACCACTAGGCTTTTAATTTAGCAACCTATGACTTTTAGGTTAAATGGATTTTTAAAATATTTTGTATATTTATTTATTTGGTGTGTGTGTGTGTGTGTGTGTACGTGTGTGTACATGTGCTTATGTGAATGCCTGTGTGAAAGTCAGAGACCAACGTGTGGAGTCAGTATTCTTCTTCTACCACATGGTTCCTGATGGCAAGTTCTTTTACGGGCTAAGCTATCTTGCAAATCTCCTGTGTGCTTGTGTTTGATATGGGATCTCTATGTTGCCCCAGCTAATCTCCTACTCCTGGGCTGAAATGATCCTCACATCTCAGACTCTCATGTAACTGGGAATATAAACATGTGCTACGGGTTCCCTAGGGTTCTCTTCTTAACCAGATGTCACAGAAGAGGAAACTCTGACAGTGGATTCACTCCAAATCATTAGAGATCTCTATAATTGCTATTTATAGCAAATATCCCAAAATATTTGAAATATTCAAAATAAGATGAAGAAATGTGTTTATTATAAGAGTTTAGACTCATAGAGATTTAAGGCTGGGAGAGTCTCCTGAGGCCTTCCACGGCTTGCACTTCTTGCTCTTTGGGTAGAAAGTTACCAACCAGGTACTCTGGTGGTTGGAGCTGAGCAAGCAAGGAGCAGGTAGGACTGTGGCAAGGATGACGAGATTTGCTTCCTTTGGTTTATAATCTTATAATGATTTTTTTTGTGATAGCTAAGGCTAGACTTTCTCAGGAGTGCTCAAGAGTGAAGGCACAAAGTTGACATTTTGTGAAATTTTTATGGTGACAATAGCTCAGGCAGAAGGACAGATTGCTACCCTGAGATGGCACAAGCCATCACCCAAATGTCTACTCCCCTTTGAATTTAAGATGGCCCAACAACATTAGAAGATGTGGTGGTTTGAATAAGAATGGCCTCCAGTGCTAGAGAGATGGCTCAGAGGTTGAGAGCACTGGCTGATCTTCCGGAGGTCCTGAGTTCAATTCCCAGAACCCACGTGGTGGCTCACAACCATCTGTAATGAGATCTGGTGCTCTCTTCTGGCCTGCAGGCATACAAGAAGGCTGAACATTGAGTAAACAATAAATAAATACATCTTTTAAAAAAAAAAGAATGGCCTCCATAGGCTCATACATTTGAATGTTTATTTACCAGGGACTAGAACCATCTGAAAGGATTACAAGGATTAGGAGATGTGGTTTTGTTGGAGGAAAAATGTCACTGGGGATGGACTTTGAGGTTTCAAAAGCTCTTGCCAGTCTTTCTCTCTCAGCCTGCAGATAAGAATGCAGCTCTCAGCTACTGCTTCAGCGCTGTGCATGGTCCCATGCTCCCAACCATGATGAGAATGGACTAAACCTCTGAAACTGTAGCCCCCCAGTGAAATGATTTCTTTCTTAAGATTCACCTTGGTCGTGGTGTCTCTTCACAGTGATAGAGCAGTGACTGAGACAGTAGGCGCCAGCGTTCCCCATAAAGACTTACAGGCACCATGACTTGCTAAGCTGCCACAGAATGAAATGATAATCCGTTTCAAGCCGGAGACTTTTTACAATGGAAACAATTTTTGGTTTTTCACCAGTGTCTGGGGAGTAGAACGTCCCACCACATCATCAAGCATTTCTTGGCCGTGGCTTGCTGGCTGCTCCTGACAGGTCTTGGCAGGAGCTGTACGGGAATAGTCCTCCTCTCTTACCCTAGCAATCCACAGTTGATTTATAGCACTTTCTGGTAATGGCAGGTCCCACTCCTAAGGGACACTACAATGAAAAGCTAACCAAATGAAGTGTTTAATTTTATCAACTCAAGAATTAAGTACAAAGCTCTTCATCCTTGAGGCTCCTTCAGGAAAAACGGCCTTCTGTTAGAGGCTTGATTACAAGGACTACCCCAATAAATTCCTGTGATAGATGATGTGCCATTGAAATTGTTACAGGGGAAAGCATTTGGCTGTAAATCTGTTGAGTTCATTACTCATAGGCCGACAGGAGTTTCTAAAGAAATGTAACAAATAGACAATATATCCAATACAAAAGAGTTAGTTTCTTTTATTTTTAGGTTAGTAGATTAATTTAGAGCAGATTTAGATGCAGAAAAGTTGAGAAGAAAGGGTGGCTTACATAAATCCTCATTTCTCGCACTCCTCAGTTTTCCCCACTGTTAACAACTTGCATCAGCGAAGTGCACCTGTCACAGTGGGTGAGCCGATCTGGACACCTTAGACCTGCTATTAATAGTGCCGTTTTAGGGTGCGGACTGTGTCACAGGTACGCTGGGTCTTGGAAATATGACGACTTGTACTCACATTAGGGTATCACAGCTCACTTTTGCTGCCTTATACATCCCTGTGGTCACCTGGCCATCCCCTTCTCTGCTAGCTCCTGGTAGCTACCTCTATCCCCTTCTCCTCTGTCTCCCTGGTGTTTTCTTTTTCAGAATGTGTGATACCCAGAATCACACAATATGCACCTTCCCAGACTGGCTCTTTCACTGAGATCACTGTCTCTTCGCATTGTTTACTAACATTTTAGACACATATCCCACACTTTGTCTCTTCGCATTGTTTACTGACATTTTAGACACATGTCCCACACTTTGTCTCTTCGCATTGTTTACTGACATTTTAGACACATGTCCCACACTTTGTCTCTTTGCATTGTTTAGTGACATTTTAGACACATGTCCCACATGGTTGTTTTCACTTTCCCACTTGAAGGCTTATTGGTTGTTTCAGATATTGGTGATTACAAATAAAGCAGATACGAATATTTCTGTGCATTCTTGTGTGGACAAATGCTTTAAATGTATTAGGGTAATTCCATGGGCATGGTGACCTGATCATTTGGTAAAATGTGTTTGATTTTGAGGGAAGCTAGCAGACTGTCTTTCCAGTGCCTACACCATCTCCTTTCCATGAGCTCTGTGTAAACCTCCTGCCCAGCATTTGGTACTTACTGCTGGTGTCTGGACGTTAGCATCCTATGCAGTCTTCACTGGGTTCTTAGCTGTATCATTGTTCAGATGCATTTCAGACTATCTTAAAAATGCACTTCCTTCTCCTGGCTCTGCAGTTTCTAGCTTTGTATTTGGAAGATGAGATTTAGAACCTTCATAAAATTCTAAGATTGCATCATATCTTCTGGGAGATGGAAATTATTTTTATTATTAGAACTTTGTTTTGATTTTTTTTGAGACAGAGCTTCATATAGTTTAGTGTTTTAGTTTGCTTTCTGTTGCTGTGATTAAAATACTCTGACCAAAACAACTTAGGGGAGGAAAGGATTTATTTGGCTTACACATTTATTTTTACATTTACTATTACATTTATTTTATTCCATAATCCATCACCGCGGAAGTTAGGGCAGGAACTTGGAGCAGAACTTGGAGGCGGGATCTTTGATGGGATTCTGTTTTAGCTTGCTTTCTGACTTGTTCATGCTTAGCTTTCTTATACTGCTAACCTGCCTAGGGATGGTGCCTCCTGTGGGCTGGGCCCTCCTATAACAATTAATAACCAAGAGAACCTCCCACAGGTCAATCTGTTCTAGAAAATTCCTCAATCAAGGATTTCCTTCTTAGAGGTCCCTAGGATGTATCATGTTGACAGTCAAGCTAACTAGGATACCCAGACTGGCTTCAAACTTGCTACATATCTGAGGCTAGCCTTGAACCTGCTTCAGCCTCCCAAGCACCGGGATTACAGACATGAACCACTGCCTCCAGCTCGCTATTAGAATTGAAAAGATGATTGTCAGCTACAAAGACAAAAGATCTATGTTTTAGAAGGTTTTAATAATATTTTTAAAATTCAATAACTTTTTTGTGATAAACAGCTTTAATCTCTTGGCATGGTAAGAAATATTGCACATAATCAACATGTTTTGTTTTGGGAATGGGGACAATGGAAGGGGGAAAATCATCTTAGAAAGTGCAAAATTCAGTAATCAGACTTTTAACCAAAGTCTTCTGATTTAGAATCCATGCCTCAAAAGAGCTCAAATAAAAAATAGTTCAATTTTTAATCATCCAATAAGCGTTTGGAGCATCTGTCGTGGGACAAGCAAAATATGAGGCCTTGGAGGTGCACAACTTAACAACACGTGGTCTCTGCTCTCAAGAAATCTGGCCCCCTGCTTCCTATAGCCAGTCTGTAGGCAAAGGGGCAGATGCCAAGGCTGCTCTGTCGTTTTGTGGGTTCCCTCTGCCGGCTCAGTGCTGGTTATGGCAGCAGGCATCATTGTGGTGGCAGCCAGCTAACTGGCTCAGACCACCTGCTTGATGAGTTTGGAACTCTCCCGCTGGCTTCTCTCCCTTGCATTGTGTGATAGGTTTATTAAAATGGGCTGATATGGATGTTTTTCTTACTGACAGATTCAGAACGGCTATGGACATAAAAATGTGCTTATTTGAGAAATTTAAGGAGCTTTTTGAAGACTAACTAAAAGTATGTCTGCCAAGGGACTATGAATACACCTCAACATGTAATCTAATGTATTGGTACAGCTGGCAGCTAGAGGGTTTATAGCGTCATAGACACTGAGGATTGGGGAACTTTCTAAGCCAACCATTACTTATATTTGATAAAGTCTCTCCTTTCTCCCCCATTTTAAGATCTAACAATAAATGGAAAACTTTTACCAACAGTGGAAGATTTAAATCTTGATCTTTATAACACATAAAGTATTTTAGAGACCATTTTATTTCATCACAAGAATAATATGGTGCAGGAAAAATTGAACCAAAAATGAAGAACTTTGCTTTCATTTTAAAGGGCCTATGCAATCGCTAAATTATAATGACTAAATGCTCCAAAATTTCCATGATTTGTGCTAATATCCTATGCGCTATGAGATCCTATTTCAGTGATAATGAATTTTCTGAAACAACATCGAGTAATGATTCCACAGATAGAACCAGACTCACTTGGATTTAATGTGGTTTTTTTTTCTTGATTCCCAAGACACCAATAAGCTAATAAGCTATCCTCAGCTATATCACTTAGGTCCAGAAGGTTTTCTTTGGTCCTAAAGAGCCATTGCTCTGGACCTGGTCACTAGCTTTGGGATGCCTAGCTCACTGCTTGGCATCCACAGCCCACCGAGTCTTCACCAGCACAGACCCCTCTTCATTCAGTCACCCTGGAGAGGAATTTGTTTGTAAAGGTTCATCAAGTAACTGGGTGGAACTGGAAAGCTATGGTTTATACTGAGAAGGTTGATGTGGGAAACACATTATGGTGCCAGTTTTGTTTTGCTTTGTGTTTGCTGGGATGATGGAGATATTTTGGGGAGCTACTGGTTGTTTTTGTTTTGGTGAAGGGTCTCAATGTGTAGCCCAGGCTAACCTTGAACTCACAAAGCTCTGTTTCCCTATGCCTCCCTAGTGCTTGGTTTAAAGGTGTGTCCCACCACCACACCTGACCAAGAATTTTATTGAGAAGAAATCTGGAGACCCATATAAACATTTTTTTTTATGCCTAAAACCTCAACTCTGTGTATATAGCTTGTGAATATCAGAAGTCATTGGAGAAAAACAGCCCCTTAGAATGGCTGGAGAGCGAAGGACAAGGAGGTGTGGGTAGAAAAGAGAAAACCATAAAGCCTTTGCATGCCTGCCTTGGAATCTTTTCTGCAGTCAGGAGGGAGTTGCTGTGGGTATTTTATTTAAAGATGTGATTAGATTTGCATGTTGAAATGGCTAATTTGCCTGCATCTCTCTAACGTTGGTTAAAGGAGGAGACAATACAGAGGAAACCAGTCTGATTCTTGCTGTGGAAATTGACACGTGGTGTGTTGAGGGCCTGATGTAAGGCAATCCCTATGAGAATATAGATTAAGGCCTTTTCAAGACATACCTGAGACGTGAAAGCGAGGCGGTGAGCAGCTGAGACTGTAGGGGCAGAACTGCACAGGGAGCTCTGGTCTGGATAGATGGGTGGCGATGCTCTGACCTATTCAGTTATGGAGAAAGAAAAAATTCAAACACAGCTCTCTGATAAGAATCCACTCTTCTCACCAAAGACTAAGAACCGAGCAGATGAAAACTAGAGAAACATGTCAGTAAAATCCCCGAATCTCTGCATCCTATTATCCTTCCTTGTCAAGGACATGCTTCTTTGCTGCTTTTCATTCAAAAGATGCCCAGTTCTTGCTTGG
Organism: Chionomys nivalis; assembly: GCF_950005125.1. Taxonomy (NCBI): domain Eukaryota; kingdom Metazoa; phylum Chordata; class Mammalia; order Rodentia; family Cricetidae; genus Chionomys; species Chionomys nivalis. The sequence continues at coordinate 147,905,496 of NC_080086.1, read as the reverse complement.
AACGTCTCCCGAGTGCTGCAGTGGTTTCCTTAGGGATGAGATAAATGCAGAGTAGTCTCCTTTTGTGTGAGTAATTGTCTTGTTGCCTAGGCAAAAAATCCTAACCTCAGGCTCTCAGTGAAGGGGCGCCACCTCTTCTTCTTCTAGGTTTATTTTTCTCCGCTTTGAGGTTTTCATTTCAGTCTTAAACCAAGGTGTTCCAAGTTTATTTTAAAAGCCCACATCTGGGGCTGGAGAGATGGCTCAGAGGTTGAGAGCACTGACTGTTCCTCTGGAGCATCAGAGTCTGATTCCCAGCACCCACGTGGTGGCTTACACCAGTCTCTAACTCCAGTTCCAGGGGATCGGACACCCTCTTCTGGCCTCTTTGGGCAGTGTATGTATATGGTGCTCTCTCACATACAGGCAGGCACAACACCCATAAAAAAGTCTACATCTCCAGTAAGTTCTCCAATTGTGACAGCAGTTACTGGGTGTCTGTGCTAAACCGGAAAATTGTGAAGAGAAAGACCAAATCCATGGCTGTCTTATTAAAGCAAGCTTTGTTTTAGAGGCACACCCGGGACTGGCCAGCTGTCTCACCTTGTCCGGATTTTAGAGAGCAGTCCCGGATGTGAGGAAGACACGGTTTTTATATAGCTCAGGGGTGGGGGTGGGGTTCCAAATGCAGGATTTAGCAGGCAGAATAGGCGTGGTTATAGAAGCAGAACAAAGCATAAGTCAATCACAATGACCTCCTGAAACAAACATGATAGCCATTCCTGGGGCAGGCTGTACAGAACCAATTGTGGTTAAGGTTACAGGTGGGGCATTGCCCAATCCTTGAAAAACAGAGGTTTAAACATAAATGCAGGAATAAACCTCGCTTGTCTTTACTATGGGATGACTTTTAAGTCTAAACTGGAGGCAGGCTGGTTCTTCATCTGCTCTACACGAAGTGGTGTATCAAGGATGAACAGATGTAATTTCTTCTAATTTCCATGATAACTGAGTCATAAGTCAATACCATCACTTTAAATAATTTATTCATTTTGATTTTATGTGCATTGGTATTTTGCCTGCATGTCTGTCTGTCTGTCTGTCTGTCTGTGTGAGGGTGTTCAGTGCCCTGGAACTGGAGTTATAGGCAGTTGTAAGCCACCATTATATGGGAATTGACCCAGGTCCAATCTGGAAGAGTAGTCAGTTCTCTTAGCCTCTGAGCCACCTCTCCAGCCCCAGTACTACCACTTTAATGATGAAGGAGAAGCTCTGCAAATGCAGGAATTTTTTCTTCAGGTGAGACTTTTCTTAACTAATTAGTGAAGCGAATACATTTTTGTTTCACCTGCCTCCATTCACCTCACTGGCTAGAGACATACAGAGAAAAAAAAAAACAGCAAAAATAGTGGAAAATTTAAACATAAACAAAAGGGGAGGAATTGAATATGAGCCCATATATCCCTCTGTATGTCACAGCATTCTAAAGTTCTAACACACTAACTACAGTACTATTATAACCGAGGAGGCAGGCAACTCATTCCTTCACTATTCCGTCAGTGTTCATATTTTATTTTCTCCATGTATTTGAATGTTATGTATATGTATGTGCATGTGAGCATGTGTTCGTGGGTGTGCCAGTGTGTGTACACGGAGACTAGAAGACAACCCTGGGTGTCATTCCTCAGGTGCCATCACCTTATTTTTCATACAGTCTCTCACTGATTTGGACTCTCCAAGAAGGCCAGGCTGGCTGAACAGCAAGCCCCTGGGATCACCTGCCTCTGCCTGCCCAGCTCTGGAATTGCAAATACACACCACCATACCTGGCTTTGTTTTTTAATATAGGTTTGATTTTTTTTTTCTGGTGTTTAAACTGAGGTCTTTGTGTTGATAAGATAGGCATTTTACGGATGGAGCTACCTCCTGAATCCCTTGTCTTACACATTGTTTTCTTCAGTTAGTGTTTGAATAAGGATGATCAGAACTGATTTTCTTGCTATTTTGTTGTTGTTGTTGAAATTACTTAAAAATCTCACTTCATTTTGGTTTATCTTGGACTAGGTAATCAGGAAATTATCTAGTTTATCTGCGACTAGATAATCAGGGAATTAAATTTGAGGGAACTAAAAAAACTGCAACTGTATGTTGGTAACTGTCTCCAAATCCTCAGCATGCCCTTTGGCAGTTAAATGGTTACTTCTGTTTTTTTTTTTTTGTTTGTTTGTTTGTTTTTGAGAAGGGTTTCATTATGCATATAGTTCTGGCCATCCTGGAACTCACTCTGTAGACCAGGCTGGCCAAGAACTTAGAGGTTCCCCTTGCCTCTGCCTCCTGAGTGCTGGAATTAAAGGCATGCACCACCACTACCTGGCACATTCTTTCCATTGTATTAGAAACTCAGAAATTGGCACACACATGCACTGCAAAAGATCCAGGATTAATTACAATACAATTTACATATTTACATTGATGTTTTGGCTTTATCCCTTTTGGGCTTTCTAAGAAAATCATGGTAAGAAATATCCTAATAGGGAGATCTGGTCCTTCATAATGTGGGGAAGGGAAAGGATCACCTTACCTCATAAATAACTCTGTACATCTCATGAATATTAACAATGACATCTTAAAAATCCATCACACAGAACTCAGTGGGTTGCTGACTGCCCCCTTTGGGTCTACCTGCTCCAGTTTCTCTCTCCAGAGCAAATTATCTTCTGCATTGTTAAGTGAACTCCATTTAAACTGTCTGTGTTTCTTAGCTGAGTTCTCTCCTTTGAGAAGACGAGAACAAGGGGCAAATTTCACTGGTAACATCTATAATTACACTCACATCCACAGAGCTAGGAACGCTTTTGTGATGAACTGTAAATAAACTAATGAATCAGTGTGTGACTTTGCGTCTCTGTCTGAGACAGACCAGGGCACCATGGCAAGTGTCAATCTCGATGGCATAACCTTAAACAACAGCAAAGGTCACAGCACACCCACGGCAAATCAGATCTGCTCGGTTCCCTTTGCTCACTGCTTAAAAAACAAGCTGAAGACCCAAATGAATACAGAATTTGAATGCAGACTGTATAATTAAAATGTTACAGAATAAGAAATGCAAATGTTGCACATATTTCGTCTTCCTATAGAGCCAGGTACATGTCTGAATATCAGACTCGAATATAATGATGTTCAAAGTTTTGAAGTTGGTGATGCTGCTGTCTCAGGCCTTCCTTCCTAGCTCATTGGTGGGTGGTGGCCTTGTTTCTTTTTGTCTTTCTAGATAACCTTAGTATTTATTTAGGCATGGTCTGTTCCCAATTTCATCTGTCCAAAATTGTTCATGTTTTGTTCATTATCTGAACTAAAGTCTTTTCTGATAAATCAAACTAATGTAGTAGAAGCTGTTGGCTTCTGGAGTCAGAAATCCTTACAGAGAATTATGGGTCAAGTGTCAAGTCCACACTGGGTGACCCTGGTTAAGTTCTTAACTTCTCTGAGCATTAACATTATGAATAGTTACGACCCACTGTACGCCGTGAGTGCATTTGTGCATTCTACATTTTTAGCCAGTTCCTTCCTCCAACCCCGGTTTATGTGATGAGCTACGGTGGACTTCCTTTTCTAGGTCCTTTAGGATGCTTTGGAGATCTGGTTTGGAAGCATGAGAGAGAATGGAGCACACTGGGCAGCTTGCTTCATTCTTTGCTTACCAGTAAGGCCACATGTGTTGGCACATACCTGTAACCACAACACTTGGGAGGCTACCGTAGAAAGATCCTGTGTTCGATGTCAACTTGGGATACATGGCAAGACCCTGTTTCACAACAAAACAAAATTGTCCAGGACTGTGAATCAGTCTTAGTGGAAGAGCACTTTCCCGGCTCGAGCAAGACCCTGGGCTCAATTCCTAGCCTCACTAAGAAATCAGAACAATAAGCAAAACAAATCGGGCCCCAACCCAACAGCAACAGAAAGCCCTGTCAATACAAGAGCTAAAAACATTTTTCTGGTTTTCCAGTCATGGGTGGATCCCGGCTTCCTGGGTGGGGCCGATTATTAGATGACTTCAGCAGACAGCTCTGTGTTTCCTGCCGCCTTTGAAATGAGCCTTCTTTTAGCAGCAAGGGATGGAATGAAGCTCTTCGGTGTCTGAGAATCACATTTTTTAAAGCGTACTTTGGGAATCCCTGGGTTTGGATGATGATGAAAATGGAACAGGTTCTAGGCCAGGCTTGAGCCCTCCTCACGGATTCAGCCCTGATATCTCTCCTTTGCTCCATATTTTTAGTTTATGAAATTAATTTTATGAAGAAAAAACAAAGAACATTGCTACACACACATACACATGCATGCATGCACAGAGCAAACATGTGTTCAAGGGAAAGCTAAGAAAGGATCATGGGGCCCCTGGCGTGATTCCGTCCTGCGTGCCTGTTCTGAGGAGCAGCAGGCAGAACCTTCCGTCCGACTTCTCTGCCACCGAAGAACGCGCCTTCACCTCATGGAAGACTCCATGGACATGGACATGAGCCCTCTAAGGCCTCAGAACTACCTTTTCGGTTGTGAACTAAAAGCCGACAAAGATTATCACTTTAAGGTGGACAATGATGAGAATGAGCACCAGTTATCTCTAAGAACGGTTAGTTTAGGTGCTGGGGCAAAAGACGAATTACACATCGTAGAGGCAGAAGCAATGAACTATGAAGGCAGTCCAATTAAAGTAACACTGGCAACTTTGAAAATGTCTGTACAGCCAACAGTTTCTCTTGGGGGATTTGAAATAACACCTCCTGTGGTCTTAAGATTGAAGTGTGGTTCTGGGCCTGTGCACATTAGTGGACAGCATCTAGTAGCTGTAGAGGAAGATGCAGAGTCAGAAGATGAAGATGAGGAGGATGTAAAGCTGCTGAGTATGTCTGGAAAGCGATCGCTCCTGGAGGTGGCAACAAGGTGCCACAGAAAAAAGTAAAACTTGATGAGGATGATGATGAAGATGATGAGGATGATGAGGATGATGAAGATGATGACGATGATGATTTTGATGATGAGGAAGCTGAAGAAAAAGTTCCAGTTAAGAAATCTGTACGAGATACTCCAGCCAAAAATGCACAAAAATCAAACCAAAATGGAAAAGACTTAAAACCATCAACACCAAGATCAAAGGGTCAAGAGTCCTTCAAAAAACAGGAAAAAACCCCTAAAACACCAAAAGGACCTAGTTCTGTAGAAGACATTAAGGCAAAAATGCAAGCAAGTATAGAAAAAGCGCATTGAACATTCCTGGGCACTACTGGTAAATTAAGACCAAAGATGGGGAAAGAGGAAAAGGAGAAACAAATATAGTCCATACTGAGTACCATCAACAATCCAGACTGAAGTCTTCTATTTAATCTCAATCCCCTTTCCTGATTGGCCATCCATCCATTCACCCTTGCACGCTGGAAGCAATCTCTTGTTTTCCTAAAGCATTTTTCTTTCACTCTTGTGATGCAGAGAACTTTACTGCTTTCTACACTTGTGCATATGCCTCATCTCTTATCATGTTTTAATACCTTTGTATCCTTAGCTGTTCAATAAATTTTTTGAATAAACCAAAAAAAAAAAAAAAAAGAAAGGATCATGGGACCGCTAACAAGGCCCTTGAGCTTGTCTGTAATTTGACACTCTGTTACTAGAAGTATTCATATCTTCCCAGTGAGGTTAAAAATATAGTATTCACTTGTGGTTGGTAATATTGCACACTGTAGTCACCTGGGAAATCTTGAAAAAACAAAACAAAACAAGCCACTGGTGTTCTTGGCCTTCAGCCCATAGAGTCTCAAGGTCCTGGGTATTAAGTCATCTTTGGTTCTAGTAACCAAAAACATATTCATGCAATAGCATTACAATAATTATATATTATAATTATGTATAGCAGCCCAGTTATAAACTTGAGTGATTAAGAATGACCACAAATAAGGACATTTTGGGATGTTTTTCTTAATTTTACAATTTCCTTTGCTTCTGAAGAACAATACAAATTGCACAGGCCTTCCCACGTTGTGTTAGAGAGGGAATAAACCTCTCTGATGGTATTATTTTGCATTTTCTCTATGAACCAGAGATGTACTGATTGGTATAGCATCTCAATTACAATACAGAACATTTTATAGAATTGTTCTCTAGTTGGATGTCAAATATTTGCTTCAAAAACTGACTGTAAGGGCTGTTAGTCTTAACCTTTTAAAACATAAAACCATAAACACTCACTGTGCTCAAATAAAGGTAAAAAAACAGAAGCATCATATAACTTCAGAAGCTATTTACTATAAACTTTCCTCAAGGTGTCTTGTTATTCTTCAAGATAACAAAATTCAACAATCTGCCATCAGCCGTAACATTAAAACTCAAAGCAAACAGAGGGACGGCTTCCTTTCCGAGAGTCTGAAGTGGGAGCTTCCTAAACCTATTATTTCTCACCATTAAAGGTGAGATGATGATAGAGTTGGGGGAAAAAAAGTGTCCTAAACTGTTCTTCAAAAGCCTGGAAGTGAACCATGATTAGTACAGCTCACATCCTTCTGAGCGCAGAGGTCAGAGGCCGTCCTTCTTGATGGAGCGGCCCAGCGGGAGCAGCATCTGTGGAAACCACAGCCATTGTCATCAAGAGGAAAATACTTTTCCTGAAACGGTGGATGTTGTTACCCTTCCATTGCATGATGTGTGTGTGTGTGTGTGTGTGTGTGTGTGGTATGTGTGTCTTATCCCATAGAGACTGTGTTTAGTTCAGATCAATACCAGAAATACCAGAGATACTTTGGAAGTTTGAAAATGGCATCTCAGATTTAAATGTGGATCTTTAAGCTCCCATATGAAGACTGTGGAATGAAACAGTTGAGAGGGTTAGACATGGAGAGAAGGAGGAGAGTTTCCAGGGTTGTCTTTTTCTGGATCGAGTCTTCTGCCTGGGTTTTCAGGTCTGGAAAATGTCCAGCCTACAGGTCACAGGCAGCTTTTTTCCCCTTCCTATTCTCCTGAATACTTTACAAGGTCACTTATGAATAGAAATATTTATTTGAGGAAATAAATGTCCCAAAATATTTCATCTTCATTCAGCAGATAATATTTTCCACAGGACAACAGACAAGGAGGAAATGAACAGCAATTGAATATCTGTTATAGTCAAGGCATTGCGGGAAACACTTTTATATGTATCATTTCCTTAATCTTTTACATATTTTAACTCTTACAGATGCTATGCAAGATGTTAGTCCACAGATTAAAAATTAAATTTGCAGAGGAGCTAGTTAACGTGTCCAAAATCATGCACCAGTGATTAATTCAAGATTCAAGTTATAACCTAAATTCAAAGACTACATTCTTTTCATTATAACACACTGCCTCATGCTAAAAAAAAATCATACTAAACTAAAACTACATGAATTGTAGAATTGCGAAGAGTCAGTTTAATAGGATCTGGGTGAAAGTGGAGCACACAATGTCTGAGCAAAGAAAGGGTCTGTGGCACCTGAATTTCAGATCATTCACTGAATGTGGGTGACTTACACACTTCCTAGAGGCTAATCAAAGTATCAAATGGTGTTGTGGTAAACAAGCTCCTACTGACTCACGTATACAATGAGTGTGTGATAAATGCTGTCTATGTTTTTCTTTTTAGAATTTAAGAACAAATTCTCTATAGGGATAAACTCTGAGAGTCCAGCTCAGCTCCCTAAATAAAAGAAGAAAAGAAACAGACAGAATGATTTTGGAGTTGCTGCTTTAGCTGGCCTGAGTTAGAAGGTAAAATCCTTGGGTCTCTCTGGCTCTAACAGGCTCCAACTAGTCTCTTTGATGTTTTCTTTTGTTTGGGAAAAAATATTCGGTGAATTTCACCACTTTTGAGCCTCTTGAAAGTCAATTTCTAATTTTAAAAATAAGTTCCAGAGGCTGGGAATGTGGCTGGGGTGGTAGAGTGCTTGTCAGGAATGATCTAGGACCTGGGTTGGAGCGTCAGTGTTTTTTGCTTAAAGATTTTCTTCTCTATGACCCACGCCTTCTAAATTTCCTGAGAAGGGCACATTACCATCTACAGGACAGATCATAATTCAGTGGCTGCTCTCTGCTGCTCAAAGTAAAACAGCAAGCAGGCTAGGAACACAGCTCAGTTGGTAGACTGCCTGCTTAGCATGCACAGAACCCTAGGTTTGAGTCCTAGCACTGCATAAACTTACATTTTAAAGAAATGTCTCACTCTGGATATATGTAGTCCAGGCATGGCTGAGAACCTGCCATCAAGATGCTTATTTCTTGACGGGAGGATCTGCTCTGTCCTGCTGTGGTCAAGTACTGCACAACACTGTTCTAGAGGAGTGACTCTCAACCCGTGGGTCACAACCCCTTTGGCGTGTCATATCAGATACCCTGCATATCAGATATTTACATTATGATTCATAACAGTAGCAAAATTACAGTTATGAAGCAGCAATGAGACAATCTTATGGTTGGGCGTCCCCACAGTATGAGGAACTGTATTAAAGGGTCACGGCATTAGGAAGGTTGAGAACCACTGTTCTAGGGTTTACTGGTAGCCATCTTATGGTGTGAGGAAAGAGCCAGCTGCCGAGAGAGACCGCTGCTGTTGATGACAGAGCAGAGAAATGGATGGAGCCCGCATCGTCCTTACCAGCAGAAGCCCCTGATAAAGACTTGATTACCTTGCACAGCTCGCCGTATGCCTTGCTGTCTGACTAATTCAAACAAGAATTTCAGTGATTTTGGCCAAATGTAACTACTTAGAGTCAGATAAATTCCTAAGACTCAATCAGAGGAAGGAACATGTATTGAAAATAAGTATTGTTTTAATAGATCACAGCCTTTCCTCTTGAAATTACCGGCAACTCCATCTCTCATTAATGAGCTAATGTATATGAGAGCCCACATCTATTTCTGTGCTATAAATTATAAAAGGTGTTCTATAAAGGCACAACCTGATTCTTAACGCTTCCTTGATATGCGCTGGGCAGGAAAAACAATTCTCTTTGAAAAGATTCAGTGTGATTAGTTAGATGTCAGTGAGAAACTTAGCCCAGCACATTACTAAATTAGGAAACACTTGAAATTCTCAGACAAGATCCATCCTTCCAAGGAAGTTGATTTGCACTGTGCTGACTATTGCCAGTTTATTAGCACGACTCTTCTGTTTTGTAAGTCCTAGGAAGATCAGAAGTGAAAAGAAGATACTTCTCATGTTTCTATACTGTTAACCGTAAACACCTGCATCTATGGCAAGGTTATTAAGAACAAGGGCAGATTCATATACCATGTTAGCTCTGCCTTCTAACCAGAAACCAGCACCTTCTTGTAGAAACCTGCCGTTCATTGTTAATGGTTATGAGCAAACATTTTTTTCCCTGTGATTCTGGTACATTGTCATATACGGTTTCTCTGTGTGAAAGGTCACTTTGTTGAGTTGTAAGCATTTGGATTTTTCTGGAAACTCTAGATTAGCAGCCTTTAAGTTATTTACAAGGGGCCCAACAAGTTTTAAGGTTTTCTATTTCTTCTAAACTATAGCCCCTGATAAATGGTAGGAATAATAGCATTCATGGAAACCTTGCTCCATTTTCAGGCACTGGGTTAAGTATTTCACAATGTTTTTTGATTTAGTTCAGTCATTAATTCATTCAGTCCATTTATTAGCGTGGCACTTGTGAAATCTGCTAGAATGTTCCACTAGATGGAAAAGAATATTGTCTGATTTGGGATTCTAGGGCAAGAGTGCTGTCGCCAGAGATAGACAATGGAGAGGCTAGAAATCACGTGCCCCTGAGTTTCCGCTCCTGCTGTGATACATGTTTTAACCCTGTAGTGACAAAACAGGAGCCATTTGAAAACTTGGCTAGAAGAATGCAATAGTTTATTCATTAAGGAGGATTTGGGGGTGTCTAAGAGATAGCTCCGCTGGTTAAGAGGCCCACTGCCATGCCTGATGGCCTGAGCATAGTTCCCAGGACTAATATGGTGGAATGAGAGCACCCATTACCTCATGTTGTCCTCTGACCTCCTTGCGAATGCTGTGGCAAAGCCCCCACCTCACAGATAAACAGATAAATGACAGGGGAGGGGAGACACATTTGTTTGTTTGTTCGTTTGCTTTTCTCTATTTTATTTTTAAAACAATCTTACTACATACCAATCCTAGTTTCCTCTCCCTCCCATCCTCCTGCTTCCCACACCTTCTCCCCACCCTAGCTCCATCCATTCCCCAGAGAGGGTGAGGCCTCTCATGGGGAGTCAACAGAGTTTGTCACATTCCAAGGCAGAACCAAGGCCCTCTTCCTGAGCAAGGTATCCCTTCATAGGGAATGGGATCCAAAGAGCCAGTTCATGCACTAGGGATAAATACTAGTTTCACGGCTCGTGTCCCCACAACTGCCCAAGTCATACAATTGACACCCACATTCAGAAAGCCTAGTTTGGTCTTATGCAGGTCCCCCAGTGTAAAACAAGGTCTCATGAGGGACTGGTCTTGAACTTCCAATCATTTTTGCCTTCACCTCTCGAGTGCTAGCATTGCAAGTGTGTGCCATCAAATCAGTATAAGGAATCTTTCTACCGGATTCTCAGTGTCTTTAACATACTTTGGGACTATCTAGGAGGCACATTTTATGCTGTTTCCTAAATCTGTCCATTACTTCTCTTTTCACCAGGGGGCTTCTAGGCTATTGGGGTACCAAGGCACAAACACTAGAGAAGTCTAATACAATTTATTTTTCTTTTAAAAAATTTTGGGTATATGGTCGGGGGAGACAAGTATGTTTAAGGCAAAGTTTTAGCCTGTAGCTCAAGTCAGCCGGGACTCTCTAGGTAGCCCAAACTGGGCTCAGACCTGTGATAATCCTCTTGCCTCAGTCTCTGAAGTCATGAAATTACAGACATGAATTTCCTCTCCTGGAATCATGGTGTCTGCTTTGATAGCTTTTCTCTTGCTGTTTCTCCTTTTCCTTTTAAGCTCTTTAATGCTCTGAAAACCCCCAGTTTTACTTTCTACACTTGCAAACTCTCCACAAACCTCCTGCAGCTTCAGCATTTCTAGTTTCAAACATCACAGCAGTTTCTGGTCGCATCTGGGATGTAGGTGATTGACACTTAGCTTCTCGAATCCCTTAGTTCCCAGATGATTAAGAGCCCTCCATCTGCGGCGGTTAGGTGGGAAGGGGGTGGGGAGAAGTAGAGGGCATGAGGAGGAAGGCTAGGACCAGAAATGGAAAATGTAAATTTTAGTAGAGAAATGAAAACTTGGCACAGCCTTCTGAAAACCTGCCAACTCCAGACTGAACCCCAAATGTATTTAGATTAAAGTAATGGATCTCATCTATCTTGGGATGCAAAGGGGAGGGAGAGCCTGGAAAGGCTGGCTTAATCTGGTTTCACTTTGTAATCACATCCAATAATTCTGCTCAGAGGAGGCGTGAGAAGGGAGAGAACGACCTTTGGAAGCTGCACCCTATCATTTGGCCATTCCTGTAGTCAGATAACTCCGCCATTTCCTTTCCTGGATTTCTTGTAAGTGTGAAGCTGTGCCGTCCTCAGTTGCTGCCCTGGGTATCCAAGGCGGGCAACAGTAGTGTAAGGGATAAAAATTTTATTTTATTTTATTTTTTATTTATTTATTTTTTTCCGAGACAGGGTTTCTCTGTGACTTTGGAGCCTGTCCTGGAACTAGCTCTGTAGACCAGGCTGGTCTCGAACTCACAGAGATCCACCTGCCTCTGCCTCCCGAGTGCTGGGATTAAAGGCGTGTGCCACCATCGCCCGGCCAGGATAAAAATTTTAATCTGTGAATCTTTCTTCTTCCAAGTAATTAAAATTGCCCAGGTCTCCTCGCTCTTTAGAAATAAGAAGCATCATCAAGTTTTGTGTGTGTGTGTGTGTCTGTTTGCAAATCTAAAAATGCTCAAATATGTGTGTCACGTGTGCACACGTGCGCACACACACAACGCACAAGTACACAGTGGGTGACTATGGAGCTCAACAATTTGTAGTTTTCTTTTTGAAAAGGGACTTTTTGTGTCAGTAAGAGTCCTGGTAGGAAACAAAGTTCCCCACTTTGCATTAATTGTCAGCCCAGGGCGACGCCACGGCACATGTGCACAGTGTGTGATGACTAAATCAAGTTATCTATCATAAACATTTATCATTTCTTTTCTGTTGAATGCTCAAAATTTAATTATTTTGAAATAACAGACACTGTGCTATAGCCACTCTGTTGCATCCCGGAGCATCAAACTGATCATTCCCACCCAACTGTAACATTGCACCCCTCCCCCCAGGGTTTCCACATTTCTCCTTTGATGGAGGAAGGTCATTGGCTAATAAAGAAACTGCCTTGGCCCATTTCATTGGCCAGCCTTTAGGTGGGTGGAGTAAACAGAACAGAATGCTGGGAGGAAGAGGAAGTGAGCTCATACGCCTTAGCTCTGCTCTCTGGGGCAGACACGATGAAGCTCCGACCCAGGATGGACGTAGGCTAGAATCTTCCGTGTAAGCGCACCTCAAGGTGCTACACAGATTATTTGAAATAGGCTAAATTAATACGTGAGAATTAGCCAAGAAGAGGCTAGATATAATGGGCCAAGCAGTGTTTAAAAGAATACAGTTTCCGTGTAATTATTTCGGGGCATAAGCTAGCCAGGCGGCCAGGAGCCAGACGGGAATGCTGCCCGCAGCTCCTACAACACTCCTTGTCACTGTTTGGTAACCAGCAGCCAACCTGAGTGCTCTCAAGGTCTGTGAAATTAATTCTTTAGATCATACACACAAGGGAAACCACACAGTATTTGTCTTCCTATGTTTTATTTATTTATTTATTTATTTATTTATTTATTTATTTATTTATTTGGTTTTTGGAGACAAGGTTTCTCTTGAAGCTTTGGAGCCTGTCCTGGAACTAGCTCTTGTAGACCAGGCTGGCCTCGAACTCACAGAGATCCGCCTGCCTCTGCCTCCCTAGTGCTGGGATTAAAGGCGTGTGCCACCACCGCCCAGCAAAGGGAAGTGGAGGATGCGGGCATCGATCCTGCTACCTCTCACATGCTAAGCGAGCGCTCTACCATTTGAGCTAATCCTCCAGCTGCTCCTATGTTGTATTTATATCATATACTGTTCGCTTGTACTGTTGGGAATGACAGAATTGCATACTCTATAAAGGTGGACCTGCACACTGTTTCTCTATCTTCTCCCGGTCACAGTTTTAACCCATTCATCTGTGGATAGACATTTAAGTAGATCCCACTAGCTGACTGCTTGTAGGTTAGGGCATAGTTCAGGGAGACAGTTACAATGCTAGGAGGCTGCGGTGTTCAGGGGAGGAAAGATGCGACAGGACAGGAGAGGGCTGCGGCGTGGAAGCTGGCCTTGGAAATGCAAGGCACCAATGCAGGAAGGAGGCAGAAGGCAAATACCATGATTCACTGTTCTCCTATAATAAAACACCACAGATTGCATAATTTATGATGAATAGAAATTTATTGGCTCATATTGTTGGAGGCTGGGAAGTTCATTGTCACGGTCAGACAGATTGGTGATTTAGGTTCCAAGATAATGCCTAGAATAACAAGTTTTCACACAGCAGGAGGTGGAAGGACGAGGGGGCAAGAGCGCCTCATGACTTAATTACCTCCTAAGGCCTGCCTGCCTCATTCCTATCTTATTAGGAATTAGACTTGAATAAATACATTTTAGAGGGGACGTGAACATTCACACCAGCATTTACCTTTCTCCCTTCCTCTGCTGCAGGCTTCAGTTCTCCCGCAAGGGTCAATCACTGACCAAAGCCCGATGGAACCCAAGAGCCTTGCAGGGGCGAGAGAGCAGCTCTGAGAGGTCATGGAGTTTCACTGGGCTTCCTCTTTGCCATTCTTATAACCTCTTGGGGAAATTCTGAGCAAAACCCTTATATGTCAGTTAAGGAACTATCTCCCACTTAGAGGAGAGCCCAGTCCCTCATTGTATAGACGAGAAGGCTGAGATAAGCACAGCATGAATGCTGTATCCCAGGTCTTGACCTTAGCTTTTTCCACTCCCTTTCTTTGCCTTCATTCCTTCGAGGTCTCCCCATGCTCTTACTTGTCCTCAAAGTCCAGTCTCCCAGATCCCCTGTTTCCTACAGAAGGAAAAAGAGAGACAAAGCTTTTCTCTCCAAGCAGACACGCCACCATCACTGGTTGATTCATCTGAGCAAGGCAGCTTCCTCGGTTCCTGCAAATGCAATAGGGCACAAATTCCGCAGGAATCGCAATGTACCTGTTCACTTGGATACGATTTAGTCGTGTTCCTCCGAACGCTTATGTGTTAATGTCTTGGCTTCCAGGGTGGTCCTAGGAAGAGCGACTGGGGCCCTTGGTGTGGGGCTTAGTTGGAGGAGCTGAGGTCATCACGCTGTGAGGGAGTTCTGGCAGTTGTCACCAGACAGCCCTCCCATTGCCTTTGCTCCCGTTCTGATGAAGTGCTTGCTCCCTCCCCCTGGCCCTTGTCATCGCTATCTGTGCCACGAGTCGGGGCAGCCAGGGGTCAGCTGCAGCCGGAAAACTCTCACAGTGCTATTTGTACCTCAAGTTTCCACATCTGTGAACAAACTAACCCTGACTTCTGAAGTAGCCTGGGGCAGGTATTCAATTTGGTGCTACAAATCTGACCAACGCAAGCGAGCGTAGGTATCACTCTTTGGTCCTGCCTGAGGGAATCTGAAGAACCGGCTCACCGAGAGCTATTTGATTCATCGAATGCTCCCCGGTGTGCTGTGTGGCAATTTGAATGGGTGCTCAAGGAAGCCAAAATATTGGCATAATTAGGACTGGTCATGGCTCAGATTGCCCAAGGTAAAGGGATCTTTAGGTTGAAAGGCTGACTTTGGGGAACTGGGGAATGGGTGACTGCTGTGGGTGATTTATGCTCATCTCTTTCCAAGTCCTGTTTCTCCATCCCTCCCTCTGCTTGGAGCCACCTTCCTTCCTTCTCACACAGGTTCCACACCTTCGTCTGTCCTTGACCCTCTGCTCCGTCAAGATCTTTCTGTCTGAGGGTTTTCCTTTTTGTGAGATTCAGCAGTGGATCTACTAAACAGAGGCGCAGAACTGTTCACCTTCGCTTGGGGTCCTCCATTCTTGTTCCCAGCTACCCTTTCCACACTGACCCCATTTCTGTCCGATCAGTTGACCTTAGATGGATTATTCAAACACTGCGCTCAGCCTGTAACAGAAGCAGCATAGAGAGGTCCCGCCAGTATCTTCTCTCTGCTGAGATGCCCTGGAAGGAAATTCAGAGCCTCATCTAAAAATATCCCAAGCCTCTCTCTCATTGGCTTCCCCATCACCTCTACACAAAGCCATCAGACCAGAGGGTTACCCACACTTTGAGAGAGTTTGTTCTCAAGATCTTCCTGGACCACTCTTATTCACAGTACCACCCAAAGCCAGCTCACCTTTCTCTTGCTTATGAGAACTGATGTATCGGTAACACTATTAATCACCATCCTATTTTTATGATTGATATTTGAAGTTTTTCAAACTGCCCTCCACTCTTGTAGAACTGTAAGGTTTGAAAATCCGTCTGTTTTTCACATTTCATACTCCATCCCACCCTTGCCCCGCTGCCTTCACCCCTACCAGGGCACCCTCCACTCAGAATTGCTTTCTACACAATGTTCATGGCTACGTATCAGAAACCTTAACCGGGACTGATGAGGAGGAACCACCGAATCCAGAAAAGTACCCAGAGGAGTTGAGTATGGCAGGTATCAAACGCATGTAGACTGTGACTCACCATTGGGACTTAATAAATGATTTTTGCTTCTGAATCTAAATGTTGCTGAACAGTAATCTGCAATAAAAGAGGACATGTGGAGATACCTTAAAACAGCATAGCCTGAAAAGATAGGAATTAGTCATCAAGGAAATGCAAGTTAAGCCCACAATGAGATAGTACTACACACCCACCCAGATAGCTAGCATTTAAAAGAGTGATAATTCAAATATTGGCAAGAATGTGGAGCAACTGGAATTCTCCTGCTCACTGTGGGTGTGTAAGGGGTACAAGTACTTTGGAAAGCAATTTGGCAGAACCATGAAAAGGAGAGAATGTGCTGATCCTACACCTAGCGTTTCCACTCTTGGCTGTACACCGTGGAAGTGAGTGCTCACGTGTACCGGAGGCATGCACAGGAATGCTCCCAAACACGTTCTCTGTTACAGTCCCCTCCCCTGTGGTTAGAAACCACTCAGATGGCTCCCAAATGGTCCGCTAAGCCAGAGCATATTCCTATAGGAAAACATTGGGCAGCCATGAAAATGAGCAAACTAGAACTACGAAAACATGGACTCTCCAAATACAGTGCCGAGAGATGAAGCTAGAGCTGAACGTCTAAATTCCATATGATCCCACGTCACGGAATTTAACAGGCATAAATAAACTAAAGCCACCTGTGAGGGAGGAGGATGTAATAATGGTTGGGAATAGGCCCAGCCGAGATCTTAGATGCTCAGTGCTGATTTCTTGACCTGGTTGCAGACTGTCCCCGGGACAATATTGAGTTAATTGTATTTTTGACTTTTTACTTTTTTTATTGTAGATATTGTACAGTAGTCCCACTGCCTTGTCCAAGGTTTTGTTTTCTAAGTTTTCAGTTACCTGTGCTCTATGGTAGCCTGAAAATATTAAATGGAAAGTTCTAGAAATAAGTAACTATAAGTTTTAAATTGCGAGCCATTCTGAACAGCACAATGGAATCATTAGGCTGTTGCCACCTAGAACATCTCTTTGCCCAGCTCCATATATGGCACCTGCCCACTTGCCCCCTAGTGGCTGTGTTAGTCAGAACCTGGACGGTCTCAGTATCACAGACTTGTGTTCAAGCAACCTTCACTTTATTTAATAATAACCCTCAATGTATAAACATAGTGACATTGGCAATTTTATTGCAGCATAATTGTTATAATCATTCTAATAATATTAGATTATTGCTGCTCATCTCTTAGTTTCCCCAATTTATAAGTTAGATTTTATCACAAGTAAACATGTATTGAGAGAAAGAAACCCACAGTATATGTAGGGTTTGATACCATGCTCATATATCCAGGCATCCTCTGGGAGTGGGGGTGTCTTGGAAAACATTCTCTGTCAGGAAGCAAAGGATTACTGTACTTCAATTTTTAAAAAGTTTTTTCTTATGTGTATGGGTGTTTCATTTGCATGCATGTCTCTGTAGGGCTCACAGAGGCCAGAAGAGGGCGTCAAATCTCCCAGAACTTGAGTTACAGAAGGTTGTGAGCAGCTGTGTGGGTGCTTAGAAGCTAACCTGAGTCCCCTGAAAGAGCAGTCAATGCTCTTGACCACTAAGCCATCTCTCCAGGCCCTTCATTTCAATTTTAAAATGTCACAAGAGCAGAACTGGTGGGTTGGACCCAGTTCTGTATGGCCTGCCTCACCTTGATCCTCTTTTCACCTAGGTTCCTTCAACAGTCACCCTACTTCTGCACAGCCTCAGGCCACGTCTTCTTGTCAGTGGTCTCCAGAGCTCTCTAGGACCGGTCTAATCACAGATCCCTACACTTCTTCTCTCGACCCTCCCCATTTTCTTTCTAATAGCCCTTTCTTTCTTAATGATAGCCACTGAATCTTTGATAAGTTTTTGACAGCTCACCTTGCTGATAAATCCAACATTGTAAAAAAAAAAAAATCATTGAGTCACTTTGAGGCTTAGATTCATGGTCTGGCCTATAGAGGTCTTGAGACTGACACCCTGCAAATGGCACAGCACAGCTGGCCAGACCATGTCTGTGCTGGAGTAGAAAAGAAAGTGAAAGATTATGTGCTTTGGCTTTGCCAGTACAGGAGGCTGAGAGGGACTGCGTGACAAACTGTGGCACTTTTACAGGTGGATGAAGAAATGGAAGCTGGTTTGTTCTAACTGAACGTGTGGCGCTGTTCTGTTCTGTGTTGGACAATTCTTTGGCATAAATATTAGGGTGTGGTGATGATGACTAAGCGGATGAGAACAAAATTAAAACATGGAAGTGTTGTTCATCTGGTGGACTCCCTGAGCCTTTAGAAACCAGAGAGAGTGGGCTGCCAGAGCTGCTGGAGGGTGTGCTCTTCTTGCTTCCCTGCTCATCCCTCTCCGTGCAGCTTGACTTGTGGCCTCAGAGCCACCCGCCCTCGTCCAGTTGCTTTGGGAATTGCACAGCACTCAGAGGGGCAACCAGATGTGTGTGTGTTCCTTGCTGCCTCCGTTTTCCAACAGACAGACCAACACATAGGAAACGATTTTCCAAGATGAAAGTGACACAAATGAGATATGAAATTGAACATAATTACAAGGCACCGGTCTCCTGAACAGGGGGGGAGCAGTGTGATGGGAAACCTCCCATGACCCAGCACTTCCCCTGTGCATGCGGAGATAAGTGTGTGAACCTGAGCAGAAGCTATAAACCAAACTGCGACAAATAAAGGAAGCTGCCATCATTTCATGTACTCCTTTAACTTGTGTGTCTGAACTTCCCCTGTGACCGACCAATTTGCGACTGCAGGGGACCCAAAGATGACAAACCGCAGCTCAACTTCCTCTGGGGCGGTCATTGTTTATCACATTTACCAACATATTTTCTGTTCTCCGGGTTCCTATCTGCAGGGCAAACCAATACATCATTTCATGGTTCCACGCTGAACATTCTCTAGTGAGGTCTTTTGCCTGTCTGCACCAATGGGAGCTTCTTTGCACGACACAGGAACACATTTTAGAGAAGTCTGAATGGTAAATACATGGGCTAGGAGTGAAAGGAAGGATGTGGAACGGAACTTCACTTAGGAAGCATGAACAGCCAGCATGCACAGTCTGATTTTGCCTCATCGTAAAAAATAATTTGCACTTCCTCTTATTTGATAATAAAACTTAACCCTGAGGGCTGGAGAGATGGCTCAGTGGTTAAGAATGCATACTGCTCTTGCAGAGGACCCGAGTTCTGTTTCTTGTACCATAGATGGCTCACAGCAACCCGTAACTCCAGCTTCAGGGGTAGCCATGTCCTCATGGGCACCTGCACACACATGTACATACCCACACACAGACACACACATACATGTATACATATAACTAAAAATAAAAGGACCCTTAAGAAAGACTTAGTGTATGATAGAACATTTAGTTTAGCGACGTGAAAGCGCACACAGAAGAAAACAAAGGTTATGATTTCTCCACGTTTCTGTAATGCTGGCTTGTCTTCTTGTGAAACTTCCTGTGTCTTTAAATAGCTTCCTAGCTGTCGAACATTGTGAAGGAAATGTCTTTTTTTTTTTTTACCAGATCACAAATTATTTTCAAAAATATGATTTATGGCCGGGCGATGGTGGCACACACCTTTAATCCCAGCACTCGAGAGGCAGAGGCAGGCGGATCTCTGTGAGTTCGAGACCAGCCTGGTCTACAGAGCAAGTTCCAGGACAGGACAGGCTCCAAAGCCACAGAGAAACCCTGTCTCGAAAAACCAAATATATATATATATATATATATATATATATATATACATATATATATATATATGATTTATGAAAGAGACGTGGTAACTCTTCCCTAGTAATAGTTCCTTCAGAAGACCTTGGCTAATATGATATCTTAGGAGAGAACTTGGTGATTTTCAGTTTCAGTTACTTAAGAGGAGCAGCTGGTTGTTGAATTCTGCCTTGTCTTTATGGCTCGCCAGTTAGTACCACCCAGGTTTCCACTGCTAACAGATGAGAGAAAAGCACCATTTCCCTTCAAATTCCCATAATGATGGTTTAACATATGAGTACATATGCTCTGGGTATTTAACCTAGGACTTTACACGTGCCAGACCAGCGTTCACCACTGGGCTGAGGTTCTCTATTTTCCAGAGATATTATTTCCAGAAAAATGTATACCAACCTTGAAGGATAAATTCCCTTTGCAAAATGATATCCACCTAGCATCTTTCACTTTATCTGAAGACATAGCGAGAATCAACCCAGTTTCTCCCCCTACACACCCATGACACAGAGCATGTTGTGGGATATTACTTTGACTATGTAAAGGTGTGTCGCATTTGTTTGTGCTTCATTTGTTTAGTGATGTAAAGGTGTGTTCCTTTGCCGCCTAAGGCACCTGGTTGGTCTAATAAAAAGCTGAATGGTCATTAGCTAGGAAGTAGAGGGGTAGGTGGACCAGGAGGGCAGAGAGATTCTAGGCTCCAAAGAGAAGGAGAGGAGAGAGAATGAGGGAGAAAGGGAGGGACAGCTGGGCAACCGCCAGCCAGTCACAAAAGAAGCAGAGAGAGTAGGACATACAGAAGGAAAGGTAAAAAGCCCTGAGACCAATCATAGATGATGAGAACCCGGTTAAGTTATAAGAGCTAGTGGAACAAGCATAAGATAAGGCCGGGCATTCATAACTAATAATAAGTCTCCATGTCCTGCGGGCTGGCAATCTGAGAAAGTCTACTAACAGATCATTTCCATGATCCCCAAATGTGTGGGGGGATTTCTCCCTACCAGCAAGCCAGCAAGCAGCTGTGAAGAAAACACCAGCTGAGTATTTTCTAATATACTTCAGTTCTGACTATTTTTTCTACATGGACATAGTATTTGATCCCAAAGGCTGTGGGAGTCAGATACTGGTAAAAAAAAAATCCAGGCCTCCAAAATTTCTGATTATCGGACTTAAGTTTGGAGCTCTCATTACCTCTTCTTTAGATTTGATTAATTTGCTTAAAAGCCTCACAGAACTCAGGGAAACATTAATATTGCGATGTCTACTAGCTTTCTAAGAATATCTAAAAGCATATAGTTAACCAGATAGACAAAGAGATGCATGAGCAAGGAATGGAGGAATCTCCAGGCAGGAGCCTCTGCCCCCATGCAGTTGAGTGCATTGCCCTTCTGCATGTGCATAAGTTCTTGCTGACTTCTGCAAGCCTTCACATGTTTAGCTGTCCAGAATTTTCTGAAGCCTGCCCCTTTTCATGGGAACTGTTTCATAAGCATGGTTGAAGCATGGACAGTCATGTAGAAGTGTGATTAGACAGAAAGGCATGACCTAATGCTAACAGACCGAGAGGGGAAACCCAGCAAAGCCTGTCTGTTCAGATTCTTCTTGGCTTTTCTGTGCAGCATTCTTTTCTTCTGGGTGTAGGACAGCAGCCTGCTGAAATGGGGGGGGGTGTCTAAGAAGGATCTGCTATCAGTTGGGGAGTGTGAGAGCATTTCCCTATGGGCAGATCTAAGACCAAGACAGGGGGAGATTCACATTAGTTTCTAATTTGTATAGCCTGCCTTTGGAAGAAAAGAGAACAGGTGAAAGAAAGCTAGAAGGAGGTCAGAAAGAAAGATTTTGCTGAAGCCTGCATAAGTCCTAGAGTACCCCAACAGTATAGCAGGAGATTGGCATTTTCCTTTATCCCTCTCATGTCCTTTCAAAGTTGCTTTAGAAACTAAAGTCAAAAGGCCATATACTTTATTTATTTATTTATTTTTTGTCTTGATCATTTAGAGAATGACTAGGGTTGTGAGAACTATGAGCCAGGAACGAGGACAAAACTCCAAATGTGTCTCACATCAACAGCTCACAATTCTGCAAGTCTCCTTAGTGGTTTCTACAGAAGTGAACCACAAAATGAGGCTGTAGATGATGGCGATGGGAATCCTTCGGGGCCATGTGTCCCTGCAGCTGGCCCTCTGCTGCAGCTGGCCCTCCCAGAGGTGGCATGCAAACATGGGGTGTGTGTGTGCAGAGTGATCCAGTGCAGCTGTGGGAAACAGACTGCGTCATTGTCCCTGGAGAAAGGACTGAGATGACCCAGACGCGACTTTATGACGGTGACTTGCTCTGCCACTGTCTTCTCTGCCCTCTGCGCTGTGTGTCCATTCTCTCCCGCCCAGCATCGCTTGGCTCATCAACTCCTCCCTCTGCTGGCTTCTGAAGCCTCGGCTCCCTGATGTTTTAGCTCAGCCCACACTGTGTGATTGATTTTTCTTTCTTCCAGTGGTCAGTTCAAGTTCTTCGAAGGTATAAGCAGCCATCGCCGTTCCTGTTGTTTCATAGTACTCCTTCAGCCACCTCTTAAGCTTTGCTGCCCCGAGTTATACAGTTCTATGAAGTAGGCTGTGTGGAACTCAGGCCCAGCATCTCGTACTGCAAAACCTCTGAATGTTAGTCACACGAAGGTTTTAGATTGTATATGTTTAACATACTATTGAAGCAAAACTTGGACATAATCTTACTGTTTCTTGTTTGTTTGGTGGTTTTAGACAATATTTCACTTTGTGGCCCCTGCTGACCTGGTGCTCACTGTGTAGCTCACAGTGGCTTTGAACTGTGGCGGTTCTCCTGCTTCAGTGTCCCCTATGCGGAGGTTATAGGTGGATACCACCATGCCTGACTTTCCCACAGTTTTCAAAATAAAATCCTTTCATTTTACTAAAAAGTCATGCTATTTTCTTGTTTCCACACAACTTCAGTAGAAATCCATTTTAGATACCCCTTTTCCTAAAGTTCCCGGGATTTAGTATCGTAGGGAAATGTTCAACTGGCTTTCTTGTAGGCCTGCTCTCAGGATGGTGACACCATCTTAACAGTTTATGTGGACTTGTGCTCACAGACAGCAAAGATTAGCAAAGACAGGCAGGAAGGTCCTGGAATACAATGACTTTTTTTTTTTAAATGATTTATTTATTTATTATGTATACAGTATTCTTGGTATTCTGTCTGCAGGCCAGAAGAGGGCACTAGATCTCACTACAGATGATTGTGAGCCACCATGTGGTTGCTGGGAATTGAACTCAGGACCTCTGGAAGAGCAGGCAGTGCTCTTAACCATTGAGCCATCTCTCCAGCCCTACAATGACTTTTATAAAGTAGATTAAAAGAATTTCCCCTTTAAAACAGAATGTTCTCTTATTCTCCCCCCTCATTGTTTTGCTACTAAAATATAAACGGCTTTGTGTAGCAGTTAACTTATTATTAGACTCCTATTATTAGAAATCAATGTGTACAGCTTGTGATGGGAAGTAGTTGGCAAACAGAAATTCGTTCTTTGGTTTGATTTTGACTTAGAGGAAGACTTAGGTAGGTTTTATATTAGCTCACGACAGTAGAACAGAAAGTGAAGCCTGGGAGTAAGACTATTTCCTGTCTTCCTGAAGGAAGAACACAAATTTACATAAAGTATACTTCGAGTCCAGTGTCTCTTCAGTCAATCCATCCACACAGTCTGGATTTAGCATTAGAAAACTGTTCCAATGTCATCCCCTTGACCTCATTCCTACTCCCTGATTTTCTGATTGATAGGGTAGGTTGAGTATTAGTAATTTCGGAAAACAACCTAAGTGATTCTAGTGAGTAGACAGAGAACAGAGAAAGAATATTGTCTTCGTGCTCTCTTGTGCTTGTAGTCAGGGTACTCTGTTCACAGTCAAGATGCCGGGCTGTGGCCAGCTGTGATGCGGTCAATGCCCTCTGAACATTGCTTGTGCTGGCCCACTCTGTTATTTTCCCAGGCATGCCAAGACTTTCCTCCCCAGACCTCTTTTCCTGATTCAAATTCCTCCTATTTTCTCAAGACGCAGTTCCGCTGTCACCTCCTCCACGAAGCCTCCCTCGCCATGCTTGACTGCAGGGCTTGTTCCTCTGCTGGAACAACGCATTAATTGTGTACTGCCTCATGCCATCTCACTTATGGTTGCATCAAAAGATTAACGGTTAACATTTCACGTTTGTTACCCAGCTCTCTGTGCTGTGCGTTTCTACCGTTGGATTGTATGTGTGATGAGTCAAGAGCCTGTACAATCCAGGAAGCTGGTGTTTCCTCCCACCTTCCAGCCCTGATTCCACTGGTGTGGCTTAGGTCTTCAGCTTTTGGGATCTTCCGTGGTCCTGTCCTTCCCACCATTAGACATTCTGGCTCTTTAAACCAGGCCAACACATCAGTGGCTCGCATGGCCTATAGCCAGTAAATCTGATTGTATGAGTGTGTCTTCTTGTGCATATCTTATGTATCTTGTTTATGACCTAGTTGAGTCTTCAGATTTCCGTCTTTCTTGGGACCTTCACTCCCTATTCCCTAGGGCTTGAAAGCAGAATTTAACTTTTCAGGCTTCCTGTCTCTGTGCCTTGAGGCTACACACTCCCACTCACCTTATCCCAGGAGACAGAAATGATCAGGCCAGTTCTCTGCCAGAACCTGGGCTGACTTGTTAAGATTCCCGCAAAGGAAAACATTTAATGGGGGTGGCTCGCTTACAGTTCAGAGGTTCAGGCCATTATCAGTATGGTGGAATATGGTGGCATGAAGGCAGACATGGTGCTGGAGAAGTATCCAAGAGTCTTATATCTTGCAGGCAGCAGGAAGTGGTCTGAGAAAC
Organism: Chionomys nivalis; assembly: GCF_950005125.1. Classification (NCBI taxonomy): domain Eukaryota; kingdom Metazoa; phylum Chordata; class Mammalia; order Rodentia; family Cricetidae; genus Chionomys; species Chionomys nivalis. The sequence continues at coordinate 147,881,115 of NC_080086.1, read as the reverse complement.
TGGGCAGCATCTTGAGATAGTAAGACCTCAAAACCCACATCCACAGTGGCACACTTGCTCCAACTAGACCACACCTACTCCAACAAGGCCACACCTCCTTATTAGGTGCTATCCCCCTGTGAGACTATGGGGGACAATTACATTCAAACCACCACATAGTCAAAGGGACTAGATACTCTATTCTGTTTTTGAATTCTGACCTTCTAAATGAAGCAACATTTTATTGACTGTGTTGAGCTGAACATGGGAGTGGACCTCTGGAAGGAGGGAAGGAGGCAAGCTCAAGGCTACACAGTGAGACAATGTCTCATAAAAACCTCAAATACCCCCACCTCACACTTCTGAGGGTTGTTCATTGCCTATAGACTAAACTATAATCCTGAGGTGTTTAATACCAAGTTCCTGAACTGGCATGATGGCTTACTGGCTAATGGCACTCACCACACAAGCCTGACCACCTGACCTTGATGCCTGGAACTCACACAGAGATGGAAGGGAGAAGCAATTCTATAAAAAAATGATCTCCACATACGTGCTACAGCACATACACACACACACACACGCACCACACACAAAAAGCCCTTACAATAAATTGAAAAAACAACACAAAACCCAAGATCCCCAATCATGCCATATCCCAAGTGGTCAACAGCCACATTTAGTGAGTTGTTGCCATTTGGGACGGTACAACAGAGACTTCTTCCAGCCTTGCAGACCCCACTGTGAACGGTGCTGCTGTGGACATCTTAGATGAGGCCGTTGGTTTTTTCATAGTTCCATCTCAACTTTTTGCTGTAGTCTAGTTTGTGACTTCTCGTCTTTTCACCCCATTCATTTTTCTGTGTTCCCTGACCCTGCGACTTGGGGTGTGTTGTTCTCTTTTTGAAAAGACCCTTGATTTAAAGTTTTCTTTGGTACCGAATACCGAACTTGTGGCTAGCACAAGCTAGCAGGTGTCCTACTGCAGAACCACGGCCTCTGCCCTTTGAAACATTTGCCTTGATGGGGTCTTACTAAGTTGTGCAGGATGGCCTCAGATTTGTGATCCTTCTGCCTCTCCTTCTCCAGTAGCTGGGGGGTATAGATGTGTGTCATCACCTGGGATCTGCTCCTCCTCTCAGAATCAACTCAAACATCTTCTCTGTGTAGCCGGGCGGTGGTGGTGCACGCCTTTAATCCCAGCACTCGGGAGGCAGAGGCAGGCGGATCTCTGTGAGTTTGAGGCCAGCCTGGTCTACAAGAGCTAGTTCCAGGGCAGGAACCAAAAACTACGGAGAAACCCTGTCTCGAAAATTCAAAAAAAAAAAAAAAATCTTCTCTGTGGAGTTCTTTGATTTTTCTTGTCTTTTTTCCCCCATTCAACATGGTTCTGTTGAATTTAACACCGTATCTTATATACTCAGCTATCTCTTTGGAAGGATAATCTTGTTTTAGCAATATGCTTAATGAAACTTAAAACGGATTGATTGGTTGTTATTTCTTTGGCTTGTTTTAAAAAGTTGCTTAGTGCTTTGGAAGAAATTTTTTTCATATATAGCCTTAAGCTAGAATGACTTCCTTTCTTCTGGTTTGGAGGGTGCCTTTTCTTTTTCTCTCTCTCTCTTTCTCTCTTTCTTTCTTTCTTTCTTTCTTTCTTTCTTTCTTTCTTTCTTTCTTTCTTTCTTTCTCTCTTTCTCTCTTTCTTCTTCTTCTTCTTCTTCTTCTTCTTCTTCTTCTTCTTCTTCTTCTTCTTCTTCTTCTTCTTCTTCTTCTTCTTCTCCTTCTCCTCCTCCTCCTCCTCCTCCTCCTCCTCCTCCTCCTCCTCCTCCTCCTCCTTCTTCTTCTTCTTCTTCATTTCTTCAATTTAATCAGATCAGAGTTGAGAGGACTGTAAATAGGGAAAGTTTATAAGGTCAGATGACGTGGTGGAACACATGCAGTAGCTGGCAGACAGGGTGTAGGTTTCTTAGTCCTTACACATAATATCTTTTTTTTTTTTTTTTTTTTTTTTTTTTTTTTTTTTTGGTTTTTCGAGACAGGGTTTCTCTGTGGTTTTTTGGAGCCTGTCCTGGAACTAGTTCTGTAGACCAGGCTGGTCTCGAACTCACAGAGATCCGCCTGCCTCTGCCTCCCGAGTGCTGGGATTAAAGGCGTGCGCCACCACCGCCCGGCCTACGCATAATATCTTAAGGAGAAAGGTAAGCAGGGAAGATGGAAAATGGCTCATGGAAAAAGTGGAGAAAAATATTTGAATTTCTTTTTCATAAGAAAAAGACTTATTTATTTAATGTGTATATGTGTGCGCCTGAGTGTATGTATGTGTACCATGTCTGTGCAGGTGCCTTCTGAGGCCATATCCCCTGGAACTGTAGTTATGGGCACCCATGAGCCTTGATGTGGGTGTTAGGAACTGAACCCAATTCATCTGGAAGAGCAGTGAGTGTGCTTAAGCTGAGATATTTCTCTATTCCCCTTTTGCCTGTTAAAAAATTTAAATTTGTGTGTGTGTGTGTCTGTCTGTGTGTGTCTATGTGTGTCTGTGTGTGTGTTATGTGCATCTGTGCACGGATGACTGCAGGGGCCAGAAGGAGGCAACTGACCCCCTGAAACTGGAGTTACAGAGGGTGTGAACACCACCACCCCTTGGGTGCAAGAGCAGTCAGTACTTTTAACTCTTAAGTCATCTCTTAAACCCCATATTTGAAATTTTCAAGACTAAGATAAAAAACAATGAATATAACAAAAGGGAAGAATTTTCATTGCTATTTCTGAAAACGTACTTTTCCTCCCTCAGAGGATCTGATCAAATTTTGATACACTCTGGTGAAATGGTTTACTTGAGTAATAAAATATCGTTTGCTTTACAGCATGTAATAAGGCTTAATTTCTTCTGAGAAGCCCATAAGCTCTAAGGGCTCAGAGAGTCTGAGACCTTGACCGGTGGTTGTCGCTGAGGGGCCTCTACAAACGCTACAGTCACTCGTCTCCCCTGGGCGTTCCCCGACCACGCCCATCTCTCAGACCACGCCCACTCAAGTCGCCCCCCCCCCCAGCCTAGTTCCAGCAACTGCAGATTCTCATTGGTGGAGAAGTTGTTCTGGTCCCACCCCGGGGGCTAGTGATAGGCTACCCCGACGTGGGGCGGTGGTGGTTGGCTGTCTGGGGACGGGTCCCTGGTGGTGCCTGTCAGAGAGGCAGGCGGCAGTGGCGGCTGTCGGGGCTGGATTGTCAGTCAGAGAGAGGAGGGAAGATGGCTCGCCCGTACCGGTGCTGCTAGGAGGAGAGGGGCAGGTGGCGCGTCTGAGGGAGGAGCGCAGTCGTCCGGTCGCCGTGATCACGAGGCGAGGCCCCGGTGGGTCCCGGAGCTGCTCTGGTGAGTCCGCCGCGAGACCCACGCCGGCCCCCGGGGCGCTAGGAGACCGAGAACTTTCTTTGGTCTGGGAGGAGCGGGGTTGAGGCAGCTAGGGGCGGCCGGCGAGGACTTCGTCCTGGGGCGGCGGCCCGTTGCGACTAACGGCTCCCGCGCGAGGCTGGGCGGTCGGGGCGGCCCGGGAAGCTGAACTTGGTTGCTCCGGCTGCCTACTGCCGACGAGGCTCGGTTCCCGGTTGGGGCGGCGAGCTCCGGGCGCCCCAGGGTCGGCCTAGCGCGGAGCCCACGGTAGCCTACGGCCGCTGCCCACTCGTCCCCGCCGCCTAACGTCCGGCCCCACGGCCCACGCGGGCTCCCCAGACCCGGTGTCAGAGTCGTGCTCTCCCGGGTCTCAGGTCCCGAGGGGCTGCGAGGTTCAGAGTGCCAGGCTGGTCTATCCATCACTCGGAGAGCTCCTCTTCTGCCCGCGCCGCCCTGGACCCTGGAGTGTTGCCTTTTCTCGAGCGGTGACCGCGCTCGAGAATCGTTGGGGTTTCCGCTAAACCTTCCTCCCAGCCACGAAAATACCCCAAGTTTGCACGCTTCGGCGAAACTGGGTGTCTGCCCTGCAGCGTGCATGTGTGTGCTTTGTATCTTTAGAGTTCCTGAAGGATTTAAATTTGGCCCTAGTGGTTTTGCACGGCACAGAATTGGCTCTAGGATAAAACGCTATCGCACGCTAGCAGCGGCTGCGTGGCTCAGGTAGGGGGAGTGCTGCTACTACGGAAAGACAGCTGCAGGCTGCAGGCTACACTGGCCTTTTGCAAAGTGGGTGTCCTTCGGGTAACACAGTAGTAGGTTTTGGAGATGTGCCAGCCCTATAGTTCATGCAACACGTTGCAGTTTGAGGTTTTCAGTTTTTAAACTTTTATCTACATAAAGCCATAAAGATTAGTGTAACCTTGAAGCAAAGAGACAGTTCTGAGAGATGTGTTTTCCTAAGACCGCTCTGCTGCCAAGAGCACCAGCCCTCCGTCATTTGTGAGCACCTTTTCCCTTTAGATGAATACATTTTAAGATTTACAGGATGAATCTTTGAACCACGTTTTGAAGCACAGGAAAGGACAAGAAAGAAAAAAAGAATGCTTTGTCAGGAGTAGCATCGAAGTCAGACATTCAGATAATCTGATCACTTTAGTGGCAAGAGGAAGCCCCACATGCCTTTAGAAATGAGGTTCTACAATTGACACATTTCAAAGTCACTTGATTTATTATCATTATTGTCAGAAACAGATTAGAAATCTGTTAGTAATCAGGACAAACAGCTTCTGGATATGAATGCTGGGTAGAGAAGGGGCTGGGCCAGTGAACAATTCCTGTTGTCTTTCCTTTTGAAAAAAAAAAGTGTTTGTGTGTGTGTGTGTGTGTGTGTGTGTGTATGCGTGCATGCGATTGCAATGGCACCGAGATCAGTTTGTTCTCTCCTTCCACCTTGTGGATGCCTGTCTTATCTGGTCATCAGGCTTGGTGGCAAGTGCCTTTACCATCTGAGCCATATCCTCAGTCTAGCTTTTTTGTTTGTTTTTGATTCTTCTAGCTTATAAAATCCCTTTTGTTGTATCTTTAAAGAATGGTGCAAATTTGACAGTACGTTTAAATATATCTTCTAGTTCACTCGTATTTAGCATCCTGTTGCCTGTTATTTATTTTGTAATCAGGTCCAGAAGGTCTTCATAGGTGATTTAAGAGTAGCTCAGAAGCCAGTCGTCAGATTACTGGTGGCAATAAAGCAGTGATGTGTGCGTGAGGCATTCCAAGAAAACTGAAATAAGGAAGGAAGAAAATTCTGGCTGTGGAATAGCACTTCTCTATCTTGGCCACACATATATGATCTTTTGTGGAACTTAAAATTTTTTACTCTCAGAAGGAATCCCTGCCCTTTTAACAATGAGGGCAGGATAGGACCTAGGCGTCAGCATTTATTTAAACAAGAACTTTCTGAAGTATAATTGGCATGTAATAAACTATACATATTTCAGTGGTGCCATTTAATGCTTAATATGTTTATATTTATAAAATCATTACTACTGTTAAAGTAATGAGCCCATCCATTACCTCCTAGAGTTTGTTTGTGTCCATTGTAATCTTTCCTTCTGATCCCCAAGGATCGGTCATCTACTTCCTGTTGGTATAGGGTGCTTGCCTGTCAACATTTAAACCTCAGGAAAAAAAAAAGCTTAAAACCTTTAAAAATATTATTGGTTTCCTAGATAATTTCATTGTGTGAACATGGTTGAAAACCCATTTTAGGGGCTGAAGATTGGCTCACTGATTAGGAGCACTGTTGCTCTTGCAGAAGGCCCCAGTTTGGTTCCTAGCACCCACTTGGTTGTGCTCAATCATCCATAACCCCAGTTCCAGGAGATCTGATGCCCTCTTCTGACCTTCAAAGTCACTAGGCACTCAGTTCTCTCTCATACACACATGTATGTAAGCTCTCTATATATGTAGGTAAAACATTCAGACACATTAAAAGAATTCTTTTATAAAAAGCCCACTACAGTAGAGCATAGCCTGAAAGAATTTGATATTTGTTTGCATGCATTCATGAAGAAAAAATGTAGACTGAAGGTAAGAGATTTGGGGAAAAAATAAGATAACTCTTCAAACTTAATTCTTAAGGAGCTGAAGAGAAGGCCGACCAGTAAGAAATAAGAATATTTCTGGAAGCAATATCTTTAATAAGGAACAAGATAATAAAGATAGCATATTTCTTTGTTATAATTATTGATGTTAATGGGCTAAAGAGATGGCTCAGTGGTTAGGAGCACTGACTGTTCTTCCAGAGGTCCTGAGTTTAATTCCCAGCAACCACATGGTGACTCACAACCATCTATAGTAGGGTCGGATGCCTTCTTCTGGCATGCAAGGAGAACACTGTATACATAATAAATAAACAAATATCTAAAAAATAATTGTCGATGTTGTCAATAGTACCAAGATTGGTTTCCTGAAGTGCCTTTTAAAGGTTCTCAAAAAAAATGCAAGAGCACATCCTAATATCTTGAGAAAGATGTCCTTCAGGAGAACACGTTTCCTGAGACCCTTAGCATCGCTATGGAATGCTTGGTCAGTTTTTTGGGGGGAGGGGGAGGGAAGGTGGGAAATTAACAGTTTGTTGCATACTGTTTGAAAACCAAACGCTGCCAGGCAATTTGTTTTGGTCCTTTCAGAGTTAGGCTGCTTATCTGAACAGGGGAAAGAGGACATTTAGCAGTTGGAAATCCTTTTTAAACTGACTATGGGGTGCCGAGCCCCAGTTAATACATCTACAAAACAACCTCTACACCTTTGGCTCAGAACATCATGAAAGAGGGTTTGGAAAGGTTGTTAAGAGTCAGAGGACAGCTGGGATGTCTGCTATGAGACAGGGGAATCTCATGTGTGTACCAGGAAATTGCAACAATGTGGTTTCCTAAACCAAACCAAAAAATGACTATACCAATTGGCATGTCACTGTGGCTGGGGAATTTCTCATGAGGCTTCTCCCTCAAGGAAGAGATACAGGCAATTAATGGGTGCTTGAGAGAGGAAGGATTAGTTTCCCCAGGGATGAGCCCCGTGGTAGGCTAGCTAATCCCAAGAAGTCAGCCTCAGTGCAGAAGAATGCCTTTAGTGTTTCACAGTCCAATATTCAAGATTTTCATTTATGATCTGTTAAAAAAATCTTTTGTCCTTTTTCCTTTTTTTGAATTGAGATATTAAATATGATCACATGCCCTCGGAATGTGTGTTAAGATGACAGTGTGTCGTTTTGACCTGCTGGTTGATGAGTTGTTTTAGACTTCTTAGTAGATTTTACCGAGGGGTTCACTTCTGGGGATTAAGGCATCTTGATGAGCTTCCTTTCTGCAGTGGATGAAAATGGCCTCATAGTGTACCCTTTCCACTATTAGAAACTTTGTAGTGCTTTGTTTTCTGAATACAAGGAAAGAGTCTGGGCAGAGGTTGTGAAGGGACTACCTCTCTCTCTGCTCTGGCAATCTCTCCCTTGGCAGATTTGAAATAGTATAGCTGTAAAAATATGTACATCTTCCTTACAGTTTGTTGAGATCTCAAATTGGGATTAGGTCCTTTCTATAATTTAAATAATTTAATTGTATAATTTTATGAAATAAAGATTATTGTTCCTATTTTTCAGCTTAAAAACTGAAACTGAGATGTTAAGTCTCAGTTCAGGTTAAGTATAGAGAGTTGAAACCCAATCTGTGTCTAAAATCACAGCTCCCACTGTCTGTGCATGCATGTTGCATATGTTCTAGTAGGCTGGACATCAACATCAGTTGGCTTCTTCAGTCATTCTCTGCTTTATTTTCTGAGTCAGAGTCTTCTGTTGAACCTGCAGCTAGACAATTAGGCTTGCTAGCTGGCCAGCAAAGCCCTGGAGGTCCTCCTGCCTCCACTCTCCAGCACCGAGCTAGCAGCCATGCCAGCCTTTACTTGGGTGTGCTGGAGACAAACTCAGGTCCTCATGCTTGTGTAGTAAACCCTTGCCCATCCAAGCCATCTCCCCAAGTCCCTGTATTCACATCATTTTCTTAACTTCTTTCTGGTTTGCTACTTTTTGCTTTCCTTATTTCTGAAAAATAAATATAATCACTTATTTGAAATATTTTTTCCATCTTTGCATAATTATATTTGGTGCCCCATCATAATTATTACTGGTCTCTTCTGTGTTGATATTGTATCTTCTGCTACTTTAATAAATTAGTTTAATACGGTGATACTAGTAGATGACTCTGGAGTAGGGTGAGATGAAATGGGGAACTTAAAATTAATTTTTATAAAATATATACAATATACTTAACAGTTTAAAACTTGTGCCCAGACTTAAAGTTTAAGACCTAGGTTTGTTGGGTCTCCAAGCTTGATTTTTACTCCCAAGTCCTGTTTGTATGTTGTAAAGACTGTTACAGTAAAAGTACTGTTATACGAGTTAGAAAAACAGTACTTTCCGTTGTAGTCAGAATGTCTGTTCTCTTTGAGCTTTGTGTCAGGGTAGCATTCAGTAGTAAATGTACAATGAGTCTTTTGATTACTTGATGAACATTATTTGTTTTTCATTCTAATGCTTAAGAATTCATTCAGTCATTTGTATTTGACTTCATAAACACAATGTGTATGAGTTCTTCAATTTATGCTATGGGAATCATGTTGGGTTTCAGCTCCTGGAAGATTTGTATTCATTTTTGTTTATGTCTCTGTAAGGGCCAGGCACTGTAACAGTGTCTGTAGTCGGTTTCAGTTACTCTGGACACTGAGGATGCAGCTAGTACCAGAGCTTATGAGACGAGCCTGGGCAACATACTGAGACCCTGTCTTGAAACAAAAAGAATAGAGTGATATGATCTGTAAGCTAGGGAATTTAAGAGAAGAATGTAAGCTTTAAAAGTGCTTAAATTGGGCAAACAATTATGAGCTTTCTGAACTCCCCCCTTTGAAATATGAATGAAGAGTTGAGAGGGTTGGTTCTAATCAGAATCCAGACTGTCTGTTCCCATCGGTCATAGAATGTTGCCACTCTGACATCTCTGAACTTGCTAGATGTATTATGTATTCTTTTGACCTAATTTCAAAGGTCACAGTGATTTGTTAGTTGATAGATGTTACAGGCAGAGTGACAGCATAGTTCTTAAAGCATACACAGTAATTATAAGAGGGAAGACCATTTTGGAAAATTCTGAAGCATGAAGTTGGTCTTGCTAAGGGAATGGAGAAGAAGGTGACAATGATTAAGAAATGGGTGGAGCAAGAAGCAGCCCCTAAACCATGGAAATCTAACAGACTGTTAGACATGTCTAGGAAATACAGAGAACAGTCACATGAGCGATAAAAAACGGAGTGTTGTCCTCTGTGAGGTCAAGACATACAAGTTCAGGATGGAAGAAAGACACTTGATGCAAAGGTAAAGGATGAGTCTGGAGGAAGAGCTGGCTGATTTGCTGTCTGTAAGGCTGTGGAGAGTTTATGATGAGAACCAAAGTCGACAGTATGGGGTTGGGTAAGGGAGAAGTCCATGGCAGGCAGCTGGAGGCAGCGGTGTAGATGAGGCTGCTGCATCAGAAAGTCAGCACAGAATGAAGAAGGATGGAAGGAGCCCGAAGGCAGTGGAAGGGGAAGAGCTGTTCTTTTGGAAACTGTAAAATGCTGAGGTGCATTCTTGTTAGTTATCTCATAGACTCATTGTGAGCATCTACAGTTTATTAGTATTGTTATTAATTTTAAGGATTTCTGTATGTAGTGTACATGTATATATATGTTCCCATAATAATGCTAAGTTGGGAAGATTATATATATATAAAAAGGACCAGCCAAGCCGGGCGTTGGTGGCACATGCCTTTAATCCCAGCACTTGGGAGGCAGAGGCAGGTGAATCTCTGTGAGTTCAAGTCCAGCCTGGTCTACAAGAGCTAGTTCCAGGACAGGCTCCAAAACCACAGAGAAACCCTGTCTCGGGGGAAAAAAAAAAAAAAAAAAAAAAAAAAAAAAAAGGAACAGCCAACAAAGACTAAGAAAGATAAGAGTAGAATTTGCTGTTTTCACTATGAGAGCTATAATAGGTTCTGTAGTCACTCCTTAGAAAGGCCAGCATTGTCATGGAAATGAAACTGAGCTGGCTGTGAGTCAGCAGTCAGAGCAGATACTCTTCACTCCATCATTAGGAAGTTCAAGGAGCTGATTATAATAGAATGTGATTTATGAAATTTGAATTCTATCAATCATGAATTAATTATTGTCAAAAAGTCCAAGCAGGTTCTTTCTTTAAAAAAGAAAACAAAACAAAACAAAATACTTTCTTCAGAAACAACACAGCTGAAAAAGAAATGCTTAAAATACTTTAGAGATTAGACAGTCATTCTAGGACTTTCAAGTACCTTGGGTGGATAAAAAATGTTTGCTGTGCCAATTTTAGCTTCCTAGTCAGCCATAAAGCAATATCTAGGGTCGTTTTGATGTTTAGTATATGACTTAATATTTTTGGAAACTATTTTTTAAATTATTTTATACTTCAGCTTCTACTAAACTAAATTGATTGTTCTACCAGCCAATGTGGTCATATTAAACTATGTGCTTTGACTACTATAACTTTTAAGACAAACATCTGTAGTACTGAGACCCGCCACCAAGTTTCTGATTGGGAAGATCCATTGTCTCCTGTCTTCTAAGACTGTGGTAGAGACTGATCCTAGGACCAGGGCCTCACACATGCTAGGCAGGTGCTGTACCACTAAGCTACATTGTCAGCCTACGTCTGTCACATTTTCAAATTATGTCTTGTCAGTAAACATTACTGCCATTAACAGTGTTTCTTTGCATTTTCTCATTGTATCCACCCAGTGCTCACCATTTTCCTTTAAACATCTGGAGCTTCACTGGCCGACTTCCTAATGGTTGAATCCTATTCCAGCTTATTAAAGGGCAGTGACTCACTCCAAACATCAACCCACAAGCTAATTGGAATTTGGTTCTCTTGACATTTCTATCTTGCTTTATCTCTAGCAGTGAAAACTGCCACTTAAAATGCAAAAAGCTTTAAGAAATTAAAGCACAACTTTGCTTTGAAGAGTGTATTTTTGTATGCTATTATGTTTGTAAAAGAGAAGAGGGAAGTGAGTGATATCAAAATGATTGAAATATATTGCTTTGTGTTTTCGTTTATATTCTTAAACCTATATAAATAGCATTTATTTTTATTGTTTTATTTCATTGCTTATTCCCTGATTCATCTTATTTATTTCAAAATGGACAAAGGAACACTCACTTCTGCTGTTTTAGGTTTACGTGTCTCCACTTATAGACTGTGAATCCCTTAAGTCAGCTACTATGTCATATCCATTTTTGTGGTCAGTAGGACATAGTGGACATTTAATAGATTATGACTAAGTAGATAGAATTTAGGCATTAGTCCAAGAGAAAAAGAGCCAGGTCAATTGTGGCTTCAGTGCTGTTATAGGCGGACATGTGTCCACCTCCAAAATATATGTGGAAGTCCCATGAAACTGGTGATAGCATCTAGCATCTTTACAGAGGTAATTAAGTGAAAATGAGGCCATTACGGTGGATAATTGTAGACGGAAGTTTCTGTCCTGCTTTCCTGCCTGGTCCTGCAACCATTCAGTCCCAACAAAACACACAGAGGTTTATATTAATTAAAAACTGGTTGGCCTATTAGCTTAGGCTTATTATTAATTAGTTCTTACAATTTAAATTAACCCATAATTTTTATCTATGTTAGCCACGTGTCTTGGTACCTTTGAGGCATTCTAATTTTGCTTTCTCTCGGTGATGACTGTAGACTGAGCCTTTCATCTTCCCAGAATTCTCCTTGTCTGGTCGCCCCACCTATACTTCCTGCCTGGCTACTGTCCAATCAACATTTTATTAAACCAATACAAGTGACAAATCTTTACAAGGTTCAAGAGCATTGTCCCACACCAGATCCTAATCCAATATGACCAGAGTCCTTGAAAGAACTAGAACTTTGGACATGACAGTTAAAGAGGGATGAGGATGTAAAGATGGCAGCCATCTACATGCCGAAGAGAAAAGGGAGATCCCTTTCTCGGATGGCTCCTCGCAGGAACCTTCCTTGCCCTCAAATTCTAGCCTGGAGAACCCGGAGAATGTAAATTTCTGTGTTTAATTTACCCAGTCTGTGCTACTTTGTTACTACAGCCCTAGGAAATAATGTAGATGGGTTATATGCTTGTATGCAGCAGCATCTCAAATCCCTTCACTTGCCTATTCCCAAGAAACAGATTTCCAAGCTTAATGCCTAAACCTCCAAACATTTTATGTTTCCTCTAGGCAAAACATGGGAGAGAAATGGGATAGCTTAATGGAGAAAGAAATAGCTATTTGCCTCCTTGGCCAGCTCCCCAGTACAGTACTACTGTGGCAAGTGACTGAATTTTTGTTCAACTGAGTTTGTTTAGTTTGACCAAGAGAAAGTGTTTATGGGCTTTTATGTTCTTAAGGGCAAAGGAGCCACTAACAACAGTCCTGGTTGGGCTTTTCAGGTAGAAAATGGAAGGCCAGATGCAGTGCTTTCTAGTATGATGTTAATTCCAGCTAATTGCATTACAGCTGCATCTCAATATCATCTGCCTTATTCTGTCCTTGTTAGATCCAGCAGAGGTAGCACGGTGTCTTTTGGCTCCTTGCCTGTTTCTTTGATGCTTGCGAGCCCTCTGGTCACCAGCCCTACTGAGTTGCCACAGACTTGTCAGCAGTTTTTCATTACATGCTTCGTAAGTCTGTAAACTTTTTAGTCATTTATTTCTTATTGTTTTGAAGTAAAGTCGTATTCAAGTGGTGCTCTAGTTAGTCAGATTTTATAGTGTTTTTGAGATTCTATGATGAAAACCTAGTTTTGAATATGTACAAAGGAGTTCTGTCATCATTTGGAGGCAGCGTGCTATAATTCTGAGAGTAAATGTGATGAACAACAGAATGGAATAAAAGCCCTGGTCCCTGAGGGGAGCAACAAACTTGGTTTGTCACCCAGCAAAGAAAAAGTGATGACTTTGACTTGTGAGAAAATTAAGACGTCTCGCTTGATTTTGGCATAAAACTTGGGTCATAACTCGTGCATTTTTGGAATATCCTTATTATGAATATATGAGCACACTGGTAAACACTAGTGAGCTATTATTTATATTTTGAGGCTAAGAATTGAAACTACAACTGCATAGCTACTACATACAAGCACATGTGCTACCAATGAGCTGTACCCTAACTCTGTGATGATGCACTTTCTTTAGGCATTTTCCTTTCTTTTGTTACAATTGAAGAAAATACTAAAACCAAGACTTTCCCCCAAGTCATGGAGATAGGTAAGTGGCAGATCTGAGTCTTCTTGTTTCTGTTTTGTTTTTTGAGACAGGGTTTCTGTTTCCTTGGCCTTCCTGGAATTCTCTCTGTACACCAGGCTGACCTTGAACTCAAAGATTCACCTGCCTCTTTCTCCAGGATGCTGGGATTAAAGGCATGCCCCCCACCCCCCCGCTAGATCTAAGTCTTAACTGAAGACCTTCTTCCCTCCAGTACCCTACCTCTTATTTTCAGCTTGGCTGCTATTAGCACATCTCTCCACCCTCTCTTTCATCTTCCTCCCTGCCCTCGGTAGAAACAGAATAATCGTGTTTACTATACCTGTAATTCCAGCTCTTGGGATGCTGAGGCAAGAGAAATATGAATTTTAGTTTAGCCTGGCCCATGTAAACATACTTAATAAAGGATACATAAATAAAATGAAGCTGGGCATAGGTGCTTATGCCTGTAAATCTCAGCACTTGGAAGGCTGAGGCAAGAGGCTTGATGTAAGTTTGAGGCCAGCCTGAACTTCATAGAGAGTCAGAGGCCACCTGGGCTACACAGCAATCAGAAGTGTTTATGAGGATCCAACTGTCTTCTGTTAAGCCAAGACATTAAAGAAGTTAACAAAATATGAAACAATGACACTCATCTCAGTATTTCTTTTATATTGACATGGAATAGGCTTAACATTTTATTTTTAAATGAACACTTAAAATATATTGTTAAAATTCTAAATATCATAAAAATTAATATAAAAATAAGTATAACCACTATGGAGTCTTCAATAAACTTTAAGAAAGGAATTGGTGAAGGCCAATTTTTTTTGTGTTTTAGATACGGTCCTCTTGCCAAGTGATAGGATTATAAGTGTGAACCAGCATGTCAGGCACAATAATTTTTCATAGTATAGTTTTAGTTTACGTATAAAAGACAAGGATAGCAATTAAAAATCATTTCCATTTAGGAAAATAGTGAAGATAGTAGATGTTTGACTAAAATGTTCACAGTATTTGTATGTGTGTGAGTGTGTGTGTGAGGTTTCCTTTCTTAGTAGCTCTTCTTAACTACCTTGGATGGCATAATCACTTGTTTTAAACTATGAACTTTACTAGGATGCTAATTCAGTTGTGATGCTAACTAAGCTCTTGTAATTAACCAGCCACAAAATGTCTGGTACTGCATCAATTGATTTTTTTCTCCTCACTTCCCCACCCCCTTTCTTAGCCACCTGCATTGTGTGCCCCTTAAAGACAGAGGGCAGACCTTATTGTCTTTTCGCCAATAGTGCAAAGTAATAGGAAAACCCTGCATTATACTCAGTAAGCAATCAAGGGCTTGTTAAAATATTAATGTTACAATTTGAATACATAGTAATATTGATTTTGCAAACACAAAAATGTTGAATGCATAACCCTTAGCAGGATCTCCTCGTTTGTCTGTTTTTGCTTATTCATAGCCCCTTTCTTTGTTCCCACTCTGATGCTGCAAGCCTATAGTCTGCATAAATTGTATGAGCTTGACAGGGCTTGAAAGATTAAACTGTCAGCCTGCTGTTCTGATCTAGTGAATATATGAGAAGCATTCTTAATCAGTCTGCTACTTTCTATGCATTTACATAACAATCTGTCAATGAATACTCTTCAGATAATTTGTAGTTCGAAATTTTTACGGCAACCTCTTAAAATCTGTCAGAAGACTTTAAGAATTTTGTCTTAGTCATCAGAGCAAAATGAAGTTTGATTGAGACAATACTTGAATCACCTAAAATGTACTAAAATTATATTTTGTGAAAGATGATACAAATGTTTTGGAAAAAAAATCTTAGTTCAGCAAATAATTGCTCTTGCAGGTTTCTACCTAATAGTATATTTGAAAATTTCATCTTATGGTGTTCTTATATTCAATAAAATAAATCATTTTTATTTCTAATAGGAGATTTTTTTTAAGTGGTTACATATATTAATCAGTCTCTATGCCATTGGGCGAGGCTTTGATGGCTCACAGATACAATGCCATGGCTCTCCATGAACATTTTCCCTTGGCAAACACACCCCTCATCAGCATGAACCTGGAGTTCTTTCTGGGCAGACTGTAAAACGCTGACAAGCAAAAAGAATACAGAGCAGAGAGAAGTGGTCACACAGGCTGGAGTGGCTTGGGGTGTTTTAGATAGGACGAGGGAAGTTGAGATTAGTGAACTATGCCCGTTTTGTAGGGTGGTTTGATGTGGAAGACTGAGATAGGATGGGCGCATATATTCAGAGAAAGCGTGATGTTTCAGGAAGATCAGTATAGCAGTAATGTGCCTGGTGCACTGCGGAAGGGAGGAGTCCAGAGGAGGAAGGCTACGTGAGCACTGTGCAGACACAATGAAGCCAGGCTCTCAGAGTTGCCGTGGAGATGGAGAGCAGATGGCAAATTTATCAAGCATTGTGATGGGCAAAATTTACTCCTTTATTCAGCAAATAGTTATTAGATACTGTATGCATTATTCTAATAATATCTAAGCCTAGTTTTGCCTATAATCACTAACAAAATTTTAAGTTCTAAACTGTTACATAATTTTATTCTTTTATTTTATTTTTATTTTATTGAGGTGCTGGAGACAGAACCCAGGGCCTTGTGCATGTTAAGCAAGCAGTCTCCTAACTGAGCTGTACCTCAAGACTAAGATGTTTATATTTGTATTTGAAAAACTATTACATTAGCTAGGTGTAGTGGTACTTGCCTTTGATCCCTATACTTGGGATGTAGAGGCAGATGAATGTCTGAGTTTGATGCCATCCTGGCCTACCATAGAAAGTTCCAGGTGAGCTGGGGCTACATAGTGAGACTATACAAGCAAGCAACAACAACAAGACATAAAATATTACTAAACAAAATAATAAAATTATGAACTGAATGTGTAATACTGTAACACCAGCACTTGGAAGGCTGAGGCAACATAATTACCATGAGCTTCAGGTCAGTCTGAGCTATGTGAGACCCTATCTCAAAAAGCTTGAAAGTAAACAAATAATAAATAAAGTAAAATGACAATAATGTGTACTGATAGTAGAATTCTCGATTTTTTTTTCTGGAGGTTTGTGCTTTTAGATGAATGCTATAGGTCCTTCAAAAATGAATCAGTGGTTGGAGAAATGACTCAGAAATTGAGAATGCTTGCTGCTTTTCCAGAGGCCCTTAGTTTGGTAGCCAGCACCAGCACTGGGTTTCTCATAGCCACCTCTAACTCCGGCTCAAGGAATCTGATGTCCTCTCTGGCTCTGAGAGCCCCCCCAGCCACAACATATACAGAAATAAAAATTTAAAAGGGAAAGAAAAACATTTTTCTCCAAACATTTTATAGTTTATTTGGTTAGCAAATGGGATGGCAGCTTCTTAATCACAAAGATAAGATGTCTTCTGGCAAGAACAAAGAAACGAAGAAAAGAAAAAAAGGAAGGAAGTTTCTGACTGGAGAGCTTGACGTTCCGCCCCCACATTGCTGCCCAGACTCAGGCCTTGTGGGTGTAGATAAGTGATCTACTGCTGAGCTACATCCCCAGCCACCTAGGCAGACTTTTGTATTTTTTTTTAAACAGGAATTTAACATTTGTATTACGAATATTCTAGTACATAAAGAGTTGTTCTTTGAGCCTGTTTTAGTGGCACATGTCTTTAATCCTGGCACTTGAGAGGCAGAAACAGGTGGATCTCTGAGTTCTAGGCGAACAAGGTCTATAGAGTTCCAGGACAGCCAGGGCTACCAGAGAGAGAGAGAGAGAGAGAGAGAGAGAGAGAGAGAGAGAGAGAGAGAGAGAGGAATTCTTTATAGTTTTACAATGCCATCTATCACTTTGTGTAATAGGTTTGTTTGTTTGCTTTTTAAAACATGTTATAAACTTGATTTTTACCTCAAGCAATACTTAAAGCAAGCTATTGGATAGTTTAAAAGAAACTGAAAAGTCCTTTTAAGTTCAAAAAAGTCATTTTCGTAGAGCCAGTGGTATAAAATATGTATGAATCCACTTAATGGCATTAACCATTCTTATAAAATAATGTTTTCTGTAAGCAAATATTGATTAATATTTAATCATTGACATGCTGGGATATAAGCATAAGGATAGAATGAGACCAAGGAGTTAGAAATCATGTTAGGAATCATTTATATGTTAGTTTATTGATGAGGAAGTTAAACATGAGCATTTCACAGTGAATGTCTTGGTTTACAGCAGACAAATAGAGTCCATTCTTCTTACCTTCTGTGGTGGTTTGAATGAGAATGGCCCCCATAGGCTCATATGTTTGGATACTTGGTCCCTAGTTGATGGAACTGTTTGGGAAGGGTTGGTAGGTGTGGCCTTATTGGAGGAGGTGTGTCACTGGTGTCCAGCTTTTGAGTTTCAAAAGACTGGAGCTGTTCTCAATGTGTCTACCCTCTGCTTCTTGCTTGTGGATCAAGATGTAAGCACTCAGCTATTGCTCCAGTGCCATGACTGCCTACTTGCTGCCATGTTCCCTGTCATGATAGTGTTGGACTCCTATCCCTCTGGAACTGAAAGACCCAAATAAAGCCTTCCTTCTATAAGTTGCTTTAGTCATGGTGTTTTGTCACAGCAATAGAAAAGCAGCTAGCCTTCCTAATTGTAAATTTATTGCCATTATATTTGCTTTAAGTTTTCCCTCCATTAGAGTTTAGTGAAAACCTGGCTTCTTCATTGAGTTCATTTCATTGTCATTGTTTTGTTTTATGCTCTTGGGCTGTCAGATTTTCTTTTGATCCTATCCTTATAGTTTATGTATTCTCTCTTGGCATTTCTCCTGTTTTTTTCATTCAGAGATTTCTATTAATTGTCTTTTTTGTATCTCTCCTCAGCATAGAACCCTGTTCCTTTCCTATATTAACTATATTAAGGTATGAATTTTTGACACAAATATTTTCTTAGTTTGATACTTCCTATATTCAGACTACACTCAGTTTGAGTAAAATCTTAACAATTATTGTTAGATGACTTTACATGTCTCTGGCTCTGATCCGTACATTTTCTTTAGTATAAAATTCCTGTACTGGTGATATGACTCAGTAAGGTTAAAAACAATTGCCATTAAGCCTAATGACCTGTTAGATCCCCTAAACCCACATGTTAGAAGGAGAGAACTGAGTCTAGCAAATTGTCCCATGACTATCACATACTTACATTGCAGGCATGAACAAACACACACACACACATACACATACTTTCTTCCTTTAAAATGACTCTTATTGCATGCTATGATGTCACCTACCTAGGAGTGGTTAGCTAATGTTGTGAATATACTATTAAAAAGTGAGAATGGGACTTGGAATAGAGTTTAGTTGGAAAAGTGCTTGACTAGCATTCATGAAGCCCTGGGCTTGATCCCTAGTTCAGCATAAACCAGGTGTGGTTGCAGAAGCCTGTAATTGCACCACTTGGGAGGTAGAGACAGGAAGATCAGAAGTTGATTCTGAGAATCAACTTAGAGAACAGAATCCAAGGTCCAAACTAGCAAAATTTTATGTTTTTTCATGTATTCATCCATAAAATAAGTATTTATATGCCTGTTATGTGTGATCCAATGAAGCAAGGCTATACTGTAACTTAAATGTTAAAAATATGACTAAGTGCTGGGCAGTGGTGCATGCCTTTAATCCCAGCACTCAGGAGGCAGAGGCAGGCAGAGATCTGTGAGTCTGAGGCCAGCCTGGTCTACAGAGCAAGTTCTAAATCTACAGAGAAACCTGTCTTGAAAAAACAAACAAACAAAATATATATGTGACTAAGTAAGTACAAGATAAGAATGATCTGTTTGGCAACTGTTTTGTTTTGCTTTTGAAAGACCTCAAGGTTTTACTGATTCCAAGCTTGATGTCTTAGTTAGGGTTTCTATTGTTGTGAAGACCAAGACAATTCTTATAAAGGAAAATATTTAATATTTACAGTTTCAGATGTTAGGTCCATTATCATGGTGGGACATGGTGGCATGCAGGTGCTAGAGAAGAAACTGAGCTTCTTAATTCACACACAGCAGCAGGAGACTATGTACCACACTGGGTGCAGCTTGAGCATATGAGACCTCAAAACTTGCCTCCACAAGGCCATACCCCCTAATAGTGCCATTCCCTATGGGCCTGGCATTCAAACATATGAGTCTGTGGGAGCCATTCTTACTCAAACTAACACACCTGATATGAACTCTTTCTGAGGAACTTTATTGCTAAGGAAAGTTATAAAATTTTAGCTTTTCCTGATAAAAGTGTTTATTCCTGGTAGATTTCTCTGAGACAGTTATATTTACGTAGCTACTAGGTATGTTTGCCATTTCTGTCCTTTAAAAACCCTTCCAAACTTATCTACCCTAGTCCTTACCTCGGCCTCAACTCTTAGATCACAGTTAAACATCTGTCACAAGGACAGCTGGCCTCCAGGATTGCAAGCAGTTGTATTCAGGCCCAAAATAAAGAAATTAGGGCCCAGCCAGAGACACATGGGTTTGACATGAAAATGCTCGTGGGTCTGGAGCAAAAATGTGATGATACAATAACCATTATGGGCTACAGCACTTTAGTTAGGAAGCCAGTGAGCAAATAGCACAGCACATGGAGTAGAAGTAGATGTGAAAAGTTTCTGCACCCCATAAGCCTCTCCACCGAGGCATTAATCCAAATCAGACCAAATCAGCCCGAGTTAGAAAAAGCCCAGGTTTAATGGATACAAACACTCCTGAATGGCTTTCCAGCCCCCTACAGAGGAGATGGGAATGGAAAACCAGTGTTCTCTGCAGGGCAGTTTAAATACCCTGTGGGAGTGGTCTTGAGCATCTCTGGGGAGGGGTCATCATTTGGTGAGCTTTCTCAGGGGTGGAGTCTGCACTGAGGCAACCCCAAGGGAGTGGGGCTTGGGATGGAGCTTCCACCTGAACAAGATGATGGATGGCCTTTAGAACACGGAGACCTATGTTTTGGTCTCTAACTTTTATGCCCAGTTTTCTCAAGAGGGTTATACTACATTTCTGTTCTTTGGATGTCTGCAAGATTCTTTGCAGCTTCTCTCTAAGTGAGCATTCATTCAGCCTTTCTGGAACTACCTTCAATTTCTTGACCAATTTCTTTTAGTCAGAGCCGTACAGATGTTGAAATGACACTTCTTATTGATATGAGAATAACACATGCCTCCTGGGTGTAGCATTTGTTTTAGGAAGTATTCTAGGGCTGGGGACATAGCTCTGATGCTGGAATGTCTGCACAACATGTGCTGGGGCTGATTCCCAGCACTACATGGAAGCTGGCATGGTGGTGCACATCTGTAGCCTGCACACTTGAGAGGTGGAGATGGGAGGTTCATTCTCTGCTACAGAGGAGTTGGAGGACAGCTTGAGCTACATGAAACCCTGTCTCAACAACAAAAACTCAAGCAACTCTTTCATACTATGGATTTGATGATTTGTAGTTTCCTGGTGGTATGAAACAAAATCTTTTGTGATTAGTTCCTCTTTCCATCTTTTGGAAGAAGTTTTAAATCTCAAAATTTAGAGTTTTAATTTAAAGGTATTATGTGTAAAATTATGTTCTGGATTTTGATATCAAAATAAAAAATTATTCCTTGGAAAAATACTAACATTTGAAAGCTATCTGTGTATTCATCTTTTAAGGCACTATGGGTTGAATATATGGATCATGATCTTTTGCATGTTTCTTTTTCTGAAATGCTAAGGTGTTAAAATTGAGAATGTCTAACAAAGTAATGAATTTTTGTATTGCATATTTTATGCAACTCATTTTAATGATTTACATAAGACTATGAAGGTACTAAGAACCTTCTATTTTATTTCCTATTTTAATGTGTTATACTTAGTAAGCCTAGACAGATGACAAATCTATCACTGTATTATTAAAGAGCTTTGAAAACTTTTTCCTCTAAATGACAATTTAAAATATTTATTTTTATTATTCTCTCTCTCTCTCTCTCTGTGGTGTGTGTGTGTGTGTGATGTATTTGCTTGTTGCCTGCTTACAGGCAGTTGTGAGCTGTCTCACAACTGGGTAGTGGGAACTGAACTTGGGTCCTCTGGAAAGCAAGTACTCTTAACTGCTGAGCCATTTCAAGCCCCTCAATGCCCATTTCATATTGACATACCCAGTAATAATGATTGTTTATTATTCTATCAACTCTAAATTCCTTATTGTATTGACCTTTTAAAAGTCCGTTATGGGGGCTCTGCAATGATACCTTGCATAGAGATGGTATGTTCGAAGTGTTAAAGTTTTAGTGTTTTGGCTGAACATGGTGGGCTTACACCTGTGATCTCAGCATTTGGGAGGCAGGGACAGAAGAGTTGCCAATTTGAGGCCAGTCTGAGTTGCATAGTAAGACACAGAGGGAAAGAAGACAGAAGAGAGGAGTGAGGATTGGAGAGGAAGGGGTAGTGGCAGAGAGAGACAGAGAGGGGTTAATGTTTTGTGTATTGATTGTACCCTGTCAAACCGTTATCAAATTTAGTGGCTTAGCCCAACAAAACTCCCCCTTCATGGTGGTTTGGGCTTCATTAGCTGTGCCATCTGAGTTACAGGAGAAGGGACCCCTAGGGAATGAAGAGACAGAAGTCTTCAAGCCTGGCCTCAGGGCTCCGGGTATTGTGTTTGTTGTGTGGGTTTGGTCAAAGCAGTTGTAGGACTAGTTCAGACATCAACATGGTTGTTGAAAATACTGCTTTCTAACTTCTTTTAGAGTTCATGGTAGACATCCTTTTCCTGTACAAGGCATTTTGTGAAGTTCTGGAGAATTTGAGAAGAATAGGAGATGGAAATGTGAGGAATGATTGTCATCTCTCTTTCTATTGTCCTAGCTTTCCCAACAGACACCCTCAGGGCTGGTTGCCATAGCACACTGACATTCCAGCATGTTCTTATTTGTCTGTGGACTAGGCAAATGATGTTTTATTCAAAAAATACTTCCTTGAGTTTAAAAAAATGCTCAATTTTCAGTAACCAGATAGGTGATTTGTGATTTATAGGGAAAACAGGCTTAAACAATGGGCATTTAAAAAGATTCCCACACTTCTACCCTTTCTTCCTTACATGCTGAGCAGTAGTTTCATGGGGCAGCTAGCAGCACCTCATCCTCTGCTTCTTCATAGTCAGACTTAACAGTAAAACCCATAGATGGAGTCACTTTTGTTCTGTGACATAATTTGAACAGTTATCTCTACTCTGTTTTCCAGAGTTTCACTTTGTAACTGTGAGAGCATTCTGACAGCACTTAATTAGCTGTCACAGTGGGCTCTTCACATGGAGGAGAGGTTTAAAAGTTTAGTGATGTGGAGCTGGTAAGATGGCTCAGTGGGTAAGGGCACTTGTTTCCAAGCCTGACAACTTGAGTTTAATCCCTGGAACCTGGTTACAAGGCTGATTGAGAGATCTGATTCCTGCAGGTTGTCCTCTGAGTTTGATATGTAACCCCCAAATAAATAAATAAATAACATATTTAAGAAATGATATATCACTATCCATGAATAGAAACTTGTTTTTTAAAATAATAAGATATATATCTTAAAGTACAGCAAAATGTTTATATATATATATATAAACATTTTGTTGTACTTTATAATGAATACCTCATGATGAAGGAGATTATATGAAATTATAGTAGGAATGAGGAAAATATTAGATTTATAGTTTAAGTTTTTATATTCTTGAGTTAGCTGATGATAAAACTGATAAACTAGCCTACCTCCATCTTAGGCTTGAAAGTCATAGTAAAAAGAAACTAGGTTTATTCCTATTTATTATTAAACCTCTGTTTCTCAAGGATTGGGTCATGCGCCACCTATAACCTTAACTACAAATGGTTCTCTACTGCCTGTTATAGGAAACAATAACTATGTATTTGTTTGAAAAAGTTATTATGACCATCTTGCAACTCTACCTTTGTTTGAAAAGGTAGTCATTACTACCTTGTTATGACCACCTTGTTATGACTATCTTGTCATGACCACCTTGTTATGGCTGTCTTGTTATGACCACCTTGTTATGGCTATCTTATTATGACCATCTTGTTATAACCACCTTGTTATAGCCATCTTGTCATGACCACCTTGTCATAACCACCTTGTTATGACTATCTTGTCATGACCACCTGTCAAGACCACCTTGTTATGGCTATCTTTTTATGATCACCTTGTCATGACCACCTTGTTATGACTTTATTGTCATGACTACCTTGTTATGATCGCCTTGTCATGACCACCTTGTTATGACTATCTTGTCATGACCACCTGTCATGACCACCTTGTTATGGCCATCTTTTTATGATAACCTTGTCATGACCACCTTATTATGGCCATCTTGTTAATGCTGCTTGTATAACCCTCCCAAATCCCCCATTTTGGAGTCCCCTATCCCTGAGCTATAAAAACTGTTGTCTTGCCCATGTCCAATGCTGACCTCTTGAATCTTGAACCCTGCCTTAGGGGGAGGCAGCCCATGTACACAAATAAAAAGAGTTGCTTTAATTAATTAGCTTGTTTTAATTAATTTGGCCATGATGATGGGCCAGTGGTCTCTTGGATCTTTGGGATTAACAAAAAACAATTATAATGCTGTGTGTCCCTGATGACAACACTTTTAAATGATGAATTTTGGTCATTATTAGGGTTAAAACAAAAATATTGTATGGGAATTGAATACAATGATAGATTTAGGAAGGTTTATTGTGTCAGAAATATAGCAATTTCATAAACTATACTTGTTAAATGCTGCTTAGAATCTTACTGAACTGTCTAACTTAATTTTAACTACTGTGCTTCAGAACATATTTGAAGAAAAATAAGAGGTTAGTTACCCAGTGGGAAACTTGCATTTTGATTTTGTTTCTTTCACCTTGGGAAAGAATAAAGTACTTTAAAAATGTAAGAGTATATTTTGAATAGTGCTTGATATATCCAGCTTTGTGGAGAGCTGGCTGTTACATAATCAAGGCTTTGCTGTGGTGTTAATAGGTTCCATATTCAGTAGGCAATGCAGGGGTGGAGTAACAACTGTGCAAAGTCTCTTGGTAGACAGAAAGTCTCTAAGTCACTGTTTTATTCTGTGGTCACTTTCCATCTTGCCCCACCTAGTCTTTAGTGGTGCCTTTAATTGTAACTGTGGCTCATCTGGGAGCTTGGGCCTATTGGAAAGAATTGTTAAAAACAATGACATAATGTTATGAACGTGGGGTAAGGACAAAGAAAAGCTTCAGCTGGCCTGCCATTACTGGTAACTTTTCTTCCTCTTTTTCTTTAAACTATGTATCCTATTCTGTATAGAATTACATTAATTGCTTTCCTGTAAAATGCACTAATTATTCAGACCTCATTTTTATTATTAATATACCTCTTTTTGTTATAATAAAATTTTCTTTTATTTATTTTTTAAGACAGGTTTTCTCTGTGTAGCCCTGACTATCCTGGAACTTGCTCTGTAGACCAGGCTGGCTTTGAATTCAAGGATCATCTGCCTCTGCCTCCTGAGTGCTGGGATTAACGGTGTGCATCACCATTATGATGAGATATTTTAAAAGATGAACTTGTTACAAATAGGGGAGGAAGAAGTCAAAGTATCTTTATTTGCAGATAAGATTTTTATGTAAAATACCCTTAAAAAATCCACTGGGAACATTCTACAACTGATAAACATTTTCAGCAAAGTAGTGGGATACAAATTAACACAAAAGTCACCAGCCTTCTTATATGTTGCTGATAGACAGACTGGGAAAGAAATCAGGGGAACAGTACCTTTCACAACGGTCTGAAACAAATATCCTGGGATAACTCTAACCAACCAAGTGAGAGACACGTGTAACAAAAAGCTTAAGACATTAAAGAAAGAAATTGAAGGAGACATTAGGAGATGGAGAGATCTCCCATGATTTGTGGATTGGTAGGGTTAATGTGGTGAAAATGGCTGCCTCACCAAAAGCAATCTACACATTTAATGTAATCCCCATCAAAATTCTAACACAGTTCTTCACAGGGCTTGAAAGGACAATTTTCAGCTTCATGTAGAAACACACACACACAATACAGGATAGCTAAAACCCTCCTAAATGATAAAAGAACTGCTGGAGGTGTCACCATTCCCGATCTCAAATTGTACTACAGAGCTACAGTAATAAAAACAGCATGTATTGGCACAAAAATAGACATGTTGATCAGTGGAATCAAATTGCAGACCCAAAAGAAGGCCTTACATCTATGGACACCTAATTTTTTTTTGTTGTTGACAAATAAGCAAAAAATACACACTAGAAAGAAAAACCTCTTCAGTGAATGGTGCTGGTCTAACTGGATTAGATGTTTTCATGTAGAAGAATGCAAATAGACCCATATTTATCACCTTTCACAAATCTCATTTCAAATGAGTTAAGGACCTTATCATAAGAAGAAAAATCAGAGGACAGCCCTGAACTCATTGGTATGGGAAAAGATTTTCTGTATAGGACACCGATGGCATAGACACCAGAACAACATTTAATAAATGGGACCTCACGAAAGTGAAAATACTCAGTTTGGTAAAGGGCACCATCCTTTGGGCAAAGCAGCAAGCTACAGAATAGGAAACAAACTCTACTAATTACACATCCGGTAAAGCAGCAGTTCTCAACCTGTGGGGACCCCTTTGGGGGGTTGAATGACCCTTTTGCCTAAGACAATCCTGCATATCAGTTATTTATGTTACAGTTCATGACAGTATCAAGTATAGTTATGAAGTATCAACAAAGTAACTTTATGGTTGGGGGCCACCACAACATGAGGAACTATATTAAAGGGTCACAGCATTGGAAAAGTTGAGAACCACTGCAATAGAGGGTTAGTATATAAAATAGAATAGAATAGTTAGTATAAAAAAGAACTAAAAGAAAAACCTGGACATCAAGAAAACAAGTAATTCAATTTTAAAATGGGGTACAGAAAGCAGAGAGTTCTCAAAAGAAGAAACACAAGTAGTTGAGAAATGAAGAAATATTTAATATCCTTACTTACTTTTAATTGAATGGCCAAATCAATGACCATCATCAGTAAAACAAATGACAGCTCCTGCTGGAGAGGATGCAGTGAAAGGGAAACACTTATTTATTGCTGGTGGGATTGCAAACTTGTAAAGCCACTATGGAAATCAGCATGGTGGTGCCTTGGGAACCTGGAATTAGATTTACCTTGAGATCCAGCTACACCACTCTTGGTATATACACAAAGGACTAGACATTCAATTTTACATAAACTTGCTCACCCAGCCTAAATGTCCTTCAGTTAACAAATGGGTAATGAAAATGTGCTACATACATTCTATGGAATATTATTCAGCTGAAAGAAAAATGAAATAATGAGCTTTTTAGATAAATGGATAGAACTAGAAAAGATCATATTGAATGAGCAGCTTAAACCCGGAAAGATGCATGTTCTCTCATTGGAGGTTCCTAGCTCCAAATCTTCAGAAGTGAGTACATAACCTGTATAACCAGTGAATCTTTGCCAGGATAAGGAGCTGGGGACAATAGAGAGGGGAATAGCAGGGTACAAGTCATCTGAATGGGGAAATGGGAAAGGGAGCTCCTTAGGGAGAGAGCGGGAAGGGTAAATACAGAAGGTGGGGTAGGGTAAAGTGAAGTGCCAGGATATGAGTGAACTGATAGGGGCGTGGGAAAGGAAGGACTCTTTAAGGAGGGGGAGGGAAGTAAATGTATAAGAAGTGGGTAAAATAACAATAAGGATGTCTGAAAAGGCCATGCGGAATCATATTAATTATTTACCTGAAAAAATAATACATGTAATTCTGTGTATAAATATCATTTATAATTTTAATGAACTTTCCTCATATGGGTCAAAGAGTCAAAGGCCACCTAAAAAATACTAGGCATGAGAAATCCTCTTTTGAGTTGTTGGCCAGAGCTGTCTAAGACACTCCCAAAATATACAGCCTATTGCTATTTCCCTTCATTGCTCCTAAAGGTGAAAGGTAAGTTCCTGTTGCTGCAGATACCATGCATTTCAAAAATAGGACTCAGAGACCCCTGAGCTGGAACTAACCTGGCTACGTCCTTCCTGAGAACTAGTTTTCATGGAACCAATAGGCATCATGCAAGCTTCTAAATGAGGGGGGGCAACCAACAGCCCTACCCAGCTATAACACCTATGAACTACATCAACAACCAGCATGGCACAATAGCCCTAAGAGTGCAGTGGTAGTACACATACTTTGGTGGTAACCAACAGCTCTCTGATTGGACTTAAGACCTGTTCAACAAGAGAGAAACCATTCCTGGTACTGGAAACCCAGCTAACTACTAAGTGCTAGTGAGTCATGGTTATTAGAGGAAAATCTACAACCACTACTTTACTAAACCAGCATAATCCCTAACAACAAACAATCTATCTGTCCTTAATCATCACAGATAAGTGTAGTCTTAAATCCTCATCAAGGAAATTTCTCTTTGCAACAGATGGAGACCTGTTGCAGGAGCTCCTTCCGCTCCTTCAGCCAATAGCATCTGAGATACCAGCCCATCTCAGCGGCTATTGGCTGAAGGAGCGGAAGGAGCTCCCGCAACAGAGACCATTATAGAAAACCACAACTAAAGAAGGAAGGGGAATGAAAAAAATGTATAGCTCAATAAAAACAATTTTAAAAAGAAAACCACAACTAATCAATATACAGAATTGTGGAACCCAGTCCCAATGGATACAGTACAAAACACTCCCACAACCAAAGCTTAGGGAACTTGCAAAAGGGTTAGACAGATTGTAAGAGCCAGAGGATTAGGGGGTTTGCTGTGAGACTGTGTCTCCTACTGATGTCAGAAGATATACCCATAATGTCTCATCAACATGACTGCCCAAATGTAAGCTGAACAAGGACAACCACAGTGGACATGCTGAAGTGGAGAAGGAAAAACCCATGAGGCCTCAGCCTTACAAAGGACTGTAAGGCAACCAAGGAAAGCTGGAAACAGGAGAGATGTCTTTCCAGGGAAGAGCGTACCAGTTGGCTGTCCAATGCAGAATAGTCAGCCTTGAAGACATACGTGCAAGTAGCATTAGACAGATTAAGCATATTTAGGAATATTGAGGCCATATTTGGGGATATATCTGTATATCCACATACAGATGTGCATGCACTAGCAACTGATGAAAGCAAAGGCCACGAGTTTGAGGTATAGTGGGGAGAGGCATATGGGAGGTTTGGAGGGAAGAAAGTAAAAGGAGAAATGTTGCAATTATAATGTCAAAATTTTTCAAAAAGTTAAAAAAAGTCACCTTAAAAGGGTCATTATTATTATTATTATTTTTTACCATGTATGGATTTGGTTTCTTCAAAGCTTTACTAAATTATAATTGACAAATAAAAATTATATACACTGCACTCGGGAGGCAGAGGCAGCAGGATTATGAGTTTGAGGCCAGTCTGGGTCAGAACCTGTCTCAAAAATAGATATATAATATGTTTATTATATATGCCATGTTTCTGATTTTTTTGTTTTATTTTTATTTTATTTTTAATTTTGAGAAAAGGTAGCTCAGGCTTGCTTTGAATTCACTGTGCAATCCAGGCTGGCCTTGACTTTATGGCCATTCTCCAGTCTTAGCCTCCCCAAGAGCTGCTATTATGGACCTGGCCAAAATAATGTCTTGATATATGTCCACATTGTGATTAACAGATTAACCCTCCCAGCCCTCTTCATTCTTACTTTTCTTTTGTGTGGTGAGAACCTTTAAGATCTATCGTTGTGCCAGGAAGTGGTGGCGCACGCCTTTAATTCAAGCACTCAGGAGGCAGAGGCATGTGGATCTCTGTGAGTTCTAGGCCAGCCTGGTCTACAAGAGCTAGTTCCAGGACAGGTTCCAAAACTACAGAGAAACCTTGACTCCAAAAAACAAAAAACAAACAAACAAAAAAGATCTACCATTGTGATAGTTTTCATATATGCATATTAGAAAGGTAGACTCTATTCACCCGTCCAATGTCTCCCCTGACATTCCCACGCACTAATCATTTTCATTCTATTCTGTTTCTGCTTTTGAGGTTGACTTATTTGCTTTTCTATACATGGCTTATTTCTTTTTTTCTTTTTTTTTTATATTTATTTATTTATTATGTATACAATATTCTGTGTGTACGCCTGCAGGCCAGAAGAGGGCACCAGACCCAATTACAGATGGTTGTGAGCCACCATGTGGTTGCTGGGAATTGAACTCAGGACCTTTGGAAGAGCAGGCAATGCTCTTAACCTCTGAGCTATCTCTCCAGCCCCCATGGCTTATTTCTTAACAATGTTCTCCAGGAACTGTATTGACTTCATAGTTTAAAACAATTATAGGTTCTGAGTGTTATGGCGCACACTTGTAATCTCAATACTTGGAAAACCAAGGCAAGAGAGCGGCTAAGTTTGATGCCAGTGTGGGTTACATAACGAGTTCAAATCCAGTTTGAGCTACATCAAGACCCTGTATCAAGGAAATAAACAGCAAGGGGAAAAAGATTTATAAACGGAATAGTCATTTGGGCTTATGGTTCCAGAGATACAGGAGTCTACCACCATCATGGTGGGAAGCATGGCAGCAAGCAAGCAGACATGGAGCTGGATCAACAGCTGAGAGCTCACATCTTAATCCGCAAACAGGAAGCAGAGAGAGTTAATTTAAATGGCAGGAGTTTTTGAAACTCAAAGCCTTCCCCCAATAATATTCTTCCTTTAGCAAGTCACACCTCTTGTCCTCCCCTAGTCCTCCCTGCACAGCCACCAATTGGAAACTGCCACACATGGTATCGTCTGTCTTTCATTTTGTCCATATTTAGTGTGTGTGTTGGGGGTGGGAGGTGAAAAGGGATGCATCATGTTTTCTTGTACATTTTTACTGACTCTTCCTTGATAACTAATGAAGTTGAGTACTTCTTTCTCTTTTGTTAGGTTTCTGCCTGGCTAAGAGGTGGTCTTGGTTTTCCTATTGGGTCTTCTGCCTTCTTAAATAATGTTTATGTAGGTTGTGTACATATATGCTGAGTTGAAAAAAATTTCTTCCACTCTCTAACTTTGCCCCCTTAGTCTTTAAGTGTTATCTTTTGATGTATAAACAATCCTTACATTTAGTGACATCCAATGTACTTCTCCCTCCTATGATTAGTGCTTTTGTGCCTTTTAAGAAATCTGTCGCCGGGTGGTGGTGGCACACACCTTTAATCCCAGCACTTGGGAGGAAGAGGCAGGCGGATCTCTGGGAGTTCGAGGCCAGCCTGGTCTACAAGAGCTGGTTCCAGGACAGGCACCAAAAGCTACAGAGAAACCCTGTCTCAAAAAACCAAAAAAAAAAAAAAAAAAAAAAAAAACAAAAAAAAAAAAAAAAAGAAATCTGTCCCTACCCCAGGTTATGAAAGTCCTTTCTTACATTTTTTTTCTAATTAGACCTATAATTTGACTAGAAATGGGTTTTGCGTGTTATGTGATCCAGGGCATCATGGCTATTTGTTTATTGCGCCCACACAGCTGTTCAGTTGGCCTAGCCACGTTTATTGTGTTCTTCCCTCACAAAATTGCAGTAAATCAATGGCCATGTATTCGTAGGTCTGCTTCTGACCACTGTTTGGTCTGTTGACTTATTTTTCTGTCCCTCTGAGAATACCATGTTGAGTTAGCTGTAAGGTTTGTTAAGTTTTATAGTAAACTCTGCTGTCTTCCAGCTCAGGTCTTCCAGCTCAGTTGTTTTCAAGACGGCCTTGACTATCTTGTGCCTTTTGCACATTCTATTGATTCTTAATAGTATAAAAATAAGTCTTACCAGGCGGTGGTGGCGCACGCCTTTAATCCCAGCACTCAGGAGGCAGAGGCAGGCAGATCTCTGTGAGTTCGAGACCAGCCTGGTCTACAGAGCTAGTTCCAGGCCAGGCTCCAAAGCTACAGAGAAACCCTGTCTCGAAAAACCAAAAAAATAAAAAAATAAAAATAAATAAGTCTTAATTTTAATAGCAGTTGTTTTGTATTTTTATGAAAATTTCACCATCCCTATTATTCATAACGATTTATTATGGCCTATTCGTGATAACTTTTTATCATTATTCAGAAGTAGAATATACAAGAAAACACACGTGTCTGTATTTGCTTTGTTTTGCAAATATATACAAAAGGAAATATAATGTCAGTAGGTAGAAGTGGGAAGAAAGTAAGAATGTGAAGTAGCTGGGCATGTGGGTACTGCTGAACTGGGAAGGCTATGCATTGAGGGCAGCTGTGCTAAAGTAAGACCCCGTCTCAGAAACCATCCAAGTAGCCAACCAAACAAGACAAAACAGAGCAGCCCAACAGCAACATGACCGAACCTAAACTAAAATGATAGGTGAAATTCATGGAGCTTTGCCTTTTTGATCAAGTCAGGCTGGAAACTTTTCCTTCCAACTTTTTTAAAGTCAAACAAGGCAATCAGTTATGATTCATAGCGGTCAATATAAAAACATTTGCTTTACAGGAGAGTTTTCCCAATACTGAGAGCTGAAGATGTGATTTTTTTTTTCCCTGTTGAATTTTAAGGGTGATAACCTGATCCAACAGTACTCTGGATAATATTTGAACATAATTTCAAAACCCTGTTTAGACAGGTCTGTTGAATCAACGACACAGTGCACACAGTATGTGTGTTTTTCTGATAGTCTTGACTTGATACAAAGATAATGGGCTCCTTTTTTATATGAAAAGTAGATATTTACTACTCAAGTCACCATGACTTAACTTATTTGTTGGCAAGAAGCTGTGTTTTTCATTTAGGTATGTCTGCATGGTTGGGTAGACAGTGGAGTAGAGGTTCCTTGGGTTTGTGGTATTCTTTATTACTGAATAGTAATCCTTATTGCCAGGCACTGTGATAAATGCTTTTATTTGCATTATGAAACTTAATCCTCAGAACAGTCCCTTGGACTAGGATGTGTGGTTACCATTTCTTCATGAATACAGAAGCGAGGGAAATGTCTTGCCAAAGTCATACTACAAGTAAGAGTGGACTCAGGATTCTGTTTCTGACCATTGGGCCTCACTTTCTGCTACGTTTACATCGCTGAGAAGAACCTATAGTAGGTCAGATTTGTGCTGGAATCAAGCAGCTCAGAGTTTAACTAGAGTAAGTGTTTTCCTTCAGGAAACAATTGTCTAAGTCTGATACGCAGACTTAGATGGATAGGTGAAGAAGAGGAGATTGTACATTGATTTTGCATGAAATAGAAATTTACATTTCCTATTGTGTGTGTGCTATTTTTATACTTAAGTAAAGTCACTCTTCGGAGTAACCCTTATTGAGTAGCTTTATGGTGGATATTGTCACTTTTGTTTAAAAATTCTCTTAATACAAAGCAATCAAAAGAAGCCAGAAAATGGAGTGTCCTCCCTCAAAGCCCCTCCCATTCTCTGTTTCAAGCTGGCACTCCTGAAAGATGAGTGAAAATTGTAGAGGCAGCTTTATTATTTTATGATATTTACGCTTTTGTTAGAATCTTGCATTAAGGTTTGCTTGTGGGCCTTGATTTTTAAATGAATGTAGTAATTTATATTTGCAATTTCCCAAGTAAGAGGTAACTACAGGAACACCTCTATACATACATAGTATTAAAAATGAAATACAAGATATCGGAGGGATGGCTCAGTGGTTAAAAGCACAGACTGTTCTTCCAGAGGTCTTGAGTTCAATTCCCAGTAACTACATGGTGGCTCTGTAGTGAGATTTGGTGCCCTCTTCTGGCCTGCAGGGATACAGAACACTAACCCTAACCCATAAACAAAACTAATAAACATATGAATAAATAAAAATGAAATACAAATAAGTTCAAATATTTCACATTTTCTATATTCATTTTCAGGTTGAAGGTTCGGAACAAATGTGGAAAGATGTTCACCTCAGAGATAGGGGCTGTGGAAGAATGGCTGTCAGAATTTAAGGTAATAGCAACTCTTACAATACAGTAGTTTTGTTCTAGACAGAGTTTGTCTGGATTTAAATTTTAGTGTTTTTTATATTTTATGTGACTAGCATGCTAAAACATTGTGGAAAAAGAATGCTGTACTGTATCATAGTAGGGAGCAATTTATGCACCGTGATCTTTTGTGGAGAATTAATTTCTTTCCCCCAAGTGGCTCCAAGAGCTTATTATCTGTGTATTCTCTTCCTTCCATGTGACAGTGCCATGGTCATGAATGTTGATGTCACCCCCAGTGATCATCAGTGATGCATCGTCAGAAATTGGGTGGGAAAAAGTGGAGCTAGGCATGCTTGGCAGAAAGCAGAGGGCAATAAGATACTGACTTATTCTTCACCAAGGGCTCTGTCTCTAGATGGAGACCTGGGAGGTGTGTTAGGAGAGTGCAATCCTTGATTTATTGATGAAGAAGATAAAGCTTGGTCTTGGCTACCCTGTGAGCTCTTCTCTGTGGTGGCTAACACTGTGGTCCTTAAATCAGCTAGTTCCTTCTCCTGACCTTGTGGGACTCTTTGTGATCTAAACAGACTTGAA
This sequence comes from Chionomys nivalis, assembly GCF_950005125.1. Lineage (NCBI taxonomy): Eukaryota > Metazoa > Chordata > Mammalia > Rodentia > Cricetidae > Chionomys > Chionomys nivalis. The sequence goes on along the minus strand of NC_080086.1, from coordinate 147,847,384 downwards.
GAGACTGGGCAGCAAATGTCATTTTGATTTTGTCTGGCTGATTTGGGACAAATTTACAATGTCATAGTGTCAGATTTTGTGGCTTGCTGCAGGGAAGGAGACTGCACAGCAGGCTCAACAGTGACATCACCAAACAGAGGGAGCATTTGGAGGGAAGGTGTTTTGGGTGACATTTAGATGAAGCCATGTTTTAATAGGCTCAGACAATGGTAGGGCTGTGTGTAATAGGGTTACCGTCTAGTCTAGACGTGAAAGTGAACTCAGAATCCTGCCATCTTGAAAACTATGATGTTAGCATAGATTTGTAGCATGTTCAAACTTCCTGGTCTGAAGCCCTTTATCTGTGATGGAAACCAAGGCTGCTTCTCCGTGTCAGTGAGTTAGACTCTCCAGGTAAGAGGCACATGTGTCATTCCTACTGATACGTGTTCAAGTGACAAAGTTTGGATGATCTGTGATTTTTAGACAGGGTTTTTCAGTGAGCAGGAATACAATAGTCACTCAAAAAAGGAGGTGTTACTACACTCCAGTTGCTAAGTGACCTGTTAACCCTATGCTGGCTTTATCTGCTTCTGTTATCCAGTCCTCATGAATGCTGGATAGACTTTGTTACTTTCTTAGCCCTCTCCCCCCAGACAGGGTTTCTCTGTGTATCTTTGACTGTCCTGGAACTAGCTCTTGTAGATCAGGCTGGCTTTGAACTCACAGAGATCCACCTGCCTCTCTGCCTCTGAGTGCTGGGATTAAAAGTGTGCACCACCGCCTCATGGCTACCTTCTTAGTTTTATTGTCACAAATTGAGTATCCCTCTTCGGATTTCCTAATTCATCACGGAGCAGTGTGGGGTACTATGAAAGTACACTATACAGCACTCTTTGCAAATTTTAATATTTGAATTAAATTTTGTATGTACTTGCCTTATGTTAGCTTTGTAAATGATCAGTCAAGGAGTTTTTAAGCCTTTCTTCTGCTTCAGAAGTCTTTATAATATTTTGCCACACACTGTTATGATTTTGGAGTGAGGGCCAGCTGATGGAATTTTTCGGATTTAACTGTTGAGTACCATTTCTTGTAGATCATTCTTATGTCAAATGTGGAAAAGCCAGTTACTAATTCCTTAAGATGGAGCTATACACAGAACACATGTTAAATAGCAGTCATGGGGGAGGGGTAATGATTATGGCAAAAGTTTGAAAATCATGTTGCTTAAGCTGGCTTGATTTATGTCAACTTGATACAAACTATAGTCCTCTGAGAGGAAGAAACCTCCTTGAGAAAACACCTCCATAAGACTGTGCTGCAGACAAACCTGTGGAGCATTTTCTTAATTAGTGTCTATTGGGGGACGGACCAGTTCATTGTGGGTGGTGCCACCCCTGGGCTGATGGTCCTGGGTTCTATAAGAAAACAGGCTGAGCAAGCCATGTGGAGCAAGCCTGCCTTCAGGTTCGTGCCCTGTTTGAGTTCCTGCCCTGACTTACTTTGGTGATGAACAATGCTGTGAAAGTGTCAGCCAAATAAACCCTTCTTGTCGTGGTGTTTTATTGTATTGATAGAAATCCTGGGACAACATCTATCTGTTAATTCTTTCCCTTCTTGCTACAGTGTTCAGATACCTAGGAAATGCAGTAGGGAGGACAGAGGGGCCAGGGCAGCAGTATTGGCAGTAGTGTGTCCTGGTGTCTGAGGGAATAGAGTACTTACGTGATTAGGAAGAAGGGTTGCAAAGGTGACTTTTACCAGAGCTAGCTGGAAAGGCTGCGTTAGTAGATTAGTGCCATTGAGTAAATAAGTATATATATTAGGAACATGGGAATTAGATTTTGCTCTGTCTGAGAAAGGCATTGCAAACCTGGAATGGGGCTTGTTGATAGGAAATCAAGGAGTGGAGTTAGACCAGAATTGGAAGACATACGTACGTGTAAAAGGCATCTGATACCTTGGAAATGGTTGTGCGTTCTGGGAATCAAACTCAGGTCCCCTGGAAGATTAGCAAGTGCTCTTTATAGCTGAACTATCTCTCCAGCCCCTTGCTTTTGGTTTTTGTTTATTCATTTTTAAAGAAAATCCTCTGTTTTTTGAGTAGCACAACTATGGCAACATTATTGTACTTGACTGAGTGGGCTGAGAGTCAACAGCCTGTTGAATTCTAGTAGGTGGTTTTCTTGAATAAATCATTACAGCTCAGTGAGTAGCATCAGAAAAATTGAAGTAGATGGTCTGTAGAGGTGACTTCAGCTCGATGATGTGCCCTTGCACAGTTTGAACTCATTCTTCCACGGTCTGACTCAGCAGCCTCTGAAACCCACAGAGACCATTTGCCCCGGTAAAACTTTAGCTAAAAAATCACAAGCAAAATAAACACATGTAAATTTTTTTCTAGTGAGCTGGGGAGATAGCTCAGGGTAGGGTGGGGGTGGGGAGTAAAGGAACTGGCCATCGAATTTGATGGCCTGCGTTAGATCCCTGGGACCCACAGAGAGGACCAACTTCCACAAGTTGTCCACTGTACCACACATTCACATACACTGAATAAATAAAAATAAGTAAATGTAAAAGTTTTTAAAAGAAATATTTTTACTTGTAGAAAAGCATCCAGTGTCTGCAGTAGGTAATCTCTAGTAGTATTTTCTTGATAGACTAACATAGTAAACTAGAATTTCATGACTATTTACTATTTTCAATGGCTTATTAGTACAAAGAAATTTCGGATTGCTTTGTGTTTTTCTTAATGCTGTGTGTGTATTATCTAGACTCCAATTTTTTCTTTCAATTTTCTCATAGTCACTGAATCTCAGTATGTGGCTCAATCCATTTTCATGTGTGAAGCCATTGAGGAGGGTTGTTCTGTTTATTGATTTTTCACCCATCTGCACAGTTTTGTTAATTCCCTTCATCCAATCCAATCCCCTCCTTACATTTTAAAGCCATCTGCCAAAAAATACTTTAGTATGAGGCATCTGTTTTCTTAAAGAAATTGCCAGCAATAATTTCAACATAATTTTTTAAAATTTTCATCACCATTTCTGCCTTCTGAAGCATGAGGAACCTTAGCTGGTAGTTGAGAAGGCCAACAGTTCTTAAGTTCATCCTTAAAATCCATTTTTCAAAGCACCATTTGTTTTGTTTGAATTTTATGTGTTTATTTTATGCATATGCATGTTTTATCTGCATGTATGTCATGTATCATGTTTGTGTCTGGTACCCATAGAGGCCAGAAGAAGAAGTGGGATCCCTGGGGCTGGAGGTACAGACAACCATGGGAATCCATCCCAGGTCTTGTGGAAGAGCAGGCAATGCTCTTAGTGCTGAGCCATCTCCAGACACATGAGCACAGTAGTTGTACCCTTCCTTCTTAGAAAAGTGACTTTCGTCCTTCCATGCCATGAGGTAGTAATGGAGTTTTGAGCCGAGTGTGAGAGCTGCCTCACTGGTAGTAATGGAGTTTTGAGCCGAGTGTGAGAGCTGCCTCACTGAGTTTAAAGGCATTCTTTTCTCTTTTTGTCAGAAGCAGCCCCAGGACACCCTGCTTTACAGAGTTTGGCTTTTCGGAAAAGAAATGTTCTTTTGTCTCTGGCTGTTTCTTTTTCTCTTTGAAAATATTTTATTTAATATTCATATGCATATGTATTCTGACCAAATCCTCCTCTTTTCTCTTCCTTCCATTCCTTCCCTATCCTTCCCTCCTTCTTTCCTAATTTCATATGCATTTCCTTTAAAAATTTTAATACCCGCTGGATCCATTTAGTACTGTCGGTATGTGTATGAATGTGGGACCATCCACTGGAGCTGCATTCCTGAAGAAAACTGACTTTCCCATACCCTAGCAGCCATCAATTGCTAATAGCTCCCCAGATGGGCATAGGACAACACCAGCCCCTCCCGTCTCTCTGCTTGAACTCAGGTTGCTTGATCTTGGGCAAATCGTGGGCAGTCCCAGCTGCTCTGAGGTGATGTGTGCAGCTGAGCTGTCGTGTCTGACAAATACTGTTTCACAGCAGACATCCACTCCCTCTGGCTCTTACAGTCGTTATTGTAGCGTGCAGTGCTCACAAATAGGACTATTGATGACTTTCTCCCAGGAGGATGCATAGAACATTCCAGCCCTGTGAAAGTTAGGATGCAAAGAAGAAGCTTCCAGGGCTGGAGAGATGGCTCAGTGGTTAAGAGCACTGACTGCTCTTCCAGAGTTCAATTCCCAGCAACCACATGGTGGCTCACAGCCATCTATAATGAGACCTGGCGCCGCCTTCTGGCTTGCGGGCCCACATGGAAGGAATGTTGTACACATAATAAATAAATAAATATTTAAAAAAAAAGCTTCCAGGGTGGTACCAGTTTGATTTCTCATATCCTGTTGTCTAGATGTGTAGTATCTTTAGCAGTAGGTTTTTACTCCGAGTTCTGGAGAGTGACTGTCTTAGTTAGGGTTCCTATTACTGTGAAGAGACACTATGACCATGGCAATTCCTATAAAAAAAAAACCAAACATTTAATTGGTACTGGCTTCCAGTTCAGAGGTTGAGACCATTATCATCATGACAGGAAGCATGGTGGCGTGCAGGCAGATATAGCGCTGGAGAAGGAGCTGAGAGTTCTACATCTTGATCCAAAAGTGATGCCACACTAGGCCTAACATGAGCTTCAGAGAGCCCAAAACCCACCCCCACAGTGGGACACTTTCTCCAACAAGGACACACATAATAGTGACACTTTCTTTGAGTCTGTGGGGACTATTTTTATTCAAACCATGACAGTAACCAAGAGCAATGGCAAAACAAAAAACAAAATATAATTTGGAGGAGGGAATTTTGAGAGGGGAATCTTCCTGAATAACAACTCAGAAAGAGACAAGGCATACCCAATATTGGGCTTTTTATTTGATAGCTAGTGATCTCTAGGAGTGTCATTGCCCCCCATTATAAGATAGCTCATTTTATATATGTATATATACATATGCCTTTTAGAAAGCCTCTACAATAGTAGGTTTCCATAAGACATTTCAAAAGTCTTTAGTGTTGGGATTGAACGAGGCAGAGGGGATGGGAGGGCAGTATGGGGAAGGATAAGTAACACTAAAAGCTTCTGAGTGTTTCACAGAAAAAAAAAAATGTGTGTTCATATAGACTACACAGTAAGCTTTTTTTTTCCATTCAAATATTTACACTTACTACCCTCCTCCCAATTCCCTCCCGCTCCTCCACACCCCCTCCTCCCTCTCCCTCCCTGCTTGAGAGAGGGCAGGGAACCCTGCCCTGTGGGAAGTCCAAGGCCCTCCCCCCTACATCCAGGCCTAGGGAGCTGTGCATCCATATAGAATAGGGTCCCAAAAAGCCAGAACATGCCATAAAAATGAGTCCCAGTGCCTTTATCAATAGCTTCTTAGCCCCCATTGTCAGCCACAATCAGAGAGTCTGGTTTGATCACATGCTTATTCAGACTCAGTCCAGCTGTATTTGGTGAGCTCCTATTAGATCAGGCACACTGCCTCAGATGGTGGACCAACCCATCGTGGTCCTGACTTCCTTGCTCATCTTCTCCTTCCTTCTGCCTTTCAACTGGACCTTGGGAGCTCAGACTGTTGCTCTGATGAGGGTCTCTGTCTCTATCTCCATCTGAAGCCAGATGAAGATTCTATGTTGATATTTGAGATAATCATCAGTGTAATAGTGGGGCAAGGACAGTTCAGGCACCCTCTCCTGGACTGTCCAAGGACTAGCTGGGGACATCCCTGTGGACACCTGGGATCCTGTCAGAATGGCTAAAATCGAAAACACCAATAATGGCCTTTGCTGGAGAGGATGTGGTGTAAGGGAAACACTCGTCCATTGCTGGTGGGAATGCAAACTTGTGCAATCACTTTGGAAATCAGTGTGGTGGTTTCTCAGGAAATTGGGAATCAGCCTACCTCAAGATTCAGCAATACCACTCTAAGGAATATACCCAATAGATGCCCAACAATACTACAAAAGCATTTGTTCAACTATGTTCATAGCAGCATTATTTGTAATAGCCAGAACCTGGAAACAACCTAGATGCCCCTCAATGTAAGAATGGATAAAGAAAGTGTGGAATACACATACATTAGAGTACTACTCAGTGGTAAAAAACAATGACATCTTGAATTTTGCATGCAAATGGATGGAAATAGAAAACACTATCCTGAGTGAGATAACCTAGACCCAAAAAGATGAATATGGTATGTATTCACTTATTTGTGGACTCTAGCCATAAACAAAGGACATTAAGCCTATAGTTCACAAGCCCAGAGAAGCCAAATAACAAGGTGAACCCAAAGAAAAACATATAGATCCTCCTGGAAATTGGAACCAAACAAGATTGCTGGGCAAAAGTTGTGAGCATGGGGTTGGGGGCAGGGGTGGGGGTGAGATTGGAGGAAGGGGAGAGGGGGAGAGGGAAGGGAGAAGGGAAGGACTGGCAAGAGCTTGGAGGAATGGGAGGGTGGAGATGGAGGAAGGGCGGATATAGGAGCAGGGAAGAAGATACCTACATTAAGGGATCCATGTTAGGGTTGGCAAGACACAGTGTGCTTTATACATATCTTCAGGCTTGTTTTCCTTAGGAGAATAGAAATCCGATGCTACTTGATTACATCCCCTTTTATATAAATTTCTCCAGTACTGGGTTGCTTTTGATTAAATGACAGGAATGGAATGTTGCCTGGGGGCCTTTTGTTACTTGCTTTTAAAATATTGAAGAATGCCCTAATCTCTGCCTTATGTAAGCAGTGTGGTGACACTGTTTGTTGTGGTGGTGGCTGCTATTGTTCTGGGAAATGGTGGAAGGTTCCCAAATGGTTCACGCTTCATGCCATGCTGGTAAACAGAACTCTCCTGTTAAATTAGAAAAGCCTGTTCACTTACTTGTCTTCAGGCAAAATATGACCTGTTTTTAAAGACTCCGTCCAAGTGCAGCTGTGATAGTTTTATTTCTCATTCTGTCCTCTGTGTTCTCTCGGCAGAGGTCTGAGTAGGAGGCTTGTGCTGAGTGATGGAGAGAGGCTAGGACAGCTTTTCCCTCAAGGAGACCCCCAGTAATCAAATAACACTGCTATAAAAAAGGTGCAGTTTAGTTTTATGTGTATACTTTTGCACAATAAAGCTATATATCCTAGCCACAACCCACATTAAATCATGATTTAATTTGGTTATGGGATATGTGAGAAATAGTTTATGTCTGAGATGACTGTTAGGAATATCTTGATGTTATGTCTGCTGCAGGATTAGAACCAACTGATTGAGTGAGTGAGTGAGTGAGTGAGTGAGTGAGTGAGTGAAGGAAGGAAGGAGTTTGGATTGGGAGACAGATACTGCTAATGAGCTATGCTCTGAAAGATAAGTTTTTAGTAATTTCTAGAATTTTTTTTCAGTTTTATATGCTGCTTTTCACCCACAGTTATATGAGTTACAGCTGAGAGTGTCTCTCTTTCTAGCCCTCTCTCTTCTCTGTAGGCTCCACGTCTGGAGCAGTGATGCTAGCAGTTTGTGACTGTATCTTAAGTGGCATTAGGAAAACTAATTTGTGGTGGTACAGTTCTGTGGTCTCCAGTTCCTGATGTCTAGGTATTCTGCCCAACCCATAGTGTAGACTCACCACTGAGAGTCGCATGGAGTATTTGGATCAGGTGGCCTATGGTTTACAGGTTAGAGACATTAGATCCTCTTGTAACAAGAAGCAAGGTCATACATAGGTCTAAGGAGATCCATCACTCCTGAAGCTTCGAAGACAGAGCTCTAATTTTATGTGTTTTTCAGTATTGTTTCTAATCTAAAAATAATATAATTGAAAGAAGTTTTTTTGTTTGTATGTTTTTAAGTGTGGGGGCTGCATGCATGTGTTTATGAATGTTTGCATGTGTGTGGGTGCTCTTGCACATGTGCGCTTGCATGTGTAGGCCCACGGTTGACGTTGAGTGTCCTCCTTGATTACTCTGCACTTAACCTATTGACACAGGGTCTCTCAGTGGAACACAGAGCCCATCAGTTGGCTAGTCTAGCAAGCCAGCTTTCCCTGGTGATGCCCTGTCTCTGCCTCCAGAGTACTGGGGTTACCATGACAGCCCTTGCTTTTAAGTGGGTTCTGTGGATCCTACTTCTGCTTTCCATGTTTGTGCAGCCCTTTATTTGTGCACTGAGCCATTACCCTAGTCCCAGCGGTGAAGTTCTCATAGTGATTCATCTTGTTGCTAATAAGAGAATAAAGTATATTTTTTGGGAATTTGTTGTTGAGTTATAATTCATATTACATAAAATCCACTATCTTAAATGAGAATGAAGTATTGGTTTTATTTATTTATTTATTTTTCTTCTTGTTCTATTGATATATTTATAAGATTGCACCAAACACCAGCATGGGATTCCAGAAACTCCATGCCTATTAGACACTCTTTCTCAGTCTCCCTCTCCCACCTCCAGTCTGTGTAATAACAATAGATAAAATTTTCTTTTTATGAATTTGTCTGCTTTAGAACTTCACAAAAATAAAAGCTGTTCTTTTAAATTTGTTTAGACACTCCCAGAAACATCTTTGCCAAATTATGCCACAAATTTGAAAGACAAGAGTTCTTTAGTTTCATCTCTCTATAAAGTTATCCAGGAGCCACAAAGTGAGGTAAGTACTTTACAGTTTGTATTAATATTCAGTTGATTATTTTATTTAATTATGAAATATAGCATATATTATGTAAAGTAAGAAAATGTATATGTTTTCAAAACAAGAATAAAATGCCCAAAACTAGAATCCTTATTATATCCCACAATCCATCTTTCTCAGCACTTCCTTCTCTCTGTATGTCTCTGACTCTCCATAGCCTTGAGAAGTCTAGGTCACTGAATTAATTTTTTTTATTCAGCAAGTATTTTGTATGTATTACGAGTCATTTCCGTGGTGGATATCCATGGTGGATATTAGAACTCTAAGATCCATGATGGGAGATCTTTATCCTGAGAGAGATAAGCAGAAGAGACTAAGCAGCCATTCTTAATTGAGTCTCTTGATACTGTGGTTTATATGTTTGTTCCCTCTAAAACTCATCGAAAAGCTTGCCATCATAACAAATATTTACGAAATGGGCTTGGGATATGGTTCAGTGGTAGATCTCTTGGCCTAACATACACTAGGTTCTGGGTTCAGTTCTCAGCATAAAGAGTGGGAGGAAAGACTGGAACAGTTTTGGGGTTGGTGCTATTCTTAAGGTGAGTTGGGCCTTCTTGGTTTTTTTGCCCTTCTGTCTTGTTGTGAAGTGACACATACAGAAAAGAGTCTCTTGGACTTGGACTGCCCAGTCTGCAGAGCTGTGAATGAGTGCATTCTTTATAAATTAACTGGTGTCATAGCAACAACAAAACAAAACAAAAATTAGACCATGGACAAATACAGGTTTTCTATGTGGCAAATCAAACAAGCACTCCTAGTGGCAGTGAAGGATCGGGAGGCTGGGGAAGTGTTGTGGATGGAGGTTAAGTCTGACTAGAGAGTCAGCACTGGGGGACATTGGATGCGGATGAGTTGCGTGATACCTCGTTTTTGAGTTTATGAAAGATTCTAATAGGTTGAAAATCAATTTCAGTGTCTCTGTTTCTCTCTCCCTCTGTGTCTCTCTGCCTCTTTCTTGGCAGGGTCTTATTTTGTAGCTCCGACTGTCTGGGAACTTACTATGTAGATGAGGCTGACCTCTAACTCATGGAGATCCATCTGCCTTTGCCTCCCGAGCATTGGCATTGCTCTAAATAGATAGATTACTTCTAATCTATTTACATCAATGGTTCCTTCAAGGGAAAAATATTTAAAATAAGTCCAGCTTCTAATAGAAAACAATTACAGTCATGACATAAAGCACTAAGCCGATGCTGTCTGAATTTCCAGAGGTGTTAGTCATTCATCATTGTCTAATTAATCTTTAAAGGAATGTTTAATTTTCATAATAAATGAACTAAAAACAAAATTTATGATTTTAAACTATATTATTGTGTTTGTTCTTGTCTGTTTCTCATTATTGAGAATTTGGTTCTGCTCAAGGTTTTTTCTGGAAATGCTTGGTTAAATTCTGTAAAAATGTAACACCTGAAACAGTGGGTTGTTAGCTTATCAAATAAAATGGTTACTAAGGAGAAGCTTACACTGATTTTCTACAAATATTGACTTCAGCAGTGCATAGAGCAGTGATTGACCCTGATTTTAGGAAGGTTTTGGTTGAGACTTTGGGTTTTGAAAGTACAGATACAGAATGTCAGAAAGCCACAAGGCCTTTAAAAACTCTAAAGGGGTGAATGCTGTGGAAAGCCTTGCAGATACCATAGCTTCATTTAACCCTGTAAATAATTTTAATAAGTTATTATTCTAGTCATTGTTATACTTATTTTTTACTATAATAGTTTTACTGGCCTTTGAATATATTCTGACTTATGTACATAAGACTATGAGACAGCACAAAAGAGAAAAGGCTGTCTTCACTACATGGCTGCATAATCATCAACATAATTAATATAGCTTAAACAAAAGGGGGAAATGTAGGAATTTAGCGGAGTCACTGTATCTGGGGTAAACATTAGAGTGAACAGCTGGTTTCTAGAAGTCCTTTGACCTTGAGAATCCTTGCGGAAAGCAGTGATTGTTTTCTGTGATCTCTAGGTTTGTTTCACTGAAGGGCCCTGTAGTCACCCCATGACTTTGGTCACAAGATGCCTCAGGCACACACGAGGCTCTTGTATTATTGTGTATTGCAAATGATACATAATCAAGGACTAGAGTCGTAGGGACACGTGATGCTCTCCTTTAGTCAGACATGTAAGTTAAGTTTAGGGACCTTGGTATGAATTATTCCCACTATTTGGGGGAAAAAAAAAGTTCCTAGAAAGGGACCTTTAATATTGAGTTGTGTGACGTACTGCAGAGTTCAGTCCTTCATGGATCCATGGACCTTTAAAACAAGACTATACAGTCTGTTGAGTCATGACTTTGTGTCAGATGGAGGGGTGTAGAACAGCCCAGCTTCTAGTTATTATGCTGTGGAATGTACTGTGAATGAGATGCTAGTGGCTGTGAGGATTTCCTGCAAGCCACAGACTTCATCTGGAATAATGTAATCCAACAACTGTAGAAGGAGCTGCGGGCTGCGTTCCTGCCACCTGGCTCCCAGCCACCAGCTAGCTTTACCCGAAATACCGATACACAAACTGTGTTCATTTAAACACTGCTTGGCCCGTTTCTATTAATGTGTGTAGCACCACGAGCTGCGCTTACCAGGAAGATTCTAGCCTATCTCCATCCTGCGTCGGAGCTTCATCGCGTCTGCCTCAGAGAGCAGAGCTATGCCGTCTGAGCTCACTTCCTCTTCCTCCCAGCATTCTGTTCTGTTTACTCCACCCACCTATGTTCTAACCTATCAGGCCAAGCAGTTTCTTTATTAATTAACCAATGACCTTCCTCCATCAAACAACTATGTTCATCTTGTCTTCTCTTTGCCCCAGTGTCTTTCCTCTTCTTTCCTGAGGTGGGGTTTTATGTTGCCTAGGGATTCTTGAGTGCAGTCCTCAGCCTCCAAAGAACTCAGGCTGGATTGCTACCATGTCTGGATTGCCCATTTTCTTGAAGGATTTTGCTTTTAAAAAATATATTTCTTTTAATTTTTATATTATAATACAATTACATCATTTCCCTTTCCCCTTCCTCCCTCTAAACCTTCCCATATACACCTCCTTGCTCCTTTTCCAACGTGTAGCCTCTTGTTAATCATTACATACTTGTGTGTGTGTGTCACGTATTTTTCCCTAAATACATAAGTACTACCTGCTCAGTCTTTATAATGTTACTTGCATGCATGTTTTGGGGACTGCCTGTTTGGTACTGAATAACTAATTTGTGTATTCTTTCCTGAGGAGGACTATCAGAAAACCACAACCAATCAAAATGCAGAATTGTGGAGCACAGTCCTGGTGGTTAAACTGTAAAACACTCCTGAACTAAGGCTTAGGGGACATTGTGGAAGAGGGGGCAGAACAAGGAGTAGGAGTTTGCTGTGAGGTTATGTCTCCTAGTAATGTCAAAGCTACAGCCATGAGTCTCACCAACATAACTGTCTAAACATGAGCAGAACAAGGGCACTGATAGATGTGCTAGGGTGGAAAGGGAAAGCCCGGGAAACCCCAGCCGTACACAACTGAGGTCTAGGTACAAGCTGGGAGTGGTGACTTAGGCTGTTAGCTCAGCACTTGGGAGACGGAGGCAAAAGTATTGTAAGTTCAAGACCTGAGCTACATAGTCAGACTTAAAAAAAAGAAAGTGAAAACTTGTTTGAAGTTCTCTTTGTCTTTGATTTAGAATCATTTCACCAAATAAAATAAATATAACAATATATATTTTTGAACAATTAGACATTACTGATCACTTACTCATTGGCATTTTAAAAGGCTTGAAATATGTTTCTGCCCCTTGGGTTTTGACCAGCTGCTGTGGAAAGAGTTTGTAGGGCCAGTTTCCGTTTAGCTATTTTAGTTTAGAGCATCCCTTTTATTTGAGTAAGGGATTCAGCTCCAACAGGTCAGAGGACCGAGGACTTCTTCGTTCACTCTTCAGATCACTCCGACTATTAATAGTCACCTGGTCTGCTTCATGGATGGTGTACATGGCATGGCGTTTATGAGGCGCCACACAACCCGGCCTGCACTCTGCTCAGGGCAGCTGCCTAACTAACCCCCCCCCCCCCCCCGCTTGCTGTGACAGTTTTAAAATGTTCCCTCTTGGTTTCTGTTTGTGTTGCTGGTCACTAGGAACAGTATGAGGATGCTCCTCGGCCCATGGCCCTCAGAAGCACCTCTCTGTAGGACACTCTTCACATAAGCTTGTTTTGCTTTGATTCTCATTAATGTGGGTGAAGATGGCATGTGTCCTGTATTGTTACATTTATAACTTAGTCCTTCAAATGTATTTTGAAGTGCTTCTGAAACGTAACAGTAATTGACTTTAATGGTGTTACTTCTTGCTTGCTTTTTGGAGTAGTTTGTCTTTATTTGAAAATATTCCCAAGGAGCTGATACTGTCTTTTGGTAATTCTGAAATTCAGGATAGACATTGAATCTGTTGGTATTTGAGGCCTGGCAAGTTTATCATTTGGATTTTATGAACGGACTTTTTTTTCATTATTTAGTTAGCAATTATTTATTGAATGGGCATACTGATAGGCAAGAAAAAATAGATCAAATTCCTGATCTTATAGAAGAGAATTTATGTTTCAGTAGGTGAGATAGAAATGAAGTGGATACTGAATGTTTGGTGGTATTAGCAAAGCAGAGGGAGGAAGTGTGTGTTGAGACTAAGGAAGGGACAGAGCTGGAAACAAAGACAGAGAAAGACACACGGACAGAGAGGGACAGAGGGAGGGGCAGGAACACATGTACACATTTATATTCAAGAACTTACAGTTAGCAGCTTACATGTAGTGTCATTTGCGCAAATGGTGCTTTTTGTTAAGTATTCTGTAGTCCCAAGTATATAATCAGAGGCTAACCCTGCTCAAGTATTGACTTGAGCAAGAAAGAAGGGTACTGTTAACTGCCAGTACCTGAATAGTGAGCTTCTGACTTTCTGTGTCCTTTTCCTACTGTATCATCAGGAAATATCTGATAAAAATTTCGTGAACTTGATTCTTTCCTTGCTTAGTTAGGAACATTTCTTAGTTCTGAGAGAACATTTTGTGCCACAGTTCTGTATCTAGACATATCTCTCAACACACAGATTTCTTACTTATTAGCAGATGTCATAAAAGTCTCATTGTAACTCAGTTGTTTTAGGACTCAGTATTCTCTTTCATTGTTTCCACAGTAATGAGTTCTATGATGACGTTTCCATATATGTATACAGTATGCTCATCCTAGCCACCCTCTCTATTGCTTTTCTGAATCTCTCCTCCCCTCTCTTTCCCTCATCTCTCTCCCCAAAGCCCCTCCCTCTTACATTCAAGTGCTTTGTTTCTCCCAGATCCCACATATGAAAGGAAGCTCCCTTTGCTGTGACAGTGATCTATAGGCCATCTGTTTATTTCCTTAATTTTGTTCTTTGTGGTTGGATAAAGCTCCATTTTCTATATATATCACACTTCTTTAGCTTTTTCTATTGATGCTGCAGCACCTAGACTGAGTCCATAATTGTGAATAGTGCTGTGGTAAACATGGGTCTGCAGGTGTCTTTATCATAAGCTGAGTTGGATTCCTTCTGGTATACACCCAGAAGTGATAGAGCTGGACCATATCATACTTCTGTTTTTAATATTTGAAAAGTTGAGGTTTTCTTTTTCTTTTCTTAATAACCTAGGTCCTTGTTCATGGTAAGTGCATTACCGCTAAGACATACAATTCTAGCCAGAACTCAGGGTATATTTTAAAACAGATAGGGGATATATGATGATTAGGTCATTTAGGAGGCTGAGGAGATAGTTTGTAAAGTGCTCCCCATGCAAGCATGAGGACCTGAGCATGACCCTTAGAACCTATGGAAAATCTTGGAATGGTGGTACATGCTTGTAATCCCAGTGCTCGGTAGGTAAGGACAGGTGGATCCCTGGGGCTTGACCATCCAGCTCAGCCTAATTTGCAAGCTGTAGGTTAGTAACCAAGGTCAAAAACCAAGGTAGATGCCACCTCAACAACAGTTGAGGTTCGCCTTTGCCCTACGTGCACATACGTGCACAAGTTATTTAATACTTGTACTTGAGGTACAGGCTTATCTTAACAGTTCTTTAATAGCCTAATGACAAAGTTTCCACGGAGAAATATATTCCAAAATGTACCTGAGCCATTAGCAACCCAACATGTTCAATTGCATGCCTAAAATATATTCAAGTTAGGTATTTCTATATTCTCACATTATATATTATTATTTTCTAACATTTGTAAGAGTTAGAAGATCTGGCTCCTTTCTGGCTCTTGTGAATGTGTGTTGTCTGTCATGGTAGAGAGCCTTTCTGTCTCCATTTCCTTATTGAACAACGTGGCTAATCATATTCTACTTAGGGAGTAATGGAAATTGATGTTTCTGTATGAATAGTATTTTGCAGGCTGTAAAACATCAAACAGATGTTGGTATTTATCTGTGTTGGCTTCAAATGCATAATTTTATTTAATCTTTTTTGCAGCATGATTTTTTTCTTCTCTTTAAATCTGTCTTCATTTAATTCTGCTTTCATCAAGCAAAAATCCTTTCAATTTGGAATCTGAAACTGGTTAAAAGACTTTGAGTGTGTTTTGATTAAAATTGACTATGTGTTCTTACAGAGTGTCTTGAGTGAATTTTCTAGCAAAGTTCATAATTGCAAATACTTGTTAAACTTAACCAAGCTTCATGAATTGATTCAATTAAAGCTTGCTTAGGGATTTGGAAATATGAGTGTTGGGCCACAGTGCAGAGTCACTTAGGGCAATCTTACCTTTTACTTTCTAACCACCATTTCTCAAAATGCTTAATTCTGAAATACACAAATATTTTAATTTTCCTGAAGCAAAGCTAGTCACTGCATTTTGAGAAACCTTCTTTATTCATACAGTGGTGTCATTCACATACAGTCCAGTTCTTATTTACATATAATCTCTTCCAGTTGCTAGAGCCTGTGTGTCACCAGCTCTTTGAGTTCTACCGCAGTGGGGAGGAGCAGCTACTGCGGTTCACCCTGCAGTTCCTCCCAGAGCTGATCTGGTGCTACCTCGCCGTGTCGGCCAGCAGAAATGTGCACAGCAGTGGCTGCATCGAGGCCCTTCTTCTAGGGGTTTACAACCTGGTTTGTATTGGTGGATTAACAAAATGCTTTTTGAAAAACCGATTTTCATTTTAGTAAAACCACTATTTGCTTTAAAAAAAAAAGACTATCGGGGTATGGTGATGCATGCCTTTCATTCTTGGGAAATGGATCTACCCGAGTTTGAGATCAGTCTAGTCTACAGAGTGAGTTCCAGTACAGAAAAAAAGAGAGAAAAAGAAAGAAAGAAAGAAAGAAAGAAAGAAAGAAAGAAAGAAAGAAAGAAAGAAAGAAAGAAAGAAAAAGACAAAAGAACCTAATAGTATTGGTGCATCCATATAATTATCTAAATAAACTTGTATGGGTTGCATGAAAGCTGAAGCTCAGAACATTGCGTTCTCCTATAGAGAGAGATAGTATAGCAACAGCAGCCACAACAGTACTACCACTGGGGTTTTATTTCATTTTGTTTTGAGGCATCATCTCACAGTATATCCCTGGCTGGCCTGGAACTTGCCATGTAGAACAGGTTGGCCTTAAGCTCACAGAGATCTACCTGTCTCTGATTTTCAAGTCAGAGATGGGATTAAAGATCTGCATTGTCATGCCTAGCTACTGCTATCGTATTTAAAGTTTTTTATTTATGGTGTGTTTAAGTTTATCTGTAAGTGGTTTGTTTTTTCACAAAAAGAGTGAGTAGCAAGACCTGAGACTCACTGGTCACACTCTGTAAGTCTCTACTGTCTCTGAGCACGTGTGTTCTGTTTCCAGTGTGTGCCATTCCTAGCTTAAGCATTCATTATGAGATGGCATGCTGGCTTCTTTACAGTCTGTGTTCTTTAAGATGGAAGAGAAGGGCGAGGTCATTCTGGAGACACACCTCATGTTTAATAACCTAGAGAATAGAACTTGCTGGTAGAAAACAGTCACTATGCTATCCACGCCACAGTCATTCTGAAAACCACGGAGCTTTAATTTATTTGGGTTTTGTCTGTGCTGAACTGCAAGGCTCTGCTCTGTCTTTGTTTTTAGACTGCAGCAGTGTACATGTAGTTGCTGATGCTAGTGGATCACCAATGTTAAAGATTGAACTGACTCTAAATACCTTTTATTCTGGTCTTTTAAAAATTGGCCTAGAGGGAAGAAAGGGAAGGGTGAAATGTAATTAATATTGTAATCTCAAAAAAATTAAACCTGGAAAAATTGTTCTAATAACTTAATTTTATTTTTAAGATGTTATGTGTTAAAGGTGACTATTTTAAGATATTTTCTTTTACTTTTGTAGGAAATAGTTGACAAACAGGGACATAGTAAAGTATTGAGTTTTACAATTCCATCTTTATCCAAACCATCTGTATATCATGAAGTAAGTAGCTTTTTATCTATGTATATTTATTGGATCATACTCTGACAGTCCCATAAGATAGGGTTACATGTGCATAAAGGTGAATTATTTGTACTTCAAAAGATATTAATTAGCACCACACAGGATGTATACTGTCCCAAAAATAACATAAGTCAAAATTACTAAGTGGTTAACTAAGATCGGATCATGAGAGCCTTACTGAAAATGCTATTTTACTTCGTGTAACGCGGAAGACTCATCTCTCATCTTAGTTTGTGTGCATGTGGAGGTGGTTAGACAGTTTGTGTGTTCCAGGATAGAATTTGGAAATTAAACTTAATGTTTTTAATTTTAATTATTGAAAATATGAAAGTGTTTTTAATTTTTGTTAAATCTTGGGGTGGAAACTCCTAGTAGGCACTCTCATGCTTTGGGTATTCTGAATGTCACATTTAACAGAACAGCACCTTTTCTTTAGCCTTCTAGCATTGGGTCTATGGCCCTGACTGAGAGCGCACTGTCCCAGCATGGCTTGTCAAAAGTAGTGTACAGTGGGCCCCATCCTCAGAGGGAGATGCTGACAGCACAGAACAGGTAAGAGCCAGCTCTTCTGCCACACCAACTTACTCAAAACTATTTCAGTACATTTATAGTGTTTAATGAGTTATATGTAACTATTATGTGGATATTGAATCATTTTATAAAAGAACCACACATATCTAGATTTGTCCTTGTACTTTGCTCCATATTATCTGGAACACTGAGTTTTTATGGTGTATAATTGTTACTTGCAAAGACTTCTTTTCCTTTGAGTTTTCCTTATTATGCTAGCTATATGTAAGTCTGGTTCTGTTGCATAATATCTGTTAACATTCTTTTGGCTTGTCTTCAGGTTCGAAGTGTTGACATTCCTTTTGCTGTGTTACAATGCTGCCTTAACCTATATGCCCAGTGTTTCTCTGCAATCACTGTGTCAGATTTGTTCAAGGTAATTTAAAATCCTATTTTTCTAATACTGGAGTATATGAATGTAGGACTGCTTAGGTTTGTTGCAAGCCTAAGTTATTTTTATTTTGAGTAATTGTTTGTTTAAAACATTATATAATTCAATATACAGTTGAGCCCATTCAGCACATAGAAGGTGGCTTAGCTACCAAAAAATCACAGTGATGAATATCCAACTGAGTAATGTTTGGAAGGAATGTTAAATCAGAGGGGTTATATTATGTACATTACATTTAAAGTGATGGCATGGTCATAACCTTTTAATTTGTGGAATGTCATTGGGTAATCCTTTTCATCTTATTTTTGTTGTTGTTGTTTGTTGTGTTCTAGTTTGGTTCAAAAAATAAGAGAAACATGGCATTGCGTTTTTCTTCCTTTAAAAAAATAGAGCTAAATTTTTTGTTGAATAAATTATAAAATTTGCGGTATATTATACAAACATTAAAAATCTTAATTTAAGAGTTTTTTAAGCATTTGAACATTTAATAGCATATGTGGTATGGTATGTTACAGCTCTTATATTTGCTGAATATGGTTAGAATGATAATAATACTTCACTTTATTGGGAGCATTATGAAATAATTTTTATTATCTTTTGTGATATTCCACAATTTTCTAGTTTTCTATGATTAACATTTTAAAACAATAAACAAAACAGAAAAGACGAGATTTTTTTTACCTTTTACATGTCAAGAAAATAAGACAAATTATATAGTTAAGGAAGTTAGATGGAAATTATATTTGAGTAATGTATTTAGCAAAAAACAAAAAACAAAAAAAAAAAACCTAGCCAGAAGGAGGGCATATCGGTTTCCTTTTCTCATCGTCCTAAGAAAATACTGACAAAAGCAACTTAAGCAGAGAAGAGTTTGTTTCGGCTCACACACTCAGAATGCACTCCCTTCTGACTGAAGGCCTGGTGTTTCGGCTCACACACTCAGAATGCACTCCTTCCTGACCGAATGCCTGGCATTGAGAGACTTGCATTGGGCTGGCTGCCACATGAGGAAGCAGAGAGAGGTGAAGGCTGGTCCTTGTGTACTGACTCCTTTTCACTGTGGAACCCCACCCATGGGAGAGTACTGCCCATGCGGGGGGCTGGTGTTCCCTCCCAGAGTTAAACCCCTCTGAAAACACCCTCACAGAAGCACCCAGAACACCGTTTCCTGGGTGACTCCAAATCCTCAGGCACAGTGTAAAGTAAATATGTTCTGAGGAGCCCTGTGACCTTGCACTGTTTCCACCTTGGGCAAGGGAGTCAGTTGGTTTCATTACTTCTTAATTTAGTAACAGATGTCAGAAGAATAAAAGAGGATGCTGGGAATCGAATTCCTCTGAAGGGAGGGTCAAGCTTTCCAGAGTCCCTTTGCTCCCTGCCCCCAACTTTGGGCACTTGGTGTGAGAAGTGAGAGAGCAGAGATAGGGTGGACCAGAGATCCACCTGCCTTCGCCTTCCACTTGCTGGGATTAAAGGTGTGCGTCACTGTGTCTAGCAGGAGCACTAAAATATTTTATCTGTCTGAAATATATTATGGATATTTCATGAAAGTAGAATCTGGATTATAGTAAATTTTCTGATCCTGCAGTTTGCACCAAGAGCTTAATCAGGAATTAAAGATTATTCTAAAGATATCAGTGACAATATCCATGTAATGTCCCCACAATTTTTGATAATTGAATTAATCAAAGTTAGTAAACCAACCAGAGAGTGTGATTACCAGCTGCATACATCTCCTGCCCTTGTCTTTACAAGCTTTTCCCAGTCTAACATAGTCAGGGAAATGTTACAGAAAATGATCTGTTTGGGAGATTGTTTTATAGATACTAGATTTGTTAATTTTATTATTGGCTCATAAATATTAGAAAACCATCATAAAAATATGTTTATTTTGGTCTTTCTAGAATCTGTGTCTGTGGATATCCTCGACAACATGTAAGAAAATACAAGGGTGTAAGTAACAGAATACCAATTTCATCCGGATTCATGGTACAGATGCTAACAGGAGTCTATTTTGCCTTGTAAGTGTGTCTCATATACAAAGCACACTGTTGGTTCTTTGGCATAATATAACTTGCCAGTCTGTTTCTATAGCAGTGTAATTTCATTAAATAAAAATAAAATCATCTGTTTTTTCTTCTTCTTCTTTTATTTTGAGACAAAGTTTTTCTGTGAAACAGTCCTGGCTGTCCTGGAACTTGATTTGTAGACCAGGCTGGCCTCAAACTCATAGAACTCTGACTGCCTCTGTCTGCTGAGTGCTGGGGTTAGAGGTGTGCGTCACCACCACCTGGCCAATCATCACATTTTTAGAAAGAATAGGAATCAAGTTCTTAATAGTTTATTATTTAAAACATGTATTTTAAAGTTGTGCAGAATTTCAAACAGACTAAAACACTTCATTTTTTAAAAACAGGATCAGAATGCAATGATTAAAATGTGAATATGCTCAGTTCTTCTGTATATGACTTTTTTTTTGCTATGATTTTCAAATTGGATTTTTAGACTCCCAATGAATTTTTTTTGTTTCTTAAACTTTTAGCTCTTCAAAAGCACTTTAGAGAATCTTCAATCAGAAATAACTTATTAATTTCTATCATTGGTACTTAGCCTTAGGTAGTAACTTAGGCACCAGTTACTAAACTGAATTCTGTCTCGTACTTTGTAATTCTCATGTTACACAGATGATAAGGCACTTTGCATTGTATTCGCTTGATACTTTAATTGACTCAGGGAAGAATTTATGACTTAGAGGCCAAATCTGGCTTGCACCTTGTAAAGTTTTACTGAGGCTTATCTGTGTTTGTGTGTTTGCACACTGGCCATTGCAATGGCGGAGTTGGATAGTTCTCATAGAGAAAGCATTCTACAATTTAGAACATTGGATTTGGGGGTTTTGGTTGTTTTTGTTGTTAGAGACAGCATGGCCTTGAACTCCTGATGCTGCTGTTTTCTCCTCCCAAGTCCTGGGATTATAGATGTCCATGCCTAGCTCTGAAATACTTGTTTCCTGGCCCTTAAAAGAGATTTTCTAAACTTTATGTTAGATCATTAGGATTGCCCCCACAGGACATGGATACTCTGTTTTTCTTCTCATTTTATCTTGAGTGTCTTCTGTTGATCTGTCTCCATGTTTAGCTTTTCCATGACTTAGTAGACTTGATCTGTAGTCTACTCCAAGGCCATTGAAGGGTTTTCATTTTTTTTACTGTGTTTTGCTTCTACTCTTTTTGTTCTACTCTCTTCTGAAATCTCAACTTATTTGTGAATGTTGCCAGTCTTTTTCACAAGAGTATTTAAAATAATGATCATAGCAATTTAAGTTACCCAAGTTACCCTGATAGCCTCAATATTTGAGTCACCTCTGGATTTAGTTCATTTATTTATTTATTTATTTATTTATTTATTTATTTATTTATTTATTTATTGCTTGTTTGTCTATTTCCTTAGTGGTGCTGGGGATTGAACCTAGTGTCTCATATAAGTACTCTACAGCTTACCTGATTCTCTGGCCATGAATTTAAGTCAACTAATTACTTCATGCATTGACAGGGTTCTTTTCTCTTGCTTATAGTATGCCTTGTAATTTTTCTTGTTCATGATTTCAATTAGTAGTAGGTCAGTAGAAACTGGTGGAAATATGATTTATGCCTGAAAATAGGAATGATTCTTCTTGGAGGATACTAATGAAATTTTGTAGGTAGTGTTATGAAGTAGTTAGAGTCAGAGCCCAGGGCCCTGGCAGCCTTAACAAGAAACAGTGAAAAGCAGAAAAAGGAGTTCTACTCAATGTAGCCAATAGGGAGAGAAGCAAATTATAGAAGACAGAGGAATACACAGTTGCCATCCACCCCTGTGGATCCATCATCTGTTCCAGTCTCGCTTACAAGGTGTGGTGACAAGTTATCAGACTGTTGACTCGTATTCCTGGGAGATTCGCTCCCTCTCCAGCAGGCACTATAGCCGTTCTTTTCCTATCCCAGCATGAGACTCTTGGGGAAACTCCAGTTCCTCGGGGTCCCCAGTTTCAATGGGCTGATAGTCAAAGGGAGGGGCACAAGTGTCTCTCTTTGCTCTTGCCAGGGTGGTTTCTGCAGGTATTGTGTTACTGTTGCCATAGTTACATTCATACTACAAATCCCCCTACTCTTACCTAGTATTTCAGTGGGAGCTGGATTGCTGAAGAGTTTCCCTCCTTCAGTTCTCTCTGTATGCCTGCCCCTCAAAGAGGGTTTTGCCCTCTGTTTTCTAGCCCCCCTTCAGCAATAGATTGTTATTCCTTATTTCTCAGTGTACACTAGCCAGGCAGTGTTGGGGCTGGAATGTCAACCATGTTCTAGGTAGACTCCCTGTTCCTGAATGATGTGTATGCAGGGGTGTGTCAGAGTGGTCCTCAGTGCTTTTGCATCCCCCTTCAGAAGTAGAGAACCCCTAGTTATCTCAGCATGGAAGGAGGATTATGTTCCTTTTCTCCCTCCCAGAGCCACAGTTCCTCACCAGCTATGCCCTGGGGGTATTTATAAGGCTATTCTATCCTCAAAAGCTGTAGGACTTTTGTTCATGAAAAAAGTGTCTGGCCCAGTGGTGGTGGTGCACGCCTTTAATCCCAGCACTTGGGAGGCAGAGGCAGGCGGATCTCTATGAGTTTGAGGCCAGCCTGGTCTACAGAGTGAGTCCCAATTTCAGCCAGGTCTTAAAAAATAGAAGAAAAGGAAAAGGAAAAAATGTCTGGTAGGGTCCTTGTGCTTTTTCCATGGCAGTGACCACTTAGCTTCTTCAAGCCACCTTTTCTGGTCCCCAGTCCTGCTTCTCGTGTCTCCTGTGCATACCTACAGGAGGTTTGTGGGGAGCCTGTGTGGTGGTGTGGACTCTCCATGTATATGCGCCAGAATTTTTATGTGTGTTGTATCTCCAGACCCAGCTTCGTGGTGTGCTAGAACTCTTTAGAAAACTTAGTTGAATTCTCCCCAGTTGATGCCTTATGACCCTCTTTTGGGTTCAGGCTAGTTGGTTGCCCTGTGCCCTCAGCTCTCTTTGATGGATTTGTCAGAATTATGATTTTAAAGGCCTTGCCTGTCAGGCCTCACTCATGCTTTTGTTTTAACTCAGATGACCAAACCAGTATGTCTCTGTTGACTTTTATCACTTGGTTGATTTGTAGGAAGGGTTTGCTATATTGTTGAAAGTTACACATATATAATACACACATGCTGATTTTCTTCTCTCTCATGCTCACAACATGTATTATGTTCTCTTCTAAATGGCCATCAGAATGCAAAGGAATAGCTACTTAGGAAAGTGGGTAGGGTTGGCTTCTCACTAAAACCATGGAAACTACAGAGTAATTTGGCCATAAATTGTTCGGAACATTATTCTAAAGTCTATAATTTATTATGTTCTGAGTTACTTTGACAGGGTAAGATGCTTTAAAATTGCCTTAGCTCTTTGATTTCTGTTCTATAAATAGTCATGTTCCTTAGAGAAAAAATGTACATGTATAAAATATTCTTTGTTACTAATAGGCTTTCAGATAATAGGAACTCAGTGACTTTAAATACATTCTTAAGGAGAATAAGATGGGAAGTGGTGTGCTGATGTGGTCTGTTGCTTTCCTTAGTAGAGATAAATAGTCCCTAATTATGTTTTTTTTCTGTTGAATAGGATAAATTAAAAATAATACTCTTTGTTTAACTCCCATGATTTTGTAGATACAATGGAGAATGGGATCTAGCTCAGAAAGCATTGGATGATATTATATACAGAGCCCAGCTAGAATTATATCCAGAGCCACTGCTGGTAGGTTCTTTGCTTAATTATACAAATTCTTAACTTACAATTTTTCAGAACTATGCATCGAGAAGTAATACATAGCATATTAGAATGTCATTATTACTCAGTGCTTCATGCTTTGTTGTACTGGGAAATGTTACATTTAAATTACTTGTTAATTAGACTGGTTTAAGATATTTCACTGATAGCATTCTCTTCTGCTTATAAGAACTTCAACATCTAGATTCATTTGTCAATTAGCATTTGATATTGAGAAAGAAGCCTAATTTATTATTTAACAATCACAAACTTCATTTCATTCATACTGTTTTAAGATACAAGTATTCCTCTGACTCTTCTACTCCTTATTGGTGGGTATGTTGATTATCATATAATACCTTGGAGAAAGTATTATTTTTTTTATAAATCTATTAACACTTAGTCTTATGTTTTATCTAAAAGTAAATACTACATCTATTTATTGATCTTAGACTTTATTTTTTCTTTTAGGTTGCTAATGCAATCAAGGCTTCATTGCCTCATGGTGCCATGAAATCTAGTAAGGAAGGTACACGGTGTATTCAGGTTGAAATCACACCAACATCCTCTAGAATATCAAGAAATGCAGTTACCAGCATGTCAATTAGAGGTCACAGGTGGAAAAGGCATGGTAAGAACTCTTCACATTTGAGTAGTAGTGGCTCTTTCACAATTCTCTCTGCGGTTGTGGTACTAGAACTTGTAACTTTAGGAAACAGCACCATTGTAGCCTGGAAAGGGAAGTGCTAGCTCATCACCTTTGACTTTTATCCAGGGCAATAGACAGTGAGGGGAGTGGACGTTCTTATGTTAAATATATGAATGAAGAATTATGTAAAATTGTACCAGCTACAGCAGCGTAGGAGAGTAAGAAAATGCATTTTAGCTACTCATATACTTTAAGTTGCTATTCTTGAGTAGTTGTGCATAGTCCTTAATGAATGTTCTTACGCCTCAGTCAGGCATTTACCACGCAAGTTTTTCACACTGGAGTAAAACTACCAGTGATCTTACGTTCTGTCTGGACTCCCGGGTAGAGAATGCCATGCTGTCAGTACAGCAGCAGGTGTTTCTATTTTACAAGTTTATTTTCATTCAGGACATGCCAGTATTCCTTTTTATCATTTTATTTTACTCTTGTAAAATGTTGCTGGAAGTTAATTTCATTCACCATGCCACCTCCATGCTTTCCCACTTCCGTCTCTTCTCTTAATCTACTCCTTGTTTAATCCTTCTTCCTTTCATGACTTTTCTCCCATCTGGCAGTCATGGTAGCAAGAACCAGAGCATCACTGTCACCCTCTTCAGAAGCAACCTTTGCATGGGAGGCAGGAAACTTCATCCTTACCTCGAGAGAGCATGGGGGGATGTGTGTTAAAGCGGGGGGGACTCTACTCTGCCTTCCTCCTCCTCTACGCTGATGAAAATGGCAGCTCAGCTTGATAGACTATAACTCATATCAGTGTTCCTTGGGGGAGAGAATGGATAAAAGAGGAAGAAGACATTAAAAAAGAACAGATCATAATGCAGAAAGCTAATCCTGACTGAGCAGGCTTGCCATTTCCCCCTCCGACGTGCTAAGAGAGAATATGCCAGAAAAGAACAAGAGTGAAGTTACACGATTTAACCAATGATCATTTTTGATCCTACTCCCTTTTAAAGTTACTGTAGCAGTGCTAAAGATCCAACAGGGAGGTATAAAAGATGTTGTGGTGTTTGCTATTAGGCAAATAAATGTACAAAATCCATTTAAACTTGTGAACCCCAAATGTACTTCAGTGAAACTATGCTGTTTAATGAGAATACATTACAGAAAGTAATCTAATGGATATGTGATACACTAAAGATTAGGAATTCTGTCCAGCTTCGTTGTATGAAAGTAGGTGCAGATACAACAAACTGGATTGTACTGGCCTCATGGACATAATCACTCCCAAACTACTGCTTCCAAAAAATACAAGAATGAATTCTAATTTCTACTTTCCCTTCTTACTGTTTAGATGGACATATTGGGAAGGGGAGGTGTCATATAGTTCAAACATGAGAGAAATATTGATGCTCCCTAGTTTGTGCGTGCGTGTGTGTGTGTGTGTGTGTGTATTCATACACGTGAATGTATGTGTGAACATGACCAGATATTTAAAAGAAAGAGATACATATCCTACAACAAGATGGAAGTTATTTTTTAGAAACATATTGTAAGAAAAAAATGCCAAAACAAGATCAAAGACTTCTTGCATATATTGCTTCTGTTATGCTCTTATGGATCCGTGTTCAATTTTGACTGCTCCTTGCAGGGTTTGTGCTCTGTCTCAGGCTACAACCTTATTTATTTATTTTTATTTATTTATTTATTTATTTTGGTTTTTCGAGACAGGGTTTCTCTGTGGTTTTGGAGCCTTACAACCTTATTAAAGTAGCCTTTTTATTGCCTGTTTTTATGTTAGCCTTCACGTCGCTTGAGCACAAGTGTCATAGATGAGGAAATAGAAGAGAATGAACTATAGAAAGAGAAGAAGACACAACCATGAGCAGATACTGAATATGGATTAGCTTTATTTGTCACTACACAGTGTGAGTTTCTGTTACCCACTGGCCTACAGTGAAATAATGCTTGTTTAGTCTGATGTGTCTCTGGAGGGGCAGCAGTGTCCTTTCTAAGGGTAGTTAGTCTTGGTTCTCCTTAGTGAGTTTCTATCGTTACAACAGAAAGTTCTAAACGCCTCCCCCAGGCCCCGTGCTGAAAGCCTGCACTACCTTTCACACCATCATGCTAGCCTAGCATCCAGCCCTGAACCACATAGGAACCATACCTTCCTAGAGAAGCACTGTTCATGGAGTTACCACGTTCTGCTCAGTTCAGCCTTTTCCTGTGATTTCTGCCTGGACATACTCTTGTCTGGCTCTCTAACCAGCACTGGATTCTCGTGGAGAGGATGGTTATCATTGTATTCTTCTAAATATGTAGACAATTTTCAAATTAAAAATAGATTTAAAATTATATTTATATGATTATATTATTATATTTATGTAAAAATTGCAACAATGTATAAGTAAAATATTTCTTTAGAAATAGTACAAAGGGGACATAATATGAAAGGACCTAAAGACTCCAGGGTGGCCTCCAGTGGCCTTCCTATATGCTCATGTTTCTGAAGCATGGTACTGTAGAGTCACAGCAGGATATAACTGTGAAGACATTGAGAGTTCCTGTGTTTGATGGAACCCTAGATATGCTTTCTATTCAGCTCCTCTCCCCACTCTTACCACAGCTATCCTCAGACACATAACTGTAACCCTACACAAGTGGTGATGGAGCCTGGGGAAGAAAGCAGGAAAAGCAAAATCAATTTTAAGGAGTATTCTGTTTTTTCTTCTTAAGTCCTTTGTTTTTCCACTTGTGAGAAAGACTATGGCATTTCTTTTCTGTTGAACTTTGTCTTAGTTGCTTTTTTTGAATTGCTGTGAAGAGACACTATGATCAAAGTAATGTTGACAGAAGTTTCTGTCCTGCCCAGTCTCACAGCCATTCAGTCCCAACAAAACACACAGAGGCTTATATTAATTATAAATTGGTTGACCTATTAGCTCAAGCTTATTATTAACTAGCTCTTACAACTTAAATTAACCCATAATTCTTATCCATGTTTAGCCACATGGCTTGGTACCTTACTCAGTGAGGCATTCTCATCTTTCTTCCTCTGCATCTACTGATGACGGCAGGCAGAGCCTTTCCTCTTCCCAGAATTTTAGTCTGGTTGCCCCCCCCCATACTTCCTGCCTAGCTACTGACCTATCAGTGTTTTATTAAACCAATACCAGTGACAAATCTTTATAAGGTACAAGAACATTATCTACAGCACTTCCCCTTTTTCTTTTCAAAACAAGAACTCTGAATCTAATCTCTTTTGTTTAGCTTTTTCCCTGACCATTATCCATACCAACTTGTAACCAACACTCTAAACAAAGACAAACATGGCAGCATGTAGGCAGGCATGGTGCAGGAGCAGTAGCTGAGAGCTCACATCTGCTTCACAAGCAGGAGGGAGGGAGGGAGAAAGAAAGAGCTCTAACTGGGAATGGTGCAGGGCAGGGGGGTTAAAACTTCAAAGCCCTCCTCTAGTGACTCATCTCCTTCAACAAGGCCATACCTCCTAATCCCAAACTGTTCACCAACTAGGGACCAAACATTCAAATATATGAACCTATTGGGGCTATTCTTGTTCAGAATACCACAGTTGCTGTGGCAAAATACCCTGAGAAAAGAAACTTAAGGGGAAAGGGTTTTTTGGCTCACGGTCTGAGGGTGCAGACTGTTGTGGCAGTCAAGGCAGCAGGATGTGAGGCAGCTGCGCACACTGTGTCCCCAGTCAGGAGGAGTCAGGGGAAGCATGTTCACTTGTTTTCCCTTTTTATAGTCTGGAATCTCAGTCCAGGGAATGCTGCTACCCAGAGTGTGTGGGTTTCCCTACCTTGGTTAGCTTAATGAAGATAATCCCTATGAGGAAGTCAGAGCCAAGGTCCTGGGAAATTGACAGTTGACACTAGCCATCACAAGCCTTCTCCTCTATCTGGTTGTATTGTGACCGGTTTTGTCATTTGCTTGGCCCTGTGTTTTACTTTTTAATTAACAGAATGGTTTTTCTCAGGGCAAGTTTAGTTTCACAGCAAAAGTGAGTTTATAGGATGTAAGTTTTCATGTCTGCTGTCACTCACTGGCACCCCTGTCCTGCTGACAACCAGCAGCGCCATTGTGTGCTTGGAAGCTCTGGGTTTACATCCTATTTCAAGTAACAACAGAAGGATATTCCCAGAGGTAGGTATTATTTTAGAGAAAGCTATTCAACAATTCACTGTGTGTTGACCTGATCTCCACATTTTTTCTCTTGGTTGTTTGAATATTATAGTGAAGTGGCTTCATTCAGTATTGTGCCTTTCAAATTCCTCAAGTCTTGTATTTAAGTCTTGAGCAAGTTTTAATGATTCAGCCTATGTCTGTGCTTAAATTTGGAAATGGAAGTTATAGTGCCCAGTTGTTGCTTTGACTTTTCATAGTTTCATGGTTAATGTCTTTATTTACATGGCAATAATTTAATTTTCAACACTGTTGTGTTTCCTTTATTCTGTGGTGGTAAATAATTCAAGGCAAAGGTATATCTTTCAAATAAAGATTTTTAAGTCACTTATATGTTGAGGCTATATAGAATGTAAAAGGCAAGTAGAGGAAGAAAGATGAGATTAAAAAGTTAAGGATAAATAGGTTGTAACAAAAAAAGAGCTAAAAATGAAAATTCTAGTAAAAACAAGGGAAATTTTGATAAAGCAATAGCATTATTTTTAAAACTAAAAAAGGGCGATTTTACCTAAACATTTTCTGTAAAAAGTTAAGTAAGATAGAGAGAAAAGGAAGACAAAGCATTTCTTTGTGCTTTATTCTGTGGTCTTGAGAGTTTCTGTAAAACACCAGCTGCTTCTGTCTTTGCAGCTGTGGGACTCTGTCCTCCCAGCGTTTCTGGCCCCACAGTTCCACCCCAGACTTTCCCTTCTTACCCCTCTTCCAGAGAAAATTTAGCTGCTCTTTTTGTTTGTTTCCCACAACTACCAATATTATGACTCATTCTTCTTCACTTAAAAAAAATACCTACATGGGAACAACATAAGCTATTTTCCATTTTCTCAGAATGGTTACTGAAATAACACTGCCGTTTTATATAAGTTCCCTATTTAAGTTAGGGACTGACATATGGTTGTAAATAATGAGCACAGGCAACTTTGCCAACTAGTTCCTAATAATCCACCGAACTCCCAAGTCTTCATCTCTGTGTCCTTTCCTGTGTGTATGTGCTGAGGGATGGCAGCAGCAAGTACAAAGCATTCTGCGTGCTTTGAAGTACCACATAAAGGCTGGGTTTAACCAGCCGCAGGCTGACTAGTTCTTTAAGAATTGCTTTGTTAGCTAGCCAGTAATTGTGTTCTTGATAAGTTTTAACTAACTAATTTGACATTCAAATGATATTATCCTCCTAAAACTTAAATTCTGAGTTTTCTTAATTTGAAATAAATGTGCTCAGTTTGCGAGTACTATCAAGCACAGAGCATGCGTGTTATACAACACTAGCAGTGTGTTTAGTGTTGCTGTGGATGTCCCTCTAGTACCTGACATATCGTTATTAGAACCAGGATTTTTAAAATGTTGTTTCATACCTAGTCTCTTACTTCATCTAGTTAATGTCAAAATAGGAACTAGATCTCACTTGGATTTCTCAGTTACACACAGAACTGTCTGCAACAGGAAAGTGTCAATAATAAAGGATAGTGAAAATATTTCTAAACTAGATCCTTTGAACATCACCCTACTTTTGGTCTTTTTTTTTTAGTGGTGGTAGAGATTGAATCCAGGGCTCCCGTGTGCTCTATCCCTAACCTTTGAGTTTTTGAGGTAGGATCTCGATATATATAGCGCAGGTTGGTCTTAACGCAGAAGCCCCCTCCTTTAGCCTCGCATGTACCTTTTAATTAGTAGATATTTTTAATTAGGGCTACTTTTTAGCTATTTTGACTTAGAATTTCCAAGAATACAACCTTTTAAGTGGTGAAAAAGAATTTTAAATAAGAGGTAATATGTATTTTTATGTTTTCTGACATGGTGACCAAAAGCAAGTACCTTGAGAATTTTAGAATATTTTACTATATGGAAGAATCAGAGTGTGGAAGGGAAGGGTGGAGGATGGAAGGAGAGTGGGGAAAAATATATAATACATTCCTATCCAAACAATTAGAATGAGAAGGATTTTTTTAAAAAAGAAAGAAAAAAATCAGATTAATATAATTTAGATATATTAAGCCAAAAAAAAGAGCAATTGAAAGTTACTATGTAAAGCAATTTGATTACAGCTTTGGTTTATAAAATTGTTTCTATTTAATGGATACCATGGCACTTAAAACTAAGTGAGATAGTATAGTTCAAGAGACTTCTAATAATGTTATAAAATACCAGAAAAGTAGTCTGTGTCAGAATTTGCTCAGTGATTAAGTGTTCTCTTACTAGAAGAATAAAAAAAGAAATGATAAAAAGCTTCAGAGACTGAGATATAGTTCAATAGATAAAATACTTGCCAGGCAAGTCTCAGGATCAGAGTTCAGATCCCAGCACCCATTTAGGCACTAGGTGTGGTGGTGCAGGTCCATAACTCCAGCCCTAGGAGCTGGGTATTGAAGATGGTAGGCTTCTTGGCACTCACTGATGAGCCCGTCTAGCTGTGTCAGCGAGTTGCAGGTTCATTGAGAGACCCCTTAAAAAACAAGGTGAAGAAGCAACTGAAGGAGATATATTCCTGAACTCTGGCTTCCACACACATGTACATGTGCACACACATAAACACACAGACACACAAATGCAGAAGATACTATTTGTATATAAAATCATTTTGTTTAAACTGGCTAGTGCTGTAGACAGTGTTAATAAGTTTCTGGTGTGTATAACATTGATGAAGCAAGACAGTAGTTACTTTGTAACTGTTGAAAAGATAAAAAGTCATAAATGCATTTCTAGGAAAATGTCTTTAAAATAATTGTTTATAAACATCTCAGACCACTTAAGACTGTCTTTCTAGATAGTGGAGAAGAGAAACTCATAAATCTTGAGATGGAATATTTATTTTGCGAGCAGTGTTAATAAATTTCTGGTGTGTATAACATTGATGAAGCAAGACAGTAGTTACTTTGTGACTGTTAAAAAGATAAAAAGTCATAAATGCATTTCTAGGAAAATGTCTTTAAAATAATTGTTTATAAACATCTCAGACCACTTAAGACTGTCTTTCTAGATAGTGGAGAAGAGAAACTCATAAATCTTGAGATGGAATATTTATTTTGTGAGTCTGATTTTATGATTTAATGAGAAAAGGGCTTAAACTGAGGGAAATGAAAGTTAGTAAGAGTTTTTAAAACATTTTGAGAAATAGTGATAATTCGAAATTTTGATGGCAAACTTTAGTAATTGGCTATTAGAATCCCTTCTACATCTCCAATTAGAATGTCACAGTTCTAAGCCAGGCCTGGAACCTAAGCTGTAACCTAAGCACCACGAACTGAGATGGAGCATCATGGTGGTCAGGGCCAGCCTGCTCTGCATAGTAAGTTCAGAAGCTCCCTTGCTGCACAATCTGCTTCTGACTTTCAGGTGTAGCGTTCTGCTCTTGTCCATCTTCAATCTTGCCTTGCTCAGGGAGCAGCCCTTTCAGTCGCAGCCCTCATTTGGTGCTTCCGTGAAGCTTTGATCTCTTCCTGAGACTACTGGCCCAGGCTAAACCTTGCCACAGAACTTCTTTATAACTTGGGATATATTTGTGTTCAATGTTTTATATTAAGCAGCGTAACTTCCGTTGCATTAAAATGCTAGTAAAGTATGCAGCTGGTTGGTCCATGTGCCTGTTGGTGGCTGCCTTTGCAGTCTGAAGTGCAAGTTCCCTACTGCTTCCACCTCACTTTAGAGCATTTCCACTCCGACTCACTAGAGTCTTTCTTCCTAACCCTCAAACATTCGAGAGTCATTTCTGCCTTAGGACCTTTGACTAGTTCTTTGGGATGTTTGGCTGAAATTTGACTAGAAGAAGGTACCCATTTGCACCCTTTCTTCTTGCAGATTGTTCTGTATCCAGTACCTTTTCAATATTCAGATTTCAAGTAAATCTTTTACAGAGAAGCCTCCCAAAGTACTCTGAAGTAGCCTTGCCCCCCATTAGCCTGCTTACTGGCTCCACTATTTTTATTTGCATTTATCTGCTATTTCAAATTTGTTTTTCTACATAGAAGGAAGAACGGGTATCTATTATGTTTGCCATTGATCTCTCAGTGCCTAAAATGATGGCTTGCACATTATAGGTGCTAGATACATTGTAGTTACATTCATGGGTGAATGAACAGATGACTTGAAAAGTTTTAGGGTGAGCAATTTGTCCATCTTTTCTAATTGTTTTATTGCTTTATGAAAGCTGATTTGTGGGGTGGTGTTTGCTCATCTGTAATGCTGTCAGTTGTTAGAGTTTTCCTTGTATTCTCTCACACGTGCATATATTTTCATCATTTACCTTACTTAAATGTTTAGCGCTTTGGTTTTATTTAATTAACATTTCAGATGTTTCTCCAAATTCTCCTGGTAACTTTATTACAGTTATTTTAATGACTACATAATATGTATTCTGCCTTGAGTTGTTAACTTGTCATTTACTCACCTGTGTCCATGTATCGAATAAGTTGCTTCTAATTTCTCCTGTTATAAATAATCCTTTAAGGTACACCCTAGTAAATACATAGAGGATGTTTCTCCATTTGATAGAATAAAATATGATCGTTAAAGGCAGTATTAAAGAATAGAATTGCTCAGGCAGCTTCTACCGTTTCTGTATACGTATGCAGAAGGAGCTACATTATGGTAACTTGTAGAGGGTGCACGTGGCTGTCTTTGGAGTTTGAAGCTCTTTTCACAGTTACTGTCAAAGCTATGTGATGCAGCCCTTCAGCTGTTCTAAGCTGTAGTCTGTTATTTCACAGAGAGGTTTCAGGAGCTTCATACCATACTTTAGCTCATAAGTTTGAGTATAAAGATATGTAAATTCTCTTAATAGTTAAATTGTTTTTCTTAAAATTGTCACCTTTAGTAAACAGAACAGCCAGAAGGCAAGTAAGAACAGAACCTAGATGATTTCATGAGTGCAGATAGAATAGATACTTGGATTTATGAAATTATGTTTGTGAGAAATCAGTTTTAGTAATGGTCGTAATTCACTTCACCTTTTTTTCCCCAAAAAATCAGAAGAAATATTTAGGTGAAATTATTTGAGTTACATTTGAGGAGAAAATTGGAATTGTCTATTAAAAGTGTACATGGCCAAGCATGGTCTGGAGCTTCAGCTGCTCAAGAGACTGAGGTGGGAGAATCCGAAGTTTGAGGCCAGACTGGGTTATCCAACAAGAATCCATATTAAAGTAGACACTGACAAAGGATAGCATAGATATTCTTAAATTTTAAATGTTTATAAAGCGTGTGTGTTTGTGTGAATGTAAATGTGTGCGGAGGGAAGTAGGGACTTGCATGCACATGAGGGGGTCTGAGGACAACTTTGTGGAGCTAGCTCTCCCTTCCACCCTCACATGGGTTTGGAGTTTCAAACTCAGGTTGTGAGGTTTACATGGTGAGTGCCTTTCCCGGGGCATCTTGTAACCCAGAGTAAGTACTCTTTAACTCTTCACCTCCATAGCTGAGATGTGCTCTGTACCTAGAAGCTATGAAATAGTCTCAGAGAATTTTCTTTTTGGTTATTTCAATTTTTTAATTATTTGAAGTCAAATATTTCAAAAATTTATACCCAACAAGGTTTTAAATTAATTGTAATTCCTTTTGCATACATTTTTAAATTCCAAAGAAAAGCAACTCTTTTGTTATCTAATTATTATTCCCTTAAACATCTTCTATATAATTTTCTTACAGAGAGATTTAATTACCTCTCTTTAGTTATATATGTCATTTTTTGGATAGCAATAAAAATGAACTATCTTATAAAATATTTTTGGTGTTTTTAGGCATTATAATAAACCTACATTTAGAAATTCCTACTTCATTTTTCTCAAACAAAGAACTTTTGCTCTTTTGCCATCTAAAAATTTTTATTATCTTAAGCTGTGTATTACTTGACTGAATAAAAAAATAACATTTTCCAAGCTTACCTTTTTCATATCTTCTGCATTTTCATCTTTACTTATTTAAATAATAATTTTATCTTGCAATAGAGATTTGTTCAGTTCATTTAAAAAATAAATTTTCAGGCTCTCGGGAGATGAATCAGTGGTTTGGAGGACTGGCTGCTCTTCCAGGGGACCCAGGTTCAATTCCCAGCATCCACATGGATACTCACAACCATTCCTAACTCCAGTTTCTTCTGGTCCACAGAGCACTATGCAAAAAAGTAGTGCATATGCACACACACAGGCAAAATAACTACACATATAGAATAAGCATTTAAAAAAAATTAAAGAAGAAATAACCAAAAAGATTTATTGTCTACTATATACAAGTTACTTTCGCAGTGTTAGGCATTTAGCGGTGGCCAGACTGTGGAACACACAGCTAGGTAGACAAGGTGACTGCCGCTTGTTATAAGTAGTTTTCTAAAAGAAACAGAATCGGGGAGAGGCCTTATGGAATATGGGATGCTGAGACAGGGAAGTCTGCATTGGAAAGTCTTCTGAAGAAGTAAGGTGTGCCCCTCAACTGTTGGGGAAATCCAGGGCCAGCCCATCAGCTCTTGGGGAACGAGGGACTCGGTCACAGAGTTAGACAGTAGAAAATGCCAAAACAGTAAGGAAGGGATCATGTAATAAATGCTTGGGCCTCTCATCATCTTTCTTTTCTGTCTGATTTCCCTAAAAATAATCTTGCCTTTCTTGCCCCTTCCAGAATAACAGGCTCTCTTTTTATGGGTTTAATGAGTGGTTAAGACATTCTGGTTACCTTTGGAGCAGCCACTTGTACCATTTAACCAGAGTTCATTGTTACGGGAAAGCGCTCGATCCCCTTTTCAATGCCACTTAATTTCATGACTTTACATCTGCTCAGCCCCTGCCTGCTGTCCTGATAGTGACTAACGGTTCAGTTACCAGTGCTGCTTTATCAATGCTCCTCTCACCACTCCTAGTTTCCCTGCGGATTTCCACCAGGGAATCGCCATTATTAAACCTTAACTTCCATCAGCATATTTTCACAAATAAAACCAATTAAAAACAAAAGTAAACTGACCTTGAGTTTATTAATTCCTTGTGTATTCATCTAGAGTGTATTTGCTGTGGCTCTTTGTTTAGCCAAAGTAAATTATTTGCCTTCTTTGAAATGACCAAGATTCTAAACAAATAAATTAAAAATTGTTGGGAGATGGCAGAGAACATTCAATCAAGTTGATCTAACAAGTTGAGTTAGAATTCACTATATGTGTGAACAGACGAATGAAAATGGAAGTCTCATTTCTTAGCCTCTCTCTTTAAACAGTTGTTTAAACTTTCTAAACTTCAGTTTCCTCTTATGCAAATGGGGATTGAAAGGCCTACTTCAGAGTCTCAGTGCCATATTGTTTTGAGAATATAATAGAGTAATATCTGAGAATGTGCTAAAAAAAATAGTGCCATTGAGTGTCCCTTATTCTATAAGAATGCTTATGTGTAACTTTTAAAGTTTTATAAAACTTAAATATTACTTCTTATTGTTGTTTTTTTATAACTGGGTAACTGCCACCATTTTTGCTTTACTTTTTGGAGTGGAAGTCTCTGTAATGTTTCTTTTTGAAGTGGTTTCTACAAACGCAAAAAGAACAAGTCTTGGCTGCCACCCAAGAGTGCCATGGTGATTTTACTCTGTGTTGCCATGACCTCTGGCATGTACTTCAATAGGAATTGATTGCCCTTACTTTTGATTATAGCTATTAGCAACTGGGGACAGGCTTGGTTAGAGAATTTACACACAGGAGCACCAGGGCCCTAGAGCGTAATGTCCTTCAGCCTGCCTGAGAATGAGAAATTTGGTGTGGAGAAGCTGTGGCCACGGGTGTGTAAGCAACAGTGAAGAGAAATAATTGTATCAGCTCATGCTCGTGGCCGCAGGACAGCAGGCGCTTTGAGGAGGCTTGCGGAAGTGTTCCCTGTGCGAGGTGCGTTAGTCAAAGTCATTTTCCAAATATGAAGGAAGCAGAGCATTGATTTCCAAACTCAGCTGCACATTTGTTTCCCCGGAGCTGGAGACATGTGCAGTGCCCATCCTCCTCATCCTTCTGTGAATCAGGCCGCTCGGGGTGGAAACGGGCACTGGGAATGCTCAGAGATGCCCGGGTGTTCTTGATGCAGCAAAGCTAGGACTCAGGCATGTGCAGCTGTGGCCTCTGTTCCTTTACTATCTATTCTGCTTCAGACGTTACACAGTAGTAAGGGGTTCATAAGTCTGTCTCTGAAAACATTTTGAAAGCACAAAGTCATTTTTCTCAAACAGATTTGTGTGCTACATTTTTTTTAAGAGTATAAACTGTTTCTGTTTTTGGTTTTGGTTGTGTTCTCTTATGTTTCTATGGAGTTTAAATTTCACCACTTGTCCAATTTTTTACATATTTATATTATTTTTACCACTTATCGCAGATATTTCCTTGAGCTTTAACCTTTTGGATTTAAGGCACAAAATAAAGTCATCTTTATAGGTATTTACTAGTTGTGAGTTTTGTTCATTTGTTTGAATTACAAGGATATTTTAAGAATAAATTATTGAGAACCAATTTGTTTTTCCCTATCTATTTTCATTTTTCTCCGTTGTAGTAGTGGACTGTTACAAGCTGACCAGAATGCGTGGACTCAGTCTGAGCCTGAAGAACTAGACTGTTAATTCCGCCTTAGGCGCGTGAATGTTTGCCGAGTGCGGGAGACAACAGCTAGAGCTGTAGGGTTCTGACCATGATGCCGTGGTTGAATAAGCATTTCACCAAGTACCATGGTTAAGTCACGCTTAATGTAGTCTACTTAAAAATAAGATGTGGCGTGTACAAAGGGGACTTTCTGTATGCTTTGGTTGCCATTGATGACAGGAGCCGGAGTTGTTGCCTGTATAATTTGGGACATCTACCTAAAGTTTGCATATGTTCAGTTGGTCACAATGTTTCTTTTTCAAGGAGTTCTATTTTTGTTTATTAAAAACCGTGTTTCATAATTTATGTGACATATGTGTGAAAAATACAGGCAATGAACTGATGCTCTGCAGACTTTTAAAGAGCCTG
This sequence comes from Chionomys nivalis, assembly GCF_950005125.1. Classification (NCBI taxonomy): domain Eukaryota; kingdom Metazoa; phylum Chordata; class Mammalia; order Rodentia; family Cricetidae; genus Chionomys; species Chionomys nivalis. Next base: position 147,809,681 of record NC_080086.1, on the reverse strand, counting down.
AACCTGTTGTCTTCTGTGCTGTCACGGGATTGTAAATCATGGAATCACAGTGTCAGTGTTTGGCTTACGTCATAACATTCAATCATCGAGTTTTGTGGGTTTTGTTTTGTTTTGCATTTTCTTTTGTTCTGTCTTCAGCCATCATTTTGTCTTATCATCTTCAATTCTAGAGCAACCTGACAGCAATAATGATGCTACTGAAGTGGGCATCCTTGTCATTCCTGAGATTAGTGTCACAAGTGTGTCCGGAGAGAGAACCGGGAATGGGGAAAAAGGCAGAGCACTAGGAGACATTGATGCCCAGCATATGCAGGGTGTGCAGGAGACAGCCACAGACCCTAGAAGTGAGAGCAAAGGCTTGCCTGAGCTCAGGAGGCAGAAATCTGTAAGAAAAATGATGGAGGATGGAATGGCCGCAGCTGGCAGAGTGCAGTTTTAGCAGAGCACTTTATAGCCACACCCAAGGTATCCTGAGGCAAGGGCACTGGTGCATGCTATGCCACAGTTGCACAGCCACAGACGATTTGCATGTCATCTAATAAAGTGCATGAATTGTGCATCATAATTTCTCAATGACTTTTAATGCTCTTTGGAATGATCACCCCTAGATGGTCTTTGAGGAATCTGTTAGAGAAACTGAGGCAGAAAACTGCTTCTGAAGTAATTTTCTGCTTAAGTTTGGAACTAAAATGATTTTCCCATCTTATATATAAAGGTAATGTATATAGAATGTAACAAGTTTGAGTATATATATATATATATATATATATATATATATATGGTTTTTAAAAATTCTTTGAGTATTTGGAATAGAGAATACAACCTTCTTTTAAAAAGAAAACTCTTTAAATATTCTTCTGTTTTAAGTTCCTTGGTAGGAGCTGTGATAGAGAGGTCACCCCCCAGTGTATAATGTCTGATGGTTTTTCTAATTGCTTCTGCTCTTTGCATGCATAATAGGAGAACTCTTTCTAAAAACGTAGTGGGGGATAGTTTACAGCATGCTGTTGGATTAATATATTCTAAATCACTGTCATTTAATTACAATGAACTTTTTTTGACATTTATAAAATGTTTCAATTTATTCTCTGATTTCATTTTATAATCTATTGCTTTAAGAAATTCTGCTAAGGTATTGATTTAAATGTAATTGATTTGGTATTACTCTTTTAAATGTTGCTTAAGATACTTAATGTTAATTAATCTTTGTCATTTCTTTGTTTAGGAGATACAGAATTAACAGGTCAAGAAGAACTGATGGAGATAACTGAAGTTGACGAGGGATTTTATTCCAGGGCTGCGTCTAGCACCAGCCAATCGGGTCTCTCAAACAGTAGTCACAATTGTAGTAACAAGACAGGTGTAGGAAAGAACCAGAGACGGTCAGGAGGAAGCAGAGCTGGAGCAAAAGAGAGAGAACCTGCAGGGGAATCTTGCAGAGATCACTTTGCTCGCAAACAAACCCAGAGAGCCCAGAGCGAGAACCTTGAGCTTCTCTCTCTGAAGAGACTGACCTTGACCTCCAGCCAGTCCCTGCCCAAGCCCAACAGCCAAGGCTTGGCTAAGACTGCAGCCACTGTGTTTAGTAAATCCTTTGAACAGGTCAGTGGTGTCCCAGTCCCACGCAGCCCCTCTCCTGCCATTGGCTGTGTTGCTGGGGCAGATGCCCATAGGTTTTCTGCTTGTAGTCTCCAAGAAGAGAAGCTCGCTTACGTGTCAGAAAGGACTGAGCTTGCCATGAAGTATCAAGCAAGTCCGCAGGGACCTCCCAGTATTAGCATCACTTTGTCCGCAGATTAACTTGTAACTTATTTTTCTCTTATTACCAGTGAGGCTGGAAAGATGGCTTTGCTCCTATATGAAAGTACCAAGTCCTTCATGCCTGGTCCTGGCAGGAGGCCTGTGTCTTGAATTCGGAAGGCTCCTTTGACTATGAAGGGAAGAATTAGTAGTTTGCAGAAAACTGAAATATGGTCTTGTAATTTCTTGGATACCCTTCTCCCCTTGGCTTGAGTTCTTTACTCTTCCTTCCTCCTTACCATCCCTTGTTATTGTTGCTCTAAGATTGTCAATGTGACAATAAAGTTTTGCAGTTGTCTGAGTTGGTACATCCTCAGTGAGGTTGTTTTTAATACCTCATATTGTAGTGTCTGTGTGTTTGCCCTGAGAAGTCAAAGAGTCTCTGTATGAGAGGACTTGGCTGTGGAGCCTGGACAGAGGAGCGAGTCCGTGAAGCCATGACGACACACAGGCCTGTGGAAAAGAAGAGAGCAGTGAGGATGCCAAGTGCCGTCAAAGCTCTGTGACCACAACATCCTTAAGATGAGGACAGTTTGCTCACACACTGCAAGTTGCCTGGCAGGACAGTTGCAAAGGGAAGGCGGGAGGATTTCTGTTGATGTCCTTAGAATATTAAATTGCAAAACTGAGATTGCTGGTAGATAACATTTTCGAGATCTGGATTCCACAGGCGGAAGTCCCTTTCAGTTTCTAAAGTATAACCGGCCATAAAGCTGAATGACTCTGCTGCTCAACTCTGGAATCCTAGTTAGATTGTATTTTAGAGTTCAGAGCTTACATCACAGAAGACTTCCTGGAAACCACTGTCAATCTTGCAATGTAGCTCCCAAGATACCAGTATCAAGCATTTAATAGTGAACTGTCCACAAATGAAGGAAATGTGATAAAAGAAAATGAAGCCAGTGACTCTGGACAAAGGACACTGTGTGTTATCTTAGGACTGCTTGTGTTTGTCTTCCTCAATTTAATATAAGAAAAGAAGAATGTACTTCTCGTTTGTGAGCTTTAAGTGTTCTTGTTATGATGTAGAAAGAATAATTCAGTTACACACCCACCCCTGCCAATCAAACACTTAAACTAAGAAAGACAGTTAGGCAGAAGCTAAACAGCTGTGTCTATAGCTCCGGGGAGCTCTGTGACCTCTTGGAGGACTCACAGGCTCGGTGCCTGTGCTGATCTGCTCTGTTGGCTGAAGCACCGAGGAAGCCAGTGTCTTCTAGTAGTGACTGGAGTGAGGAAGCAAAGTCAGTGGGGAAGACCTGGGAAGCTGACCACTTCCTGGTTTCTTTGACTCTTAGTACACCAAGGTCTCCTTATTCATGGTCCCTAGCTGTGGTCACAAGAACATGCTTGTGTTTCCGTTTTTGAACCCACGTGGGTCCAGCTCATATTGACGACAAAACTGCATTGTTGTAGAGTGCAAAACATTGACAGCTGAGATCCAGTTCTAAATACTTACCTACAGGCTAAGACCTGTGCTTCTCAGCATCAATGAGTTTAACATTTTAGTTTCAGTAATGAATGAACTGTCGGCTTAAGTTGTCCTCAAAAGTTATAAGGTAACTAGAGAGTAAGATTGATATTGGAATGATTTAATAGTAATCTTGTGTACCATTGAAAATGTTTGTAAATTGTCACTGTGAAGTTCCTATTGTCTTTTTGTAATTCTTTAACAAAGAGCTTTTCTTACACATAGTCACTAACAGTATTGATAAATATTAAGAAGAAATTGAAAAGATTGTCGTTAGGCAAGTTAAGGTGCTTGCTTGAGCATAGAATAAGTTTAAAGCAACATTATCTGGCATAAATGAGAGATCAGGATAATGTTCAACTACTATAAGGAAACCTCATTTTGATATTGTTCAAGACATTTGCTATTCATGTGGTTCAAAGACCATTGGTGTGACCTGGTATCTTAATAAAACTTCACAGTTTTAGGGGCAGACCTAGTAAATCAAAACTGGCATTTTAACAAGGTCCCCAATGATGCTGTGTGCATTCATCTTTGTGCAGGCAGTCTCAGAGTGCTAATTACTTGTCTAATATGCAGGGGTCTCAGTGCTCTCACAGCCTGCAAGCACAGATATTAGATACTAGATCGTCATACTGTCATTAGTTTTGACAGCTCATTAACTTTTTAATAACATAGACACATGACTTGTTACACCCTCTCATTTTAAGTTCCTAGTTCTCACTTATTTCTGTAGTAAAAATGAGGTATCGTCTGCTTCTCTTGTTGATTGTGAATGAAACCAGAGCCTCGGCTGCTGCAGCTTTTCAGAGGAAAGGTGCTGCCTTTGTTTTTTGAACTGTTCCGTGGTGCACAGCTTGTTTGCATGTGTTCATGCTCCTTTACGGCTCTGTGACAGCTTACACCATGGAGTGAGTCTGAATTTTGGCTCCAAATGATTTACAACAATTGATTCTCTGGAATGTGGAATTACATTGACAATAGATTCTTTTGTACTACTTTTGATACTATTTCAAATGCGGATTGTGTACATTGAAGGCTTTTTATAACAGTTGTAAAAGTCAGATGATGTTAACTACGGTAACAATTGTTATTATACTCACAAGTCTTTCCCTACTCATCTTTCAAATGTGAAAGGTTGGGTAGATTCGTGGATCACTTTTCTATAAAGTTGTTAAGTGGATCCAGAGTAATAGCTCTTGCCAAGAGGATTCCACACAGAACTGGGGTCTGGCACCCCATAATTCAGCTATAATAAGATAGGGTTCTTGAATTGGCCTGACCCTTGCATTCATAGAGCCGTGCTGCCTGGGCACCCCTGTGAAGTAGTGCCCAGCACTAACCTCTGAAGTGCAGGTCTTTTCCAGGGGTCCCTCTGCCTGGGTGTCTCCCTTCCTCCCTGGAGCCTCGATCCGGAGGGGGTCACTAGGAGGCTTCCTGAACTGTTCATCTCTGTAACACCAAGAGCAAGGATTCCCTAACAACTTATTTGTTTTGAAAAAGCAATGTTTCATTGCCCTTTCAATTGTAAAGCAACCATTCTGCAAATAATACCCAGTTGTTAAAAGTTGAATTAAAGGGAAGTATTTCTTTAAATCAAAATAGATAGAAAGGATCCCAGTTTAAAGGGATTTTGCCCATTTTGGAAAGTCATAACTAAAATGTTGAACAGTAAATTACGGGGTAAATATTTACTCTGAAACATGATTTTAAGCAAGAGCTGAAGTAAGGTAGCTTAATGTCTAGGTTTATAGGCACATTAAATGTCTATAATAAGGAAAGCACATTAAGGAAGCATATGGTAAGTATTGTAACAGAAAAACACAATGTTGGGTGCTAAGGCGCTGTAGATAGAAACTAATGTACAAGAGTGTCTTCCCAGTCCCTGCGTGAAGGCTGACCCCTCGTCCTCTAGTGAGCATGCGTTCACACATGTGTGCTTAGTACCGGTGAAGAGTGCACCAGTGTGCTAGCTTCTGCACGCTGTAACTTGCACATATCCAAAAAGACTTTGAAGATGGTTTTGTGACTTACAGTGGAATGCTAGTGGACATGGGTCTCAATTGTGGGTTTTTTTTTTCTCTCCTGTCCCCCTTACTGTCTCTTGTTGGAGCTGACTTTGTGCCTCTGTGGTAATGCTAAACTCTTCTCACAGATAAACTTGTCATTGTTTTTCTAGAGTTTACATTCCTAAGAATAAACGTGACTTTGGATATTTTTATGTGCTCTCTACGTTTTTAAGGCATTGAAATAAACTGGAGTTGAGTTTTTTGAAGTTTTGTACGTTTGTATACATGTTCTACATATGCAGTACTTTATACATCATGTTTCCTCTTGTTTCATTGAAATAAAAACTAAAAAGTAATTTTCAAGATCATTTTATTCATTAAAAGCTGCTATAAGAGTTTGTGAGCTTCACAATGGGAGGGGCAGAAGTCAGCATCGGGGAGCCCCACTGCTGGGAGCTGCAGCCATTAGCCGGCCAATGACATTCACTCCTGCCTTTATAGCTCAGGATGAGGAACTGAGAAACCTCATTAGTGTCCATCCAAGGATGAGCTCCGGGTGCGGGAGGGGTTCTTGAAGCATGGCCAAAGTGAATAGGATTGCCTTTAACTTCAGTGAGTTTGTCTCTGAGTGCAGAGGGTTTCCTCAAGACCTGAGCACAGGCCTTTAGGTGTGGTGGGCAGAGCAGAGTTGGGCTGCTGCTGGCTTCTGGATGGTAAGATACACCCCAATATTTCATTTATTGGTGGCAGGAGATCCCAGTGGCATTCCTGATCTGCATTGTATATACTGAAACAAGCCCCATTAAAAAGAAATCATTCTAGTGGGCAGTTGATTATGTATGTGACTAATTCCTGCTAACCTAAGCAAATACTTCCTTAGCTACTCTTAGAAGATGGCTTGTGGAACCAGCGCCTGACAGTTTAAAGACTTGTAACTGGATCTTGTGACACGAGCAGTCTTCTAGTGACGGCAGAGTCCCTGGCACACGGTCGGTTCCCCTAGTAGAGTCGGACTTTGTTAATACCTGCATGCCTACTCTATAGTCATTCATAAGGACTAAAATCATTCCATAATTTCTCTTGGGTGATTGTGGCTGTAATAGCTGATTCATCACTTGAGTACTCAAAACTGTCTTTAAAAGTGAGCAGCACCCCATTTTACAAAAGAGGAAACTGAAGTTTTCAGGGAGCAGGTGCCTTGCTCAAGGTCACCAAGTGCTGGATGGCCACGCCCAACCTTGACTATAGGCTGGCCTTACAGCTCTATTATTGCTCAATAAAAGGATCCTAAGTCCTGTCAAATGGACATGTATTTAAACTCATTTAGTCCATCTTAAAGTAAAATTTTAATGAAACTAAATGATGCCATATTTTGTGGAATGTGAGATAATTGTGCTTCATTGGTAATTAGAATGCTAGTTATTGCTGTATTTAAAATATACTAATTCAAATTAAAATAAATGGTTTCTTAGCTTTTTAGATTGGTAAAGACTGGAACTGGTATTTGTATTTATCTGGAGAAATCATTAGTGCCTGAGATAATTGGTGGTAATGTAAGTTGCTACAAATGGATTAATGAGCAATTCAGCAGACTCATTACCCATGCCCTTTGACCTAGTAATCCTACCCTATAACTGTTCTACTCTGTTTTGCATTAAATTTTGTTGTTTGTAAAAACTCAGGACTTTAAATGTCTCAATTAGTACATATAGTGGGATATGATATAGCTATTAAAAATGTGAATCTGTATATGTTGTAGGTAGTGTGAGCCCATTTCATTATATTTATGTTGAATGTCTGTGTATATATTACATATTATGTATATTATATGTAATATACGCACTTACACACAACATTCATGTGTGTTTTTTGATACCAAGGAAGAACACTGTTTATCAAAATGTAGTCTAAAGACAGGCTTGGGACTCAAGAAATGGATCAGCAGCTAAGAGTGCTTGCTGGTCTTGTAGAGGACCTGAGTTCAGTTGCCAGTACCTACATCCAGTGGCCCAACCAACTCCAGTTCCAAGGGATCCAATGCCCTCTTCTGGCCTTGGTGGACACCCAGACACACACAGCATATACTTATACAGACGACCACACACACACATACACACACAACATGCACGCATGCACACACATACGCCACAACCTCTGTTGTGAAAAACTGATGCTTTGAAAATGGAGATTCTTGGGTTTGTGCTAATTCCCAAGAATCCTAATCACTGTGTGTGAAACTTGGAAACCTGTATTTCTAGTAAGTTCCTCAATTTAACATAAAATTTGGCCCAGTAACTACCAGCAGTGGATTAGGTATTTGGTGGTGGGTTGTTATTAGAAAAGACTTCTCAAAGAGATCTGGTATTTTCTGTGGGGTTTCTCAGTTGTCAGTGACATTACTGACAGAGACCTGTAGTGAAAGACAAACTGTTCTGGCATTAAAAAAAAATAGACTGTTTCCTGTATGTGAGTGCATATCCATTAAGTCAACAGTCTCTTTTAAAACATCTTTGCTGCTGTTTAACTTCAGATGACTTGTCAACAAAGCAAAACTAAATAGAACTCCCTTCGTGAAGGGTCACCTTGGCGTCTCTGGCTGCAGCAAGGAGTAAGGTACCTGCAGAACTGGGGATCTCTGTGCAGAAGAGCGTCTCGGTCATGAGGGAGGGATTGGGTCTGTAAGAGTTCATAGTTAGGATTCATGGTGGCAGCAGGGGCGGGGGGGGGCGTCATAAAGAGCCTTGCTAAGTCAACCACTGAGAAGCAACCGCTAGGATTGCAGATTATTATTTCCAATTTGTTTAGTGCAAAGAAAGAGAAATGGAGATGCTTCGTGCATTTGCTTCATTCGTTTGCATTCTCATCTTTCCTGGACACAGAGTTCCTGGAATCAGTAACGAAGCCAGGATGATACGGGCAGACCTGTCCTCTCTAAGCCATTCTGACACCGCCCATTAGCTGGGGTTCATGGGCTTGAATTATTGCCCTTTTACAAGGGTGGTAAGTCAGTGTTTTCTGACTTCTCAGGGCTACCCTGAAGATCCCCACAGTTTCTTCTGAAGCACCTTGACCCTAACAGCCCTTGGGCCTAACTGTTTGCTCTACGATGGTCACTACATTGTGCTGTGTTTGCATTTTCCCTAGTGAGGCTTTAGTACGTTCTGCACGATAGAGTAAGATGTGTTCTACTAGATGGACTCTGACTCTAGTCCAGGAAGGCAGCAAAACCACAGCGGACTGTATTGCTTCTCATCCACTCATGCAGGGATCCTCCCATTCCCCTGCATGGAGCAGAGTAAACTGTGATTACTGTGATTCTTAGGCATGTATCTGCATAAATATATTGCAAATATAGACATCATGTTTTCTTTTTCCTCAGCGATAAAGGAACAGAATGATTTTTCTATGCTAGTGTTTGGCATTAACTTTGTTGTTGTTGTTGTTTTCTGCCCTATCATTCTCTCCTGTGTCTGCTGACTTAACGATGAGACTCAAAATAGATGACAAAATAGGCAAGACCTGTCTTCTGTGTTTTACTAGCTGTGGCTGGGCTGGGTGCGCTGCTGTGGAATGCCGAGCCGGTGGGGTGCTCATCGGAACCCTTGCTCATAGTTTAATCTGCACCTTTCTACCCCTGACCTCCGCGTAATTGCCAGTTACAGTTTCTTCTCTCCTTTAAAACTACCCTCCCCTCTTTTATTGTAATCCCTCACTAGTTCAGAATCCTATTGCAATAATTACTTCTTTTTTGGTGTTTGATTATCTGTTTTAGAGGCAGAGTTTCTCTGTGTAGTTTTGGAATCTCTGCCTCCCAAGTGGTAGGATTAAAGGTGTGCACCACCAACACCTGGCTCAATAATTACTTCTTTCCCTAAGCCTTTTAATTTATTTACATCAATCAAACTGAAATGTATAAGACCTTCAAAAGGAGAAAATCGGCCAGAAAGAAAGCCATGAACCACCTGCAATGGGAAATAATACACTTTGAGCTCACCGAAGAGGAAAAACCACTCAAGCAATACTGCACGATGTGCCAGAGTAGGTTGGAGCTGTGGTATTAAATCCCCTGTGGAGAGGCCAGCAGGGCAGGATGAGGAATACAAGCTGTGTTCTTGTCTGCTCAGGGAGCCATCCCGAGGTGCAGCTCGGCACCCTTTACGCCCATCCAGGTGCTTGGGGACATGGATGTAACAGTGATGGAAATTTTAGAGCTACAGGTATGATTGGACTTCTTAAAATGGGCTCTTGTTATAAGAATAATTGTTTGCCACATAAATGCTAGGCACAGGCCCTATTGTGAAGGAAGCCCTTAGTAAACACATAAACAAGATGAGGGGCGTCCCTGTTCAGTCAGCAGAAGACTATGAGGAAGGCTACTGGCTATACTGGATCAAGGCTGTGCACAGATGTCAGCAAGCTGGACCTCAACACCACCCTCTCAAGGAGAGGCAGCTAGCTGTCTGTCTTCCCACACAAGTACCTGAGTCCGGATTCAGCTTTGCCTTCCCCAAGTACCATGGCTTCTATGTACTAGATACCCAGTTTACAATCTTGATTCTCTCCAAAGGTTCCTGAAGAGCCTCACCTTAAAACGTCCAAAGAGAAAATTGGAGTTTTCACTTCTCATTGCTGGACAAAATGCCTGGCCAAAGCAGCTTGAGGGAAACAGGGCTCGTGCTGGCTCCAGAGTCAAGGCCTAGGCAGTCAGTCAAGGCAGAGAAGTTGTGCAGCCCGAATGTGCACTCACACGGCAGGCATCTGCAGCCAGGAAGGAGAAAGGGGAGTGCTGGTGCTCGGCTCACTCCTCTCTTTTATTCAGTCTGGCACCGCAGCCAAAGGCGCGGTGCCACACACATGCTGGGTGGGCCTTCCCTCATCCACTGCATCTTTATAGAAACACCTTCTCAGACACACTCAGAAGTGTATTTCCATGGTGATCCTTAATCCTGTCAAGTTGACAATGGAAATCAGAATAATTAACATCAAATCCCCCATTAGATAATAAATAAGAACTTAGGGAAAGCTTCCTATATTTATTTATTAATTTATTGTGTGTGTGTGTGTGTATGCGTGTGCACACATGCACACCCATGTGTGTCACACACTCCTGTGGAGGTCAGAGGACAGTGTTCAGGAGTTGCTTCTCTTCTACCCTGTGAGTCCTGAGGATCAAATCCAGTTCAGACTTGGTGGCAGATGCCTTGTCCCACTGACATCCCACTGGCCCAACAAAAACTTTTAAAACCAGCTTGTTGTGCTGACTTAGCTGTGTCATACAGGGTCCATTTATGAATGGAGCTGTCTGTCATGGATTGTCCGTGGGATTTTGTGGACCTGCTTGAAAGTAGATATGCTGGCCCCAGTTTACAGCACGGTGTAGTGTGTGCTAATGATGGAGACAGATCTTGGCTTTATAAGGAGGGATTGAAATACCAAAAAGAACTTCATTCCCAGAAAGTTCCCCAGCTTAGCTCAGAAACCACCCTGAAGTGAGAGCACATTATTGTCCACAAATGGCTTCCTCCAGAAACACAGCTTCTCTTCTTGTCAATATTGAGAGATATTTAATTATGGAAAAAAATTCTGGTAACAGGTTCAAGTAAACCAAATCTTTGCACTTGAAAAAAAAAACCAGCTTATTTCCTGGGGATGCTGGCTGATTATAGAAGAATCAAGAAGAAACACTTAAGACGTGAGCTTACTTTCTGCTCATCTTACTGCTTCAGGAAGCTAAAAACGGGATGGCAGTGACTGCCACGTCATGAGAGAGAGCTGAGACAGTGCCCGTGCCTGGGGTTAGGGCTTTAAATCTCTACCACAGGAGAGAAAGTGAAGTGAAGGGGATAGCTCTCCCACAGACGCATGGGCAGAGAGCTCAGCACTTGAGAGGCTGAGGCAGGGGGATGGTGAGCTCAGAATCAGCCATGTCTGCATAGCAGGACTGTTTCAACCCCCTCCCCAGATCATGTCAATTCCTGAAGCCATGTTCAAGTACTCTTCTGGCTTCCTGACAATAAGCATCTACTCCAGAGGAACAAACAGCCCATCATCTTGAACTTACAGCTTTACGATTTTTCAAAGTCAATGCATAGACAACCTGAAATTTTACAACAATGCAACCCTTAGAAAAATAAACAACACTGGATAAAATTGCTTGGAAGCCAAATCTGAAGCTATTGAAGAACTTTAAGTTGGGCTTTGGCTAGAGTCTGGGAACTTAACTTTCTAAAACACTCCACCTTCCCTACTCTGGAAGCTGCATATTCTCAGCAATGCGGTTTATACTGAATGCCATCTTTGGGGAGTATGGAATTGGGATATGTGCTTCAGCTGTAACACAAACTTTGGTCAGTAAGTGTCTAGTGAGCACCCATAAGGGGCACGGTCCAGAGCTGGCTGAATCAAGCACAGCAGGTGTCGCCCACTAGAGTAAGGAAGCTCAGACCTTGTTTCCTCCAGATCTCATCCTGTGCAGTGTTCTTCCCTTTGTTGACTTGGCTTCCCAGTGTTTTGCTGTAATAAACTGTAGCCATGAACACAATTGTACGGTGAGCCCTTGGAATCCTTCTGAGTCACTGACTTGGGGAGCGGGGGTGAGATGTGGGGTCTCCCTGTACAGTCTGAAGAAGGGACTAGATTCCACAGCTATTTCTTCCATTTGGAGTTTGCCAATTTTTGACACAAATTAGGGCAAAAGACCCCTGAAAAATTCACTGCTAAGTATCAGAGATACAAGCATACTATGGCAACAGCACACAGAACTAGAAACCAATGGAAGGCCGCCAAACCAGCCAGCATTTGAGAGAGCAGAGCCCTGTAAGGGGGAGCTTCAGAGAAGTGAGTCTGGCCCTGATGGCTGTCTGCTTGAGGGGATGGGTTGCCATATTCATCAACTGCTAAGAGCAGAAAGACTGATGAGAGAGATACGGGGAGATACAGAGAAAGAGAGGCTGAAAACTAGAGCCAAGTTGTCATTTTGATATTTTCACTGTTTGTAATACTGAACAAGCAAAAAAGAAAAGTATTTATTTAAGAGGAAAATGCAAGTTACATCTCAGAAGCTGACTCATGATCGGACCTGGGGATGCCGCATGGTGCTAAGGCATAGGTTCTGCATGTGTACAGCCCTGGGTTCGAAGCCCAGCACCAATAGAACACAACAAAACAACAGAAAAGCCACAGAACGCCAAAGAGCTTTACCCTAGAAACAGAAGGGTCAGAGTAAATTAAGCCTTATAAAGTCACAACCTGGATCAAGTCAACTGAATCATTGATCAGGTTAATGTGATCTACACATCCCCGCTCTCTTCCCATTAGGAAATACCATGATCCCTTTTTGTAGAAAACTGGTGTAAAATGTGTCACACGCAATTCTAGAATTAGGTGAGAATTACTTACGTGAGAATTACTTACGTGAGAATTACAAATTCTGAGAATCACTGAGGGGAAAACAGAACTAAAACAGATTCACAAAGCCAGGCATGATGAGACATGTCTGTAATCCCATTATTAGGGAAGTTGAGGCAGAAGAATCAAGAATTCCAGACCAGCATACGCATAGGCATGCACACATCTTAAGGAACTAAGTCATTTGAAGCTAGGCATGTTGGCGCACAGTTGTAATTCCACACTTGGGAGGATATAGAGCTAAGCCTGGCCTAGGCTACATAGTGAGTTCCATTTCAGCCTGGATTATATGTGGGGACTCTGTCACAAAATCAAAACAAAACTGGTACAACCACAATGGAAATCAGTTTGATGGTTCCTTAAAATGCTAAAACAGCCACATGAGCCAGTTCTACCTCTCCTGGGCATATTTCCATATCCCTACTTCAGAGATGCCTGCATATACATGTTCCCATGTGGCTCTGTTCACAGCCTAGGAAATGGAGCTAGCCATATTCAACTGATACTGAAATATGTACCATGGAATTGTTTTCAATAAACAAGAATAGAACTGTGAAATTTGAAGGAAAATAAATGGGTCTGGAAAACATACTGAGTGTAGAAACCCAGCTCCAGAAAGACAAATGCTGCCTGTTCTTCACAGGCAGATCCTAGCTACAGGTTTTAGAGTACTGAGGAGCACATAAAACATAGAACACTTCAGGCAGAAGAGTCTAAGTAGGGAAGGAGAGGAAGGACAGGAAGGAGGGAACGGTAACAAACTAAGAGTATGTGGAAAGGCAGTGGTGGCGCACACCTTTAATCCCAGCACTCGGGAGGCAGAGGCAGGCGGATCTCTGTGAGTTCAAGGTCAGCCTGGTCTACAGAGTGAGTTCCAAGGCAACCAGGACTACACAGAGAAACCCTATCTGGGAAGAAAAAAAAGAATATGTGGGAAAGCCATACAGAAACATGCTATTTTATACATTTATTGCAAATATAAAGACAAAAAATTGGGTCCACAGATATGCCAATTATTAGTGCTATCAGAGATGGACTTAAAACTGGGTTTGATTAGTGAGTCGTGAGAATCAGAATCATGCATGTGTGTTATGCATGTATATTCACGTGTATGCGTGTGTGCTATGGAGACCAGAGGTTGGCATCAGGTGTCTCTGGAGTCTTTTGTTACTCTCCAACTTATGTTTTGGAGCAGTCTCTCACTGAACCTAGAGCTCATGAATTGGCTAGACTAACTGGCCAACAAGCTCCAGTCCCCCTTTACCCTACCACCCATACCCCAAACTATATCTGCCAGGAAGTCATAAAGGAGTCAGTGAGCTTTACTGACATCATCCCATGGTGCTTTAAAGCGAGTAAGAGTGTTACTATAGGGGCCAGTGAGATGGCACAGTCGGGAAAGGCTCCTGTTGCCAGCCAATCAATCCTGATGATTCTGGTCCCTGAGCCCCACATGACAGAAGGAGAGAACCAACTGTCAGACTGTCCTCTGCTCTCTACACATACACCATGGTGTGTGCATATGCATACACACACACACACACGCACACACACGCTAACTGCTATGTGAAATTTTATTACAGATAAAGGCATTTTGTAATGATAAAGATCAAGGTGAATCTGTTATGAAGAAAGGGCAATTATAAAACAGGTGACCAAACAGAAAAGTCTCAGACTACGTGAGGAAAGGCTGGTGGAGCTGAAGGGAGGAAGTGACAATTCTATGGTAACAACAGCAGACATCAAGAGCTCCCTCTCACTGAGGCAATAACTCCACAGGAGACAAACGTTCACTCTGAGTTCAGAAGGTGGAGCTTTAGTTCCCTGGAGTGTTTGTAGCAAGTCTCACAACTCTGGCTTAAAACAACACAGTGTGTGTTCTCGCAGCTCTTGCAGCCTGAAATCTAAGTGTGATAAGCACCATGTGTCTGAGGAAGGCTCTAAAATCCTTTCTTGATTCTTGATATCTAGTGGCATTGGCATGGTGCTCTTTTTTGTTTGTTTGTTTGTTTTTTGAGACAGGGTTTCTCTGTAGCTTTGCAGCCTATCCTGGAACTAGCTCTTGTAGACCAGGCTGGCCTCCAACTCACAGAGATCCACCTGCCTCTGCCTCCCAAGTGCTGGGATTAAAGGCGTGCGCCACCACCACCCGGCTTGTTGCTTCTTGTGGCCAACTGTGGCTGCCTCTAGTGCTCCTTGGTTTTAAAGGCTGTTTGGTTTGCCATTGGTGTAGCACTACCCATGCTTGCTGTCTATATGACATTTCTTTTCCTACCCCTCTGCTTTCAACTTGATATTTTTGTCTTTCTTTCTGAAATTCATAACACATCGAGATCATGTAGTTGGATGTTGCTACATTTCTAGACTGCCAGTCTCTGCCTCTGGGTGAATTAATAATTCATATTTAATGTTATATTAATACAGTTAGACTTACCATTGCCAGGCTGAGTCTCTGCCTCTGTCTTTTTGTTTTATTTGTCTCTCACTATGTCTGTGTTCAAATGAACATTGTCTATGACTGGAGAGATGGCCTTGCTCTTCCAGAGGACCTGAGTTCAATTCCCAGCACCCACATGGAAGCCCACAACTGTGTAATTCTGGTTCCAGGAGATCCAGTGTTCTTTTCTAGCCTCTGTGGGCACTACAACCACATGGCACACAGACACACATGCCAGCAAAACACCTATACATATAACAGAAAAATAATAAATCTCAAAAAAGGGAAAGAAAAAACATAGCCTATTATCATGTTTAAACTTAACGATTGTTTCCACAGTGGCCTCTGTCTTTGTCTCAGTGGTTGCCTTCTAGTTCATCTTAAACATTTTAACCTGTCAGAGCCACCGTCAGATGTGTGCCAGTCTAACCCCATGGGAAGGGAAAAGTGTTCCCTTATTTTGTCTCCTCTGTTGCTGTTATACATGCTACGTCTTTTATGCTCTACAAAGCCATGAAAATGTCGTAATTGTTAGTTATGTAGCTGTATATGTGTTACTGGTAAAAATAATGTCTGTAAGGTATGTATTCACATTTAGTGCTTCTTATATTTAGCTTTCCTGTTTGTCGTTTTTGTGCTTTTTGCTTGTTCTCATGAGTTTAAGTTTCTTTCTCTTTTTTTGTGGTTTTTTGAGATAGGGTTTCTCTGTATAATAGTCGTAGTTGTCCTAGACCTTGCAATGTAGCACAGGCTGGCCTCGAACTCACAGAGATCCACCTGTCTCTGCTTCCTGAGTGCTGGGATTAAAGGCGTGCGCCACCACCGCCCGGCTCACTGTGTCATTTCTTTATGGCCATACTCTAGCCCAGGATGTCCCCTTTGTGCACGTTGCTCAATGTTACAGGCTCAGAAACACGTACATACGTGCATGTGTTTATACAAGTTTATACACTTGGTACACGTGCAAGTTTATACACTTGGTAAGTCAGATGAAAGAACAAAGAAGAGTTCTATATCTACACAGGAATATAGTTCTAATTTTACCCACACTTTCTTTGCTTTCAGATACATTCAAATTTAATGAGTTTATTTTATTTTAGCCTGATGAACTTCATTTAATATTTTTCTGCTCTTGCTCTCTCAATTCTTTGAGAATTCCATACAACAACACAATATATTTTGATCACGCTCACCCTCTATTCCTTCCTTTAACTCCTCCAAGATCCACCCTCGCTACACCCTCTGCCCCAATAGTGAGAGCGCTTTTTAAAAAGCTATTTATTTTATTTTTAATTATGTGTATCTTAGTTAGGGCTTTTATTGCTGTGAAGAGACCCACCCATGATCACAACAACTCTTATAAAGGAGAGCATTTAATGGGGGCTGTCTTACAGGTTCAGAGGTATGGTCCATTATCATCATAGCATCAGGTAGGCAGGCATGGTGCTGGAGAGGTAGCCAAGAGTTCTACATCCAGATCATCAGACAACAGGAAGAGAGAAAGATGGGGCCTGGATTGAGCATTTGAAACCAAAAACTCCACCCCACAGTGACAGGCTTTCTCAATAAGGCCACACCTCCTAATCCTATCAAATAATGTGCTGTCACCCGAGAAGCAGCGTCACTTGTTTGAGTTTGGAAGAAGAACTGGCATCATCTCTTGGGTTTGAAAGTGGCCGGTGGCCAGTGGCCCCCCATGAAACCAAAGGACACACCTTTGTGACACTGTTAATGGCCAGTTCTCAAATACTGAGCATCCTTTTTGGAAAGAACAAACAAAACAAAAACGACGTAGATGTGACTGCTCTGCTGAGATGGGGCTATGGAGCCAGAAACATTAGCTAGGGTAGACACTTAAGGGTACAGAGCTGGAACCAGAAATGTTACAGGAACTTGGACTTGAAGGTAAACATGAGAACAGCAGTATGTGGGCTCGTAAATGGTTTTCATGGTGAACTATCTTGCTGCCAAAGACACTGCTAAAGTTTATGTCTAAAGTGCAGAGACCTTAGAATAAAAACGAAACTAAACTAGTCCCAGCATGACGACTCCTAACTAACTAAACAATTGAAAAACTAGTCCCAGCATAACGACTCATAGCTAACAAACAGTAAACAATTGATCCGAAACATAAACAAAACCCCACTCACTCAGCGATGCTTTCTATCACAAGATCTCTGGATGCCTTCTAGAGCTAAGGCTTCTGAGCAGCCGCCGGTTTGCTGGCAATCACTAAGATGTGGGCTCTGTAATTGCTTATGCAGGCTGTCATCCAGGATGTGTCGTAGGTGTCTTCCTCTGCTCTCGGGATCAAATAAATAGGCACTTTCTACACTGGTTACTTCACCCCTGTCATGAACGACTGTAGGCATCATTAGGATAAAAGTCCAGAAAGACAAACCCCAGCTGCGTAGCTATGTTAACACAATAAACATACACATTTGCATGAAAGAACAAAAGCATCATCATTTCTGTAAATTTTGTCTCTTGGTTAGTGGCCAGTGCTTTAGAAAGAAAAAAAGGACATTTAAGTCAGTCATGGGACATTCTTATGTGTAACTTCAACATTTAAAATACTGGGGCAGGTGTGGTGACGTGAGTTTGCGGCCAGCCTGTGCTACATGCTAAGTTCCAGGCCAGCCTAAGTTACAGTGTGAGA
This sequence comes from Chionomys nivalis, assembly GCF_950005125.1. Classification (NCBI taxonomy): domain Eukaryota; kingdom Metazoa; phylum Chordata; class Mammalia; order Rodentia; family Cricetidae; genus Chionomys; species Chionomys nivalis. The sequence goes on along the minus strand of NC_080086.1, from coordinate 147,791,898 downwards.
CTGTTTCAGCAGAAAAAAAGAGAGAGGGAGAAGCCTAGTCATGAAGTATTTTTTACAATAACTCGCAACTAGAAGTTAACTAAAATTAATTGGCTGAGAAGAAAAGAGAAACTGTAATGATGTATTTTCTTGCTAAAATTAGATTGCTCCAAGAAATCTGCATATGAATTTAAATATGGAAATTTAACTCATTTCAGTTACACTTTGCACATCACGTGTTTAAATTCCTAACCTTTGCAGTTACAAATGTGACTCTCTGTCTGTTCAAATATTTCCTATAAAAAGAAAGCTTACTTTTTCAGGTGAAAGAAAGCAGCACTAACTGGGTGTTTTGTTGTTGTTGGGTTTTGTTTTTGTTGCTGTTTTGAGACAGCGTCTCTCTATATTGTTTTGGCAAGCCTAGAACTTGCTATGTAGATCAGGCCAGCATTGAGTAGTGATTAAGGGACAGGAGCATCATGGAGAAGTTGTAGGTGGAGGATCTATAGGAGTGAAGGTCTGCAGGTGTGAAAGACCTTGATGTTAGAGAGTCTCGGTGCACGGGGAGAGAGTCTCAAGACCAGATTCAGGATCAGTAATTTGCTAGGTCACACGGTACTCACAGGAAGCGGGTCACACCCGCAGTTGTGGGTTATTCCAGCAAAAGGATGCACTAAAAACCAGCCCACGGGAGGGATGGAGGGTGCGGAGTCCAGGAGTTCTTGTGTAGCCTCCTCTCTTCTGGCAGACTCTGCACACTGCTGACCTCTCCTGGCTGTGGTGTAAGACAAGATGAAGAATTGCCAACTGTACATACAGTTTCCATCCAAGTCAGTTGCATAGCTATGGTTGACTGCCTGCCTAGCTGACCCTAGCTGGCATGTCTGGAGGGTAAGCTGTCACTGCATGGTCAAAAGCCCCACTATAAACCACACAGTCTACGGCTTCGGGATCACCTTTCAGGTGGTAAGGACAAGGCCCTGACCTCTCTTTGGGGGTGATTAATGAACTCCCCACACCAGTGTCCAGAGGCTCTCACTAGCTGGAGTGTAGTGTAGTAGAGGCTGGGAGGGGGTAGGGAATTGGGGAGGGCTGGATGGAAACACTGATGGGCTGGCAAATGAGAAGCGGATAAATGTCACCGAGAGACGACATTCTCAAAGGCATGCGTGGAATTAGCAGGTGGATGGGGGCAATGAGGTTTTCACAATTGTAGCCGACAACACAAGCTGGTCTTGAGGTTCTCTCACTGTGCTGTTCCTTCAACCAGAATCCTAAGAGTTGGTGGGGTTGAAGGAGGAGGAGAAAGGCTCAGCCTAGTTGCACTGTGTGTCACACCGGTGCCAGGCCAGAAAAGCTAACCGAGGCATATTTCTTAAGTTGAAGAAATAATGGAAGTGGGGATCTCAGTAAAACTACAGAGCCAGGAGTTGTGGTACATTCCTGTAATCCATCCTAGCACTCGGGAGACTAAGACAAGAGGGTTCCAGGTTTGAGACCATAGGCTATAGGATACATGGTAAGACTGCTACAAGCAATAATGTATCATTGTTCCATAGCTGAAATAAACACATAGCACTCTATTTTTCCTAATTTTATAAGAATAATTTGTTGGAGAAAGGAGGCTGCTTGTTTGTTCCCAACCACCCGGCTAGCTTAGGCCTGAAATAATCACAAAGAAACTATATTAATTAAATCACTGCTTGGCCCATTAGCTCTTGCTTCTTATTGGCTAATCTCTTAGCTATTAATTTAACCTATTTCTATTAATCTGTGTATCACCACGAGACAGTGGCTTACCAGCTAAAGTTCCCAGCATCTGTCTCCAGTGGCTCCATCGCTTCTCTCTGACTCTGCCCTTCTTTCTCCCAGCATTCAGTTTAGTTTTCCCCACCTAGTTCTGTTCTTCCCTGCCATAGGCTCAAAGCATTTTTTTATTCATTAACCAACAAAAGCAACACATAGACAGAAGGACCTCCCACACCAATCATTTTTAATGTTTAATGTTACCTGTTTAAGGTTCCTTTGAGAATCTTCCTTCCTTCTTTCCTTCCTTCCTTCTCTCTCTCTCTCTCTCTCTCTCTCTCTCTCTCTCTCTCTCTCTCTCTCTCTCTCATAGGGTAGTCCAGTCTGGCCTGGAACTTCACTATGTAACCCAAGCTGACCTGAGCTTTCAGCAGTCTTCCTGCTCCAGCCTCCCAAGTACCGAGACTGCAGGCGTGAACCGCATGCCTGGCTTAACCTACAGGATTTTGATTCATTAGCACATACTCCATCCTTCCTCTTGAACACATCCTGCTTTCTCCTCAACAAAGGCAGGCAGCAGTTTTAGGCAACAACCGAAGCAGAGGCCATGGAAAAATACCACTTATTGCTTGCTTTCACGGCTTGCTCAGCCTACTCTCTTATACAACCCCAGACTGCTTGCCCAGGGGTAGTACATGCACCATGGGCTGGGCCCTTCCACAGACATACCCACAGGGCAATCCGGTCCCTGAGTTGAGGTTTTCTCTTCCCAGGTGTCCAGTGTGTCAAGCTGACAAAAACTAGCCACACACTTTCTGATGATTTCACTGATGTTGTTAATCTTGGGGTGGGAATGTAGCTCAGTGGTGGAGCACTTGCCTTACATGTGGAAGATTCAGTCCCAGGACCAAAAATAAGATTTTAAGAAATGAACCCCATATAAAGGCACATGTGGTGGTTTGAATGAAAATGGTCCCCATAGGCCCATAGGAGTGGCACTATTATTATTAGGAAGAGTGGTCTTGTTGGAGTAGGTATGATTTTGTTGGAGGAAGTGTGTCACTGTACTTTGAGGTTTCAAATGCTCAAGCCAGGCCCACTGTTCTCTCTCTCTCTCTCTCTCTCTCTCTCTCTCTCTCTCTCTCTCTCTCTCTCTCTCGTCTGTCAATCTGGGTAGAACTCTCAGCTATTCTTCAACATCATGTCAGCCTGCGTGTTGCCATGTTTCCAGCCATGATAACAGACTAAACATTCAACCTGTAAGTCAGCCTCAATTAAATGTTTTCCTTGGGCTGGAGAGATGGCTTAGAGGTTAAGAGCACTGACTGCTCTTCCAGAGGACCTGGGTTCAATTCCCATCTCCAACATGGCAGCTCACAACTGCCTATAACTATAAGATCTGACACCCTCACACAGATATATATATATATATGCATGCAAAACACCAATGCACATAAAATGAAAATAAATTATTTTAAATGTTTTCCTTTATAGGAGTTACTGTGCTCATGGTATTTCTCCATCCATAGAAACCCTAGCAATGACTGAAGTTGGTCCCAGGGACTGAGGTACTGATGTGATAGATCTGACCATATGATTTTTTTTTTAGAATGTGAACTTTGGGATTTGGGATTAAAGCAGTTGAATGCTTTAAGCAGGGTTTAATGGGCCATACTAGTCGGAGTATGGAAGACAGCGGTGCTGAGGGTGATTTAAATAGTGGAGGCCTGGCTAGGATGTTTCAGAGGAGACAAATATTTTATGTGGTCTAAAAACCATTCTTATGATATGTTGGTGAAGAATGTGGCTACTTTTGTCCTTGTCAAAAAATCTGCCTGCCTGAGGCTGAAGAATTAGAGATTAACATCTTTGGCAGAGGAGATTTCGAAGCAGGCTAGTGTTGACTGTATTCTGTGGCTATTAGTGGCCAGTCTTATGCAGATCTATAAGCTGAACAGGGAAAATGCAAATGTACAAAAGAGGAGAAAAAGAGCCCTAGGGGTTTAATGGAGTCAAGTTTGGTGCTCAAGGAGATAAAAAGTTTAAAGAAAAGCCTGCTGCTAAACGGAATAAGGGGAAAAGTGACCTCAGGTCAAGACCCCACCAATTAAGCTTCCAACTTGTGAAAAGGAATTAGTGAAACGTTTAGGGCCTTATGTAGTTAGTGGCTCACACCCTTAATTCCAGCACTCCGGAGGCCAAGGCAGGTGGATCTCTGAGCCAGCTTTGTCTATACAGCACGTTCTGTGTCAGCCAAGCTTAGGCAGTGAAGGACACCATCAAAAATAGCAAGCTGGTCACAATGTGTTTGAACAAGGGGGTATGTGCCAGCCTCAGCCAGCAGTGGAACTTGACAGCTTCAGCCTCATGGTTCTGGCTTTAGAGTCAAGGATACAAGACAGGGGTTGTGGAATCTCCCTCTGTAACTAAGGAAAGTCAGGCATGTCCCTGAACGGAGACCCAGAGAGGCCACTGTGCGAAGCTGTGAGGGTGAACCCTGGATTGCCTTGGAGACCCCAGCACAAGAGAAGGAAGTGTGATACAGTCAAGAAATTGAAAGAAGTTGAAGATCTGAAGAGGGCTTTGACATCAAACTTTGGAGTTCGCCCAGCTGGTTTTGGTCCTGCTTTGGTCCAGCATATCCTCACTATGCTCCCTTTCCCCCCTTGTGGAATGGTAATGTAAATCCTGTGCCATTGTATTTTAGAAGTATGTGATCTGCTTTTTTATCTTGATTTTACAGAGGATTGCAGTTAAGAGATTGCCATGAGTCTCCAAAGAGACTTTGAACTTTAAACATCGTTGAGACTTTGACAGGCTATGGTTACTTTTGAAGGTGGATTAAATGCAGTTCTGCATTATGATATGGTTACAAGGCTATAGGAGCCGGGAAGTGGAATGTGGTGGCTTGAAAGAAAATGGCCCCATAGGCTTGTAAGGAGTGACACCTTTGGGGGTTGTGTCCTTGTTGGAATGGGTGTGGCTTTGTTGGAGAAAGTGTGCCTCTGGGAGTGAGTTTTCAAATGCTAAAGCCAGGCCTAGTGTCTCTTCTCTGTCTTCCTGCTGCCTGGGGGATCAAAGATCCGGGTGTGGAACTCTCAGCTGCTCTTCACCGCCATGTCTGCCTGAGTGCGGCCATGTTTCCTTCCAGGATGACAGTGGACTAAACCTCTGGCTGTAAGCCAGCCCCAGTTAAATGTTCCCTTTAGAAGAGATGCTGCGGTCAGGATGTCTTCCCAGCAATGGAACTGTAGGACAATACAGACCTGTGATTTCCCACTGTGGAGCCTGCAGAAGGAAGAGCATGAGTTTGGGGCCAGGATAGGCTATGGATGAAACCTTGCTTCAACATAAGCAAGCAAATGACAAGTAAATGAAGAGGATAACAAGGTAACGAGGGTGACAAAAACTGCTTTTTAAAATGAGGCCTTTACACCTGAAACTGCAGTGTGCGCTTGCCCTTTGCTTTTCAGACATAGGCTCTTGAAGGGGAACTTTAAGGTGGGAACCACTACCTTTCCACTAGGTGTGACAGTTTCTATATATCCTATCTTCCTTGCCTTATTTGTTTTGTCAGCTTTAATATTATGCTTATGGTGTTTTTATAGCTGTCTACATCAAGATTAAAAATCTAGGGGCTAGAGAGATGGCTCAGAGATTAAGAGCACCGACTGCTCTTCCAAAGGGCCCAGATTCGGCTCCCAGCACCCACATGACAGTTCACAACTGTCTGTAATTCTAGTTCCAGGGGATCCAATGCCTCAGACCTATATGCAGGCAAAACACCAATGCAAGTTAAATAAAAATAAATAGATATTTATTCACCTTTAATCCCAGCGCTCGGGAGGCAGATGCAGGTGGATCTCTGTGAGTTTGAGGCCAGCCTGGTCTACAGCGTGAGTTCTAGGATATCCAGGGCTGTTAAACAGAAGAACCCTGGCTCAAAAAGGCAAAAAGATAGATAGATAAATCAATCAATCTAAGAAAAGTATAATCCTCTATGTGTTTCCCTTCAGTGCTCTGTAATAAAGTAAAACCTTTAAAACATTGCAGAAATGTGGTCCCTAGTGGCTGGACCGTCACTCAGTCTGGTTCCCTCCCTGTCCAGTCAGGATAATAAAAAGCTCTTCCCACGCTGCAAAGCATCCTCCTCTGTGGCAGCAGTGGGAGTGGAAGCCGTGGAGGATGCCACGATGGATGCCTTGTAGGAACCTGCTGGAGTTACAGGCTCTCAAGTACTAAGGACTGGAGTTTCTGCATTACTTCCCGAAAAATCTCACAGGCAACCAGTGTTCTTTGTCCCTTGATTGGCGAACTCCCCATTGAAACCAAGTGGCCTTGAGTTCATTCTGTGGGACAGCAGATAGGATGAAACGGTCAGTTCTTTGAACTGTCCTCCAAGCACTTGGATATTTTGTTTCTTCTATGAGTTTTGGTTAATTGTGGGTTTTCCAGGAATTTGTTCAGTTCATCTTAACTGTCCAGTTCCCTTTTTCCTTTTTGTCTGACATTTTCATAAGGTTCTCCATAATCCTTTTAATTTCTGTTGCCTGTGGCTTTAACCCGGGTCTTTTTACTCTCGGTATCAGTTATTCATGTTTTCTCGCCCTATCATGTTTGATACCAAGAAATCACATTTTCTTGATTACCCTGCCATGAGTTTGTCCATTCTGAGTTGTTTCTGTTTGGGGGCAGCTACAAATGCTACGGGCATTTCTGTGCCGTTTTTTAAAACATGGATATGCATTTTATTTGTCCTTAGCACACACCTGGGAGTAGACTGCCGGTGTCTGTGGTAAGACTATGCTTTTCCTTCCGGGGAGCCACAGGCCGCTCTCTAGTGTCCATGAACTCTGCACTGGCCCCAGGGCCACCATGGCTGTCCTTCCACCTGCTTGCTAACTTGTTAGCCCTGACGTTTCTGCCCCTGCTGCCCCAGCATATTGGGAGTGGGATCTTGCTGTCGTTTGGATCTGTGTCTCGTAGCCATTGCCCTGAATGTCTTTCCGTCCTTACATGCTGACTGTCCTTTGGCTGGAAAACCTGACACTGTATTTCTCCCATTCATTTTGCGTATTTTTGTGTTCTTATCTAAAAACATGTTTATTCTGCGGCAACTGTATTGTCCTCTAGGGCTTTTATAGTTTAGGTTCTACAGTTGTCTGTTGTATAAAATTCAGCTTAGTTTTGTAGATAATTTGAGAAATCAGTGATTCCTTTCCCTATAAATAGCCAGAACCGTCTGTTAGGAAGGTTAAAGCCCTCTGAAGTCAGAGGCAGGCAGATCTGTGAGTTTGAGGCCATCCTGGTCTACAGAACAAGTTCCAGGACTGTTACACAGAGAAACCCTCAAAATAAAAAAAAAAGTTACTTTATCTCCTGACTTTTAAGTGACTTGGGATTAAAAACGTTTGTAATTGACCATATGTGTGGCCTGTTCTGGGCTCTTTGCTCTGGTGGTCTGTGTATCGATCTTTTGCCAGTACTAACCTGTCTTTGTTACTGGTGCTCAGGGAATCTCCGCTTTGGTTCTATTTAAAGTTTTGGCTCCAGTAACCCTTGGTGATTGCTGTGCTGGCTTTGTCTCATTCTGTCTCTTTGCTGTCTTGCCGACCTCTGTTCTAGTTGATTTTATCCACTTCCTTCTGCTTGCTTTGGACTTACTTTCCTGATGCTTTTTAAGCTTACGGTCAAATGCATGACCTTAAAGCTTTCCTATCGTGAGCATCTGAAGCTCTCTTGACCCAAGCTAGGATCATCCGAGAGAAGGGATCCTCACTTGAGAAAATGCCCCCATCAGATTGGGTTGTGGGCAGGAATGGATAGGGCATTTTCTTGATTGGTGATTGACAGGGGAGGGCCTAGCCCATGGTGGGTGGTGCTATTCCCGAGATGGTGGTCCTGGGTTCATAAGAAAGCCGGCTGAGCAAGCCACGAGGAGCAAATCAATAAGCAGATCCCTCCCATGAGTTTTTCATCAACTCCTACTCCCTGGTTCCTGCCCTTTGATGATGAATTACGGAACAGTGAGTGAAACAATCCCATTCCTCCCCAAGTGGCTTTGGGTCATGGTGCTCCATCCCAGCAATAGTGGCCCTGACTGGGACGCTCTCCATCCCTCTCCAAGCATTGCCTGGTCAGCATGGATATCTGCTGATGGGTCAGATGATTCGCTGTTTTTCAGCTTCTTCTTCTTCTTCTTCTTTTTTTTTTTTTTTTTTTTTTTTTAGCTTCTTCTGATTTCTCCTTAATTTCTAAGTATTTGGGATTTTCTGGATAGCATTTTAAAAATTGATTTCTAAATTAAATTTTTGCCTATGCAGTTGCTGAATGTGCTGGATGTAATACTAAATATTGATTGTCTTAGTGTAGTTTTCAGTATTATTCAAGCCCTCCATCTTTCCTGAGAGTTTTCTGCCTCACGAGCCCCTCCCGCATTTATGCTGCTATGCCGACTGACCTGCCCGTGTCCAGACCGCTGCAGTTGCCGTGGGACAGCATGGCCAACGACTTTGTCAAACGCTCCACCACAGCATCTATATTTCATTACTATTTATTTTATTAACTAAGAGTACTATCTTCCTCGAAGAATTAGAGTCCAGACTTGAGTACATTTTGCTCAGATGCTCCCAAATTACATCATTTTTTAATATCTGGTAGAGTATCATTTTAAATTTTTAAAATCTATGTGTGCCTGCCCACATGTGTGTGTGTACTTGTATATGTATGTGATTGTGGGGGAGATTATGTGTGTGTATGAGGGGGCAAGGGTTTTGTGTGTGTGTGTGTGTGTGTATGGGAGGCTTAATTTGTGTGTGTGTATATGTAGCGTTCCCATGTGTGTGGAGGTCAAAGAGCAATGCTGGGTATCTTTCTTAATCTTACTCCACATTATTTTTTTTTTTCTGGAGGAGTGTTGTTGTTGAGACAGGGACTCAGCGTGTCAGTGTGTCAGTGACCTTGAACTCTCAGATATCTCCTTGCCTTTGCCTCCCGAGCACTGGGATTGGTGTGTGGCACCATTTCTCTCTTTTCTTTCTTGCATTTTTTTAATGTAATATTTTTGTTGATTATTTGGGAATTTCACATGATGAACCCTGATCGCACTTCCTTCCCAGGTCCCTCACCCCTACCACCTATGACCTCCCTGCCACAAAAAAAAAAAAAAAAAAAAAAAGAACAAGGAGAATCCAATTTGTGTTGCCCATATTCTCACTGGAGCATGGCTAAACTCCCAGTGGCCAACCCCTTAAAGAAAACTGAGTCTCTCCCCACCCAGCGCACATCAGAAGCCGAGACACAGTTTCTTACTGGACTCCTGGCTCACCATTTTAACCAGACAGGCTATCCAGCAAGCCCTGGGACTCTCTCTGTCTCAGCCTCCCAGCACTGGGGTGCTACCATGTTAACCTTTTCCGTGAGTGTGGGGGTGAGGGTGAGGGATATTGAGCACAGTCCTCACACAGTCTTTACTGCCCGAGACACCTACCCAGACGCCATTATTTTCTGTGAACAAATGAAATTTGGGGGGCTGGAGGGCTTGCTGTTCTTGCAGAAGACCTAGCTTTGGTTCCCAGCACCCACAAGGCAGCCTGCAGCATCTCTAACTCCAGGTGGAGGGGCTCTAACATCTCCTCCTGAACCCCTCAGGCAGCATGTGGTGCACATACATACATACATGCTGGCAAAACAATCATATCCATAAAATAAATAAACCTAAAAAATGGTTCCCCATGATATTTTGTTAGGAATCGGTTCAGTTTTGTTTTAACAGATCAGATTTTTTCTCAATGAAACTAATTTGCTGTATAAGAAATAATAGTATTCTCAACAAAAGCGGAAAAATAAAGGGAAAAAAGCCGCATAAACAGTAGCACCCAAGCCGGGCGATGGTGGCGCACGCCTTTTATCCCAGCACTCGGGAGGCAGAGGCAGGTGGATCTCTGTGAGTTCGAGACCAGCCTGGTCTACAAGAGTGAGTTCCAGGACAGGCTCCAAAACCACAGAGAAACTCTGTCTCGAAACCACTCCCCCCCCAAAAAAACAAAAAACAATAAAACAGTAGCACCTAAAAACCAAGTAGTAGTTTAGATATCTGAGTTAGTGCATGTTAGTATAGGATGGATATGCTTTGGAAAATATCCTTTGCCAGAAAAAAAATCGAATTGACATTAGTAAATTTAATTAAATATAAGATGTTTGGTCTGCGAAGACAGCCCTGTAATTTTGAAAGCATATTTCCTACTCTGTCATCTAATAAAGGCTTGTAGCTCTTTAATTCTGCTTATTGAATTACAAATTCTCCGGGGCATAGGCTGCATTTTTATCTTGTTAACAGCTTGTGTGTGCAGAAGGCTAAGCTGTTTAGCCCGATGATTTACAATGTAATAAAAGCATACACAGTCCACATCTTAATCTATTTCTCTAGCTTTCCGAGGAGCTGGTGAGAGAAAGGGTTTCCTGTTTTATGGGTAAAGAAGACAAAATAATAGCTACAGTGAACTAGCTCAGGTCCCCAACTCTGTTACTGTTAGGGTTGAGTCTGGGGCTCAGTGCTGTTTCCTCCGGGGCCCAGGCTTCCTGGGTTCCCTAGAGCTAGACTACATGTAGGACTACCTCATGCAGGACTTCCTGCCGCCTGCGTGTTTCTCAGAGGGATGATGCGGGAAGTTGGGGGTGGAAAAATCATTTATTTTGTGTCAGTTCCAAAGGAGACTCCCTTTCCCCAAATCCGAACAATTACACAAAGCCAGCATTCCTTGGGAATTTGTGAAGTCAGTTTCCCTCTATCAGAGGAGCCATTTCTCTTTATCACTGGCAGAAGGGAGAAATGGCTATCTGCGGTGCCTATTATGTACCCAGGTGTACACTGGCCTCCAGGCTTCCTCAGTATCCAAGTACATATTTCAGAGCACATGCCGGCATCCTGGCCCTGCTCTCCTCTCCCCTAAACTTCTCCAGCTCATGGGCTTCCCATCCGGGTCCCCCAGCTACTCCTTTCTCCTCAGAACCCTGCTATTTTGGCTATGAGCTCTCTTGGTCTCTCTCTTTTGCCCTTTCTTGGTCCCTGCCCCTCTACCCCCACTTCTGTCCCCTCTTTCTGCTGACCACATCCAGTCTATTACTTTATTGCTTTCTCACTCTGCTCAGAACTCCCTCAGGTGCCTCCGGCTGTACTTCCCTCACATCTACAGTTAAAAACCTTCCCCTTAACCATAGCCACGCCCTCAGTTTCTACCCTGCGCAGGGCTATCACATCGAGCAGCTCCGGCTCTCAACCACTGAGTACCAGCACCATCCCCCATCCTGCGCTGTGGTCCAGACATTCCCCTTTCTGTTGTCAGACGCCCCCTGGAGGCGGGGCTGAAACCGTGCGGCCACGCTGCTTCTGTGTCCTCTGTGGCAGGATTTACAGCTACAGAACGACAGTCTTCGCCACGTGCTTAGGACATTGTGCTGCTTTGCTTCTTGATTGTTTAAGATGAGGTTTCCCCATGTCGTTCCAAGCTGGCCTGGATTGGAATTGACTGATGTAGCCCAAGAAGGCCACCAACTCTCAATCCTCCTGTCTCAGTCTCCCAAGTATTAGGATTACAGCTGTGCACCCCTATGCTGTTGCTCAGTGCATTCTCTGTATTCTTGAGCAAACAAGCTGTCAATCCCAGCATCTGCTTTCCTGATGGGTGGTCCCTTGGTCAGCTGACTGGCCCACCCAGCTGGATTTATTCTGTTTACAGTAGGTCTCCACCAAGGTCAGAGATTTCATCTTCTTGACCCGTTTTCCCATAGTGAGCTTTACTTTGGCACGTCACTTTGGGTGATGGGAATGGCAAAGACCAGGGCAGAAGAATCACCTTCAAATAATTACCCCATGGGTGGAAATGTTCCCAGAGTCCTTGCTAGACAGAGCAAGCCTCTCTGCCATTGTATCCAGCTTCACAAAAGCACCATGCACTTCCTCCGCTAAAATTCTGTTGTCAGAGATTGCTCAGCTGTTAAGAGCACAGGCTGTTTTTCCAGAAGACACGGGTTCAATTCCCGGCACCCACATGTCCAGAAGCTTTGACACAGAATATATACAGGCAAAACACCCGTGTCCATTAAATAAATAGATCTTTTTTTTAAAAGTCTCCCATTGTCTGGGCCTTGAGACTATTACATGTCCTCTTCTAGAAGACCTGAGTTAATTTCCCAGCACCCATAGTGGGCAGCTCACAACCACCTGTGACTCCAGCTCTAGGGGTCCCACACCTTCTTTTGGCCTCCTCAGACATTCGCACATAGGTCACACACACTAAATGTAAACAAACAAACAAACAAACGAATGTAAAACTCATCCGTTGTTCCCTGTCCTTGAATAAACTCTGTAGACCCACGGCACAGTATGACTTGGCCCCGTAGACACATCTGACCTCATCTACCGTGCCTACACGTGTGTCACAGCAGCCACGCTGTCTCGTTGTCTTCATGGAGACAGGCCAAGCTTGCTCTCACCTGGAAGACTGCAGTTGCTGCTCCTCCCTCAGACACAGCTCTCCATCTGGTGTCTGACCGAACCTCTTCTCCTAGAGAGCTCTGCCTTTCCAACCAAACCAAACAGAAGCCTTCCTTCCCATCCTGTTCCCTCAGTTCTGCCTTCCCTGTCACAGCCTTTGGTGCCGTCCACTGTAACAGAGGTCACTTTATCACGCTGTGTTTTGTTTCTCTCTGGCAAGAAGTCAGCACATAGAGGAGCTATGCAAACTGCTTGGCAGACACAAGCTTGATAAGTATTGGTTGAACACACGTGGCTTGGAGAAGTGGGACTTCTGCCCGGAGTTCAAAGCTAACGAGGCGTGGATTATACTTGGAGCTCCCAGCTTGTGAGAGAAGACCCCCCTTTGGGAAAAGAAAAATTAAAAAACAGAAAGAAAAGATAAGAAAAGGCTAAGACCCTTTTCTGTGTCAGGAAATGCCCTGTAGACCTGCTTTTCCCCCTTCCCCTCTTCTCCTTCTCACCCTCCCCTCCCTTCCCCACTCCCATTGGGTTTCTGTTGTCTGCGCAATATTCCCACAGATGATTGTATGTAGAGGACTCTAAGACACAGAAGCCTGGACAGGGTGGGAGACTGTGGAGAAACTGGGTCCAGAGTCCGCTTCTCTCCAGGTCTTTGTAGTTGCCAACCAGCTCTGCGGGGCAGTCCTTGCTGCCTGATGCCACAGGGAAGGGCTTCGTGCCACCTGGTGACCCCTACTGACTTCCACAGCCCTGTGAGGTTCAAAGGCTAACCACCCAAGGTTAGCTGAGAAAGAACTAAAGCCAGAGTAGCCAGAGTAGCCAGAGTCGCGGCCCACAGTTAAAAGTGCTTTGCTCTGTTGCTTTAGAGTCTTACTAGTCTCTCTTGAACTCTGCCTGAAGTCATATTGTCTGTCCTTTTCCCTTCTGTGCTGTGGTTCCCAAGGAACCTAGCTAGCTGTATGCTTTACAAGGATAAAGTTATGATTATAAAAAAATGACTTATCTTTTGGCTAGGAGGAAACAAGGGAAGTCGGCAGAGTCGAGCCAGCATCGATTCGGACACAATCTCCTGCTGGAATTTGCAAAGCCGATTTAAATATGATCATAGCGTCCAGAAGTCTGTTTCTAAAATATAGAAAGGCAAGATGACAGCTCTGAGGATGCCAAATTTAAAGAACTTGGAATATCTTCATTTTGCATTAATATAAACCTTGGGGCTCATCTAGCTGGATCTCACAGTGTGCTTGACAGAAGAAGTGGTAATAAAAACGGCTTCCCCTCCTCGCTGGTGTTTTTGCATGTTGTGGGCTAAAGAAGCAGCATGGTCTGTGAGAGCTCTAAAGGGGGGAAATTAAGTTATGACAAATGGCCAGGCAGCCTGAGGGCTTCAGCAACTGGAAGGATGAGCTTTTGTCTGGAAACAAGGCTTCTAAAACCTCAAGGCTGTTTGCCTCACTCCTGGGGCAAAGTAAGGTTTATGTAAGGGAAAAAAAATCAGGACAGGACAGGGTGTAAGAACCACAGATCACTAAGCTGTAAGGCACACAGTGGCCTGGAATCCCGCTGTGAAATCTGGAGGACCACCCAAGTTCTCAGTACGTGCTGGTCCCTCCCCAGGACTGTGTGTAACATTCACAGCTCTGGAACTTCAGCTTATCCATGTGGAAATATTTGGGGGAGGGCGAGGATAGCATTTATATATAAGTACCTGAAACAGAACTAAATTTTAACAAAGCCTGATCCTGCCTGAAAGTTAGGAAGAAAAACAATTACACCTTCTTTGGTCCATCTCTCTGCCATTTCTAAGAACGCTCTTGGCCACTGTGTACACTTGTTGTTGTAACAAAATACCTGACAGAAACCACTTCCTGGAGAAATGATAAGTTCATGGCTTCCGAGGTCTCAGTCCATCATGTTGGGGAGAGTATGGCTGAGCCAAGCGAACCACATCACAGTGGCCAGGAAGAAGACAGACCCCTGTATGGCAGAGCCAAGCGACCGCATGAGTGGGTCAGGACGCAGACAGACTCCTGAGTTGGCAGGTTTTCTTCTCACTCCATCTGGGCCCTGGCCTAGGAGATGGTTTTGCTCACATTTAGGGTGAATCTCACACTAATTTATTCTCTCTTGAAACTCAGAAGCACCCAAAGTTGTGCTTTTCTGACCCCCAGGCCCCTTTCAGTTCAATCAAGGTGACTGTCACGGTAAACATCACATCTACCTTGTGTCAACATGATGCACAAACCATCTCTGTGAACCATAACGTTGCACCCTGACACCTCACAGATTCGTGTCTGTCTTGTAATGCAAAATGCATTCTGTCTGACTCCAAGAGGCCCTATAGCTTAACAGTTCCAACACTGTTCAAAAGTTCAAGTTCAAAGTGTCCTCTGAGGCTCAAGGCAAATGCTTAGCCTTGACACCTACGAACTAAGAAAAGAAAGTTACATACTTCTAATATACCACGTCTCAAAGTGAGCATCCCCATTCTAAACCGGAGAAGTGGAGCATAGGAAGGTGAGAGATGGGACCAAAGCAAGGTCGGAACTGGGCAGGACAGGTGCTCAGTTCTTGTCTGACATTGACCGCAATGGCATGACTTGAGTGCAAGGGGTGGGGCGGGCAGCTCCCCAGCGAGCCTCACATTTGCCCATTGCCTGGCAGATATCCCGCTTTCCCGGCCTCTAAAGTTAACACCGTTCTACTTCAGGTATCACTTCTCAAGGGCTCCCTCAAGGGCTCTGGACCCAGCCACACACCACCTCTAAGGGCTTCCTTTTTAGATCTGATAGACGCCTCCATGACTATAAAACCAGCAGAACTTGGATGCCAAGTTCTGTCATCGGCACGAGCAGTCATTGGGCAGTGTCTGAAGGGGTCTCTGAGTGCCTGGGTGGCTGATGGGGTATGGGACAATGCTTCCATAAGGGGTCCAAGTGCAGGGTTCCTCAGAACTCTTTCCTTGGTGTAGCCTTCCAAAGGAGCCAAAACTTTTATACCCCTGAGCCAGACATGCTGGCACACACCTCAAATCTCATTGTCAGTGGCGTGCTGATGCAGGAGAATTGCCATGAACTTGAGGTCAGCCTACACAGTGAGTCCTGAGCCAACCTGGACTCCATAGTGAAACCTTGTCTCCATCTCCTGCACAGAAACAAAATAAAGCAAGCCCAACAACAGCAGACTCCTTTTACCCCTTGAGCCTCTGATGAGCAGGATCCCCTGACTCGGAGGGCGCCTTTAAGGCCCCTTTCCTACCGTCCTGCCAGTGTTTTAAGTCCTGGATTCTTCAGCAGCCACACTTTCCTTGGCCCTAACTTTCCCTTCCTCCCTTTCTTGGAAAACTCTTAAGTTTTCACACCTTCCGTTTTGCTCACTGTTCTCACTGTCAAGCTGACTAAAAGCAATCAGCAAAATCCATACAAAGTCTGAACACTAGGCCACCTTAAATACCAGGCCACCTTCCTCATCCATTGCTGGTGGGACTGCAAACTTGTGCAACCACTTTGGAAATCAGTGTGGCGGTTTCTCAGAAAAATTGGGATCAACCTACCCCTGGACCCAGCAATACCACTCTTGGGAATATACCCAAGAGATCCCTTATCATATAACAAAAGCATTTGTTCAACTATGTTCATAGCAGCATTATTTGTAATAGCAAGAACCTGGAAGCATCCTAGGTGTCCTTCAATGGAAGAATGGATGAAGAAAGTGTGGAATATATACACATTAGAGTACTACTCTGCGGTAAAAAACAATGACTTCTCGAATTTTGCATGCAAATGGATGGAAATAGAAAATACTATCCTGAGTGAGGTAACCCAGACCCAAAAAGAAGATCATGGGATGTACTCACTCATAATTGGTTTCTAGCCATGGATAGGGGGCCACTGAGTCTATAATTTGTGGTCCTAAAGAAGCTAAACAAGAGGGCAAACCCAAGGAAAAACATATAGTTATCCTCCTGGCTATGGGAAATAGACAAGATTGCCGGGCAAAAAATTGGAATCTTGGGGGTGGGGGGGGATGGGGGTAAGGGGAGATGGAGAGAGAAGTGTGAAGGAGAGGATGAGGGGAACTTGGGGAAACGGGATGATTGGGGATATAGGAAGGTTGGATAGGGGAGCAGGGAAACTCATATCTTAATTAAGGGAGCCACCTAAGGGTTGGCAAGAGACTTGAACTTGGAGTGGCTACCAGATGCCCAGGGCAATGTCCCCAGTTAGTTCCTTGGGCACCTGACGATAGGAACCTGAAATGAACCTATCCTATAGCCACACTGATGAATATCTTGCATATCACCATAGAACCTTCAACTAGCAATGGATGGAGATAGAGACAGAGACCCACACTGGAGCACCGGACTGAGCTCCCAAGGTCGTAATGAGGAGCAGAAGGAGGGAGAACATGAACAACGAAGTCAGGACCATGAGGGGTGCACCCACCCACTGAGACAGTGGGGCCCATCTATTGGGAGCTCACCAAGGCCAGTTGGACTGTGACTGAAAAAGCATGGGATAAAACCGGACTCTCTGAACATGGCGGACAATGAGAGCTGACGAGAGGCCAAGGAGAATGGCACGGGGTTTTGATCCTACTTCAGGTTCTGGCTTTGTGGGAGCCTAGACAGTTTGGATGTTCACCTTCCTAGACCTGGATGGAGGGGGGAAGACCTTGGACTTTCCACAGGGCAGGGAACCCTGACTGCTCCGGGGACTGGAGAGGGAGGAGAAGAGGAGTGGGGGGAGGGGAGAGGGGTGGGAGGATGGGGAGGGAAATGGGAGGCGGGGAGGAGGCGGAAAATTTTTTTTTCAATTAAAAAAAAAAAAAAAACCAGGCCACCTTAAACGCCAGGCCACATTAAATGTTTCTTAAACTCAAAGACTCCAACCATCTCAAGTCACAGACAAAATGTAAACAAATTCATTGCCAGAATCACTGGCCTCTAAATCCAGTTCCTAACTGAGTCTTCATTTCTATCCGAAACCTTTAATCTCACTAGACAATACTACTGCACGCTGGTCCTCTGAAGAAAGCCGGTGTACAACATTCTCCATGGCTTCTCTAGTCTCCTCCTCTGGACCCT
This sequence comes from Chionomys nivalis, assembly GCF_950005125.1. NCBI lineage: Eukaryota > Metazoa > Chordata > Mammalia > Rodentia > Cricetidae > Chionomys > Chionomys nivalis. The sequence goes on along the minus strand of NC_080086.1, from coordinate 147,774,589 downwards.
GTCAAAGTCCTCTCACAAGTCAGTATCAAGGGCTTCCAAACTGTAGTCAGGTTTAGTCACGCAATGACAGTACTTCTCTGGAACGAATGTCCTTTGTAAGTTACACTTTTCCCCACCGTGACAGAGCAATTACCAGAGGAGGAAAGATGTTTTCTGGCTCCTGGTTTCGGAGGTGTCGATCCACCATGGCTGGGAGGGTGTGGAGGACTAGAACAGCTCACCTTACAGTGGCTGGGAGGCAGAGTGGAAAGACGGATGGGAAGCGGGGAGAGACGCTACACAAACAGACTTCTTCATTCCCCTTTTGTTCAGTCTGGGTCGCCCAATTTATAGGATGGTTCTGATCTTCCCTCTCTTGGTTAATCTCTGGAAGCACATTCCTGGGAAAATGTCCCTCACAGACATACCTAGAGGCGTTTTTTCCCATTCTCTAGGTGTTCCTCAGTCTGTGAACATCAACAATCATCATTAATAAAAATATAATGAAATTACTTCATTAAATATATACATGTGCAAAAAAATTGGGGTTTTAATTTAATCAAAACTAAGCCAGGTGGTGTTGGCAGACGCCTTTAAGGTGATGGCACAGCACTTAAAAGACAGAGGCAGTTGGATGTCTGTAAATTCAAGGCCAGCCTGCTCTACAGAGCTAGTTCCAGGACAGCCAGGGCTACACAGAGAAACCCTCTAGTGATATCTTGTTTGTGTTTTAACAAATAGAGCTTGCATGAAGATCAGAGTGCAGAGCTAAGCCACTAGAGACCAGGCAGTGGTAGCCCACACCTTTAATCTCATTCAGGACTTGGGGGATAGACAGATCTCTATTAGTTCAAGGCCACCCTGGGCTACACGAGATCGATCCCGTCTAAAAGAGAAACAGAGATCACACAAAGGTGGTTACCTGGAGTCATGCGCCTTTAATCCCAGCACTAGGGACGTGGAGACAGGAGGGATATGGCTGGGCCAAGAGAGGATTGCAAGGCGAGAGGAGACAGGAGCTGAATGCAGTATGAGGAGCAGTGCAGCCTGAGGAGCAGTGCAGCCTGAGGGGCAGTGCAGCCTGAGGGGCAGTGCAGCCTGAGGAGCAGTGCAGCCTGAGGGGCAGTGCAGCCTGAGGGGCAGTGCAGCCTGAGGGGCAGCGCAGTCTGAAGGGCAATGCAGTCTGAGGCAGTCAGTCTGAAGATGCAGTCTGTGGACAGGATCGCCCCTTTGGTCTGAGCATTGGTAGCACCAAGAACTCTAGTGGCTGCCAGTCTGCATCGCTGATAGCTGACTCCAGGTTTTTATTATTAAAACCAATTAGAATTCATGTTATAAAACCCTGTCTTGAAAAGCCAAAAAAAGAAAAAGAAAGAAAATCAGTTCAAATAACTCAGATCTTTCCACTTAAACAGAACAAATTTAAATTAGTCCACTGTTATTTCTAACATAAAGTTAATATAAAGATAACGATTTATCAGAAAATGAACACATGTATACTAGGCAATCTACATAGAACAGCTTTAAGAATTTAACCCAACACAGATTTGGGGCTTAGAGTACTTTTGCCAAAGTATACAAATATTCTGACTTTAATTCACGGGTGAGTTTGTTTCAGTTTGCATTAAAAATAACTCACAGCCTGTATCTGTTCCATCTTGATGAGTCACGGGCATATGGCAACTTTATTCCACTCTTCCTCTCGTTTTAAGGATGGAAAGAGAACTAGGCAAAGCCATGGCGCTGCTGTTCTTAGCAAGGCACTTTGGGGAGATCTGGTGGGCTTCAGACAAAGCCAAACTAAACCTTGTGAATTAAAACAACTCAGCATGCCATTAAAACTACCATTTCTCCAGGCCTGATACACGCCTGGAATCTCAGCACTAGGGAGACAGGGACAGGAAGATAGGGCAGCATAGACGATGCAACCAGGCCCTGTCTCAAAAATAAAACTATTCATGTTTTTAACCCAAGCAGAATTCTGTCTCCCACTCAGGAGACAGAAACAGGTCAATCTCTGTGAGCTCAAGGTCAGCCTGGTCTGTGAAGCAAGTTCCAAGCCAGTCAAAGCTGTGTAGTGAAGCTGTATCTCCAAAACCAAACAAAACACGGTTTCCTCCAAGGACTCTCTTGAACAAACAAGTTTACTCCCCTGGGGACCAGGAAGGAAAGAGCTGGGTAGGAGTGGTCACTAAGTTAAGAGTCCAGACCACAGCTGGGGGTGTGGACATGACTCTTATGATGTGAGGTAGGGACAAGGGGGCTTCAAAGGCTCTAACAGGCCTGAGCATGACAAATGAGGCTCTGGCAGGCCTCACCCTTCTCCATCCCCTCTTCCCCGCTAAACCAGTAGAGAACATTCCGAAAGCTAGGGACCTTGGTTGCTAAGCTAGTCACTTATTTGGCCACTTCCTGAGGCTGATCACCAGGTCCAGCTATCAAAGTATTAAAGTCAAGCAATCAAAAGCCCCCTTTGGGGCGGTGGTGGCGCATGCCTTTAATCCCAGCACTCGGGAGGCAGAGGCAGGCGGATCTCTGTGAGTTCGAGGCCAGCCTGGTCTACAAGAGCTAGTTCCAGGACAGGAACCAAAAAGCTACGGAGAAACCCTGTCTTGAAAAATCCAAAAAAAGCCCCCTTTGGCTATCCTAACTAATATCTCCAATCAAAATTAGCTGATTCATGCTAACATGGGGTTTCCCCTTTTCCCTTTATAAACTGCCATTTGCCTATGGGCCATGTCTGTCTCCTCTCTATCGAGAGGCAGTCCTTGGTCCCTCTGGGACAAATACCCTTTCTCTCTCCCGGGTATCCTTTCCCTTCTCCCTCATCCTCTGTCTCCCATCTTTGTCTTTTATTCCCTGTTCTTTGTCCCTCCGGGGCAAACAAATATGCTTTGTGCTGAGTGTTCAGTTGGAACCCTGGCTTCCCCTTACCCAAGCTGGAAAACCCAATCTGCCCTACTTCCCCCAACCCCGCCCACACTGAGAAAACTCTGAACAAAGGAATGGCACCCAAGTGTCTGCCTAGGGACTTAAGCTTTTGACCATACTTGGACACAGTCCCAGCTCCTGGCTGCCACATCATGACCACTCACCTAGGGTCTATAAAACCTCCCTGCTTTAGCCTGGATGTGTGGCCCCCTGGCCCCGATCTTTGGGACCAGTGAGTCCAGGAACCATGCCCAATAAACCTGCATTTATCTATTTTTAATCTGGTCTGATCTGGCATTTTGCATTGGCAGAAACATATCACCAAGAACTTGGTTTTGATGTATCCAGTGCCAATACCAGTCTCTTCAGGGTTGACCTTATCTTCCCCCAGGGCTTAGCACCAAAGTTTGTGTGAAGACAGAGGAGGCTGCAAGTTCTCCAAGTCTTACAACCAACTGCAGTTCAAATGGGGGAGCTGGTTTGAATCCAAAATGTTTCCCTCTGCTCTGGTCCCGAAGACTTGATCCCCAGGGTGGTAGTGCTAAGAGGCACGGTGGTTGGGCTAGAGTCACAGTTTTACAGACTAAGGGAAAGTAGGGGGATTTTTAAGGGCTGGATCTTTTTGGAACAAGTTTGTGGCTGGAAATGTGCCCTTGGCGGGTATCACTGACACCTGGGTCCTTTACTCTCTCTCTTTGCTTCTCCGCTGTCGAGAAGTGATCTGCTTTCTTCCACCTTGAGGTATTACCTCACCACAGGCCAAAGGTCACCAGGCAGATCTCTATGAGTTCAAGGCCATCTGGTCTACAGAGATAGTTCTAGGAAAGTCAAGGTTACACATAGAAACCCTGTTTGAAAAAACCAAAAAAGCAGGCTGGTAAGTAACTTTCAAAGTCTTCATCAGGATTCTTCAACAGCACAAGGACATCTTGGTGATGAGCTGGGCAGTGAGCGATATCTCTATAGCGTACACACCACACAGGTAGACACCAGTGATGACTAAGACTTCAGAGGCACAAAGGTTAATGTTCCTAGACCTTTTATTTCAACATCTCCACTGCTGCATATAGTAGATGCTCAATAAATACTGAACAGAAGACTGAGCACCCCCTTTGGGGGCACGCAGATCCCTTCTGGTTATCACGTACTTCTCAGATCTGCCCTGTAGCACCCCTCAACAAACAATCCAACTGCTTTTCTCAGTCTGGGAATACATACAAGTTCCTTGACTCTTGGGACGTAGTCCTCACATCCTGTTGAGTACTCTGTATGCCTTAGGAGAACCAAGTTAAGTGGGCTTTCGGAACAAGCTTCACTTTGTGGGAGACATGTCTGTTAGTGTGAAAAATGTCACGGGGGCCATCAACTCGTGCCCACTCACGTATCTTCCTTCATTCTGACTTTTAGAAGAGACTGGCTTTTCTCTGTCACAAAACCTAAAACACGGATTAGCATAGGTGTGTGGGAATCTTGAAACACACCCTCTCCTGCGTGGATCAGGAAGTTGAAGCTCAGAAGAGCTTAACGACGAGCTCGTGGTTTCTATTAAGAACGGCTAAAACCGAAGAACAGTAGCTAGCCATCTCTTAGGCTAGTGGCATTTCTCCCATGAAGCCATGACTTCTGGAACAGACAGAGGGGAGCAAGCAATGGATGCTCACCCGCTATTGACGCCGTCTGTCATGATTAGTGAGAATAGACACAAATGGAGAAGAATCAGTGAGAAGGAACTGCTTATACACAGCAACGTGGAAACATTTCCAGACGGTGCTGAATAGAATTACAGAGCAGTGGGGAAGCTGAATCCAGTTATGAGACTCAAAGTAAATCATGTGTGCTTTCCTCTGTACAGGACATGGAAGAATGGACCTAGGTCAGCAGTGGTGGTCAAGAGAGTATCCCCTCATCTATGTTATTTGAGCATTCGTAAGGCAAGCCTATGCATTTATAGCATAAGTATTAAGTTCAAACGCTAAAACAATCTTGTTTATTGTGTTCCTGCCACTGTGGTCCTGCTCTGTGGAACCCGTCCTGCTGTCTTTGTCTCAGTGGGATGTCTGTATTAGTCCTTCATCTTTGGGGCCTGACAGGCAGGGAAGGAGCAAAGGGTGCTTTTATAAGCTTATGTTTCTCAGAGCACTCAGTGACCCTCCTCCGCATTGACAACCCTTTAATGCTTTGAACCTCATAGTGGTGACGTGATGATGATGTTAATAACCGAATGTGAATACTGCTCCCAATACACACCATTCCCTAAGCTCTTTCAAGTACCGCCTCCGGCAGACACCGTCTCACGCACCTTGTACAGTATCATTCCCATCAGCTCTTTAGCACCTTTCTTGAGGTAAGTACCATCGTCATATTCATCTTAGAGTTAAAAAACCAAGGTGTGCAGAAGCCAGCCATGGCTTTGATCCTTGTGGGTGGGTTCAGACCCATCTGGAGTGGGCTCGGAAGTGGGCATTGCTTAGAGGAACGCCGACTGCCAATGTCCCTAGGAGGGTGCACAGACTAGAGACTAGGATGTGATATAAACCGAGACGAACAGGACTTTGAAGACCTTCATAGTCTAATCCGCATCCCACTGCCTCCTCCTTGAGCTCCTTCAAGCCTTTTACTTCAGTCTCCATTAGCCCTGGGTTTCTAAGTCAGCAGCATCATTGTATCAGGTGGTGGGAGGAAAATCTTAGCAGGCCTGTCTGCCTACTGTCACATACAGACTCACAGCAGTTTCTCCGTCATCAGTTTACCTTCTGCTCAACAAGGACACTAAATAAATATAGCAAGAAGCGTCCTTTAGGGGCGATCAGGACCAGCCTATCTGGGCCAGTTACCAGTGCCCTTGTCCTTCTTTTTAGTTTGGATGTCAGTTTTGCTGCTTGGTGACATGGAAAGCATAAACCAGCATGCCTTGCACTAATTCCGGTGTCTTTCTGTTTCCGGGAAGCTGTCCATCTTACACTGCTACGTTTCCCCCTTTGTTCTAGCTCCATCCATATTTGGGGAATTTATTATTTCTGTAGTCATAGTCAAAGCATCAATGATTTATGACTAATTATTGAGTTAGATGACAGGAATCTGTATTTAAGTGTATTTCATTTTATCTATGTATGTTTTGACAATGTATCTATTGATAAAACGAAATCTCCAGATGTCTTCAGCTTAATTACAAGAGGAAAACCTGTGAGGACAGATAAAGGAAATCAATCAGATTTCCTAAGTGGGAAAATGCACACCAGAGCCACATGATAACACAGATTATAGCCACATGATAACACGTATCATAGCCACATGATAACACGTATCATAGCCACATGATAACATGCATCATAGCTACATGATAACACGTATCATAGCCACATGATAACACGTATCAAAGCCACATGATAACATGCATCATAGCTACATGATAACACTCTGCAACTTTGTCATCACCCCCAACACTCGTTTATTGGCCACTTGTATTTTTTCTTTTATAAACTGGCTTTTTCTGACACCTGCCTAATTCTGCATGGGAAACTCCTGTTGTCCCAATGATGCTCTACCATCTCCATAGTCCTTGACAGTGTTTCCCTGGATGGAGCCATTCCACTTCCTCTTTTTTTCCTTCTGGGTGATGGAGCATGTGTGCTCCTCAAAGATGAAACTGGGACATGGCCTATTCCTTCTTAGCTGCTTCTCCCCCAAGTCACTCTTGTAAATACAACAAAAGGGGATCCTTGCACAAATGTCTGTTCTGTTTCCACCTTTTGATGGAGGCCCAAGCTGGGAAGATGACCTAGTGACTAAGAGCCCCACCATGATGGGAGTCATGCACCCCACTCCCTTGTCAGCACGCAAGAGTCTCCTCTCTCTTCCACTGAGCTCCCCAGTGGCCAGGACTACATCACTTCTAACCAGGAGAGTTTTGACAAAATCATACTACTTATTTCTAAAAATAAAACCATTTATGTTAGGCTGAAATGTTTGCAGCAGAAGTTAAATACTGTGTCTATAACATGTTAAGTTAAATACTATATAGCAAGTTAAGTTAAATACTGTGTCTATAACATGTTAAGTTAAATACTGTGTCTATAGCATGTTAAAAGTTAAATGCCGTGTCTATAACATGTTAAGCACAAGGCTTTTGCAAATCTTATTTCTTTGTAAAAAAAACCATTTATGCTCTGAAAACTTGGTTATTTTAGATTTCTCAACTAACTCTCAGTTAACTGCAAATAAGATGTACAGATGGAACATTCCTGAGCGTGTTGGGAACGTGTACTTGCATGAAGGGACTGTCTTAGGAATTACTGAAGATAATCAAGGCGTTCCGTTACTCAACACTGAATGTTTGGGATAGTGAAGACATGTTCATTGGACCATAACTGCCACACAATACTACCCATTGTATTATGACCCAAGGACCTGGAGACAGTGCTCTGATGTGACTCCAAAATGCCCTGCCCTCGGGTTTTGACTGCTTTTCTCCGGGTGATGTTTTGGAAGCCCAGGAAGCCTTCGGGAGGCACAGATGGTGGGAGGAGGTTAAGGGCAGGCCTTTGAAGGGTCTGCCCACCTCCTGCCTCAGGTCTCCTCCTCTGCTTCCAGGCCTCCGTGATGTGAACAGTCTCCTGCACACTCTGATGCCATCCTCTGAGTCTCCCCGCCCGCTTCCATGTCATGCTGGACAGAAACTCCTGAAAGCAGGGACTCACACAAAGACCCCTCCCCAAAGCTCTCTCTGTCAGGTCACAGGAATGTAAAAGTAAGCAAGACATTCTCTAGTCCTACTGTTTTCCAAAATACTGTGCCAGAAAAACAAATAAACAAACAAAAACCTCCTGAAATTCCATTTTTAAACCGGAGCTCTTTAGGTTAGGCTCTGTCCTTGCGTGTGGCCTTCCCATGAAGGACTCGAACCCTGCTGCTGTCTGTGTTTGGTAAGCAAAGTGGTTAAGTTTGGGAGGATGCCCCAGTTTTCACCCTATTTAGAAATAAATTAGTCCTTAGCAGAAATAAGCATTTCCTTCTGTGGATAAATGTTTAGGGAAAAGGAGCTTGTGTTTATAACTCTCATCAGTTATGACTTGCCAGTCATAATAAATTTACCCTGCTGGAAATTCAAAGTTGGAAGAAAGAACATGTTCAGGAAGGATAAATTGTGTAGTCTGTGGATCCGGGGTTGAATGGTCACACAGAGAACTTGGTCAAACCTATCTTTAACCTTCGCTGTGTGTGTGATTGATCTCTTGAGTCTCTCATTGCAGCTGGATAATTGTTTCCCCGAATAATTGGTTTTGAGCATCTATAGTGGGCCTGCATACGCTGATGGCGACTGCTCTGACCGCATCCGTGCGATGAAGCCCTTATGATGGATCACACAGCTAACTCTCCAGGGGCATGAAGGGGATATTGATTGCTGGAATGGGATCCAATCAGAACTAAGTTGACTAAGTGGGTTGGAATGTACTTCTTGTTTGAAACTTGTTTCCTCTTAGCTTCTAATTATGGTTGGAAAAATCTGGAAATGAGGAGTGACATCCGAAAGCCTCAGACAACAGGGGCAAGAAGAGAAAGATGAGCACTGTAGGTAAATCCTTTTTAGCCTTGACTTCCATACCTGCATCCGGCGATGGGGGTGGGGACGGCACCGTTGCACTCACTCTGGTCCAGGTTAGTCGCTCTGAACATAACATCCGTGACTACACAAAACAAGAAGTTAAAAAATAGCTGAGGAAAGTCAAATAACATTTGTCTCTTTAATGCTGCTTTGTAATAATTTGTAATACTATTCTAGATAAATAATAATTGATTTTACTAATTTAAGTGTCCTAACACAGCTTTGTTTTCCCATCTCTTTCTTCCAAAGTTGGAGCTGAGTCTACTTTTTAATTATACTCATAAGTAGTGTTGACTGATGTACTCAATTAGCAGGGAAATTGCCCAACTCTGCATTAAAAGCGTCGTCTCCTGGAACTTTGCTCATGTGAACTGTGGAGTGTGACCACACAGTCATCAGAAGAAAGCCTGCCCCCCAGCTCTGCAGTAGGCATTCAGGCACTTTCCATGGCTGTCCCGTGCGTCCTTCTGAGAAGAGCGCCCCCAGGAGATCCGCTCCACACACACACTCTCCCAAGTACTCCAAGACTTTCTGACATTGTCGCGGGGGCTCTGTGGCCTCATAAATCGTCTTGCACTGGGAAGTGACTTTAACCTCACAAGAGGAAGGAGCAGTGAATCTTCCTTTCTCATTAAAAGAAAAAGTGAAAACTTCCCAAGTCCCATCAGGCTCATTAAATGACAAATCTCTCCAGCCACAGAGAACAGGAGAGGAAAGTGAGGCCGGGCAGGTTCTCTAAGGGTACCGGAGAATGAACATGACGTGGGGAAGAGATACACGCATTGGGGGTATGAGGGAAAATGTTCATTTGAGGAGATGAGAACTGAAGAAATAAAACACCTACAACTTATTCCCCAGATTAAAAATGCAAAGTCAGTGCTGGTGAGAGGGCTCGGCAGGCAAAGGCACTTGGTGCCCTGAGTCCAATTGCTCACACTTGTGTGAAGGTGGAGGCAGAGAGCTGGCTCTCCAGAGTTGTCCTCTGCTCTCCGTATGCACTACAGAGCATAACATCCCCCCACCCCCGACATCTCTCCCCTCCCCCAATGTTAATGATAATATAACTAAAGTGCAAATGTACACACAAACAAAGCCAATATGGGGAATATTAGCAAGAGTTAAGTCTGGATATTGGATATGGGCCGTCACTGAAGTGGTAAAGATCTGTGTCGCAGGTGAGAGCACCGTGACCGCACACAGGACACGACAGCGGCTCAAACTTGAAGACCATTTGTCCTTTGCAAACCAAGAATTTCAATAGTCAGTTTGGGCCTGGTTGTGCATGCATGTCTGAAAGCTTAGAGCACAGGTGAGATCCTGACTCAGAAAGAGGGAGGAAGGGAGGGAAGGAGAGACAGACAGAGAGGGTTGGTTGGTTGAGCAGCTCAGGGATGCCATCCAGATCCACAGCCGGTTCTGCCCATCTGTCTGGGTACCCTCAGCAGACCGGCTTTTGCCTGTTAGTCATTTCTGCGCGGCAGATGTTGCAGCTAGAGGCATGGGCCACAGCCGAGGACAGGATGTGGTGGGGTAGAGCAAAGAAAGCACTCATTCCTTTTGCGCCCGAAAGCATCCCCAGTCTGCTGAGTGCCCAGTGGCTAGAGCGATCGTGGCCGATCTTAGCTCTGCGGCAGTCTGAAGTCAGACTCACCCTAGAGGACTGACGTCCATTGAGATTCAATGCCTCCGACTGCACTGTCTATGCGGCACATACTCAGCCCTCTGTTAGCCAGGGAATAAAACGGGAAATGATGGCAGTTTGTCACTTCCTGAGCTGATCAGGTGTCCCTTAGAAAAGAATTGGTGCTTATCTCACTAGATAGTGAAATGTTTTCAATGCAGCTGAACCCCACACTCATGGTGCATGGTGTCCTGTTGATGTCTGACTGCAGATAGCTGGTGCACAGAGGAGACTCTGGGTTTTCTAACTGCATGGTCTCTTGAACATAATGCAATGAATTCTCTCACCCTCCACAAAGCTACTTTCTGTCACTTCAGTTGGCTATCCATTTCAGTAGACGGTGAACCTGCCCATTCAGAATGGCAACTATTGTCTCATCAGTAGCCACAGCTGACCAAGTGTCTTCTAAGTGCCAGGCGCGGTAAGAGGTGGGAGCATGCACTTTCAATATGCAAGAAGCATGTTCCTGGCTGTTGCACTAAGCCCTAAACCAAATCTGAGTCATTTCTTTTAAAAAGAAAGAGAAAACTGAAAGTTTCGATAACCCACTTAATCTCCCTTCCCCTTCAGCCCGAGTGAGTTTACAGTTGGAAACTCCATGCCTGGATTCTTTTTGAAATTAATGGTGTGTGTGTGTGTGCGCGCACGCGCACGTGTGTGTGTGCATGTGTGAGTTCATATGTAACGTGTGTGTGTGGAAGTCCTTGGAGGCCAGATAAGAATGCTGGATCCTCAGGAACTGCAGTTGCAGGCAGTTGTGAGCAGTCAGGTAGGTGCTGGAAATTGACCTAGGTTCTCTGCAAGAGCAGCCAGATCTCTTAACGACTGAGCCAGCTCTCCACCCCCATCTGGGCTCTATCTATTGACCGCAGCAAGAGTCACAACTAGACTTTTCTAGAGCTGTCCAGTGTCCCCTTCCCTTGACTTTCTTTGACAAAAGGTGCAATACATCATTGTACAGGTGTGGGGTGAATAATAACCAATAGTAACCCCAGAACCACCAGGGGAGGAGGCATGGCTGTGGATCTCGGGAGGGTGCAGTACAGACAAGTACTGCTGAGGGTGTGAATGGCCCTTGCCACCCAGCTTTTACCTGATGATCAAGTATGTGGGGTCCGCCTGAGGTCCACAGTTGAGCACTACTGTGAAGGGCTGCGCTCCTCTCTGGAAGCAGTACAGAAAAGCAGTAGCTGACAGGACTTCGGGCTGCACGTTCCTTTTGAACATTTGTTGTCCAAGTTACATGTAAGAAACTTGGTAAACTGAGGCTAGTTGCATGAGTCTCTGATGAGCCAAGCCCAGGAGGCCAGAGTAGTACGTCAAGTTCAGACAGTGAGTTCATCATGGAGAAACTAGAAAGGAGGGGCGTGTCACAGCCAGGGACTGGAAGAATGCAAAACAGCTGTGCAGGAGACGAGCTTCAGAGCTCATTACCAAGAGCAGACTTAGGTCAGCACAAAGCTTGCAGGTTCTATCAGATTTGTTTGTTCATTGAACAAATTCTCCTTAAAGTGTAGGCCATGCACCAGAAACTGTCCCAGGTGCTGAGAACTTGGCTGGGAACTGTTTTCTTGTGGAGCATACCTTCTAGAAGGAAGAGCAAATTATAAATAAGATGCAGAATTAAATCACATAGACTATAGTATAGTGTAGTGTATTATAGTATATATAGAATTGTGAAGCATATTAAGTCAGATTTTAAGGAAATACTAACAAAGAAGATGGGCAAGTGTGTAGGTGCTACAATTAGAACATAGAGGTTGCAAAACTTCTGTGGCTGTATTTGAATCCGTTAAAATGAAAAACCCCAACACTCGAGGGGCAGAGGCAGGAGGATCTTGAGTTCGAGGCTAGACTAAGTCTACAGTTCCAGGACAGCCAGGTCTACACAGAGAAACCTTGTCTCAGAAAAAATAAAGAAGAAGAAATGAAAAGGAGAAAAGTATGAGGCTGAAGAGGGCTCTCGGTGGTGCAAAGGCATTTGCCCCGGAAGCCTGGTGACCTGAGCTGGATCTCTGGAATCCACATCAAAGTCGAAGAACAAAAGTGACTCCCCAAGTTGTCCTGCGACCCCCACGTGAGCTCTGTGCCAAGTTCCCCCTTCAATAATGTTAAAATGAAAAGCTCATGTCCTATCACACCCACCTCATTTCCTGTTCTCAGTAGCCATGCTGTGCTATCCTAGCAGACAGCGAGGCTACACCCCCCCCCAATTCCAGAAAGTTCCACTGGTTGGTATCCATCTAGAAAATATTTTTCCTTCCCTTTCCTTCCCATGTTCCTGTCTGCCTTCCTCCCGTCTTCCCTTTCCTCTCTCTCTCTCTCTCTCTCTCTCTCTCTCTCTCTCTCTCTCTCTCTCTCTCCCTCTCTCTCTCTCTCCCTCTCTCTCTCTCAGGTCAGGTGTCCTTGTTGTTTAGGCTGGTCTCAAACTGGTAGACTCAAATGATTCTTCTGCCTTGGGCTCCCAAGTCCTCAGAACTATAGCCCTGTGCCCCTCTGCCCAGCTCCAGCATCCACTTTTCAGATTGGGTGGGTGGAGAGGGCTGACTGAGAAGACGACTTTTAGGTAAGGAGCTGAAGAAGTCAGAGGCTGTGGAGTCATGTGCATGGCCTGAAGAAGAGAATTCCAGACAGAGGGAACAGCAAGTGGAAGAGTCAAAGGCGTGAAAAAGGTTCCTGTAGGGCTGGAGAGATGGCTCAGCGGTTAAGAGCATCGCCTGCTCTTCCAAAGGTCCTGAGTTCAATTCCCGGCAACCACATGGTGGCTCACAACCATCTGTAATGAGGTCTGGTGCCCTCTTCTGGCCTGCAGGCATACACACAAACAGAATATTGTATACATAATAAATAAATAAATATTAAAAAAAAAAAGGGTTCCTGTAGCTGGAGAGTCATCAAAGGGGACCGCGTCGTGAAGGATGAGGGAGGTGTCAGAAGTGTGAGTTCAGGCTTTTCTCTAGGTAAGATGCAAATGTGAGGCTGTGAGCAGAGTTCTATGCCCTGGCTTTCCACCACCCTGACTGTAACAATGGAGAGACCAAAGGCGTGTCGAGATGAAGTGGGGATGAGGTAGCGACTTCTGTTCTCGTCCAAGAGAGAGACATGCTGCCCTATTCTCTCTCTCTCTCTCTCTCTCTCTCTCTCTCTCTCTCTCTCTCTCTCTCTCTCTCTCTCTTGTATCTTTCTTCCTTTCTTCTTCATGGCAGCCCCCTGCCTCAGACTCCTGGGTGGGGAAATACAGCATAAGCACCACACCAGTTCCCATCATCCATGATGTGCCCTTCACGCCCTAACCTCTAGGTTCTCTCGTTGTGCCTTCTCTCTTCCCCAGACCTTTGCACCACTGTTTTCTGAACCCCAAAACCTAGGTCCTCAGTACTGTTCCCAGATGTAGCTATCGAGTCTGTCCTAGACCTAGCTCTTGTAGACCAGGCTGGCCTCGAACTCATAGAGATCCGCCTGCCTCTGCCTTCCGAGTGCTGAGATTAAAGGCGTGCGCCACCACCGCCCAGCTTTAATTAATTTATTTTTAATATTTTGTTAATTCTTTGAAAATGTCATGTAATATGTTTTGATAATGTTTGCCCTTAACTCCATCCAGATCCTCTCCCCTCCTCAACTTCATATCCTCTCTGATGTGTGTTTTCATTTTCATTCTAGTTGATCTCCCTCCTTCCCTTCCATCACCTCCTCTCTTTCCCTTCCTTTTCTCCCTCCCTTCCTTCTCCCTCCCTCTTGCTTGCTTGTTTGATTATTTTCTGTGCTTGAAACAGAAACCAGTGTCTTGCTCTCACTAGGTGACTGCTCTCTCCTCTTACATCTCTTACTTTTATTTATTTATTTATTTATTTATTTATTTATTGAGCCTACGACGACGGCTTTCCTTTTAGAAAGGCTTGTAAGTTGCCTCTTCTCAGATGCATGGAGCGTGCAAGCAGTTTGTCCCTGGCTTCAGGCTTCAATTGTTGATGGGGATGAAAATGTTGCTTAATTAATCCAGGTGTAAGGAGAGGTCTCCTGGACCATGCAGATAAGGGATAGCTGGACGTGAACCGTGAAAGGATTGTTTTGCTTTTCATTCAGCTGCCTTGCCCTGAGGGTGTGGTTCCAAGTATTATGGGCTCTGTAGAAAGTGCTTCTTGCTGCTGATATCCTGAGGCAAACAAGGCTCCAGGGCTGGTGCATCTATTGCTTTTGATCAGCAGATGCTCTCAGGTGGCGATTTCCTGTTCTTCTGATATTTTCTCATTTGCTTATTTGTTTTTTTATGCTTTTGATTTTTTAAAAAAAAATATTTAAGGTGAAAAGTACAGTGCATAAAATAAAGTCATAATTACTCTCCATAGAAGTTGGCTTTTGACATTCTGTTTCTTTAAGGTTGGTGTGCCATTTGGAGCAAATGTATCTTTTTGGAGTTACTTTTCCTCCACCTTTCTCAGTGATTATAGCTTTGCTGTGTTCCTGATAGAGCAATACGGACACAATCTTCTCCTTACAGTGGTGCTTGGCTTAGTGATGACTGGCTCTATATTAACATTTGGGGTTTTAATTGGTAACTGGGTCGACAGGAAACCGAGAAAAAAAAGGTAATGCTTTCCTTTGGGATGCAGGTGACATGTGGCTGGTTATAACCTCACCAGCTTTGGGACTTTACAGCATGAAATAAATCACCAAACTGTGCTAAATAGCAGTGGGGCTTAACTGAAAAACTCCATGGAAAGAGTTGTTTAGCTTTGGGTCACATTCTCAATGTTTCCATTTTAAACCCACCAGTGTGGTTTAGTTCATTAGTTATTATTGTGCAGTTCTTCAGATAAGGCTCGGAGCTTCTTCACACATGCTGGGGAAGCACTGTCACAGGGCAACATGCCTGAACCCTTGAACGGGGTTTTAGATTATTTTTGTTTGTTTTTGTTTTTCTAGACAGGGCTTCTCCATGGAGCCCTGGCTGTCCTGGAACTTGCTCTGTAGACCAGAGATCCACCGGCCTTTGCCTCCCTAGTGCTGAGATTAAAGGCATGCGATACCACCACCAGACTTAGGGTTTTAGATTCTTACCAAGAAGAAGATTTTAGTCCTAATTACTAGAAAGCATGTTCTCCTAATATCCTAGCGTTACCTGTTCAGTCAGGACATGCATTTATTTTCAGGGAGGACACTCTCTATGTGAAAGATCTCCCTGTACCAGATACCTCGTCTCAGCATCCAGAGACTCATTTGCTCAAATGGAGATCTCCTTTAGTGTTTAGTGCTGATATCTTCATAGTATCTCCCTTGCCCATTAGAAACCTGTGCCTCCCCAAACTGTCCTGTTCTTTTGATGTCTAGTCAGCAAGGCTATTTTTTTACCACTCCCAGCAGGTTTGGAGAGACATCATAGAAAAGTCAGTTGCTTCAAGACCTGGAGTGTTTACTCCTTAGGCCCAATTGATAAGTGTCCATTAGAGATGAATCCAGCAGAGTCTGAGGTAGCTGTAGAATTTCAAGTTATCAGAATTATCTGGAGCCTGGCCTTGCGTTTTGCTTGTTTGTTTTTATTTTTGTTTTTGTCATCTTTCATGCCAAGCACGCTCTCCTTCACTTGCAAAGTTCAGCAAAGTTTCGCCTGGTTGGTTTATTTAAATTTTTTTTTTTTTTTTAAATTTCGTTGCAAAGGCCTCAGTGATAACAGAGCCCGCCTTTTAAGTCCTGCCTAAGCCTGGGACTGCTGATGGAAAATGATGACCATGGTGGGCACAAGCACATGGGCCAACAATGACCCTGCATGAGGTGGTGATGCAGCTGTGATTTGCCTCTTAAAGCCAACAGTAAATCCGGAGCCCCGGGCATTTCCATTTGCAGTTGCTCAGGCCTCCCTCTCCATTCAGGAGGCCTCTGTCACTGCCTGCTGTGTGGTCCTGCTGCCGGTGTTCTCCTACAGGAGGGAGATGAGCAAATCTGGCATGGCTGGCCATTGTGAGTGTCTCCCCTCTCACATCTGTGTCACGACAGCGCATGCCATCGGCACACCCAAGAGTCTGTTGGGAGGCACTCTCTGTCCAGCTGCCTCATTGTGCCCTTTCCTCACTGCCCCCTTGGCCCTAACTCCTGAACTGGAGCCCAGATCCCACAGAGAGTGCGGCAGTGGCTGTCTGCAAGGTACAAATTAGCTTTGCGCCTGGTGCTGGCGGGGCGAGAGGAAGAAAGTGCATTTGGCTTAGACTTAACTCAGAGCCTTTTCCTCTCAAAGGTCACTGTGTTCATTTATAGGTCCTGCAAGCTGTCAGGCAAATAACCATGTTCTACCCTGTGCGAAAAAGTCTATTATTGGCCTCCTTCCAACCTCTCCTTGTCTCCTCTGGTAGGCAGTCTGCTATGCTGTGATTACCCTAGTGGCGGTGACAAACCTGGGGGCCACTACACTTACTGTCACTGTTCAGAGGGACTGGATTGTAAGTCTCATGGGGGACAACAGAGGCCAGCTGGCTGGTGGGCAGGGCCACCCTCACCAGTCCTCTGATGGGCAGAGAAGCAGAGGTGACAAGCCATCCAGGGCTCAAGGAGAGGCAATATCCTAGCCTGGAGAGGAAAGGAATTTGGAACCAACCATATTTGGGATTGAATTCACCTGAACCCTGCTATCTCGCCAGCTGCATTTCCTGGGGCAAGTTACTTAACCTCTCTGAGCTCGACTTCCCTCATCTGTAGCATGGGGCAAACACACAGACACACACACACACACACACACACACACACACACACACACGCATGCATACACGCAGACGCCTAAGCACACTTTCATGCATGCATATCCACATACACATTCATTCTCTCTGAGTTCACCCTGGGGAAGGAAGGATTCCATGAAATTGAGGTTTTGTAAGTACTTAGCATAAATCTACACAGAAGACACACCCAAGAAATGCCCACCACTGTTCTCAGCTAATGCACAGGTCAGGTGGGTCAGGAGGCGGCGGCTTTCCATTTACAGATGCTCTGCAGCCATTGTGGACATAGGCAGGAAATGAACGAACGATTTCTAAATTCTCACCAGTGATACCTTCCACATCCCCCCACCCAGTTATCCCCAGTGTGACTATTGATCACTGCTGACAGGGGAAGCAGAAGCTCGCTTTCTAGCAAAGGAGTGCAGCGGAATGGCCTGACATTCTTATCTTTTTCTCCCACTTGCGAAGCGTGAACAACCCTCACTGCAGCCTGTTCTAATTGCCCACTTAGAGCTGAGGATCTCACCACCGTACCCTATACTTGAGCAGTTGAAGTGCCTGAGTGTTGATGGCGAGATAAAGGAAGCTATTAAGGAGTCTAAAATACATGCCTTGCGGAGTAGCAGCCCCCATCATCACGTTCTCTTTTAAACTGCACTTATTTGGATGTGCTGTGGCTTCAATAACATCACCCGGAATAAGAGGCGTGGGGATAAAAGCCAGGCGACACTTCAGTGTGTCCTCTCTGCTGGGGTCAAGAAAACCTTCCCATTCTCTGTTAATTCATTTTTAAAAGACTCCAAGGGAAAACAGATTTGGGCCCGAGTTTATTACAAGTTTGAAGACGAACTTGTGAACATTTTCTTCAGTGGTGGTAGAATCCATAAGCTTTGGAGTCAGACTGGCTGGATTTGGAGTCTCAGATCGACAATGTTCTTTTTCTGCAATCCTGAGGAGTTTCCCTCTGTGCACCTCCGTTTCCTAACTTGTAAAATGGAAGTGCCATTGTCATCTTAGACTTGTGAGGATGAACAGAGATGAGTGTAGATGTATGGTTCGGGACTGTGTGCCTGGCACAAAGTAAGAATCCAACCCATTCTCTTCTACCCTCCCATTGCCTTCCTTCCCACACCACTGTGCTGGCGGTTAGTTATGGCCATTAGTATTACTAGCATAGCACGGCCATGGGTAGCGCAGTCAGTTCACCGATCTAATCGCTCATGTTCTACTAAGGCTGCTCTTGCAGTTGTCCAGGTTTAAAAGGTCACCGCTCATCTGCAGGCAAGCCTGCTGTCCCCTTCATTGACCCTGGGTTGACTGTCAAACCCAGCAAACACGTGGTGTCAAGTTCACCAGGAGGAAGGAGGCATCCATCCACTGAGTCTCCATGTCTCTTCCTCTCCTTTGCAGGGATGAAGGCTGGACCAGATCATCAGTATATTTGCTCCCCTGACAATGGGCCAGGTGATGGTATGGGCATCTCATGTGATTGCTTGTGGTTTCATTCTTGGATGGAACTTGGTTTCACTTCTTGTAGAGTTTCTATTTCTGTCCAGCTTATCAACTAGTTCCCCAATTGGCTGTAAAACCCCAACACCACACAGTGGGGTGCTTCCTAGAGAGGCAGTGGGAGGCTGTGCACACCCGAGGAGCTCTTGTTCTTTCTGGTCCTTCTATACTAATGTTTCGTTTCTTCTTTCCAGACTGTGTGTCTAACCGCAATCTTAATATTTTGTCTGCAAGTGTCCCTAAAATAATGATAAACGAGAGGGCTGCAGCTGTGCCGACGGTCACGAAGCTCATGTGACTTGACCACATTGGTGGGGGCAGGCAGGGTTACTTTGTCCAGTTAAATGGATTGTGCATAACTCCAGGGACTCCATTCAGAGAAGTTTCAGTGTAAGTATCACCCCCCTGTGGAAATGCAGGGTACAACCTGCATAGACTATCCCACCATCTTGCTCATGAACACCTACCCCAAAGCTCCTAAACTTAAAAGAGGTGACTGTGTCAAAGAGTGTGGGCTACCCTTTGATCAAGATAATATAGTGTATTCCTGCAGTGTTTAAAGTTAGACATTTTCTAAGTGTGTGGGGATGAACAGGAACAGAGACATGTCAGCAGATATGACCTCATTCTGCTCAAGTAAGAGCCATCTTCACCTTTGACAATGTTGCCCATCTGCCTGGTTAACTCAGTTCTCTTTGTGGGCCTATGATTAGCACTCATTTTTCTCATTATTTTTAGATAAATACCACTAGATTAAACTCATGAGCAAAATGCATGTATTTGGAGAGATAAATATATAGAGTACATATCTCGATGATGGATAAAGGGCTAGATGGATACATAAATGGCAGATGTCCTTCTCATCTACTGTGAGCTGCCTGTGTGAGCTTTCAGGGTTACTGTATTCCACATCCTCTGCCTCTCTGCAAAGTAAGACGATTACAGAACTAATTTCACCAGAACACTGTGAGAATTAAGTAGGGTGGTCAATAGAAGCCTAGTCTTATCCCTACCCATACAGTAAGGCTGAAGTCAACGTTAGCTGTGTTTCCATTGTCATCAGTTTGTTATTATCTTTGTTTCTGGTTGCCTGGCAGTAAGCTCATTTGTATAATGGAAAGCTCCCACTTCTTGTCCTGTGATCTGGTCCCCCTGCCCCTCTGGTTCCTCCAGAACCCCACTCAGCTCCTCTGGTCCTTTTCAGGACTTGCCTTCTTTGTGCTGAGTACGTCTAAATCGTTATCTATTTCTAATCCTGATGGAGGAGGGTCATCTGTCTATGTGTTACTCTCATTGGTTAATAAAGTAACTGCCTTGGCTTTTTGATAGGGCAGCATTTAGATAGGTGGAGTAGACAGAACAGAGTGCTGGGAGAAAGAAAGCATAGTTGGTCAGATGCCATGGAGCCAGCCACCAGGTCAAACATGCTGAATCTTTCCCAGTAAGCCACCACTTCGTGGTGCTATACACATTATTAGAAATGAATTAATCAAGATGTGAGAATTAGTCAATAAAAGTCTAGAACTAATAGGCCAGGCAGTGTTTAAATGAATACAATTTGTGTGTTATTATTTTGGGTGTAAAGCTAGCTGTGCAGGAGCTGGGTGGGACGAAAAGCAGGCCTGCCTATAGCTCCTCACTACATAATCCGCCTCCTCAAGCATCCACTTCTTTAGAAAGCAAACACCCACGATGACTTCCTGGAGCTCACACTCATACTTCAAGCATGTGACATTGTGTCTTCCCATTCCCTGAGCCAGCCCTTTACCCGGCATACCTGTCCTCTGTGTCTTAGCTTGGTTCATCCTGAGCACATCTTGAGACAAGACTCGAGGCTGAAAAAAAATCTGTTTAGAATGTGGTCCAGGGTGGAGGAAGGGAAGTGGGATGGGAGAGGGCAGGGAGAAAAGCTGATAAAGGGAGCCTGAAGAATGCGTGAGAGAGTCAGGGCCCTTCAGAGACGCTGTGTAGGATGTACCTCAGGGTTGTTCCACTAAAGGCCAAGAAGATGGGAGCGTTACATCCAGCAACTTCTATCACTCATTGGTGAGATTGTTCCCTGGGGAACTTAAAGAATACCACTCACCTTCCAGCACCCACAGCAAGTGTCATGTGCCTGAGAAAGGGAAGCTAGGGGCATACATAAGAACTGTCCAACATGGGAGCAGAGGAGTCTGGGAGGGACAACTGAGAGAGATGGTTGTGTATTGAGTTTAAGCTTATCTGGATTTTATTTTAGGTGAAACAGAGTTTTGAGAAACCATGAATAGATTCATCAACAAACCTAGAACTCAGGGAAAACCAAAGGACCCCAATTCTAGCTTTGAAGAACAGCAAGCCACAACCAAAGGGCTTCTTTCTCCACTGTCTTCAGTGCACACATAGGCTGTTCCACACATGCCAGGAGGAATGGGAAAGGTACTCTACATGACCATTCTGGGGTTTGACTGCATTACCACAGGCTCTGCCTATACCTGGGGTACTGGGGGCTCCCTCCTCAGCATCATCACAGCCCTTTTGGCTGTCTCTGCCCTAATGGGAACAAATCTCTTTACCTGGCTCCAGAAGCATTATGGCTTGGTCACCACAGGGATCATTTCCAGTTGACTCCATGTAGGTAGCCTAACACTGTGTGTTTTCTGTCTTTGCTCTAGGAAGTCCTTTTGATACGGCTACCTTCTCCCTCCCAGTAAGCAAGAATTCCTCTTTAAATCACGAGATGCTAAAGGGTGACCAGGTACATGTTTACACCTTCAAAAGAAACCTAAAGTAGTCCATCTTCCCCAACCGCTCGGCATGCACTGGACCAATAGCAAGTTCTGTTTGATGGCCAGCAGGACCCTGAGCAGCCAGAGTCTTACATTTTTATCATCTTGCTCTTCTCAGATGTGATCCTGAGTCATGTGGGGTGTGGGGTTCTAGAGCATGTGGTGTTAGTAGGTAATCTTAGAAGCACTGGTCTCCACATTAAGCCACTGTATATGTCTTCAGCATTGTTCATCAAAGATTTGTTATGTGTCAAGAACTGCCCTGGAGGGTGGGGACACAAGCATGACTTGATCAAACAAAAACCTTAGTCTCATCGTGTGATAGTCGGAGAGGGAGGCAATATGTAAATGTTACAAATAGTGTGGCCAAGGAACTAAAATAGGGAGGCCAGGTAGCTTGAGAACACACAGGAAGGACTTCAGGTCTGGTCTCCGGGGCCAAAGAAGCCTCCTTCTAGGACGGCACAGCCTGAGATCTCCCAAGGGCAAAGAGAGGGATGCTGCTCCAGATAGTGCACAGTGAGGCAAAGATGTCTTTGAAAAGTAAAAGCTTGAAGATTTGGGGAGGTGGAAATGCTACGGTTATTGCCTGGGAGTTGGGTATGTGCATGCTACAGACAGATACGGGAAAGCTAGGTTTTCACCGAGCCTCTTCTCTGTAGAACAGAGATGAGGCAGGAGGAGTAACCTCATGGGAGAGAAGTCAGGGCACTCCTTCTCCCAGAGATGGGGTGGGGCTAACCATGAGGCTACAACCTTCTTGTCCCTCACAGTTGTTATCTGCACATTGCCGTCATATCAGGCCAGTCATACTTACAGTAAGAACATACCTGTTTCTGTTAGGGTGTTTATTAAAAATAAAAATAGCTGGGCTGGAGAGATGGCTCAGTGGTTAAAAACACTGACTGTTCTTCCAGGGGTCCCGAGTTCAGTTCTCAGCAACCACATGATGGCTCACAGTCATCTATAATGAGGTCGGGCACCCTCTTCTGGCATGCAGGCACACATGCAGGTAGAACACTATTCATAATAAGTAGTCTTTTAAAAAATAATAAAATAAAATGAAAATAACTAAACTTTGTTTCTTTGATGCGTAACAACCCTAAAATGTCATTGTAGAACAATGGCGATGGTGACAGAAACCAACTAGCAACACCCTGATCTTCTGATTGGACCTACAGATTCCCAGCTGGAGAGACCTGGGACATGGATCCCTCTGAATGGGCTTTCAAGCAGGCAGCACCTTTTCTTTGCCAAATTCAAAAGTTCCCAAAATTAAAGTCATCACGTTCAAAACCCAGACCAGTCCTGTCGGGTCAGAAACTAGGGGGACAGGATGTATGGCGGTGAGTGGGAGATGCGAGTCAAAAACCAAGTTCCCTGAGCCTTTGCACAGACTTTCCCTGGGTACCACATTTTTCAAGGACTGAACTGAAGCAAAGTCTCCACAAAGCATCCCATCATCTCCAGGGCCTTGGTGGGATAGGAACGGGGGCTGGGCTGTTGGCTGCTGCTCTCTGTCTGGATCCCAGGAGCTCCTTGTTCTGCTAAAGCGTGAGGACAATGAGAGAAAAGAAACGCGTTTTACAGGCTGCTTCGGGGCTGTAGATTGGCTGGCTTTGGGAGCTCACTCTTCCACTGTAATATGTTTTCAGGGACGGACAGTATGCTTCTGCTCCAAACAACTGATTTAGTAATCAGCTCTTGCCAGGCGTGGTGGTGCACACCCAGCAATGGGTGGCAAAAGGAAGCAGGTTTTTGTGAGTTCAAAGTCAGCCTGCTCTACATAGCGAGATCCAGGACAGTCAGGGTTACATAGAGACCCTGTCTACAATAACAAGAAGCCAGTTTTTTCATCCAGAGATTTTTTCACCCTCAAGTATTTTGAGCAAGGCACCTGACAGGTGAATTGCTTTTTATTTAAATTCCATTTCTATGCTTCCATCACACACGCTGAGAGAAGACTTCCCAGGAAAGAGTTACGTAATTCAAAATACGTTTGATAAGTCACTGCAGGGGTGACTGGGTTTAACTGGTGAAGAGGAAAGCCTGAACACAGCACTACCATCTGGGGATGTGTTCAGAACTCCAGAGTGCGCTCTCTCTCTCTCTCTCTCTCTCTCTCTCTCTCTCTCTCTCTCTCTCTCGGACATTTCTCTCTCAGATGAGGATTCCAGAACTTTCTTGCCTCTCTTGGGGGATGTTACTAGAACCTGGTTATCCGGTGATGTTAGCAAGGCCCCTTAGTTACTGTTTGCTGATCTGTAGGGGGACAATGACAAGGGTATATTCCCATCAGGGAGGTCTTGAGGTTAACTCCTATAGGCGATGTGGCCAGCACAACACTTTCAAAACTGTGGTTAACTCTCTGTTAACTCTCGTCTTGATCACCCTGTCATGACTGTATTTCAGCTGCGATTTTAGTGTTTGCATGATTGCCGTGAAATAAGGGTGGAGTAGGGAGGGACCACAGGACTGAGTGATGGTGTCAAGGTTTCCTGACTCCTGCCCCCCGCAATACCGGTAATCAAGGACCATTTACATTTATTCTTGTTAGGGTTGCGGATAACCCTGGTGCTGAGTGGTGGTGCGGTCCTGGAACTACAGAATTGAACAGCTGCTGTTCAGAAGGATGTGCAGGCCTCTCTTAGTATGGTTGCTGTGGTCAAACCTGTAGCCAGGAAGAGTGGTCCCCTTGTTGGGAGCAGCAAAGAGCTCACCTTAGGCATTTATTAAGTGTTTCCACTCCCCCAAAATAAATAATCAACTTACAGAACTCTGCCTACAGTCTGAATGTTCAGCACAGCATGTAGCAATGCTATGTTAACTTGCTTTCTATCGCTGCAATAAAGACCATGACCAAAAACAGCTTAGAGGAGGAAAGGGTTCACTTCCTCTTACAGCTGACAGTCCATCGCTGAAGGAAGCCAATGTAGGAACTCAAGGCAGGAACTGGAGCAGAGACCATGGAGGAGCACTGTGTTCTGGCTTGCTCCTTTTGCCTTATATAACTCAGGACCCCCTACCTAGCACGGCCCTCCACATCAATCAGACAAAAAAATGCCCCATAGAGTTAAAAGCCAATCTGATGGAGGCAGCTCCTCAACTGAGGCTTCCTTTTCCCTGATAACTCCAGTTAACGTTAAGTTGAAAAAAAAAAAAAGTCAGCACAAGTGGCTTCCCTTTTTACAGTCTAAGAACTGTAACTCTTCCCGCCCTTAATTTAGAACTAATTCTCAGTGTATAATTAGCCCACACTTCACATTGTACTGCCGAAGCATACTGCAAATCCTTTCTATCTTTGTGAGCATTTCTTGCTGAGGGCCAGGGCAGGGGAACGGAGCTCTGGGCCATAGTCCAGCACTAGGTAATGTCCTTGCCCAGCAAGCTTGGAGGGACCTAGAGGCCATATGGTGTAATCAGGAAAGCCAAGGGGATGGGGAGAGCATCAGAGCCTGTGGAGGATGCCCTAGTAACATGACCAGGGCGGCCCAGCCTAGGACCACACCTGTAGGAGCAAGGGTCTGCGAAGGTAGACCACAGAGAACAAGGGACATTGTTGCCATATAATTTTTGAGTTTAGCCCTAAGTCGGGCAGTTGGGATAGAGGCCTCTGCAGAGTCAGTGCCGAGTGTTGGGGAAGAATCCAGAAGGCTGCTAACTGGAAACCAACCAGGCTGGCAGAAGCTGGATGGTGGTCTCCAAAGGGAAAGGAGCCGGAAGCCCTAGAAGAGAGGTAACCACACAGCTTGCACAGAGCAGCAGCACAGCTGGTGGCTCTGACCCTGAGGACTAAACATCAGTGCCCCAGGTTGCTTCTGAAGTATAAAATATAATCTCTTGCTGGGCAGTGGTGGTGCATGCCTTTAATCCTAACACTTGTTAGGTAGAAGCAGGTGGATCTCTGAGTTCCAGTACAGCCAGGAGTACATAGAGTGACCCTGTCTCAATAAAAATAAATAAATAAAATAAAGATTGGATGTGGTGGCACATGCCTGTAATCCCAGTTCTTGGGACGCAGAGGTAGGAGGATCAGAAACTCAAGGTAATTCTCAGCTCCACGTGAGCTCAGAGACTCAGGATGAAAAGGAACTCGGTGTTTCCATATTTTAATTATTTTTGGAAACTAAAAATTAGTTGGAATATTCTGGCCCATGTTCTAATCAGACATAGAAGATGTTGTTTGGTCTTGGCTATTTGGGTAAGAGTTTGCTGTTCCCGTTGACTGGTGTGCTAAGTGTCCTTCATGAAGTGACACTATTTGCTGGAGACAATGACAGTCTTCACCTGGCTTGCAAACCTTGGGTCAAACCAGAGATTTTGTGGTCTTGTCAGGATCCAAAAATCTGAAATAACCCAAGAAAGCACCAGAGTGTGCACAAAGCAAGATTTTATTGAATTGGGCAGCGGGAAAATGAGGAAAAGGGGAAGAAACTGATCAGTTAGGGACAATAGCACAGACTTGGGAGATGACCGTGTCCCTAAATGTTCATCTCAGCAAGTATTTAAGCACAAACCCCACAACTATCTGTGCCAAGTTATAATTATAATTTTCCATCACTCAAACTCCAGGGAATGGGGACTTTCCTTACGTGGTTGATCAAATCCACAACCAATCAAATTTATTTGTTCTTTGTGATTAGAAACATCTATTATTTTGGGGAACAGAAGAATAACGAGCTGTTTTGCAGGCTATTTTTATTGTTTATTGAGGAAGCTGGTCAGGTACTAGAAAGTCCCCAGCTCCCCTAAGCCCTGGGAACTTGAACCTAAGTTCACCTTATGATTAAAATGGAGTCTGAAACAAAATGGCAATACTTAGGCCAAGTTTCTTTTCTCTGTTCCCAACATTCCCACCTTGTCTTGTGACTAGTGAGACAAATCCTTATCTTGGGTCTCAAACAAGGGATTAAAATCATGAGTTTGTTCGGTGATGGAAGCTGCGGAGCGTGGGTGACGGGGCTGTCAGGACTTGGTGGACGCTCTGAGAATGGCTGCTGCTGTGGGCTGGGAGGGAGGGAGGCCAGGACTCTGGCAAAAGGCCTGGTCACACACCTTCCGGTCCTAAACGATGGGAAGTTATCTCATGACTTGCTGGGCTTGGGGGCACAGCTTTTTCTCTGTGCTCATATCTTGTGTTTTAATTTCTCCTTCCTCTACCTCCACCCTCAAGCACTTTAGTCTAGAAAAAACCTTGAGGTCTGTTGTGCCAGAGTGGCTCAAGTAGATCACAAAGGCGGATTGGAGAAAACTTTCTTTGCAGGTAAATTAGACTAATATGTAATGTGTATTGTTGACCTAAATATCCAAGACATTGATATTGAGTAAATATAACTTTTTTTGTTTGTTTGTTTAGTTTTTTTAGTTTTTTAGTTTTTCAAGGCAGGGTTTCTCTGTGTAACAGCCTTACCTGTCCTGGAACTAGCTCTTGTAAACCAGTCTGGCCTTGAACTCACAGAGATCTGCCTGCCTTTGCCTCCCGAGTGCTGGGATTAAATGTGCACCACCACCACCTGGCTAATATAACTGTTTGTACATATGGACTTTTATTATTTAAAAATAAACATGAGTTTGACAGTGCCTATGCTATCCTGAACACAGTATGCAAAAGCGTTAATAACACGGGGTCAAATAATAGAACAAGGAGCAGGAGTTCGGGGACCTATTAGACTTATGATGAGGGTTGACGACCGGGGGACCAGTTGAAAAGTATTCAAACCAGTCAGAATTTTGTTTTCTTTCCTCCTCCCTAATGTGGAGATTCTCTTTAATGTTTGTTAGAGCCTCCCTAATAACACCTGAATGATTGGCAGAGAAGCCACACGTCTCTTCCAAGGCCATACATAAGTCTCCCTCTGTAGTGATGAGGCGAGCAGGCCCGCTTTTCGTCCCGCCCGGCTCCCACACGGCTAGCTTTATACCCAAAATAACAACACACAAATTGTATTCTTTTAAACACAGCCTTGCCCATTAGCTCTAGCCTCTTACTGGCTAATTCTCACATCTTGATTAACCCATTTCTGTAGAGAGCTGCATGGAGCTGCACCTGATGGTGCTGGCTTCCGCCCTCTGCAATCCCGAAAGCAAGTGCTCTCTGTGATAATCAACTCCTTATATGGCTAAGGCCTGACTTATGCTATTATCACGCAATGATCGTCAGCTGCTTGCATATGCGTGGACCTATGGACAGTGCCCACGTGGCAATCCGGGGTTGGCGGCCCGTGCCTATTTAAGGGCTGGGAGAGGTGGGGGGGGGGGCGGGGGGAAAGGCTGTAAATAAGGTCCTGAATAAACTGCTTGCAAGAAGAGCTCCAGTGTCGCGTCTTCCTTGCTGGTCGAGATGGGCACGACACATTTCCCTTAATGTGTGTAGTAGCACCATGAGGTGGTGACTTACTGGGAAAGATTCAGCATGTCTGACCTGGCAGCTGGCTCCATGGCATCTGCCTCACTGCCTTCTTCCTCCCAGCATTCTGTTCTGTCTTCCCCGCCTACCTATGTTCTGACCTATCAGGCCAAGCAGTTTTCTTTATTAATTACCCAATGAAAGCAACAGATAGCAACCCTCCTACATCATCCCTCCTCAGAGAAAAGTAGGTCCAGCCCCATCCAGTTCTGTAGGACCACCTCTGCCAGGGAGTCAACTTGATTCTTCAGGAACAGAGACAGGAGCTATCTCTGTCAGTTTGTTCACTCAGGATCCTCAGTGACTAAGGCTGATGTCCCAAGGATGTTGACCCAGTGAGGGGGGACAGAGGATGGGAGGTTCCCTCTTGGTTTGCAGCAAGCCTACGGTTCCCATGTGCATCCTTCCCACTCTCTCTTATAATACAGGACTTGAGACATGATATGAACCAACACACAAAGCTTAGGTTTTTTCTTTTCCATGAAATGCTCTAGAGAGAGGAAGGGCATTAAGTCAAAGGTACAAGAAAACCGAGGTGGTGTAGGAGCAACCAAAGGGGTGCTTTCATTTAGAGCAGCCCACCTGGTGCTCAGCAGAACATAGGTGTCGGAGTTTTTGCAAACCAATGAGTAGGGTGATGCTGCCAGAAGGTAGCTGGAAGAGCAAAAACGGGTTCCTTCTTCCCGAGTGTCCCCAGAGACAGTGAATCATGGAGACCTACTTGGGGTCCATAGGGCTGACAGCAAGTCTAAAATCTCTTGACTGTTTTCAATGGTTTATCCTCTGTTATTGGGAGTCCTTTTTCCTTGTAAATGGCCCCTTGCATGTGTATGGTTTCAAAGGCATATTGGCTGTTGGCTTCCTTTCCCTAATCTGAGAGTCTGGGCCAGAGCTATCAGTTCTGCCCTCTGAGTGAATGCCCCCAGGGAGTGGCGAGAGCTTGTGCCCATAAAACTTTCTCTAAGGTCACTGCCACCACCCCAGCCAACTCTTTTCCTCCTTCCACAATCAGTAACATTTCTAGATCAGGAGAGTCCCATGGAATATCAGTCAGGTCGGGTCTCAGACCCTGGAAGTGGGTGAGGATTTCCAAACAGTTATGCAGAGGACTCTCAGTTGTTTCTGGTAGCAGAGTGGCTTAGTTTAGGGTGGTAGCCTGAGAAAAATTAATATTTGACTGGTGTGGTAGTTTGAATGCAATTGACCCCCCATAAACTAATTGGGAGAAGCACTATTAGGAGGTGTGGCTTTGTTGAAGTAGGTATGGCCTTGTTGGAGGCAGACTTAGAGGTCTCATATACGCTCAAGCCACAGCTAGTGTCCAATTCACTTCCTGTTACCTGCAAGATGTGGAACTCTCAGTTCCTTCTCCAGTACCATGTTTTCCTGCACACCGCCATGTCCTGCCATCATGATAATGGACTGAACCTCTGAACTTTAAGGCACCAAATTAAATGTTTTTCTTTAAAGAGTTGTCATGGTTGTGGTCTCTTCACAGCAACAGACACTTTAAGATAGCTGGTTTAGCAAGAGAGCATGGGAATGGGTTAACCTGGCATTTATTATCCATCGATTGGTGGGCTTTTTAATAGGCTCTGTATTGCATTCAGGGAGTGGTAATAGTCAAATTCTGTTCGAGAGTCAGTTTGCCAGAATCTTTAGTTAGTAGGGCAGTGGCTGCAATAATTCTCAAGCAAGCTGGCCCACCAGCCACTGGATCTAATTTCTTTGGTAAGTAGACCACAAGACAATGTCAAGGCCCAAGTTTCTGGGTTAATGAATACTACTTTAGCCAAGGTCTTCTTTTCATCTACAGATAGGTAGAAAGGCTTGGCAACATCAGGCAAGACCAATGCGGGTGCTGGTGTCTATAGCAGAACTTTATCTTCTGACTTGGTTCATGGGGACTTACCCTCCAGCCCTTGCCACCTCATACAGAGGTTTGGCAATTTCAGAAAATCCCAGAATCCAGAGTCTGCAGTACCCTGCCGTCCCCTGGAGTCTCTTATTTGTCTCTTTGTCATTGGCATTGATATACCCAAAGTAGCCTCTTTGGCATAGACAGAGATCTCTTTCCTTCCTGGAGGTCAAACCCCAGGTATCCAGCTTTCTGGGTGCAGAGCTGTGCCTTCTTTGCAGACACACAATATCCCAGCATCTCCGGAGTTCTTAACAGTCCTTCTGCAGCTTCTTTGTAGTCCATCTCATTCATGCCACAGTCAATAAGTTATCCACATATTGCAGAAGTACAACCTGGGAGGAAGTAAGGCAGTACTCACCCAACTATGCATTTAAAGCTGTATTAGAAAGACTGGGAGAGTTTTGAATCCTTGGGGTAAGTGAATCCTTGTCAAGTGTCCATTGAAACAAGTCTCCAGGTCAATTCATTCAAAGGCAAGCAGAGGTTGGTGCTAAGGGGCCAGGGAGATGCTGAAGATGAGACCAGAAGTATGTAAGCCTGTTTTTCTGGTGACAACATGCTGAGAAGGATACACAGATTGGTTACCATGGGGTGGATATCTGTAGCATGAATAGTAAAAACCCAGAGAGAGAGATTAGGGTTCAACCTGAAATCCAGAAAAGCAAAGCAGCCAAGCCACTAGAGAAGTCTCACCTCTACCAAGGCTGGGCGGCCACAGACTAAGCAGACAGCCTCTCTCTATCATTTTATATTCCCTCTAGTGCTGGGATTAGAGGCCTGTGACTCCCTAGTACTGGGACTAAAGGGGACACTCATGTTTCCAGTGGCCCATCTCTTTGCAAAATGCACATTGGTTTCTCTGAAGTGGTGAAGGGTCTTTTTTTTTTTTAAGTTCTAGAAGTCATTTTATATGTGGGTTTTTTGTTTTTGTTTTTGTTTTTTTGAGACAGGGTTTCTCTGTGGTTTTGGAGCCTGTCCTGGAACTAGCTCTTGTAGACCAGGCTGGTCTCGAACTCACAGAGATCCACCTGCCTCTGCCTCCCGAGTGCTGGGGTTAAAGGCGTGCGCCACCACCGCCCGGCTAGAAGTCATTTTAGATGAGGGAATTGGGACTCCCAAGGCCAGGATCTCTGTTCGTCTTGGAAAGTGGCCATCATCATCCTAACAGTTTTCTCTGCCTGTTTGTCTTCCTGATTATAGACCTTAGTGGCTATTTCTGTCTATTTGGGGAGATTTTCTCCCTCAAATCCTTCAAGCCTCTGTAGTTTCTTCCTAATGTTGGGAGCCGATTGGGGCACAAAGGCAATGCTTATGGCTCTCCTGTTTCCTTCTGCTTTGGGGCCAATGGAAGAATAAGAGCAACAGACCTCCATTAGCCATCCTAAGAGACTCATTTGCTTCCTACATAATGATTAATTTTAGACATATTGTTAGGGCACCTAGCAGCTGCGCAGACACCTCCCACTAGTCTGGTGGTAGACTTTCAGGGATCCTTACCTCCATCAGTGTTGGGGTTCCAGTCAGGGTGGAATTATGGAAAAACAGCCTCAAAGATCGCCAAACTAGTGCTGGGCCACCTGTTCTCACCAGGAGCCAATTTCCCAGCTTCCCTCAGAATCCTTTCCCTCTCCTCATAAGGAAAAAGTCTGCAGGAGCTGTTGGCAGTCATCCCAATAGTTTCTAAAAGGAAGATTAAACTTTGAAGTTTCTCAGAAAAAGGAGATTTGGGGTTTTCCAGTTATAGAGCTCATTGGTAGCAAATGGAGTATAGAGACAGAAAGGATTATTTCCTCTCCCTTCTGTCAGCCGTGCCTGCCTGCTGAAGGGGGTGGGGGACAAAGGATGAATGTGTGGAGGGTTGGTGAATCAAACCAGAGCAAGTATGGGGAGGGGATAAGAAAGGGTTCTGAGGGGGGGGGTGTCTCAGGACTGGGTTCCTGGAAGAGAACTAAGATCAGGGTAAAGAATGGGGGAAGGGGTAGGTTGAGTGGGAGGTGATGACACCCATGCTTGAGGCAGGAGCGAGTAAGATATGACATTTCTTTCTCAGATGTAAGCAAAACTGCCGCCCTGGTCTTTAGAGTAAGAAGGGACAGAATAGAACCGTTTTTAGGTGGAAGATGAGGTCTAAGCTATTTTTGGAGACTCCTACCCCAGTAAGATCCAGGCTATGATGTAAGGGACCTGGTCAGGATGACCCAGTCACCCAAAAATGATGTTCCTAACTACAGTTGGATTAGACAGGTTAAAAGAGCCTTCGAATGGCCATCCGACCTGGAGGGCTGGCCATTCAAGTTGACAGAGAGTGTGGAGCTTCCCTGGGAAGACAGTGTCCCCCTAGGTGTCGGTTGTGAATAGTTTGAACCCTGTAAGACAAGGTCCAGGGGTGTCAGGGCTGAGGAAGCTTATACATGCTTTCAAAGTAGGCAACAAGACCGAGAATGACAGAAAAGTGAAACCCAAGACCAACACTGACAGAGATGGACAGACTGACAAGATGAGACAGACGCATTTAAGGGAGACACAGAACCAGGTGTTCCCCTGCAGGCGTCAGTGGGAGGCCAGGACGTCTCCTGCACTGCATCCAGTTTCTCCTTTCTTAGGCTCCAGAGAGGTGCCAACCGGAAACCAGACTACTTCCAGAAGTCCAAATGACAGAAAAACAGTCCTGTCTTTTGGGGTTCTGCTGGGTAGGTGTTCAGATCCTAGAAGCATCCCCAAATGTTAGGATCCAAGAATCCGAAATAACCCAAGCAGGCAGCAGAGTCCACACAGAGCAAGATTGTTATTGAATTGGGCAGCAGGAAAGTGAGGGAAAGGGAAAGAAGCTGATCAGTCAGGGACAATAGCACAGACTCGGGAGCTGACTGTGTCCCTAAACATTCATCTCAGCACGTATTTAAGTGCAAAGCCCACGACCATCTGTGCCAAGTTACAGTTACAATTTTCCACCAGCCGAACTTCAGGGATTAGGGACTTTCCTTACGTGGTTGATCTATGTTAAATGTACAACCAATCAAACCTATCTGTTCTTTGTGATTAGAAACATCTATTATTTGAGGGAACAGAAAAATAACAAGCTATTTTGCAGGCTAATTTTATTGATTATTGAGGAAGCTGGTCAGGCACTAGAAAGTCCCCAGCTCCCCTAGGCCCTGGGGATTTGAACTTAACTTCACCTTATAATTAAAATGAAGTCTGAAACAAAATGGCAGTACTTAGGCTAAATTTCTTTTGTCTGTTCCTAACAGTCTGGTGGCCAGTGTGAGCAAGCCTCACTTCATCGATCAAGCTAAGACCAGCTCTGAGTAAGAATCCATGTAGTTTACAGTGAGCACGAGATTTCTGGTCACCATTTAGTCAACACTAATGCTAGCTTTTTGAGGAAACTAGAAGAAAAGCAGTATAGCTCTCAGCTTGAAGTAGTGATTAGTCACAGTTTTATAAATGTTATGCAACGTAAGGCCATCTGGAAGTGAAAGCACTGGGGGTGGCAATAAAACCCCCTGAGCACTCGCACCTCTCTGTGTGGGGGGAGTAACCTAGGCAGGTCGGTGGAGAGCATTTATCAGCTCCTGCACTGTTGACATTTTGGGTCAGACCATCCGTTGTTGTAGGGGCTGCCCTGGTGGGAGATCTTGTAGCACCTATGGTCACTACCCACTAGACGATTATCCCTCATCCAGTTATGAAAATCACGTCTCCAGATATTACCAAGTGTTTCCCCGGTTAAGAGCCCCTGTTTAATAAAACGTGAAAACCAAAGGAAGAATTTCCTCACTGTGAAGAGAATGACCGGCCAGGACTGTAACTCCATGGGAAATCACTTTTGGGGAGGGGGCAGTGGTTCGAGACAGGATTTCTCTGTGTAGGTAGCCCTGGCTGTCCTAAAACTCTCTGTAGACCAGGCTAGCCTTGAACTCAGAGATCCACCTGCCTCAGCCTCCAAATGCTGGGATTAGAAATACAGGCTGGAATAGCATTCCTGAGGCCCTGGGATTGAATCTCTACCGTCTTGCAGAAGAAAACAAAATATTATTAGTAGCAAGAAAACTCCAAAGGGAATCTTCACAGGATTGCTTTTTGTAGTTAAGTGAAAATGAGGGAAAGAGAATCTTGTGAAACATTTTGCTAAACATAAGGCCTTAAAAAAAATACTTTCTACAAGTCCTGGTGGTATTTATGTACCACCTCTCTTAACTTCTCTCCGTCTGTAAAAATGCCTGGAAGACTGCAATACTACACACACACACACACACACACGTACACACACGTACACACACACACAAATGGAGGCACCAGGATTCTGCATCTGCTTTTCACTAGGGAAGCTTGCACTTTCCTGCAGCATCATGCATTAAATGTTGGCTCTTGATTTCCCTAATGAGCACACAAACGTTTATGCAGACTGGGTAGAACAAAATTGTTTAGCAAATATACTAAAGTCTTTAATATCACCAGGACTACAAGCTGCATGTGGATTTGTGCCAAGCAGTACTGGCTCGCTCGCCTCTCAAATTCCACCCTTGGAAAAGACAGTTGCTTCCCTGCAAATCCTGCATCTTAGCTGCTAATTTACCATTCCGAGGGTCTCTGTGGTAGAACAGCAACGCTGTACTATTACACTCTGGGCCACTATTTATTTCCCTGGCTATGTTTTGCTTTGTATCTTAGACCAGTATTGTCCAATAGACATACAATACAAACCATATTTGCATAATTTCAAACTGTTTCGTTCAACCCAATGATAATCATTGTAAAATTGGAATCTTTCTTTTCCACATTCATCCCATCTGATTTCTACAACACAGCACACACCAAATGTGCTGGACACATTTCAAGTATTGAAGTCACATGTCAACGGCAGCTACCATGTTAGAATAGTTCCAAACTATGATTTCCCAAGTGCCTCCGTGGGAGGCTGATAAGCTATAGAGTGGGTGCTACTCTGCTATAGATTATGGGTAACAGGCC
The DNA here is from genome assembly GCF_950005125.1 of Chionomys nivalis. Classification (NCBI taxonomy): domain Eukaryota; kingdom Metazoa; phylum Chordata; class Mammalia; order Rodentia; family Cricetidae; genus Chionomys; species Chionomys nivalis. The sequence continues at coordinate 147,740,111 of NC_080086.1, read as the reverse complement.
AGGGGACTTGTTCAATACTACTGGTTCAATACTAATGCTTCATTCTGTTTCCAGAAACAAAATTAAGGTGACACACACCAAACATTTGAGTTTGATCTGTCTCTGAAAGAGACTGGAGCCTGGGGATGCAGTTGTCAGTGGTGGAGGGTGAAGACTTCTGGCTCCTTGCAGTTACTGCGGGCATCATCAGGAGGCGGTTTAACCTTGGCTGTATGACCCCTGATAAACCACAATTGTATCAATATCAGAGAACAGGGGATCAGGAGTCTTCAGATTATAAATACAAGGTAAATCCTGTCAACGCAATCTTTTTAAATACAGGATAAAAACCCTTCAAGCACACCCGACTGATCTTGTTCTGTCCCACCATGGCTTGGTTCTGTGTTAGCCTGGCTTCCGTATGACATCCAAAAGAGTGGATCCAGGTTTCCTATGAACCTTTGCCTGTCTGCCCACTCTGGGGCCAAACCCAGTCATTTCCACTTTCTCTAGATCCTCCTCTAGTTATCCAGTGCTCCTGATTACAGGGAAAAGCATGCTCTCACTCTTGGGAAGCCTCAAGTGCAGGTGGCTCCTCCCCTCTTCTGCTTTAAAATGATGCTCCATTGTCACAGCCGTTTTTTTAGAGCTGGCTCTTTGCTGCTTAGCTCAGAGCCAAACAGGCCCCAGCTGACAGCACGGAATGTCGTTGTGATTTATTTCCCTGCCGTCCTCTTGCTGGGCTTTCATTCCCTCTTCTAATTACTGTACTGCTCAGTATTTGTTGACAACAATCCCAAGTCATTGTAGGAATGTGGTAGAAACTGTATAACTAGGTATTCATTTCCTCACAATTAAATCTTCCTTATGACCCAAAATCTAAATTATTCCCTTTGACAAGTCAGTAGATGCCTAACAACCATCTTGAATGGCCAAATAGGCATGGCACTGTCTCTCCCACAGATGGCAGTTATCTCGGTAGAGACACGTGTATTTGCCAACTCATCTAATACAATGGGTTCATTTTTTGGTTTTTCGAGACAAGGTTGTTTGGAGCCTGTCCTGGAACTAGCTCTTGTAGACCAGGCTGGCCTATCATGCAGCTACAATGCAGTATTAAAGACCCTCAAAAGTGGGGCTGCAGAGATGGCTCCACAGAGAGGAGCACTATTTTCCCAGAAGACCCAGATTTGGTTCCCAGCACCCAGATGATGGCTAACAACTTCTAATGCCCTGTCTGACCTCTGAAGGTTCTAGGCATATATGCAGGCAAACAGTTATCACATTAAATCTGTGGGGGGCGGGGAGGGAGGGTGCATGGCGGCAGAAAAAGGCAACCCGGCAACCCTCTGGAACTTACAAGTTGACATAATGAAAACACAGAACAAGAGCACTCCATAGACAGGTTAACAGTTTATTTATAGGGATGCTGGAGCAGAAAACAGTATCTTGGCCAGGGAGAGCTGTAAGTTAGGTTTTCTAGGGCCTTTGAAGGTTTAGGGCAGATTCTTCCTTCGTGGGTTAATTTTTTTTCTTTTATGGGCAAAACAGAAGTCCCAGCCAGGCCCCCAGGTCTGTGCCTGATGTAACCAGGATGTGTTATGATGTCACCTGGAGGGGCCAGCTGACTAGCTATTTAGGGAGGAATGGGAAACTGGCCTCAGAATTCCTGAAAAAGTCGGGGGGAGGGGCGCGTTTCTATTTCCTAGGGGCTATCAGCTCAGGTCAAGTTCAGGCAGCCATCTGGCCACACTACAAGGCTACTTTGCAACAGTGCATGGTAAGGGGGGCGCGTCTTTTTCTACATGAGCAGGGCTGGAGATGGGTGCTCAAAGCAGGCTAAGTCAGCTGGCAGGTGATGGCAGACCTGAGCAAACTGTCGGGAACGTCTGATTTACTCACCATCAGGTAATTTCACTGCCATTTCCCTGAAAAAAATATTAGAGAAAAAACATATTAACAAGAATATTTATGGTGAGACAAGAGACCAGTGGCCGAGGAGTAGGACCCAGGGCCCCACCGCCAGATTCCCATGCTGGAGTCGGCTAGCTTTAAGGAAGTTCTTTTATGCGCTCTTCCACTGGGCCAGGATTGTCTCTATAGTAACAGCACTGTTCCCTGAGAAGAGGCATGTGCGTTCTGTGCTGCTGTCAGCATGATGCCAGGGATGGGAAGAGGAGTTAGGCCCAGGTCGCCTCCTGCAGTGTCTGCCAGCGGGGTTAGCATGTGCTAGATAGGGACAGACTATGACCATCCAACCCCATCCCACCAGACCCAAGTTTATTCCAGTTATGTCTGAGGGCGTCACAGCTTCATTAGATGAGAGTGTGAAGTTCTCCATGTACATATGTTCGAGACTCCCAATTATGAGGTTCTCTAAAAAATTTTAAATTCCAATTTGATTTTCTCTACAAGGCATTTGAGCATAATACAGTGCACACACGGCAGGTACTGAGCCCAGACAGCCAACGGATCCCATCCAACACCTCACTCTCCCGAGTTGCCTAAGTTTAGGGCTAGCGAGATGGTTCAGTGGTTAAAATCACTGGCTGCTCTTCCAGAGGTTGAGTTCAATTCCCAGCAACCGCATGGTGGCTCACAACCATCTGTAATGAGATCTGGTGCCCTCTTCTGGCATGTGGGCATACATGGAGGCAGAATGTTGTACACATAATAAATAAATCTTTAAAAAAAAAAAGTTCTAGCTGGCTGCTCTTCTAGAGAACCTAGTTTCAATTCCCAGCACCCACATAGCAGCTCACAACTTTAATTCCAGTTTCAGGGGAGCTGATGCCCTCTTCTGATCTCGATAGGCACTGCAGGCACATGGTACATGCAGGCAAAAAAAAAAATTTTATAAAACCTCAAAAAGATCTTTTGTGTTAAACTAACGAAAATGAATTCTATAGGATAACATTTGCATGTTTCTATCTATGCAATTGGGACTGCCCCAAATGAACGTTTCCTTTTATTCGAACTACAATTGCATACCTTTGCTTCTCGAAGTTGCACTAGCTCATCTCAAGCACCAGGCTGCAGGAGAAATGCAGGCGGTAACTAATTAGACCAACAATACTATAGTAACACGCTGGTGTGTAGACTATGTTGACCTTGCATAAACAGAATCCTCAATGTGCTATCCAGTACATTTGGTAATTCAACTTGCCCTCTGAGTATTAATCCATTTACCAACACGGATTTATTATTCTGTGTGCACACAGGTGCCACAGCGCTCACATGAAGGTCCACGGATAACTTGGTTCTCTCCCCCATAGGGCCCAGGAACCAAATCAAAGGTCAGGTTTGGTATTCCTAAACCACCTTACTACACGGTCCCCTTGTCCCTGTCTATAAAGAGGTGGTGTGACTACATTAAATTCCTATTAAGTTGGCCTCAGGTAAATCCTTCAACCCATCAGAGCAGCATATCCAATCAGGTTAGAGCTCTCATCCTTGGCCAAGAATTCTGTTTCTGGAATTGTGCCCGACAAGTCAAATCTTTTCATTTAACTCATACCTTGTGCTCACTAACGCACTGGGCATAACACACAGCACCTGTGTAAGAAAAAAAGCGTCAACAATGGCACAAGCACCAGGCCATAGCTTCCCCTCCGCCCCGTCAAAAGAACCACAGGCACACACCAACCTTTCTTGGAGCTCCTAACTGCCTTTGATAACATTAAGTCCTGCCTCTGAATACTCCTGTACAAAGTTGTGATCTTTACATTTCTGACAGCTGGGAGTCTATTTGTTCCCTCTGTGCCATCGTTCCAAATGAATCCGTCACACAATCAGATAATTTATCAAGTTTAGAAACAAAACGACTAGCTGCAGTATTTAAGGCAAGCTGAAGCACTTTCATTGATTTCAAAATCAGAAGCACCAATCAATCAACACTTGCTGAAGCTGAAAAGGGAGGGGGGAGAAACCCGTAGTTCTGGAACTTCTCTGTCCGGAGTCCTAGACCTCACGCTGTCCCTCACTCTAGGCTTAGACTGTGTCAATCCGAAGGACTCAATAGAAACCTAAACGAGACAAAACTACGGCATGTTCCTTTGTTGCAGCAAAGGGAATACTAGATATTGTTCACAATAGCCCAGAAGAAGGTTTTTGCTCTGAAATGGGCTTCGCGAGGCGTAGGGGCTCTCTGTACTGCTGTACCCTTAAGTCCCAACACTTTACAGTACTAGAGCAGAAAGATTCCCTGGGCCAGAATGGGAACCCAACAAGCACAAGTTCACATCCCAATTAAAAAGCAAAACCCAAGCAGTACCTTCCTTCGTTCACTCACGTCTAAATTTAGACCTCACAAATGTTAAAGCGGTAGTGAGCAGGCAGGACTCCCAAGTGCTCAGAAGACAGCTATGACTGGTCTTAGGAACAAAGTGTTTTTACATCACGGAGCACAGAAGTTAGGTATCTAATACCCTGTACAAGTGTGGACCCAGAGGCTCAGATTTTTGCCAAGGACACAAAACCCAGGCAGGCTAGGTTTGTGTCAGAGTAAGGCTAGGCAGCATAAAGCACTGGCTAATCCTGCTACTGTGGGTGCGCAGAGCGCCCTGCTTGACTCGCTTGCAATCATCCGCTCTCAGAAGCCACCCTCCAACCTTAAAAAAAAAGGTCTCTGTACAAAGTGGCATTTTAAGGGCACTTGTGCCGAGAACGCGGCTGTGTGGGCGAAATTACCTCCTTTCCTTGCTAACATTGGAATTATCCTGCTACTCTTGCTCTCTGATCTCGTTCGCTTCCTAAATAGGCGATGTCCCCGTCACCAGACTACTGGGCAGGCGGGAGCCCCGAGTGTGCCAAGGACCCGGGATCAGTCTTGACTCTGTGCCTTTACCCCGGAGGAGACAAATCCGAACAGCGCCGAGGCCGAGCCCCAGTCCCACACCGAGGGGACACGCACCGGGCCGGGACCGGCACGCGGGGCTAGCACAGTGAGGATCCCCGAGGCCACGTGGCGGGACCTTGCGTTCCGCAGGACGAGTACTACTTACCAGGAGCACGCCGCGGCGGAAAAGGGGAGACGCCCGGTCGGACCAAGTTTAAAATGGGCTGGACAGTAAGCGCGGGTCGCAGCCAACCAGAGTGGCCCAGGGCCCCGCCCTGCCCGCCCTGTCCGGGTTCCCGCCCTATCCCAACTCCCCAGCCCTCGCGCGTCCCCTGGTGGCCTCAGCGCGTCCTAGCCTGCGCCCAACCCAGAACCACTCACCGCCCTGACCGCAGAGGTTCTTGGTACTACAGAGTGTAGGGCAGCGTGATACACTGGATTTAGTACTATGCCACACCCTTTTGTCCTTATTTTCATTTAAAGATCCACACTTAATTATGTAGCAGAATTTACTCCTGTTGAGGAAACTGTGACGTTGACATCATGCGGAGTAGAGTGGAATATCTTTGAAGAGGGGCTGATGCAAGCAGAAGACCCACATCTGGAAATCTCACTGCTGGCTATGTACTTCCGATGCTGGCCAAGATCTGAAAACACACTCCCCTTGGAGCACTTCTGTGACTCTGGACGAGAGAAGAAGTTGGTATTGCAGAAAAATCAACAGCATTGAGGCCAGACATGGGTGATAGAGATCAAACATCCCTCAGAAGACGTGAAGTGGTAACCTCCAGTGCTAGTGAATGTGATCTTAGTGGGAAATAGCCTTAGTTTTGTGATCAAGTTAAGATAAGGTCATTGGGATGGGCCTTTTTTGTTGTTGTTTTTTCCAGACAGGGTTTCTCTGTGTCGCCCTGACTGTCCTGGAACTTGCTCTGTAGACCACGCTGGGCTGGAAGTCAGTGGAGATCCGCCTGCCTCTGCCTCCTGAGTGCTGGGATTAAAGACCTGTGCCATTACTCGGCAGGGGTGGGCCCTCTTAACTAAAGGCAACTGGAATCCTTCTAAGACTGGAAGACAGAAACACAGCAAAGGGTGGAGAGAGAGAGGTGCGACTGCACATCCCAAATGCCAAGAATTGTGCCGGCAGCCAGAAGCTAGGAAGGCACAGGAAGAATTCCTTTCAGTGAGTTTAGAGGTAGTTTGATTCTCTGACACCTTGGTTTTTGGGCTTCTGGTGGCCAGAACTGAGCTGGCATTTTTGTTGGACGCCACCAAGTGCATTGTTAAGGCACACGATGCTATCAGAAAGCGTATATCCCCAGCTCCAGACTCAGCTAGATCACGCTCTGGGCTCTTGTTTAGCCTTTCCTCATACTAAGGATTCAGCCACACAACATGACTGACACTTGCAAGTTCCAGGGCCACGCCTGTATGGACAAGCCCTCAAGCAGAAATGCCTAATGGTCCTGGGAATCTTAAAGGACCCCGTGACCCACGTGTAGCATGGTTGCATCATCTGTGCGTGACGCAGCTGAGTGAGCCCTTGCACTAATGCTAATGCGTGAGCTCCGTCACCTGCATATGACATAACCACACCATCCCCCTATGTACACGCGCTAGGCAGCCCTTAAAATCTGGAGGCACCATCTTCAGCTCTCTCTCTTTACACACTGACTTCTCCAGGATTGTACATGGCCCCTCTAATAAACTCCTAAGCGGGTTTGTTGCGTGTTCCATGTTTCCTTCCCACTTGCACTAGGTAATTTCCCTCATCCCTTCCAGAGGGGGAAATATCAGTAAGATCCCGTGTTGATATAAATGTTGAGGGGAAACTGAGGTAGTTCACAGTCCTCCATTCTATCTATGCTCTGAGTAGGAGCCGGGTAACAGCTTTATTCATCATTGCAAACTCTGAGAGCAACCAAGCTGCCCTTCAGTAGGTGAATCAACTGTCCAGACAATGGAATATTATTAGCATTGAGCAGAAATGACTATCAAGTCTCTGAAGCTCAGTGTATTACTAAGTGAAGGAAGTCAGTCTAAAAATGCTGCATTTTATGTGATCAAACAACAGCTCACTTAGAAAAGGGGAAATCGATAGCAGAGGGAGGAGTGATGAACAGAACAGTATTCTTTAGCATGTTGGACTAGATGCCCAAACATCAGGGAAGAGTTGCTCCAGACACCACTCACATAACCACAAATTGATGCAAAAGCAAGAGGATTTTTATTCTGTCATGACAGGGTCCTTCAGGTTCGCGATATGAAGGACATCCACAGCTGTTACAGCCCATCTTTTAAAGCAAAAAGCCACAGAGACAAGGGGGGGGGAACCTGTAGGTTGTTTTCCAACTTATTGGACTGGCTTATTCAAAAAGGCTATTACCAATAATTAGCTGGAGAGTGATTGCCAGATCAGATGAGGTAAAGGGAAACTTCTGAAGGTCACTTTGCCCCTTCCCAGGGACTAAGTCAAAACATCAGTAACTGAGTCAACACCTAAGGGTTATCATGCCCCTATTCAGGGAGATGGAAAGTTTCCAACATCTCAGTACGTGCATACATAGCTGTTATGTCCTTGGTTCCCAGGGGAGGTGGGGAAGTACTGAGAGTCATCAGAAATGGCTTTAGATTTTTCTTAAAGTTTTACATTTTCTTAGGGTTGAGGGGGTTTACAAATGCATTTAGAGTCTTTCAAGCACACAGTAACTATTCTGCACATAAGAGTGGTCACATGCCATTATGTCCTTGTCAATCCATACAGCACACGGCACAGTGAACTCTCAGTGTTGGTTCGTAAGCGTACAGATGCGCTCCTTTCGTGTGGGCTGCTGAGAGCATGGAGGGCTGGTTTGTGCCGAGGACTGACGGAGAGAACGCCCTGCTCTGCTAAATCTCACTAGGAATTTAAAATTGCTCCAGTGGTTAAGAGCACTTTCTGCTCTTCCAGAGTTCAGTTCCCAGCATCCTCCTCCAGTTGCTCACAGACACCTGTAACTCCAGCTCCAGGGAATCTGATGCCCATTTCTGGACTCAGCAGATCCCTGTACCTATGCATACAGATGAGAAAAAATAATAATAAATAAAAGCAAAATTACTCTGAAAAGTAAACTTTTGCTGGGCATGGCGTCACATGTCTGCAATCCTCGTACTTTTGAGGCAGTGGCAGGAAAATCAAGAGTTCAAGGCATTCAGGTGTGATGGCACACACCTCTCATTTAATTCCAGAATTTAGAAGGCAGAGACGCGTGGATCTCTGTGAGTTCAAGGCCAGCCTGGTCTACCCTTTAAAGGTAGTAAAACCCTACCTTAAAAAAAAAAAAAGTTTGGGCCAGGCTGTGTTGGCACACGCGTTTAATCTAAGCACTCGGAGGAAGAGGCAGCCTGGTCTCTGAACAGTCAGAACTACACAGAGAAACCCTGTTGAAAAACAAACAAAAATGTTCAAAGCAGCCTTGGCTAGTGAGTTTGAACCCACCCTGGGCTACATGAGACTCTGTTGTCAAAAATAAATAAAATTAAAAATTTAAATTTAAATGAAGTCTTAAACTCGGTATGGTGGTACACACCTGTAATACAAACAATCTCTAGAGGTCAAGGTAGGGGTGTTGAGGTATCTAGGACAGCAAGGCCTTGTCTCTACTAAATAAATACATATTGAAATCATACTAAAAAAATAAAGATATAAGCCGGGGGTGGTGATACACACCTTTAATCCCAGCACTGGAAAGGCAGGCAGGTGGATTTCTGAGTTCAAGGTTAGCCTAGTCTACAAGTTCCAGCACGGCCAGGGCTAAAATAAGTAAGTAGAAAGTACAGATACAATAAATGAGCTCTTTAAGTGATGTGCTATTACCGAGCAGGTTACAAAGGACTAAAGCGTCCGTCACAAACTGCGTGCTCAGACAAGCACCTTGTCTCACTGTCTCTTACCCTCCTGCCCTGCCCAGAAGAAGCCAGCAGCCATGATGCGAGCAGCCTTGTGGGAGGCCCACTTCAAGTCCTCAGCCAACAGTCACATAAGCAAACTAAGAAGGGAATTCTCGTGGAGCCTGGGAGGAGTTCGCCCCTGTGGAAGCCAGGGAGGTTACACAGAGCTTTCCCCAGCCGGATTCCTGACCCACAGAGGCTGCGAGGGCGAGTCCGTCCTGCAGTAGGTGGCAGTAGGCTGCCAGTCACCCCAGGCCAAAGAGTGAGTCTTTCTAGCAGATGCCCCTGAAGGATGTCCTCCGCATGCTGTGTGTCTTGCAGGTATGACACCTAAGGGTTGTCCTGTGGCCTCCATACACACGTGTACACACATGAACACAATATGCCAGCATGCATACACACACATAAGAAAGGAAGGGGGAAATCTGACTACAGAGACTTAATTGAGCACTGATTTCATTTTCCTCACATGGCATCTCAGAACAAAGAATTTGTATGTATATGGGTACTTTGCCTGCTTGGATGTCTGTGGACCACATGCATGTGGTACCATGGAGGCCAGAAGAGAACATCAGATCCTCTGGAACTGGATTTACAGACAGTTGCGTGAAGCTGTATGGGTGCTGGGAATCAAACTCCTGTCCTATGGAAGAGCAGTGAAGGCTTTCAACCACAGAGCCATCTCTTCAGTCTCTTACTGTGTTTATCATAAAATGCGATTTTGGCCCTTGTGATGGACTCCTCGTGATCACAGACGGCTGCTGCACATTCAGTAGCTCATCTGCATTTCATGCAACACACCTTTATATGTGATGTAGCCTTTTCTTCTATAAGTTGTTCATTCCAGAGTTTCATTTGGTGGTTCTGTTTATATCTCATGGCTAGGATTATGCCCTATGTCTGTCACTAGCTACAACTGATACTGTTACAGGATATTTAACTATGTAAAGATGTGTCACATTTGTGTACACTGCATTTGTTTAATGATGTAATGATGTGTGTTTAATTATGTACAGATGTGTTGCATTGTTTTACCTTGTCTGGCTAAGGCACATGATTGGTCTAATAAAAAGCTGAGTGGCCAATAGCTAGGCAGGAGAAGTATAGGTGGGTTTGTGGGCAGAGAAAATAAGTGGGAGGAGAATCTAGGCTCAAAGGAAGAGAGGAGAAGAAAGGAAAAGAAAATGAGGAGAAAGAGAGGGACACACCTGGGGCCAGAAACCAGGCAGCCACCAGCCAGCCAGACTCTGGAGGAAGCAGGAAAGTAAGACGTACAGAAAGAAAGGTAAAAAGCCCTGAGCTAAAATGTAGATAAAGAGAAACAGATTAAAATAAGAGCTAAGAGAAGACTAAACATTCATATAAACATTCATAACTAATAAAAAGTCTCTGTGTCATGATTTGGGAGCTGGTTGGTAGCCCAAAAGGAAAAGTCTGGTATGTGATATTGAGAAATAAATCTATGCGCGTGCACTACTAGGCCCTCTAAATCTGTGCTGCATAATTGAATTCGAAAATGCCACAGATTCTCCCAAATTACACTTTTAGATATAGAAAAGCTGTATGAAAAACAGAGTAATCTTTTTGTTCTCTCTGGAGAAGGACACAGTGTGCTTGATTCCTAACCTCCCCTTCCCCATGTCCTTCAGACCCTGTGAGAGACAGACTTTCTGCTAACGGGAGGAGGGTTGGAGGGGCATGCCAGGGCAGCACACTGGCTTCTCTTTGCTATCCCCAATCATTTCCCCGGTCCTAGTCATGAGGTGCCACCTGAAGTTTGGGCAGCAGCATCGTGGATGCTGTGTTCCCTTCCTTCTGTGGATCTGTTTTGCTCACCCATGAGTCAGCATTGTGCTGGACGGGGCCACAAGATGCCTGGGGGACTTTACATCCTGGTTCACTTAAATTTATTCAGATTCAATAATTCAAATAGGCTTTTGAGGTCAATGTTCAGTCTATTTCTGTTGAAGGCTCAGTCTTTGGGGTTTCTGATTCCCCCCTTTTGTGTCTCTCCAGATGGAAGCTGCATCATGTAAGGGTGGAGAGACTCATGGCAGGGGTGGGGACAATTGACATGTGTTCTCTCTGTGCACATCTGCCTGAGCTGCCCTCAGCACAGTGACCACTGAGACATCATTCTTTCCCTATCTATATCATCTTTGGAGTTTGCTGCTGAACCCTGGGACCTGCTGCTCTTGGCTTGTGATACCTTACAAATCTACCATGACCATTCCAATGTCACCTACCCTAGCTACTCAACTTAAAAGAAAAACCAAAAACCCTTTCCTCCATTGCTTCCTATTTTATACTTCTCCTCTTTCTGTTCTTTTTCTTTACTTTTGAGACAAGATCTTATTCTGCAACCCAGGCTGGCCTCAAACTCATGGTTCTCCTGCTCCAGCTTCCTAAGCTATCTATCTATCTATCTATCTATCTATCTATCTATCTATCTATCTATCTATCTACAATCTGTATGTCTGTCTACTTTCTATCATCTACCTATCTTCTTTTTTTTAGGTTTCTTTATTTTTATTTATGCATATAGTTGTCCATGTACCATGTGCTCACAGAGGCCAGAAGCTCTGAAGCCTGTTGGGGACTGCAGACCCCCAGACCCTGAATTTCCTGTAAACAACTTGCTTTGCAGCTGCTCTGAGCAAACAACTTGCTTTCCTGTGTTTGCAGCTGCTCTGAGCACGAGACCCTCAGGAGTTCCTGATGGCAGGGGAGTGGTTTCTGGTGAGCTTGCAGCTGAGAGCTAGGGCTTGGCCATTAGTCAAGGAGAGCCTATATAAGCTTCCCTGGAACACAATGAAGTTGACATTCTTGGGGAATTCAAAGATGACCCATGTCTCTGTCTCTGTGTGTATGTGTGTATGTGTTTCAATCTCCAGCCCCTTGCCTGGCTTGCGAACCATCCTGTAATGCAGGCAGTACACTACAGGCGTACAAGTGGAGTTGCACTACTGGAGCCTCTGGAACTGGAGTCACAGACAGTTGTGAGCTGCCAAATGGGGTTTGGGATTCAAACCTGGGTCCCCTGGAAGAGCAGCAAGAGCTCTTACCAGCTGAGTCATCTCTCCGGCCCCTAATCTTTCTGACTTCTATCTATCTTTTGATCTATTTTTCAATTGGTTTCCCTGAGTAGAAAAGTTAAGCCTTCTTATTTCCTTCAGTTTAGGGGAGTCTCCTATTCTTGAAAAGTGAATAGTTATATCCCTACCCATCTCTGTTCCTGTTTCTATTTCCTCACCCACACCCTCCACCACACCTATACTTATCAACAAAATGCATAGACACAAATAGAATTCTCCACATTCAAGACTCTATGCACACAGTTACTTAGCCTGCCAATGCCTCAGCTTCCCTCTGTGCAATGGGGATAGTACCAGCATCTACTGTATAAGTTGTACTGAAGACAAATGCAGTTAATTTGTAGAAAGGGCTTAGAAGAGAACTCAACACACAAAGAATACCATGCTTGCATTTGCTGCAATTGTTAGCACTGCATGCCCTTCCTACTAGCAGACACTCCAAGAGGGAGAAACATTCATATCGATGTTGTATCTCCTGGTGTATATCAAATGCTGTATAGTATATGACAGTTACTAATTATTCCTTGTGTGAATGAATAAATGAATATTCCATAAGAAAAAGAAAAGAAAAAAATTGTGTGTGTATGTGTGTGTATATAATTTTTTTTGAGACAGGGTCTCACTGTGTAGCCTTGGCTGACCTGGAACTTACTATGTAGACCACCAGGCTGGCCTTGAACTCACAGTGCTCTGCCTGTCTCTGTCTCTTGAGTATTGGGGTTAAAAGCTTGTGTCACCATGTCTGGCACAATGTGTTTTGAAATGGAGTTCTGCCCTTCTAAATGGCCTCTTGTAAAGGTTGTCTGTGTCCCTGTCGATATTGTGTCCAGAACTTATCTTTTTATCAACTTAAAGAATTCTTGTAAGCTCCAGGGAGTCGGCTTAGATCCACCTTGAAAAGGTCAAATGCACCCCTCTATGAAGTACTCTCAATCAACAGCCTAAGCCTCCCACCTTTTTCTGGTTTGGGGACTCCCCTCCCTCAATTACCTAAAAAAAAATTGTCCCCTAAACTTAACTTTATCCTCTACTCCTCTGCCAGCATCTTGCCAGGTACCCATGCACCAGGCAGCCCCACAGAACTTGGACAGTGAAGTAAAACAGTCAGCCATTTCTGGACTTGGCCAGCACCCTAGTCTTTTCAGGTCTCCCAAAATGTGAAGCCCTCAGGTCAGCAGGAAGCAGTTTCAAGAACCCGGTGCCCTCATTTCCTGCCCCCACTTGCTATCCCTAACTCATGTTTTATAGTAAACAAAAGGGAGAAATGTTGATATTCAAGTGTTATGCTAGGTAAACACTTTACTAAACTACATCCTTGGCCTGTTTTCCACTTTTTCCTGCTGGAGTTTAACCCTTTGGTGAAACTTTTACTTCTCTTGGCATCCCAGTATGAGCTGTTGCTCAGACCTCAGCTACTGTGTCTACATAAGCTACCTACTCCTCCAGGGCCTGGAACAGCTTAGTGTACCCCAAAAGACACTCCCGTGCACGTCCCATCACTTAAAAGCCTTGGCCTGAAATCAGCAGTGATAGTGTGTAGTTCTACACACTTGTTGGCCAGTAATAAAGGCTAACACTTAAAGGTATCTGCTATATATCACCTGCTAATCCCACTGATCAAGAATAAGACTACTACCACAGTTTAAAGCCAAATTTGAAGCAGGCTTTAACTAAATACTGGTCAGGTGGATGGGCTCTGGCCAGGTCCATATCCACGTTCCTGGAAAATGACCCTGAGTCACAGTTTTCAGTGGCTTAAGACGGAAAACCCACAATTCATTGCATTTCCCATCAGGTCCAATCAGGAGCAAGCACACATTTTGATGTACCTCTAACCGACATGCAATTGGGGCAAGGGTATTTCCCGATGTATTTCCTGCCTGTAAACCTCTTGCCCACATGTGATCAAGCATATCTGGAGCAGATGGGTCAAACAAACCTGTTTAGGGGAGGGAAAATATGGCGTGATATCGCCCATAAACAATAGCCTCCAGCATTTCAGGACCTATGGGTCCTTGGGCAAGGGGTGAACAGGTCAGAGGCATTTTTGTTTCATGCATCTCTAAGACATAGTAATTATAACTTAAAATGCAACGTTGGCTTTCACGCACCAAGACTGCAGAGCCAGTGAGCTGCAAAAGCCACTGTTAAAAGGATTTGAACAGATGGTGTGCTGTACTGTGGGACCTCCCGCTAGGAGGACTTCGATGTACATGTCTAAGTTTTATCTTAGAGTACAAACCACTTCCAAATTCTATTTGATCAGCTACCCGAACAACCTGTCTACATCCATAATCGCCTATCCAGTCAATATCCTTTAATAGCAATGCTTTTATGGGGAAGAATTTATTGTGAAATGAGAGCTTAATAAATTAAGTAATAGGTCGGTGGGAAAGTTTTGTAAATCATGTTTTCACATTGAGATTTAAATTTTTTGTGTGTAGCTCAGTGAAGATACTCCATACTAAATGGTACTACGTAGGTACAGAGTACACTGGATTTTAATTTTTTAAGTCCAGAATCTCCTAAAGATGCAGGAGGGTAATTTTACCCGTGGTTGTATTTTCTACTTGAGTGTGGAGATCTGAGCTCTATGCCTCTGCTAAGACGTGGTCCTACCTCTAACAGACAGCGGTAAGTCCTGTACCAGAGTGCTTTCAGGGGCATTGCTTTCCCCCTTCATCCACTGGGTTTCCCATCTCTTCCCCTTTTGGTTCTTTCCTCCTCCTTTCCTATTTGTGTCAACAACATAGAGACACACTCACCGACACTTCACACTCCATATTCATACTTGAACCCTTGCCTCTGCATCGGGTGGGCCACAGCGGGGAAGGCAGTAGACTAGGAAGGACTGGATTCACCCAGCAGTCAGATGAACCTCTTTGTGTGTGCTTCATGCTTCTTGCATTGATTCCTACCTTATGTTTCTTGAGCCTGTGGTGGGAAAAATGGCCTCTTCTGCCTCTCCACATTATATATTACATCTTTCATTCATGAGTCCATTCTTGACAGAAGTAGAGTTTCTTTGTCCTTATTCCACCTTTTTCTTTTCTTTTTCTTTTGAGAAAAGACTAGTTGGCCCTGTTTGAGTTGAATCCTTTGTTAAATAATGTATCCTAAAGAACAGGGTTGCTAAAGACCGTTCTTGTGGATGAGGAGGACAGCCAGGAGGATCATAGCAGGCTGATAGCACGTCCAGATTCTCCATAGTCACCTTGGAGAAAGTTCTGAGACCCCTATCTGGTTTCGCTCACCTGGGGTGTGCCCATAAATGGCTCATGGGGAAGCCTCTGGAAGAGCTGTCCACGTTGTGTCAGCAGTGAGCAAGAGGTGCCTGCAGGGGGCGCTCCAGTCTCCTTTATAAAAAAGTCTTTGGGCTGTTCCAAGCTCGGTCTATGCCACGGACTATCAAATATTCAGCTTAGCTTGAACACATTTAAAGACAAGTGTTGGGAACATAATTATCTCGAGCTTAGGGAAAGTAAATATAAAGATCTCTTTGGGGAAAAAACATAAAACATAAAATAAACGGAAACAAAAGTTGCATTCCACTTTCCAGCCTATATGAACTAGTACGGTATTTGTTAACCAGTGGGCCTTAGAGGTTGATGGAATCTAATAGCTTGAAAGTCATCCCAACGTGAGAGCCCTTTGGACTGTTTCACTTTTAAATTAAAGCTGATTTTTGTGTGTCCAGGACAGCAATGTGTCTCATGCTTCTGCCATGAGGCCAACCTGTTGGGTAGTTATTAACTGTCCCACCCGCAGCATTGAATCACAAACTCCACTACTTCCTAACTATTCTGAGGGCTCAGTAAGTTGACAGTTGCAAAGATATGTATTCAATCTGAATCCACTGTGCAAATGCAATATTAATCTTTATAACTACACATAGCACATCTTCTGATTGAATTCAAAAAGCAAAAAAAAAACCCCAAAGAACAAAAAGCAAAAACCTAAAACCATAAAACCAAAAACTAAATCAAAATAAAAATAACCCAGAAGGACCCAGAAACTCATTTCAAAATTATTTATTTATTTATTTATTTATTTATTTATTTATGGTTTCGTTTCTTTGTTTGGTTTTTCGAGACAAGGTTTCTCTGTAGCTTTGGAGCCTGTCCTGGAACTAGCTCTTGTAGACCAGGGTGGCCTTGAACTCACAGAGATCCACCTACCTCTGCCTCTCGTGCGCCACCACCGCCCGGCCTATTTATGTTTTTTTTTTTTTTTTGAGTCAGGGTCTTCCTATATAGCCTAGGCTAGTCTATAGCTCAATATGTAGTTCAGGCTGGCCTCAAATTTGTAATTCTGCCCTGCCAGGCTCCTAAGTGCTTTAATAGGAACTTCTCTATAGCTGCTTTAAATGTTTTTTTCTATGTATTTGTCTATGAGTATATGAGTATGTGTGTGTGTGTGTGTGTGTGTGTGCCTTTGTGTATGTGGTCCTGCTGCACACACATATGGAGGTCAAAAATTAATGGTGCTGTTTTCCTCAATTATTTTCCACCTTATTTTCTGAGACAGGTTCTGTCACTGAACCTGGACCTCACTGTTTCAGCTAGACTTTTTGCTAGCAAGCCTCCAGGATCTTCCAGTCCTCTGTTCCCCGCGGGAGTCTCTGCAGCCTTCACGGGCAGCTGAGAGTCGTGAAGGTGAGAAGGCAGGAGGCAGTTCTGCACAACAGGACTAAAACTTGGGGAGCCTGACCCTGAGTTGTTTATTTTAGACATATTTAAACACAGCACAGTCTGGCGAGAACTAATCTTGTGATGATGAACTCAGTCCCCATGCACAACAAAGCTTGCCTAGATCAACCAACCTCGCCCTCTCCCTCCCTCCCTGTCTCTCTCTCTCTTTCTTTCTCTCTGCCATACCTTAATCTCTTCGAGGAACAAAATAAGTTAAATACAGATCACAGGTGAATACATTGAACTACGTTGAAACTTTGGCAGAGTACGTGTAACATCTTCCATAATGAGAGGTCTGCAGACAGACTGAGGAAAAACAAACTTACAAGAACGGGTCTGGCCGGGTGCTGGCAGTGCACACCTTTAATCCCAGCACTGGGGA
The DNA here is from genome assembly GCF_950005125.1 of Chionomys nivalis. Classification (NCBI taxonomy): domain Eukaryota; kingdom Metazoa; phylum Chordata; class Mammalia; order Rodentia; family Cricetidae; genus Chionomys; species Chionomys nivalis. The sequence goes on along the minus strand of NC_080086.1, from coordinate 147,723,197 downwards.
GCAGAGACAGGCAGATGTCTGTGAGTATACCAACCTGGTACAGAGCAAGTTCCAGGACAGCTAGGACTGTTAAACACACACACACATACACACCCTGTCTCGAAAAACTAAAAGCCAAAAAACAAACAAACAAACAAAAAGGGGCTGGAGGAAGACCCAGTACTGGAAACTCTTCAGCCATACAGGCTATGCAAAGATCACCAGGCTAGAAAATATGTCTGCTCCAGCTTTCTGGGAGGAAAACCGCTTTTGCATTTGAACAACCCTGTGTGCTTAACACCCCAGGTTCCCCTACTTCTTGTCTGTGAGCACAAAGACCTCCATGCCCCTATCCCTCCCCAGTGCTGGTATGAGAGACAAGGGCCTCTGTAAGAAGGTTTGTATTTTACATGGGTGCTAGGATCACCCCAGGTCACCAGGCTTGCATGGCAAGTGCTTCACTGGCTGAAGCACCTCTGCAGCCCCCGTTTTATTCTTAAAAACAACACGAACTGGAAGAGGCAGCTCTCCTTGCACTCCTTCATCCGAGACTGTTTGTCACAAGGTATCTCTTACTACTTCTGTGACTAGAGGATTGAGATATCAGCCTGTAGAAGAGAATCACGCCTGCCGGTGGATTCGACTTGAATACGCATTGTTGCAACTATCAACTTGCTGATTCCTCAGAATAATCGTGAAGTAGCAGGGCTGATAATTCCAGTGTTTCGGGTAAGGGAAGAGTGATGAGAAGGTGGGCAGGGAGATGGCTCGACAGGTAAAAGTACTTGCGAGTCCAATCCCCCAGCCACTGGGAAGTGGGAGGAGAGAAAGGAGTCCTGAAAGTCTTTCTCTGATCTGTGTATGTGCACTGTGGCATGTGCTTGTCTTCACACGCACACGTGTGCACATGCACACAATAATAACAATAATAATAATAATAATAATTTTAAAAAGAAGTGACGAGAGATGGCAAGGGTAAGAGATATACACTCTTGATTTTCTGGCCTTTGTGTTCCTATTAGGATTTCTGCTGTGCACGTTAGTTGTTGGTTTTTTTTTGTTGTTGTTGTTGTTGTTTGGTTTTTTGAAACAGGGTTTCTCTGAAGCTTTGGGTCCGTCCTGTCCTGGAACTAGCTCTTGTAGACCAGGCTGGCCTCGAACTCACAGAGATCCGCCTGCCTCTGCCTCCCAAGTGCTGGGATTAAAGGCGTGCGCCACCACCGCCCGGCTATTTTGACATAATTCAAGACTCACAAGAAGCTCCAAAATAGCAGAGTCCTACATGTCTTTCGCTTGCTTCTCCCTAAATAAGATGATCATATATAATACATGGTCACGGTCAGGAAGCTGACACTGCAATACTATCAATTCAGAGATGTCATTTGTATTTCTAAAAAACTTTTAAGTAAAAAGAGAGACAAGCTAGTGTATATATAGTATGTATCTTATTTGTCTATTTTAAAAGCAAGGGAGAGACAGCAATCGAGTCCTTATTCATGTCCATATGCTTAGTCACTTCTGGAAGGAAATACGAGAAGGCAGACACAAGGTTTCCTCTGGGTAGAATGGGGCGGCGAGGTGCAGAGGAGACAGAATTTTAAATACATGGTTTTATGATCCAATTTATTTATTTTTTTAAAAATAAGGCATTCAGACAAATGAATTCTAAATTTAACTAAATTTAAACTAAATTTAACTAAATTTTTTAGTTAAAACATGAGTTAAATATGTGTATATTGACCTCATTTAAAAAGGGAATGGGTTGATAGCTGGGCAGGGGTGATGTATGCCTTTAATCCCAGAGACAGGTGGATCTCTGTGAGTTCAAGGCCAGCCTGCTCCACAGAGTTCCAGGACAGACTCCAAAGCTACAGAGAAACCTTGTCTCAACTTCCCCCTTTTTGGGGGGGAGGATGGGTTGGCCTGTAGTGTGCCTTTTCCTTCAAATGCAAATGCCTCTGGAAGAATGTAGAGAACACTGGCACTAAAAGTGGGAAGGAGAACATCCACCTTGTGCCCTTTCACACCGTCTCAGCTTAAGTTACATGATTTTATTTGTGTTAGGTTCAAAGCCCCCACCCCATTAAAAATAAATCAGTGCTGCTGACATTCTCCTAAATAGAAGGACTTTGGCCAGGTGAGCAGAAGGATTGTTTGATCCCAATAAATTTTTTTTCAGCCCATGGAGCAATCTAGTTCGGAAGTTTTTCTGCCCCATTGTTTACAATTTCTGTTTCGATAAAGAAAAGAAAATTGGAAGGGGGGAGGCACCTAAGCTCTAAAAAATGTTTTCACTTTTCATGTTTTTTTTTCCTCCTAAAAATACTTGGCAGGTTTGCAACTGCTCTCTGGCTAGAACCCAATTCTTTTTTTAACTCAACAGTTTTGTTTTTTGTCTTGTTTCTTATAACTTGGTCTCATGGTTTCCTGCCCGGAGTTCTGGAGTTTTCTGTTCTACTTAAGTGCTCTCCTGTGATCCCCCCTCCCCCCCAATCCCAATATGCATGCTCTTGCATTTCTGTCCTTTGTTTTTCAAGCCTTAAAAATATCGGCTGTGGATCTGGGGGAGTAGAGGGAGTTGGGGGTGAATTTACTTAAGTTAGCATGGGGGAAGATCAGCTATCGATTAGCTCACGTCTGTGAAGCTTCCCTGCAACTCCCGGCCCTCTATGACTCTTCTTTTAGATTGCTAAGACAATGCACAGTCTGCCTACAGCTGGGTCCATTCTCTTTAGGGTTACCAGGAGTACTCTCTCCCCAAACAAATGGTCACAATCTTTTCAACAGTGGCTGGGTTTCCTGAAACTCCTTTTCCCTAATGTAGCCATATATTTGGTTAATGTCCCAGTGGTGCTTTGTTTGTTTATTTTATTTTATGAGACAGAGTCTCACGGAGCCCAGGCTGGCCTTGAATGCTGTGTACTTTAGCTGAGGAAGAACTTGACTCCTGATCCTACTACTTCAGCCTCCTGAGTGCTGGATTAGAGAAGCGCATGAAGTGCCCAGCTGCAAGGATACTTGTTTGCTTTTTTGTTTGTTTGTTTGTTTTTTCTCTTTTGAGTTAGGGTCTCTCTGTGCAGCACTGGGTAGCCTATAATTTGATATGCAGATCAGGCTGGCCGTAAATTTACAGAGATCTGTCTGCTTCTGCCTTTGCCTCTTGAATGCTAGGATTAAAGGTGTGAGCTACCTGGTCTCTTCTTTGTTAAAAAAAATTTTCATGCATATGCTTACTTGAGGTACTTAAGAATTCTAAACTGCATCATGACAGCAGGCAATTGCCTCTCAAAAGCACCCTAGCAGAACAAAGAGACCAACATAAGAATTAAAACCCAGCCTTTAATCCCAGCACTTGGGAGGCAGAGGCAGGCGGATCTCTGTGAGTTCGAGACCAGCCTGGTCTACAAGAGCTAGTTCCAGGACAGGCTCCAAAGCCACAGAGAAACCCTGTCTCGAAAAACAAAACGAATTGAAGCCCAGGAAAGCACATAGTATTCTACTCCCATATATTTCTAAGCAGAATATTTTTGAGAAACAAGATGCATAAAAAAAATTTCCCTTTCTCATTTGGCTCATCTACTTGGCTGCATTTTAACAGCAGGGCACTGTTTTCTTGGTAACCATGGTGAACTAATTAGCTTCTTTGGTGTGTTATCAACCAATTCTCAAGGACCTGTAAGACTTTAAGACAATTCTGAAGCCATTTCTGACAACTCTGAATCCTCTCAGCCTCTGTGCCATAGTGCTTCCCCTCCTCCCCTGGGAACCAAGGACCTAACAGCTACACATGCACGTACTCAGTTCCTGAACAGTTACCCATATGGGTATGTTTTGGTTCAGTCCCCTGGGAAACAGGGTCAAAATGACCTCTTACCTCACCTGATCCGGCAACAGCTCTCCAGTCAATTATTGGTAATAGCCCTTTTGAATAAGCCAATCAGAATAGTCAAAGAACAGCCCCCCTTGCTTCTGTGGCCCCTTTAAAAGTAGACTGTACCAGCTATTTGGGGTCCCTCGGCTTCCCGAATGCTGGGGGACCCTGTCATGACAGAATTAATAAAATCCTCATGCTTTTGCATCGGCTGTGGTGCATGAGATGCGTCTCTGGGGGCGACTCCTCCTCGGTGTTTGGATGCTAGAGTTCAACATTTGGTTCCCTGACTGGGAAACAAGTCGCTCCCAGACACTCTCTAAACCCAGTTGGAGGTATAAAGAAACGAGCTCATTTTTATGTCTGTTTGTGAATTGTGTTTCTGTTTCTGTGTAATTGTAAATCAGTAGTCTGAGAATTGTACTTGCGCAGGGAAGGGCTCAGGGAGGAGGCAGACGTGTCCTGAGATCCCTTGCCCCGGCCCTGAAAGACGTTTCATGGGCATTTATGGGAGGGAGGGGCGACCAGGTCGCCCAATCTCCAGGGGAGATGTGATCCTCCATCTGTATTTTTGGATCTGCTACCGCGCGCGGCTTCTGCTATGTTTGTCTTTTTGTTCTTGTGTATTTTTAGTTCTACACCAGAGTGGTGGTGAGAGCACCAGCTTCTGGTTTTGAGTTTATGTCTGTCTCTTTGTATTTTTGTTTTTGTATGTTGATTTGTCTTTGTTAAAATCCACCTGCAGGAATTCACAACCTGGCACCAGCCCCCTGGCCATCATCAGTTTCCCTGATTCCGAAAGCAGCCACACTGCTGGAGGAGGCGGTGGCTGCCCCTCCCCAAGCCTTTTCGTCTTCTCTCTTTCCTGTACAGGAGCGAAAGAAACCCAGAATCCAGGCACCTCCGGTTCTTCCTGATATCCAGCCAAGTGCTCGGGCGTGGCAGACTTCTCCCTCCTCTCCGGAGGAAGAACTTCATTCCTGAGGAGCCCCGCTGGTCGGGCCCTAGCCCTGAAAACTTCAGTACTCAGCGTCTATGCTGATACAGGGGAAGGATGAGAGTGACTTCCCAAACATTTCCCCTTCGCTCAGTAGCAGGCCAATTACAATACTGCCTTTTTCTGCCTCTAATCTTTACTAACAACCCTTCCTTTTCTCGGAACCCTCAGGCCGTGACCGAGCTTATAGAATCTGTTCTGGTTATCCATCAGCCCACTTGGGTGATTGCTGGCAGCTCTTACAGGTGCTCCTAACCACAGAGGAAAAGCAGTGAGTTCTCTTTGAAGCTCAAAAGAATGTCCCAGGAGCTGACAGCAGGCCAACCCAATCACTGGACAAGATAGAGGATTGGACTTCAATACTCCAGCTGGTAGGGAGCAGCTCCATCTTTATTGCCAGAATCCAATTGGCGGGTCTAAAAAAAAGGGGGAGGGTTGCAAAGCCCCCCACTAATTGCTAATTCGACTAAGGTAAGAGCAATAGTACAAAGGTCTGATAGTACTCCTACAGGATTTTTAGAAAGACTATTGGAGGGGTACAGGATGTACACCCATTTTGATCCCACAGCAGCAGAATGCCAAGCCAATGTAGTGATGTCTTTTATAGGCCAGTCAGCATCAGACAGCAAGTTGCAGAGAATGGAGGGACTGCAGAGATGCTCCCTCCAGGACTTAGTAAAGGGAAAAAATTAGACAGATAGGGAGGCAACAGAAGACGACAGCTGCAGACTGCGCACCTCAGACAGAGCAGCCCCTGAGTGACCAAATGTGGACTTCAGTGAGGAGGAGTGACCCTACAGGACTTTGGGCTGGAGACACTTCCCAAAGCAGCTGCTGAGCAGAAGTGGGCCAGAGAATGGCGCCGAGCACATCCGGGTACTGAAGCAGCGCTCTGCCCACCTGAGAGCAGCCACAGTGACAGTACTGAAATCCCCCCCCCCCCCCGCCCCTTCCTTACGCTGTGCACCCAGGTGTTCGATTCTGGGGTGTATGGGGGGGAGGGGAAGAGTTCCCCCTCGCTATGTCTAAAGCACTTGACCATGGACGCAAGGACTGAGTGTCCCACGCTTTTATTAGAAAAAGACCTGTTGGAGACTTTGACTTCCCCTACTGTTCTTCAGGGCTGTAAAGAATAGCAGGCTGCTCTCTGCCTTTGCCATGTCCACCTTCCTGAGGAAGGCTTTGCAGCCACTGCCAGCTGAATCCTCCTTCCTGCTGCCTTGGTCACAGCCCAAGCCTGGAACTCTGCTTACAGCCACCTGCCCCGGCAGGTAGCTACTGACTGAAGCGAGGAGGGCCCTGGAGATGCTGGAGCCCAATTCCAAGCAGCCTTCCAGAGCTGCTTGCAAGTTTCACAGAGAACAACTGCCCCCAGCTCCCAGACTGCAGCTGTGGGAAGCTTGGGGTACAGCAAATGCCCAAGAAGAGCTGGTTTTGGTGGCGCATGCTGGTAAGAAGACAGGGCAGCAATGGTAAATGAGCTGAGCAGCCTACTTAAAGAGACATCGGGCGGATGGCAGAAAAGCTTCTTCTTACCAGGACTAAGAAGATCAAAGAAGAAATATTCTCGAGGTTTGGCCTGCTCAAGGTAATCGAGGTTGATGGTAAAACTGCCTTGTTGCTCAAAAAAGTCAGGGCATAGGTAAGACTGGGGAAAATTACATTGTGCATACAGACCCCAGAGTTCAAGACAGGTAAAAAGGATAAATAAAACCAGATTAGCCTTTGGAATCTGGCACTAGAGACTGGGTACAGCTCCTCCCCCAGCCCTGTTCTGTGTGCAAAACACCCCGTCTAAGCTTGGACTAACCCCCTATGAGATCCAATATAGGGGACCTCCCCCCCTTGGTTTCCTAAGGCCCCTCATAACCCATTTGCTCACACACCCGATCTGCAGGCGCAGTTGAAGGCTCTCCAGCCCTCTGAGCCCAGGCATAGAGACCCCTGGCCACCCTGACACCTGGAAATCTCTCAGTTGTTCCAGAATTGACACCTGGGGTATATCCGGAGGGACATGAGGAAAGCTGCAGCACCCCACAGCCAGAACAGCAGCTGCCCTCTCATACCTGCAATCCACACCTCTCAAGCCCTTGTTTTGATACCCCTGCCCTCACCCCTGATTCCTGTCAACTAGTAGCAGGGCTAGCCTCCTGGGATATCCAAGATACATATCCCCCACAGCTGCCCCTGGAGGCTGGCAGAAGATTTTCCCCTGGAGGAGATATTTGGGCATGGGGGTCCAAAATACTTCCCCAAAACAATGCTCCATGTGGAGCACAGGGACCTGTGACATCTCCCCCACTTGTCTCCCAGGGGCGAGCAGCAGGACTGTCTCCATGGGTGTCGGGAAGGACTTGGGGCATGAAATGGTATTTAGCTGACCAGAGCCTGCTGCTGCCGGCCGGACTAGACCCTCCCTAAGGGGCCCTAGCTATCCCTGTTGCTGCCCGCTGGACTAAGCTACTCTCCCTGCTTCTTTGCTGGCACCTCCCAACACCAGCCCGGGCACCTGGAAATCTCACACCTGTTCCAGGTTGGCGATTCTGTGTACGTTCGGAGACACCAGTCCCAGAACCTTGAACCTCGCTGAAAGGGACCCTACACCTACTACCCTCAAAGTGGACGGTATTGCAGCCTGGATCCATGCGTCTCACATCAAGCCTGCACTTTCACAGGATGACCCAGGACCATCCAAATAAAAGCTTCAGCGTACCCAAAATCCTCTCAAGGAGGCCTGATTCTGCCAGGCTTGCTGATCTTTGCCCTGATGTTTATACCTCAGGACTTAACCTGGACCCTGACTGACTTTGAGACTGGGCGAGCCTTAAGGCTAGCCACTGCAGTTCATCCCCTGAATACCTGGTTCTCCCAGCTAACTTTTGACCTGTGTGAGTTTTAACAAAAGACTCTTTGGAGGATACTGAGCAAACCCCTGAAAACTTTTATCCTGTATGCAAATATTCTGAATGATATATTTGTCCGGGGGGAAAAGCAGTACTGCGGGGGGGGGGGCTAAAGTATTTTATTGTGCTGCCTGGAAACGTAAAACCAATGTCAATGTCTCCTGGTTGAGGGCTAACAAAAAGAACTTAGTCTCTTTCACCTGTACCACACACACACAAAAAAAAAATCTAAAATCACAATCACTTTCACTGAGAAAAAAAAAAAGAGCTAACCAGTTAACAGGCAATACTTGGGGTTTATGGTTGTATGATCCAGGAAGAAAAGACATAGGGATTCTGTTCGCCCTGTGAGTTGTTGTAACACCTCCAGTGACCATAGTACTAAGGCCCAATCTGGTATTCCTGACCAGGGCCAGCTAGCCCTGCTGAGGTCGCCTCCTTGCCAAGGCCCTGGGCCCCACTCCTAGTGCTAAGAACCCTTCTGCAACCCTTGCTTCACTGCTGGCAAGCTCTAATACAGGCCAGCAACTGTTTAATCTGATAGTGGGAACCTTTTCTTTGCTAAATAGTACTGACCCCAGCTTGACACAATCTTGCTGGCTATGCTTGTCAGCAGGACCTCCCTAGTATGAGGAAATAGCCTCATCTGGCAGTTTCAACCATATCAGCTCTCATATGTCCTGTAATTGGGGACAAACCTAACTCTCCCAAGTCCCAGGACAACAGAACCTGGTGCCTTCTATTGATCTATGACGGGCCTACAACACTGGTTTGTTAATTTCTGTGTACAGAACCAATTAGTTCTCCAAATTTACTAATATCTCAAGATGAGATATTTGACCAAATAAGAGGAGGGAATGTAAGACTTTAAGACAATCCTGAAGACATTTTTGACAATTCTGAATCCTCTCAGCCTCTGTGCCATAGTGCTTCCCCTCCTCCCCTGGGAACCAAGGACCTAACAGCTACACTCGCATGTACTCAGTTCCTGAACAATTACCCATATACGTATGTTTTGGTTCAGTCCCCTGGGAAACGGGGTCAAAATGACCTCTTACCTCACTTGATCTGGCAACAGCTCTCCAGTCAATTATTGGTGATAGCCCTTTTGAATAAGCCAACCAGAATAGTCAAAGAATAACCCCCCTTGCTTCTGTGGCCCCTTTAAAAGTAGACTGTACCAGCTATTCGGGGTCCCTCGGCTTCCCGAATGCTGGGGGACCCTGTCATGACAGAATTAATAAAATCCTCATGCTTTTGCATCGGCTGTGGTGTGTGAGATGCGTCTCTGGGGGCGACTCCTCCTCGGTGTTTGGATGCTAGAGTCCAACAGACCTTCTGTTGAGTCAATTGCAGAATTCTACTCCTGTCTTGGCACTTCTGATCTTTGCGAGTCTCGTTTTCTAAGCCGTTCTTCATTGCATTGTACTAAGAATCGGATGCATTCTTTCAGGACACACACAGTGGGGCAAGAGGGAAAGAGAAAGTTAAGGGGACAGGGGAAAGGAAAGGAGCTCTTCACTCGGGAGCCTGGCTGAAGACTCTGACCTGGTGAGCCACAAATTCCAACCCAGTAACAAACAGGATTTGCTGTGGAGGCTGCCGACACAATCTTCCTTTTATACAGAACTATTTTCAAATAAGAATGTTGAAACAATGACCATGCCTAAGGCTTAAGCATATATGGCCTTACTCCTTTCCCAGGGATGAACTCAAAAGTTTTCTAGGAATCTCACCAAAGCCTACAGCTTTGTTTACAGTAAAAATAAATCTTAACTCCCTGTGACACCCTCGTGACCAGGGTCTTTCTTACCTTATCACCTGCAGTCCTAGCCTGTGCACCTTGAGAGCACACTGACTCTTGAGATGGAACTCTAGAAGCCAGCAAAAGTGTCTGTGTGGCTACTGCGAGGACACTGAAGTGAACGCTCCATCTACACACTGGGTGTATCATATGCTATTATTCATATAATATATGCCATTTTCTTTCCCACCTAGCAGTGTTAAGTGTAATAGGTGGAGCTGGTGCCAAGAAACCTCTTCCATAGAAATTTTAGAATTGGAGAAAAAGTCTGGAAAATTTTGATCCTTAAAACTAGTCAAAAACTACAAAGAATGGCAGCTACAGCGTTTGCTATGCGTGCCAATCACTGCTAGGTGATGCTCCGTAGCTTACACTGCATCAGGCTCCTCGGCAGCGCTTACATAAGCAACGGTGGCAGGTATCGTTTCCTCTTCCGCACGTGAGGAAGATTCCAAGAGGCTAAGAGACCTGACCACAATCACATATCTCCGTGAGAGTCAGGAATGTGCGAACCTTTTGACCAGGTCTTTGTGCTTTATCTTATCTTTATGTTATTATTTTCAAAAAATTGGTCACACAAAGAATAATTTACTTGTATGCTCATCTGCAAGTCTAACTAGAGTGTAAAACCTGTAAGTGAGGATTGTACCTTAGTGACCCAGAGCACAGGTCACTAAAAAACCTCCATACTCAATCCTCAAGAACAAACAATAAACAAAACATTATGCCTAACAAGGGCGGTGCTAAGATCAGTTCAGTGCCTTGTTCTTCGTGAAGCTTCTCCTGATTGCGAGCTCTCCTTTGATTCAGTTGATTTTCTTTTTGATTCCAAAAGAACAAAGGAAACTATTTTTTACTTAAACACTCTTGTCTTCCAGGGTGTTGCCTCTCCTGTCTTATCGACTATGATATCACAACACGGTCGACACGCTCATGTTTGTAAAAACCTTTCATAAACAGTTACTACTTTTATTCCTCACAGGAATTCTGAAAATTATGCTTATTTTCAGAAGACATATTTAGCGTGATCTATAGCCAGGCCTGTTACTTGGGAAATGAAGGAATATGATTGCAAATTCAAGGCTAGATGAGACAACTTAGTAAGATCTTTGTTGAAATAAAAAGAACGACAGAAGCTGGGTGGTGGTGATACACACCTTTAATCCCAACACTCTGGAGGCAATGGCAGGCAGATCTCTGTGAGTTTGAGGCCAGCCTGGTCTACAGAGCAAGGACAGCCAGGACTATCTATCTATCTATCTATCTATCTATCTATCTATCTATCTATCTATCTATCTAGAGAGAGACAGAGACAGAGACTATGGCTATAGCTCAGTCATACTTTCTCTCTTTCTCACTTTCTTAGCATTCTTGAGGCCATTAGTCCAATCCCCAGTACCCTTTCCAGTTGCTTTTCTCATTGTTCTGACAAGGGCCAGTTAAGGACAAGAGTTTATTTGGGATCAGTTAAGTGTATCCTGGTCTGGAAATCAGAGGCAGGAGCACGAGACAGCTATCTCCTCCCTAGACAGAGGGCAGAGGTTAATGCTGTTGCTCATCTCTTTTTTCTGCACAGCCTGGGACCCCGGCCCATGAGATGGCGCTGCTACTGCCAGGTGAGTCTTATCCTCAGTTTCTGGAAGCACCCCGATAGACTCACCCAGAGTTGTTTGTCCACAGTGATTCTACATCCAGTCAAGCTGACCACAAAGGTTAACCATCACACAAACAAAACAGATTTACAGGAGTAACTCTTTGTAACTCCCTGGAGGCATTTGAAGAAAGGAGGGACAAGGGTAAACTCTATCAGAAGTCTAAGGCTAACTAGTGTGTAGATTAGATAGTGTGGGTGGAGACCATAGATAGGAAGACCCCCGAGCATCTGGCTATTATAAAATTGTGCTCTAGGTGACTTGAACCTGGAGGACACATCAAGGACAGCTAGGATTCTGAACCTCCCTCCTTTGACAGAAATACCTTAGGAACATAAACAACAAACTTCAGTCACTCCAGGATCGCCCCTATTCCCAACCTTCCCGTAGAAGTCAATGTTGAGGGATGGTAACATCACTTTGTGGCTGTCAGGGAGTGGCAGTCTTGACTGGGTAAACAGAACAAACTCAGAACTGGGCCACCACCCTTGGCGACATCTTTCAGCATAGCCCACAGCTTCCACTGATTTTACCTTCTCAAGTTTCTCCTTCTCTCCAGATGGATTGACACTGGGTCTTCAAAGCTTGAGTTTCCTAGGCAACGTTTCGTTTCTTCCATTTGTCTTTCTATCATATCTTGTACACAATCTTGTCCTAAAGAGCTCAGATCTTCAGCTATTTAGTCCCTTCTTAACTACTCACTGATGAAAGAAAGAACCACTTTAGAGAGTTATCTTGGGCCAGGGGTGTAGCTCAATGGTGCAGTCCATGCTGATCAAGTGCAAGGCTCTGGATTCCATTCCATTTAACTAATGAAGAAGCAAATAAACACAGAAATAGTCTACCACACAGTAAGGCTCAGTGAGGGTTTGAGAAAGGAAGATCACCTCAGTTCTGTTGGACCCGAGGGGCCAGACTCCAGATTCACCGCACTATCATCCAAGCATTTGAGTAGGAAGATAGGTAAGTGTCTGTTTTGGAGGAGCTCAGTCAACAAGGAGCTATATAAAGACTTACACACTGGGGTGAAATAGTGGCACTCATGTCTTGGCAGTAACTAACAGCTGTCTAGTTGTACATAAGACCTGCTCAACAGGAGGGAAGCAGTGCCAGGTCCTGGAAACCTAGCCAGCTAAGGCTAGTGAAGTCACTGGATTTTTGTTTGTTTTTTGAGACAGGGTTTCTCTGTGTAACAACCCTGGTTGTCCTGGAACTCACTCTGTAGACCAGGCTGGCTTCAAACTCACAGAGATCTGCCTGTCTCTGCCTCCCAAGTGCTGGGATTAAAGTCGTACACCACCACTACCCGGCAAGGTAAAGAATGTTTAGAGGGTGAGGAGTTCAGAGGAAGGAAGGGGAATGTAAGAAAAATCATGACATTATAGCTTAACTTTTAAAAGTTAAAAAAAAAAAAAAGAGTACTGGGGCTACAGAGATGGCTCGGTGGCTGAGTGCGCTGTTCTGCAGAAGACCTGAGTTTGGCTCCTATCACCCACATCAAGTGGCTGACATTCACCTGTGACTCTGTTGAGTATTCATGCATCTGTGCTGGCCTGCCCTTGGGGTTCTGACGGTACATGTCCTCAGCTGTAGCCACTAAGGGCACCTCCTATGCACATTCATTATGTACCCTTTTAAAAGAGCCCTGTCTACTTTCCATCTCTCTCTCCTCTCCCTCTCTCTGCTTCTCTGCCTGTCTTTCCCCCGTTCCTGTCTCCAGAGACCTGTCTCCCCCCATCCCCTTCCCTCCTTTATATTCCCTTTCCCCTAATAAAAACCCCTCCACGTGAACCTTGCTGCATGGCATCTTTCTCTCTCATAGCGGTTTTAAAATCACAACACTGATACCAGGGAACCCTACACCTCCCTACCATAACCCACTAAATAAATATCCAACTTCACTCTGCATGGCGTGCCTATCCATCTTGGTCTCTCACCCTCCACGTGGCTTGTTGCCTGGGACTCGGTTGCCTTTGTGGCCTGCTGTGGTTTCGATACCCGCTGCGGTGTGATCTCATGGCCTCTGCTGCCACTCGGGGACCTGCAGCATTTCTGCTGCTGCACTTCTCAGGGAACCTGCAAGATTTTACTTAAACCATTAAAACATACACAAAAGCAAAACACCTAGACACATAAAAAAGAAAAACTTTTGGGCTGGGTGGTGGCTGTGCATGCCTTTAATCCCAGCATTTGGGAGGAGGCAGAGGCATGCAGACCTCTCTGAGTTCAAGGCAGCCTGGTCTACTGAGCAAGTTCCAGGATAGACATAGACTGTTTCACAGAGAAACCCTGTCTTGAAAAACAAAACTGAACAAACAAACAACGAAGAAATTCTCTGAGAAATCAAGAAGTCCTAGACCTGTAATCAAACATTCAAATATGACTGCATCCAGACAGCTACTTTGGAATTCTTACTAAATATCAGATACACTCAAGGAACTTCATATACAAAAAAATGGCCTCATCCCCAAACTAATCAAGTGTTGTAGGTGTAGATCCCTCCAGAAGGTATGGCTGGCTATAGCTCTAAATCTCTTCAAAGTGAATGTCCAACCAGAGAGGACAACCACTGACCTCCTATGTTAAGGAGGAAAAGATGTGAACCTGAGGTCAGTTAAGTATTGGAACTTAAAGCAGAGGAGGAGCCCTCTCACAGACGCCAACAGGAGTCACAGCTCCTTAACTCCTGTTTGTTGCAATGGAATCTGTTGGACCAAGGTCAGGCATGGTTCATGGTACAGTCTTTAACCTCAGCACCAGGTGGGGTGATCTGAGTTTGAGGACTACATAGAAGGGTTCTAGAACAACCAAGGTTACACAGTTAAGACCCTGTCACAACAGACAAATAAACCTGGAGTTTCATGTGAAACTTCCCAAATCTGATAATGTTGGGATGTGAAAAACAGACCACAGGCCAGGCAGTGCACTCTTTTAATCCCAACACTCTTGGAAGGTAGAGGTAGGAGGATTTCTGAGTTCAAGGCCAGCCTGGTCTACAAGTTCCAAGACAGCCAGGGTTACACAGAGAAACCCTGTCTTGAAAGACCAACAAAACAAAACAACAGAGCATGGGTGCAAAGGTGGAAGAAAACCTAGGAGATGGCCGGGTGGTGGTGGCACACGCCTTTAATCCCAGCACTAGGGAGGCAAGTGGATGCCTGTGAGTTCAAGGCCAGCCTGATCTACAAGAACTAGTTCCTGCACACAGGGAAACCTTGTCTCGACCAACCAACCAATAAATAAATAAAATAAAATAGCTCTAGGAGAGCTTTAAGCAGCTGGTTTTGTGATGGTAAAAAACTTGTAGACCTAATCAGACTGAAATTCTGTCGTTTGTAATTTAATTAGAATCTCTTCTATCTCAAGAAAGAACACTGGGAGATTTGCTTAAAGACTGTGTGTGTGTGGAGGGGAAACAGGAGTAGTTCCAGGCAAATGGAAGCCCCAAATAATTGTTAACTGCATCCTACAGCAACCAGGGAAGCAGGTGATAAACTCAGTGGCACCTTTAATCCCAGCACTCGGGAGGCAGCTGCAGGGATCTCATGGGTTCGAGGGCAGCACGATCTAAACAGAGAGACCCTGTCTTTAAAAACAAAGCAAAACAACCTGCATCTCCCCCGCCCCGGCCCCCAACCCCAAGAAAAAGCCCAATTCATACGCCAAACTAACAAAACACGTGAAAGTCTGAGCGCAGCAAATCTACAGCGCACGCGCCTCTCACGGGCGACAAGGTGAAGGACGACGAATTACGGCCTCTGCCGGCGATGCTTCACGACTCCTGCCGTAAAGGTCGCATGCGCAGTTCCTCTCCCGTTCGGCATCCCGACGCGGTCGTCGTTGTGGAGGTTCCTCATTCCAGTGCTCCGTCGTCGCCATGGTGAAGCTGAGCAAAGAAGCCAAACAGAGGCTGCAGCAGCTCTTCAAGGGCGGCCAGTTTGCCATCCGCTGGGGCTTCATTCCTCTCGTGATTTACCTGGGTCAGTGGGAGAAACACTTGGGAGGAGCCGCAGGGCAGGGGCTGGTGGGTCTCGGAGTCTCATTTTTGGTCTTCCGGGGCGGGGAAAATAAACCCGGGTAACTGTGTTGTCCACGTTCTGTGAAGCTGGCTGGCCGGGCTCGAGAACCCACTTCTAGTTCCTTCCTTTAACCCTGTGGGTAGTGTTTAACCAGTCACAACCCCTCATATCCTTACATCTGTAAAGCAAGAACTTTCAGGATTGATTTTAGGGTTAGGTGGCCCCCTAAAGAAAGAGTCAACTCCTCCGGCTTTCAGAGCGTTTCTCCTCCTGTAGGGTGACCTAAATGGAAAGAAACTAGATCAGGTTAAAACATCCCTGCCTCGAAGCGTAATCACGACAGTAGTTGAAGCCTAACCTTTCTTACTTTTGTAATGAAGGATTTCGGTGACCCCCCCCCCCCCCCAAAGTTACTGACTCCATCTTGCAGGGAAAGAAACCGAACCATAAAGCCACACCCTCCTTGCCCGAGTGTTCAGGCAAATATTTTCACCCAGAGTTGCCCACTAGACCTTACCCTGGCTCTGGTTGAATAGTGTTTTTTTTTTTCTTTTTATATTTTTAATCTTAATTGTCATATCCAGTCAATAACATCAAAGGGAAGCAGCGTGGACTTTTAGCTTCAGCTCTCTGGGCTTGAGTATGTAACTTGACATTTCAAATCTCCATTTCACATGTTCAAGTAGGACCCTCACAAGGTGCCACTTCCAGTTGTTGTAGATGACTTGCATTCTGTAAGATAAAATATGCTCAATTGCAGAGCCATTAGCGAGGCTGGGCGTTCTCCAGGCAGCTGTAGTACCTGTGAGGTTTGTGCGAGCAGTGATAACCTGTATGTTTTGGTAGGACTTAAATCTTTTTCCTTTAGTATTTTTGTTGAGACAATGCCTCACATAGCTCAGGCTAGCCTTGAACTCCTGATTTCTCTTTTCTCCATGTTTTAAGTGCTTGAATTACAGGCCTGTACCATCACACTCAGCTCTTTCTCCTCTATTTTATTTTATTTTTTTATTTTTTTGGTTTTTCGAGACAGGGTTTCTCTGTGGTTTTGGAGCCTGTCCTGGAACTAGCTCTTGTAGACCAGGCTGGTCTCGAACTCACAGAGATCCGCCTGCCTCTGCCTCCCAAGTGCTGGGATTAAAGGCGTGCGTGCCACCACCGCCAGGCTCTCCTCTATTTTAAAAGAAAAAAAAATAACAGATAGTGACATTTTTAGGTATCAAGGATTAAAACAAATAATTGCAACAGCCTATTTTTGTTTTTTTTTTTGTTACTTTTTTTGGGTTTTTTTTTTTTGTTTGTTTTTGAGACACGGTTTCTGTTTGGCTTTGGAGCCTGTCCTGGAACTTGCTCTATAGACCAGGCTGGCCTTGAATGCACAGAGATCCTGCTGCCTCTGCCTCCAGAGTGCTGGGATTAAAGGCTTGTGCTACCTTGCCCTGCTGACAGTTTGTTTTTGTAGGCTATGTTGTCCAAACAATTCTTTGCAGGCCCCTCTATTTTCATAGTTTCTCTGTAGGTGAGGCCAGCTGAACTTGAAGTCCTGCCTTGCCTCAATCTCTGGTGTAGTTGGAATTAACGATGTACTGGGTTCTTCTCCTTTTGATCCTTCCTTTCTCCCTTCCTCTTTTCTTCTTTCCCTCTCTCTCCCTTTCCTTCCCTGACCCCTCCACCCCGCCCCCATACAGGCCTTACCATGCAGCCTAGGCTTGCTTGGCTGTAATCTCAACATCCTCCTGTGTTCCACTTGTGAATGTTTTGCAGGTTTGCACAGCTATGTCTGTATAGAGGTTCTGTTTTTGCTAGAAGCGGTAGCAACTTGTCAGACACTTTGGTCTGAGGACTGGGTGATGCACATTGATTCCTTTCCTAGGACTTGACACTGTAATAATTTTCACCCAGCATCCAAATCAGGGTGTTTAAGACTGATGCTAACAGCTGCGTGTCCGGTGCTCACTCCTGTTTATCGTTGTCTTTTCCTGCACACTGACGTAAGGTTCAGTTTATGTTTAAGCTATTTCTCAGGCTCAACATCTACATCTTCTCTCACTAAAACTTGAAACTGCAGATTAATTTATTACATATTTTTTTCATTATTATTATTATGGTTTGAGTTTTGATTTTCGAGATAGGGTTTCTTTGCGTAGCCTTGCCTGTCCTGGATCTAGCTCTGTGCACCACTGCTGCCCAGCTATTATTTGTAGTTTGAGACAGGGTTTCTTTATTATGTAGCTGTTTTGGAACTCACTCTCAACATGCCTTGTGCCCACTCAGTCACTCCACGAGACTCTTACAAGTCCCACACCACACTGGAAGACTAGGAAGAGCTTAGAGATAAAGGGAAATGACACCTTTTCTGAAGGTATAACTGAGGATATCTTACTTTATCTTCCCCAAACTACTCTCTTTATAAAGCAAAGACTAGTGAAGTCCCTTAATATTATTTATCCACCTATTTAATAATACACTCTAATTACAAGTTCAAGTAAATGAAACTTACCATTTAAATAGAATTTGCACACATACGCACAAATTTGCTGGATAATGTCAAGAACTCTGAAGGGCTGGGTGTGGTGGCCAGCACTGGGGAGTCTATGGTAGTAGAATCCCAAGTTTGTCAAGAAAGAAAGCCACACACCAACAACCGCGAGGGATCTGAATTGTATCCTACTTTGAACAACAAACTAACCTGCTGCTTTCAGACACTGGAAGATAACAAAAGATTCTGGGTCAGACATACACAAAGGAGTTCATTCTTCCCAACAGTAGCTGGAGTAAGAATATCACTTTTACTCCAGTAACCTAAGACCCAATGCAAAACTCCAAGCAAAGAGGGCCAGACAGCAGCTGCACCATGTGCAAGACAGGACTCCTGGGTTTGGGAACCAGAACCTTCTATAAAGGCTGTAAGTGTGTCTCTAGAGAGGTGATATTTTTCAAAGCTGCCTGTTATGAACATCCTCAATAGTCAATGTAGAATAGTCATCAGGGTATGAGCTAAGACTTACAGAAAGGCAGGAAACTATAGAAAATTATTTTCCAGTTGGTGGATATTAAGACCTATTGTTCAGCTGGGTGTAGTGGCACAGGCCTTAACAGGCGGATCTCTGTGAGTTCAAGGCCAAGTTGGTTCTCAGAGGCTAGCCAAGCTAACACAATGAAACCCTGTCTCAATAACGAGAAACCTTTTGCTGGCAAATGTTCCAACAGATTCTTTATTACCAACGTCAGTTTCTGTCATGTCATACTTTATAGTACTATCCTCCATGAAGCACTAAAATTACAGCTGGGAATAGTGACACTGATCCCAGCACTCTGAAGGCAGAGGCAGGTGGATCTCTGTGAGTTCCAGACCAGCTTGGTCTACCAGAGCTAGTTCCAAGACAGGCTCCAAAGCCACAGAGAAACCTTGTCTCGAAAAACCAAAAAAAAAAGAAAGAAAAAAGAAACCTTCAACAGCACAAGTCAGTTGAGACATCCTGGATCGGATTGAAAGAGATGTGACTGTAGGCTTTTTGTCTACTGGAGTTGTAATTGTTTCATTTGAAAGTTTTTATTTTTCCCTTCAGGATTTACAAGGGGTGCAGATCCTGGAATGCCTGAACCATCGGTTTTAAGGTATTGCTCTTGAATATCAACATTTGGAGGCAGATGTCCATATATTAATTGGTATTGAATCTTTGGGAAGCAGTGACCTATAATTTTACCAGCCACTGTGGTCTTTCTTGGGTTGTTGGGAGAAAAACTGTGGACCAGTTATCTTATATTACTTACTATATAACTGCTTTGCTTCCTCCCCTCTCTATTTACTGTGTTATAGTCATAATGATATACATTCTAAAAAGAGTTAATCATCTTACAACATGAAAGGGAAGCCTTTTACACCATAGTCTAACAAAGATACATATATAGAATTTTGGTCTTTTCACCTAAATTTAGAATTGATAAACCATATAATTTTTTATTTGTCAATTATTTAGGTTTTTCAGTATTCTATATAACAATGTAACCTTTAAAAATTATTGTTGTTGGTATTATTCTGTGTATGTGTCTTTTGCTTGCATGTATGTCTGTGCACCATGCGTGTGCCTGTGACCACGGAGGCCAGAAGAGAGTGTCAGATCCTCTGGAAGTGGAGTTAAAGACAGCTGTAAACTTTTATGTAGGTGCTGGGGATTTAATCCTGGTCCTCTGGAAGAACAGCCAGTGCTCTTAACTGCCAGCATAGCTCTTCAGCTCCAAGGCTTTTTAGTGCATGTAGTTTTTGTTGATTTTATTTCTTCATGATAAATTCTTATGAGATTAGTAAATTGAAGTCTGTCAATACATATAGCTCCCAAAATACATTGTCAAATTTGTTATCCAGAAGCAATTATTGTTGGTGATACATAAGCTATTTGAAAATTTCATGCAAAGTGTGCATATTAATGTATATGCATGTGTTCATCTATTAGTCAGCTTTTCATTGTGACTTGCTAGCTGTCAGTTTACAAAGAAGAAAGGTTTGTTTGGCTTACTTTTCAGAGGCCTTAGGCTGTGGTTGCTTGGCCCTGCTGCTCTGGTGTTGGTGTGCAGTCCGTGGCAGTAGTAGGAGCGAGAGGATACCCTTTGCACCTCCTGGTGATGGGGAAGCCAAGAGAAGATGGGACAGAGTCCCAGTATCCCCTGCAGGGACATGTCTTCATGATCTCACTTCTTCCCACAAGGCTTTGCTCTTAAAGGTTCTATCACCGTCCAGTATTCTTTCAGGCTGGTCAGTAGACCTTTATATTTGAACTTTTAAAATGTAGCAACTTGTGAGAACAATATACACGTATGTAAATGCTTTGTAAATATTTTTGTAAAAGCAGTCTCAACAGGAAGGCGTGCTCTGGAAGGGCTGATGCTGCAGTCACTATGCTGACCGTGGGCACTAATTACAGTGGTGCCGTGAGAACGCAGCGTGTTTCTCAGGCATCCATTGTTACCCTAACAGCTTCCATTTGATATACCAAGTGTTCAGTTTTTTTCAAACCTTCTTCCAAGTCACTTCTTTGTAAAGAATGGGCAGAACATACCTTTTTAGAAAAATGGGCAGTTTGGGTATTTCTTGCCTGAAATGCTCATACTAGAAGTATTTCTTTTTTTTTTTTGGTTTTTTCGAGACAGGGTTTCTCTGTGGTTTTGGAGCCTGTCCTGGAACTAGCTCTTGTAGATCAAGCTGGTCTCGAACTCACAGAGATCCGCCTGCCTCTGCCTCCCAAGTGCTGGGATTAAAGGCGTGCGCCACCACCGCCCGGCCTCTAGAAGTATTTCTGATTTCAAATTTTCTTTTCCTTTTCTTGGGAGTAGTGAGGGATTGTGCATAGCAGGCAAGCATTCTACCAGTAAGCCATACCTCCAACCCCTCTAATTTCAGATTTTCAAATTATTACTTGCGGCCATCTACAATGTGCCAGTAATTTTAGGTGATTTGTACATTTTATCTATAATTGTCACTTCCGTTCTCCAGAACAGGACACACAGTTGGTAGGTAGTAGATATCCCCAAAGTGCCCTTGACTTGATTGGTGTGCAGTTAAATTTTTTCCTGCTAAAATTCTTATCAGATGACTCTTTTTTATTTCTTTACTTTGTTCTTTCTCTGGTCCTGTTATGACACAGCTTCTTTTTATTGTGTGACTTCATTGTGGGGGAGGGGAGAGAGCAAGGGGAGTTGAGGCAAAGTCTTGTTTGTCTCAGACTGGCCTTAAATTCACTGTGTAGACCAGGCTGGCCTTGAACTCAGCTCCCTGAGTGCTAGGATTACAGGAATGCACCTCATGGAATGGCTTTTTAAAATTGCCTTCACAGATCCCCATTAGTCTTGATTCATTGAACTATAAATTTCACAAGGAATTTTCCTGTAAAGTAGTGAGGCAGTTTGCTCTTGAGCAGCTCAGTGATTGCAAACAATTGTATCTTTAGAGAAACACTCACTTAAGACACATTGCCGTAGATGTCAGTACTGGTCAAGCTGTGTGAATATTTTCCACATATTGGAAAGTATCAAGTATGTTTCCTCAAGACACCATTACACTTTCAATGCTCTTTCCTCTTTTCCTCTTTTATAGTTTGGGTATAATACCTCCTAAATTAGGTTGCCGTGAGAATTGAGTAACAATATTTTGTGTAAATATTAACACCACTTGTTGGGTAATTTGGTCAATAAACTATAAGTAGTTTTTTGTTGTTGTTTTTGGTTTTGGAGATAAGGTTCCTCTATATAACCCTGGCTGCCCTGACATTTGCTACGTAGACTAGGCTAGCCTTGAACTTATAGAGATCCACTTGCCTCTGCCTCCCTAGTGCTGGGATTAAAGGTGTGCGCTATGCTACCACCGCTATTGTTTGTTTGTTTGTTTAAGGAAAAATTTCCCCTCTAACTACATGACTGTATGGCAATGCAGAATAAACTGTGTCTTTGCTCATGTCTGATAAGCAAAGGCATGTGCTCCTAACATCTGGAATGCTTTCCCCTCAGTTTCTATGTGACGAAACCTGCTTCTAGAGAGCCCCAACCTCAAATATCTTCTTGCTGCATCTTTCTTCCTTTTTTCCTTGTTGAAACAGGTCCCATGTCTATTCTTCAGTGTCTTTCCTGCTCTGCTTGTGGCTTACTTCTATACTCATTGATCTTACACACATGTAGAATAGCTGCTCAGCTGTCCTTGCTTCTTAAGTGCTTAGGATCCAGTTGTGAGACAGGATGCATCCTTCTGTTATCCCAGCAGGTTTTGACTCCTCAAAACTGCAGGCCAGATGGAGCAGCTTCCTGTATGCATTTTCATTTCTTTACTCTGTTTTTTCATGTTCTTTTCTTTTTTGTGCTAACAAAAGTCTTCCCTTAAAGAGTCGAAGGTTGGGAATTTGGTTCAGTTAGTAGAATGTTTGCCTAACGTCCAACCTCTGGCATAAATGGGGCATAATGGTCATATCTGAAATTTGAGTTCCTAGGAAGTGCAGGCAAGAGGATTAAAACATGGTTTTTCAAGACAGGGTTTCTCTATGTTATAGCCCTGGCTGTCCTGGAGCTCACTCTGTAGACCAGGCTGGCCTTCTAAGTGCTGGAATTAAAAGTGGGCGCAACCACTGCCCAGCAAGAATATTAAACTTTAGGGTCATCATAAGCTACATAGCGAGTGTGAGGTCAGCCTGGTTAGATGAAACCCTGTCTGGGAAAAATGGATTGCCCTGTTAGTAATTTCACCCGCTGTGCCGGGGAGACTGACAAAGTCACCTGTCAGACTAGGGAGGATTGTCTTTTTTCTTTATTTTGGGTGTTTATCCACTGAGAAAGAAATCTGAATAAGTGTAGAGTTTTGTTTCCAAATCTTAATGGTATGCAAAAATACTTGGATTCAGTGGGAAACTTGAGTTCATATCTGATAGGTATGGTAAATGCATTGTGCTTTCTAGGCATGGTATGGCCTGAATGGCCTTTAAAAATAAACTACAGAATCTCATTGTCATTAAGTCACATTTTTAGCCAATAACATTTAGACATGAAGCATCTCTTTTCTTTCTTGAATCCCGGTGCTACCCCTCCCTTTAACAAATGACATGGAGTTGCTGCCCTTCATGAATTAAACATTTTGGGTAGAAGTTAGTGTAAGTGGAAATAGTAACTCAGTGATCCTATTGATGTGTGTAGTTAAGGTTAAGGCCCCAGGTCACATCTCATTCTTCCTCCTCCATCCTGTAGCCGTTCCAATGTCAGAATTATGGTAACTTAGAAGCAGAAATGCCAGTTGGAGTGTGGACTTTCCAGAGTCTGACTCATAGAAAGTACTTAGGGAAAGGTTTCTTCTGTTTTCCTGATGCTTTATATAATAATAATAAAATTTAATTTGGGCTCCTTGGTCCTTTTAGTTAATAAAAATAATCATTTGTCTTTATTGATTTCATTTTATATATAAACTGAAAATTTCCTTTGCCTTTCCCAAGGTAGCCGTGTTCACGGTAATAAAACTGTATTTCTGTGTTTGATTGTTTTCGTTGCTCATTTTGTCTGCTGATGGATTTTTGTCCTCTAGTCACTGAGATTGATAGGGAAACACAAACATAAATGTAAGACCTGGTTCTTCAGCTGTGTCTGGAAAGTGTTTGTTTCCATGTTTAATTTATTTTTCCTCTTCACAAATGTTTTAGCCTACTTTGGGGATAAAGGCCTGTTTGGTCATCTGGATTTGGAAGCAATCCAACATGGAAGGTGTGTACTCTGGCTGGATGAGAAAGACATCGTTTCAACGCGTCTGTGGCAGAGTGGAGCCTGTACTGACTCATGATAGACTTTCAAAATAAATACTTTAACAATGTTATGTTTTGTCTTTAAAACATTTGTGCGGAGGGTGGGATGGAATGGGGTGGTGGTGATGTGTGTTTTGCCAGTGTGAAGTCAGGACAACCGACTACAGAAGTTTGTTCTCTCCGTCTGCCGTATAACTCGCTGGCAAATGGTTTTACTCACTGGTCTGCCTTGAGCCTTCCGTGAATTAACAGTCCTGGGACTATCAGGTGAAAAATCAATCCTTTTATTACATTTCTTTTTTAGAACAGGAAATCTATGTGTGTGTTTGGATACTTCCTTAAAAAGTAAAAGCCTTTCCGATGAATTCCTGGTTGTTCACTTAACACATGGACCTCAGGTTCCCTTCACAAGTGAGTTAGTAGCCTCTCAGACATTCTCAGTGGAGAGTGGGAATGATTCTATTGGTGACAGCTGGGATGTTCCATGCACTCAGATTAGGTTCTGACTCTAAGAAATGAGGGTTTAGTGTCTGCACTGCTAGGGCGTGGCAGTGGTGTTGAGGAATTGTCTGATTTATTTGTAGGTTAAATGGGAGTCCAGAGTTTTCTTTGGGTGTGTGCACATCATAGCATCATTTTCTTCCAGTGTAAGAAATTGAAGTTGCCGGGTGGTGGTGGTGCACGCCTTTAATCCCAGCACTTGGGAGGCAGAGACAGGTGGATCTCTGTGAGTTCGAGGCCAGCTCTGTTCTAGGACAGGCTCCAAAGCTACAGAGAAACTCTGTCTTGAAAAACCAAAAACCAAAAAAAAAAAAAAAAAAAAAAATGAAGTTAATAGAATTCTGGATACTGCTGGGACTTCTACCCATATTTTTATCTTGACCTTTTTTTTTTTTTTTAATTTTTCAAAGCAGTTTCTTTATGCAATCCTGGCTGTCCTGGAACTCACTCTATAGACCAGGCTGGCCTTGACCATAGTGATCCACCTGTCTTATTTTGACCTTAATTTTTTTCTTTTTGTTTTTAGAGAGTCTTACTGGGTACCCAGATAGGCCTTGAACTTACCGCCCTGTTGGAGGAGGTTGCTTGTTCATAGTGGTCACCCAGAATCAAAATAACCACACAGATACTGTGTGAGTTAAATCACTGCTTAGCCCATTAGCCCTCGCTTCTTAGTGGCTAACACTTATATCTTAATTTAACCCATTTCTAGTCTTCTGTGTATCACCACGAGGTCTTGGCCTACCAGCAAAATTTCAACACGTCTGTCTCCAGCGGTGGCTCCATGGCTTCTTCCTAACTCCGCCTCCTTTCTCCCAGTATTCAGTTTAGTTTTCCCTGCCTACTTCTATTCCCTGTGCAGGCCCAAGACAGTTATTTATTAATCATTGGTATTCACAGCATACAGAGGGGACTCCCACATCACCCTATTGCCTTCCCCTTTAGTGTGGGGATTATAAACATGTGCCACCTTGCTTTCCTTTCACTGTATTTGAAGCCTGCTTTATTGTTTAGCTTTCTCATGCTACAAAATAACTTCTTTTACTTAATTGGAAGTTATAATTAATGAAATGAGGTAGACCTTAAACAGGCTATGACATCATTTGGGAAGGGCCTATTGACTGAATGTCTTAACGTCCATTGTTTAACAGAATGACCATTACCAAAACCAATCCCCAGTATTTCTAATGGAAATACCTCTTGGCTAGGGAAATCTGTGTCAAGTTTTGTTATGTTTGCTGTGGAGGCAGAAGACTGGAGGCTTAATGCATAAATCATGCAATATTTTAAATGGAATCCTTGAGAACTAACTGCAGGAAGCCATTTTTGGTAAGCATTTAACCATCTCTGAATTTAGGCAGGTATGATTTTGATAAAAACTGAACTTCAGCTTGTTGTCCTCTGCTCCATTCCTTCATGTTACTTGTATTTATTGTCAGTAAATTTCTGTTAGTTAGTATTTTAGTGTTTTAAGAATTGCATAAGTAAAGCTGTGGGGGCTGTCTGTTTCAATGAAACAGTAATAGGGATAGTTAGCATCTTGTTTTGTACTCTTTCAGGATTTACCTGGAGCTGACCACAGAAGATTTTGAATGAACTTGGGTGTCTTGAACAATGACTCAGTTGAGCTTAGTGTTTTGGAGATACTGCACTCAGTATAAAAAAGGCTGGACTTAGATGGTAAAACACTTGCCTAGAGTACAGAAAGCCCTGGGTTGATCACCAGAACGGCCAAAAACAAAGATACCTAAAGATTTTTGTGTTTTTACCCAGTTTTCCATGACAGGAAAACCTTCCAAATCTCTCTGGAGTAATAACTTTGGGATTTTCTTTTTTTGCTTTATTTTTCTATGCTCATGTAGGTTATATGTAACAGTGTTCATCCTTTATTTGTGATGTAGATTTACCAACCTGATTGTACACACATGTAAAGTTGGGTCTTTTGCTTATAGAATGTAAGCCCCATAGATGTGGTACTGTGTTTCCTGTTGTATGTTTAGAGCCTAGCACAGGTGCTGGCACATCATGGGTGTTGAGAAGGAAGGAGGGGATTATGGGATTGTATGTAGTAAGTATAACGTGTTTGTTAATGGAAACTTGCAGAACTTGAAGCACTGTAAAGGGTCAGTCTTTTTCTCTGCTCTAGTCATAATGGATGATTGTAGTCCACACCAGGACTTGATGTGAGGTAATGGGGTCACACAGGCAAGAGAATGTTTACTATGACTTGTTACTTATTCATTTAGTCTCCACAGCAGCGTGGTTAAGGGTTAAGTAGGATATTGTCTTCCCTTTGAAGATGAAACTAGCTGGGTTAATTTTCTCCCAAACTTGGATTTGAATCCACATTGACTAACACTAAGAGATCTTATTACAGACATGTACTACCTTTCAAAATAATTTATGCAAATGATGAAGTTTTAGAGTAGATCGAAACATTGCTAACATTTCAATTATAAAGGACCCTCATGTTTTGCCTACTATTCAGGACTTCATACACAAATAACACATAGGCCAATCATGTTTACATAAAGTTAACTTCTTTGGAAATTTATGCCTGCTGTTGGAAACAGTAAACACTTTCATTTTTATTATTATTATTTGTATTGCGAGACAGGGTTTCTCTGTGTAACAGCCCTGACTGTCCTGGAATTTGCTTTGTAGTCCAGGCTGGCCTTGAACTCACTGAGATCCTCCTGCCTCTGCCTTCCAAATGCTAGGGTTAAAGGCATGTGCCACCACCTTCTGGCTTTAAAGTTTCTTATTAGCATATATTGTACACATGAATGGGTTTCATGGTGATAGTTTCATACATGTATGCAATGCATTTTCATATTTACTCTCCAATTATCTCTTTCCCCAGTGTTACTTAGTCCTCTTTTTCTTCCAAATAATACTTTTTCTGAGTTCATGTCTTTTTCTTGTGAATTAATTGAGTTTGATTAGGGCACTTACACAGAGCGTGGCTGAGGGGTCAAAGGTGTATGGGCAGTTTTACCAGTGACTGTACCTCTGAAGAAAATGTCTCCCCCTCTCCTAAGAACTCTTCAGGGATGTGTGGAGTCTCATGAGCCAGCCAGGATGGGTTCTCTGCCCCAGCCATTAACTGCTTATACATTCTCAGGAAGGAGCAGAGATGTGAGCTCTTCTTCCCATAACATAATGCTGATGGACCTAGTGCTATGTGGGAATCACAGCTGCTGAGAGCTCGTGAGTGCAGCAGCCTTGCCATATCCAGAAGACTGTTCTCAAGACTGAATCTTTTTTTTCCTATCTTCTCTCCCATGAATTTGTTTGTTTGTTTTGAGACAGGGTTTCTTTGTAGCTATGGAGCCTGTCTGTGGACTCGCTCTGTTGACTATGCTGGCCTTGAACTCTCTCAAGAGATCCCCCTGTCTCTGCTTCCCGTCTCTGCCTCCCGAGTGGTAGGATTAAAGGTGTGCCCACCACCGCCGAGCCTTGGAATGGATGACCTAGATGGCCCATCTAATACTTGCCTGATAGGAGAGACAGCATGAGCATGAAGGTGATTTACCCAGCATAAGACTTAAGCATTTTACTCCAGAAGTGAAAACAAGATGAGCCATCGAGCTGGCTCACATCGTCAGGCTTTTGATTGTGCAGTAACTGCTGCACACTGCACAAAGCAGCTTTTCTACCAAAGCTGGCAATTTGATTAGTCTGTTTGACAGGCAGATTATGTCCATTTTAGACACCTCCCAAAACAAAACCCCACTAGGGCCCATGACCTCCAAGGCCAAGGGCATTTGTCCAGATTTACAGTACTATTCCCCTGTGGAACAGGCCTCAAATCCAACCAAAAAGAATTTAACAGTATTGCCACTATAATACAAATAGGCACATCTTGCCTGGCATGCTAGTACTGTAGCCTGTAGAGTCCACAAACTCAATAGGACTGCCAGTGACAATTCTCCAGCCTCAAAGCATCTTCTGGGGCTGCTGTTATCCTAAACATATGCATCAAACTCCTGTATACAGTTCCATTAAAAAAGGAAGAGAGCAGGGCAGTGGTGGCACATGCCTTTAATCCCAGCACTCGGGAGGCAGAGACAGGCAGATCTCTGTGAGTTCGAGACCAGCCTGGTCTCCAAGAGCTAGTTCCAGGACAGGCTCCAAAACCACAGAGAAACCCTGTCTCGAAAAACCAAAAAAAAAAAAAAAATAAATAAAAAAGAAAGAAAAGAGAAGATAATGTAATACCAGAGATCAAGACACAGATTAACATCAATCCAGTAATAGTAAATGATTTCAGTTCTTTGTACAATAGACTGGTCACCTGGGTGTAGGGGGGTGGGAGCAGAAAAACATCAGAGTTGAATGATTCCATATGTCATATAGGCTTAACAATTATCTACAGAATATTCTACTTAAACATAAAAATATACACTCAGCAGCACACAGAAACTTCTCTAAAATAAACCACATGTTGATACTTAAATCTTAGCCGGGCGGTGGTGGCACATTCCTTAAATCCCAGTTCTAGGGAGGCAGAGGCAAACAGAGCCCTGTGGTTTGGAGGCTAGCCTGGTCTATAGAGTGAGCTACAGAACAGCCAGAGCTACACACAAACCCCTGCCTTGAAACAACCCACAAAGAAATGACTTTGCCGGGCGGTGGTGGCACACGCCTTTAATCCCAGCACTTGGGAGGCAGAGGCAGGCGGATCTCTGTGAGTTCGAGACCAGCCTGGTCTACAGAGCTAGTTCCAGGACAGGCTCCAAAACCACAGAGAAACCCTGTCTCGAAAAACCAAAAAAAAAAAAAAAAAAAAAGACAAAAAATTGAGCAGACAAAATCCAAATCCAGTTAATGGTAAGAAATAGTAGAAAAACAGAAATTAATGAAATAGAAACTAAGAAAACTACAAAGAATCAACGAAGCTATGAGCAGGTTCCTTGAGAAGATAAACAAGATTGACAAGCCCTTGGGTTCAACTAAGCAAAAGAAAGAGAGAACCTAAATTAAAAGACTAAGAAACAGGAAAACATTGTAACAGATGCAAAAGAAATTCTGAATATTCTAAGGAAATACTTTAAATTCTGTACTCCATTAAATTGGAAAACCTAAAAGAAATGGAAAAATTTATAGATTTAACCAAATGACCAAATTTAAACAACAAAGAGACCAACAACCTAAACAGATTCCTAACCAAGGAAGAGATTGACATAGCAATACAAAGACCTCCAACTAAAACAAGTTCAGGCCAAGATGGATTTAGAGCAGTGATGTATCAGACTTTCAAAGAAAGTTTACAGCCAATCCGATTAAAACTACATTTTATTTATTTAATTTTTTCCGATTTTTACATAGAGTGCTTGAGCTGTTCTCGAACCCGGGACCTCAGGAACAGCGGTCGGCGCTCTTAGCCTCTGTGCCACCTGTGTGGCTGCTTTAAAACTACATTTTAAAAAAGAAAGAAAAACAGAAGGAACATGTCAGTATTTCTTTTATGAAGCCAGCATCACAAATACCAAAGCCAAGTAAAGACACAGTTTCAAAAATGAAAACTACATACAGGTCTAGGTCCCTAATGAACGTAGATTCAGAAATGTTCAATAAAATACAACTTAACCGAATACAAACATACATAAAAAACTATCCACCATGACCAAGTTAACTTTATCTCTGAAGTGCAGAAATGGTCCAACATATGCAAGTCAATAAATGTAATAAACCTCATAAATGTATTTAAAGACAAATGATCATCTCAATCGATGCAGAAAGTTTTTTTTTCTAAAAAAAAAACAAAAAACAAATCCAGCATGCCTTCATGATAAAAGTTCTAGAGATAGTAGGACTGGAGGGAACATACATAAGAGAAACTATATATGAGAAACTCACAGCCAACGTCATCCTAAATGGAGAAAAACTTGAAGCAATCCCATTGAAATCAGAAGTGAGACAGGGCTGTTCATTAATCCCACTCCTTTTCTATATTGTGCTCAAAACAATAAGGGAAATTAGAGGGATGCAAGTAGAAAAGAAATTATTCCTGTTTGTTTGAAGATGACATAATATTATGCATAAGATATCCCAAAAACTTGACCTGAAAACTTCTAAAAACAATAAATTCAGCAATGAAGCATCAACTTGCACAACTCAGTGTTTGTTTGTTTTTTTTTTTTATACACCAACAACAGTCATACAGAGAAAGAGATGGAGACACTCCCATTCACAATAGCCTAAAATAAAATAAACCTAACCAAGGACGTGAAGTACCTTTGCAATGAAAACTTTAGAGAAAATTAGAGAATAAAAGATACTAGAAAATGGAAAGACTGTCATGATCATGGATTGGTAGAATTAATAATGTGAGTATGACCCTTTTACCAAAATCCATTACAGATTCATTGTCATTCTAGTCAAAATTCCTATCCTAATCTTCACAGAAAAAGAAGCAAACAAAACAAAAACCTATCCTAAAATTCATAAGGAATGACAAAAGATCACAGATGGCCAAAACAATCCTGAACAAAAAGAACAGTGTTATGGGAGTTACAGTTCCAGATTGTGAGGGGAAGGCACAGAAGCAGACCTGTAGATCAATAGAACAAAATCAAGACCAAACATGAGTACACATAGCTTCAGCATCCACAAAGATGCCGAAAACGAGCGGAGGAAAGAAAACAGAAAAACCCTGTCTCCAAACAAACAAACAAAAAACCCAGAGGGAAGAAAGAAAATGGGCTTGGGATCTGAACAGAGTTTTCTGAAAGAAGTAATAAAATGACTAAGAAACATCTAAAAAAAAATGTTCACCATTTCTAGCAATTAGGGAAATAGAAATCAAAATAACTTTGAGATTTCTTCTTACTTCATTCTTACAGAATGGCAAAAATCAACAACAACAATATGACAACAAATGGTGAATGGGATGAGGGGAAAGGGGAGCTTTCATTCATTGTTACAGGATTATAAACTGATCCAGTCACTCTGGAAGTCAGCATGGAGAATCCTCAAAACACTAAAAATAAACATATCATTAATACCATTCCTTGGCATATGCCCAGAGGACTCAGAATTCCACTCGACAAATACTTTCTCAACTGTGTTTATTGCTGCTCTGATCACAATAGTTAGGAAAAGGTAACAATTTAAATGCTCTTCAGCTGATGAATTGATAATGCCACTATGGTGTATATACACTGGAATACTATTCAACTGTAAAGAAAAATGAAATCATGAACTTTGCAGGTAAATGGATGAAACCAGAAAATGTCATACTGAGTGAGGTAACCCCGACCCAGAAAGACAAGCTTCACATGTTCTCTTCATCTGTAGCCCCTAGCTCCATATCTTCAGATATTAATATATAACCTGCAGTAACTGCAGAGATCAGGAAGGTGAAAAGGGCCCACAGGATGAGGGGGGAGCAATAGGGAGAAGAATAGGGTAGAAGTGATCTGGGGGAAATGGGAAACTAGGGGACAGGAGACATTAAAGGAAGAGGGAGAAGGGCAAGATAACAGCAGAAATGTCTGAAAAAAATCATAAGGAATCATACCATTAACTGTCCCCCTAAAATACTTAAATTATTACATGTAAATTGGTGTATACTTATGCATGTATAAAATTAAATCTGAGCTGACAATGCTCTCCCCAGGAATAATAAACTAACAAAAATCCAACACCAAGAATGAGAAGCTCTCTCCTTTTTTTTTTTTTTTGTTTTTTGTTTTTTGTTTTTTGAGGCAGGGTTTCTTTGTGTAGCTTTGGATTCTGTCCTGGCACTAGCTCTTGTAGACCAGGCTGGCCTTGAACTCACAGAGATCCACCGGCCTCTGTCTCCCAAGTGCAGGGATTAGAGGCGTGCACCACCACTGCCCAGACCAAGAAGCCCTCTTCTGTCCAAAAGACTGCCCAAACATTTTTAGGCCATTGCTGTTGCTCTTGTCTCCTCAGGGTGGAAGGTAAGTTCCTATTGCTAAAGACACCGTGCATTTCAGACTTAGGACCCAAAGGGCCTAAGATGGGTCTGACCTGAAGATGCCATGCAAGCTTCCAAAG
Organism: Chionomys nivalis; assembly: GCF_950005125.1. Taxonomy (NCBI): domain Eukaryota; kingdom Metazoa; phylum Chordata; class Mammalia; order Rodentia; family Cricetidae; genus Chionomys; species Chionomys nivalis. The sequence goes on along the minus strand of NC_080086.1, from coordinate 147,691,176 downwards.
GAGGGAAGGAGCCAGAGTCCTAGCTAGCTATGACGCCTGTGAACCCCAACAATGACTAGCATAGCCTGATGATCCTGAGAGTACAAGAATGGAACATGTACCTTGGCAGTAACCATCTCTCTAATTGGATTTAAGACCTGTTCAACAAGAGGGAAATCATGCTTCATACTGAAAACGTAGCTAGCTAACCAGGGCTAGCAAAGACATGGATTTTTGGAGGAGAATATACGGCCATCACTTTACTCAATCAGCATAATCTCTGACTACATTTTAAGCAGTTATCTCCTTATACCCTCAAGGTAAGTGTTAGTTTTCATGTCTCATCAAGGAAACTTCTCTTTGTAACAGAGACCATCACAGAAAAACACATCTGATCAGAATGCAGTTATTGTCCCAGCCCCAGCTGATATTTCTACAGCACAACTCCTGCCCCTAAGGGTCAGGGATCCTCATCAAGGAGGGGGAGGGAGACTGTAAGAGCCAGAAGACCAGGAAGTTTGCTCTGAGATTGTTCTTCTAGAAATGTCAAAGAAGCTACAGAATGAAGTCTCACCAGCATGACTGCCTAAATATGACCTGAACAAGATCAACAATGGTAGACATACTAACACAGAAGGGAAAAAGCTCCTTGGACCTCAACCAGAGACAAGAACTATAGGCAACTAAGGAAGGCTAAGAGTGTAGGAACAGTCTTCCCCAGAGAAGAGCACACCAACTGGTTATCCAGTACCAAATGGTCAGCCCTGAAAACATAGACATACAAAAACATATGTGAACTGAGCAAGTTGGATTTTTTTTTGTATTTATGAATACACACAAATACATAAGTAACAACAATGAAAGAAAACGAGGTCATGAATTTGAAAGAGAACAAGGTGAGGTACATGAAATGATTGGGAGGGAGGAGAGGGAAGGGAGAAATGTTGTAATTTTAATCACAAAAAAGGAAAATTAAAAAAAAAAAATCACCCAAAACAGCAGTTTGAGCAAACCACTGGGACCAAGCGAGTAAATAGTATCTCTCCAAGACTTCATTAGCCCCTGTCCTGGCTTGTCTCAGTGACGGAGTGTGATCTGAGACTTCTGTCTCCTCTGCAAGCTACACAGGCCATGGTGTTTCCAACAGCAGGAGAAACCCTGCCTAAGACACCAGGCCTCTCCTCCCCAGCACCTAATCAGAGAATCACAGTCTCGGTAGAAGCTTCAAAACCAGTCTCTGTTTCCTTTGCCCTATAAAGAAAGCAACTTTCTGCTTCAACTCATCTTGCCAAGCAGGGAGAATTATTAATGCTCAACCCCTGAAATTTCTGTTTAATATATTTTGACAAGTTTACGGCTGGAGTCTGAGTCTAATACCAACTACTCTATTGTGGCTGGAATGGGATCTTTAAAACAGCTTTATTCTTTTAATATAGTTGTCTGTGAGAAGTAGAGGAGTATTATATGTTTTGCCTAAACTTGGGTTTTGATTTTTTGGGGTGAAATTCTTTCTTTGAAGTAAAAAGAAGCTCTATTGTTAAGCTGTGTTTGTGTGGCTGGGGCCTAAGTGATTGAAACTTTCAAATACTTGTAGAAAATGCCTGTAAGTTATTTTATGTTGAATGGTATCCACAGAAGAGCTCATTTCTTACTTTTATGCACCCACCCACTGAGACAGTGGGGCTGATCTATTGGAAGCTCACCAAGGCCAGCTGGACTGGGACTGAAAAAGCATGGGATAAAACCGGACTCTCTGAACATGGCGGACAATGAGGGCTGATGAGAAACCAAGGACAATGGCTCTGGGTTTTGATCCTACTGCAGGCACTGGCTTTGTGGGAGCCTAGCCTGTTTGGATGCTCACCTTCCTAGACCTGGATGGAGCGGGGAGGACCTTGGACTTCCCACAGGGCAGGGAACCCTGACTGCTCTTTGGACTGGAGAGGGGTTGGAGAGAAGGGGGGAGAGGGAGAGAAGAGTGGGGGGAGGGGGAGGAAAATGGGAGGTGGGAAGGAGGCAGAAATTTTTTCAATTAAAAAAAAATAAAGAGCAAGGGTCCTCTGAAAGTCTGTAGCTGTAGGAAACTTATGTACCAGCAGTTTGCTGAAATTCTTTATAAAGAATTCAAAAGGTAGAAAGTATATTGATATGTTTTTCTCTATGATTAGATCAGAAAATTCCTAGGTTATTCAGAAACTTAAAGATATGTTGGCGTGTGAATTTTTCTGGGCATATGTGAACAAACATCTTTTCATCGTGTGTAGAACACCAATGACAGGCTGGAGGAACAATTCCACCCAAGTCTAGTGTAGTGAACCAGTGAGTTTATTGGAGTTACTTACGGGAATACAGGTGAGGGGTATTTACAGGATCCTGGGTTGCTCAAGGCAGCTGTATCACTGAAAAGCCCATCCCAGGATGGGGAATGACCCATGAGATCTGCACCCTGGAAGCTTCCTGAACAACTTATGGGTAGCCCGCCTGGTCAGAGCCTCTTCTCTCTTCCAGTTGTTACTGTAACTTTGCTATACAGGTTGTTATATAACCTTGAGAAAGAGCCTTGTGAATCTTGTAACCTTAGGAGCTTTTTAACCCTTGTGAGTTTCATTTATTCCCTGGATCCTTGAATGTTGCATTACTTTCCGACTTTTATGAACACTTCTCTTCCCTCTTGGAAGGAATGTTTGAGCTTGGAGCTGACAGTAGCTAGCCAACAGATGGAAAATGAAATAGTCTAATCTTGAAACATTTTATAATGTAACAAACTAAGACACAGGATTCAGCCAAGTGTTTTTAATGTTCAGTATTTAAAGTGTGCTAAGTTTCGAATTGTTTAGTATGTTTATTCCAGCATTGGCTACCTTGACTATAAGTCATGGAGCTTCCAGTTTCCTAAACACAATCCATTTAAAGTTTATTATTTTATTTTATTTTTTCTGAGCCAGGGTAGTTCTGACTGCCCTGGACTCACTATGTAGACCAGGGTAGCTTTGAACTCAGAGATCTGCCTGCCTCTGCCTCCAAAATGCCAGGATTAAAGGTGTGTGCCATTATGTGGACTTCCATCAAAGGTTCTTTATGGGCTCTTAGGCTATGCTACATATTAGAGAATACCAATGTGTCTTCTTTTGCAAAAGCAAGAAGAGCACCTCTAAGAGATTACACACACGAAGTCCTGACAATAAGCCAGTCCAACACGCTTGACATCTGTAGGGATTTCTGTCTCGGTATTCATGTCTGCATTAATTTACTGGGACCACCAAAACAAGATAACAGGCTAAGCAGCTTAAACAACATCATTTTTTCCCCACAATTGCAGAGGCTGGAAGGTCAAGATCAGAGTACTGGCAGGTTTGTTCCTTCTGAGATTTCTCTTTGCCTCATAGATAAATTTTCTTACTGTTCTGAGTGACTTTCTCTCAGCATGTACAAATCCCTGGTATGTCCTCTTCTTCTGATGATACTCTTCATATCAGTGAATGGCCCAGCCAAATGACCACATTTGATCTTATTATCAGTTCACAGGCTCCCTCGCCAAATGCAGTCACACTGTAAAGAACTCATTGGGAGGGTAGAATTTCATTGGGAGTTTCAAGGTGAGTCAATTTAGTCTATAACTATAATCTCCTCTCAAGTACAGGATGGACCTGCTGGTTGTCTCCTAATGAATCATGTGTGGTAAAAATGATGCTATGCTACATTCGGTACCAGCATGCAAAAGGCTGTGACTTCTGTCCTGCACAGTTTCCCACCTCTATGGCTTTTCTTTTTTATTGTTTTTATTGAACTATACATTTTTCTCTGTTCCCCTTCATTCCTCCCCTTTCCTTTTACCCTTTCCCGTGACCCCCATGCTCCCAATATACTCAGGAGATCTTGTCTTTTTCTTCTTCTTATAGAAATTCATCTATGTCTCTCTTAGGTTCCTCTTTGTTGTCTAGGTTCTCTGGAGTTGTGAAATTTAGGTTGGTTTTTCTTTCCTTTATTTCTAGAAACCACTTATGAGTGAGTACATATGATATTTGTATTTCTGGGTCTGAGTTACCTCATACAATATGGTTTTTCCTAGGTCCATCCATTTGCCTGCAAATTTCAAGATGCCATTTTTTTTCCCACTGAGTAGTAAACCATTGTGTAAATGTACCTCATTTTCTTTATCAATTCTTTGGTTGAGAGGCATCTAGGTTGTTTCCAGGTTCTAGCTATTTACAAATAATGCTGCTATGAACATAGTTGAGCACATGTCCTTGTGGTACGGTTGAGCATCCTTTGGGTATATACCCAACAGCAGTATTGCTGGTTCTTGAGGTAGATTGTTTCCTAATTTTCTGATAAATCACCATACTGATTTCCAAAGTGATTATACAAGTTTGCACTCCCACCAGCAACGAAAGAGTGTTCCCTTTACCCCACATCCTCTCCAGCCTAAGCTGTCATCAGTGTTTTTGATCTTGGCCATTCTTTTTTTTTTTTTTTTTTTTTTTTTTTTTTTTGGTTTTTTTTTTTTTTTTTTTTTTGGTTTTTTGAGACAGGGTTTCTCTGTGGTTTTGGAGCCTGTCCTGGAACTAGCTCTTGTAGACCAGGCTGGTCTCGAACTCACAAAGATCCTCCTGCCTCTGCCTCCTGAGGGCTGGGATTAAAGGCGTGCACCACCACTGGCCATTCTTATACGTGTAAGATGGAATCTCAGAGTTGTTTTGATTTGCATTTCCCTGATGGCTAAAGATATTGAACATTTCCTTATTTGTCTTTTAACCATTTGAGATTCATATTGAAGGTCTGTACTCCCCTTTTTTATTGGATTATTTGTTCTTTTTATGTCAAGTTTCTTGAGTTTTTTGTATGTTTTGGAGATCAGACTTCTGTCTTATGTGAAGATGGTGAAGATCTTTTCCCATTCTGTAGGCTGTCGTTTTGTCTTGTTGACCTTGTCCTTTGCTTTACAGAAGCTTCTCAGTTTCAAAAGGTCCCATTTATTAATCGTTTCTCTCAGTGTCTGTGCTACTGGGGTTATATTTAGGAAGTGGTCTCCTGTGCCAATGTGTTCAAGTGTATATCCTACTCTTCTCTGAGGTTCAATGTGGTTGGTTTTATATTGAAGTCTTTGATCCATTTGAACTTGAGTTTTGTGCATGGTGATAAATATAAATCTATTTTCATTCTTCTACATGTTGATATTCAGTTATGCCAGCACCATTTGTTGAATGCTGAATTTGTTCTTTTTTCCTTTTTATATTTTTGACTTCTTTGTCAAAAATCAGGTGTTTGTAGGTGTGTGGATTGATATCTGTGTCTTTGATTCGATTCCATGGTCCTCCTGTCTGTTTTTTTATGTCAATACCAGGCTATTTTCATTACTCTATAGCAGAGTTTGAAGTCAGGGATTGTGATGCCTTCAGAAGTTTCTCTGCTGTATAGGATTGTTTTTAGCTATCCTGGGTTTTTTTTTTTTTGTTTGTTTTGTTTTTATATAAAATTGAGTATTGTTCTTTTGAGGTCTGTGAAGAATTTTTGGATTTTGATGGGCAGTGCACTGAATCTAGAATCTATAGATTGTGGTTTGGTAAAATTGTTATTTTTACTATGTTAATTCTACCTACCCAAGAGCATGGGAGGTCTTTCCATTTTCTTGTGTCTTCTTCAATTACTTTCTTCAAAGTTTTAAAGTTCTTGTCAAATAGTCTTTCACTTGTTTGGTTAAAGCTACCCCAAGATATTTTATGTTATTTGTGACTATTGTGAAGAGTGATGTTTCTCTAATTTTTTTCTCAGCCCATTTATCATCTATATAAAGGAGGGCTACTGATTTTTTGAGTTAATCTTGTACCTGCTATATTACTGATGGTGTTTATGAGTTGTAGGAGTTCCCTGGTAGAATTTTTGGGGTCACTTATGTAAACTATCATATCATCAGCAAATAGTGAGAGTTTGACTTCTTTTTTTTCCAATTTGTATCCCCTTGATCTCATTTTATTGTCTTATTGCTCTATCTAAAACTCTAATACTGTGTTGAACAGATATGGAGAGAGTGGACAACCTTGTCTTGTTCCTGGTTTCAGTGGAATTGCTGGGAGTTTCTCTCCATTTAGTTTGATGTTGACTGTTGGCTTGCTGTATATTGCCTTAATTATGTTTAGGTATGTTCCTTGTATCCCTGCTCTCTCCAAAACCTTTATCATGAAGGGATGTTGTATTTTATGATGGTCATTTTCAATAGTCACTATTTTCCTTGACTGAGGCTAAGTATCTACTCAGCTAGCTGTTAAAGGTTCTGTTGCTCATTATAGCCACGATTGTGCCTTCTAGGCATGAGTTCTAGTGAGCAAAATTGCCCTTTGCCCCCAGCGTTAATCTTGGCTTTCCACACTTTTACTGTTTCCTTGTGTCTAGGGTACCCTCATCAGTCTCCATCATGCAGCTCCATCCACACCTACAGCTTCTCTCCTCTTCCTCTCCATGGAGTGCTGAGCAGTCTTGAGTTTTATACTGTCCTCGGTTTGAGTTTTGAGTTTCTCTTCATTTAGTTTGATGTTGGATGCTGACTTGCTGAATATTGCCTTTATTATGTTTAGGTATGTTCCTTGTCTCCCTGCTTTCTGTAAGACTTTTTATCATGAAGGGGTGTTGAATTTTGTCAAAGGCTTTTTCAGCATCTAATGAGATGATCATTTTTTTCTTTCAGTTTGTTTATATGGTGGATTACATTGATAGATTTTCGTATGTTGAACCAGCACTGAATCTCTGGTCATGGTGGATGATTTTTCTGATGTGTTCTTGGATTTGGTTTGCCAGTATTTTATTGAGTGTTTTTACATCAAAATTCATTAGTGAGATTTGTCTGTAATTATCTTTCTTAGTAATCTTTTTGTGTGGTTTGGATATTAGGGTAACTGTAGCCTCATAAAAAGAATTTGGCATTGTTCCTTCTATTTCTATTGTATGGAACAGTTTGAGGACTATAAGTGTTAGTTCTTCTTTGAAAATCTTATAGGACTCTGTGCTGAAACCATCTCGTCCTGGGCTTTTTTTTGGTTGGGAGACTTTTTTTTTTTGGTGTTTATAAATAATCAAGTTTATTAAACTATATCTAAATATATTTTGCATTATGATTTTTTTCTTTTTCTTTTTTTTATTAATTAATTTATTTAATTATTAAAGATTTCTGCCTCTTCCCCGCCACCACCTTCCACCCCCCCCCAATCAAGTCTTCCTCCCTCCTCAGCCCAAAGAGCAAGCAGGTTTCCCTGCCCTGTGGGAGGTCCAAGGACCACCCACCTCCATCCAGGTCTATTAAGGTAAGCATCCAAACTACCTGGGCTCTGGTTGGGAGACTTTTGATAGCTGTTTCTATTTACTTAGAGGTTATAGGTCTATTTAATTTGCTTATCCGGTCTTGATTTAATTTTGGTAAGTAATATTTATCCAGAAAGTTGTCTATTTCCTTTAAGTTTTTCAATTTTGTGGAGTACAGGTTTTTTAAGTATGACCTGATGATTCTTTGAATTTTCTCCGTGTCTGTTATATCCCCCACCCCCTTTCATTTCTGATTTTGTTAATTTGGATATTCTCTCTCTACCTTTTGGTTAATTTGGAAAAAGGTTTATCTATTTTGCTGATTTTCTCAAATAACCAACTTTTTGTCTTCTTAATTCTTTGTATTGATTTCTTTGTTTCTATTTTGTTGATTTCAGCTCTCAATTTGATTATTTCCTGTTATCTAGTCCTCCCGGGCGAGTTTGCTTCTTTTTATTCTAGAGTTTTCAGGTGTTCTGTTAATTTGATAGTGTGTGTTTTTTTCCAGCTTCTCCATGTAGGCACTTAGTACTATGAACTTTCCTCTTAACACTGCTTTCATTGTGTCCATAAGTTTGGGTATGTTGTGCAGTCATTTTTGTTGAATTTTAAGAGGTGTTTAATTTCTTTCTTTTTTCTACCTTGACCCATTGGTTAATCAGGTGAACATTGTTCAATTTCCATGTGTTTGTGGGCTTTCTGAAATTAGTTGTGTTGAATTCTATCTTTAAGCCATGGTGATCTGATAAGATACATGGGGTTATACCAATTTTTTGTATCTGTTGTAGTTTGCTTTGTTACTGAGTATGTGGTCAGTTTTTGAGAAGGTTCCATGAGGTACTGAGACAACGGTATATTCTTTTATGTTTCGATGGAATGTTCTATAGATGTCTGTTAAGTCCATTTGAGTCATAATATCTGTTAGTTCCCTTATTTCTCTGTTAATTTTCTGTCTGACAGACCTGTTCAGTGGTGAGAGTGGAGTGTTGAGGTCTCCCAGTAGTAGTGTGTGGGGCTTCATTTGTGATTTAAGTTTTTGTAATGTTTCTTTTACACATGAGGGTGCCCTTATATTAGGGGCATAGATGTTCAGAATTGAGATTTCGTCTTGATGGATTTTTCCTGAGATGAATATGAAATGTCTTTCCTTGTCTTTTTTTTTTTTTTGATTGATTTTAGTTTGAAGTCTATTTTGTTGGATATTAGGATAGCTACACCAGCTTGTTTCTTAGGTCCATTTGATTGTAAAAGTTTTTCCCAACCCTTTACTCTGAGGCGATGTCTGTCTTTGAGGTTGAAATGTGTTTCTTGTATGCAGCGGAAGGATGGATTCTGTTTTTGTATCCAGTCTGTTAGCCTGTGTCTTTTTATAGGTGAGTTGAGTCCATTTATATTAAGGGATATTAATGACCAGTGATTGCTATCTCCTGTTAATTCAGCTTTTGTTGTTGGTGATATTATTTTATGTGTTTTTTCCTGTTTTTTTTTCCTTTTTTTTTTCTTCTTTGGGATTTGCTGCTGTGAAATCATTGATTGTCTGTATTTTTGTTTATGTAGCCAACTTCCTTGGGATGGAATTTTCCTTCTAGTACTTCGTGTATGCCTGGGTTTGTGGCTAGGTATTGGTTAAATCATGTTTTGTCATGGGATATCTTGTTTTGTCCTTCTATGGTGTTTGAAAGTTTTGCTGGGTATAGTAGTCTGGGCTGGTGTCTGTGGTTTCTTAATGTCTGCATAACACTTAACCAGGACCTTCTGGTTTTCATTGCATAGTCAGGTGTAATTCTGATAGGTCTGCCTTTATGTTACTTGGCCTTCTTCCTTTGCAGCTCTTAATATTTTTTCTTTATTCTGTAGGTTTAGTGTTTTGATTATTATGAGGCGAGAGGACTTTTTTTCTTGGTTCAGTCTATTCGGTGTTCTGTAAATTTCTTGTATCTTCATAGGCATATCCTTCTTTTGATTGTAAAAGTTTTCTTCTATGATTTTGTTGAATATTGTTTTTGTGCTTTTGAGTTGGACTTCTCCTTTTTCTATCTCTATTATTCTTAGGTTTGGTCTTTTCATGGTGTCCCATATTTCCTGGATATTTTGTGTTAAGCTTTTGTTAGATTTAACATTTTCTTTGACCAATGAATCTGTTTCCTCTATCTTATCTTCAATGTCTGAGATTCTCCCTTCCATCTCTTGTATTCTGCTATTTATGCTTATATTTGTGCTTCCTGCTTGTTTATTCATATTTTTCATTTCCAGAACTCCCTCGGTTTGTGTTTTCTTTATTGTTTCTATTTAGGTTTTTAGGTCTTGAATAGTTTCTTTCTGTTTGATTGCTTTGTCTTGGTTTTCCTTAAGGGAAATGTTGATTTCTTCCAATTTTTTGTTTATCTTTTTCTTCACTTCTTTGAGAGAATTTTTTTTTATTATTATTAAATTTAATTTTATTAGGATGAGTGCAATAAAAGTACAAAGTAAGTGAATAAAGAACTAGAACACAAGTGCCCTGTTGCTGTATTCATAAAATCCTATCCCACAGAGGAAGACAGTATGATTGCGCCTCAAAAAAACTTGAAAATAGAACTGTCATATGATTCAGAGATTCCAGTTCTCAATGTGTACAGTCTTTCAGAAATCTTTTTTTATAAATTATTTATAGCTGTGTTTATAGCGGATTATCATTTGAGAGAATTTTTTATTTCCTCTTTAATGTTCCTCAAACATTTTCCTGAAATTATTTTTTAGGTCATTTTCTTCTGTTTCATCACTGTTGGGGTGTTCAAGTCTTGCTATTGTAGAGCCACTAGTTTTTGGTGGTGTTGTGTGTTCTTACTTGTTGTCTACCCATCTTTTCCTCCAATTGGTGCAGCTGGGACTGTGTCTCCAGTGGTTATTCCTCCAGTTGCTAGTGGATCCAAGGCTCAGAGGGTCGCTTCTCTTGGGGCCACGGTTCCTGTCATGCTGGAGGTTGATTGTTGGTTCTGAGGTCACATCTGCTGGCTCTGTCTCCAGCCGAGGTTGGGTGGGCAGTTGGGCTTTCCGTGCCTGCTGGCTCTGGCACAGGTCCTTTATGGCTTTTCTTACTTGCTCTGAAGCCATCAGTTTCACATAGAGAGGCCCACAAAGGTCAGAGACTGAGTGCTGGCCAACAGCCATAGGAACAGAATTCAGCCAGTAACCATAGCAGTGAGCTTGGAGTCACAACTCTTGCTGATAGCCAGCAACAAGCACCCTGAGCTGGAGAATTTATGACCTAGAGAAACTGAAACAGTAAGTGTTGCTGTTTTAAACATTTAGTTTTGTGATAACAAGAGGTTTTTTGTTTGTTTGTTTTTAACATGACATTAGGTAACTAATATACCCTCCTTATAGGAATAAGTAATAGTTATCTCTTATGACTATGTCTGTGTAGTATAAAACTGCCCTTTTTTCCTTTTTTTCAATTTTAATTTTTTAAATTCATTTTAGATACCAACCATAGTTCCCCTCCCTCCCCTCCTGCTCCTTTCCACCTCCCCCCAAACCACTCCCCCCTTACTCCTCAGAAAGGGTAAAGCCTCCCATGGGGTCAACAAGGCCTGGCACATTAAGTTGTGGCAAGACCAAGCCCTTGCTCCCTGCATCAAGGCTGAGCAAGGCATCCCATCATAGGGAACGGACTCCAAAATGCCTGCTCATGCACCATGGATAGATCCTGGTCCTACTGTCAGCGGCTCCTCAAACAGACTAGCTACACAACTGCAGCCCACATGTATAGGGCCTAGTTTGGTCCATGCTGGCTTCCCCAAAGCTGCCCTTTTCTGTATCTTATCTCCATTAATTCTCCTAACAATGTTTTTATCCTGAGTTTAAAGAAAAAGAAGTTGTGGTGGTTTGAATAAGAGTGGCCCCTTTAGGTTCATATAATTTGATTGCTTAGGGAGTGACGCTACTAGAAAGGATTAGGAGGTGTGGCCTTGTTATAGAAGTGTGTCACTGAAGGTGGGCTTTGAGGTTTCAATGCTCAAGCCAGGTCCAATGTCTTTTTCTGCTGCCGGTGGATGTAGGTATAGAACTCTCAGGCACTTCTCTGTGTCTGCCTGCATGTTGCCATGCTTCCCGCCATGACAGTAATGGACTAAATCTTTGAAATTGTGAACCAGCCCCAATTAAATGCTTTCCTTTATGAGATTTTCTGTGGTCCTGGTGTCTCTATACAGTAAGATAACATTGACTAAGACAGAAGTTGGTTTAAAAGAACCAAGATCCTATGGCCTAGGTTATATACAAGAACAGTGGAGTAGCAGGGATCTGAGCCTATAGGCTGACTAGAATGAAGAGCAGTACTTTGCTTCTGTTTTTCTTTCAGTAAAAGCATGGTCTCTTTCACTATTGTTGACCTGTCTTAGATGGAGCAGGAATTAAAGTCACAGAGAGGCATTGACTTTGGACCTCACTCTTTCATAGACAGCACACTGGTTGGTTTATTGTCAGCTTGACACAAACTAGGGACAACTTGGAAGAAATATCCGCAATTGAAGGTTTGCCTCCATGAGAATGGCCTGTGGCCATGTCTGCAGAGCATTTTCTTGATGGCTGATTGAGGGAGCAGGGCCCAGCTCCCTATGGGCAGGATCACTCTTGGAAGGTGAACCTGGGTTCTATCAGAAAGGTAGTTGTCCTCCAGGGTTTCTGCTTCAATTCCTGCCTCCAGGTTCCTTCCTTGAGTTCCCTCAAAGTCAGACTATAACCTATCAGCTAAAATAAGCCCTTTCTTCCCCAATTTACTTTTGGTCATGGTGTTTAATTTTTTTCATTTTTCTTAAATTTTTTGTCTACTAAAGCCATTTTTATTTCTTTTTTTTAATTTTACACTTCCTCCCCTCCTCCCATTCTTCTCCTGCTCCCCCACTCCCCCTACTCCCTCCCCCTCCCTCCTTAAAAGAGAAGGCAGGGAACCCTGCCCTGTGGGAAGTACAAGGCCCTCCCACCTACATCCAGGCCTAGGAAGCTTTGCATCCAAATAGACTAGGGTCCCAAAAAGCCAGTACATGCAGTAGAAACAAGTCCCAGTGCCTTTATCAATGGCTTCTCAGTCATCCCCCATTGTCAGCCACATTCAGCGAGTCTGGTTTGATCGCATACTCATTCAGTCCCGGTCCAGCTGGATTTGGTGAGCTCCCATTAGAACAGGCACACTGTCTCAGTGGGTGGACTAACCCCTCACAGTCCAGACTTCCTTGCTCATCTTCTCCCTCCTTCTGCTCTTCAACTGGACCTTGAGAGCTCAGTCTGTTGCTCTGATGAGGGTCTCTGCCTCTATCTCCATCCATTGCCGGATGAAGATTCTATGGTGATATTTGAGATAATCATCAGTGTGATAGTGGAGCAAGGCCAGTTCAGGCACCCTCTGCTCTGCTGCCCAAGGACCTATCTGGGGACATCCCCGTGGACACCTGGGATCCCCTCTAGAGCCAAGTCTCTTGCCAACCCTAAAATGACTTCCTTAATGTAGATATCTTCTTCCCTGCTCCTATATCTGCCCTTCCTCCATCTTCACCCTTCCACTCCCCCAAGTTCTCTCCAGTCTTTCCTTTCTCCCTTCTCTCTTCCCCTCTCCCCTTCCTCCAGCCCCACCCTCACCCCTACCCCCACCCTTGGTCATAGTGTTTATTGCAGGCATCTTCTGCCATTTCTGGGCACATGCACACATATGGCACACAAAGATACATTACAATAACAATTTTTAAAAGATACAGAATTATTTTATTTTTGTTATTTATATTTTTGCAGTAAAATGTGGTTGACTTTAGGATAGTTCCATGTGCTGGTGAGAAGTTGGATGTTCTGTGGGTATCTGTGTAGTTCCTTTGACCAACTGTACATGGTAAGGCTAGGGTATGAACATTACCCATGATTATTGTATTTGGATTTATCTTTCCCTTTATGTCTAGTAGTACTTGTTTTGTGAAGTTAGATGCATAAATGTTTGCTGTATATATTTTTACAATTATTATATCTGATGTGGGAACCTCTGTATGCTATGAAAATGTTTCATTACCATTGGTTAATAAAGAAACTGCCTTAGTCTACAGGAGGGCAGAATATAGATAGGAAAACTAAACTGAATGTAGGTAGAAAGAAGGCAGAGTCAGGTAGATGCTATGTAGTTGCCAAAGAAGAAAGATACCAGAACCTTATAGGTAAGCCATAGCCTTGTGGCAATACACAGATAAATAGAAATGGGTTAATTTAAGATATAAGAGCTAGCTAGGAATATGCCTGAGCCATTTGCCAAAGCATCTTCTTTATTAGCCAATGATAATAAAACATATTCACAGAGGGAAATCCCACATCATATATCTTCCTGAGGCTTTGTCCCATTTATTAATATTAGTGGCAGTTATTTTTTCTGGCTAATTTTGGCTTGAAGTATGCTTGGCAGGTTATCATTGGAGAAGAAATATCATGTTATTTTCAAGTCTTGAGGAGAACTTTGGTGGTTGAGACAGTGCTAATCTGAGGAGAAATTACAAGTTAGGAGACCTGGTGACAGTTTGCCACAGTATCGGGATGGGAGATAGGCACAAGAGGCAACTGTAGAGATGGGGAAGTTTAGATTGCTGAGGATTTCAAGCAGCAGGAAGCTTGGGCTATGGGTGGTCAGTGTCTTAGCCTTCTTTAGTGAGGAGGAGTGGCAATATATATGATGGGCTATAAATTCTGATAAAAAATTAGGGAACGTAATAATAAAATGAAAAAGGAGGGGAACAGAAAAAGGGGGTAAGAAAGAAAACTCAAAGTTAAACATGGGCTTGGTGGCACAAACCTTTAATCTCAGCACTCAGGATGCAGTGGCAGGTAGATCTCTTGAGTTCGAGGCCAGTCTAGTCTCCAAATTGAGTTCCAGGACAGCCAGGGCTACCTAGAGACACCCTGCTTCAACAAAACAAGATATTAGCGAAAAAGAAAGGAAGAGGACTGGAGATATGGCTCAGAGGTTAAGAGCACCGACTGCTTTTCCAGAGGTCTTGAGTTCAATTCCTAGCACCCACATGGTAGCTCACAACTGTCTGTAATGACATCTGGTGCCTCTTCTGGTCTGCAGACATACACACAGACAGAACACTGTTATATAACAAAGGAAACACTCTGCATTACTGGAGGGAGTGCAAACAGGTATAGCACCTTTGGATATCAATATGGTGATTTATCAGAAAAGTAGAAAACAACCTTCCTCAAGACCCAGCAATACCACTTTTGGGTATATACCCAAAGGATGCTCAATCGTACCCCAAGGAGATATGCTCAACTATGTTCATAGCAACATTGTTTGTCATAATCAGAACCTGGAAACAACCTAAAGGCCCCTTGACCGAAGAATGGATAAGGAAAATGTGGTACACTTATGCAATGGAGTACTGAACAGCAGAAGAAAATAATGACATCTTGAAATTTGCAGGCAAATGGATGAATCTAGAAAACATCATATTGAGTGAATTAACCCAGACCCAGAAAGACAATATCATATGTACTCATTCATAAGTAGCTTTTAGACATAAAGCAAAGAAAACCAGCCCACAAACCACAATCCCAGAGAACCTAGACAACAACAACGAGGACACTAAGAGAGATATACATGGATCTAATCTACATGGGAAATAGAAAAAGACAAGATTTCCTGAGTAAATTGGGAGCATGGGGATCATGGCAGAGGGTAGAAGAGGAGGGGGGAAGAAGGGAGGGGAGTGGAGAAAAAAAATGTATAGCTCAAGAAAATCAATCAGAAAGGAAGAAAAAGAATGTGAGGAAAAGCTTTAATCTCTTAGAGCAAGAGGTTAAACATCCAATTATAAAAAATTAAAACATACAAATACAATTGAAGTTGAGCAATAAAAGATAAAATCATAAAGGATTAAAAAATAAATACTAAAAAACCCAGCCAAATCAGCAACAAATCTAGAGTAAAAAGCAAAAATAAGGCAGAATTTGAGACATTTCTCCTTGGGTCCTTGGCTATGAGGATGTCGTTGAGGTTTTGTGATGCTGCTCCTGTTATTGACACGAAGCCACACTTGTAGACAATGCGGTCGTCTTCCATCACTGCGTTTCAGAGCTAGTCGGGCTTGTTAACAGAAGCCAAGAAAAACCTCCCCTTGCTCTACTATCGTGTTTGAAAAGAATGTGCTTTAAAATATTTCACATATTATTACATCAAGTTGCAATGACAAGTGTTTTGCTAGGTTTATTTGTTCATTGTGTTGCTCTTTCTGTCTCACTAGCCAGTTTCTGAATTCACCCACTTTTCTACCATTAGAGAGCTGTAGCTGGCCACCTTGTTTTTGTTCATTCATGAAATAAGTTGGAGTGAGTGTCTTCGATTCAGTCTTTCACTTAAACCCTTGATTAATGTCAACTGTATAATTTTTATATCTTAGGAACATAAAAACTCTCGGAACGCTCTATATAGAATATTAAGCATTTGTATTTATTTGCTTCTTTTTAACTTAAAGATTTTATTATTTAGGTATTGGTATGTGAGTATATGCCAATAAAATAAATCCGGCTGAGGAGGCCAGCGATGCCAGAGACCCTTTGGCTGGAATTAAAGACAGCCATGAGCTGCTCAGTAGGAATGCCAAGAACAGAATTTGGGTCCTCTGCAAGAACAGTGTTTCCAAGGACGGAACCATCTCTCCAGTCCTGTATTGGTCTCATTTTTATTTTTTGATTATTTATTTTATGTGCACAGATGTTTTGCCTGCATGTATGTCTGTGCACTAATGTATGTCTGGTGCCCTCAGGAGCTAGAAGAGGGCATTGGATCCCTGGAATTAGATTATGGACCGTTGTGAACTGTCATGTGGGCTCTGGAAACTGAACCTGGGTCCTCTGCAAGAGCAGCAAGTGCTTTTAACTGCTGAGCCTCTCTCCTGCCCGCCTGTATTGGTTTCTCCTTTTTTCTTTTCTCACTTTTTCTTCTCTTTTTTGACGATACCTTTTTAAATTTTTTTATGTGCATTGTTGTTTGTTTGCATGTATGTCTGTGTCAGATCCCCTACAACTGGAGTGCAGACAGTTTTAAGCTGCTTTGTGGGTGCTGGGAATTAAACCAGGTCCTCTGGAAGAGCAGCCAGTGTTCCTAACATCTGAACCATCTCTACAATACCCTGTATTGGCTTTTTTCTTTTCCTCCTCCTCCTCCTCCTCTTCTTCATCTGTTTTTTAAGACAGGGTTTCACTGTATAACAGTCCTGACTGTCCTGGAACTTGCTTTGTAGACCAGGCTGGCCTTGAACTCACTAAGATCCACCTGCCTCTGCCTCCCAAGTGCCACCACCACCCAGCTTCATTAAATTTTCTTAAGGACTTGACTAATATTTAAGTAAATTGTAAAGTAAGTTCTAGAAATGCCAGCATGTCTGTGTTTTTATATATTTTAGGAGTTCAGTTGACAGATTAACCTTAAAATAAATGACACACAACCTGTGTGTAACTCAGATTCATACCATTGCCTATCTGTAACTCATGATCTGTCTGTAACCCATTCTATGTATTACTTATTTCATGAGGTCACTAAACTGCACCAGTCTGTAACTTGCACAGTGAAAGTGGCCATTGATCACATACTTGGATGTTGTGACAATATAAGAATATCTATTCCAGGGGCTGGAGAGATGGCTCAGAGGTTAAGAGCATTGCCTGCTCTTCCAAAGGTCCTGAGTTCAATTCCCAGCAACCACATGGTGGCTCACAACCATCTGTAATTGGGTCTGGTGCCCTCTTCTGGCCTGCAGGCGTACACACAGAATATTGTATACATAATAAATAAATAAATATTTAAAAAAAAAAAAAAGAATATCTATTCCAAAGGTTTGCTCAACTAACTTATTTGATGTGTTGCAGATTTATAACCATAACCATAGTGCACAGGCCACACTTTGAATAACATTAAGCTAATGAAAAACATAGATGCATAGAATACTGCAGGCAGTAACTCCCTATTTGGATGTTACATTACTGCCTATAGAGCATTGCATTACTACCTTATCATTTATTATTACTTTGCATGTCACTGGGACAAAATGCCTGGTGAAAACAATGTAAGGAAAGAAGGGTTTAATGTGCCTTACAGTTTGTAGATGGGAAAATATGATGGGAAAATATGGTGGCAGAAATCCAGG
Source organism: Chionomys nivalis (assembly GCF_950005125.1). Taxonomy (NCBI): domain Eukaryota; kingdom Metazoa; phylum Chordata; class Mammalia; order Rodentia; family Cricetidae; genus Chionomys; species Chionomys nivalis. The sequence continues at coordinate 147,673,747 of NC_080086.1, read as the reverse complement.
TTGGTGATTGCATTATATCTGCAGGCAGGAAGTAGAGAATAATGAATATTTGTGCTCAGCCAGTTTTCTCCTTTTTGTTCAGTCCAGCACCACAGCCCATGAAAGAATGGTACAACCTACATTTAGGGTGAGTCTTCCTCCTTCAGTTAAGCTGGCTAATTTTATAGCAACTTAATACAAGCTAGAGTCATTTGGGAAGAGTGACTCTCATGTGAAGAAAATACCTCCCTAAGATTGGCATATAAGTAAGTTTTCTTAGTTAGTGGTTAGTGTGGGAGGGCTCATCCTATTGTGAATGGTGTTACCTCTGGGATGGTGGTCCTTGGTGCTATAAGGAAGCAGACTGAGCAAGCCACAAAGAGCAAGCCTTGCAGCACCCTCCATGGTCTCTGAATGAGCTCCTGCTCCTAGGTTCCTGATCTAAGTTACTGCTCTGACTTCCTGAAGGGGCACAGAGTGTTTGTGCTCACAGACATGCACTAGGGGAAGCTGGGATGTTAAACACAGACTTGCTTCTTCAAGTGAAGGAATGCAGAACCTGTCCCCCCAGAAAGCTGGCGTGGATGTGTCTTCTAGCCTGGGAAACTGTCATCTGTGTGGCGAGACACTTTTCTAGCCTGGGAAACTGCCATCTTTGTGGCTAGACACTTTTCTAGCCTGGGAAACTGTCATCTGTGTGGCTAGACACTTTTCTTGTATCAGACGTTCTTCCAGATCCTTATCATAAATTTGTTTTTCTCAGCCAATAGCAGACCTGTTTTTCTCAGTCATCTGTACAATTCGTCTCTATAGACTTTAAAAGAGCCTCGATAGAGTCTGTCTGATCTTACTTTAAGTATTTGGCTTTCTTTCTTTCTCAAGGAGATGGTATGTTTTGTTATGCACGCAGGATCGAGTTAATTATTACCAAAATAGTTTTTTTTTTTAACCAAATTGTGCTGTGCTTAAATATGCTTAAAATAAACAACTGTGGTCAGAGTCTCTAAGTTTCAATCAACACTGGCTACTGAGTTGTATTGAGACTGTCTTCTTGGCCTCCGGTGACTCATCTCTCTGCTGCTCTTGAAGGTAGCGGAGAGACCCGCCCCCCCCCATAACAACAACAACACATACACACACACACACACACACACACACACACTCACAAAACGTAACTTCATAAAGGACTATGATCAGGACACATAAGAGGAAATAAACTTTTTCCTCCCCAAGTTGCTTTTGGTAATGGTGCCTGTCACAGCAACACATACTCTAAGTAAGATATAACCTAATCTAGATAATACCTCACATGTCCTGAAATCTGTCTGGTCACTAATTCTAGATCCTATCAGGTTGGCAGTAATAATCATGACAAGTCCTGCCATATTAATTTGACGTCCAAACTTTTGGGGTTTTCCAGCTTGGGCCCCATTCCAAACCCCACCCAGACATTTGCCTGGGAACTTTCCCCCACATCTCCCATTCCAAACCCCTGCTGCTTAGAAAGCCCACCAAGTGGCGACTCCTCCCCTGTAACTGCCCAAGACCATGCCTACAGAGTATTTAAGCTCTGGACTCTAGATCTGCCATGTGGTTTCTCTTCTTCCCCTGAGATCACCTGGGGGTGCCTTCTCATTAAAACTGGACTTTTAATTCAGCCTGATCTGACTGATTGCGTCGGTGGAGGAAGCCACCATTGGGGATTTCAAAATACTTATCACAGACAATACTACTTTCAAAGCCACAACCTTTTACTTCTTGTCTCTGTAGATTCATGGATTGTTCATATTGTAAAATGCATCAGTTCAACTTCCAAAGTCCCCATCAGGGCTTAGTAAGTAGAGAAGCTTGTTGTCAAAACTAATGAGGCGAGTTCAATCTCTGGAACCCATGTGGTGAAAAGAGAGAACTAACTATTCTCGTTATCTGCTGACCTCCACATCCACACTGTGGAACTTGCATAAGTAAATAAATATTATTATCTTTAAGAATTCCAACACTGTTCAAAAGAAAGTGCAGATTCTCTTCTGAGACACAGGCAGTTAATGGTGAGCCCCTGCAAATAAAAACCAGGTCACAGACTTTCAATATATGACACAGAATAAACATCTCTGTTTCAAAGGAGAGGAATGGGGGCATAATAAGCAAAGAGTAGACCACAGACAAGCTGAAACTCAGGAGGATAAGCACCAAGTCCTGCAGACCTTGCCCTGCAGATCTGGAGATGGAATAATTTGGGATCCAGAGGACCTAGGTGGCCTTGCCCCTCCAGCTCTGCTTCCTACAGCACACACAGCCTTTCTCTTGAGCCAGATCTACGGTGTGCATGCCACTTTCCTTAATGGACACCCCAGGTCCTGGCATCCTTAGCATCTTTGAGTTTCCTTTGAACTTGGGCTTTATGTAGTAACCTATCAGGTTCTCTAATCCTGCTACGCATTGCCTGGCCTCAGTGGTTCTCTGGAGCTTTATGCAAGACTCTCTGACCCCCTCAGTCTTGTATTTTTCATGCCTGTAAAACTACTAGCATGTGGATTCTGCTGCCTCATTTCTGTCGCCAGCTGGAAATGGAGCCTGGCCTTCCTGGATCATAAATGCAGTAGACTCTTGCGCTGACTCATGGAAACTCTTTCCTAGACAGTTGCTTTTTAAGAGCAGGGAACGCCTTCAGGGCATTCTCAGTTACACTCCCTCTTCCAAATGAATTTGCATTTTTATAAATTGGAGCCTTTGATGGGTAGGTCTTGCCCTCAGGGCACATTTCCTATAACTCCAGTAACTAGCAAGACATTCTCTGTAACTCACATAGTCCTTTTCAACATGCCCCTTCTCTGCAACTTGAAATTTGCTTGAGCATGGACATCAAGGAAGCCCTGAGTGTATAGTCCTGAGTGAATGTGTAGTATGACATTAACCAGCCATGTCAGGGACCAGAGCCTCAGAACTGTGGGGAAATGGTAAAGCTTTCCCCCAACCCAGGGGTTGAGACTCGGGGAGGTCATGTGCCAATGTTGATAGTGTGTGAAGACAATGTCCATTGTAACCCTCTCCCCACTGGATGTTTGGGACCTGAAGACTACTCTCCTTCAGAGACTTCTCCTGAGATCAGCTAGACCTGCCTCCTTGATTGGCTGCCTACAATAACCCTATCTCCCTATTAAAATGTGTATAATAAACATGCCAAGCTTCCTGGGTACTGATCCCAGTTTCCTGGGCACTTATCATTTCTTTATATCCTCACCGCCCTAGTCAGGTCAAGTCTCTGAGGCCATGCAAGGATGCAGCCCTTGAGCTCCCCCCACCCACAAAAGCGTACATTTTGTACGTTCTTTAAATGCCTCTCTGTCCCACTTGTTGCTCTTTTTCACAACAGAACTGAATCAGATGGGTGCGAATGAGGAATAGCCGTGGCGCGACCAGGCTGCTGTCCTGTCTTGAGAATTCCTCTACCAAACAAAGTAGTCCATTACTTTCAGATTCATCCTCATTAACTTCTCAGGAGATAGGCAGAATGCATCCAGATTCTTGTTAAAATATCACACTAAAGCCAGGGGGGAATGGTGCACTCCTTTAATCTCAGCACAGACAGAGGCAGACGGATCTCTGTGAGTTCAAGGCCAGATTGGTCTACAAAGTTCCAGTACCATCAGGACTGTTAGAGAGAAACCCTGTCTCAAAACAAAACAAAAAACCAAACCAAACCAAAAAAAACCTAACCATCCAAACAGACAAAGCACATGAAAATGGTCACTGACTAAGTTCTCAGCAGAGTCTCTGAGACCCCGTGAGTCACTCCTCCACTGTCCTCGTTTCTCTTGGCCTTCTGGTCATTCCAGCTCCCACCAGAAAGTCTTATTAAGCTCTGTTTGTATCCGTCAAGGGATTTTTTTTAGCTCAGAGTTCCAAACTCTTCCTCATTCTTCTTGCAAACCAGTCTCAAAGCCCAGTGGTCAGGTTTGTCACAGCAACAGCTCCAGTTCTCAGCACCTTCTTTCTACCTTAGTGACTACACATTCCTGAGACACACACCTGGCAAAGGCGATGCAAGGGAGGAGGGGTTACTTTGGCTCCTAGTTTGTGGATACAGTCAGGCATGGAGAGGAGGTCACGGAGACAGCTGAGTAGCCTTGACTGGCTAAGTCACATTGTACTGCAGGCAGGAGGGAAAGAAGACATGTTTGCGCTCAGCTTGCTTTCTCAGTTTTCTTCAGTCCGGCTTCAAAGTCCACGGAATGGTAGGTGCCACCTGCTTTGGGGAGTTCCTACTTCAATTCCCCTAGACATGTCCAGAGGCTTGTCTCCTCACTGATTCTAGCTAGACCCTATCAAGTCGACAATATTACACCATTGTAAGTCAAAATAGGTAATATTTTTCTCATTCTGCTGTCACGTTTACAGTTAGGAAGTAGCAGTCAAATCTGAAAGCCCTCGAGTATTCAGGCCCCTGGTTCAGTGTGCATGTCACTGTACTTCCTAAACACATACACATACTCAAGTATCCAAATGCTCCAGTGTGCATGTCACTATACTTCCTAAACACTTACACATACCCAAGTATCCAAATGATTGGTCTTTGCTAGGACCCTTTCCCACCATCTGAAGTCGTTCTGGCTATGAGTAATCTCTTCTGAGAATTCATTTGATGAATAGATTTGATTTGACTTGATCTGTGAACATATCAAAGGACTGAAATCAGTTTTGTTCCCTAAACTTATTGTAATCCTAAGAAAAAAGAAAATTAATAGGTTGTCATTTAATGTTACTTTATGAAAGAATGTTTACTATACTCCCTCAGTGTAAATAATTCTTGTGCCTCATAAATGCTAAGACTCTCATTTGTATAATGAAAGGGGAGATAAGAGCAGGCTCCTAAGATTACTAGATTTAACGTCACTTTTGGATTAACTCCATTTCTATTATACATGCTTCTCGTTTAATAAAGGTTGGAAGTTAAAATGTCCTTAGATCACAGGGAGTGTTCTTTGAAGTAGGTTGGGTGGAGCTGCAGGAAACTGACCAGGGCATGCTGCTTAAAATGTGCAGTTGCTGGATATTAGAGCTTCCGATGGCCATTGCCATGTATGGCTAGCAGATTAAAGGATTGTGACATGTTGTGTAACTTAATGAAACACAGCTATGGGCAGGCTGAGCTGTCTACTAATCAGTTCCTTCTTCCCGCCTTGTGCATAGATCACTAGTGTGTAACTGAAGAGACACAGGGCGGGCAGGGGAGAGTGGTTATGTTTCAGGAAGAGTTTTTTTTTTTTTTTTTTAATTTTTCAAATGTTTCTCTATTAAGATAGAGGGAAGACAAAATACCCAGTTAAGCCACTTAGAATGATTCTTACTAAGGTAGCAGAGAAAATATCGTGTTTCTGTTATTTTTTAATATAAATTGGAACTTTCATAGAATTCTTCAAAATTTTTATAAAAAATATGGAACACTTTATGAATTTGCGTGTCATCCTTGCACAGGGGCGTCTCCGTATCGTTCCAGTTTACTCTATGTGCTGCCTGAGTGCGCACACACGCGCGCACGCACGCACACACGCACACACGCACACACACGCTCACACGCACGCACGCACGCGCACACACACACGCGCGCACGCTCACACGCACGCACACACACACACACACGCGCGCACGCTCACACGCACGCACACACACGCTCACACGCACGCACGCACGCACGCACTGCTCCACATTTTGTTTATCCAGTCTCTGCCGCTGACATCTAGTTTGTTCCCTCCTTTTTCTGCTGTGAGTACCACTGTGAGCACTGATGTGCTGGTGCGTTCTGAGCCCTCTTTTCAGTTCTTCCAGGCACATACACAGGAGTAGAGATGCCAGGTCATAAGGGAATTCTGCTTGGCTTCATGAAGAGTTGGCAGACCGTTTTCCACTGTGACTGCATCGTCTTACACCCTTACTAGTAACGCACGGGAGTCTTGGTTTGTCAATAGCCTTACAAATGCTTGTTAGTTTTGGTTTATTTGTTTTATAGAGGTCGCTCTAATGGGGTGTGGAGTGGTATTGATTGTTGCTCTCTTATAGCTAGTCACATCAAACAACTTTTTCTGTGCTTGTTAACTATTTCTTTACTTTTCTTTTTTCTTTTTGCCAAAAGAATAGATATTTAGTGTTCTCCTCAGAAAGAAGAGAAGTTGATGAAGTGATGGATACATGAATTAACTTGATACTCTTTCCATAATCCAAATACAGATCAGATCACAATGCACACAATCCTCATTTGCAATTAAATATTAATTCTTAATTGATTTTTATTGAGCTCTCCATTTTTCTCTGCTTTCCTCCCTGCCTCTCCTCTCCCCCTTCAATTCTCCCCCAAGGTCTCCATGCTCCCAATTTACTCAGGAGATCTTGTCTTTTTCTACTTCCCATGTAGATTAGATCTATGTAAGTCTCTCTTAGTGTCCTCATTGTTGTCTAAATTCTCTGGGATTGTGGTTTGTAGGCTGGCTTTCTTTGCTTTATGTTTCAAAACCACCTATGAGTGAGTACATGTGATAATTGTCTTTCTGTGTCTGGGTTACCCCACTCAAAATAATGTTTTCAGCCGGGCAGTGGTGGCGCACGCCTTTAATCCCAGCACTCGGGAGGCAGAGGTAGGCGGATCTCTGTGAGTTCGAGACCAGCCTGGTCTACAAGAGCTAGTTCCAGGACAGGCTCCAAAACCACAGAGAAACCCTGTCTCCAAAAACCAAAAACCAACCAACCAAACAAACAAACAAAACAAAAACCAAACAAACAAACAAAAACCAAAATAATGTTTTCTAGCTTCATCCATTTTCCTGCAAAATTCAAGCTGTCGTAATTTTTTCTGCTGTGTAGTACTCCATTGTGTAAATGTACCACATTTTCCTTATACATTCTTTGGTCAAGGGGCATTTAGGTTGTTTCCAGGTTCTGGCTATGACATACAAAGCTGCTGTGAACATAGTTGAGCACATGTCCTTGTGGCACCATTGAGCATCCTTTGGATATGTACCAAAAGTGATACTACTGGGTCTTGAGGAAGGTTGTTTCCTAATTTCTGTGTGTTTAACTCTCCTATGGAGGTAAGCCTATGGAATGCAGTTCAAGATTTTGGTGGGGTTTGTTTACCTTTTGTCCTTAGCAGCTAGGACAAGGCCGATCACAAAGCAGGCCCACGCTATGTTTCTGTTAAACAAATGTATGATTGGTTTTGGTTGTACCTCATAGATTTTTATAAATGTTATTAGTTTTAAGTAGTTTCTAAATATATTTCAAATTATAAGAGGCTAAGGATGAGTGAAACTGAACTGAAATAGATGAAAAACCTGCTGAGAAAAACCAAACAGTAATATTAACTTTTGTTTTGTTTTCTTGTTTGTCTTACTATGTAGTCTTGACTATTCTGGAATTCACTATGTAGTTCAGTATAATACTAACTTTTAAAATTAAAAAATGAAGTTGCAACTGCGTTCTTATCTTTCTCAAAGAAAGCTCATGTTTTCACATTTTAACTAAGAGTTTGTTTGCTTGTTTCAAGTAATATTTAATATTTTAAGTAAGTTACATATTAAATATTTATAGTATAGTACTATGGAATACATACAGATTGTAAAATGCTGAGATAAATTAATAAGTATCATGTCCCATAGCTCAATTTGGCAAAAGTGCATAAAATAGGTTTATTTGGCCAAACTCTGCTCTAACACACACACTAACTGCAAAACTCAACTGCTCTGGGGTGTCTGCTCACTTCTTAAATTCTCACTTTTGACTAATTTTAACCATCTTTGTCCATTTTTGCCCCCAAATATGAGTCTTCGTGTTATGTATCTGCCACTTTTTATTGTTTGTCCTATAGCTTCTCACTCCTTCAGCCCCTCACTGTTTCTTTTTTTTCTTTTCTTTTCTTTTTTTTTTTAGTTTTTCAAGACAGGGTTTCTCTGTGGTTTTGGAGCCTGTCCTGGACCTAGCTCTTGTAGACCAGGCTGGTCTCGAACTCACAGAGATCCGCCTGCCTCTGCCTCCCAAGTGCTAGGATTAAAGGCGTGCGCCACCACCACCCGGCAGCCCCTCACTGTTTCTTGGTAACAACTATTTTATTCTCTGTCTCCATATACTTGGCCTCTTCCCCACGCTAGATTCCACATAAAATGAGATCAAATAAATAGTTCCCTTTCTGGATCTGTCTTATTTTACTTAGCACAATGTCCCCATGTCCATCAATGCTGTAACAAATGACACTATAACCATCTTTTTTTTTTTTTTTTTTTGACAGGATCTCACTGTTGGCCTATCCTCTGAATTGTGCTGTCTTCAGTAGGGAGTCAAGTTCATTTGCTTATCACATTTTTTTTCCCAGACAGGATTTCTTTGTGTAACAGCTCTGGTGGTCCTGAAACTATCTATGTAGACAAGGATGGCATCAAACCATACCTGGTTTCATTTTTTTTTAAGGCTTAACACTCTATATCAATTTTCTTTATTTATTCATCCACTGACACACATTTAGACCGGTTCCGTATCTTTCCTGATTTTCCAAGAATAATACTTCAGTGAACATGGGCATACAGACATCTTTGAGATTTGAAGAACTCAGGCGGTGGTGGCACACACCTTTAATCCCAGCACTTGGGAGGCAGAGGCAGGGGATCTCTTGAGTTTGAGGCCAGCCTGGTCTACAGAGAGAGTTCCAGGACAGTGTGGGCTACACAGGGAAACCCTGTCTCACCACCACCCCTCCTGCCCCGTGTGAAGAGCTCGTCTTGGGTTTGTGCTCAGAAGAAGGGTCCCTGGGTATTTCTCTTTTGAATTTCCATTATCATTTTTCATAATGGCTGAATGAATCTATCTCTCGTACTAGGGTGCCCCTTTCTCATACTCTCAACACTTTCCTCCCTCTTTTTGATAACCGTTCTTTAATTTGTTTTCTAGCTATATATGCAGAACTGGAATTGCTAGATCATATAATTCTGATTTTCATTTTTTGAGGCACCGATATACTATCTTCCATAATACATATACTATTTTACTTTCCTGACAACAGTGCATAGTTTTAAAATTCTTCAAATTCTAGCCTATATTTACACTTTTGTCTTTCAAGTATTTATTTATTTATTTTACGTATTTTGATACAGGGTCTCATGTAACTCAGGCTAATCTCAATACCTAAAATTAATTTTAGGTATTTTTATGTATTCAGATATTAATCCTTATTAGGTATAGCCTTTGTCTCCATGAATTCTTTATTCATTGATTCAGCTAATACAGGATCAAGAAATAGTTTGGGCTCTGATGCTCATGTGTATCTATATGGAGCATGCATAGACATTTTCATTATTACCTGGACAATACAGTTTCACAACTGTTAATATAGCATTTGGAAGATTGCATTGATATAATAGATGATCTAGGGATTTTGTACAGAAATGTGTATAAATTTTATGCAAATACAGTGCTATTTGTATAATGGACAAGAGCAGCCACAGAGTTTAGTGAATTACTGTGTAAGACTTGTTTTTTCTGTGTTTACTCTGTTTACTGTGTCTTTTTCTGTACAAAAATTTTTAAGTCTTTGCAAAGTCCATTAGTATATTTCTTCTTTTGTTGTCTGTGTCTTTGGCATCTTGTCCAAGAAGTAAGTTCCATTTCTGATTCTTCTGGTAGTCTTGCTTCATTGGTAAGAAGGCTAAAGCAATCTGATAGATGTTTGGGGTTTTTTCCTTTTTCTTTTGATTAAAAATTGTCGCGTATTTCGTTTTTGTTTTTCTAAAGCATACAGAATCTGTATATCTCTATAGTTATGAAATTTCACAAGACCATGCTTTGTCATGCATGGGTCTCTTTTGATTGAGCAGTGAACTCAGATCTTTCAACTTGGTAACTTGGAATTATATGGGGACAGTTGTTGAATTACTCTGTTGATTCTCAGCTCTCTTTGCTGCTCTCTGTACTGGAAATCCTGTTAGTTCAATGTGTTTTCTCTCCTAGAATGGCCAGTTTCTGCTTTTTATTTGTGATGCCTGCTGTTGTGTGATTTTTTTTTTTTTTACTCTTTTGGCTCTTTGAGGGGCCCATCACCCAGGTCCCAAATAAATCATACACAGTTTATTCTTTCTTATAAATACCCGGCCTTAGCTTGCCTTCCTTCTAGATATTTTACTTTCCCTCTTACTTCATGGCTGGCTGCGTGGCTGGCCCCAGACTTCCTCCTCTCCTTGTTCTCTTTTGTTCCCTATTCTCTCTCCTCCCAGAGTTCTCGTTCTATTTATTCTCTCTGCCTATCAGTCCCATCTATCCTTGCTCCTGCCTCACTATTGGCTGTTCATCTCTTTATTAGGCCTATCAGGTGTTTTAGACAGCCACAGTAACACATACAGCAGAAACAAAAGTCCCACACCAGAAAATAATATTCCCTAACAGTCTGCCTCCCTAGATATCTGGGTTTATTGACTGTCCATTAATTAAAGTCTTGAGTGTTTGCACATAGGATATATATTTCTTAAACTTTATAAAATGTTTTTCAAATTTTCTGGCGCTGGGAGGGGGGCACTCTTACAACATCCCAAGTGGCTTAGAGTACTCTGGAATTTGAGTGAGAGTTGGAAACAAAAAGATGTATGTTCACCTTAGATGTCATCCATTCTAACACTTTTGTTTGGCAAATCCTTTGCTTCTACCCCCAGGAGGAGATGCCAAGGACTGGCAGTAAGAGAATAGGGGCATGCTTCCTCCTTTGGCAAACTGGGTTTCCCCATATGCCTGCAGGTGTAGACTATGCGTCACTATTTATACAGTACCCCGAATTTTGTTCTTTGTAGAATCTCACTAGAAAGATAGAGCTCCTGGTCTAAACACGATTAGGAAAATACTATCCAAGTTTGTAATTTTCATCAGTGCATCAGAAAATAAACAAATAAAACAAATGGATGAATTTATAGATAGGTTCACTGAATAGGCCAAGGCGGCCTGAAGCCTGTAACCAAGACTTGCTTCAGACTCTCAATCCTCTGGGCTCAGCCTCCTGAGTTCTGAGGTTGTGTGCACCACGCCTGGCAGAACCTGGATGAACCAAAATGATTTCAATTAAAAGGTAGTAGTACTTACCTTCGGTGAGTTAGTGGAATTTGAAATTAAAAACGCGCTATCATTTACAGTAGCACCCAAGAAAATGAAACACAGGTATAAACCTATCAAAAGCATATAAAGATCTATGTAAGACAAACTAAATAACTCAAATGAAAGCTATCAAGAAAGAACTAAAGAAATGGAAGGTCACTCTGTTTTCATAAATAGGAAGGTGCCATAATGTCAGCTTATTACTTTCATCTCTAAATTCAATACGACCTCAATCAAAATTCAAGAAAGTCATTTTATGGCTGTCGACAAACTAATTCTAGTGTTTTATCTGAAGAGACAAAAGGTGAAAAATAACCAACGCATTACTGAAGATGAACAGTCAGAGGACAGACATTTTGGTGGTCTCTGTGACACATCAGACCGACAACTTAGGCTTTTTAGTTGGAAATCTGGCCTATGACTTCTGGGGTGAGTAAAATCCTTTGTGTAGGGTAACTCTAAACTCTTTTATATGAAAAGTATATCTGAGGCTTGTAAAATAGTTGGTTCCAGGTGGTTTTTCCAAATGTCTTTAGATATGCTTAGGAGTCAGCTTATCTCTTTCTTCCCTTCCTGAACCCACCAGAAGCTTTTGGAGTTGTTGCAGTGACATCTGTGCTGCTCTCTCCCCGTCAGCTTTCTCTCTTACATATTATCATATTCGTATTCATAGTATAAATGTTATCATAGTCATAGTTAGATTATATCAGTCTTTTTTGTTTGTTTGTTTTCAAGACAGTGTTTCTCTGTGTAACAGCCCTGGCTGTTCTGTGCCTCACTTTGTACACCAGGCTGGCCTCGAACTCACAGAGATCCACCTGCCTCTGCCTCCCGAGTGCTAGGATTAAAGGCGTGCGCCACCACTGCCCAACTCTGTTATCAATCTTTTAACATTAGGAATAACATTTTTAGCACAAAATACAATACCCAGTATCCCCATTCTAAACAGACCACAGGAACTACAAATCCCAGATGATCTGGGACATGTGGGCACTTCTTGAGATCTCATTTTTGATTCATTTTTTTTAACATCCCTTGTTCATTTTTTGCTCCAAACAGGAGTATAAACTATTCTTTATTCTTTAGAGTTGGGAAGACATTTGACTGTGGTTGGTTGTTTTTACTCTTTGGTTCTTTTGGGGACACACCACCCAGCTCCCAAATAAATCACATGTAGGTTTTTTCCTTTTTATGAATGCCTGGCCTTAGCTTGGCTTGTTTCTAGCCAGCTTTTCTTATATTATCCCATCTACCTTTGCCTCTGAACTTTTACTTTTCTTTCCTTCTTATTCTGTGTCTGGATGTGTGACTGCACCCTTCTTTTTTGTTTGTTTGATTTTTAGAGACAGGGTTTCTCTGTGGTTTTGGAGCCTGTCCTAGAACTAGCTCTTGTAGAACAGGCTGATCTTAAACTCACAGAGATCCGCCTGCCTCTGCCTCCCGAGTGCTGGGGTTAAAGATGTGTGCCACCACCGCCCGGCTTTCCTTCTTTTCTTGCTCCCCCTTTTCCTGTCCCTTGATCTTTTCTCTTTCCAGATTTTGCCTCCTATTTATTCTCTCTGCCCACTCCTTTCTCCCTTCTTGCTATTGGCTGTTCAACTCTTTATTAGACCAATAAGGTCTTTTAGGCAGGCAAAGTAACACAGCTTCAAAGAGTTAAACAAATGCAACATAAAAGACTGCGACACGTCTTTGCATCATTAAACAAATGTTCCACAGAATGAACAGAAGTAACACATCTTCACATAATATTCCACAACACATGACTGGCAGATATTTCCTTTGTGCTGGTGGATTAATCTTGTGAAAGTTTTTATGAGGAAAGAATGGCAAATTAAAATAGCCTGATATTACATCACCAATCTGGAAGTGCTGGGCTTGTCTCCCAGCAGGAACTTTATTGCTATTTTCTTTCTTGCTTGCTTGACTAGTACTGTTCCATAGCTGCTTGAACCTGCTTCAAGAAATTGGATATTTTCTAGATTCTTTCCTCTGACCTCTGGAGTCCATTCTCTAGACACTGTTGGACTCTAGCGTCCAAACACCAAGGAGGAGTCGCCCCCCAGAGACCACCTCACACACCACAGCTGATGCAAAAGCATAAGGATTTTATTAATTCTGTCATGAAAGGGGTCCCTTAGCATTCGGGAAGCCAAGAGACCTTGAATAGCTGGCACAGGCTACTTTTAAAGGAGAAGGCCATAGAAGCAAGGGGGGTTGTGATTGGCTTATTCAAAAGGGCTATTACCAATAATTGGCTGGAGAGCTGTTGCCAGATCAGATGAGGTAAGAGGTCATTTTGACCCTGTTTCCCAGGGGACCGAATCAAAACATACATATATGGGTAATTGTTCAGGAACTGAGTACATGCATGTGTAGCTGTTAGGTCCTTGGTTCCCAGTGGAGGAGGGGAAGCACTATGGCACGGAGGCTGAGAGGATTCAGAATTGTCAGAAATGGCTTCAGAATTGTCTTAAAGTCTTACATTCCCGGGGGCTGGAGAGATGGCTCAGTGGTTAAGAGCATGGCCTGCTCTTCCAATGGTCCTGAGTTCAATTCCTGGCAGCCACATGATGGCTCACAATCATCTGTAATGAGGTCTGGTGCCCTCTTCTGGCCTGTAGGCATACACACAGACAGAATATTGCATACATAATAAATAAATAAATATTTTTTAAAAAAAGTCTTACATTTTCTCCTCTTATTTGGTCAAATATCTCAATATTGAGATATTAGTAAATTTGGGGGACTAATTGGTTCTGTACACAGAAATTAGCAAACCAGTGTTGTAGGCCCGTCATAGATCAATAGAAGGCACCAGGTCCTGTTGTCCTGGGACTTGGGAGAGTTAGGTTTGTCCCCAATTACAGGACATATGAGAGGTGATATCGTTGAAACTGCCAGATGAGGCTATTCCCTCATAATAGGGAGGTCTTGCTTACAGGCATAGCCAGTAAGATTGTATCAAGCTGGGGTCAGTACTATTTAGCAAAGAAAAGGCTCCCACTATCAGATTAAACAGTTGCTGGCCTATATTAGAGCTTGCCAGCAGTGAAGCAGGGGTTGCAGAAGGGTTCTTAGGACTAGGAGTGGGGCCCAGGGCCCTGGCAAGGGGGCTACCTCAGCAGGGCTAGCTGGCCCTGTCAGGTAATACCGGGTTGTGCCCTAGTACTGTGGTCATTGGAGGTGTTACAGCAACTCACAGGGCGAACAGAATCCCTATGTCTTTTCTTCCTGGATCATATAACCATAAACCCCAAGTATTGCCTGTTAACTGGTTAGCTCTTTTTTTTCTTAGTGAAAGTGATTGTGATTTTAGATTTTTTTTTTGTGTGTGTGTGGTACAGGTGAAAGAGACTAAGTTCTTTTTGTTAGCCCTCAACCAGGAGACGTTGGCATTGGTTTTACATCTCCAGGCAGCACAATAAAATATTTTAGGCGCCCCCATACTGCACAATTTGCTTCCCCGCCCCCCCGGACAAATATATCATTCAGAATATTTGCATACAAATTAAAGTTTCTGGGGGTTTGCTCAGTATCCTCCAAAGAGTCTTTTGCTAAAACTCACACAGGTCAAAAGTTAGCTAGGGGAACCAGGTATTCAGGGGTATTAAGGCTTGCCCAGTCTCAAAGTCAGTCAGGGTCCAGGTTAAGTCCTGAGGTATAAACATCAGGGCAAAGATCAGCAAGCCTGGCAGAATCAGGCCTCCTTGAGAGGATTTTGGGTACGCTGAAGCTTTCATTTGGATGGTCCTGGGTCGTCTGTGGAGGTGCAGGCTTGACGTGAGACGCATGGATCCAGGCTGCAATACCGTCCACTTTGAGGGCAGTAGGTGTAGGGTCCCTTTCAGCGAGGTTCAAGGTTCTGGGACTGGTGTCTCCGAACATACACAGAATCGCCAACCTGGAACAGGTGTGAGATTTCCCGGTGCCCGGGCTGGTGTTGAGAGGTGCCAGCAAAGAAGCAGGGAGAGTAGCTTAGTCCAGCAGGCAGCAGCAGGGATAGCTAGGGCCCCTTTAGGGAGGGTCTAGTCCGGCCAGCAACAGCAGGCTCTGGTCAGATAGTACTTGGTTTTAAATACCATCTCATGCTCCAAGTCCTTCCCGACATCCATGGAGACAGTCCCGCTGCTCGCCCCTGGGAGACAAGAGGGGGAGATGTCTGAATCCCCGCACCCAAATATTTCCTCCAGGAAAAAATCTTTTGTCAGCCTCCGGGGCAGCTGTGGGGGATATGTATCTCGGATATCCCAGGAGGCTAGCCCTGCTACTAGTAGACAGGAATCAGGGGTGAGGGCAGGGGTATCAAAGCAAGGGCTTGAGGAGGCGTGGATTGCAGGTATGAGTGGGCAGCTGCTGTTCTGGCTGTGGGGTGCTGCAGCTTTTCTCATGTCCCTCCGGATATACCCCAGGCGTCAATTCTGGAATAAATGTGAGATTTCCAGGTGTCAGGGTGGCCAGGAGTCTCTATGCCTGGGCTCAGAGGGCTGGAGAGCCTTCAACTGCGCCTGCAGATCGGGTTTGTGAGCAAATGGGTTATGAGGGGCCTTAGGAAACCAAAGGGGGGAGGTCCCCTATATTGGATCTCATAGGGGGTTAGTTCAAGCTGAGACGGGGTGTTTTGCACACAGAACAGGGCTGGGGGAGGAGCTGTACCCAGTCTTTAGTGCCAGATTCCAAAGGCTAATCTGGTTTTATTTATCCTTTTTCCTGTCCTGAACTCTGGGGTCTGTATGCACAATGTAATTTTCCCCAGTCTTACCTATACCCTGACTTTTCTGGGCAACAAGGAAGTTTTACCATCAAACTCAATTACCTTGAGCATGCCAAACCTTGAGAAGATTTTTTCTTTGATCTTCTTAGTCCTGGTAAGAAAAAGCTTCTCTGCAATCCGGCCGATGTCCCTTTAAGTAGGCTGCCCAGCTCATTCACCATTGCTGCCCTGCCTTCTTCAGCAAATCCTACCGGCATGTGCCACCAAAACCGGCTCTGCTTGGGCATTGCTGTACCCCAAGCTTCCCACAGCTGCGGTCTGGGAGCTGGGGGCAGTTGTTCCCTGTGAAACTTGCAAGCAGCTCAGGAAGGCTGTTTGGAATCGGGCTCCAGCACCTCCTGGGCCCCTCCTCACTTCAGTCAGTTGCTGCCTGTAGAGGCAGGTGGCTGTATGCAGAGTTCCCAGGCTTGGGCTGTGACCGAGGCATCTGGGAGGAGGATTCAGCTGGCAGTGGCTGAAAAGCCTTCCTCAGCGAGGTGGCCATGGCAAAGAGCAGTTTGCTTTTCTTTACAGCCCTGGAGCACAGTAGGGGAAGTCAAAGTCTCCAACAGGTCTTTTCCTAATAAAAGCGTGGGACACTCAGGAATAATCAGCAGCCCTTGTATCCATAGTCAAATGCTTTAGACACAGCGAGGGGGAACCCCTCCACTTACTCCCCCATACACCTCAGAATCGAACACCTGGGTGCACAGCATAAGCAAGGGGGGGATTTCAGTACTGTCACTGTGGCTGCTGTATAGGCCTCTCAGGTGGGCAGAGCACGGCTTCAGTAGCTGGCTGTCGCTGTTCTCTGACCCACTTCTGCTCAGCAGCTGCTTTGGGAAGTGTCTCGAGCCCAAAGTCCTGTAGGGCCATACCTCCTCACTGAAGTCTGCTTTGGGCCACTCAGGGGCTGCTCTGTCTGAGGTGCGCAGTCTGCAGCTGTTGTCTTCTGTTGCCTCCCTATCTGTCTAATTTTTTTCCTTTACTAAGTCCTGGAGGGAGCATCTCTGCAGTCCCTCCATTCTCTGCAACTTGCTGTCTGATGCTGACTGGCCTATAAAAGACATCACTACATGGGCTTGGCGATCTGCTGCCATGGGATCAAAATGTGCGTACATCCTGTACCCCTCCAATAGTCTTTCTAAAAATCCTGTAGGAGTACTATCAGACCTTTGTACTATTGCTCTTACCTTAGCCAAATTAGCAGATTAGTGGGGGGCTTTACAACCCCCCCTTTTTTCAGACCCACCAATCGGAATCTGGCAATAAAGGCGGAGCTGCTCCCTACCAGCTGGAGTATTGAAGTCCCATTCAGGTCAAGTCAGAGGGAAGGTGTCCCATCCTCTATCTCGTTCGGTGATTGGCTTGGCCTGCAGTCAGCTCCTGGGACATTCTTTTGAGCTTCAAAGAGAACTCACTGCTTTTCCTCTGTGGTGAGGAGCACCTGTAAGAGCTGTTGGCAATCACCCAAGTGGGCTGATGGATAACCAGAACAGATTCTATAAGCCTGGTCACAGCCTGAGGGTCCCAAGAGAAGGAAGGGTTGTAAGTAAAGATTAGAGGCAGAAAAAAGCAGTATTGTAATTGGCCTGCTACTGAGCGAAGGGGAAATGCTTGGGAAGTCACTCTCTCCCTAGCGGACATCCCTCTCCTGTCCCAGCATAGATGCTGAGTACTGAAGTTTTCAGGGCTAGGGCCCAACCAGCGGGGCTCCTCAGGAATGAAGTTCTTCCTCCAGGGGAGAAGGAGGGAGAAGTCTATCACGCCTGAGCTGGATATCAGGAAGAACCGGAGGTGCCTGGATTCTGGGTTTCTTTCGCTCCTGTACAGGAAAGAGAGAAGACAAAAGGCTCCGGGAGGGGCAGCCACCGCCTCCTCCAGCGGTGTGGCTGCTTTTGGAATCAGGGAAACTGATGATTGCCAGGGGGCTGGTGCCAGGTTGTGAATTCCTGCAGGTGGATTTTAACAAAGACAAACCAACATACAAAAACAAAAATACAAAGAGGCAGACATAAACTCAAAACCAGAAGCTGGTGCTCTCACCACCACTCTGGTGTAGAACTGAAAATACACAAGAACAAAAAGACAGACATATAGACTCAAAATCAGAAGCCGCGTGGTAGCAGATCCAAAAATACAGATGGAGGATCACGCCTCCCCTGGAGACTAGGGCGACCTGGTCGCCCCTCCCTCCCATAAACGCCCATGAAACGTCTTTCAGGGCTGGGGCAAGGGATCTCAGGACGCGTCTGCCTCCTCCCTTAGGCCCGTTTCAATACAGACCCTGCCAAGTACAATTCTCAGATTACTGATTCACAGTTACACAGAAACAGATACACAATTCACAAACAGACAGACATAAAAATGAACTCGTTTCTTTATACCTCCAACTGGGTTTAGAGAGTGTCTGGGAGCGACTCGATTCCCGGTCAGGGAACCAAATGTTGGATTCTAGCATCCAAACACCGAGGAGGAGTTACCCACAGAGACGCATCTCACACACCACAGCCGATGCAAAAGCATGAGGATTTTATTAATTCTGTCATGACAGGGTCCCTTAGCATTCGGGAAGCCGAGAGACCTCGAATAGCTGGTACAGGCTACTTTTAAAGGAGAAGGCCACAGAAGCAAGGGGGGTTGTGATTGGCTTATTCACAAGGGCTATTACTAATAATTGACTGGAGAGCTATTGCCAGATCAGATGAGGTAAGAGGTCATTTTGATCCCATTTCCCAGGGGACCGAATCAAAACATACGTATATGGGTAATTGTTCAGGAACTGAGTACATGCATGTGTAGCTATTAGGTCCTTGGTTCCCAGTGGAGGAGGGGAAGCACTATGGCACGGAGGCTGAGAGGATTCAGAGTTGTCAGAAATGGCTTCAGAATTGTCTTAAAGTCTTACAACACCAAACTACCAATAAGAACTGAATATCTCTCAACATTTATATGTGCAAATATGTGTTGTGGTGCTCTGGAGGTGGCTCACTTGTTAAAGTTCTTGCCGTGCGAGCACGAGGACCTGAGTTCAGATATCTAGCACATGTGTTGTGGTTTGAATAAAAATGGCCCCATAGACTCATGAGGAGTGGTACTATTAGGAGGCGTGGCTTTATTGGAGGAAGTGTAGGGGGTGGGCTTTGAGGTCTCAAGCTATGCCCAGTTTGGAAGTCTCTTATGCTGCCTGTGGATCCAGTTGTAAAACTCTCAGCTACTAGCACCATGTCTGCCTGTAGGCCCCCATTCTTCCTGCCATGACAATAATGGACTAAACCTCCAAAACTGCAGCCAGCCCTAATTGACTGTTTTCCCTTATAATAATTGCTGTGGTCATGGTGTCTCTTCACAGCCATAAAACCCTAACAAAGACATGTGTAGAATGTGTGGTATGGTGGTGTGCTAATTAATCTTACTGAGTCAATGAGCTTTATGTTTGGTGAGACACCCCATGTAAAAAAGCAGGAGGAAGACTTGACAGGAGACAACTTCTTGCCTCCCCACATGCATACAGAGACACACACAGGTGCACATGTTCCAGCCTGTACACCTACCCCCAAACAACAGTAACAACCCCTCTTCAACAACCTGTACACCTACCCCCAAACAACAGTAACAACCCCTCTTCAACAACCTGTACACCTACCCCCAAACAACAGTAACAACCCCTCTTCAACAACCTGTACACCTACCCCCAAACAACAGTAAAAACCCCCTCTTCAACAACCTGTACACCTACCCCCAAACAACAGTAAAAACCCCCTCTTCAACAAAGCAACAACAATAACCTCTGCCTGCTGTTATGTATACACCTGCAATTACAACATTCAAGAGGCCCAGGCAGGAGGATTACTATGAGTTTGAGGCAACTGGGCTATAGAATAAGCACTAGGCTATCCTGGGTTACATAGCAAGGACGACTTTTTTTCCTCTGTAGCTTTGAAGTGTATTCTGGAACCAAACTGTAGACCAAACTGGCCTTGAATTTACAGAGATCCACCTGCCTTTGCCTCCCAAGTGCTGGAATTAAAGGCTTGTGCCACCACTGCCCGGCAAGACCAACTTTTAAAATATAAATCAGTCAATCAAGCACAAGAGTGAGCAAGCAAACAAAAACCTTTAATAACATTGCTCTCTATCCTCCTGTTATATTAGCCATTTTGCTCCTCCATAATCTATGATCTCTGGTGACTTACTGTGCACTGCCAGAATTTTCTAGGGCTGCGGTAACAAATTACCACAAATTGGGTGACCTAAAACAAGGATTTATTCTCACAGATTTGGTGGTTGGAAGTGCTGAGTTTGATGGCACATGCTTATGATCCCAACACTCACAAACCTAAGGCAGGAGGATTGTTAGCCTGCGATACACAGCAAGCTCAAGCCTACTCAATTAAAGAGCAATACCTTTATACAAAAGGTCAAACAAAACAAAAGTCAAAAGTCAGAAAGGTAGACCTTTATTCCCTGTGAAACCTATAAGGAAAGACTTTCTTTGCCTATTCCTTCTGCACTTTGTAGTTGTGGGCAATCCTTGGTGTTCCTTGGCTTATAGATGCATCTGGATCTTTCCAGTATCTACCCCTGTCTCACATGAGGAGAACAGGTTCATAGACCTCTCTCTCTCTCTCTCTCTCTCTCTCTCTCTCTCTCTCTCTCTCTCTCTCTCTCGTATCACTATGTTACCCAGGCTCGTCTTGGACTCCAGGGGTCAAACAATCCTCCTGCCTTCCTTTGTGTGGACCAGACCTCAGATCCAACCAGAAAACACCAGTGGGCACAGTTGAAACAGACGTCAGGTGCTGGCATGGTTCTAAACCTCTGTGGCATAAGAATGTCTGCTTAGTGGCTTAGTGTGTTTCTATCTCCTCTGGGTTTTGTTGTCAGTTTTTTTTTTTTTTTTAGTTTTTCAAGACATTGTAGCTCTGAAACTCACTCTGTAGAGCAGGCTGGCCTCAAACTCACATGGCCTCAAACTCACAGAGATCCACTTGCCTCTGTCTCTTAAGTGAAGGGATTAAAGACATGCACCACCACTACCTGGCTCCTCTGGTCTTATAAGACCCATTGTAATCACCTCATCTTATTTTGATTATATATGTCAACAGCCCATTTCCAATAAAGTCACATTCCCTGGGGAGTCGGAATTTTACCACATCTTTTGGAGCACACAACTCAGTCAGTCCATAACTGCAACACGTTTAGCACATGGTTCAATATTCATGTCTTTATGTTTCTTTCTCTGGCCTCAAGTTCTTTGTGAGCAGAGATGTTTGTTTTATCATCCTCATATTCCCAGGCCTGAGGAGAGATGTTGACATGTCAGAGCTGCTCAGAGAAGTGTTTAAGTGAATGCCTTCAGATCCCAAGTCCTCCACGGGCTTACTTCTCTATTCAACCCCTACTTCCTCTCTCCTTGTGAGTTGCCAGCTATCTTCTGAAATCCCACGTAGCCGAACTGGCCAATCTTATATTTACTGGCTATTATCACCACCCTGAACGAGAACACTGCCATTTGTTCCCCAGACTTTAATAAAAGCCTTTGGAAAGTTCCTCAGCATTCTCTTCCAGCAGCTTTTAAATCCACTCTCCGAGTTACAACTTGAGTAAACACCCCAAAATGTAAATCTCATATGCCATTTTACTACTTCAGATCCCTCTTTTCACCACATGTGCCATAAAGTCTGACTTCTGAGTATGCCTTCTAATGTTCTTGATGGTCTGCGTAACATCTGTCTTTTTCAGCCCTTCTCAACTTCCATATACGTATCATATCTATGCCCAACAGCTTCCTTCCCAACAACATGTCCCCTTTCCAGTTTCATGTTCTCTCCTGTTGTATTTTTGTAACTCATTGATCCATTTAATGCAGCTTCCTGGAATAGTGACTGTTTTTGTTGGCTTGATCTCGTACAGGTCCTGTGTGAATAACTGTGTGACTGCAGTGAGCTCATGGGTGTCACAGCCAGGTCACGCCCAACATTGCCGGCACTCTCCCCAACCTACAGCTCTTATGCTCTCTTTTCTGTAGCTTTTCTTCTCTCTTTCTCTGTGTAGCTTTGGTTCCTGTTTTGGAACTCACTCTGTAGACCAAGCTGGCCTCGAACTCACAGAGATCTCCCTGCCTCTGCCTCCCAAGTGCTGGGATTAAGGTGTGTGCCACCACCTCCTGGCCAGGATCTTCATTAATTGCAGGAGTTTTCTTTAGCGAAGGTTGAAAGCCATGTTACTCTATGGGTGTAATGTAAATGCTAGAAGCCAATTTGTTAACATAACCACTTGGTAAAACAGAAGTAGTAGGTTCCTCCCTTAGAACTATGATCCCCTGAGCCATGGGGCTTTTAGCAAAGTTTACAGCACCAGGCATGAATTTCTCTCTGTGGACCAGACCTCAAAGCCAACCAGAAAGCACTTGGTTTCCCCATAACTTCCATTTTACAATGAGCACATTTTGCCTGACAGGTTAGCACTGTAGAATTTAAATTTCACTTCTGAGTGATACTGTTGATGACTTTTCTCTCCCAGCTGTCTGCTTATCACCTTTAAGAATTAGGAAAGCTGAGCTAGAGAGATGACTTAGAGGTTAAGAGCACTGGCTGCTCTTCTGGAGATCATGAGTTCAATTCCCAGCATCCACATGGTGGCTCACAACTGTCTATAGTGAGATCTGGTGCCCTCTTCTGGCTTACAGGCATACATGTATATATAATATATATAATATAGAACACTGTATATATAATAAATATGTAAAAATTTTTAAAAAAGGAATTAAGAAAGCTATATATATGCATTTATTATGATTACTATTATTAATGAAGAGCTATGTATATGCTATTTCCTCTTCCTGGAATGCCCTTTCTAGCTTGGCCTGGTTAACTCCCACGTATCTTTCATATCTCAGCCTAGATGACTGCCCTTCCCAGATTTAGCTGGATCCCCTTGTTGTTAGTATCCCAGGATAGGGTGTCTGTCTTCACATTCCTCTTTTGTAAATCTCATTACTTACATTGCTCGCTCGATGTCTGATTTTCTTGCCGCAGAGTCAGCGCCCGTGCTATTTTGAGCTCTTTATTGTGAACATTCCTGATATTTGTGATGTTCAACACTTTTGTTGTTGTTTAAAGAATGGATGTATTGGCTAGCTGTTGTTTGTTCTTAGATTTGACCCTAACTTTGGGAGGCCCACTGTGACACAGTCTTTAGCAGTCACAACATGTGGCTGTTTCATGTTTGACTCCTCAGAATTCTTGGCCTCTGTGGACTTTCCCCTCCCCAGCAGAACACCTGCCCTGGAGGAAGAAGCCTTCATAGGTTAAGGTAGGGATACCTTTGTTAGAAGACAGAACTTGTATACTGCTCGGATTAGAAAGGGGAATTCTGTACCAAATTCCCAGTTTTGCACAGAAGCAGGAAGGAGGAACTCATTAGGTTATATACACTGTCTCATCACCATCATCATAATCACTATACACAGACACACACACACACACACACACACACACACACACACGAGTTGGGGTGGAGTTCAGACAGAGTCTACCCATGTAGCCTAGTCTGCCTAAGAGCCACAGTCCTCTTGTATCTGCGCGTAGAGCGCTGAGATTGTTGGTGTGTGCCACCACAGTTGACTTACCACCAACTCTGCTGAGGACTGGAAGGGTGAAGAGTAGTGTTTGTGGGAACAGGAGTGAAGATGTGTTCCACTGTGACTATTCATTGTCTTATTTAGAAGTCTTCAGATTTTTTTTTTTTAAATTTTCCCTTAAGGCAATAGCACATCAATGTTTTGTCAACCAAATTCTCTATATTCACTGAGAACTGACTTGTGTTATATTGTGCTAGTTAAGTATTCTCTCTTTTTTCAGCAATACTTCCAGGAGTCTCCTTTGCTCAGGCTCTTGGCCAAGGCGCCAGCATAAAAAAGTGGGCTGCAGGCCGGGCGGTGGTGGCGCACTCCTTTAATCCCAGCACTCGGGAGGCAGAGGCAGGCGGATCTCTGTGAGTTCAAGACCAGCCTGGTCTACAAGAGCTAGTTCCAGGATAGGCTCCAAAACCACAGAGAAACCCTGTCTTGAAAAACAAAATACAAAAAACAAACAAACAAACAAACAGAAAACAACAAAAAAAAGTGGGCTGCTTTCTTGAGGAACCCACATGCTAGCTGGGATGAAAATGCCTTCCGTTTTAATGTGTGTGTGTGTGTGTGATATCATGGCAGACCCTGGGAGGAGGTCTGTGCAGTGCATAGAGATGGCAGGCAAGGCAGGCAGAATGTCTGGTGGTTATTTAGGAGCGTGTACATTGCTATACCTTGTCTAAATTGTTGTATGGTCTCAGAGTCTGTGATTTCAACTTCAAATCTATCTTCTATATTAAAATGTCTTGAGATTTTCCATGTCTATCTTTCAATGACAAAGTTAAGGATAGATCTGGAGGCAGGTCGACTTGAATTTCCACTAGGGAATTATGTTTTAAGTTTCAGAAGGGTCGAGAATAGAATACCTAAGTGCTGGGATTAACTAATGTGATGGATGCAGCCTTTTATCATGGTACCTGGCAGGAAGCAGGGATGTTAGGGTTTTGTTGTTGTTTGTTTTGTATTGATGGTAACAAGAAATGTGTTTTTATTGATATTTGTAAACCAAGAAATCATAAGTGAGGGTAATATTGAAATCAAGAATGCCTACTTGGGAGTGGAAAGGTATGCAGACAAAGGCTCGGCGAGGTGAGTGAGCTTTCTGGAGGAGCGAAGTGGGCTTAGGCATTGACTACTTCATGATCCAGTCAAAGTGGCTGTAATTCTCTAAGTCCATGGAGTCCGTCTGGACAGGTCAAGTAATATTCATCAGATATTACTCAAGCTCCCCAGCAAGGTGCTGTTCAATAACCCTAAAAATTGCTAATTTTGGCATATTCTGTGTACCAATCTTATTCCTTTTTTAAAAAAAAATTATTTAACTTTGTTTTATGTGCATTGGTATGAAGGTATCAGATCCCCTGGAACTGGAGTTACAGACAGTTGTGAGCTGCCTTGTGGGTGCTGGGATTTGAACCTGGGTCTTCTGGAAGAACAGCCAGTGCTCTTAACTGCTGAGCCATTTCTCCAGCCCCCCAATCTTATTCCTTTAGTAAAGAATTTTTCCTCTCAATTGCCACCTGCAGCTATTTTCACTTTTTATTTATTTTACACATCATATAATTGCTTATTATTGATTTTTTTCTTTTTCTTTTTTCTTTTTTGATGCTCAGATCCAGCTTAGGGACTTGCTCATGCTGGGCAAGTCCTTTACCAGCTGAGTTGTATTCTTCAATCCCTGATTTTTAAAGATATAATGTGATTTCTTTGTTTGAAGACAGTCTAAACGTCATAAAAACACAACACAAAGATTTCTTTAAAAAATGTATAAATTAGCAATTTATTGAGGTAAACTTATGTATTCCAAAAAATAATCTGGCTATGTAACAGAATAATCAGATCAAATAGATTTTTATATTATAATTTCAAAACTATTACATATAATATTTCAAGTGACACTTATAAAAATTATAAATATTAATTATAAATTAACTTACAGTTTACATATTTAAATTATCAATAAATTAAAAAAATATTAAAATAGTGTCCCAACATTCATACTGTCAGTTCTTCGTAGAGAACAACATAAGGTAGATACCCGGCGACAGGTATGCTTGCTGATCACAGTGAGAGCTGTCCACAGATTAGGATAGCGTGCTTAGGTGCAGCACACTAGTTTTGCCGAGTAGCCCTCATGGTGTCCTTTAGGAATTCTTCAAGTGCTTTCAGGATAAGTTGGATGGTCTTGGTCCTTGGCCACTCCTTCTGCGACTCCAGCTTCTCCAGTAGGAGGGCCTTGGCAGTTGGGCTAGGCGTGACTATTCTACTTAGATCCTTTACCTGGTGGGAGGAGGAGAGGAGAAAGACTGGTTAAATATTGCACACGTCTTTTGTTGTGGGGTGCTCTGGGCTGTGGGGAGATGTTCAAATTTAGACTGAATGAGACTAATTGGGTCCATCTGCCCTGACTCACCCAAGCTAGGGGAGGTGCTTTTGCTCCAGATTCCCCTGAGAGGGACCTATGCATAGCAATTCCACTCTCTTTTTTCCCTCAAGGTAATTATTAGCTTTTCAATGGCAACAGAATTCTAACTTCCCCTTTACTGTTCTGTCTGCCGTTAGAGAGTAAGCACCCAGAAGCCAACACCACCACCTTATTTGTCTGTTATCCAAAACAGTGCTGACATATACAGTATTGCTACTGAACGAAGAGGAGCCCACCGGTAAAGGTGGTTCAGTGGGTTCTAAACCAAGTGCTTCCCTCTCACTTCCCATTCAGATTCTGTTGTGAGTCTCTTGGTGTGGTAGCACGAAGGAGGCTGGAAACCCCTCTCCATGGACCCACTGGCGCGGGGATGACTAACGGGAAGGCTTGTTCCACCACTTGTGAGCCTGAAGTATAGCAGAAGCATAGCAAGAGCAGGCAACTGTCTACAGAGGGAATCCCAGTCCCCCGCGGACCTTCTAAGTCAGGCTCTGCTGGAACAAGACTCCATATGACTCCTGCGCACAGCCAACTGAGAAAAGCTCGGGTTTAAGGCAACTACAAGTGGCAGAAGCAGCCTTAGCATCAGGGCTGCATTCTGGGCCCTTCTTGCATCTGCCTTGGCTCCTCCACACTCTGAGCCATAAATCCTCTATTGAGTCTACCATTTAATAGCTAGTGGCAGCCAGAAGCCCTTAATCGTCTCCTTCCCTGCCTTTTCAGCCTTTGGCTACTTCTCTGCATTAGGCCTCTGTAACAAGGATGTCATTCACCAGGGATTGATAATAGACTTACCCTGTGCTTTTTTTTTTTTTTTTTTTTATAATGGCTGTCTGCGTAGGGCTGGGTATGCTTCCTTTTGTCTGTTATATTTTTCTTATCTCTTAAGCAGCTAGTTAAAATCTGTTTATTATGGTTTAAAGTAGTTATTTTCTTTGCAAAAGAGACCCCCCCCCCAAAAAAAACCCCAAAGTGAATCAGAACAAGGTTTTACAATAGGAACGGTTGCTCAGACCCTCTGCCTTCTGAGGCTGTCTGTGGAAGCTGCTGCAGCCCTGAGATGAGGCAGGGTGCATCCCCTCATCCCTTCCCCACACTGCACGAGAGATGGGGACGCACTCACTTCTTGTTTGAGGATCTGATTTAGGGTTTTGGTAGCGCTCTGAATGACTCTGGCCTTGTCTTTCTTGTTATCTTGTACATTGTTCGTCACAAACTCCAAATAGATCTGGTAGTCCAGAAGACCAGAGGTGATTTTCAATAGGCAAGTTTCCTATGAGTAGAGTGGGGGGGAAAATTAGTTCTCTCTAGGAGACAGACTCGGTCTGAGAATAAGATTCCTGCTGCTCAGCATCTTTTCCCTTTGCCCCTCTAGAGAATCAGGTACCAGGCCGCATCAGTTGACCTCACTTAACTAGCTGGACAACTAGAGGCACTGCTTAATATTTTCCCCAGGACCAAGAGTATGGCAGTGGGGATCCCCTTCTGGCCTCCCCTGCCTCTGCCACCACTACTCTTCCTGTATTCTTGCTCATGTCTGTGCTGGCCCGAGACCTGCTTTTAAGGAATAATGAGAAATTCAAGCAGGTTGTCTCACTAGCTAGAGGGGGAGAGGTGTGGAGAGGGCTCTCAGTTAGGGAGAGTGGGCTCGGATCATCGTAGGGGCAGCCAGAGAATGATCCCTGGACCACTGTACTCGAGGTCAGCTAGCTAAACTTGCTATGATTTCTAACATTTAACAGACGTGAAGAATCCCAACAGAGGGGACTTTACCTACTCAATGTCAAACTGCTTTTCAATCAAAGGTTTAAGTTACTTCCCTCATAATATTTACATAATATTCTTTCTATCTACTCCCCCATCTCTGTTGCCTGACTGGAACTGTGTGTATGCAGGCACCACATGCAAGAGAACTTGGGCTGAAAGTAAATGTGACAGATTCTTACCCGATTGTATCCGGTTTGTAAGCATCCGTCATTTCTTTGGATGGCTGGAAGCTCCAGATTGTTTTCTGACAAAGCATCGTCATTGGCCATACAATCAGGACTGTAGTCACACAACTGCAAGAGTACAGAGCGCTCGCTTAGCTAACACCACTAGAGGGCCAGGCCATGCTCTCCCACGGCCAGGAGACTCGCTAAGAAAAAGGAAGCTACCCCCTCTCAGTGCCCGACCAAGTAGCCCAGTAGAAATAAATCCCCTAGGCAGTCCTCTACCTTCAGGTTTGTTATTCTGTCTTTAAGTAAAGAATTGTTAAAGTCCTCCTGTACATTTATTTAGAGAATTCAATGATATAAAGCCTGACACATAGTAGGAACTTAGTAAATGACAGAAATTTTGATGATAATTGGGACAAATAAATTTCAGCCACAGAATATTCCATCTGGAAGGGCCTGTGCTATCATCTGTAACTCCATAATTTTGCAGATAAGAGTCCTAAATAGTAGGGAATGTCCTCAAGATTACGAAGTTAGTTCTACACACCCAGACCTAGCATCTGGGCTCTTCTCTCTTGTGATTTTTTTTTTCTTTCTGTCAAGCAGAATCAAAATACTTTGCATTTAAAAATGGGAGATACTTTAATCTAGGTAGTTGTTTGCTTGTTTGTTTTTGTTTTTTGAGACAAGGTTTCTCATTCTAGTCCTGGCTGTCCTAGAACTTGATATGTAGATCAGGCTGATCTCTAAATCAGAGATCTTCCCGCCTCTGTCTCCTGTCTCTCGAAAGCTGGGATTAGAGGTGTGCACGGCAGTGCTTAGTCTAATCTAGTTGTTAGTTAGCTCTTTGTTGGGCTCTATATTTGCATCTTAGCTGGGTCGGCCCTGGAGAGTCCTCATCGCTCAACTAAAAAGCACTGTGACTGCACAAGCTAAAGATTCATCCATTCCCAAGAGTCCTTCCAGAGTTCAAGGCAAAGAGACCTTATTCTTTGGTAAGGAAAAAGGAATCTCCACCCAAGAAACAATTGCTAAATGCTGCTGAGAATGGCCCACTGTGAAATTTAGAAATGCAGCTACATTCTGTATTTTCCAGACAGGAAGGACCCCCTGAGACCAGCAAAGAGAAGAGATAGTGAACATAGTGTAGTCTGATCTTTAACCTCAAATTCTAAGTGCCCTAGAACCCGGCAGAGAATTCCCAACTCAGGAGCAAAGAGAATGAATGAACGCCCACACTGGGCCTTCATCACTTTCACACAGCCTACCCACCTCTTTTCTCATTTCTAAGACTTCCCTGAGGAGGTAACTAATCAAGCCTCCGAGTTGTTGCGAGGTGGTGTGTACTGGTCTGTTGGGGGTGGTGTCCTCTGTGTAATCTCCTCTCCGGACTTGTGAGGTAGGGAGGGCAGTGACCGTCGCCAGCATCAGCCCCAGGACGGCAAGTGGATGGAAGTCTCCTGTGTGGAGAGAAGGGAAAGCAGCAGTGAGCAGATAGCACAGCTGGGAGGCTGCTCCTGGCTGCTGGCCAGCCCGCAACCCTCGCTCTCAGCCACACGCTTCTCTCTCACACCGCTCAATAGCTCCACCAGAGGGCGAGGAATTGCCTTCACTTACTTGCGGAGAGGAACTTCATAGCTGTTCCTGGAGGGCAGATAGAGTTGTCTTTCGTTCCTGGTGGGCTCGAGAGCAGAATGAGCTACAGACATCCCCAGTCTCATATTTATTGGGAGTCGACTCTCTAATTTTGAGACTCATGGGAAAATCCCACATTTGATAAAAATCTTTGTTGGAGGGTGGGGGCGGGGCCAGAGTGGGTGGGGCTGATTGGAAACCTTATTAAGATTGCACAATGACGTCGTAAGCATCGAAAGAATCACAACTTGGGGGCGGGGGGGGGGTTGCGTGTGCTTAAGTCATCCTTGAGGCTAGCCCTTCTTAGCCTGATCATTCTTTACTTTCTTCTAAAAAAAAAGTGACTCAGCACTCTAGCATGAATTGAGAAAAAGAAACACCAAATGCACACTGTTTTATAAGAAGAACAAGAAGTAAGAGCTGATGTGATTAAGCACACACACTCGAGTTACTAGGAAAGAGGCTAGCATTTAGTGTCCCACTTCTTTATGTTTGTAAGAACCTAAGATGTTCTGATCTGAGTTTCTTCAGATCATACAAAGCCCCCCTGCCCCAACCTGGCTTATACAGACAGTAATAATGCCTGTCGCACAGTGCTTGTGTGTCCTGGATCTCGTCAGGACCTGCTGTTCTCAAATGGTTTGTTCACCTCCAGATTTTGTGCAGTTGTTTCTTAGGAGCCCCAGGCAGAGTGTGAGTGAAATGGAGAGATAGCTCCTGTGTGCCACCAAGTACTGCCGGTTTCCCCTCGCATCCAGCCTCTCCTCTGCTTTCTCTCTGGAGGCCTCTTGGGTATCCTCCTGCTAAGACTGTTAGTCTCGGTGTAACAGTGCTGCCCTTATCTCTTAGTGCTGACCCCACTGCCCCAGGTCACCCCCAGGAGGCTCAAAGGTCTGTTGCAGTCCTCAAGTTGTTGAAGTCTCCTTAGTTCAGGATACATGAAGGATACAGAGATCAAGGAAGGACCTATGGCATCTTAGCTGGCTTGTGTTTGAACTCCCCTTTTCTGAATGTCTTTATTTGAATCTGAAGGGGCATGGCTCACTCTGAGTGACCCCTCCAATGCCCAGGTCTTCTAGGCAGGGTCAAGCTTAAATGGACTCCTTCTTTCCTTTGGTTGATTTCTTCTACAGGAGGGTCCCTGGTCTTCTGGCCACCCATTGCCAGATACCTAGATAGCATTCAGGATGGCTCCAGTCTGAAAGTAGGGTCTCTGTAAGAACCCCAGATCACTCACAGCATACGCTCTCAGCATCGCAGTCAGCTTCTCTCCTTTGCAAAGATTGCTTGAAGATTCTTACAGCAGTGACCTTTGCAAGGACAGTTAAAGATCGGTGGATTTACTCTCCAGTTTGTATACATAAAATGCTAGGTCTGCTGGTTGAAAAAAGTGAGGTCATCTGTTCTTTTACTGTTTGAGGCACCAGTCCTGGAAGGAGTAGGGGCTTTTAGTTTGAAAATGAAAATAGGGGAAGAAGGCAGGTTGGTTTCACTTTTATTGCGTTAGGGACTTAAAGGCATCTGAACCAGCCATCCTGCACTGAAGGAAGCCACTTCCCCAGCTCCCTGCCACCCCATCTCCTGCCATCCTAGGTCCCTGCCACCCCATCTCCCCACCACCCTGTCTCCCCGCCACCCCGTCTCCCCGCCACCCCATCTCCCCGCCACCCTATCTTCCCACCACCCCATCTCCTGCCATCCCAGGTCCCTGCCACCCAGTCTCCCCGCCACCCCATCTCCCCGCCACCCTATCTCCCCGCCACCCCGTCTCCCTGCCACCCCATCTCCTGCCATCCCAGGTCCCTGCCATCCCAGGTCCCCGCCACCCCATCTCCCCACCACCCCATCTCCCCGCCACCCCATCTCCCCGCCATCCCATCTCCCCACCACCCTATCTCCCCGCCACCCCATCTCCCTGCCACCCCGTCTCCCTGCCATCCCATCTCTCTGCCATCCCATCTCCCTGCCATCCCAGGTCCCTGCCATCCCAGGTCCCTGCCATTCCAAGTCCCTGCCACCCCATCTCCCTACCACCCCATCTCCCTGCCATCTGCTCTCAGACCTTTGTAGCTTGGATTTTTTTAAATGACTCAATAAATTTGAGACTGTTATAGTTACAAAAACATTCAGATTTCTCTTTTCAATAAAAAGGTGCTTTTAAAATGAGCATGCATCCGTGATAAAATGTTCAAACAAGACAACAGGAAGTAAGAATCCCACAGGCGGCGCCTAATCACTGGTAGTTTTAGTGGAACTCTTGTCAGCCTAGTCTGCACGAGGTTTTTTTTCAGCTTGTATATTTATACATATATGTTATACATATTTATGTATAAAATATATACTTGTACATGCATACACATGTAGATACACATGTATGTTAGTGGCCTGGATGCTGTCTTCATAGCTTTTCATGGAGGTGCACATGGAGCCCACGGGCTTTTGAATAACAGTTGTGTTTGAAGTCCAACTCTGCCATTTGCTATCTATTTGACACTGTCTGAGTTACCCCAAGATCTGCGTTCTTGTTTATTGACTCTGTAATACAAGAGTAATACTAGAGCATCCTTTACAGAGCTGCTATGAAGTTAAATGAGCGAGAGTAAGCACTGAGTCTATAATTTTCAAGAGCTGGAACATCTCCTTCAGGGAGCCCTTCTTACATGACTATCAGTTCCCCTGGGCCTTGCCTGTGAGACCGGAGAGCGAGCTTACTGTGCCAGGGCTGAGTCAGCCTCCTAAACATTTCCCCTGAAGAAATGTAATGGTCGGTGTTATTGAAGATCTGTTATGGGGAGCTGGAGAGATGGCTCAGAACTTAAGAGCATTTACTGCCCTTTCAGGAGGACTTGGGTTCCATTTCCAGCATTTCCATGGTGGCTCTGAACCGGAACCATCTGTAGCTCTGGTTCCCGAGAATCTGATGCCCTCTTTTGGCCTCAGTGGGCACTGAACTCACACGATGCACATTAGACAAGGCTGTGCTCAAACGAAGTCCCTTGGTTTAGATAGTTATCCAGTTCTGCCTTCTGCTAAGTGTTTCTATGTCAGAAGTCACAGCGCATGCTTGTCTTCGTCCTTCACCTTTCCGAGCACGGTCTCAAGCACAAATGGTCCTAACAACTGCAGTGCTTGTGCTTTTGGCTGTCGACAAAAGACATGGTGTGAGGGTTGGAAGTCAAGGTGATTCTGTCTTGTCCCTTCGTATGACACCAGCATGGATCTTTATTAGTGTCAATGCCTTTGACTGTCATCTGCTTGTAAGAGAAATGGACTCTCCCTAAACTAAAGCATTAGTACAGTAACTCTAAACCCTCTTTCTACCATCACAGATTCTTTCCTCTCTCTGTGTCTTATTTGAGTTTCCCACTTGAAGAGCTCATTTCTCCAGCCCCATAAAGGTGTTTTTTTTTTTTTTTTTTTTTTTTGATAGGGTTTCTCTGTAGCTTTGGAGCTTGTTCTGGAACTCACTCTGTAGACCAGGCTGGCCTCGAATTCACAAGATCCACCTGCCTCTGCCTCCCCAGTGCTGGGATTAAAGGTGTGCGCCACCATCACTTGGCACTCTCCACACTCTTAAACTGTGGCAAGTAATGTGCTCTTGGGCTAGGGTTGGAGATGGGTGGGTCTGTGATTTAACTAAAGGGAATATCTTTTTATTTATTTAAACTTTTTTTCCAAATTCCCACTCCCTCCACAGGCCCTTCCCCCACCCCCTCCAATCCTAAGAGAGGGCCATGCACCCTGCCCTGTGTAAAGTCCCAGGCCCTCCCTACTACATCTTGGTTGAGCAAGGCTTACATCCATAGGAATAGGATCCCAAGAAGCCGGTACATACAGTACAGACACATCCCAGTGGCCCCACAGTCAGTGCAATATCTTAAAGAGAAAAGAGAAGTCACTGGTACTAGGCAATGCGGTTGCTTTTAGAATGTAGTTTCATTTAGCATCAGGCAAAGGATGTTTGCGAAGTGAAACAATAGAGTAGTTTAACAGCTTCTTTTGGGAAATGTATTGTATTGGGTAAGAGTACTGCTGTTACTTGGAGAGAAAATATTAGGGAGACATGTTGTGTCTGTTTGGAAGGCACTGGCTGATTCTGAAGGGCAGTTAGGCTAACTGCCCTAAGCTGTTGACAGCTGCCAACCAGTTCAGTCTCAGTTCTGGCTTTACAGCCTCAGTTCCAATGCCCCAATCCTAGTGTAGCTAGCTCCTAACAACTTCTTGGTCTGGCCTTAGATTTCCCAGAATGCAATAGGGCCAGATCTAGATTTCCTAATGCCAAGCTAAATGCACTTCTGCCCGGCTGTTTCATCTCTCTTA
This sequence comes from Chionomys nivalis, assembly GCF_950005125.1. NCBI lineage: Eukaryota > Metazoa > Chordata > Mammalia > Rodentia > Cricetidae > Chionomys > Chionomys nivalis. The sequence goes on along the minus strand of NC_080086.1, from coordinate 147,639,947 downwards.
TTTTTGCCCTTGTTATTTTGCTATGCATGGAGATACCTTATCCCTGGAAAAGTGGGATATTCCAGGCATTTTAGGAGTGGCTCTGTGGATAATAAGGAAGTCTTCCCCTGCCTAGGTGCCTGCTGCACCTGCTCTGTCTCTTCTCTAGATATACTAGGACAAGTATTCTGAGCCCAACAAATTGATAAGCCAGCCTCTCTGAAGCCAGTTCAGTGATAAGAAATCACTGTGTGCTCGTGAACTCTCCCCAAGGCAGGAAGATCCCTCAGGCAGAGTTTCTCTGCTGGCTTCTCTCTGTGGGGTAGATTTTCAGTGGCTGCTGCCTGTGCTTCGAAATTAGGAAACTTCAGTTTAGAGAAACCAGTTAATTTATTCTGGCAAGTCACCTAAACCACTCTTGGCTTCTCCAAAGATCTCAGTTCTCTGAGTTCAGTGTCATGGGCAGAAACTAAGCATGCAAAGCATCAGCTTTCCCTCCACTCCTTCCCTCCAAGTAAGGCACTAAGAGCCCATCTGAAAGCATCACATGCTGTGTCAGGTTCATGGGATTCTTTTGGCTTGCTTGTGATGTGTTTCACCTCCCTTCCCTGCCCTTTTGAGCTATTTGCTAACAAGAGAATATCTTAGTTCCTCAGAATAAAATCTCTTCTGTATTCATGCAAGCTGGGTTCACAGAGGGAGGAAAGGTCTTTCTAATCTTCGTAGTGGAAACGTTTCCACAAAATACTTTGGGTGTGTGAAGCACTCTCCACTTCTGAGACACTGGGATCGTTGCTCTGAAGCAAATCCACCCGGACTGATTTAAAGTGTTGCAGAAGAATTCAGGTCCTGGTAAGCTGGTCAAGGTCAAACAATAATATGTTAAAAGTACTGAATTCTTTCTGTGTATCTTGCTTGCTCTGTGTATATGTTCTCTCTCTCTCTCTCTCTCTCTCTCTCTCTCTCTCTCTCTCTCTCTCTCTGTGTGTGTGTGTGTGTGTAAGGGAGAGTAAGAGGGAGGGAGAGATAGATGGATAAGTATATAGACAAACAGACAGACAGACAGACAGAAAGAAAGTCCTTGACCCACAGACTACTGCTGTCACAGCTCTACAGTGCTGTCCCTTTTTTGCTGGGTAATCACGCAATCTGAAGTCTAAGGAGAATGGGCTATAGTCTGCTGTCACTGTTCTGCCAGATCTGTGGCTTCTCCACATCCGGGCATATCTGGGCTCTTGTGGGGTGACTTGTCAAGATCCATTGACCAGGAGACCACATTACTTCCCTGTAGGTAAAAGTCAGATGGATGAGAGGCAGTGAGTGATAGGAGAGAGTTTGACTTTCTTTCTAGTCAACTTCACAAGGGGTCACAATGCCTAGAAATAGAAAACAGCTGTTTTTGGGGTCAACAACTGCTGGTTGAATCAGATTCTGTCTGATATTATATATCTGTGCTTTTGGCCAGGCTCGTGAGGATCTGAATAGTCTTACTGAATGAGTTGGAATGCAGGATTCAGAATGAGGTTGCAAATCTTTTCACTGAATGTAGGTTCCCCTAAATTGGCCTTGTCTTTTTACTACATTACCAAACACTTGGGTTCTTATATTTTAGGGATGCATCTGTTTGCAGATGTGAACATTGAGATGATGACAAACAGGAAGGTGTCAGGACAGGGTATTTATTTTCCCACCTCAGTCCTCCATAGCACATAATCTCCACATTCTTCCCCTGCTCCAGCAGTCTGCCTATGCTCTGAGATTCTGCAGTTCTCCGCTAGCCACGCTCAACAACCCCAAGGCTACTCATCAAGGGCTGTAGCTGGAGACGTCCTCAGAGTTGAGAAATAATTCTCAAATGTTGAGAAACCTGATGCTATCATTCAGGTCCCACCCAGAGAAGAGTTATTTCAGCTGATTAGGATGTTTTCCATTTTTACATGGCCAGGATCTTGGTGGCCTTAGGCAAAATAAACCAATCCAAGAGAAGTTAGAGTATCTTTGTGAAGACACACCAGTGCAATAAATATCACCTTTTTTGTAATTGTACAGATAGTTGTTGATATTGATCCTCTTGCCTCAGGTTTTCTGAAAAGCAGGGGTTACAAATTTGTGCCACTAGGAGGCCTGGCTTGGACTTTCTTTCTCTCTTTCTTTCTCTCTCTCTCTCTTTCTTTTTTTCCTTCTCTTTCCCTTCCTTCCTTCCTTCCTTCCTTCCTTCCTTCCTTCCTTCCTTCCTTCCTTCCTTCCTTCCTTCCTTTATTTCTTTCTTTCTTTCTTTCTTCCTTGTATTTCTGCATGTACAACACTGTGTAACTCTCTAGTTGGAGTCCAGGAGGGAGGCATCAAGTGAAGCTTATAGATACTCGCTGTTCACGAGACACAAAGAATATATTCTTATCTTAGTAATGATTAGATGTAGTGAAAATAACCACTGGTTTCCAGGGGTTAACTTATTGTCTGTTCATGGAGTAATGGCATGTCTAAATTATTAAGTTGTGCTGGTTGTTTGGCATCATGCACACTTTATAGCTCGACTCAATGCTTGCTTTACAGCTAGTCTGGAACACAGCCAAGCCCCGGTCGGACTCAACGGTGGCCATTACTAGTTCATTGCTCTCAGTGGTGGTAGGATGTGTAGACAGCTGTCACAGGCAAAGGCTGACCTTCTCATTCTTCTTCTCCTATAGCATATTATTTCTAGTATCTTGAAACTTGTTAATGGGGTCTGTGCCCCAAAGTGACAAATGGATAAGGCGTTTGAGAGAAGGAGCTTGCAGTTGAGGTATTTCTCTTTTCTACTTAAGGTCTGGTTGTGTCTCCCTAGGGCACCAAGTTACCTATTATAGTAGTTCGCTAGTGCAGGAGAAGTCGCACTGCCAGAGGTGAGGGCACACCCATCACAAAACGGGCAGCCAGCAGATGATGGTGAAGGGGCTGATGTGGAGAAGGAGACACCCACAACCTCTCAGGACCCAGATGCTGAAATAGGTGAACACTGAGTATTTCAGCAAACATTTCCCCTTTAAAAGCACAAATACAAGTGCCAAATTGTGATAGTTTTGATACACTGGGCAAAGTGCCGAGAGAATCTGTCTTTTGACCCTATAACTGTAACAGTATGTTCTTCCTAAGCGGCTTTGATGAATGAGGATTGTCAGCTAGAGCAAACAAGTATTTGTTGAGTGTGGATTACTAGGAATGCCCTTTTGCTTGTCTAAGTTTTTAAGGAATTTTATAAAACAAAATTAAAACTCAAAGACAAACAAAATCAGTGCCCCCACGAAAACCCAAATGTATAATGTGGTATGCTTATAGCAGATTGTTTCTGCTTTCAAGAGGAAACCTTACTAAATGGAGCCAACACAATATTATTGGTTAAGACCAATTTTGAAAATTACTTACTTGGGATGGGAGGGAGAACTGTGATTGGAATGTAAAATGACATAAAAAAATGAAAATTACTTAACAACATTATGGGAACACTCAATTCCAGACAGATTCAGATGTATTTTAATCATGAACTAGGTGATTTTTCCTGTGAGCAGTGAGACTACGATGTATTATGTTGAAAATAAAAAGTCCCTGCTACCTCACAGATGGGAGCCAAAGAGAAGGCTCAAGCTTCTTAATCTACTTCAGCACTGAACACATCACCACAGCAAGCCGTGCCCTCAGCATCCACAGGGCAGAAATGTCTGCACAGGTACAATGATGGGCTCATATCACAATCAGATGCAGACCACCAGCTATGTCAGGGGAGCCAGAATGTGCCCAAGGCAGAGCTTGTTCTGCAGATTGAAATGCTCTTGGATTATCTCTGAAAGAAACCGAATCATTTAATGTCACTTCACGGATGAATGTATAAACTTCTAAGAGGTGTATGACTTACCCAAGAGCAGTGTTTGGGTGGGCCAGGCATAGCATTGCCTGATAAAAGATGTTTGCTTATATGAATTTCAGATACACACAAATAAATTTCTAATATTTATATATTTTAAATATTGCATAATCATGTTTTTCTTGTTTACTGAAATTCAAATGCAACTGGGCATTCTATATTTTTGTTAAAAGTAGTAACTTTATTTGGTGGGGAAGACGTTGAAAACTAGGTGGCAGTGAAGGAAAGAGAGAGCCACGGAAGGTAGACCAAGCAGGGAGCTGTGTGAAGAAAGTAGTTCGTCTGAGTGAACAGGAAAAAGATCCCAGGAACTTGAATCAAGACAGGGGTTGGGGGGCTGGAGGCTGTGGCAATTGTGTCCTCCTAAGAGCAGATGGAGCCCAGTGGACATCGACTAGAGTTGGCTGGTTTAGTTAGACTCAAGAGAAAGCTATGCCCATCACTTCCCAACTCTGCATTCAGTGACTCCTGATGGCAGCTTGGGATCAGAGCAGATGGAATTATTTACAACCCAACAGTTGGCAGGAGCTACACACAAACCCTCCTCTCACTTCCCTCCCTCCTCACAGGCTGTAGATGCCTTCCTTTGCATCGTCAGGCCAAGAGAAAGCAGGGATATTTTGACTGCAAAATCCGGTCATGTGGAGATTGGCTACTATATGGACACTGTTTGGGGGGCATAAGTAAAAGACACAACAAACATATTAAAGAATGTTTGATTGATTAGAGATTGTTGTGGGGGCCGGTGAGATGGCTCAGCAAGTAAAGGCACCTTCTGTTAGTCTAACGACCCTAGTTCAGTCCCAGGACCCACATGGGAGAGAGCCAGTTCCCACAAACTGTTCTCTGTCATACACATGCCATGCATGGCATATGCACTAGAAACCCATGAACACACAATACATAAATAAGTTAATTTTGAAGAAGATTGTTGTGGTCAAAGCATCCTGCTTCTGTGCCCCCAAATAAAGGCATGCAGCTGAATTAAGGGCGAATTAGGAACGATGCAGGGTAGACCATCTTACACACATGTTCTTGGATTTTCTCCAGCCAGGAACTAGATCATGCCTTCAAGAGCAGAGCTCAAGTCCAGATTTTACAAGCCATATTAAGACTGAAGACTAGTTACACCATTACGGAATTTGACACAATAAGGAGGCTGCTCAGGGGACTAGGGTTTTCTCATGTGTCATTCTTTCCTCCTGCTCAGGGAGGACGAGGGACAAAGAAAGCGGCTGGCTTTGAGGCCCTGAGCGAGACAGGATTCACAGAGCGTGACGGATTCTGAGGGTCCCCAAAGGGTTGCTTATTACTGGCTTGTGTCTAGCATTCAACTGCAGTAGAATGTCAGGGCATCACATCCGATTCATCTTTGCTACAACTGAGCTGTGGATTTCTAGGAGGTTGAATTACAAAAACAAACAGTGCCATTAAATTCAACCCCCACCTGCTTTTGGCAGTACTTGTTGAGACAGGAACCTGGTCAACATTTGATTGTGCTTTAGCCAAACTTTAGAATATTGAGTAAAATTTGAAATCCCTGAGAGAAACTTGGTTCTCTTACATGGCACAGTTCCCAGACGCGTCATATGAGGCTCTGTGCTACAATTTCCGTCCTTTCCCTCCGCGAAAGCATGTTGATCTTTCCAGAACTGTTTCAGTGCAGGGTAGAATGACATCTTGCGGATGTCGTGACGTCTCTGTGCCTTAGACTTTGAGACTCAGATCCTGCCACCGTCCTCCAGGAAGCCTCTGCACATCCATTTCCAGGAATAGTGGAGGCTCTCCTCTGCTCTCTCGCGAGGGTCATGCACTGTACAAATGTGTTTCCAGGCAGGGCAGTGATGGCACAGGCCATGGAGCCAAACGGCCTAGATTCAAATCTTGGTTCAGTAATTCCATGCTTCAATCCACTGGGGAGAGTTTAACACCAGGCTTCATTGTTTCCACTTGCAAAACGGGAATGGCGATTGCACCTCACTTCTGTCTGTGGGAGCCTGTGTGAAGTGCTGAGCTTCCAGCTGCTTCATTTGTACAATACTGTGTGGTTTTAAAGACCGTATAAAATATTATGTTCATTTGATTTGAAATCTATAAGCCAAGACTAATATGTTGTTCAAAATATATATGCTGATTCCATGTGTCGCTGGTTATATTATAGTTTACTGAAAAAAATCCTGGATTATAGATGGAGACTTGGTCTAAAACCCAGCTCCAGCCTTTATTGGTTGTGTGGCTTTGTCAAGACGCTTCAGTTTCCCATATCCAGATTTCTGGAATCTTAGAGACAAAGCCATCTGAGAGAAGTTGTGAAAATTACATGACGTCACATCCACTAAGCACTTATTAGAATGTACTAAGTTGCCACTTGGTGGTGACTATTGTTGTCATATTAGTTAGAGCCGGGGCAAAGAGGAAATACTTGGAAGGGAACACAAGGGCCAAAGCAGACAATGGAACACTTTCATCAGAATTTGAGGCTCCAGAGTCAACCCCAGTACAAAGCAAAGAAACAGCTAATAAAGTGATTCAGAGGTTTTGTCTTGCTTTAGATTGTTATATTTCACCTAAATTTATAGTTTTTGCATAAATTACACATGCTTACGGCACAAAATTTCAAAGTAGAAGAGGTCCGCAGTGAAAAGTAAGTCACATCTACCATGCCCAGTAATTAGAGACTACTGACTTCTTGTGGTTCCTTCTAGAAATACTCTATGAACGTATAAGCAAAATGTTCTCTTTTCCATTATCTATCAATCATTACATGTATAGTAAAGAATTAATGGCTATGACATCTTTCTCTATGGACTGTGCTTTAGAAGCCATTCAATGGGTTGATGCAGGTCTGCTTCCTTTGTAACCCTGCTATCCCATTTATCTGACCCACGGCCCATCAATGGAATTTTAGGTTGTTTCCAATCTTTTGTTATTACAGCTAAACCTGTAATGAATAATCTTGTCCAACTGTGATTTTACTTGTGTGTATCAGTGGGATTGTTTCCTAGAAATGGAATTGCTGACTCAAAAGATATGGGCAAGTTTGACAGATAGTGACAGATAGAGGCTGCACCAATGTAACACCCCTCCAGTGAGGTCCCCCATGCTTTCGTCATCACCTCGTGCAATCTTATTCTTGATCTTTCAGAGCCTGATGAGAGGAAAAGGAAGCCAGATTTCACTGGAGTTTTAATTTACATCTTGTTGTAAGAAAGGTGGAGCCTTCAGTCAGATATTTGAGAAACACTTTTTTTTTTTAATTTTATTTAACTTTACTTTATGTGCGTTGGTGTGAAGGTGTCAGGTCCCCTGGAACTAGATCTTCAGACAGTTGTGAGCTGCCATGTGAATGCTGGGAATTGAACCCGGGTCCTCTGGAAGAGCAGTCAGTGCTCTTAACCACTGAGCTATCTCTCCAGCCCCCGAGAAACACTTTAAATTTTATTGATTGACAACTCTGGAGTGGCTACAAAAGGAATCTGTTTTGACTCTTTGACCTTAACAGGTGATTTAATCTGCTGTGACGTCACAAGGGCACTCTCAGATGCCGAGGAAAGGCAGTCTGTTCAGTACAGGACAAGAAAGACGATGATCATTGCCCCCGATATAAATAAACTAAACAACTATGTCTAGCTAGAATATCAAACAAGCAAGGTTTTTTGTACTTTTCTGTTTTCCATGTTTTCTGCATTAATTATGTATTATTTTGATATCTAGAAAAATGTTAATGAAATTTTTTGACCTTTTAGTGTTTTTTTTTGGAGACAGGATCTTGCTGTGTACTCCAGTCTTGCCAGTTTTTGTGGCAGGTCTGCTTTAGTGTCCCCATTGCTGAAATTGCAAGCTTGAGCCACCATCCAGCTACCTTTAAATATCCATAAAGTTGTCCTTGATTCCTAGGTATTGAAGAATGTTAGTAATTCTGCCTGCTTGCTTTGGAAACCATCTGTTTGGTCTCTGTGATGATTTGAGTAAGAATGGCCCCCACAGGCTCGCATATTTGAGTACCAGGGCGTGGCACTATTTGAGAAGGATTAGGAAGTGTGGCTTTGTTGGATGTGTTGTGTCACTGGGGGTGGGCTTTAATGGTTTCAAAAACCTACATTAGGCCCAGTGTTCTGCTCTCGGCTTGTCAATCAGGATGTTCTCTGACCTACTTACCCAGCATGCTACCTGCCTGCTACCATATTCCCTGCTGCCATGCTCCCTACCATGATGATAATGGACTAAGCTTCTGAAACTGTAAGCCAGTCCCCCAGTTAAATGCCTGCTCTTGCTGTGGCCATGGTGTCTCTTCAGAGCACTAGAATAGTGACAGTCTCCTTCTTAAATAGTGTTGGTATGTTCCTAGTGACTCCCTCATCTCTGACTCTTGTGGAAGCTTGCCCATTCTACTTTTACCTCATGGCATCCGTGAAGCTCCTGACCATTCCTACTGCTAGGTTTCTGTGCCCCGCCCCACCTCTGATGCCTCTTTCCTCTTTTTCTTTTCTTTTTTCTTTTTTCAAGGCAGGGTTTCCCAGAATCTATGGAGTCAGTCTTGGAACTCACTCTGTAGACCAGGCTGGCCTTGAACTCACAGAGATCCACTTGCCTCTGCTGGGATTAAAGACGTGGGCCACCAACACTTGGCTCTTTCCTCTTTGTGGATGTAGCTCAGGCCACTGCTCCAGCTGAGTCTCCTAAGAGGTAGTACTTCAGAGCTCTCGCTGTGCCTCAGTCCACCTTTCTGAGGACCTGAGGTTAGAACTGGAGCTTACAGGTGGGGAGTCAAAGCATTGGAGCACACAGAACGTACCCCCCTAGGAAAGACAGAGCCCAGCTAGGAAGCTAGGATGTGCGAATCAACCACTCTGCAGGAACAAGCTCTCTTCTGTGTGTAGACCGAGGGCCTGGGATGTATGTAAAGCCGCTTATGGATGAGCTGCCACTATCTGTAGGCAGAAGAGTGCGTGTCTCTGTGCTTTCCGTTCAGTCTCTATGCCCTAAGACTGTGTTTGGGAAGAGGGTTAGTTTCTAGCACCTGGGAGAAAAACTGGGGATGGAAACGTGGGGATGTGAACTCAGTGTATCTCAGGTGGCTCTCTAATTTAAATCTCAGATAGTAGCTCGTGACAGACCTTGATCCTGACTTTAGGGGACTTTCAGTCATTCAGCTTGATTTGCATGTTTTTGCTGTTTTAAGGCCAAAAAAAAAATTGTTAGGAAGATTGGTTTCCTATTCCCATAGTTTACAGTCCTGTAACTTGCTTATCATTATGGGAAGGCCCATTCATTTCCTACACGTGAACTAGGTTTCCTTTTGGGGAGCTATTAGCATTGAAGGCTAGAATCCATTTAAATCCCCCGAGAGTCTATGGCTCAATCCATTGGAATTAATAGTGTCAGAGAATGCAAGGTAGGCTTAGACTGGAAACCAACTGCATTCCTTTGGAGAGGGGAAACTTCAGCTAGAAGGGCTGAAAGGTTGGTGGGAATGCCTTTGCAGCTGGTAGCATTCTTTGTAGAAAGAACATTGCTCATTCCAGTTCTTCAGGGCTTATTTCTCTACATGCTCCAGCCTCATCAGCTAGCATGGCTTTCACTTTTGTAAATAATGTGTGATATATTGTGTCTCATTATTTATTCAGCCGGTTTCCTCTTTGTGACATCCCGGTTGTTGGCTTCTGTCAGCAAGGCTGAAGGAGATATTCATACAGATACTCTACTATCATGAGTCTGGAGGCCATCTTGCTAACAAATATGCTCCCGGCAGTATCCCTTCCCTTCTCATCCTGCTGAGCAGCACCGAGCAGCACTGTTACAGCTGTGAGGAACAGAAGGGGCAGTGTTGACAACAGGCTGGAGGGACAGGAGAGCTCTAGATGAATGAGTGCCAGCAGCCCAACTGCAGGAGAAACGTCACTGCTCTCTCTGTGTCTTCATATGTAGAAATTACTTTGTGACGTTAGAAGGATCCCTTGCTGACTTCCCCTTGGCTAGGCTTTTCTCCTGTTTATCGTCATTGGCTCACATCTGGCCCATTGCCAGCCCAGGACAAGTCTATAGCCAATGAACATCTGTTGAGCCCATCTAATTATACATCAGTAATTTATGTTTTATAGACAGGTAACTCAAGTTCAGAAAAGTCACGTGGCTCTTACAGGTAGAGGTAGCAAAGCAGGATCCGAACCCACAGCTGTAGGATACTTAAAGCTACACTTTTGGGCAAGGTCCTAGAAGCGAACATTCACCCACAACAATAATTAATTTTTCCATTGACAATACATTTTCTCGGTCATAAGAACAGTAACTGTCTCTTTAGCATCCCAGATCTGCAATGCTCGGGAGTACATCTGCAAGGGATTACTACTCTCTTGTGCTCTGGGGTTATGGTAGAAAGTCAAGCATTCTTTTGTATCCAAATTCTCTTAGTTGTAGATTTTAAAATAAACAAAAACCAGTCCTATCCTACCAAAGGTCATTCACTCAAAGCATTTTTCTGCCTTCACTTAATATGTGTGAATTTAAATAAAAAGCCTTATTTTTGTACTTGTTTGTCTACAGAGTGGTATAAAATATAGAGTTTAAAACTGAATTTGAGGGAGAGATGGTTCAGCAGTTAAAAGTGCTTGATGCTTTTCCAGAGGACCCAAGTTTGGTTCCCAGCATCCATGTTAGGCCCCTCACCACTGCCTGTGATTACAGCTTCAGAGGATCTGGTGCCCTCTTCTGGCCCTCTTGCACACCTGCACTCCCATGCATGTGCACACACATACATACATTTTTTTTTTTAAAAAAAAAAAACCTCTTAGAACACTGAAAATACCCATTCTGTAGGTTAGAGTTGACTACACAGTGCTGAATGTATCCCACATTAGCATCAGATTCCAGCAGAACCTCATGATCATTCCTCCCCCAACCGTGGCACTATCTGTAACATCTTTTTAGCTACATCCTTTCTTTGCTATTTTGTATTGGGGAAAATCTAGGCAATACCACAGTGCAATAATTTTTCTTTCTAAAGTCTCAGAACAATTGTAAATAAAAATGTCTGCAGCAAGAATCCAGCTAAAAAGAATCCGTATTTGGAAGACTCATCAATAACTCAAAACCCTTCCCTTTAAGAATTGTTTCTAAGATATGCTATGCAAAAATTAATCCAATGTTGCTATTTCAGTCAATAAAATAGAAGAAAGTACTGTTTTTTTTTTAACAAGGTAGCATTTTAATATTTTATGTGGGTATAGAGAAAATGGGAAGTGAGATCACTAGAGTTGCCTGCTTAGGAGTTTTTGCAGGGTCAAGAGGTGACTCAGCAGCCTAAAGACCCTCACTATCCAGCTTAAAGACCCTCACTACCCAGCCTGAAGACCCGAGTTCCAGCTCTGGAATGCTGGAGGAGAGCAATGACCCCAGCAAGTTGCTCTCTGACTTACCGTCTCTCTCCAAATAGATGCAAAAAGATTATACTATTCCAACATTTCCTATTATGAAAGCACTAAAGTTTCCCTCCCCCATGTCCAGTAACTTCCAGTGACAAATGGCACTGCAAAGGTAAGCTAAGAGATCTGGACATTTTATGAAGTAGATTTTTTCCATGGTGGGTCCCTGACTGTACACTGTCCACACTTAGATGCAGCCTGGGTTTTGCCATAAGCAGTCTCTTCTCCTTTTCTTTCAGCATCTTCTGGGAAGTGTGGAAGTTTAGCTCTGCCAGTTAGAGAAGTAGCTCTGTCCCTTGCTTGAGCACCATTCCTTTCTAGGAACTTCATAGCTGGGCACTCGCTGGTATTTGTGCTGGGACCATGGACCATACCTGCAACCATTGCCTGTCATCCTCCTGTAGCTGTATACTTAGAACCTGCAGCTAGAGGGCTTGAGGATTGTGTTCTTTACATTGCTCTGATTTGGCCCATCTGCAGTTCTTAAGGCAGACCTGGTGGCAACCCTTGACAAAATAGTTCTCAAATCCCGACACCCTTCCCCACCGCCAGCTACTTTGTGCCTCTTTCTGAGGTAGAGAGTAACTGGCATATACTCCTTTGTCACATGACAGCTGAAGAGCGCTGGGCCACTAACTCAAGGCCCTTGTCCTGTCTTATCATAGCTCACAGAGGACTTTGCCCCTCTCCCCTGGTAGCAGGGTCTTCCTGGTCAGCCATAGGAAGAAAGACAAAGCAAGCTGCTGCTTGTAGCTTTCTTTCCTTATCCTCCTCTGGGTCTTTGGCTTGTGAGGCAGAAAAATCTGTGTCCCCGACACCATGTCTGGCACTTCCTTGACCTGCAGTCTCCTGTTCACAGAGTCCACAGAGCTTGAAGGTTGCTCTTGCGTTTTACTTCTTTCAGTATGTGAAGGGCTTCTCTAATGGCTCATCCTCCTCTGTCCCGACTCTGGCACTGTCTTAATTTAAATGGGAAATGCAATCTCAGGGCCAGAAAGAAACTTACACCTTAAAACAAATAGATAAATAAATAAATTGGGAAATACGACAAAATGACAGACTCTTACAGATGTTTATCTTTTATGTAGTCTAACTAACGAAAGTAAGGTCCTAGTATATTCAATACTCTGTTTGTCCTCAACTTACTATTTCTTAAAGATCTTTCCATGATCATATACACATCGTTTTTTCTTTTACACAGGGTCTCACTATATAGCTCTGGCTGACCTGAGACTCACAGAGATTTGCCTGCCTCTGCTTCCCAAGTGCCACAACACCTGACTTTCTTATTCTTTCTTTATTTTTGAGATTATAATATAACTCTAGCATAATCCCCTTCCCTTCCCTCCCTCTAGGCTTTCCCAGACATCCTATGCACTCTTCTTCAAATTCGTGCCACCTTCTTATAGTTTTCAAAGAGCAATTTGGCATAAAGAGTAATCTAACTTATTTTCCCAGTCTTCTCTTGGCATATGTTTCTGTCACTGTCAATACAGATGTTGCTATAGTGTACTCTATACAGTACATATATACCTTTCATATTTGTGAGACTATACTCCTTGGCCATAGCCAGTGATGGAATGGCTACTGAACTGCCTGCTCTCTCAATTGAAGATGTGAGTAAAAAGGTCTCATTGTTAGTCTCACACACCAATACACAGCCCCCTTTCCCTTAAATCAGTGGTTTTAATAGCGAGGGTAATTAACAGAACATAAAAATATATTTAGAAGGGAGAGAGGAAGAACTAGAAAGGGAGATGCGAGATGTTTGGTAATGACAGTGTGGTATGAGAAACAGATCCTGGGAGCAGGGAAACAGACAGGGTGGGCTTCCAGCTCCACCCTCACTAGCCGAACAACCTCGGTTTCTCCGTTTACAGGGGCTGCTGCAGAGCTAAATCAGATGGGATACGCAGTTGGTATTCAGTAGCTGCTGGCCCTGAGCCTTACCCTATCGGGTACTGTGCTTGACGATGCAACAGTATTAGGCACTGAGCATGTAAAAGGAGCCCTTGGATGTTTTCAGAAAGCACAACAAGCTCACTGGAAACCATCAGAAAACAATGAAGACCTCACAGAGTCTACTCAGGTCACTTTAAAAATGTCAGTTGCAGTGAAGTGTTTCCTTTGGTGCAGGTTTTTGACACTTTGGAGAGTTTTCTGTAATTGTGTAAGGATCTCTGGGCATCTCATAAGCCATATGGAAGGTGGATATGTTAACCTTGTTTTTCGAATGTTCCATTACGTGCTTACTGTGGTTCTATAGAGTCAACATCCTGGAAACAATGTAAAGTGGTTTTATTGTAGATGTGAGGTCGGTTTATCCAAAAGGTTTCAAAGGGAAAGTTTAGGTTCATTTTCAGGGTTTTAAACTCTCTCTCTCTCTCTCTCTCTGTCTGTGTGTAGGAAGTGTTGGATTAATGACACTTACCTGTAGCACTCTCCAACCAGGAAATGGTGACATAACTTCCCACAGTCTAGCCCTGCCACATGAGGACATTGCTAGCGACAAAGCCGAAGTGCTGTCTGGAACTGGTGCCTTTCCTCTGTTGCTCATGCCTTACAATGCCAGGGAAAGACAGGATGGGGTTGAGCCTCACTAGACAGTCAGCTCTGGCTCTGACTACCCGTGTGGCACTAGTCACCCATAAACTCACACCTTTTCATTGCCCACAATGTGACAAACGCTTAAGCTAACAGATTTACGGGGATTCCTGTGTGGGAAAAAGGTGTTGAGAAGGGGGGCTTCCAGCGAACAGAAATTCAGAGAAGTGAAATGATTTGCCCAAAACCATCAGTAACCACTGAAAAGTCCAAAGTTCGTCCAGGGTTTCCTCACCTGGCCCAGCATCTGTCCCTAAAAGCAGCAGTCTACTGGAGATGAGAAGAATGGGCAGAAACTCTGCCGTTATCTCCTTATATAAAACATTCGAATAGTTTGCAGAAAGACAGATGTCAGAGAGACCGACCTGTTCAGTACGGGGGTGTACCGCGGTGTACCGGGGACACCAGCTCTACTCTTCAATGTTGCTTCCTCTTCAGATCCAGGCGAAAGCACTGCAGTCCCATGGATGCCTTCTTCTCCCTGCCCATATTCGATTTCTGTCAGCTTGACTGTGGAAATGCCTTTCACACTTACCCAGTTCTGTCTGTCACATCGACAACACTCAGTCCAGTTTCCGTCATCTGCCTCTGGGTCAGCGCTTTCTATTTGATTACAGGCTGAGGCAAAAGCGGCTTCCTTCTCTTCCAGGCTTAGAACATGTCCTTACTGCCTTTGGTTAGACATGCAGGGTGACAGGCCTCCAGCAGCCTTGTCTTGTGCCAGCCTTCTCCCTTTGGGTTAGTGTCTCCAGATCCTGAGTTTGTCAGCCCCTGTTAGCATGGGGCTTTTAACAGTGTGTCCCTTTGCTTAGCGCCCCTTCCCTGTCTCCCTGCCCCCTTGTTCAGTCAACAGCTCTTCCATCAGACTTGCTTAGGCCCCCCTCCCTTCTCCTTTCCTTCAGATTTCATCTCTCTTCTTTTTTTGCTTTTCCTTCTTGTCCCCTCTCCTTTCTCTTTTTCCCTTTCTCTTTCCACTTTCCTCCTCTTTTCTTCTCACTTCCTTTCCCCTTTGGTTACTTTCTTATTTAGTGTATGTTACTTGTGCAAAAGGACATTTTCTAATCTGAGTGTCTCAGATAGGAAATAGCTGGGGTCCCATGACTGGAAGGAAGGGAAGTACTTTAAATCACTTCCTCTCTCTCTTTGACTGAACTTCTGGGGAAATCCTCTGACCATGAAAACCAGGGCCAGAATCTGACTGGAGGCTACAGACTCCCATGGTTTTAAGTCTTGACTCCTGAATAATTCAGACAAAAAAAAAAAGCCTCTTTCCCTTGGACCTATGAAGATCATATTAGTTTTTATACTATTAAGCATCACAATTAAAATTTTCTTTAACTACATCCTGTGTCTACACGGGTCCTAGGATTAATAAATGGCTGGGATCTATGGTCCAGAGTATTTTGGCAAGTGTTCATTTGGCAGGCAAGCCATACTAACCATTGACCAAAGGCTGAAGGTGAGCCAGGGCACTGAGGTCTTCCCTGGGGCAGCTGGGGTGCCCCCAAGAACCACTGTGATAAACAGGGACTATCCAAGACAAGACATGCAGTGCTTCTGCCCTGTGTAGTGAATGCTAGCAGTTCTTGTGGTGACATGTGGCATTGTGCTTTAGTTTGGAGAAGGAGATAACATGTCAGCTCTTCTTCTCCAAAGAATGGCCACACCAGAATCTGCCATCTGATACTGAGATGACCCCTCGCTGCAGTAGGGAGCCAGAAGTCGATCCTAGTCATTTCGGGTGGGTTAATCTCGTTTCCCTGCCACAGATATTTGAAAAAGAAGGCAGGCTTCACAGGATGAGATTTAAAGCTTTGGTTGTGTAGGATGTGAATCAGGAAGTTACTTGTTACAGATTTTAAAAGGGAGTATTTTTTCTGAGATTCAGTAGCCTGCTCTCAACTCAGTGTTAGTCACGAGGTGAATTTCCTTTGAAAATCACCGAATGTCTATCTTTGCAATGAGAATTGAAACAACAATTGCAATTTGTTGAAACAACAAAAAACAAAACACAGCCTCTGGTGTGAACTTTATTTTTACTCATCGTCTACGGCCTTATTTATTTTATACATAAAATCATTTACAGTCTGTGTATTTTTGTTTGTATTTACTTATCCATTTTTTATTTTATTTTTTAAAGTTCTGCAATTCAGGATGGCCTGAGACTCAGTTTCACAATCCTCCTGCCTCAACTTTCCAAGTGTGAGGATTATCGGTGTGCTACCTTAATCCTCTCTCCTGACTTGCTTTGTTTGCTTGTTTCTAGAAAATAAAATTTGCCTTGCTTCCTAGCCCAGAGCTCCATGGGTGCAGGAGTCTGTGTTCTGATGCCTTTTGTAGTCATCTGATCACATGCCATCTCTGGGACGGGGTGGGTTCTCAGTTAGCAATTACAAGTATCACTTGTTTCCCTTGCAACCTAGAAAGCAGTTGACTTTGTCATCCTCATTTTGTAAATGAGGAAGTTGGGGTTCAGAGAGGTGAGTTAATTTGCCAGTCGGTAGGGGAACCGGAAGTTGAATCTAGTCAGTTTGGGAGGATCAATCATTGCACTTATTTTCTTGCCTCAGATGTTTGAAAGAGAAGTAAGGGCTTCATAGGTCTAGATTTGAAGAAGTGTTGGCAGTGTGGGATGTGAGTCAGATGGGCTTTCAGGTCTCACTGGGTTTGGGAGCCCTATTATTAGGCGAGGGGAAGAGATAAGGTAAAGAGGGGCAGGAGAAGACATGGTGAGCCTGATTAGACCGACAGCAGAGCCACCATCTAGCCTGGTCTGTTTCTTAGTACTTCTCTTCTTTTGAATTAGGAGTTAAGATCTAGGCTGTTTAGATATGCAGGGGCAGAGTGGCTTAAGTAGGAGGAGTAATTTTATTTACTAATTATGACACTGTACAGTATACTCCACAGCGAAGCTAAGGTCAAAGTTACTGAACTCAATGGTCAGGTTTAAAATCTACTAACCTTCCCCCTCTTTTTTGAAACAGGAGCTCTCTGTAGCATAGTCTAGCCTCAAACTCGAGAGCCTCCTGTGTTTGGCTGGGGTTAGAGGTATGTACCACTATGCCCAATTTACTCTACTGTTTGAAAATGAGACCAGACAATCATCTATGAGATGACAGCATCTACCATGAGAAGTCTAAAATAAGTAGAAAAGTCATTTGCAGAAAACATTGTGCATATAGAAGAAAACTTGACATTGACATCTAGGAAAAATGTTTGTTCTGTGGAAGAACAGGATGGTATAGAAAAGAAAAGATTGGAAACAAAAAGAATCCCTAAATTGCTATAGAGATTTGCATTGGTATAGGTCTTGGTTTATTGATACAAATTTAAGGTCAATTTTATTATATGTTTATTTCTGCTCTTGATTAAGGTATTGTGTGTGCAGCTTATTTTAAAATGTAATATATAATTAAGAAATATAGGTTAATAAGGAGTCATCTATAATAGTGAAGTTCATAGTCATGTTAGTTGGATTTTCTAGCTATACAGAGATATATTTCAGATGGATAGGCATTCTTCAAACCTTTCAAAGACTACAGAATATGGCATTTAAAAATTTGTAAGGACTTAGGACTTTTCATGACAATGAGACAAATTTGCTCCTAGCAGCACCAATAACTTCAAGAGGATGATGGGCATCTAAGAAGCTCCTTATGGAGTTGGTTAGCCATTTGGGCAAGAAACTGCTCTTGCCTAGACTGCTTGATGAACTGGACATGTAGGACCCACAGAGAAATGACTGCTAAACTTGCCTAAAGGTGAGATGATCCTTAGGGGTTCCTGCTTCATGAAAGAGTCTGTTAGACATTCTGTAGGACACAGAAAAAAGTGACTGACAAACTGCCAATAGAGGCAGTCTTTCAAAGTTCCTGCTTCATAGAAAAGTCTGTCAGATACTATGGGTCTGTAGGCTGAAGATGGATGCCCCAATGATATAGAAGAACTTTGGGTGACTGTCCTGGCAGTGAGAAGTCTCTGTCAATTCTAGAGTTTTGGAAGTTGCTTACAATGAACTTCTGATTTACTTAGGTAGTATTATATCCTTTTGGAGTCTTTGATGGAGTTGAAGAATTGATAGTTATAGACTTTTCCTTAGTTATGATAAAAGATAAAGTAGATATAAATACTGTAACTGTAATTCTTGTTTGATACCTGTTTTGTTATATGTAATTTTACTATGTTAAAATTAAAGCTTCTCTTTTTGTTTAAACAGAAAAGGGGAAATGGTGTGGGAGGTCCTTCTGTCTATGTGTTGCTTTTATTGGTTAATGAATAAAGAAACAGCTTTGGACCTGTCGCAGGACAAACTTAGGTAGGCGGAGAAAACTAAATGGAATGCTGGAAGGAAGCAGAGAAGCCATGGAGCCTCTACTGGAGACAAACGTGCTGAAACTTTGCTGATAGGCCACCACCTTGTGGTGATACACAGATTAATGGAGATGGGTTAAACTAAGATGTAAGAGTTAACAAATAAGAAGCTAGAGCTAATGGGCCAAGCAGTGATTTAATTAACACAGTTTCTGTGTGATCATTTTGGGTCTAAGTGGCCGGTAACCAACAAGTGACCTCTTACAACACTAAACAGAGAAATATACCAGGAATAAAAAAAAAAAAAAATTGAAGGTCACTGGGTGATGGTGGTACACACCTTTAATCCCAGCACTTGGGAGCCAGAGGTAAGCAGATCTCTGTGAGTTCAAGGCCAGACTCGTCTACAGAGCAAGTTCTAGGACAGCCTGCCAAAGAAACCCTGTCTCAAAAATTCAAACATAAACAAAAAAAAATTTAAGGTCTAGAAGAGGAAATTCTCATAAAGTACAACTTATAAGAGTTAAAAATAGTAGAACAAATAGAAGAAAATTAGAGGGTAAGTCCAAGACATCCTGCTGTACAGAAGTAAAAGTACAAAGGAAAGGGGAGAGAGAAAGAGAGGTAAAGGGGATTTGTTTCAAAACTGAAGATTAAAGAGGTCAGTGATTATATAGTTAGTAAATAGATGAGATAAATACTACCAGCAAAATTGTAAAACTTCATTATGCTAGGTGTAAGAAAGATTTTCTAAGCTCAGATGGGGAAGGTGAGGACAGCCATGCAAGACCCTATATCATATGAAAGGGCACAGCAATTTCTTAGCAGCCCTGGAAATATGCAGATGGAAGGCCTAGATTTCTAGCATGAATTTTTATAGCAAGTCAAACCTTCAAGTGAGAAGGCAACAAAAGAAAGGAAGGAAAGAAGGAAGGAAGAAAGAAAGCTATGTGAAGGTAGGTACATATAAAAAAGTAATTTTTTTTTTTTAAGAATCTAAATCTTTGAGAGCTGAGGACCAAACCCGGGATCTTGAATATTCTAAGCAAGTGCTTCACCACTGAGCTACATCTTGAACCCCCCAACAAAACCTCTTAGAAAGCTCCCGGAGGATTCATTTTATATAGATGAATGGTGGGCCAGCAAAGAGGAAAGCACAGAACAGAGAAACAACAAAGTTCATCACTATGGAGGAGGGAAGGGAATTCCTTGATTCAGGATGACAATTATGTGTGAGATGCCAAGGCAGTCCACACAGAACAGGACAACACAATTCAGGAGATGATTTGAGTCATGTAGTCACCAAGTCATGGACCATCAACCTAGACTTTTAAAAACATTAATATGACAATACAACATTGACTATCCTAACCATTTTTATTGTGCACTTCAGGAGGATTATGTATATTTGTAGTGTTGTAAAACAGATCTTCAGAGGGTTTTCATTTATTCTGTAAAACTGAAAATCTATGCCCCACTAAATAATTGCTTCCCTTCACACATCTGGTAACCATCATTCTCCTTTCTTTTCTTATGAAGTTGACTACTTTAGATGCCTCATAAGTGGAATCATACAGCTTTTATCTTTTCATGACCTACTTATTCCACTTAGCACATTGCACTTAAAGCTCATCCATGCTGCAGTGTGTGGCAGGGGGTCCTTCTTTCGAAGCTCCAAATAGTATCGCATTAAGTATGTGCCACGTGCGTCTATCTACTTGTCTACTGACGGACATGGGAGCTGCTGCTATTGCACTGGTTTGCAAATACCAATGTAAGATCCTGTTTTTACTTATTTGGATACCTTTAGAAGCAGGGTTGTTGGATTATGTTCTGCGGTCCCGTTTTGATTTATGAGAAGCCATGCACTGTTTTTCATTGCAATTGTGTCACTCACAATCGCATACAATGATAAGTGTTCCGATCTCTCCACATCCTTTTACTTAATTATTTTTTATATAGTAGCCAGCCTAATGGATGTGAAGAATTATCTCATTGTGGTTTTGATTTGCTCTGCTGATAGTGGTGCTGATCCCTTGTTGCTTGTGAGTCAGCCTTTCATCACTGTTGCACATACTTGAGATAACCAACTTATAATTGGTTATTACATATTGATAAGAGTTATTTTGGTCCACAGTTTTGGGGCTCTCTCCATGATCAGTTGACCTCCTTGTTTTTGGGCCTGAGATACAGTAGCATAACACAGTGTAAGTGTGTGATGTAAAAACCATCACGTTACGGACAGAACACCAAGGGAGGAAGGGAAGGGACCACAGCCAACAGTCTTGCTTGAGGGTGCACCTAATAGTGACACAAAGATTTCTCACTAAATCCCCTTCCCCTCTTTTTTGACCATGAGGTGAACAGTTCTGCTTCACCATGAACTCTCACCAGGATGTGTTGTTTCAACAGAGGCCAAAAGTAACAGGGTTAACTGATCACAGACCAAGACCTCCAGAACTCTGGTCCAGCGGAACATTTTCTCTAGCTGATCTTCATCTCGCTTGTTACTGAAAGGTGACTAGCACATGAATCATTTTTGGAAAATACCTATTAATATTCTTTGCTCATTTTCTAATAAGACTTAGTGTTTGTGTGTTTGTGTGTGTGTTCATGTGTGTGTACACACGTGTGTGGTATATGAGCACACATGTGTGCATGCCCTTTCAGAGACCAGTCAATGTCCTGTTCTATCACTCTTTTCCTACTTCCTTGAGAAGAGTCTCCCGCTGAAACTGTAGCTTGTATCTTTTGGCTAGGTTGGCAGTTACCTATCCCCAGTGATTCTCCTGTCTCTACCCTTCACAGAACTGGGTCATGTCTGGCTTTTTTGTAGGTGCTGGTGATCATACTCAGATTCTTACCCATTGAGCCATCTCCATAACCCCCAAAGTTCTTTATTTTTGATAGTAGCCCCTTATAGGTAGTGTGTCTTGCAAATATTTTCATCCATTCCAGAGGATGCCTTTCATTCTGTTGACTGTGTCCTTTGGTATAAGTTTTTAAGTTGATGTAATCCCATTTGTCTGTTTTGCTGACTAGTTTCTAGCTTTATGCCAACTTGACACAAGCTAGAGTTGTCAGAGAGGAGGGAGCCTCAATTGAGAAAATGCTCCCATAATATAGGCTGTATGCAAGCCCGTAGAATTTTTCTTAATTAGCGCTTGATGGTGCAGGGCCCAGCCCATTATGGGTGGTGTCATTCCTGAGCGGGGTAGTCCTGTAGTCCTTTCTGTAAGAAAGCAGGCTGAGTGAGCCGTCAGGAACAAGTCAGAAAGTAGCACCTATCCGTGGCTTCTGCATCAGTTCCTGACTCCAGGATCCTGCTCTGTTTGAGTTCCTGTCATGACTTCCTTCAGTGATGAACGTGATCTGGGTGTGTAAACCAAATGAACCCTCTCCTCTCCAATTTTCTTTTTATCATGGTGTTTCATTGCAGCAATAGTAACCCTGACTAAAACACCTAGCTCTGCCTTTATTGGTATGCCATTGGTCTTATGTCCAAGAAATCATGGCCAAATTCAATTTTAGGAAACTCTGCCACAGTTTTTTTCTCATAGGAGCATTTCTGTTTGGGGTGATAGGTTCAGTTCTTTAATTGTTTTGAATTAATTTTTATAGATTGTTTGTCAGGGAATAGATATCCTGCTTTCCCAGAAGCATACTTTGGAGAGAATGTCATTTTTCCCAGTCAGTGAGTGGTCTTGGCACTCTTGTCAAAGCTCATTTGGCTATAGATGTAGCAGCTTGTTTCTAGATTTTATCCTATCCTTCTGGCTACATGTTTGTTTCATGCCAGATTGGTGGTGTTTGGTTGGTGTACATTTATATGTCAGATCCAGAAGAGAAGCCCTACAGATGTGTTCCTCTTCTTCAAAGGAAGTCCCTGATGTGATAATATAAATTTAGTGGTAGAGTTTCTATTTCTACAGAGCATTCCATTGGGATTTTGATAGACTGTGTTGAATCTTCAGATAATCTTAAGAACTGCATACATTATTCTAATATGTTCAACTGTATGAAACTACTAGAGAGGGTATTTGACAAAAAGTCACAAAGCAAGTGAGTGGAAGATGGAAAACCACTGGGAAGTACAGTTTCTCTGATGGCACAGACCAGCAAGGCAGATCCTGGAAGGAGAATAAAAGTTGTAGGAGTTAGTATGATAGGCAGCAAGATTCCCAAACTGAGAAAAAAGCAATAAATATTAAGGTCAACAAAGACAAAACAAAGAAAAATATGGTAATACATTATAGTGCTAGGTTGTGATTAATATTATAACTGAACATTCAGTTAATTTTAAAAGTATGGTTCAGGGGCTAGAGAAGCATAGTGGATGAAAACACTGAGCACAAGGACCAGAGCTTGGATGCCAGCACCTATAAATAGATAGATTTTAAAAAGCCAGGTACGCTTGCCTGAAACCCCATCCTTGGGGTTTGGGGAAAACAGGAGAATTGTTGGGGCTTGCTAATCACCAGCCAGCCTAGATCCAAATTTAAAAAGAGTCTCTGTCTCAAGGGAATAAGGCAGAGCATCATAGAACAGGACACCTGACATTCTCATCTGGTCCCCATGAGCTTGCGTGCACATGCACACACATGCATGCATACACACACACTCACACACACACACACACACATGAACACTCTATAGAACAAATTAATTAATTAAATACATATAGTTTAGCTGACTGTAGTGACAAACACTTGTAATTCTAGCACGAAGGAGGCTGTTGCAGGAAGATGGCAAATTCAAGTTCAACCTGGGCTTCAAGACCTGTCTGAAACATATACATATATTTTGAATAGAGAAATGACAGAATGCTAAAAGAGATAGATATTCATTTGTTTATAACAAGAAGTCAGAATTAATGAAAGTATAATTTTTTGTTGTTGTTGTTTAGAGACATCCTACCCAGCAAAATGGTCCCTAGTCATGTAGTTGCTGCTGAGCACTGGGGATATAGCTGACCCAACTCAAGGTGTGCTGTTACTGTGAAGTTTAAGATTGCATGGTTTGGGATCTGGGTCTTTTTTTCTTTTCTTTTTATTCTCACCAATCTGTTATCCTTTGTTGGCCCCAGTGACCTTATACTGAGGCAAGAGTTCTTGGGGTTTTTGCTGGGTAGAGATGGCTTGGGCAGTCCTCATTGATGGGGAGTATTTCTGAGACACCATAAATGTGGAATGACACTGTGTAGTTTTATGATGTGAGATTTCCCTCTGTATGCTGTGATTACAATTAATGAATAAAGAAACTGCGTTGGACCTATAGGCGGGCAGAACTTACCTAGGCAGGAAAAACTAAACTGAGTGCTGGGAGAAAGAAGGGCAGAGTCAGAGAGAAGCCATGGAGCTGCCCACCCAATCAGACATGCCGAAACTTTGCCAGTAAGCCACTGCCATGTGGATACATAGATTAATGAAGATGGGTTAAATTAATATTTAAGAGTTAGCCGATAAAAAGCTAGAACTAATGGGTCAAGGAGTGATTTAAATAATATGGTTTCTGTGTGATTATTTCGGGGCTGAGAAGTCAGGAACTAACTAGCAGCCTCCTCCTACAGTTTTATTGATGCGACACAAGCACAGGATCAAAGCCTCAAGTTGTAGATCCCTTTCTTCTTGGTCTAGATTGGGATATATCTTGTCTTTTGAGAGAGAGGATCCAACATCAACAGACCAGATCTTTCCAAAAGATATGGCAGTTGTCCCTTGAGAAGCCTGTGGCATAACTTACCATCAGAGTATTTGGTTTCCATCTTTTAACAAGTTTGCTCTTATCTGTCTACCAATCAATTCCTGATGTTTTTATTTCCTTGGTCTCATATCAACCCATCTCCCAGGCTCATGAGGATGAAAAGCCACATGTTACATTGGTTCTCTGGGATTATGGTCTGGAAAGAGCCCACAATATCATCTTGTTTTGTGTAGACATTCATGTAGACCCTACCCCCAATCTCCTTGGGGAGCTCATCAAAGTTGGAATTGACCAGGGAACATTCAGTTAATGACAGTGCTTGGATTTGACCTTAGTGTCCATTGCATTGGCAGCAAAGGCTGCATGACTTCTTTATGGGAGAGTTTCCTGGTTCATGCTAGTAGCACGGAAAACTCTGGCTTTCAGGAGGCCGAGCACTTAAATGGGGTCTGTGAGCAGCATGTTACAAATTGCTTAACCGTGATATAGATCCTCTGTGACCCTGGAGCTGGGGCAGTATGCATAGCTCTCAAAGGCAGTGAACATGTTTCTACCATGTTGGACTGGATAGAACCAACAGGCAGGGCCATGGAGTTGGTCCTAACCATGCCTGCTTAACATTAAAAAAAATGTTCCCGGTCAGAAAATGGTTACAGATATACAATAAAGACAGATTCAGACAAAAATAAACCTCTGAATGGATTACAGTGTGTCTTTAAAAATGTACATAGGCTTGATAAAAAGAAGAAAAAGGTATAGACAGTTATAAAAAATAAATAGTTTTAAGAAATAAAATAAAATCTTTAAAGAGACAGAGCAAGACAGTCATAAATTAAAGAAATTAAGAAAATTATGCCACATGAAGATGGAAAATACACAGAGAGTCTAGATTATATATATTATTATGCTTCCTTTAAAGCTAAGTACAGAGAGACATTTCATTGTACAGACTGCTAAGCTAAACCAATATATATGCTTTGAAGTTATCTTGACTTCAAAATTTGGGTCTAAGGATATCTTTCTTTGAAAAAGAGGTTCTGTTTTTCTTTCTACAGAGGACAAGAACCTGTGGATTCTTTCTAGACTAATGTGGTTTGATGGACCAACCTATTTTCTGAGGTACTGAATTTCACACTGAAGATTATTTCCTGTTCTCTCACGCCTTCTAGAAATGCGGAAGTTTCAAATGTTTTAAAAGGTGACTCTATTAGTTTAGTTTCTGCTGTCTTACAGAATGTCACAGTCTGGGTAAATTACATACCTTGGAAGTTTGCTTAGCTCATGGTCTTGAGATTGGAAAAACCCAAGATCCAGGGGCTGCATATTCACAGTGGCATCTTTCTGTGTCATAACATAGTGGAATATACCATATAGTGAGAAAATGAGAGAGAGAGAGAATATACAGGAGGCTGAACTTTCACCTTCACCCTTAGAGAATAAACAAATACTCTGAATTCATTCATAAGGATGGAGCCCCTGACCTAACAATTTCTTAAAGCTCCCACCTCTCTACATTGGTACACTGGTAGAAAAATTTAAACATGAATTTAAGAGGAGACATTCAGATCTCAACAGTGTCTTATTAAAAAATTTTATAATTATATATTTTACTATATTGAGTTAAATAAAAGACATTGTAAAAATCTATTTCACCTGTTTCTTATAATTGTTAAAAATTAAATATTATAAAATTTTAGATTACCTATGAAGCATGCATTATATTTCTATATTTTGCGTTTGGTAAACAAGCTGTTTGAATAATTGAAACCACATGTGTCCCAGAAATAGCAGCACTGACTTGGAAACACAGCGGTTGGCATGTAGTGCAGAAGGGCTGGGAAGCCACAGTTTCTGGAAGCACAGCTGGGAGAGGGAGGAGAGAGTGGGAACGTGTTGCTGTTCTGAGTGCATGCATGGCTAGAAAACAGAGTTGAATCAAATGTATTTTGGGGCAGTTTCCTGCTGGTCCATGTAGAGTTGCCCAATTTTTGCAGACATTCATATCGCCCCACTCCATAAAGTGAGTACGATTGTTGTAATTCGTCTTCTTCTTGATGAATACACTTGTCAGCTCTCCATTGCTGTGACAAAGCATTCAGTAAACAGCTTATGAGGAGGAAAGGCTTATTGGAAGTCGTGATTCTATAAGCTTCTGTCTAGGGGTTGCTTGGCCCTATAACTTCTAGCTCATGGTGAGGCAGGGTGACATGGTAGGAGGACCTGGGGTAGCAATGCTTTCTACCCCATGGCAACTAGGAAGGAAGAGGAGGGGCGGGAATGGGCAAGGCTTCTTTTTAGACTGTTGTTTTGTTTTCCTAAATGACTTACAGAGAAGATATAAACAGTGTTTGGATGGATTCCGAGCACTGTTGGCCAATCAAAGGTGTTTCTCTTTCAAAGACCAGTCCAGTGCAGTGTGGTAATAGATGCCTATAATCCTAACTTTCCAGAGGCAGAGACAGGAGTACTGATTGGGAGTTCAATGTATCCTGAATTCTAATTGTTCTTAATAATAAAATCCAGGAGTCAGCTATCAAGGGGCGAAAGCTAAAGGGTCAGAGAAACAGAGTGGCCAGCCACTAGATAGACCATTTTACCTCTACGGATGCTCAGACCAAAGGGGCAATCCTATCTTCAGACTGCATCCTCAGACTCGCTTCAGACTGCATCTGTCCCTACCAAGTCTTTCCCTCAGAATACACTGAACTCTTGTCTCCTCCAGCCTTAGATTCCTCTCTTAGCCCAGCCTTATCCTTTCTTGTCTCTTCCTCCCTAGTGCTGGGTTTAAAGGCATGGGACTCCCAAGTACGGGATTAAAGGTGTGGGCCACCACCGCCTGGCCTCCAGTGCCTTAGTTCTGCACTCTGATCTTCAGGTGAGCTTTATTTGTTAAAACACAAACAAAACATCACTACAGTTCAAGGCCAGCCTGGTGGTGGGAGAGGAGGACCAAGCTAGAAGTGCAGGAGAAAACACCTATCTCAGTTACATTCTGTAGTTGGCAAGCAAATCATTTTTACTTATTTATTTTTATTTTTATGTGCATTTGTCTTTTGCCTGCATGTCTGTCTGTGTAAGGATGTCATATCTTGGAG
Organism: Chionomys nivalis; assembly: GCF_950005125.1. Classification (NCBI taxonomy): domain Eukaryota; kingdom Metazoa; phylum Chordata; class Mammalia; order Rodentia; family Cricetidae; genus Chionomys; species Chionomys nivalis. The sequence continues at coordinate 147,612,936 of NC_080086.1, read as the reverse complement.
TTCAGATAGTTGTTAGCTGCCACGTGGGTGTTGTGAATTAAACCCAGATCCTCTGGAAGAGCAGACAGTACTCTTAACCACTGAGCCATCTCTCCAGCCCTGCAAGCAAATCATTTAAATAAACAGAACTGTACATGTCCCAGGGAACAAAGAATACAACTATTCAGCCCTGCTAAGTCCGTGGCTAATGGCTGGGCAGTGTGAAATGATACTGCAGGAAAAGAATAATTTTGTGGCAAGAAACAAGTGGACTTTCAGTCTTTCTCACCTTTTCCCCTGATTTCTCTGTCTAACATCACTCTTAGTTTCCATAATTTGTCTTCAGACCTTGAAGAGCACTGTCTTGTTTGGTCCAGAGATTTAGCACACACATGCACACATCTCTCCCCTTTTTTGTATCTGTGTTCATTAGAAAATTGGTCTATGACTTTTCCCTCTGGGGTCCTTATCTGGTTTTGGTATTGGGTAATACTGGCTTCACGGAATGAGTTTGGTGTGTTCCTTCCATTCTAGTTGGTGAAATAGCTCAAGAAACATTTTTGTTAGTTCTTTAGATGCCTGGGGGAATCCTCTGGGAATCTGTGAAGCTCTAGGCCTCCCTTCCTATCACTGCCTTAATAACAATGCTCATTATAAATTTAAGTTTCTTATATCCTCTTGGTTCATATTCCATTTGTTTGTCTTGAGGTGCACCTCACTTTGTAACCAGGAACTCACTTTGTAGCTCAGGCTGACCTGAATTCACTGTGACCCCCCCACCCGCCCCGTTTGAGCCTCGCAGCTCTAGGATTACATGTGCATTATTAGCTCCATGCCTGAATTTTTCCCATTTTTATGTTAAAAAAAACTATAAAATAATTTCCCCTTTCCTGGATTCTTCTTTTCTTCCTTAGCAGCTTGTGCTGAGAAGCATCACTGCTTCTGAGTCAGGCTGTGTGGTAGATGTGCGTGTGTAATAGAGGTGATACAGGTGGTTCAGGAGGTACAGGTGATTCAGGTGGTACAGGTGGTACAGGTGGTTCAGCTGGTACAGGTGGTTCAGGTGGTTCAACTAGTTCAGGTAATTCAGGTAATACAGGTGATTCAGGTGGTACAAGTGGTTCAGGTGGTACAGGTGGTTCAGCTGGTACAGGTGGTTCAGGTGATTCAGCTGGTACAGGTGGTTCAGGTGGTTTAGCTGGTTCAGGTGGTTCAGGTAGTATAGGTGATTCAGGTGGTACAAGTGTTTCAGGTGGTACAGCTGGTTCAGATGGCACAAGTGGTTTGGTGGTATAGGTAGTTCAGGTGGTTCAGGTGGATACAGATAGTTCAGGAGGTACAGGTGGTGCAGGTGGTTCATATGGTACTGGTGGTACAGGTGGTTCAGGTGGTATATCCTGGTCAGTATTTGTTAGGGAAAACAAAGTGTTCTTCGGCTACAGAAACGGTTAGTAATTTATTACCTCAGTAGAGTCTCTGTTCCCCAAGTTAGTAGTAAAATATCGGCAATAATAAAATAATAATAATAATGATGGTGGTGGTGATGATGATGATGATGATGATGATAATAATAATAATAATAATATTTTGCCCATGAAATGGAAGTTCACATAGAAAGGCAAAGGCTAAGAATCTAAGTCTCCTTCCACTCTTTATGGAAACACTGGCCAAAAGCCCCAAATAATGTTATAGCATATACATCTTTCCCAGTGGGAGCTTCCCTCAGCCACCCCATGCCGGAGTGTGATACATTTCAGGAGGGGGAAGTGAAGGAAGCACTGTGGGCATCATCAGAAAACTTTTGAGTGTCAAACGTTGCTGGAAGTCAGAAGTTCTTGCTTCATTTTCTTGAAAGAATCCCTCTTCAGACAAGGAACGAGGCCCAGCCACCACACATAACTGACACCTTCCCAGGGCTCCTCAATGGAGGAGCACCATGTGTCTACAGTGCTCTCTCTCGCTGCTTCCCTGAGTAACTTCAAAGTCTCTTCCTGTTTTATTTCTCCCTGCGACACCAAATCCATTCTCCCTTTATGTTGAAATCTACAACTGAACATTCAGTTATTCTGACATCACAGAAATTGAAAGTGATGGTCTTTTTCATGGTTGAAGTATTTCCTCTTTTTCTTTCCTGCTTCCAACCCTTCAACCTCCAACTCTGGCCAGTAGTATTTATAACCCGACTCCAGATTAACAACATAAATTCAACAAGATGTAGGAATGTTGGCATTGTATCAGGAACTTCTACTTTTTTTTTTCTCCAAAGTAGAACAATCCATTCAAGTGCATTCTATGAAGCTCTGCCAATTCAGCCACAGGGATTCTGATGTGAAGTCTCTAGACCAAAGAAGGGACCTTCTACCTCTAACCCCAGAATATGACATGAGTGATCGCTGGAGATGGAGCACTTCCTGCTGAGCTAAACCTCCTGTAACTAATGAGGCTGTTATCTCCGTACCTATGTATGAAACAGTATTAATGATTTCTAGCAGGATAGCAGCACCCTCTTCCTGTTCCTTCTTGCCTACGGTATCTGTGAATCAGAACTGATCTGAACTCGGCTATGAGAGCCGCCTACCTTCCCACCCACTTCAGGTCCCTGCTCTGCAGTCGCCATGTTTACACAGTCCGGGTAACGTAACCAGGTGCTGAGTGTCGAGTTTCATTCTTCTCCTCCCTTTCTGATCTCTTACAAAGCTTTTTCTAGAGTTTTGCCAACTGCCTGACTAAGGAGATCAAGCTCCCATCCAAGAAGGCCCAAGTGAGCCCTTGTTCCTAGTTACTGAGAAAATGGGCTCTCCTATTGAGCCGCCAGCATTCTCTCTGTCTTTTGGTAATCTGACATGGAGTTTCCTTCATTGTTCTCAGCTGGAGAAATGCTCTGGGCTTTTTTTACCCCCTTTCTTTAGAATGAGTATTAGCCTCCTTGTCTACAGAACATGTTCAGTAGAGAAAATTGGGAAAACACCCAAAAGCACAAAGGAAAACCCATTCATAATTCTGCTAGTCTGAAGTCAGCACTGGCTGCACTAGTGTATCTCTGTAGCCGTCTGTCCCTGCATCTGATCTTTCTAGACATTTTATATTGCAAAAGAGCTACCATACTGTGCTGCCTGCCCCCTTCATTTTAACACTTGTCATTGTCACCATTCCAGAATAATTGATGTCGGAGTATACCTGATAAAGCCTTCTGTTTCTCCGTGTGTATTGCCTCAGCTCAATTTTATAGTCGCGGATCGCATTTGCATTTTCTTACACATGTAATGCCCTAGTGAATGGGCTGCAGTTTTCCCTTTCAGAAGAAAGATCTAGAAGGGGAATTGTGGAATTAAAGAACACCCAGCATTTACAGCTTTTGATAAGCTTTGCTGCCTTGCTTTCTGCAAAGGTCGTTCTAGGTTTTCCACTGTGGGGAACAGAAAACTCTGTTTCCAGCTCCGTGGCACACACTGGGCACGCAGCATTGTTAAATCTGTTGGGTGACGATGGACATGACATCTACACTCGCTGCGTGACAGCGACTGTGCTTGCACATACTTTAGAACTGAGCATGCTCTGGGCCTGCTTCTCTACATTCTGAGTGCTCCTTTTGCTCTTCCTTTTTTTTCCTTTGTCATATGAAACCCAAGCTGCAATAATCAGAATGGCCACCAACCTGGAGTCAGACTACATGGGCCCAGGTCCCCCACTCTCAAAGCGGTGTGACTCTGGGTATGTTATTTAGCTTCCTTGTACCTCATTTTTTTCTTCTGTCAAATGAAGATCACGTTTATAGTTTCTGTCATAATTCAGTGTATATAAAGTCGTTTCTCATTTTGCCACTATGTAAATGTTCACTGTATTTTCTTCCAGTGTGGTGCCTTTTTTTTCTTTCTTCTTTTTAAAATTTGATCCTTCAGTTGACTTTGAACTAATTTTGGTGAAGTGAGGCAAAATGCCAATATTCAAATGCCAAAAGCTCTGTCTGTAATTCCCCAATATTGTGTACTGGCTAATCATGCATTTTCCTATTGATAGCACTGTCATTTCACTATCAAATAAGACTGTATGCACTTGTCAGTTCTTGCATTTTCTGGTTCACCCCTGTCCAGTCACGGACTCTCCAGCATCAGGGTCACAGTGTATAGAACTCTGACGTTAAGGTGGGGCTCACTGCCTAGCAAGTAAGACGCCTCCTTCGTACTTCCTTCACTACCTCTTTCTCTCACTGTTTTTCGCCCACTACATCTCATTAATTTGGCATCATTTATTCAAGTTCCGGAAGATAGTTTTAAATTCTAATTAGAATTTGCATACAATGTATAAATTAAGTATGGATTTAGTTGACATATTTACAGCGTTGACTTTCTCATCCAATAAATTTATGCCTGTTTCATTTATTTACCCAGGCAGTGGTGGCACACACCTTTAATCCCAGCGCTCTGGAGGCAGAAGAAGGAAGATCTCTGAGTCTACAAATCAAATTCTAAGACAGCCAGGGATACACAGAGAAACCCTACCTTGAGACTCCACCCCCATAAAAAGAGATAATTTATTGTTAAGTATTTATTACTATTTTAAAATTTAATTTAATTTTAGTTTTATTTTATGTGTATAGGTATTATTTTGCCTGCATATATGTCTGTGAACCATGTGCATGTCTGGTGCCTGTGAAGGCCAGAAGAGGAGTCAGATCACCTAGCACTGTGTTTCAGAGTGCTGGGAGCCACCATCTGGGTGCTGGGAATCGAATCTATGTCTTCTAGAAGAACAGTCTGTGCTCTTAACCAATGAGTTGTCTCTCCAGCTCCTATACCTATTTTTAAAAAGCACTTTACATTAGTATAATTTTGTTTTATTGCCACTAAGATTTTTAATTGTGGTTTAAAAAATATAAAAATGTAATTTAAATAAACACATGGGTCCTATATGGTTCCTTTTAGAGTAATACTTATGTACTTTGTTGTGTTCATAGACTGTTCTTTAATATATGCAAAATTTGCTGTTACTAAAATTTGTGTTATACCGAAAAGTTTTTCTCTGATGCGTTCTTTATAACACCTTCCCCACAGTATTGAAATTTTTCTCATGACTGTTACCCGATGTGAATTTTTCTAGGATTTATACCGTTGTGGCCTCTACTTCTTGCCTCTTTTGTACAGAGGTATTTGGGATGCTAAACACTTGAAGTGATTCCGAGTGTTCTTGTCTTGTTCCAGTTTGTGATGAGAATATTGGCTGTGGACCAGAGGTGACTAGTCCAAGCTTAGGAGATAACTAAGAACAGACTTTCCGCTGAACAGAACGACAGCCTTAGTGCTACTCATGCAAAACTACCCCACACCCCGTGTGGCTGCTTTGTTCAAGGGTGGAACTGTTTGCCATATTGTTCTCATCATGACTTAATCTGCATTTGTTATGTGATGTAATTCTCCAAACAACCCTATGAAGTTATTGTCATCCCAATTACATGGTCACTGGATGACAGCAAATGATATTTGAACCAATTTTATTTGCTTTTTCCTAGTGTCCTAAAACTGAAGTGAATAATGGAAACCACAAAGTTGCTTACTCCATGGAATCCAAAAACAATATAAAGTAATTATGTCGTTTTGATGCCACATCTAAAATCGCAGTGATCATACAGACCTCCTGGAGTACCTTTAAATGTAGAGTATTGGGCCCTTCTTTTGGAATTTCCAATTCCTAGGGGCTCAGGTGAAGCTCAGGAATCTGTGATTTTGAAAGATCCAGTCTAGTAACAGCTCAACTTGGGGCTATTAGGCCAGCCAAGGACTCACGCACCTCTTGTACCTTCCTGAGACACTGCCCTTGGTAACATGATAAGGCTCTTTGTCAGGTACCTAGTGCTGTTTTTGTTTGGTTTTGCTCACTCTGTGCTATTCTTGTTAGTAGCCAAGCCTGTGAACTTTATCTAACTGGATGATAAAGAAACTGGTACCCTGTGTGAACGGGGAAAGTAAATCATTTATAGAACTGTTGATCACATCTATGATGTGTAGAAAGGAATTGTTAAAAATCTTGTTCCGACCTTCATTCCACTCAGATGTAATCAGAGTTTCTTCAGTTTTATTGCTACCTCAAGCAAGCCCTTCCCTGGAACTTATTCTTATCTTTCCACATGACTAAAGCCTCTAAACTTGGGAAATTTTAAAAGAAAATTAGTACAATTTTTATTATGAGATTATATTAAAAATAAGCCTAAACCACTATGTCTTCAGACTAAATGTTAGGTTTTTATTTGTTTGTTTGTTTTTTAAGATGGGGTCAATTCGTAGCTTTGGCTGGCCTGGATCTTGCTATGTAGACCAGGCTGGCCTTGAACTCACAAAAATCCACCTGCCTCACCTCCCAAGTGCTGGGGCTAAAGGTGTGTGCCACCATGCCCATTTCAAAGGGCATCTTTACAATACCTATAATATAATTTAAGAAACCTCCCAAAGCAATGTATCTTAGTTCACATGGGTTGGAGAGCAGGGGAAAATGAAGCTGTAAAACCAGCCTGTGGCTCAATTGTTGTAGGGGCCAGAATACTGAGATCTCCACAAGACCACTGGAAAAGTAGGTCTCTAGAGCATGCAGGTTTCCCCAAACCTTCTGAACCTGGCTGCCTTGGAGGCTAAACAACCGTAGAGATGACTTTTACCATGAAATGTGTTTCCCTTCGCAATTCCTTGGGCACATGGTTTCATTACTCTCCAGTTTCTTGATTGATTGCCATGGTGAGACCCACAAAGAAGCGGCAGCAAAAGGCAAGGGGCCAAAAGGAGCCAAGAGCCAAGAAAGAGCGTAAGATCGTGCTGGGTCGAGAAGACTTCTAGCCAGACTCCTGGCACTTGCTATCTGTTCTGTGAGCCGTGTGCCATCCTGTGTCTTCCAGAGCGAAACAGTCATTTAGGAAAGCTGATCTGAATTCCTAGAAGAAACACTTTTCCTTACCTGGACTTGTGCAACTCTGGATTTCTACCTGGCTCACTTGGGAACTTTGTGGAATGTTCTTTGCATGGGGTAGATGTGATCATGATGGCAATGGAAGTGATGATAACTTTTGAATCATGCTGTGCTTGCTTCATTCAGTAAGACTTGGGGATATTCCGCCCATGTGCACTGAGTATATTAGTCACCAGCTGGCTCTCATCATTCCAACCCTATTTCTTAGGGCAGAAGCAGGTTCATTATAGTGATCATCTTTTGGTGAGTGGCTAGGAAGTGGGTTTCTTTTTATCATTTGACAGTTGATCAGTTCAGTTATTAATTAATTGTCAATAAATGTAATAAAGACAAAGACTTTTAAATGTTAAGGCATCATTTCCAAATGACCTTTTCGAAGCGCAAGTGTATTTCACAACATTCGGTTATTCTTGCCCACTTATCCCGCCATGCCATGGTGCCTGGATTGGTGCGGCTTTAAAATTTGAACTGGTGTTATCTTTAGACTTCTGACCCTTCATTGTTTTCTTCCTTTCTTGCTTTCTTCCATCACCAAACATCGATTATACCTCAGGCATTGGGAGACACCCTTCTAAAGGACTCTTTTTGTTTTTTTGAAAAAATTTCTGTCTCCTCCCCGCCTCCCATTTTCTTCCCCCTCCCCCCAACTCCTCTCTCCTTCCCTCTCCAGTCCTAAGAGCAGTCAGGGTTCCCTGCCCTGTGGGAAGTCCAAGGTCCTCCCCCTCCATCCAGGTCTAGGAAGGTGAGCATCCAAACAGGCTATACTCCCACAAAGCCAGTACGTGCAGTAGGATCAAAACCCAGAGCCATTGTCCTTGGCTTCTCATCAGCCCTCATTGTCCGCCATGGTGGGGTGGGATGGGGGCAAGGGGAAATGGGGAGAGAAAAGTTCTAAAGGACTCTTAAGGGAGGAAGAAGTGTTGAAAGCAGTCTCGGCTAGTCGGTTAAGGTTGAAGAATGTAAAGAGCTCTTGCAGAAAAGGGACACACAACACCAAGAGCTTTTCCTTCACTTTCAAGAATAAACGATTTTTGCTAATATAGATATAGATTCAGATATAACCACATAACTATTCTCACTTATAAAATCCATTTGCAACATGTACCATTACTGTTCAATTACTTCATTCTACAAAGCTCCCATAATGGCCCAGGAGATAGCTCAGCAGGCAGGAGAGCTTGCCTCACAAAGCTAGTAAGACCTGAGTTCAGTCCCTGGAACCCACATAAAAGTGGGTGGAGAGAATAGACTCTACAGAGTAGTCCTCAGACTTCCACATACATGTCGTGCCATTCACTCTTACACACACACACACATACACACACACACACACACATCTACATACATGTAATAAAAATAAGATAGCCACAAATCAGTGGCCAAAATTTTAGTGATTTGCTATCGTCTCATCATCTCACGTGTTCGTGTCCTTGGCCATTTTTCCAGACACTCTGGGTGTACCTCTTGCCAGCTCATTCAAGAACCTTAGTGGTCACACATTGCCCACCGAGTATTCCATTCCTTTGAACACCTCCTCAGATTTAATGACTTTACTTCCTTTTCATTTCAGTTTTCACCCCGAAGGTCTCCCCTTGAATATTGCCATCTAGCAGGGCTACTTCTCCCTGCGAGCATCCCACCCTGCTCACGACTTCCGACTGTCCCACTTGTCACCCCTTTTGTCCTTCGTAAGTCCTAGGACCTCACTGGGTATTCCATCTGCTTCTTCTTTTCCATCATGAGAGTAGATTAATCCTCAAGGAATTCCATTTCCCCCCTCTGACTGATATACAATTTTTACTTCTCTCTGGGGTGTCTCTGTAGAATGCATTCTATATTCAGTAGGCTTCAAATTACCCATTTTTAGTGGTGTAGACTTTGTGTAAAATGTCCAAGTTTTAGATGACAAGCAGAAGAATTTTCGCATTTGTACTCCCTATGCAATCACCACTCAGACTGAGCTACAGAGCAACTATGTCATGGACCTCTGCCTCTCATTACCTTTCCAGGGTAAGCACCTCCATATGCAACCCCCGCCATGACCTCTGATCAGCAGAGACCAGGATTTGCCCACCAAATTTCCTACAAATGGAAAGCCTCTATTTCTTAAGTTTAAATAATATCCTTATATGTTATAGGTTACCAAATGGCAGGGACTGGGACCTTAACTCTGTTCTGTTATCCCCCCTCAACACACATACCCTATTACACTGAAGAGGGAGGGAGGAAGGTTGGTCTCTCCATAGGTCTCTGAGAGTTCTGTCCTTCTCTTAGCATCGCCTGTCTCTGAAGAGCCTTGGCATCTTGAATCATTAGTTTTAGGTTGGTCAGATTCTCTCCCTGCCCCCAGGCAGCTGCAGAGGAGGGAGCTGTCCTTCTCCACCCCTTTGCTTTTTCGAAACAGGGTTTCTCTGTCTAATAGTCCTGGCTATCCTGGAACTTGCTTTGTAGATCAGGCTGGACTTGAATTCATTGATATCCGCCTGCCTCTGCCTCCTAACTGCTGGGATTAATGGTATGTGCCACCACGGCAGCCACTACCATTAGACTGGAACTGTCCTTTCGTTTTCTCTGATGCTCCCCTTATAACTAACATAGCTAGGTTCAAGCCACACATATGCAAACAGTAGTTCCAAGGAAATTATCCTACTCCCAGATTTGCTGTTTTTGCTTTGTGGTGCTAGGGAACAAATCCAGGCCTGTGCATGCTAGGCTAGCACTCTGCTACAAAGCCCTACCCTAACCCCAGATTTCTTGTAATTCTGACTGTTCAGACTCCTTTAGGCCCTTCAACATGTTGTGCAATATTACTTTAGGCAAAGATGTGTTACTTTTGTTTGTGCTGCATTTGTTTAATTATGTAAAGGTGTGTTGCTGTTGCCCCTTGTCTGCCTAAGGCACCTGTTTAGTCTAATAAAAGCTAAATGACCAATAACTAGGCAGGAAAAGAATAGACTGGGCTGATGGGCAGAGAGAATTAAGTAGGAGGAGAGATCTAGGCTCAAGAAGAGAAGAAGAATGAGGGAGAGAGAGAGAGAGAGAGAGAGAGAGAGACAGGGAGAGAGAGAGAGAGAGAGAGAGAGAGAGAGAGAGAGAGAGGAACATGCCTGGGGCCAGAAGCTAGGCGGCTCCCAGTCAGCCATGGAGACAGCGGGGAAAATAAGATATACAGAAAGAAAAGTAAAAAGCCCAAGACTTTCTTTTTTATCTGCAAAACATAAAGAGAAACAGATTAAAATAAGAGCTAAGATAAGGCTGAACACTCATAAGTGATAGTAAGTCTCCCAGTCATGATTTGGGAGCTGGTTGGTGGCCCCGCAGAAATTCCGGTACAAATAGATTGAGGTACAAGTTTATATTAGTCTGGCTTGCTTGCGTCTATGCTGTATGAGAAGAAACAGCGCTGGAGCCAAAGCAGGAGCTGACCACATTTGTCCTTCTCAGTTCTTTTTAATCACAAGATGACTTCTTCATGTGTTCCCAGAAATTCATCTAGCCCTTCATTGTCCTTCCCCACACTCTCTCTGGGGAAATTCCTCAGCACTGTTGGCTGTGCTGTCAGCCATTCCCTCTGAGAGTATTTTCATCCCCGTGTACCCTTGCACTTGAGTGCCTGTAGCACAGCCAAGTCAGCTCCATTCAGACACCCTTCTCCAAATCTGCTATCCTGTTGTAGTCAATGTGAGGATAAGGTGAAGTCTCCCCTCACCTTGGTACCTGGTGTGTTCTACTTCATCAAATTTTCCTTAATCTCTTCTTTGGTTTTTTTTTTTTTTTTGTGCTTACTGCCCAAGGTCAGAATCCATGATAGCCTGCCTGATTTTGCCCTAAATCTTTCCCTTCAATGACCTTCCTATCTATTCTCTTCCACTGCCAGCAGTAGGAGTAGGAAGGACAAGCTTCCTGACACAGGATCTGATTGTGCCATTCTCTGAAGCTGGGGATGGGTGTTGGTCAAAGGATACAAGATAGAAGGAATAAACTCAAGAGCTCTACTGTGTGGCATGTTATGACTATTGTCAATAGCAACAACATACTATGTTCTTGAAAATTACAAACTTTAAATATCTTCACCATAAAATTAAGTGTGTGAGGTAATGTATGTATATGTTATCTCAATTTACTCATTCTATAGTGCATACAGAGATCATGCTAGACATGATAAATACATACATATTTGCCAATTTAAAAGAAATGACTTTTACTTAATCAAAAACATTCAGTATCCTTCAAGGTCTTCTCATTTCAGGCCTCCATGACCTGCTTCTGTCTGCTTGTCCAGACTTAGTGCCTGGCTCCTTTCCCTTGGAGCATGGTGGAGTTTCAGTAGTCGTGAGACTTCAGACAGACTCTGCGCGGGCCTTTGCTATGCCACTGTACAGAGGCCACTCTTCCGGATGCACATCTGGGAAAAGCGGGAAACCTCAGTACCTCTCCTTGGTGGAGGAGTCTTGCAACTCCTCACCTGCTACCCACAGGCTCTTCAGTCCTCCAGGCACAAGGAACGGAACTTGCAAAGATGCGAGTGAGCACTAAAGGAACTCGGTGGGCAGCCTTCCTGTCCTGCAGCCCATTCTCCTGCAGCCCCTCTTTAGTGAGTTCCCAGGATACAGAGGCTCTCAGCTGCACAGGTACTTGGGATCATGTTGAATGAATCCATAAATGGATGAACTAACGTGAATGAACAAAGTAAGACTGCAATACTGGTGGGGTACTAGTGAGTAAGCTGGAAGCCATTTCTACCCTTCGCTGTGGAACACGTGAGAAAGACGGAAAAGGCAGGAAACCAAACAACAAACAGCTGTGCTCTAGGTGGGTGTGGCGGGGAAGACTCCAGGAAACCACCTTCTCCTTCTGATTAACCAGCAAGTCCCTGATTGAAGTCTGCTGATAGGCTGGTAGTGAGGGAGAAGCTGGTCTTTCTCAAGTGTGGGTGTGGTTTTGGGAAAGGCTCCTGTGCATGGCATGAGGAGACCACTTTGAGGAAGACACTTAGTGAGGTCAGGAATGAGATAATTCTGGGCCATCAAAGAGCTCAGAGCTCACTTGGCTTGGGCTGAGTTCCTTTCAAGTGTGCCAAGATAGTCCAACTTTGGGGATCAAGGGATCAACATAGGTCATGTTTTTAGGGCTAATCTATATAAGTATGAATTAGATAGCTTTTCTTTCCCCCAGCGCCACTTCAGACAAAGAATGTGGAAGACCCTAATGAGTCTCTCTGTCTCTCTCCCCCCCCCCCTCACAGAATTTCAGTTGAGGAGGAATACAGATCACAGTATTTGAGACAGTTTTTGAAATGGTCATATGATGACATTTCCAATGTCTTCACTCTTCTGGAGAGAGTATCTTAGTGTAAACCTATATGTGCTAGGCTTATATAAAGCAACTGAGTTTGCATGCTCCCTAATGGTGTTATTAGAGTCATCTCTCAACTAGACACAGCTGAGGATTACAGGGAGGAAGAACTGACTCAGAGTAACTAAAGACAAGTTGCATGGACTTTCTGAGCCACTTCTAGAATAGGATTGTGATGGATATTATAATTGTATCCCCCAAATCCCTTCTGCTCATCCTCCTACAACAGAAAAAAGGAAGGAAGGAAGGAAGGAAGGAAGGAAGGAAGGAAGGAAAAAAGGAAGAAAAGAAGGAGGGAGGGAAGAGAAGGGAAGTGAGGAGGAGATGAGAAAGGGAAAAGAGGAGTTTCCAAAATTTTCATCTCAAGTAGTCCCCCCTTCACCAAATATTTGAAGCTGCGTGGGGACATTCTTGACTGGAGGTGAACTTGGCTGACATTTAGTGGCATTAGATTGACTCACAAACTGGAACCTGATGTGACCAAAACAATCAGAATAATTTTCCAGTGCCATACATGGAACGGATGTATTCCTTATCTTTAAGGGACCGTGATTCAAAATGGAAGATGGAAGGAACATAGAAACCTCAGCAAGCAAGCGGTATGACTAATGGCATAAGGCATTTGTCTCCTCTCTGTACCCTACCCCCATTTCCTGTCTCTGAGGGTTTCATTCCACTTACCCTAAGCAGACTAGAAGCCCCCTGAGAGTAGAGACACATCTTGAAAATTCTTTTTTGTTGCCTAGAGCATCTAGCCCAATGCTGTGCAGAAAAAAATACTTAGTAAGTGACCACTGAGTCTACCTGGCTGGGTTTGGAGATAAAGCTTTAGCCTAGAAGAGGGGGTTTATGTGAAAGCTTCTACACCTATGGTTGTTGCCCACTAAGAGCAGCCACAGAACAGTGGGCTGGATGCTCTTTTATCAGAACCCAGTGATGAGAAGGCTCCTAAGAGCTACTGCTGCCCTACTTATGCTCTACTTCTGGGGTGCCTTAGTCTCTATTCCATTCTTTGAGACAGGATTTCTCATTGACCTAGAGCTCACTGCTTTGGCTTAGACAAGCTGGACAATCTAACTGGCCAGGCCCAGCTCCAGGATCCTTCCCATCTCCGCCCACCGGGGGATTACAGCCGTGTACTGTGGTACCTGGCTTCTTCTGTGAGTTGTAGGGATTCAAACTCAGGTTCTAATGCCTGTGCTAACTGTGCCATCCCCGCAGCCTGTGGATAATGTCCTTTTAAAAGACTAACAATGCTTTTCACCAGAGATAATAAAACCCCCACGCCTTGTATATTTTCTGGAAATGTTGGGGGACCTGTGTCGTTTTTGAGCAGGTATCAGCTTTCTGTGAGAGCTGCCTCCGAACAGAACGGGGAGACTTCAGTCTAAAGATGGCAGGTGGACATGTGTCTCCAGCTCCCTCTTCAACCACTGACTTATCTTGCAGAGTATTTTCAAAATGCACTGTCCCACAAAGACAAAAGAAGGAGAGAGGAGACCCAGCAGGAGTGTTCTTGGGGGGGTGGGATGTGGACAAGTGGTGAGTGGCTTGGAGACCTGGGAGCAGTGGCTGCCGAGCTGGCCGTGAGAAAACTGAATCCCTGGTCACAGAGTCAGGACCTCCGAGAGACTTTGGGAACTGCAAACACTGCCTACAGGACTTGGGCGAAGGAGAAGGCCTTCAGTTAGGTGACTGACAGAAAAGTTGAAAAGCAGGTAGAGTCCTGGATTCAGTGACGACAGATCACTGCCTCATTCTGGCTCAAGCCTTTGAGAGGCCTGGAACGTCTGTTTCCTGTGAAATAATGGAATTCTTTGGACTAAGGTAGAGGACGGCAGGACAAAGAGGCACTGTCCAAGAAGCACTGGGAACGTCAGACTCCCATCAACCTGAACCACAAATCCCAAGCAGGGAGGCTATAGTCAGGGGTATGACCTGCTCAAGGAGACATGCCTGATGCTGTTGAGGCTGCCAGTGGCCCAACCAGCCAGGAACAGGATTGCTTCGCAGCCAAACAGAATGGGGCAAGCCACATTCAAAACCCAGGCCTCCCAGTTAACGTTGACACTCAAAAGAACTGAAAACCACAGAACAGCAGGCCTCCAAGACCAGCTTCAAATGAAAGATAAAGACCAAATGTTCAAATAGCTGGTGATCGCTTTCTCAGAGAAGAAAAAATAGTCAGGTAGGAAAGAGGACACTTGTAAGAAGAAAGTGGTTTTCAGAGATGCAAAAGAAAAGATTTTAACCACAAAATTAAAATAGATGACTGACTGAAAAACACAGTTACTAGGCTGCCATTAGAAAGGTCTTAGAAATTAACAATGGCATAAAAATGAGTATTTCAACAGAAATCTTCCAAGATAATGCTGAGGAAACATCTCAGGAATTAGAATAGACAGGAATAAGAGCTAGAAATCAGGAGGAAAAGCCTACTAAAGCAGGGTCCATCCAGAGGGCATGATGTTGCTAAGGGGAAAGAAGACATGTCGTTAAAGGAATTAAGGCACATTTTGCAGGACTGGAGAAAAATCAAATCTCACATCTAAAGAGCCATCTCTCAGGGTGTTTCTAGATGTCTCCCCAGAAACACTTGAAGCTACAGTACAAATCCGAAGCCTGTGGAGGTGGCAGGACATGCAGCCATGAAAAGATGGAGAAGTTCATCTCCACATAACGGTTCTCAAGAACCTGCTGTGGGCGAGACTACTCAAGCAGTCGAGGAAACAAGGGAAGAGAGATAAGGTGGTGGAGGAAACAGGACAGAAGTGAGGGAGTGACAGGTCATGAGAGGCGTGCCGATGGTCAGGATAGGACGCCATCGGGTAAGCAGTCCCCATTAGGATGGGCTGGAAGGCTTTGAGAAAGGTGCCTTCAAAGAGCTGAAGCGATTAGCACATCTGATAGATCTTAGTGTCTTGGAAGGAAATGCACACATTTGGCAGAAAATTGAGGTTTTGGATTACTGATAAGTACATAGAAAACTAAGTAAAGGGAAAGATATGCGGTTGTGTAGGAAAGGAAAAAAGTAATCATGGTTGATCTGATGACTTGGCTCTGAAGAGTTTTTGTACTTCTGATGGTCTGTGCACTAGTGACTGACATAAACAAACCGTCTGTACTTTCTTTCAGGATAACCAAGGTATGGCAAGAGTATATGTAAATATTGTGGTTCGGGAAGAAAGAACAGAATCTTTACCTAAGATTGTGGGTTATGCCTAATGCTGAAAAATCAAGAAAGTAGTATAATGATATTTTGAAACACAGAAGTGAATCTTCCTAAATAAATTAAAATTAGGAAATGATGTGTTCTTAAAGACTCTCCTATCAGTATTAAACTCTTCCACATGTGTACATGTGTGCCGTTGACTTAAAAAGGCAGCGCCACTTCTGACACACTCTTTGACTCTGGGGTGTTTACAAAGATGTTTTAGGATGGTGCAGTGAAAGAAACACAAGCCCCCTGGGTGGATGAGCTCTGATTTGCTGTGCTGAGACGATTTTCAAAGCAGTTGCATTCCAATGGCTGCTTCTAATGCTGTTGGCCCCCTCCAAATGTTCATGTATGAAATAGTTGGTCCTCAGTGGGTTCTTGGCAGGTAGAACGTTAAGAAATAGTGCCCAGTGGAAAATTCTCTGGGCACTGGAGATGTGTGCCCTTGCAAAGGACTGTGAGATTCTGTTCTCTCTGACTTCATGATCCACGATATAATCACTTCTTCACACAAGTGGTCCACAGGAATGTGATAAAGGCAAGAGGGTTTCATATCAGAGCTGAACAGCTGCCAGGACCACGCTCTTGAACTTCCAAGACTATGGGCCGTTTTAGTTTGAGGCAAGGTTTAGTGGTACTTATGAGAATGAGGCAGTTGTGAGTTTGAGACCAGCCTAGTCTACATAGGGCAGCCAGGTCTTCATGGTTCAAAACACACACACGCACGCACACACACATACACACACACACACACACACACACGCACGCACGCACACACACACACACACGAAGCTAGTCTTTCTCAAGTGCATCCTGATTGTAATGCAAACCATATGGAAAGCTCCTCCTTAACTGAAGTACATTTCCAACTAATCTCAGATTAATTAGAATTGTCATACTTAAGATATCAAGAATAAATTTAATTCTTACCAGATTAGACTAGTGCCACTGAAAATAATCTGCATTCATGGCTTTTGGTCTTCTCTTAGACTGTTCCGTTTCTTAAGGCTGCATTCATTTTACTTCGGAAATGTGTGCATGGGGTAGGCTGCTCAGAAGAGAACAGAATCTTATATTTGATGTCTGAGCAGAGGATTCAGAGTCTGGGCTTAGGTCCAGCTTTGATGCTTCTTAGCTTTTAATGAATGATATAAACTCACTGTCCTTTAGTTTCTTTGTCCATTCTAAGTATATCCTTCATAGACTTGTGAAAATCAAACAATGGGATACATGCTTTGCACATAGAGCAAAATCCAACATTCAGTAGTAGCTATGAATTTTTTCTGTGTCTTTGTCTTGCTCTCATAGGATGGAACCCAGGACCTTTTGGATGCAAGGCAAGTGCTTTATCATTGAGCAGCCACCATATAGCTATTTTTTCTTTAGAGTTTTCTGCTAATACAGATCAAGAAACTCATTAATTGTGTGGTGTGTGTGTGTGTGTGTGTGCGTGCGTGAATGTGGGCACACACTTGCATACAGAGGTAAGGATGACTTTAGGTGTCAGTCCTTGCCTTCCTTGTTAGAATAGGGTCTCTTGATTTTTATTGCTGTGCATGCCAACCTTCTAGGAACTCACCTGTCTCCTTCTCTCATCTTCCCATAAAGTGTGCCAGAATTACAGATGTGTGCTACCATGTCTGCCTTCAAGTGGGTTCTGGGTATCTGAACTTACGTCCTCATGCTTGCCCACTGAACCATATCCCTATACCAGAAACCCACTAATGGTTTTGACAGATTGAGTAATGGGTGAGGCAATTGCCTAAGCAAGAAACATTGGTGGCATGCCTGCTCTGTGCTAGACGCCCAGAGGGAGGGAAGGAACAGCCCTTAGCTGGAGGAGCGAGTAGTTTATTACCATGTTGATACACTGAGTTTGTGAGAAACTGAACTTCTTATTTTGTTTTATTTTTCAGTTTGAAAAAACATATTTTGAGGGCTAGAGAGATGGCTCTGTAGTTAAGAGCACTGGTTGTCTGTTGTAGGAGGCTGCTTGTTTGTTCTCGGCTGCTCAGGCCCAAAATCATCACACAGAAACCATATTATTTGCAATACTGTTTGGCCAATAGCTTAAGAGTATTTCCGGCTAACTCATAAATTAACCCATCTCCATTAATCTGTGTATCACCATGAGGCTGTGGCTTACCAGGAAAAGTTCCAGCATCTGTCTCTGGAGGGGAATACATGGCTTCTCCTCAACTCCGCCTTCTTTCTCCCAGCATTCAGTTTAGTTTTCCCCTGCCTAGCTCTGTTCTGCCCTGCTCTGCTATAGACTCAAAGCAGTTTATTAACCAATAGTATTCACAGCATACAGAGAGGAATCCCACATCAGTTGTCCTTCCAGAGGACTGGGGTTTAGTTCCTTGCACCCACATGGAAGCTCATAACTATCTGTAACTCCAATTCCATGGAGTCTGACACCCTCACACAGACATACATACAGAAAAAAAACACTAATGCACATGGAAAATAAATAAATAAGAAAAAAATATTTTTTTCCCCAAGACAGGATTTCTTTATAGCTTTGGAGCCTGTCCTGGAACTAGCTCTGTAGACCAGACTGGCCTTGAACTCACAGAGATCCACCTAACTCATCCTCCCAGGTGCTGAGATTAAAGGCATGTGCCACCACTGCCCAACAGAAAGAAAACAACAACATATTTTTAAAGAAATCAATTGTCCTATCAAAGGCACATACTATGATATGCTCATTATTTATGTATACTATTATATGCACATCATTTAAAAGTAAAATACTGCCTTTAATTCTAGCACTTGAGGGGGCAGGGACAGAGGCAGGAGCAAGTAGATTTTGTGGGTTCTAAGTCAGCCTTGTCCACATAGTGAGTTCCAGGCCAGCCAGGCTATACAGAAAGACCCTGTTTAAAGCAAAACCTTGAAAAAAGAAGTTAAGCAGTACTGCAAATTTATAATAAAACACAATGTCTCGCTGTATCATGTCTCACACTTCTGTTTTTTTTTCTTAGAGGCCACTTCTTTGGTGCATCGATATATATGTGTGTGGTGTGTGTGTGTGTGTGTGTGTGTGTAGTATATATTTAGTGCATATATATTAGTGCACATATATATTTAGAAATATATGTATTTCTAACTATGCCTGGGTTATATCCTGTGGAATTGTGATTTTTAGGCATAATCATCTCTTTCTATTGATGAGCATGCAGCTCTCTTATTCCATCCTCTAACCTAACCTCTCAGATATTTTTCTATTGAATGTACTTTTGTATTCAATAAACTATGTGATGCACTTTGTTTTTGCAAATACATTTCCCAGTTGAATATTGTGGTGTGTGGTTATTTCTTCTCCCCATGCTGTGTATTGCCTCCCCCACCCCATCCGCTTAGTTTTCTTTGTTTACGTTCTAATTCACACCTTCTAAGGTGTGTTCAGTTGACATGAGGTAATGGTGTCCTCTTCTTCCCCCCACTCTACCCTTCTGCTCTCAAGGGAGCACTCCTCAGGCTGTTGAGAGCTTAGAGGATTCCCTAAGTTTTCCTCCCAAGATCATTACTCTTCCTTTCTTTGGTTTTATTATCTTGTCTTGATAGAGAATTCTTTAATTGTGATGTTAAAACATCACTCCTATTGCTCTTTTTTTTTTTGCTTTTTGTTTGTTTGCTTGCTTGCTTGTTTTTTCAAGACTGGGTTTCTCTTTGGAGCCTGTCCTGGACCAGGCTGGCCTCGAACTCACAGAGATCTACCTGCCTCTACCTCCCAAGTGCTGGGATTAAAGGTGTGCGCTACCACCGCCTGGCCTTATTGTTCTCTATATACTGGAATTTCAGCATGATGTGTTTGGGGCAAGCATTTATGTTCATCCACTGTTCTGTATCCCCAGAGGCCCCTTCAGGAACTAGACTGTCACCTGTCACTTCTGAGAAGTCACCTAGCAGCATCCTACTAGTGACTCCCACCCCCCATTTTTCCTGTTGCCATATCCTGAAATATTTGTCAGAAATGTTGGAATTCCTACATATAACCCTCTAATTTCTCCAGGCTTTTCTTTCAATTGTTTTGCTCCTCTTTCTGTAATACTTTTATTTAAATTTCCTGATCCGTCTTGAACTTTTTATTATTACCAAGTTTTTATCAGTCTCTAACCTCTCTTTTTGCATAGCTCACATGTTGCTGCTTATGCCTTGTTCCTATCCAATGGCATAGAATTGTCTCTTTTTTCCAGTTCTAGTCACTATGTATTTGTTCCATCCAAGCTCTACTTAGCTCTACTTATCTGTTTTGTTCTGCATTGTTGTTGTTGTTTCTTTGTTTGAGGCTTTCTGTAGAGCTCTACTAATTCTTGGTGTTTGTCCAAAATTAGAGGAAAAGTCTAAATAGATGACTGGATGTCCTGAACTAGTAGATGGGGTATTTATTTATTTATTTATTTATTTATTCATTTTTGCCTGTTCCCTCCTCAAGCTCAGGCCTTGTGCATGGTCCGGTTGGCAAGTCCTAGCCTACTTCCACATCTCCTCAGTCAGTCTTGTTGACTTTGAGTTGGAATGTAAAGCAAGCTAGGGAATTTGTATTCTTTGATCTTTTTTCCTTGGGCTAATCTGATTCAACAGGAATAAACATTTCTTATCTTTTGCCAAAATTGTCAGTTTTGGGGAAGCCCATTGGAGCAGACTGGGGAATCAGGAGCTGAGGTCTTGGCATTTTGTAGTTGTTAAATGCCTTGACTTGTCCCACTGTTCTCAAACTAGTCACTATGCCAACTGACCTCCAGGAAAGAGTTCCTGCAAAGAATAAGCCTCCTCTCTTCCGCAGGGAGGGAGAAGAAAAGCTCCATATGATGAGGCTGGGAGGCACGGGAAGCTTGAATTGCCACTCAAGTTTGTCTCCCAGCCCGTCTACCAGTTCAGGACATCCAATCATCTACACAGGCTTCTCCTCTAATTCTGGACAAACACCAAAACTGTTGCGTGATATTGGATCACACTGAACCCTAAGACTGCAAGGAGGTGGATCCCGAAACTCAATGACAGAATATAGTCATAGAGAGTGGGAGGGAGTCTGGAAGACATAGATGCACAGAAAATTGTAGGCAGGGACTTTGAGCACGGCAGTCTTTTTTTTGTTTAGGGCACAGAAGGACACTCTCTTGCTGTGTCATTGGCTACAAAGGAAGGTCAACTGTTTGCTTCTTGCCCCCCCCCCGAGCTAGCGGGTTTTCACCCCAGCATCTGACTCTCAAGTCTTTATTGGTAAATAACATGATAGGGATTTAGTTGAAAACTACATCTGTTGGCAGCAGCAGAAGGCAGTTTCAGGAGGATGCAGAAGTCTCTCAGGGCCTCGGCATGATCAGGGGGGCAGCGGTTTCAGAGCCACAGTCGATAGGTGAAGCAGCAATAGACTCGGGTGATGATAAAACAACGTGAGAATGAGTAGATCTTACAGAGAGCCTCAAACAAACGAAGGGACAAAAACTACAGAACAATCATACAGCCCAGCCTTGTGAGGTTAGCCTGCCTTACTAGGAGTGTCTGGGTTTGCCACGTTCTGACTTGTTTCAAGACTACACTGGTTTTATTTTTCACATCTGGCTTGGAACTCAACATTCTGGGCTGAGCGAAGTCTCATTGGCCCTCGACACCTTCAGGCTGCCCTGCATACCAGGATGGCACCTCTCCCTTCTCCTTTCCAGCTTCTTTTTAGAAAGATTCGTTTTATCTTTAATTACTTTTGTGCCCGCATGTGAGTGTGTGGACTTGTGGGCACATACTGGGGAGTTCAGAGGTGACCCCCGGAGCTGGGTTACAGCTGATTGTGAGTTGTCTGGTGTGAATGCTGGGATTCCAGCTGGGGTCCTCTGGAGGCACAGTGTGTGTTCCTAACCACGGGTAGTCTCTCTAGACCCTAACTCCTGTCTCTTAAAATGTGTCCTTCTCAAGAGTTACTCTATTTTGTCTTTTTAGCCTAGAATTGAAATTTTTTATTTTTCTTTACCTCATCTCCCTCCTCTCTCTCTCTCTCTCTCTCTCTCTCTCTCTCTCTCTCCTCCCACCTTCCTCCCTCTCCCCCCCCTCCCTCCCTCCCTCTCATCATCTCCTCAGTCAGTCTTCTTGACTTTGAGTTGAAATGTAAAGCAAGCAAGCTAGGGAATTTGTATTCTTTGACCTATTTTCCTTGGGCTAATCTGATTCAACAGATTAAAATAAGGTTGGGTCTCAAGCAGGATGGTGTTGAGAGAGAGAGCATCTTTAATCTCAGCATTCTGAGAGGCACAGAAGTGGCTGAGTTTGAGACTAGCTTGGTCTACATAGTGAGTTTCATGTCAGCCAGGGCTGCATAATGAGATCTTGTCTCCAATAAAAAATAAAACAACAAAAAGGGTCTCAAACTTTAGATCCTCCTCCCTCAGCCCATCCCCTACTGTTTGTTGAGCTTTTGTAGATGTGATCACATTCTGAGTTCCCAAGAGTTTTGTTTTTAAAAATGCATAAATGTTTCTCACCTCACAGTTTGGCTTCATCCCCTCCCACCTTGCCCTGCTTAGGAAAGCACAGGACACAGAAAGGAGAAGCCACGCAGACCTAGGACTTGGTCTCAGCATTGATTCTTTCCTATACTACAGCTCTACCTTCAGATCAAACCATCCTCCTAGGTTCTGGATGGGAACCAGAAGGTAATTCCTTATGCTTCAGGAAAGCATCTATGGGTAATAATAATAATAATAGTATTAACCAAACCCCTTAAAATCTGCTTGAAAATATGGGTGTTCTGAGCTAACAGGGTGATAGTTGGAATTCATCAATCCTCTTATGTTAATGTGACTTACAGGATGGTTCGGAAAGGTCATTTATATTTCTTTCAACTCCAGGATAGCCTAAGAACAAATACTTCACACGCATTCTTGCTCACTCACTAGGTAGCAGGGCTTCCAGAAACCACCCATTAAGCTCTGTATCATCCGAATACAGCTTGGAAATCATTTGCTCTTTTAGCTTTTGTGTTTTTTAAAATGCCTTTTTGTAAAATTTTTCTTCTATTCAAATGCCCTCTTCATGAGTGTGTTAGAAAGTGTCTGCTAAGAGAACCAGTTTCAGGTCTGAGTAGACGGAGCCAGAAGCAGTGCGGGTTGACGGTGGGGTTTTCATTGCAGTTCCTCAGAAGTGGCCCTGATTCCCAGAGGCATACTCTGCATTATTAGTAACTTTGGAAATGGTCAATGCAGTTTTTATTTGTATCAATGACATTTTAAAAATTCATTTTCAGTGTTTTACTTGACTATTTTGTCACTTAGACCTGATGGTTGTAAAATTCTATTATTGTATTACAAAATAAAAATAGTGTAATATCATCATTTACTGATTTATTTTTTAAGTATGAAAATGATATTTATTCCTGATTAGCCATACTACAGTTGTGTTTCTCTGTGTGAGAGAGTGCGTGTGGGGGAGGGAAGGGAGAGACAGACAGAGAGCTTCTTCCTGTGTGTGAATGTGGCCATGTGTGTGCTGTGTGGTCCTTGGACATTAGAGGACAGCTATCAGCGTGTCTCACCATCATCTTGTTTGAGACAGGGTCTCTCGCTTTTAGTTGTTTGCTGCTTCAGATGCCAGGCTAGCTGACCCATATAATTTGGGGATGCTGTAGAACTGCTGGCTCTCTTGTTCCAAGTCAGGTGTGAGTGGAGTTCATAGTGATGGGCCTATCAGGAGGGGTAGATGCTGAAAAACCACCGTGGTCCATGTTCTGCCAGCCTCCGGAACCTGGAAAAGCATGTGGAACTGTTTCTAGGTTTGCTCTGAGGAGTTTGAAATTCCTGCACATCTTAATTATAGGCAGGTGGGTGTCCAGAGTCTTGCAATCCTTTTTCTGAGGAATGCCACCTTATATTCTAATTTGTGGAAAGCCCTGAACCACTCCTCCAGGGCCTTCAAAAATAGACAAATTAGTCAGTAGTGATATCCACAGGTTTTTTTTTCTCCCTCCCTGTCCCCTTCTCAGAAATGACTGAAGTTTTTCTTTTTCTTTCTTCTTGATAAATTTATCTCCCTTCAGGATTTTCACCTCTTGAAAAAAGCAGTGAAATTCTACATTATATTTATTATATTTATTGTAAAACATACAAAAAAGAGGGAAAAATAAAACCTAACAACAAAACTTCTTAGCATCGTACAGACCATCCATGTTGCGATGATACTGAGAATGGAGACGGACAGCTAAAATAGTTTCTAGCAACTAGAAACTTGGAGTGAATTTGTGAAGAAACAGAGGAAAAGCTCCTTGGGGTTGTAGGAGTCTGAGCTACCTCTCTGAAGCTCCAGGAAGCAGGCACATGTTTTCAAAATTCCCACAGTATCAGCTGTACGTGGTGTTGTGTGCTTAGAATTGATCCTTGCATCCAGGAATCTCAGGAAGGAGGATAGCCATTTCTGAGAAGAGGAGAAGGAGGAGGAAAAAACCCTGTGGATATCACTACTGACTAATTTTTACCTAGGTCTCTAGGTCATGGAGTGGGTGTGGCTCAGGGCTTTCCACAAATTAAATCACAAAGGCTGCATTCTTCTGGGGGAAAATAAAGGATGCAACTCCTGGACATCCACCTGCCTATAATCAAGGTAGGCAGGAATCCCAAATTCTACATAACAAACTTGCAAATGGCTCCATATGCTCTTGGGGTTCTGCAGGATCCTGACCTTGTTTGAAAACAAGGGCACCAAACAAACAAATGAACAAACAAAACAGCAAACTCAAAAAGGTTACAAGAAGGAATTTCACCATCCAAATAGACTTTAGATGAGACATGCACCTTTGATGGTTTGGTAATGGGATGTGTTAGGTGACTAAGACCCTCAGTGAGAGGCAGAATGTGGGTAACTGGTTAAGGTGCCCATTCATTAATGATTCTGTGTGTTCATTAATTCCATCATTCATTCGTTCATTCATTCACTCAATCATTCATGCCTTCCTTCTCTCCCGCTGCAGGGCATTGGACCTGTTCTGTTCTCCCATTACCTCTGATTCTCCCTTTAGGGCGAAATGAAAACCTCACTGCTTTTTAGAAACCTCAATGGTACCTTCTATCACCACCTAACAGGTAGAATGAACCACAATCTATTAAAGAGAATAGAGATCAAGTAAATATTTTCTGAATGAATCAGCAAACTAGTCCATTCAGCCACACATTCTTTGTTTTGTTTTCTCACTGCAAGAATTTACCAGCAGTAGCTGTGAGGAGATGGGTCTTGCCTGGCCATGTGGGTCAGAGTGGAATGAACAGCATCCATATGAGGAGCTGAAAATGATATAGTTTTCACCATGGGTCTAGATTGGAAGTTTGTGGAACTAACCAAAAAGAACAGAAAGACAGGAAGTGGGGAATCTCTTTACACTTTTGCCGAGTTCATATGACCTATAATTTGAGGTCTACTTTTCTGATAAGGAATCTGTGGCCTAGAGAGATTACATGTGTTAATTTGAAGTAATAGAAATGATGTACATCTTTCCCTGAGATTTCTCTGAACTGATTAAAAATAGTTGTGAGGTGAATGAACTAGGAACCTGGGGTATGTTTGGTACGTTGGATTTACAGAAGACAAGCTCTTTCCGAGAAGTGGAAGGATCCACAATGCAGATCCCAGAGGAAATGTCTGAAAGAACAAGGGAACCCTTCAGTGCCTTAGGATTCCCCTCGGAACAGCGAGTGCCAGACCCCACTAAGAGGGGGTGCTGTCGTTGGGGGCTGATTTAACCACTAAAAGGCAAACTCTCCTTGTGGTGCTCTAGAAACTTTAGGGTGGTGTCACTTCTCTACAGAGCTTGTTGTTCTGCGTAATAACAGAGGTTAGGCTTTAAAAACCCTCAAATGCATTTTCCAGCGTTATTAAGAAATTATTAATAGAAATTATATGTATTTGAGGCATACAGTGTGAAAATCTAATATACACATCGTTGTTAAATGATTAGCAACAGTGAGTTAATTCAGCTGTCACCTTACACAGCAGCTCTCATTTGTGAGCATGCTTCCATGCACTGAAAGATCTACTCTCTGAGCAAGGGGCATTTGGTCTCCCACTATCAACATGATCATCATGCCGTATGCCAGAGCCCAGAACTTCCTTATCCTAGCACTGGAAATGTGTTCCATTTGACCAACATCAGATTTCATTTAACTTGTGAGTTGTCCTTTCCAGAAACTTTTCTCCTTAGCACACATGGTAGAAAGCAGGGACACACGAGCAGCAGCTGGTATGGGTAATAACTGCTAGTATCACACCCACTAGGTATTGATTTCTTTTAGCAGGGGTTCCAACTCAGGCCTGTGTTCAAGGTAGGTAAACGCTTACCATTGAACTATATTCTTAGTTCTCAAACAGTATGCTTCTGGAATAAGTGTGCACAGTATAACACACAGAATTCCTACAGCGTGTGTAATGAATCAGCATCCTTACACTTTTCCGTTTTCCTCTCTGCTGGCAACTTCAGTTAGCAGTTTGAGAGTTGAAGGATCATTTGTTTGTGCTAACAGGAGGAAGGAATGAAGGAGCAGGGCCTCCTCCATGTCCCACGTCAGGAAGGAGGCACATGGGGCTGCTGCCAGATTTGCAGGAAACCAGCCAGAAGTCAAAGGTGATAGAGGAAGCAGCTGCCTGAAGAGAAACATACCTGAGGGAGAAAGAGCTTGGCTGCACTACAAACTGGAAGGTTTTGCGGCTACAGTTTTGAAAGGGTGGGGATTCTAAGAATATCAGGGTGATTTTCTAGATTGCTTTAGCGGAGTCTACCTCCACACAGTCAGTTCCCGAGTGATCTGGTTTTGAGGGAACACATTAGGAGAGAGATAAAGCACATAAGGACTGTTTCTTTGAAAGTTTCAGTAGAACTTGAGCACCTCTCAGAATCTCTACATGACAGCAGGTCATCCATCATGAAGGGGTGGCGAGACCTCCTTCCTCAGTTCATCTCAGACCCGAGTCCCCCTGGGGACTCTCAGCAGTGATGGAGAGACTCTGAGACAGTGGAGCTTGGGATGGGGCTGTGTAACACTGACTGTTAGAATTGGACTTCACAGGCGACAGAGCCCGCAAGAGCCAGCCTCTCCACAATCCAGGGCCATCGGGGAGGGCCATGGCGTTATGAACACTGTAGGTGGAAACACGTTGTGAGAAAAATGCTTGCTGCTTGTGTACACGGGTGGTTGCCTTGTTCGTCCTGATGCTTGCTCATTCTGCTTCCCTTGCCAGACTCCTTTCCTTCCCTTTTCTTGTCCAGTTCCTGCTTATATTTTAAGGCTTGATAAGGCAGCTCTTTCCTGGAAGCCCACTCCACCCTCCACCACAGTATCTCATTAGCCTAGCTTGTATTAGCACAATCAGCTAGTGAGCAGTCTGCAAGCTTCTGATGTGTGAGTGTTTGCTTCTTGTCATGACTATAAAGCTTGGCGTTCGACAAATACATGGAGGAAGCAGAGAGCTCCTACATGATGCTCTCAAATACACCAGAAGTTTCCCCCGTTCATGCATAAGACCCTTCGGGGAAACATTGGAGCTGTCTGATAATCTACCTTCTGCTCTGTTGGCAGGTTTCATGATATATTGTTAGAAAAAAAGCCCCATGGTGAATTTACGTGTGGAGTTATCTGCCGGATTCTAGCAGACCTTGGTTTCAGAGTGTTCAGACTGCCCTGGGAAATACCTGCATTAATATTCATGTGCCCCTTTTATTTTGAGTCTAACCAAGAACTTTCTAAATTATTCAAATTTGAGTCATTTACAAAAACAAACAAACAAACAAAAATTCAGCTGAGAAATGCTGTTTTGGAGGGAACTGTGAGCCTGAGAAGGGCTGACAAAAGACCCCCTATCATCCTTATTTTCCCTATTGCTGTTTTAAAGTCTCCCAATGCTTATCTCCATCCCAGACATGAGACCTGGAATAATCTAATCTGGCGGCAAGACTGGATAGAGAAGATGGGTCAACCCAGATGAGATGCGCATATGCTTAGTTATTTATAGGTGGCATTAACAGGAACTGGTATACTCCTAGCATTTAAGCCTTCCTATGTTTTCAGAAGACGGAGAAAAATATGATTTCTGTAAGTTCTGCTTCATGTAGTTCTGATGAACTGGACTAAATTTGTGTCTAAAGATTGCAAACCTACATGTAACAGTGCAAACCGGAAGTTGTGTGCTGTGTTTAAGATGTGATTTCCCACCTTGGGGGGCAAAGGGGACAGGAATGGGGGTGGGTGGGTGGGGAGTCAATGTGTAGGTCAAACATTTGAAATTGGAGTGTAATCTTCTTAATCATCACTTTCATTTCTGTCTTCTAGGGAACTCTGCGCACTAGAAAGCAGTGGAAAACACTAGGTTGCCTCAGATACTGAAGAGGAACTAACCGAACCATTCAGGAGACAGGAGTTCAGTGAGATTCTGTTAAAAGCTGCTTGGTTAAAGGTAGATGCTCTGAGTGGCGGGAAGCCAATGATGTTCTCGAGCCTGCTCTCCTTCAGCAGTGTTGGCCACGCCAAGAGGAATGATGCGCCCCGACCCCGCATTCCACTCAGCCTCGATTTGCAGGGAGAGATTTCCATTGAAGAGCTAGGCTGTGCACGGCCGCCACACCCTATCCAGGCTGCTTCTCCAGGGAGGATGTCTCAGATCTATGCTCACAAAGTGCTCACAATTGATGTAATATGTTTAAGATTTCACCATAATTCTGATAAGCCAGTGGGTTCATAGAATTATTTTTAACTTGGTATCTAATACTAGTCTTACTGGTATGAAATATGACCCAGGGAGAAAAGAAGGAAAAGTTGTCGCCTCAGAGAGCACACTGGAGGGGAACCGCATACATTCAGGCTGCTCTTTAAACCATAAAGGTCAGGTCCCCCCTTACCACCTCACTCTCAGAAGGGAGGAGCATTGCCTAGGCACTGTTGTCCTTACAGAGAGGACAGTGGAGCTTGAGAAGATAAGGGGCTTTCCTAGGGTCACATTCCAGTATGAGAGAGACTCTAAGCGTAGAAACAGTATTCTGACTCCATAGTGGGGTCAGGAGGCACCGCAGGCTGGTGATGAGCATGCGATGTCTACACAAAGATACTGTGTCACAGCATCGGGGATGACCTAGGTGGAATGAGGTCCTCACAGATGCTGCTTTAGGGAGGATGCAGGGAGGAGTACTTACTGAACATGGTCCAGGGAGCACCTGCCATGGGGAGAAGAACAGGAAATGACAAGGAAGGACAAGGACAAAACTGAAACTTGCCAAGTGAGTCACAGGAAGAAGACAGACATTCTAAAGCAGAAACCCACTGTTGGGAACAATAAGAGGTAAGTCCCTGCAACACTGGGGGCCATGTGTGTCACTGTTGGGACAGCAGTACCTAGAGTTTTCTTCTTCCCATCGCCTCAGGAAGTCCCCAGCAGAGGGGCCATGAGCATTCCTCAGAACACATGCTGCACTTGAAGCGCAAAGGGGGCTGCCAGCCAGGTACATTATATATAGAAGCTGTTCAGAGGAAGTTCTTATCGAAAGTGACTAAACACGCCCTTGCCCTGTGTGTTACTTAATGAACATGTACAGAAGTTGGCTGGAGTCCTGTCACTGAGAAACTCCTCAGAGAATGAAAATCGAGGACAAAGTTGTTAAAAGAGATGAGCTTCAGCAGCTGATTCTGATCTGCCTCTCTCTCACAGTGGAGATCACTTAAGTGACATTCACGTTGAGCATCTCCTAGATCTAGCCTTCAGGAGACCAGGGGAGCTCTCCTTACTCTAGGAGGAAAGTGAGACTTGATACCAACTTGATCCCTACCGTGGGTAAGTCCCTAGCCGAAGATCACTCATTAGCCACTTTGGTTCACTGTGCATTTGGACGATTCCAGTGCAGATCCGAGAGCACTGTGGCTGGGGGCCGCAGCTGTCACAGCAGGGCCATTCCTCTGTGCAGCGTCACAAGCTTGGCTGCAAGCTCTCGCTAGTCCCTGGGACCCACAGTGTAAGATGGAATGTGGAGGGAAGCTGGAGAACAGATCTTCCCTTTCTTGCTCTGAAACCTCCTGGTAGTTTCCAGGGAACACGCAATTGAAAGGTACATTCTAGTGTGTGTCCAGCTGCTTGATCCAGGGTCTCATCAAGGGAAACTCGACAAATTCCAGTGCAGAATCAGTGAGTATTAGTTAAGTGCATAGGGTCCAGAACCAAAGTGTGTGTGTGCGCTCACTAAGCTTCATAGGGCTTGAGTTGCTTCTGTAAATGTGTGTGTGTGTGTGTGTGTGTGTGTGTATGTGTGTGGTCTTAGAACTCGTCCTCTTGGAAAGCTAAAATAGCATTTTTTGAGCTGGAGGAGAACACCAACCGTGATATAGTTTTAAGAAAGAATGCATGAATCCCACAATGGCTGCAGTTGCGGTCAGCCTTCCAGAGCCCTCCTGAATGGAGACAGAGGAAGTCTTCCAGTCTTCCATCCTCACACTGTCTGGTTGTTGAACATAGGCTGTCTGGTCCCTAGAAGGGAAGTGTGATCTTGCGTAAAGAATCTCATCAGCAGAAGATGGTGCCAGGAGGGGGGGTTCATTGACAGCTGCTAACCACACTGCCCACAGCAGGGAAAGAAATGTGTTCTCAGGCCCTGAAAGAGCTGATACATCTGGGTGAATCTGCTCCACAGATTCCCCTGCTTTCTTCTCTTCTCTTTTCTTTTTTTTCTTTTCCTTTTCTTTTCTTTTTTTCTCTTCTTTTCTTTGCTTTTCTTCTCTCTCTCTTCCTCTCTTTTCTTTCTTTCTTTTTTTAATTTTTGAGACATGGTTTCTCAGTGTCATCCTGGCTGTCCTGGAGCTAGCTCTGTAGACAAGAATGACCACCTCCTACTCACCAAGATCTGCCTGTGTCTGCCTTCCTAGTGCTGGTATCAAAGGCATGCGCCACCACTACCAGACTCACTCGCTTCTTATGTGACTTCTGGTACCCACTCTCCAGCTGCCCCTGGGCTCCTTTGCTGGGGAATTTATGAGGAGATGAATGGAGTGAAGTCAAGCTGTCTCTCTCACAGCTGCTTAGAGGTTACAGTTGATACCCACCGTCTTCCTCTTTACCACCACGGCAAGTTTCTCTTTATCTGGTTCAGGTTGTTTACTTGGTGGGCACAAAATTAGGCTCTAACTGATGTACTTACCAATTTCCATCAAGAGATACTAAACTAGATTACCTGCATACCAACAGGCATGCAGCTTCCTGGTGATGGCAATCAGTTCCTCGGTCACAGTACTGACTCTGTTCTCTTGGAAAAAAACTTACTATGCCCCCTGGTAGAAGAAGGAGCCAACAGTATTGTGAGTCATTGATCTGTGCAGAACTCAACTCATGTGTTCTGAAAGACAAGTAATTTATAGCCGGGCGGTGGTGGCGCACGCCTTTAATCCCAGCACTCAGGAGGCAGAGGCAGGCGGATCTCTGTGAGTTCGAGGCCAGCCTGGTCTAGAAGAGCTAGTTCCAGGACAGGAACCAAAGCTACAG
Organism: Chionomys nivalis; assembly: GCF_950005125.1. Taxonomy (NCBI): domain Eukaryota; kingdom Metazoa; phylum Chordata; class Mammalia; order Rodentia; family Cricetidae; genus Chionomys; species Chionomys nivalis. Next base: position 147,581,942 of record NC_080086.1, on the reverse strand, counting down.
AGAAACCCTGTCTTGAAAAAAAAAAAGACAAGTAATTTAGTAAGGCCTCCTACATTTTGGTAACTGGTTCCTTAGGCTCACAGAGCACTGAAGAGTGACCTGAACTGTAGCTGTTGCCTGTCTTAAGTAAATATTTGTTTCGGATCTTCCTTTCTGATAGAGATAGCTAAAAGTTGTTCCCGAGGCCACGTTAATCTGCTTTAGTCAAGATATCCCATCTGAAGCTGGTCATGGTGGTGCATACTTGTAATCTCTACCGGAGAGGCTGAGGATGGAGGATCTCAAACGCAAAGCCAATTTGGCCGACACAACATGCCTCAGACTTAAAAAAAAAAAAAGTTCTCCACATGGCAAAGTTGTACAGTTGGGTCCAGTGCTCAAGACTTTGGGCAAGTCTGCAGTCATCGGCACAATGACCTGCTTGTGTAGAGGCCAGACCTGTGAGTTAAATGGCAGTGTGATGGGGACCCACATGACTCAAGTGTCCTTAGACCTGCCTTTCCGTAAAAACCAGACACTATTTTGTATTTACTGTCATGGCTAGGCTGGGAAGGGGCAGTTTCAGATGCTTTCCCAAGAAAATGTACAGGACTCTGCCAGTAAGTGTATCTACTCCATGAATTTGTGGACAAGAAAATGCTTACTAGGCAAGTCTAGGGAGCAGGGAAACCTACTTCAAGACAGAATTCTGTTTATTAATTGGCCTCTGTGTGTCTCTTCTCCAGTTGAATGGGACAGAGTTAATACTCTATGGCTCCCCAGACTTCAGTGTCAGTTTGCTGTCTATGTCCAACTGTTCTCAAAATGCTAAGATTTCTCCCTTTCCCTGTGTTCCCTGTGTATATTTACCGGTATAAATGAACATAGATCCTTTAAGGGAAGGACTAAGATCAATACAATATGTTCACTATGGTGTTACAGGGTCCTTTTTTGTAGAGAATTTGCCTCCCTTTCAGTGAGCAAATTCTAGGACAGAACATTGGTTTAGATCTAGAACTGGGCTAAAGATACTAACTTTTCATCAGACTCCCTGATTTGATTTTTGATGTGATTCCCATTCTTGACTTCTTTGGCTCATATAGTTGGATATTATCCTATTGTCCTGTGTTCTGTTCACATTCTCTATGGAGTACGACACTTGTGATCATCTTGCTTCTGTTTTCAGGGTTCCACTGTCATTATTACTGTCAATGAGTTTAACTGCATGACGTCTGCTATTATTGGCCCGGTCCCCAAAAGGATGGCAGCTATGGAAATTCTTAGCGATGTAGATATTCCTTGTCACTTCAATAGACAGAAACTCTTCCAGTTCCTCTTGTGGAGCAAAGCCAGCTGGTGTATTTTCTTGTCTTATGTAGCATACTCTAGTCTTCGTGGTCCCTCCTTTTAGTTTTTGCCATGGAACTTCTGGCACGTGCACTTAGCGGTTTCCATCACTTCCAAGATTCACCCTACTTCTTAGAACTGTCTTCTAGGGTGTAAATACCCCTTACAAATATAGTATACTAGTTGCTGCTGCTAATCTCAACTTTATTTGGGGGGTAGTATAGTTCTTTTCTTAGAAGGTCCAGAACATTCTCAATTGGTTATGTTCTAATGTAACCTAGTTAGATGTCTTATGATGGGGTACAGGAATTGTGGCCACAAGGGTATGTTACTTAGTTATTGCTGTATAACAAATTAGCATCAAAATCTAGTATCTTAAAACAAAACTGTATTGGCTCACAATTTCTGACTCAAGATTCTAAAATTGGAGCCAAGGTGTTAGTTGGCATTGCTGTCACTTCCAAGGGAGTTCATAATGTGAATGTTGCCAGGAAGTGTCAGTTGCTTACGGGTAATTGGCAGGAAGTCTCAGTTCCTTGCTCTATGGGTCTCTTCACAATGCTTCTTGATTACCTCAGAATGTAGAAAGCAGCTTTCCCCAGAGAGACTAGTCCAAAACAGTAAACACGAGGGGAGCGGAAATGTCTTTTATGGTCTATTGCAGAAGTCACACTTTTCGTTTCTAAAATATTCTGTTGATTACAGTGAGCCCTGTTCAAAGCATAGGGCCGAAGAGGTGGCTTAGTGGTTAAGAGTGCATACTGATCTTGCAAGAGATCTTAATTGGGTTCCCAGAACCCATGTCGGGTGTCTCACCACAGCCTATGACTGCACTCCACCCTCTCACACCTTCTTCTGGCCTCTGCAGCCATGTACCTCCACACAGACACATACGTATTATTTAAAAAATATATCTTAGAAACAAAAATAACAGAAACTACTAAAGTAGATTTATCAGAGGTGGTAACTATTGGGGCTATTTTTGAGGCTGCCTAGCACAGCCTCTGCTCCTCTCTTCAGTAAGGAGTGACTGAGTGTTAGTCTTTACCAGGAAGGAATAAGCAATGCTTTGCTCTCCAACTTTAGGAGAACCCAGGAACTTGAAAATTCCAAGCACACAGTTTAATGCCCCCATTCCAAGCACACAGTTAATGCCCTCAATCTAAGCACACAGTTTAATGCCCCCATTCCAAGCACACAGTTTAAATGTCACCATCCAAAGCGTAAGGGCCTCACCTGTTAACTATAGACTAGGGCTGGGAATGCAGCTCCGTTGGTGGAGTCTGGCCTAGCATGCAGGAAACTCTGGGTTAAACACTAAATACCACATAAAACCAGGTGTTGTGGTACTTGCCTGTAATCCTGGCACTCAGGAAGCGGAGACAGGAAGATTTTCAAGGACATGCCTGGCTACATGACAAGTTGGAAGCCAGCTTGGGCTACACGAAACCCTGTCTCAAAAACAAAACAAAATGTGATGTTTTGAATGAGAATGTCCCCCATAGGCTCATATGTTTGAATCCTTGGTTCCCTGCATGTCACTGGAGGTGAGCTTTGAGGTTTCAAAGGCCCATGCCATTCCCAGTTAGCATGTGTGCACTCTCTGTGTCTCTCTTTCTGCCTCCAACTTGTGGATCAGGATGTAAGTGCTCAGCGACTGCTCCAGCTTCACACCTACCCTGCCACGATGCTCACGGACTCACCCTCTGAAACTGCAAGCCCAGGTAGGCTCCTTTCTCCTAAAAGTTGCCTTGCCTTGATCATAGTGTTGCATCATATCAACAAAAAAGTAAGACACAAAACAATCACAACCAAACAGAGATCAGACTTTGACGTATTCTCCTTGGCTGAGCATTTAGTCTCCAAAAGGGCTCTTCCATCTTTCCAGGGAAGTACTGGCTCTGGCACTCAGTGTTTTCTTCTCACTTGGCTATAGGACATGAAAATGTCATCTCACATTGTATAGTGTGTGTCCTAAGGACTCTGTAATTCACATTCAGCTCTTAAAAGTTGACTCCTAAAATTGTGCATACTTATGTTTAGCTTACATTACTGACTAATCACATGCAGATTTTTACTGTCTTTCTGGAACACATCTCCTTTTCCAAGAGTCGTCATCTAATTCCTTAGTCCATGTAATTTTTATCTGCCCCATCTCTCGCATGCTAGCTACGCTTCACTCCCCACGTGGTCACTTCCATGGTTTCCTCCCTTCACCACCCCAGGGCAGGTTTGAAAACCTCAGCTGATTTGCTCATCAGCTCTATCAGCGCTTCATTTTGTCATAGGAGACACTAACTTTAATCCTGAGATGGGATTATTCCTGCACTTGCTGTAGCTGGAACAAATTATCTAAGAAGGGGGAATCTATGCTGGGTACTGGGAAGGCTGAGGCAGGAGATCAAGAGTTCAAGGTCAGTTTGAGCCCGTCTCAGAAGGGGGCAGAGCTCCATATGGAGGTTTGAGTGCTAGAGGGTATTGGTGAATTACCGGTGAAGGAGATACATGGAGCAAAAGAAGATGACTTACAACATAGCTACAAGAACGTCCTCATCCAACACTGTGGGCTGCTTTACATGGGAGATGACTGTAGGGGTAGATGGAGTTCTGAGTGGATGTATATTGTTGACATGCACACAGTCATGTCAAATACCCCAGTGCCACAGACCCATGGGAGTGACAAAACCTTTCCAAGGTGATGTTCAGAGGGATGGCACAGCCTTCCTCTGGCCACAGTGTAAATGCAGACAACGTGCAGACACCATCAACCACAACTTCTTCCCAGTGTTCCTTACAGAGACCTACTGCGGAGATGAACTGACCCTGCCTCCTTAGCCATCTGAATCCAGTAAACCTGCCTCCTTAGCCATCTGATTCAGTTGTATAAAGTGAATGCATGGAGGTTACTTGTCACTGCCGTGGTAGTTGGTATCCTCCATCAGAGCGAGTACAGCCCACCTAGTCCCAGCTTCACTGTCTGTGTGTCTGTCCTTCTCCCTTCTCCCATTGGCCCAGTTAGGTTAATCCCTGAAGGAAGCTGTGTGGAGCACTTCAGGTGACCCCTCTGAGTTTACCTGAGTTGAAATATTCGGCCTTCCGACCCTATACTTAACAGTTCTTAGACAGAGGTTGCCAGTAGAAAGGACTAAGACTCTGGACAAAGCAGCTGAGAGCAATTCCTTGGGAGAGACTCTGAAGTACTCCGACCTTCTCCGCTAGCACTGGAGAAAGTCATTGGTTCTGAGTGTCATGATAGATCTGGAAAGTCAGGCCAGACAAACTAGGACTTTAGGGTACAAAATTTAAGAGGCATCTATTTTCAGATGCCCGATTGCACACATACAACTCTCAGAGCAAATGTCTCCTTAATTTTGTGCCTTGCTTGCCTTCCTAGGAACAGCATTCTATTATATGCAAGGTAGTTAAGGCAGGTGTGGCAAAGATGAGAGCTTGCTAATGGTCTGCCGTCATCACTGCTGCCTTTGTGGCCAGTGCATATTTCAGTATGGCTGAGCTTCCTGCGCAACTGGAATAGGATGGCTGACTAAATGGAAATGGCTTCTTTTTAAGGACGGCAATGCCATTTTAGATGTGGGAGCTTGGGTGGACATCATTGCTTACTTATCCAGACTATTGCTAACAGAACGCTGAAGTGTTGGGTATAGACAGATGCTTCTGGGAGACTGGCTTGGCCTTAGCCCTGAAATCTAATATTGGATTCTATCCTGCTTACCATTAGTGTCAGTATGGACATGATTCAGGTCTCCCAGTAGGGTGGGACATCTGCCTGAGGCTTTGGGGAAATGTTTTGATTAGTGATGAAAAACAGTTCTGGGGGATCTCCCTGTGGTTCCTAGGACAATGGCAGCTGTCTTAGGGCCCTAAGGGAAGCTGGTCAGTAGGTCAGATCAGGCTGACCCTGAGGGAAGGTGGGAGTCTGGACCTTAATGCGCCCTCCCCCGAACTTTAAATGGGATCTTGAATGTATTTCTGACTGGCCTTGAAATCATGATTCTCCTGCCTCTGCCTCCTGAGTGCTGAGATTACAGATATGCACTACACCTGGATTTTAAAAATGATTTCATGTATTATTATTGTATGGGTGTGTGCATTTGTACATGTATGTGCCATTAAACACATGTGGTGGTCAGAGGACCTTTGGGAAATTGGCTCTTTCTTTCCATCGGGGATCAACCTTCTGTCATCAAATGTGCCTGCCAACTTCCACCTGCCGAGCCATCTCTCTGCCTGCTAAAACAACCCATGGAAACTTAACGTAAGTTACACGAAGTTGTTTCTGTTTACCTGCAGCCAAAAGCACCCTACCATAACTGATGCAGCTGTATTAAATGATGGGTTTAAAGCACGGTGTGTAAAATGATGAATGGGCTCTGATCTGTCATCTAGAGTCAGCATGTAATTTACATAAATCAGCACAGGTTTTGTATGATGTCTTTGATATACTGTTAGAATTCATCTAGAACATGATCCACATTCACTTCAGACCCCATCTGCTTAAAACTGCAGCGGTGCTTACATTTGACATGTAATTCCATATTTCAGAAAATAAACTTCCTATAGGGACTAGAGTGGAGAAATAGAACACTGACCATAGCCTAGACAGAGTCTTGCTCCTAACACTAGCCTGGATGGATTTGCTCAGGAAACAGGAGCCCAGGTGATAAGAGAAGGAGCCCCAGGGGATAAGGACATTATAGTAGAACTAGACCAGGTACAGGATGCCATAGCCTTCAGCCCTGGGCCACTGTCCCTGTGAAACAGCTGCTCTGACTCTTGTGGGCTTGATTCTGTTGTTGGTATTTATTATGCTTGCCGTGATACTTTTCTGAAGTCACTCACAAGTGACCACTTCCTGGTGATGGGTGGCTCTCAGGCCACACATTCAGGAAATTGATTCCTGTCTCCTTTATGATCCACACACATGGGCTCTCACAGTCAGACATTACTAATAGACTCACTTGCCTCGGCTCATTTGTGTTGTGGGTCAACTGGTCAGAATGAACGAGTCATTATTTTTTCTGGTGGGAATTTGGAATCATGACTATGAGAGACAACTGTTTCCCGTAGCACCATCCAGAAGAGCTGTGGAGCCAATCCTGGTGGGACAAGCCTACAGTCCTAGACATTCAGGGGGATGTCAAGTGTGAGACCTACCTGGGAAAGTAAGTTGAAGGCCAGCCTAGATAATTTGGTAGGACCCTCTCTCTGAATAAAAAATAAAAAAAAAGAGGGCTGGGGATTCAGGTCAGTTACAGAGTGCTTGCTTCTCGCATGGTCTCAACCTAACATGAAGTTCAGTCTCCCGAAAAGAGAGAGAGGGGCAGGAGAGCTGTATGGAGTGGCTATTGTCTCCTTTCCATGAGACAGGGGGAACAAGAGGACAGCTTCCCCTATGCCTCCAGTCCTGACATCTTCCATGAGCGTCTGTGGCATGTGTCATCTTTGTACCCATTTGGTTTCTCCATTATTCGTTTTCGACAGGGTCACCCCTGTAGTTTCCAGGGCACTTCCATTGCACTACGTTCCCACATCACTCCTGAAATGCTCTCCAGTTCCAGTTGTCTCTCCCAGGACAGTCTCCCTCCATTCCACCCACGGTCCACCAGCAAAAGCTGTTTTCCCCTTCCCAGGGAAATCCATGCCCCCTCTCGAGCCCTGCTTGTTACTTAACCTCGCTGGATCTGTAGACTGTAGTGTGGTTATGCTTTACATCACAGCTAATGTCCACTCATGAGTGAGTACATAGCATGTTTGTCTTTCTGGGTCTGGGTTACCTCACTCAGAATGATTTTTTTCCTAGTTTCACTGATTTGCTGAAAATTTCATGGTATTACTTTTTTAAACAGCCAAGTATTACTTCGTTTTATAAATGTATCACATTTTCTTTATCCATTCTTTAGTTGAGGGCATCTCAGCTGTTTCCAATTTCTAGCTATTATAAATAAAGCTACTATGAACATAGTTGAGCAAGTGTCCTTGTGTTAGGGCACATACATCCTTTGGGTATATGCCCAGGTGTGGTATAGCTGGGTCTTGAGGTAGACTGATTCCCAATTTTCTGAGGCACCGCCATATTTCCCTGATAAACTTGAAATGTCTGGAAAGCTGTGTTGTGGCCACCTCTGTAATCCTAGCACTGAGGAGACAGAGGCAGCAGGCTTGCCAGGAGTTCAACAAATATGGAAGCACAAAGTTCATTGGCAAAGATAGATATATAGTTGCGATTATAATACTCTGAAATATAACAGTGCTGTGAGAGTCATTTTAACTCCAGCATAGGACTTAAAGGACAAAAGCACTACAGATGCAGCTCTAAGGTCACAATTGTGTGGCTGTCATTGCCACTCCCAGAAAGGTAGTGTCTTCCCCACTTGTTTGCTACCTTTTTACCCCTTTGGCTTTTCTTTCTTTTATTTTTTATTTATTTTTTTTAATTTTTTCTTTCTTTTAAAAATATGATTTATCAATTCTTGGAGAATTTCATACATTTATACAGTACATTTTGATCATGTCCACATCCCATGATTCCAGGGGCCTAGGGGCTCCAACGTTCCCCTCCCCACCTCATGTTCTCTTTTCTTTAGTACCCACTGATCCAAGTAGTGCCACCCCTAGGCATACAGGATATTCACTGGGATGTGGACAACCAGTGACAACCCTGAAAGAGAAATAACTCCCTCAGGAGTGCTTAACTACCGTTAGCTTCTCAGGTTTCTAACTGGCTTGATCACAACTGCTGTGAGCTCCACCTAGTTTACTTAAATATTTGTGAAGTGCAGGGTTGTCTCACAAAGCCTGTAATTTACCAATTCAACTAGATTAACTGGTCAGCAACTTCCAGATATCCTTCTGTCTGCACTTCTTAGCCCTGGCATTACAGGTTTGTGTCACCATACCTAACTTTTTATACAGGTTTTGGGGATCAAAACTCAGGTTGGTGGCGCACGCCTTTAATCCCAGAATTTGGGAGGCAGAGGCAGGTGGATCTCTGGGAGTTCGAGTCCAGCCTGGTCTACAAGAGCTAGTTCCGGGACAGGCACCAAAGCTACAGAGAAACCCTGTCTCGAAAAACCAAAAAAACAAACAAACAAACAAACAAACAAACAAACAAAAAAACACCTCAGGTCCTCCTCCTAAGCACAGAAGTTACAAATTGTGCCATAAAAACATGTAATTTGAGAGCAAGAAGAAGCAAAATCTACCTTTTGCATGCATTTGAGGCTGAATTGTTATGAGGTTTGCATAATTATAGGTTCACTTATAAGAGGCCGATGAGAAAGCTCAGCAAGGAAAGGTGCTGGTTGCCAAGCCTTACAATCTGGGCTCAGTTCCTGGATCCCACATGGTGAGAAGAGAATGCCCTTAAGTTGTCCTCTGATCTTTACACATTTACTATGGCACATTAGTGTACGCACCCGTGCATGCATAATAACACACACACACACACACACACACACACTGGGGTGTGCACACAGAGACACTCAAATGTAAAAAAGGTATTTAAAAATATGTCTTTAAAGCCAGGCGGTAGTGGCACACGCCTTTAATCCCAGCACTCGGGAGGCAGAATCAGGTGGATCTCTATGAGTTCGAGGCCAGTTTGGTCTACAAGAGCTAGTTCCAAAACTACAGAGAAACCCTGTCTTGAAAAACAAACAAACAAGCAAAACAACAAAAATGTCTTTTAACAGACATTCAAAAGAAAGAGAATTACAGGCACACACATATTAAACCACAGAGGAAGACAAGAAAAGAGAAATATGGCAGTGAAGGAATTACAAAATAGAAATGACAATAGTATTTACCCATGAATTACGTTACAACAAAACGAATTAAAAATTTCCACTAAAAATCATGATGTGGTTGAATGAATCCCCCCCCCCATTTTTTTAAACATAGGTTTGGTGTAGTCCAGACTGGCTTTGAATTCACTATCTAGCCTGATACTGGACCTGAGCTCCTGCTCCTCCAGCCTCTACCACCAAAGTACTGAAATTTTAAGTATGTACTACCACATCTGGCTTTGGATAGATTTTAAATTTTTTAAAAATATATATAACTATATGTCACCTACAATAAGTTTAGTTTACCTTGTTTGTTTGTTTGATTGACAGGGTGTTGCTGTGTAGCTCAGCCTTGCCTCAAACCCTCCTCCCTTGGCTTCCCAGCCTTTGTGGGCACTAGTGTAAACCATGATGCGAAGCTCACAGAGCACAGATAGACTGAGAGAAAGGAGATGAAAATAACAACATAATAACCACGAAATAACCAAAACCTAACAGTGGTGTTCATATTTATATCAGACAAAATAAACTTCAAGCCCAAAACTTTCCCAAGAGAAAATTCATAATAGATTATAAAAAATCAGTTCATCAAGAAGATAAGGCAATAATAACATGTATGTACCCAATGCACCAGACACAGAAGACAATGACAGCAGGACTGAAAAGAGAGATAAATAGCAATGTAAAAATGGGGCTGTAGTATTTTATTTTCAACAATAGATCATCCAGATAGAAAATCAGTAAAGACTGTAGAGTATATGAACAATGCTATGGACACGAACAAAGGGTCCATGCAGCCAAAGACAGATTACAGATTCTCATCAAGCACATTCAGAACCTTCTCCAGAACAAATATGCCAGTCCATAAAGCAAGTCTTAACAATCCAAGATGATTGAAATGTGTGCAAACTAAGCAACCCAGTCCTGAATAGCCAGTGGGTCAAAGAAGAATTCAAAAGGAAATAAGAGCTTCAGAGGAAATAGAATGGATTCACAATGTACCTAAACCAGGTGTAGGAGTAGTCCTAAGAAAGACGTTTCTAATAATGAACACGCACATAATAGACTACTTCATGCCTCAGAAAATGAGGAACAAAGAACTGCCCGTAGTTGGCAGAAGGAAAGCAGTAACAAAAGTCAGAGCAGAAATAAGTAGAAGAGAGGGGAAAACCCAGCAGGAACAAAATCAAGGGTTTGTTTATTTATATATTTATATATTTTTCTATTTTTATATCCCTGTCGCAGTTTTCAGTCCCCAATCCACCCGCCCTTCTTTTCTGTTCAGAAAAGCACAGGTCTCCCATGAGTATCAACAAAATACGGCATATCGAGTTGCAGTATCCTCCTCCCCATGTATTAAGGCTGGCCAAGGAGACCCAGTGTGAGGAATAGGGTCCTAAAAGCCAGCAAAAGAGTCAGAGATGGTCACTGTTCCCACTTCCTATTGTTAGGAATCCCACAAGAAGATCAAGCTACACAACTGTAACATATGTGCAGAGAGCCTAGGTCAGTCCCCTGCGGGCTCCCTGGTTGTCAGTTCACTTTCTGTGAGCCCCCATAGCCCAGGTTAGTTCATTTTGTGAGTTTTGTTATGATGTCCTTGGCCTCTCTGGTACTTCCAATCCTTTCTGCCCCTCTTCTCCAGGTTTCCCCGAACTCCACCTGATGTTTGGCTGTGGGTCTCTCTCTGTTTCCATCACTTGCTGGATGAAGTCTCTCCGATGACAATTGGGATAGGCACCAGTCTGGTCACAGGAGATAGCCAGGTCAGGCTACCTATCTGCTAGGAGTCTTAGTTAGGGTCATCCTTGTAGATTTCTGGGAGATTCCCTTGCCCCAGGTTTTTACATGACCCTGACATGTGTCCCATTTCAGTACTTTCCCCTCTGATGTCCTCAACCTGCTAACCTGATCACTCGCGTTCCCATCTCCACCAACCCTCAGTCCACTCATGAAATCTCTCCCGTTTTCCCTTCTCAGGGAGATCTGGGTGTCCCTCCATGACCCCTCCTTGTTACCCAGCCTCTCTGGGTCTGTGGATTGTGGCATAGCTTTCTTTTATTTTACAGCTAATAGCCATTTATGAGTGCATACACACAGTGTTTGTCTTTCTCAGTCTGGGTTTCTCACTCAGGATGATTTTTTTCTAGTTCCATCAATTTGCCATCATATTTTCTAGTGTCCTTGTTTTTAACAGCCAAGTAATACTCTGCTGTGTAAATGTGCCACATTTTCTTTATCCATTCTTCAGTTGAGGGGCATCTAGGTTGTTTTCAGGTTCCTGCTATTGCAACTAAAGTTGCTATGAGTGTAGTTTAGCAAGTGTCCTTGTGGTATGATTGAGCATCCTTTGGGTAAATGCCTAAGAGTTATGTAGCTAGGTATTGAGGTAGATTGGCTTACCCCCAAAAATCAGGTGTCCATAGATGTATGGATTAGTGTCAGGGTCTTTGATTGGAGTTCATTGATCTGTGTGTCTGTTTTTATGCTCGTACCATGTGGTTTTTATTACTATAGCTCTGTAGTAGAGCTTGAAGTCAGGGATAGCGATACCTCTGGAGGTTCTTTTCATGTACAGGAGTGTTTTGGCTATCCTGGGTTTTTTGCTTTCATATATGAAGTTGAGTATTGTTCTTTCAAGGTCTGTCTAGAATTGAGTTGGGATTTTAATGGAGATTTCTATGAATCTGTAGGTTGCTTTTGGTAGGGTGGCCATTTTATTATGTTAATCCAACCAATTCTTGAGCACGGTGGATCTTTCCATCTTCTGATATCTTCTTCAATTTCTTTCTTCAAAGATTTGACGTTCTTATCATACAGGTCTTTCACTTGCTTGGTTATAGTTACACCAAGATATTTTATATTATTTAAGGCTTTTGTAAAGGGTGCTGGTTTTCTGATTTCTTTCTCGGTCCATTTATTATTTGTATATATGAGGGCTACTGATTTTTTTTGAGTTAATCTTATATCTGGCCACTAGAGGTATTTATCAGCCATAGGAGTTCCGTAGTAGACTTTTTGGGGTTGCTTATGTATACTATCATATCATCTGAGAATAATGATATACTGACTTCCTTTCCAATTTGTATCACCTTGATCCCCATAAGTTGTCTTATTGCTCCAGTTAAAACTTTGAGTACTATATTGGATAAATATGGAGAAAGTGGAAACCTTGTCTTGTTTCTGGTTTTAGTGGAATTCCTTTGAGTTTCTCTCCATTTAATTTGATGTTGGCTATTGGTTTACTGTATGTTGCTTTTATTATATTAAGGCATGTCCCTTGTATCCCTGATATCTCCAAGACTTTTTATCATGATAGTGTGTTGAATTTTGCCAAAAGCTTTTCCAACATTTAATGAGATAATTATTTTATTTTAGTTTGTTTATATGGTGGATTACATTGACAGATTTTCATATGTTGAACCATCCCTACATCTCTGGGATGAAGCCGACTTGGTCATGGTGGATTATCTTTTTGATGTGCTCTTGGATTTGGATTGTCAGTATTTTATTGAGTATTTTTGCATCAGTGTTCCTGAGTGAAACTGGTCTGTAATTCTCTTTCTTAGTTGAGTCTTTGTGTGGTTTGAGTATCAGGGTGACTATGGCCTCATAGAAATCATTTGGCAATGTTCCGTCTGTAAAAGGTTTCATTTTTACTAAATTTTTATGTTCCTTTATGAGAGTAAGATTCCTAATGTGTACAGTGATGTATTTCCTAAACAGAGTCCTGTGACAAAATTATAGAAGTTATTTATTAAAGATAAGTAAAACTGAGAAGTTTTAATTAGACTAAGAAGAGAATACAAATACAATTAAAACAAAAGCGAAGACATCACAGCTGATCCACTGACCTACAAAGAGCAGGAGGGGATGCAGGAGCAGTTTGCTCCAGCTGTCTGAGAAGAGACAGTCCCACTGCCAGGGTGAACCGTGGAGTAGAAAACCCGACCTAGCTGACAGCAGACAGCGGAGCGAGCCCAGTCACAAAACCATCCTGTCAAGAGATGTCTGAGGAACTGGTGGGTCAGTGGCTGAATTCCACCAAATGTTTATTTCCTACCAAACTTTAAAGGGTTAATTAGCGCTAATTTTCCTGAATTTAAAAAAGAAATGTTTCTACACTCATTTTACGATGCCAGGATTCCTTTAATACCACAGCAAACAAGGGCACTGCCAGAAAAGAAAACTGCATGTGGACGTCGTTGCTAAACATGTACGATTCTAGGACAACTGGTTATCCTTACAGGGAACACGGAAGAAAAAGAGAAAGGGAACAAGTGGGGGAGGAAGGAGAAAGGCAGGGCTGAGGAGACGGTGCGAACACGAGGATCTTGGGTCAACCACCAGAACACATGTAAGAGAAAAGGCTAGCCTGTTGTCACGTGGTTCTAGTCACAGCATCTGCAGGCAACACAGGTGGCTCTCTGGAGCTCACTGGCCGGCCAGCTACAGGCTAGTGAAAGCCCTGTCTCCAAATACAAAGTAGAGAGGAGCTGCTTCCAAGGAGCACCTGAGGGTGTTCTCTTACTGCTGTTGCATGGGCACACATGTGAACACGTGTACGTGCCACCTGAGTATGTGCACATATGCACCATACAAAAGAAAAAAAAGCTGTACCTCTATCTTATAGCAAACACAGTAATAAACACAAGATGGGTTAAAGACTTAAATAGGAGACTCAGAACATAGGAACCCTAGAAGAGGGCCAGCAGGATGTCCGTGAGTGAAAGCACTGCTGCCAAGCTTGAGTGTGATCCCTGGAACCTGCGTGGCGGAAGAAAAGACATGACATCGCTAAATTGTCTTCTCACCTCCAGACATGTGTCATGGCATGCAAGTGTCCCCCAGTAAATTCAATAAATGAAAATTCAATGCTTTTTAAAATCCAAAACAAACAAACAAACAAAAAAATAGGAAAAAGCTCTTTTCTTATTGAATTTAGTAATGGTTTCATGACCATTTCAAAATGCCCAGGAAAGTAGAATTCCCAAGCAGAGCTATTCCACACCAAGAAGTCAGAATTCCCAAGCAGAGCTATTCCACACCAAGAAGTCAGAATTCCCAAGCAGAGCTATTCCACACCAAGAAGTCAGAATTCCCAAGCAGAGCTATTCCACACCAAGAAGTCAGTATTCCCAAGCAGAGCTATTCCACACCAAGAAGTCAGAATTCCCAAGCAGAGCTATTCCACACCAAGAAGTCAGAATTCCCAAGCAGAGCTATTCCACACCAAGAAGTCAGAATTCCCAAGCAGAGCTATTCCACACCAAGAAGTCAGAATTCCCAAGCAGAGCTATTCCACACCAAGAAGTCAGAATTCCCAAGCAGAGCTATTCCACACCAAGAAGTCAGAATTCCCAAGCAGAGCTATTCCACGCCAAGAAGTCAGAATTCCCAAGCAGAGCTATTCCACGCCAAGAAGTCAGAATTCCCAAGCAGAGCTATTCCACGCCAAGAAGTCAGAATTCCCAAGCAGAGCTATTCCACGCCAAGAAGTCAGAATTCCCAAGCAGAGCTATTCCACGCCAAGAAGTCAGAATTCCCAAGCAGAGCTATTCCACGCCAAGAAGTCAGAATTCCCAAGCAGAGCTATTCCACGCCAAGAAGTCAGAATTCCCAAGCAGAGCTATTCCACACCAAGAAGTCAGAATTCCCAAGCAGAGCTATTCCACACCAAGAAGTCAGAATTCCCAAGCAGAGCTATTCCACACCAAGAAGTCAGAATTCCCAAGCAGAGCTATTCCACACCAAGAAGTCAGAATTCCCAAGCAGAGCTATTCCACACCAAGAAGTCAGAATTCCCAAGCAGAGCTATTCCACGCCAAGAAGTCAGAATTCCCAAGCAGAGCTATTCCACGCCAAGAAGTCAGAATTCCCAAGCAGAGCTATTCCACGCCAAGAAGTCAGAATTCCCAAGCAGAGCTATTCCACGCCAAGAAGTCAGAATTCCCAAGCAGAGCTATTCCACGCCAAGAAGTCAGAATTCCCAAGCAGAGCTATTCCACGCCAAGAAGTCAGAATTCCCAAGCAGAGCTATTCCACGCCAAGAAGTCAGAATTCCCAAGCAGAGCTATTCCACGCCAAGAAGTCAGAATTCCCAAGCAGAGCTATTCCACACCAAGAAGTCAGAATTCCCAAGCAGAGCTATTCCACACCAAGAAGTCAGAATTCCCAAGCAGAGCTATTCCACACCAAGAAGTCAGAATTCCCAAGCAGAGCTATTCCACGCCAAGAAGTCAGAATTCCCAAGCAGAGCTATTCCACGCCAAGAAGTCAGAATTCCCAAGCAGAGCTATTCCACGCCAAGAAGTCAGAATTCCCAAGCAGAGCTATTCCACGCCAAGAAGTCAGAATTCCCAAGCAGAGCTATTCCACGCCAAGAAGTCAGAATTCCCAAGCAGAGCTATTCCACTCCAAGAAGTCAGAATTCCCAAGCAGAGCTATTCCACACCAAGAAGTCAGAATTCCCAAGCAGAGCTATTCCACGCCAAGAAGTCAGAATTCCCAAGCAGAGCTATTCCACGCCAAGAAGTCAGAATTCCCAAGCAGAGCTATTCCACGCCAAGAAGTCAGAATTCCCAAGCAGAGCTATTCCACGCCAAGAAGTCAGAATTCCCAAGCAGAGCTATTCCACGCCAAGAAGTCAGAATTCCCAAGCAGAGCTATTCCACGCCAAGAAGTCAGAATTCCCAAGCAGAGCTATTCCACGCCAAGAAGTCAGAATTCCCAAGCAGAGCTATTCCACTCCAAGAAGTCAGAATTCCCAAGAAGAGCTATTCCACACCAAGAAGTCAGAATTCCCAAGCAGAGCTATTCCACGCCAAGAAGTCAGAATTCCCAAGCAGAGCTATTCCACGCCAAGAATTCAGAATTCCCAAGCAGAGCTATTCCACGCCAAGAAGTCAGAATTCCCAAGCAGAGCTATTCCACGCCAAGAAGTCAGAATTCCCAAGCAGAGCTATTCCACGCCAAGAAGTCAGAATTCCCAAGCAGAGCTATTCCACGCCAAGAAGTCAGAATTCCCAAGCAGAGCTATTCCACGCCAAGAAGTCAGAATTCCCAAGCAGAGCTATTCCACGCCAAGAAGTCAGAATTCCCAAGCAGAGCTATTCCACGCCAAGAAGTCAGAATTCCCAAGCAGAGCTATTCCACGCCAAGAAGTCAGAATTCCCAAGCAGAGCTATTCCACACCAAGAAGTCAGAATTCCCAAGCAGAGCTATTCCACACCAAGAAGTCAGAATTCCCAAGCAGAGCTATTCCACACCAAGAAGTCAGAATTCCCAAGCAGAGCTATTCCACACCAAGAAGTCAGAATTCCCAAGCAGAGCTATTCCACACCAAGAAGTCAGAATTCCCAAGCAGAGCTATTCCACACCAAGAAGTCAGAATTCCCAAGCAGAGCTATTCCACACCAAGAAGTCAGAATTCCCAAGCAGAGCTATTCCACACCAAGAAGTCAGAATTCCCAAGCAGAGCTATTCCACACCAAGAAGTCAGAATTCCCAAGCAGAGCTATTCCACACCAAGAAGTCAGAATTCCCAAGCAGAGCTATTCCACACCAAGAAGTCAGAATTCCCAAGCAGAGCTATTCCACACCAAGAAGTCAGAATTCCCAAGCAGAGCTATTCCACACCAAGAAGTCAGAATTCCCAAGCAGAGCTATTCCACACCAAGAAGTCAGAATTCCCAAGCAGAGCTATTCCACACCAAGAAGTCAGAATTCCCAAGCAGAGCTATTCCACACCAAGAAGTCAGAATTCCCAAGCAGAGCTATTCCACACCAAGAAGTCAGAATTCCCAAGCAGAGCTATTCCACACCAAGAAGTCAGAATTCCCAAGCAGAGCTATTCCACACCAAGAAGTCAGAATTCCCAAGCAGAGCTATTCCACACCAAGAAGTCAGAATTCCCAAGCAGAGCTATTCCACACCAAGAAGTCAGAATTCCCAAGCAGAGCTATTCCACACCAAGAAGTCAGAATTCCCAAGCAGAGCTATTCCACACCAAGAAGTTATACAGCAAAAGAAGTGACAGAAGGAAAAGGTGCAGTGGCAGAGGAGGAGGAGGGGAGGGGTGCAAACACTTGTAAACTAAATGTAGACAGTCTAATATCCGAAATAAAGAAGGAACTCATGCAACTTACCACGGAAATGCAGATTAAAGTGGACAAAGGATTTGAACAGACAGCTTTCCTACAAAGACACATAGCTAATGACTATAAGGAAAACATCACTATCATCAACAGAACACAAAGTCACATGAGAATTCATTTCATACTTTCTAGATTGGTAATCTTCAAAAATAAATATTGTTGATCAGTTAGAGAAAAGGAACCCATGTAGAGTTTGATGGGATATAAGTTGGTACAAACATGGATAATTGTAAGAAAGGTCCCTTTAGAGCCCTAAATAGAACAGCAGGTGGTTCAGCAATCCCACTCTTGATATATATACATGAGAGCATATACCTGCTGTCAGTATCTCAAAGAACCATCTGTGTCCCCAAGCACATTGCAGCATTATTGACCATAGACAAGATACAGAGAAGAAACTGAATCAAGACACACATGCACACACATGCATGCATGGATATAGGCACACTCAAATATTATCCAACCTTAAAAAAAAGCCAAAGCCTCAGCATTTGTGGCAACATCAATGAACCCAGAGGACATTATGATGCATGAAGAAAGCCTAATAGGCAAATACTGAAGAATGTCTCTTAAATATCGATTGTACATATAGAAACTGAGAACAGAACATTGGTTGCAGGGATCTGGAGGCAATGGGGATTTTGGTTAAAGAATAGAGATTTGGGCTTATAAGTTGAATAAGTCTAGAAATCTAACATTTAGTATGGTGAATACATTTAGTGATACTGTGAAATGGACTGGAAATGTGTGGTGAACAGAGCTGAAATGGTCTCATCGTGAAAGAAAACGGTGGCAGTTTGAGGTGAGGTGATAAATGTATAATTGGTTAGTTGTTTGCAATGCTTTGTTAGTGTGCTCCTTCGTCAAAGGATTGTGTTATATGCCATAAATATATACCTCATTGTCAGTCATTATACTTCAGTAACGAGGGAGTGGGGAGACGAGATAGATAAAAGTCAAGAGGAACAGCTCAGGCAAAATGCCAGGCAGATCTCACGGTGCCTTTATCAGGAGGCACAACTAACTGCATTGAGAGAAGATCTGGTTGAGAGGAGATGAAGTTGTTGGAATGGAAAGAACAAGTGAAAACCATTAAACTGTTCTCCAGAAAGCAAGAGTCCGTAGGAAGTTCTTGAGGGTGTGGCACCTTGTGCAAAAGAGGAACTTCAAATTAATGCCAGGAGCGGATAAATTGAGTATGCAAGCCAAGAGAAAATTTTAGTGCAGAGATTTTATCTGTTTTACCTGCCATTGTCTCCAAAGCACCGAGACAGTGCTTGATATGAGATCAAAACTCAACTCAGGGCTGTGACTAATCAAAAGAAATGCTGGCAAAAGTTCACCTAGGAAATCACTGCAATGAACACCTAGGCTGCAAGCCAAGACTAAAGTGGGGAAAGAATAACTACATGCAACGTGAAAACTACACGGGGAAGCTGTCGTGCGTGCTGAGTAACCACACGTCCAGGGAGAGCGAGAACGTGAAAACTACACGGGGAAGCTGTCGTGCGTGCTGAGTAACCACACGCCCAGGGGGAGCGAGAACGTGAAGACTAGGATGAGCTGAACTTGATGATAAAGACCCCAAAGCTGTTTAGGGGAAAGTGATAAAGAATTTGTCATTCATATTCATTCATTCATTCATTCATTCATTCATTCATTCATTCATACATCCGTCCATTCATCCACTCAACTGGCAACACTGCAAGCAGAAGGAAAACCTACGGGGACTTCTTTGTAGATCTAAAGCATCAAAAAGGACAGTGAGGTGGAGCTGGGTGTGTAAGAGGAGAGGGGAGCACCCGGGTTGAAGATCTGTCTTGGGTGCTGAGCATTAATTAGGCAGCGGGAATGTGGCCTAGAACTGCAGAGACAGCAGGGTGGGAAACGCTTCTCTACTTGAGAATGGCGGTGTGGGAATGGCACCTTTCTATGTGGATACTGCCTCTGCAGATATAATCCAGTTAGGAAAGATGAGGTTGTGCGATATGAAGACTGCTCTAGATCCAATGGTACTATCCTTATCCGAGATAGAGGGGTGGGGGCACAGTAACCTGGGAGAAGTCCACGTGAAGATGAAGGAAGAGACTGGCATTCAACAGCCATGCCCAAGGAGCACCAGCATGGGAAGGATTCTTCTGAGAGCATCCTGAGATGGAGGTCCCTCTCATACCTCAGTTTTAAACTTCTGACTTTCAGGATGGTGGAAGAATACATATTTGCTGTTTTAAGTCACCATTCATGACCCTTTGTTAGGAGAGCTCTAGGAAGCTGGTTCGGTCACGCTCTAATGTTGCTATGGGATCCGTTATTGAATGGCATCTAACTGCTTTTCTTCTCTCTTTCTCTGCTCTTATCTGTATTAGCAAGCCTTCTAACTGCTCTGGCAAGATGCCTGGCAGAATAATTTAAAGAAAGAGTGACTTATTTTGGCTCCAGTTTCAGGCGATCCAGTCCATCGTGACAAGTAGGATGTGTAGGGCAAAAGGAGAGTGTCAGTGCTCAGCTGGCTTTCTTCTTTTCCTTCCTTTATTCCATCTAGGCCCTTGGCCCAGGGGCGTTGGCATTTGTTGCCATGGTAACAACGATACTAATTTCCCCCCATCAGTTAACCCTTTCTGGAAATGCCCTCAGATACCCCAGAGTTGTGCCTCACCCGTCTTCCAGATGGTAGATTAGTCAAGTAGACACACCAACCTACGCTTGCTGGATTTGCTGGAATTTACTAAATGGTACATCAGTGTCACATTAGATGAAGTGTGTTCTCTTCATTTGTCCTTCAACTATTGACCATTTTGCCCTAGAACCCAATAAACTCTGGAATCATGTGTTTGTATAAGCCAGAGCCGGAAGCGGCAGGCTTCATTCTACAACGCTTGGGGCCTCAGCACATTGCCTTGCAGTCATGGTCTTAACACTTGGATTTGATGATGTGTGGCTGGCCCAGAAGTCATAACATACTTCGAAAACCTTCTGTTGCCTCAGAGAAAGCAGCAGACAGCTCCCTGCCCAGAATCGCTAGTGATGGCAGGTGTGAGGGGATTTTAGGGGGTGAGTGTTCACTGAATCATACAATATGAGAGCTGGAAAGGACCGTGGGGTCATCCAGTTCTACCCCTCGTTTCACAGTTGTAGGAACTGAGATCAAGGGAAATAAAGGGGCTTGTCCAAGTCGCACGGCTGCAAGTGAATTGCTGGGTCTGGAGCCCAGCTCTCTTGATTTTTCACTTAGTGTTTTGTTGTTGTTTGCCTTCCTTAAGAGAACATCAGAAGTCAGATTTGGGGAAGTTCTCAATCAGATCTAAGTCTAAAGCAAGGAGGTCGGGTCCCCAGAAATGGCATCTTCTCAAGTCCTTCTGCCTTACCTCTTGCCATTCTTCGTTAGTGTCTGCCTCATTCTCTCGAGTTTCTTCTCCACTCTTCAAGCCTCCCATGTTGCCGTCACGCATGACCATGCCTGGCACTAACTTCCTCTTCTCCTTGCCCATCTGCCCTCTAAGTACTAGGCCCCAAAGCTCTTTTATACAATTGCTGCTACCATTAATCCCTCCTTTCTTTAGCTTTCCACAATATCTGTGCTCTGCACAAACATAATCTAGGTTAGTTTGCTGCGATTTGTCTAACTGACTACACAAGTCATAGAAAGCCTAGGCATGTCATTCTTTATCTACCAAAACCATGGGGAAAGGAGTCAAGATGATTTATAAGGATGCTTCTTACCTAACAGTCTATGTCTTCAGAAGATTTTGAGCTTCTAAAGAAGGGAGGTTTTTCCTCTTTTTCTATCCCCTTGTCTAGTAGTTCTCAACTGTCCGCAGGA
This sequence comes from Chionomys nivalis, assembly GCF_950005125.1. NCBI lineage: Eukaryota > Metazoa > Chordata > Mammalia > Rodentia > Cricetidae > Chionomys > Chionomys nivalis. Next base: position 147,560,835 of record NC_080086.1, on the reverse strand, counting down.
GACATTTGACAATATTGGGTGGTGACAACTTGGGGAAGTAGCTGTTCCTCTGATCTAGTCAGTAAAGGCAAGAAATGATGTTAAATAGTCTATAGCACACAAGACAACTTCCCAGAAAATGGATTTTCCAGTCAAATATCAATTCTGGAAGCTGATTAGACCTCCACTTAGTCTCTGGCTCAATATCATAAACACACAGAAGACAGTGAATGGGCGCTTTCGTCTTTCAGAGAGAATTGTCTTTATAGAAGGGTTACTCTTGGACATGAGCTGCCACAGGGGGAAAGAAACAGAACCGAGCAAGACAAATGTTAAACCAAAGAAGGGAATCTCCCCTCATTTAGTTTCTTTATCAAAGATGAACTGTTTGGGATATGATCTAAGTCCAGTGTATGCAAGTATGGAAATGCCACAGGGAAACCCATTGATTTTATAGTTAATATGTTCTAATAACTACAGCAAGAATGTGGCATCTGAGTAGGGGAGAAGGGTGGGGAATAAAGTACAGACAAATGAGGCAGAGGCTAACCTAGAACAGTGGAGATGAGACAGAAAGAGTTGAGAGGGGACCTCTGGCCTCCTTGATCAGTCAGCAGAGAGAAGACGGAGTGTAGAAGGAAGGGATGGTGAAAACGAAGAACAGGAGCTATTTGCTTTCTAGGAGGTGTTGATATAAAGAGCTCATCTTTGAGACATCTCCAGGGTAACACCCGAGGAGAGGCTCTGGGAACAGAATACATGTTGCATGCATGAGTTCCTAATTACACCTTCTCTGGAAGGAAAGTTGGGGATGAAAGCGCCTTTCACTGACGGATGGAGAAAAACTGGTCCCATGGTCTCTAGCAGAAAGAAAACATCACAGGCACCCTGTCTTCTCTCCCGTCGGAGTCTTCTGGAGTGGGAGCTGCTGCATGACTAAGTGCGAGCAGTGAGTCTGCCCAGCCTTTGCCCTTTGCATGGCTGTGCTTCCCACGCTCTTCCTCACGCCACCAGGTCTGCCTGTCTACTTAGGCTGCAGCATGTGGTTCACGATTCCTTTGACCCCACCCCACTCCTATCATTTCATAAATATAATAAATCCCAGACATAAAGAATCTAGAAAACTCCTCAGAAGGTTGGGGCTGAAGGTAGCAGCCACAACCTAAAGCTCTCTTGAGGTGGTCATCTTGTCCTTAGCCTCTCTGAACACTCGGCAGAATGTCCTATGACTAGCTCGCCGGCTGTTGGAGGTATTGAGCAAGGTTTCTGCTTGGATTTCTTTGCGGGAATAGATGCTTAAGTCACACATTGAAATTCACAGGAATATTTCAGTTCCTCGTAAGCTCTTCTAATCACGTTGCTCCGAGTGCGGTATTACTCGTGGCTCCTCACTGAGGAAAAGTTCTCCTGAGGGGACTTCCAAGAGTTAGGAGATCTCGGAGTGTGTGGTTCCACACAGTGCATGGTAAAGCAGGCTGAAGTGGGCGTATGAGAATATGCAAGAAACAGTTTTTTTATTATTTAGATTCCTCTCTGTTGGATGGGATTATAAATGAAATCCACTTGGTGTGTTTTCATGTTTTCTAGTAATAGAAATGACAAACCGAAGAACTGAAGGATACCTCTGTCTTTAAACATTGATGTAAAGGTTTGGGGGACAGTATTCCAGGGAAGGCAGAGGTGCACACATAAAATGAACTAGATAGTAAGTATATTTCTGCCTCTGTTTTGTGCGACAGAAGAATGCATGGCTCCTCTTGGTAAACGATCTGGAAAGAACACAGAAAGGAGAATGTGGTTGCTTCTTCCTGGCCCCGTGACCTCTTCTGTTGGTGTGGCATTTTGTTTGTCACCCACTCTTTAAGCTTGTGTATCTCCTGCAGCTGTACATGTCACACCAGGCAGCAGTCCACAGAGACGCTGTGAAGAAATCAAGTGAGAACCTTGCGCCACCACTGAGAGCCCCGTGCATTGCTGTGCCCCCGCTCTGGAATTTCTCCTCACCTCTCTTCTCTGCGATCTCTTCAGAATGCGATGCCAAGAGAGGCGGGGCATCTCAGCCTTTCAGCTCTGGTTTTGCTTTCATAGTCTTTTGTGCCCACTCAGCTGGCTGCAAGTGAGGCTCATTTTACAAGAAACTACCGGTAAGGTTCAGAGTGGGAAAAGATGAGTAAACTCTTACTCTCTAGGTGGGGTTTGAGGAGAGGAAGAAAGGGAGATCCCCTTTCATCATATGAGCCCGTGTTGTTTAGCAGGGCTCTGTTGAACGATTCTAGCTCCAAGAGCGAACGATGTGGTTTAGCCCTGGCCACCCTGCTTTTCTCACTGAGAAACCAACCCTATCCATAAGTCGGTGTTCAACATCTCACCATAGTTCTCCCCTTCCTCCAAGTGCAGAGGAGACGAGCTCCTGAAATGATTTGGAGCAGCATGTCATAGGCAGAAGCTTGGACCACCATCCATGCACACGCCCTGCACGGTAGTATGCAGGACTGTGACTGTGAGCAGTTTCAACCCGGTGACTAGGTTCTCTTGGGTGACATAGCTGATGTCTAGAAGGGGAGATGATCTGACGGTCTGACAGAGCCCTTTAGAATAAGCCTTCTGTAGCTGCTCAAGTCCCAGACAAATTGTTGGTCTAAACCTGTTTTGTAGACACAGTGAACATCATAACCAGCAAGAGAGCTATCTCATCATGGCATGCTTAGCTCTCGGCAATCAGCCAAGAAATTTTTCAGGACCAAAGCCTGAAAGGATTTTGAAAGACTGATATCAAAATCCTGCTTGAGTTTCCACATGGCAGTCTGCCCTGTGGGTTGACTTGCCAGCCCCCGCATCTCACAAGTCAGCTCTTATAATAAACTTTCTAATACATAGTTTTGGGTTGTGGAGAAACCATACAGATACATTGTGACCTAGTTGCCCTTGGGCACCATACGGATGGAGAGGAGTTCTGAGATTAATTTGGAGGAAGCGGAAGCCACACCTGAAACTAGGCTGCAGCATGGCTGTCCCCCAGACAGTAAGTGCTTCATGTGCTGTGCAGTCAACTCTAACCTGCTAGGACTACAGACCTGTCTTCAGGAGAGGTCAGGCTTTTGTAATTTTAAGTAAAATTGCCTGAATTCTAAACACAGGTTATTAGTTCAAGAACATTTTAAAGAGGACCCAAACATGTCCAGAACATGGGCTATTTTATAAGAGAATACTGGTTTCATCTCTTAAAAAAATGCCAGTCATAACTGTGGTGGGAGCTGGGGCATGGAAGCAGGCAGGCTAACTGCACATCTTCACCCCTCTTCCTCCTCCAAATGTAGTCCTGCAGGCAGCACCTTCTGGGACCTCCCCTTCCTCTCTGTCCCCACCTCCAATAAATCAGATCTTCTCCAAACTTCCTTCTCACTCATCCTGTGGTTGCAGCCCTGACTCCAGCAGACATCCCCTGGCAACCCGCAGGTCAAACTTGCCAGAGAAGCAAGCAGGCCAGGGAAGCAGGCAGGCCAGGGAAGCGGGCAGGCCAGGGAAGCGGGCAGGCCAGGGAAGCGGGCAGGCCAGGGAAGCGGGCAGGCCAGGGAAGCGGGCAGGCCAGGGAAGCGGGCAGGCCAGGGAAGCGGGCAGGCCAGGGAAGCGGGCAGGCCAGGGAAGCAGGCAGGCCAGGGAAGCAGGAAGACCTGGGAAGCGAGCAGGCCAGGGAAGCAGGCAGACCAGGGAAGCAAGCAGGCCAGGGAAGCGGGCAGGCCAGGGAAGCGGGCAGGCCAGGGAAGCAGGCAGACCAGGGAAGCGGGCAGGCAAGCTTCAGATCTTCACTCTCCCTCCTCTTTCCCAAATCCAGTTCCTTGTCTCACCCTCAGCTCTATAGCAGACCTTCTGCTGTGGCCTCTCCTCACTCTCGGCCCCATTCCCTGGGGATAAGCAGATCCTGATGAAACATCCTCTTTTCCTCCTCCCCATGGACTTCCTCAGCTTTTGCTTCTAACCCGTCTTTATTCATAAATATCAGCTCTCTATATAACTAGAAACACATTGTATTGGGAAACCCCGGTGGCCACAACTGAAGCATTCACTACTAGGCAGGCAATACAAAGCCAATACATTCTCCTCTTTTTTTTTTTTTTTTTTTTTTTTGAGACAGGGTTTCTCTGTGTAACAGTCCTGGCTGTCCTGGAACTTGCTTGGTATATCAGGCTGGCCTCAAAATCACTGAGATCTGTTTGCCTCTGTCTCCCAATTGCTGGGATAAAGACATGAGCCACCAATATCTGGCATTTTGGTTTTGTTTTTTTTTTCTTTTGTTGTTTTCTTTTTGGTTTTGGTTTGGTTTTTATTTGTTTGTTTGTTTGGTTGTTTTTTTCTTTGTTTGTTTTGTTTTTGTTTTTCAAGACAGGGTTTCCCTGGAACTCTGTAGACCAGGCTGGCCTTGAACTCACAGAGATCTGTCTGTCTCTGCCTCCTGAATGCTGGAATTAAAAACATGCACCACCACTGCCTGGTAGCACTCTAAAGAACCAGAGAGAGAGGAGCAGAAACCAAGGAACAAAGCACCCACCCAACAAAGACAAGACCAGGTATCAGCACCTAAAATCACAATCACCCCTAACCCAGATGCTTAGAAACCATCATAAAAGCACAACCAATGGCTGCCAGAGCAATATGTTCCCACTGGAGCCCACCAACCCCACCACAGTAGGCCCTGGGAATACACAATAGCTGAAGCATAAGAAAAGGACCTTCAAATAACCGTGATGGGTACTATAGAAGCCCTTAGAGAAGAAACGAATGACTCCCTTGAAGAAGTCTATGGAAACACAAACAAATAGTGGGAGGAAATGAATAAAACAATCCAAGACTTGGAAGTGAAAATAGAATCAATAAAGAAAACTGAAACTTAGGGAAATCTGGAAATGAAAACTTTGGGAATTCAAACAGGAACCTCAGAGGCAAGCCTCACCAATAGGATACAGAAGATGGAAGGGGAGAGTTTCAGGTATTGAAGACAAGATAGAAGAAATGGATACCCCAGCTAAAGAAAATGTTAATTAAAAAAAAATCCAGGCATAAAATATCAAGGAAATCTGGGACACTGTGAAAAGATCAAATCTCAGAATGTTAGGAAAAGAGGAAGAAAAAGAAGCCCAGGTTAAAGGTACAGAAAATATTTTCAACAAAATCATAAAAGGAAGTTTTCCTTGCCCAAAGAAGAATAGGCACAAGAAGCATACAGGACAACCAGTAGACTGACCAGAAAAGAAATTCCCCTTGTCACGTAATAAAACACTATGCATGCAGGATGAAGAAAGGATATTAAAACTGCAAAGGAAAAAGACCAACTGCAATATGAAGGCAAACCTACTAGAATAACACTTGACTTCTCAATGAAGACTCTAAAAGCCAGAAGGACTTGGACAGATGTTGTACAAACCTACGAATACTATCCAGACTACTATACCCCGACAGACTTTTAATCACAGTAGATGAAGAAACAATGACAGTCCATGATAAAGCCAATTTTATATAGTATCTATCTACAAATTCAGTCCTACAGAAGTCACTAGATGGGGAACTTCGACCTGAAGACATTAACCACACCCAAGAAGACACAAGGAAGAAATAATCCTGGTCAGCAAATCAAAAGGTGGGAGCACACCACAGGAATAAAATAACAGAAATCAACTAACACTGCTCGTTGATATCTCTGAATCTCAATCATCTCAATACCCTGATAAAAAGACAGACTAACAGAATGGGTACAAAAACAAGATCCACCCTTCTGCTGCATCCAAGAAACTTATCTTAACATCAAGGATGGAAAAAGATATTCCAAGCAAATGAACCTAAGAAGCAAGCCAAGGTAGCCATTTTAATATCTAAAATATAGACTTCAAACCAAAACTAACCAGAAGTGATAGGGAAAGACATTACATTCTTATCAAATAAAATCCACTAAGTGGGAATTATGATCCTTTATATCTATACACCAAACACAAGGGCACTCAAGTTCATAAGATAAAAATCCAACTAAAATCACAGTTTAACTTTTACACACTGATTATGGAAGACCACAATACTTTATTCTCACCAATAGACAGGTATCCAGACATAAACTAAACGAAGAAATACTGGAGCTAACTAACGTATTGCAGAATATTTGTTTAACTATGTAAAGGTGTGTTGTATTTGTTATTAATTATGTAAAGATGAGTTGCTCTTTCCCTTGCCTGTCTAAGGCACCTTATTGGCCTAGTAAAAAGTTGAACAACTAATAGCAAGGAAGGAGGTATAGGCAGGGCTTCCAGGCAAGGAGAATGAGTAGGAGGAGGAATTTAGGCTGGGTGAAGAAAGAAAAGAGGCACCAAAGAGGAGCCAAGGGCCAGACAGACAGACAAAGAGGAAGCAAGAAAGCGGGATATACAGGATGAAAGAAAGGCAAAAAAGCCCTAAGGCAAAATGTATATGAAAAGAAACAGGTTAAATTAAGTTAAAAGAAGTGGTGGGAAAAGCCTACGCTAAGGCTGAGCATTCATAATTAATAATAAATCTTCATCTTTTTATTTGGGCGCTGGTTGGAGGCCCAAAGAAAATTCCAACCACATTGATGTCATAAACAAAACGTACCTGAAAGATGTTTACAGAACATTTTACCCAAACACGAAATAAGGTACCATCTTTTTAGAAGCTCATGGAAATTTCTCAAAAATTGACCACACAAGCACACAAAGTCTCAACTAATAAAAGAAAACTGAAATAACTCTCTGCATCCTGTCTCATCAACACTGTTTAGATCTGAATATCAACAACAGAAACAACAGAAAGCTTACAAGATTATTGAAGCTGAGCAGCTCACTACTGAGTGAAAAATGGGTCAAAAAAGAAATTTAAAACTTCCTAGAGTTGAATGAAAATGGAAACACAATGTATTCTAACTTACGGGACACAATGAAGGCAGTTTCAAGAGGCAGACTCATGGCACTAAGTAACTATATAAAGAAATCAGAGCAATCTCATTCTAGTAACTTAATAGCACACCTGGAAGATATAGAACAAAAAGAAATCACACCCCAAAGAAGTAGACAGCAAGAAATAATCAAACTCAGGGCTAAAATCAATAAAACAAAACTAAAAAAATTACAAAGAATCAATGAAACAAAGAGTTCTTTGAGAAAATCAGAAAGATTGACAAACTCTTAGTCAAATTAACTAAAAGGCAGAGAGAGAATATCCGAAATAACAAAATTAAAGATGAAAGGGGAGACATAAAAGTACACACCAAGGAAATTGAGAATCATAAACTTTAAAAGCCAATAATCCACCAAACTGAAAAAAATCTAAAAGAAATGGATACTTTTCTTACCAAAGTTAAATCTAGATCAGATAAGCAATTTAAACAGATTTATAACTTCAAATGAAATAGAAGCAGTCTTTACTAGTCTCCCAACCAATATAGCATAGGACCAGATAATTTTAGTGCAGAAATCTATCAGACTTTCAAAGAAGAGTTTACCAAGACTCCTCAAATTATTCCACAAAATAGAAATGGAATATTTCCCAGTTCATTTTGTGAGGCCACAGTTACCCTGATACCAAAACCATATCAAGACCCAATCAAAAAATTACGGACCAGTTCCCCTTGTGAACATAGATGCAAAAAATTCAACAAAATACTTAAAACCAAATCCAAGAACACATCAGAAAGATCATCCACCATGATCAAGTAGGCGTCATCCCTGAGATGTAGAGATGGTTCAACATATATAAATCGATAAATGTAATCCACCATATAAACAGACAGAAAGACAAAAGCCACATGATCATCACATTAGATGTAGAAAAGGCCTTTAACAAAATCCAACACTCCTTCATGATAAAAGTCCTGTAGAGATTAGGGATAGATACACAGGACATATCTAAATACAAAAAATGTCAGGCAACAGAAAGCCTACACCCAACATCAACTTAAATGGAGAAAAGCTCAAAGAAATTCCACCCAAATCAGCAACACTCTCCATACTTATTCAATATAGTACTTGAAGTTTTAGCTAAAGCAATAAGACAACTAAAAGAGATCAAAAGGATACAAACTGGAAAGGAAGAAGTCAAAGTATTATTTTTAGATGATATGATCGTATACGTAAGTGACCCTAAAAATTCCACAGGGAATTCCTACAGATGATAAACAATTTCAGTAAAGTAGCTGGTTACAAAACTAAAAAAATCAATCATCAGCCCTCCTATATACAAACGACAAATGAACAGAGAAAGAAATCAGGGAAAAATACCTTTCTCAATAGCCTCAAAAATATAAAATACTTTGGGACAAGTGAAAGACTTGTATGATTAAAACTTTAAGATGAAAAAAGAAATTGAAGAAGATACTAGAAAATGGAAAGATCTCTCATGCTCATGGGTTTGTGAGATTAATACAGTAAAAATGGCTAGTCTACCAAAAGTAACCAACAGATTCAATACAATCACCTTCAAAATCCCAACACAATTCTTCACATGTTTTGAAAGGACAATTTTCAGCTTCATATGGAAACACAAAAAATTTCAGAAGAGCTAAAAATCCCAAACAATCCAAGAACTGCTGGAGGTATCGCCATCCCCAATGCCAAATTTTGCTATAGAACTATAGTAATAAAAATAGCATGGTACTGGCACAAAAACAGACATATTGATCAGTGGAGTTGAACTGAAGACTGAAACATAAATCCACACACATATGGACATCTGACTTTTAAAAAAGAAGACATAAAAACACTGGGAAAAAGACAGCATCTTCAACAAATGGTGCTGGTCAAATTGGAAGACTGTATGTAGAGAATCCAGATAAATCTATGCTTATCACCCTACATAAAACCCAACTCCAAAGGAATCAAAGACCTCAGCATAAGACCTGATACACTGAATCTGACAGAAAAGAAAGCGAGGAGTACCCTTGAACTCATTGGCATAGGAAAAGACTTTCTAAACAGAACTACTGTTAGCACAGGCACTAAGATCAACAACTAACAAATGGTACCTCATCAAACTGAAAAGTTTCTGCATGGCAAGGGACACCACCATTTGAACAAAGTGGCAACCTACAGAATGGGAAAAGAATTTTTTTTTTCCAACTACATTTCTGATAAAGGACTAATCCAAATTATACAAAGAACTCAGCCAGGCAGTGGTGGCCTTTAATCCTAAACTCGAGAGGCAGAGATAAGCATATTTCTGTGAGTTCAAGACAAGCCTGATCTACAGAACAAGTTCCAGGACAGACTCCAAAGCTGCAGAGAAACCCTGTCTCAAAAAAATATTATATTTAAATATATTATAAATACACATATATAAATATAATAGCATATATTTTATATTTTAAATATTGTAAATATATTTGTATAAATATATATTTGAGTTTATATATATATAAAACTAAAAAACTGGATATTAAGAAAATGAACAACTCAATTAAAAATGGGGTACTAATATAAACAGCTAATTCTCAGAAGACAAAATTCAGATGGCTGAGAAGTACTTAAATGTTTGACATCTTTTGTCATCAAAAAACATAAACCAAAATTACTTTGAGATTTCATCTTATACCAGTCAGAATGGCCAAGATCAGTAAAAAAAAATGACAGCTCATGCTGGGGAGGGTGTGGAGTAAAGGTCACGCTGGTGGGAATGCAAGCTTTTACAGCCATTATGGAAATCAATGTAGTGATGCCTCAAGAAGATGGGAATTGATCTTTCTCAAGATCCAGCTTATAACACTCTTGGACATACACCCAAAGAATGCCTTATCCGATTACAAAGACGTTTGTTCAACCATGTTCATTACTACTCTATTCATAATATCCAAAGATTAGAAACAACCTAGATGTCTGTAAATGGATGAACTAATAAGGAAAAATATGGTACATAGCACAACAGACTATTACTCGGTCCTTAAAATAATGAAATCATGAAACCAGGCAGTGGTGCATGCCTTAATCCCAGCACTAAGGCAGATCTCTGAGTTCAAGACCAGCCTGGTCTACAGAGTCAGTTCCAGAACAACCATGGCTACACAGACAAACAAATAAAATCATGAAAGTCACAGGTAAATGGATGGAACTAGAAAAAGACCATTTTGAATGAGATAACCCAGACCCAGAAAGACAAATATGGTATATATATACACTTATATGTGTATGCTAATTATCAAGGCATTGATAAGCAAGATACAATCCAGAAAACACAGAGGTTAGGTATAGTGTAAGGGACTAGGGTGGGGAGGAACAGATCTCTCTAGGAAGAGAAAACAGAATAGATGGTTATAAATGGACAAGGCCAGTGGGGACTGGAAAGGGAGGAATGCATGAAGACGGGGAGGGAGGAGGGGGTCGAGGAGGGAATTCAGGAAGAAATAGCTAAAATTAAGTGCAAATTATACACACATATGAAGGCTATCTAAATGAAATTGCCAAATAACAGAGGAGACAGCACCCCAACTGGACATCTCTCATCACCAATAAGGCTTTCGTACTGGTTGTAGGTTATATCTAATCAAGTTGTCAGCCAAAGGGTTCTATGAGTACTAAATAACTCAGCCTGTTGCAATAGCCCCAGGTTGCTCTCTAAAAACTGATGGCGGGGCCCTATTGCTAAAAATAACACTTACATAATTCATTGAATGTGGTCAAGTTGAGCTGGTGCCTGCCTAGAACCTTCACCTCATTGGCTGGTATTTTTGGTATAGGAAGGAACTCTGCATACTACCAAAGGAGAAAAGTGAACACCAATCCAACTACAATCCTCCCATCTACAATGGTGTCCTCTCTGCAAGTTACGCTAGTGTAATGCTGGCACAAAGCTTGTAGGAGTAGCCAATATCTGATCTGACTTGAGACTCACCCCATGAAAGGAACCCATACCCAACACTGCTTGGGTGTCTAAGAAGCTGAGACTTGATAGCTCAGGGACCTAGTGTAAAACCAAAATCTACTGATCTTTAAAAAAAAAAGTTGCAATAAAATGACTCCCAGTGACGTTCTACTATACCCACAGATCAGTGCCTTGCTCGGCCATCATTAGAGAAGCTTCCTCCGGCAGCAAATGGGAACAAAGAGAGCCATAACCAGACAGTGTGCAGATATTGAGAGACCTTGGAACACTCAGACCTAACAGGTTGTCTCCATCAAATCCCTCCTGCCAAGGCTCAGGGAACCCCGCGGAAGAGAAGGTAGAGTATAAGAACCAGAGGGGATGGAAGACACCAAGAAATCAAAACCTAAACACAAGGCCAACGCACATATGAACACACGGAGACTGAGGCACCATGCCCAGGGCCTGAAGCTATCTCCAATTGATAACTATTTACAAGTGAAAATTAAGTTTTCTCCAGGGGAGTCTCACCAGGAAGACAAACTACTCCTAAGGGTAGGCTGAATACCAACAGTGGATGGTCAGCAGAGAGGGGACCCAGAGGTGTATAGGAGGCTCCTTATCTCATCATGTCCTGTCAGGGCCTTTTATTATTGATTTTTATTTAGTTTTTTTCCTCTTTACAAGTTTGGTGTATATAATATGGCTTCCAGTTTTGTGTTTTTATGGAATTCCTGAATATGTGAGCAAGTGGGTCTCTGTGTCTATTTCTAATTCTTGGGCCTTCTTTTGGGCTCTTTTCCCTCTATTTGTTTGTTTTGTCCTATTCCAATTTGTTTGTGTTCTATTATGTTTTATTTTATTAAATAAATATTAATAAAATATTATTTTATGTTATTGAAGATAAAATCTGAGTTGGTAAATAGACACTTTCCCAATGAATCAAAATGTGGGAATTTTCATTCTAAATTCCAGTCAGTTACAGCAAAGTCGTTTCAACCATATAAATAATGAATGTTGCTATGGTCGCACTAAAGAACAGGAGTATGCATTTTATTAAGTAAAAGGGTTGTTTAGTGAGAGACATCTTTTCTTTTTGCAGAGTAGTTCACCTGTTTTCTAGAACTGAAATGAAGGTCTGCTGACTGTGTCCAGGGATGACCGTGAACATGCTGCAGTCTGTGTACTGGGGAGAGAGGGGGAATCCCCACAAGGTTTTTTTTCCCCCAGATGAATATTGGCATACTATTTTCAGCTTATAAACTACTATTGGCTATATTTTTATTTCAAACATCTCTTTTTCCTTGTCAAAAATAACTTTAATATTTCCCCTGGCATTTGGATGTATCCAAAATGTTATCATAACATTTAGGAAGCGAGCTTGGGCATTTCAGTGTCTTCATCTTGGAGAGGGCCATGGTGTTTAGAGCAGGTGGACAGAATAGCTTTGTGACTTCTCAGCTCTCTTTTCAGTTTCTGGAATCTGTGTGCCGGTTTTAGACAGATAGCGTTGTTATACGGCTTGCCTTCCTTCTCTATAACTTCCTCGGAGGAAATCAGCCCGCGCTCTATAACCTCCCATCCAAACACAGCAAGTGAAGAACGGGACGTTGCTTCATCTCCTCCAGAGGAGACATGGCAAAGGTTCTCTCCGCTCTGGAATTCAAGGTTGAAAGACAGCTGCTTCTTAAAGAAATTGTAGGGGTTTGTGGGATAGCTCAGCAGGCAAAAGCACTTGCCACCAAGCCTGCTTACCTGAGTTTGATTCCTGGAAGCCAGATCGGGGAGGGGAACACCAATTCCTGCAAATTGTTCTCTTACATCCACACTCAGGTCAAGGTGACACACACCTCGTGTGCACGCGCACACACAGACACACACACACATCCATGAAGGAAAGGAATTATAAAACCTTTGTATATAGGGAGAGTAGAGGAAGGAAGGGGAGTGGGAGAAATGTATAACTCAATAAAAACAATTTTAAAAACTTTGTATATTGAGAGCCGGGCGGTGGTGGCGCACGCCTTTAATCCCAGCACTCGGGAGGCAGAGGCAGGCGGATCTCTGTGAGTTCGAGACCAGCCTGGTCTACAAGAGCTAGTTCCAGGACAGGCTCCAAAACCACAGAGAAACCCTGTCTCGAAAAACCAAAAAAAAAAAAAAAAAAAAACTTTGTATATTGAGAAAGCACCCCACCTGCTTCAGAGAATCAGTTATTTCAGTCATTTTTTTTTTGACTTATGAAATACACAATACAAGGAAGGCAGAGTAATCTCTGAAAAATAAAAACCCAATCCTTTCCATTTGTCTGGTCTGGAGTAATAGTGAGGAATAAGGGCCCTTACCTCATTGCCAATACCATTTTCTTATTCATTCATTAAGTCAGATTGTAGGGTGTGTGTGTGTGTGTGTGTGTGTGTGTGGTGGTTTGAATGAGAATGGCCCCCATAGGTGCCTGTATTTGAATGCTTGAGACCCAGTTGGTAGAGTTGTTGGGAGGATTAGGAGCTGTGGCCTTGTTGGAGGGGTTGTGTTCCTGGGAGCCAGCTGAGGCTTTAAGGCTTGTGCTAGTTCCAGTTGGCTCTTCCCCTCCCCCATGGCCCAGGATTAAGCTCTCAGCTGCTGCTCCAGCGCTCTGTGCTTCTGCCTGCTGTCCCCACCATATGGTCAGCCACTCTAGACCTCTGAAACTGTAAGCAAGTCCCCAGTAAGTTTCCCTGGGCATGGTTTCTCCTCACAGCATTAGAAAAGTAACTAAGACAATGTGTAAAAGGTTTTTTTTTCAGATATTTGGAGGAAAAAAGAGGTTTATATGCAGGCTACACTATGATAAATTCTAGGCAAAGGAGTGATTCGCAAAGAGGACATAGGAAGGTGAGTTTTGTCATAAAGAGATAGGAAGTAACTTTCTAAACTTTATACCATTCTTTCTTTCTTTTTTCTTTTTTTTTTGTTTTTTTTCTTTTTTTTTTCTTTTTTTTTTTTTTGTTGTTTTTTCAAGATAGGCTGTCCTGGAACTCGATCTATAGACCAGGCTGTTTCTCTGCCTCTGTCTCCCGAATGCAGGTGTTAAAGGCATGTGCTGTCACTGCCCAGAGGAAATGACTTGCTAAGCATAACTTAAAATCAGAAAGACTTGACCATATGAAAATGTTAAAAATATATATGACAAAATATACAAAGAGCAAATGGTAGGAGGGGAGAACATTTGCAACACATGTTGGAGATTTAAAAGATTATATTTCTAGTTTTTCTTTAAAGAAAAAAAATAAACAGAAGGAAAAAAAAAAGACCCCAGTTAGAAAAGTAGTTCTAAAAGCAATATAAAAATTACAAATTAGTCAAGTATGGTGGCACATTTTAATCTTAGAACTCAGGAGACAGAGACAGGCAGATCTCTGTTAATTCTAGGCCAGCCTGGTCTACATGGTGAGTTCTAGAACAGCCAAGACTAAGTATACAGACCCTGTCTCAAAAAAAAAAATTGCAAATCAAGCTGGTTGGTGGTGGTGCACACCTTTAATCCCAGCAGAGGCAGGTGGATCTCTGTGAGTTCAAGGCCATCTTGGTGTACAGAGTGAGTTCCAGGCAGGCTCCAAAGTTACAGAGAAACCCTGTCTCAAGCCTCCCCTCCCCCTAAAAATTGCAAATCAAAATTCCTATTTTATGTATGTGCGTATAGATATATATTCAGACAGACTTACCTTTACAGCTCAGACTTGGCAACATTAATGTGTGACATTGGCGAAAAGGAGAACCCTTAGGGAGCTTCCTCGATGGGGCACAATGTCAGGACCTTTTAAAAGGGTGATATGAGAGCATCTGTAGGAGCAATGATACAGTTCTTCCGGCCAGCAATGCTTTCATCAATAGACAAAAGCGGCAGGGATATTACAGAGGAATTCTCACAGTGGGTAAGAAGTCTAACACACTTGTGTTTATTGTCCCCCAGGCTGCTGAGACAGTGAAGCAAGAACGGAGACTGGCATGTTTTCTGGTGTGAGGCAGAGCTCGCCTCTTGAAACAGTCAGCTTGTTTCTGTATGTGATTCGCGATGACAAGTCCATCAGGAGTGAGTCTGCTCTGGGGCTCAGCGTCTGCTGTCATCCTTAGTAATCAGGGTCCCACAAGGATGCAGAGTGGTTTGAGACGTGGGGTGGAGAAGCTCGACTTATGCTCGTTGGAGCTGGGGAGGCAGCATCTTCATGCCTCTGATGATGGGCAGGTACTCCAAGGAGCTTAGACCTTTCCAGGAAAGTGATGCTATTGGCAGGGTTGGTAATGACATGGCATTAGGTGACTTTGTAAACAGTGGGCCACACCGAACCGTAAATGGCATGTGAGCTAGGGAAGAATGTACCCATCTTCAGTGTGACATTCTTCCACACACAGGGTGTATAGAAACAGAATCGGTAGAATGCATATACATAAAGGGTTTCTTAGAGTGGTTTACAGGGTGTGGTCTGGCTAGCCCAACAGTGACTGTCTCCCGACAGAAAGGCCAAGAATCCCATTTGTTCAGCCCACGAGGTGGCCACCTCAGCAGTTCAGAGGATACTAGAGAGCTGCTGACCTTCAGTCTGTGTTGGAATCCCAAAGAAGCAGGTTCGAACACCAGCAAAGGAAAGCCTCAGCCACGGGATAGATGAGCTCTATAGCCAGCAAATGTGACGGGCAACAGGCAGAAAGTAAAAGCTTCCTTTGTCTGTGTCCTTTCGTGTGACCCGGATTTAGGATGGGTCTTTGAACTCAAGGGATCCAATCAGGAAAATCCATCACAGGTATGCCCAGCTGCTTGTGTTTCAGTTGATTCCAGATGTCGTCAGGTTGACAGCTGATATCAGCCGTCATATAGGGTAGGCAATCTCTCATAGCACTTTAGGACTACTCTCTAACAGGTTAAAAATGTTGAACCATCTGCATTGCTGGGAGCCATTGCTTGTGCTAACTGCCAGCACGGCAGAGCTAGTCGGTCAGGCTAAGCGATGTGGAAAGCCCCATCTTACCTGTAGGCATGGATCCAGCTGAGCACAAGCATTCTAAGCTTTCTGCTGCTGCTCCACAGTTTGGGTCGTGTGGCTTGCCCCCTCCTTGACAATGAGCGGCCATCATGTGACTAGCTCCCTTGAATGGCTGTCATTGTGGCTTCTCTGTCCGGATGGATCATACCCTGGAGCGGTGAGCCAAACTGTTCACCGTGTTGCTTTAGTCAGAGCACTTAGTCACCACCGCAGTAAATAAGCCAAGAGGTCAGCGTGACGTCAGGAGGCCAGGGTGATGGCGCACATCTGTAGTCTAGCAGTCAGGAGGCATAGGCAGGAGGCTCACATGTTCAGCATCACATCACTACATAGCGAGTTCCAGGCTAGCCTGGGCTGTTAGAGACCATGTCTAATTTTTTTTTAAAGTTCTGTTTACTTGGAATACTAATTTACTTTGTGTTCTATCCAAGAGAAGCCCCACCGTAGTTAAGAGAGAACAAATACCCTTCTCCTACTCTCCCTCTCCCCACCACACACACACACACACACACACACACACCCCGTGTCAAACAGAGCAGATTCTTTCTCTATCACCAGGCTAGTCTTGAACTCAGGATCCTTCTGCTCAGCCTCTCAGTCCTAGTATTCCGGAGATGACACCGTACCCAGACAACCCTGCCCCTGCATTGTTCCAGGAAGTGTCCTGACTGCGGAAGCAAGGGAATGGATGACACACGGACACAGAGAAGCCAGAGCTGGGTGGAAGGGGTCCTCTGATGGCACCCTGGAAACCGCAGAATAGAAGGTGGGGTTATCGCACACAGCTAAGCAAGACGGCAAGGCTATTGTACACAGGTGAACAAGGAGGCAGGGCTAGCTAATCGAGGTAGGGGCAGTCTCTGTAAGAGAGCCGTGTTTAGGCCACACACATCCAGGGAGAGAAAGCTACAGAGGACATCATCTGCACACACTGTCAACATTTACATTCAGACCAGAGGAAGGCTTTGCCGTCCCTTTGAGCATCACTAGGAAAGGGTTTGCCACTCCCACGAGGCTGAGGCAATGGGGTTTTTGACGAATACACATTCACTCAGGACTTCACCCAGTCCCTACACTCGGCTGAATTTATACGTTTAAATAAAACATGTGCCAAAGCCAGATGGTGACAGCACACGCCTTTAATCCCAGCACTCTGGAGGCAGAGGCAGGTGAATCTCTGTGAGTTCGAGGCCAGCCTGGTCTACACAAGGTAGTTCCAGGACAGACTCCAAAGCTACAGAGAAACCCTGTCTTGAAACACTAAAATAAAAAAAATGTGCCTAAGATAAATGATATTTCAAAATAAAAGAAAATATTTTTAAATGTATTATCATCTCAATTTGAATTAAACCTAATCAGCTAACTTTTAAAAGTCAGTTCATCTGCTCCTCATTCTTTCTTGATTGGTACCCACATTCCGGCTCTCCACTCCCAGTGAGTGTGGCTTGTGGGCCCTTGCTTCCTGATGCCTATAGCAGTGGCTCTCAACCTTGCCAATGCTGCCACCCTTTAATACAGTTCCTCATGTTGTGCTGACCCCAACCATAACATTATTTTCGGCGCTACTGTAACTATAATTATGTTACTGTTATGAGTCATAATGTAAATATCTGTATTTTCCGATGGTCTCAGGTGACCCCTGAGAAAGGGTCATTCAACCCCCAAAGGTTGCTGGTCTAAAGCTTGAGAAAGATGAACTGTTCTGAAGAAAGAAAAGTGTGGTGTGACAAGAAGGGATTTATGAGAGTTAAAGCAATATCAAGGTATGTCTGGTCACCATAAGCTATGAGACTTCTTTTGCCCTTCCTGCTTCTTATGACAAACAGTCCCTGTCTGTGATGTTCAACTTATAATAGTGCCAAGTGGTACTCATCTAACAAACTGTACTAGGATTATGGATTTGGATCTTTTCCCAATTGAATGATATGACGTATTATACTCTCCTGTTATGCTGGGCCGTCACCATGGTCTGTCAGTCACATGGCCATAAATGAAGCAACTGATGCCCAAGAGTATAATGTAACTAAGATATGACTTTAGGCAGGTTTGGGGGGAGGTTTAATGGATTTCTGTAATGATATTTGTATTAGTTACAGTTCTTTTAAATATAAAATAGCTTGACTTAAAGTCTTACCGTTCCATGGGGCTAGACTCCATCATGCTGGGGAAGGTAAAGGCAGCAGGCAGGGAAAGCATGCTGGCGGGAGCAGAAAACTGGCTGGTTACATTTTTATCTGTGCATGGGAAGCAAATAGGGAGAAAGAAAACAGAAAGTGGGGAATACTAGACACCCTCAA
Source organism: Chionomys nivalis (assembly GCF_950005125.1). Lineage (NCBI taxonomy): Eukaryota > Metazoa > Chordata > Mammalia > Rodentia > Cricetidae > Chionomys > Chionomys nivalis. Next base: position 147,542,693 of record NC_080086.1, on the reverse strand, counting down.
AGCCCACCCCACTGATAGAACTTCTTCCAGCAAGTCTCTTCCTCCTAAAGTTTCCATCATTTTATAGAACAGGACCAACTGGGAGGCAAGTGTTCGAGTCAATGAGTCATCATAAATCATCACAATATTTTAAACTTCTAGTGGCCTTATTATCACTTAACTCCCATGCTAAGTGGAGGAGCCTTTGTAGTTCTATAGTGTAGTTAAAAGGGGATTCTTTGACTCTTCAAATTTTGGTAGAGCCCTGTGTTTGAGTATCACGCAGGCTTGTGTGGCCATTGGTTCTAGATATGATTAAAAGCTCCAGTGTTTGTTCTCCTGGCTTCAGTCCATTGTCCTCCTCCAGACGATACCAGAGACAAGCATTGAGGACATCTTGGAGACAGCTATCAGTGAGGATGATAGAGGGAGAGTGGGGATGCTTCTGCCTAAGTCTGAGTAACTCTCAGACATTAACACGAGTTCTCGGGAACATGAAGGAACCTTTAAATATCTCTGCAGAGAGACTCTCAAAGGTTTCCTGCTCTGGGACCATGAGGTTGAATATTGCAGTTACGAGTCGAATGCCGTGGTTTGGTACAGCAGAAGTATTTCCCCTAACTGGATAAAGATGTTTCAGTAGTCCGGACAAGATCATTTTGTGATGGAATTATCTAAGAAGGTGACCCCAAAAGATAAGAGTGATCAGACAGAAAGAAACCTTGGGACTGGTGCCTGCCTGCTCCCTCTGAGAGCTTCTCATCTGTGCGAGGTCTGTAATGAATCCATAAAAACGCTTCAGAAGATTCAACTGACATTTAATGCAAACCATAACTCGCCAAGGTGATTTGATCATGGAACAATTTAAGAGTACAATTTCAAAACTTTGGGGCATTTTCTAATTATCCTTCTTTCATTGATTTACAGTTTAACTCCACTGTGGTTATTGACTATTGTCAATGTAATTTGAAACCTCGGAAAAATTTTGAAAGTTTTCTATAAGACTAACATAGAATGTATTTGGTAATGCCCACTTTTGTTTTTATTTTTCGTGACAGGGTTTCTCTGTGTAGCTTTGGAGCCTGTCCTGGAACTAGCTCTTGTAGATCAGGCTGGCCTTGAACTCACAGAGATCTGCCTGCCTCTGTCTCCCAAGTGCTGGGATTAAAGGTGTGTGCCACTACCACCCAGCTATTTTAACATAATGTATTGATTCTCTCTGGTTAGTGTCTAACTGTACCCTTTATGATATTTGAATTCTTCCCCTTTCTGTGGCTCTTAGTTGTACTGATTATTATTAACATCATATAGCTGTTGGATTTTTGTGATTTATTCAGTGTACAATCTTCTTGGAATTGGATTATCTGGCTAATTTTTACTGTATAGAATTACTAATATGGTTGGGTTTAAAACTACCGTCTTTTCATTTAATCGTTGTATGTATTCATTATTCCTAGTCTTTTTTCAATTAACCATGTATTTTTATGGTTTTATTGCTTTGTGTAGTTATTAGATGTTTGATTATAAATGTTTGTATTATATTTTTATTTAGTATTTCTCTGGAGATTATGTGATTCTCACTCAGAACAATGCACCCACCTTTGTGTTCTTCTCATGTATTTTATTTTTCATAGACATTGCTATGAAACATGAAGCAATCAAGTTACATACTTACCCACTATTTATATTTTTTCAATGTTCATTCTTTTAGTCATATGTTACTTTAGTCAGCTTCTTAATTCCCAAGCTTATTTAAAAACTTTGTTTGGAGAAGAGGGAGGGGGAACTAGGATTGGTATGCAAAGGAAAAAACTTTGTTTGGGTTTAGGAGTCTGGATGTTTTGGTTTAAGACTGAGCAAGCTCACAGCTTGGGTGTCTAGTGAATTGCACATAATGGTGGGAAAGTTTACACAGGGCATCCAGTTCTATCACAAGCCAGGAAGCAGAGTGAGAGAGAACCAGTGGGTTTCCAGGAGCCATCTTGAGAGCATGCCCCAGTGACCTAAAGACGGCATAAGATTCCCAGCACTTCCTACTAGCAAGACCCTGTAACCACATCTCCAATACATTGACCTTGAGATCATTGGACCTGCGGTACACGCTCTTACGTGGTCACCTTCCTTCATATGTAATTTCTCCTCTGTTCCAGTATTGCATGTTGGTGAAGATTTCTTTCCTTCCAAGTTGTCTAAAATTTCCTTTTGCCTTCACTCCAGTGATATTGTAAACAAGAGCAGGGCTCTAGGTTGACGCTGGGGTTTTATTCCCCCACCGTGAGATGTTATGCCATCTGGCTATGCTGAGCGGTTAGCTCTTGGTGCTGCTGCTCCTTTGAAGTTACTAAGTGTTCCCCAGAAGCTCCTCAAGTTTCTCCCAATCCTTGACTACTAGAAGTTTCACAAAAATGTCTTTAAATTTTGTTCCTTTTTGTTTGTGCCGCCTAGAATATGCCAAGGTTCTTGAATCTTTGGGACAATTTCTTAGCAATTTCTGGACAGATCTTATCCATCATCTCTCCAAATACTGCTTCTGTGCCTATTGGTTTCCCCTCTTTTTCTTTGATTTCGGTTAAATAGAGGGAACCTCCTGCTTTGGTCCACATAGCTCTTACCTTTTATTTCCAACTGTTGTTTACATTGTGTGTTTTCTGTTGTCTTAGAGTGTGATAGTCGTTTCCTCCCCTCTGCTCAGCCTGTTGGTGAATGCATCCAGTGTGTTCCTAAACTCAGGTACAGAAAGTCTTAGTTTGCTTCTCTGGTACTGTGGTAAAACACAGACTGAAACAACTTGGGGAGAAAAGGGTCTATTCCATCTTGAACAGGCAGGTATATCAGTGAGAGAAGCTGGGGCAGTAACTGAGGCAGAGACTACAGAGGAGAGCTGTTTCCTTGATCTTGTTCAGCTACCATTTTTTAGACTGTTGGTGTGAGGTTTGTTTCATCTTACACCTTGCTTTTGGCTTCAGAGAGCAACTGGGACGCCATCTTAGAAAATGCTGGCGAGTCTTCTGCACAGGACTCAAATGTCAGCTACTGTCTTTTCATCCCTTGTCCCTCCCTTCTTCTGGCTCATTTAATACATCAACTAGTTACCTTAATGTCTGCCATCTTCAATATCCAGATTACCTGTGGCTCTCTTCCATTCTTTATCTTTTCTCTTGATTATGATTAACAGTGGTTCTTCATGCTTCTCTGACTGTCCAGTGGTTGTTTTTGTTGTATGCCGGAAATGGTCCGCGGAAGCACAGCAGAAGCTCCCCTCTCCCCCTGCTCTGGAGAGGGTTTCCGCAGTCCTCTGTGGAAAGGCAGAAAGGATGAGGGTTTGTCTTTGAGCAGAATAGGGCTTGTGGCTAGAGCTGCAGCTTTGGGAAGCCTTATGCTGGCCCTCCTTACTCTTTGCTCTCCAAGCAGAGCTCTCCTAGGCTCTGGGTTAGGACCCGTAGGAGCTGTGTCTCCTCAGTGCTAAACGAGTAAGAAGAACCTAGCACTGCCCTGGGAGGCTCGGAGTTTAGCTCTTTAGCCTCACATCCTTGGCCACACCGCAATATCAAAATCTGGATGCTGTCCTAAGGGGTGCTTAGCTATTTGTCTGAATGGCAGGCAGAACTTGGTACTCTAGTCAGAATTTCTCTCTTCGGCATCATGAAACCAGAAGGACTTTTGTTATGCCTTGTAGAATCCTTCAGCCAAATGTCCCAGCCTTCTTTGCATAGTCCCTGAACTCAGATGTCCCATGGGGAAAACCAGCCAAATTTAGCATAACTCAAGTTTCTAAATTCTCACACAAGCCCCACATGACTTCCAAGCCTCCCTGGTTTCTTTTTCTCTAAAACGATTCCTTCTTTATAAAAAATAGTCTAATACTTTTGACGTTCAAGCCCAGAATTATAAAATGGGCCCAAAGGAAAAGACAGTTACTCACTTACGCAGCCACCATCCCTTCCTCACTTTCCGAGCTCGTTCACATGGTCCTTTGTAAGTCATTCTTACGAAGGGGATTCCAATCTGCCGTCAGCAGTGTCTTTTTCCATATATATGTACATATGTGTGTATAATATGTTCACTCTTCTAACCCTTTTCAGTCATTGCTATCGTAATATGGAGATTTATTATTTTATTCAAATATATATTATATATATTATAATATATTATAATATATTATATATAATATATTATATAATATATATTATAAATATAATATATATTATATTCAAATATATATATATATATATATATATATATATATATATATATATATATGAATAGTATTAACATTTTAAACCAGAAGAACACCTATTGTTCCGGACGTTTTAAGTTTTTAGTTCTTTATTATATTTTGGTCAGTTGAAGGGTATTTCATAAATATTCGAGTGCCTGACCACATCTCCAGTTCTCTTTATAAATGAAAAGAACCCACAGACTCATCCAACTATATGTTTTTTTCCCACAGTTCTAGAACAGGAAGTGGTTCCTCTATACCCGAGGATATGTGGGGTTCCTGGGAGCTTTCTAGAGTTTATCCCTGGCCATTACAATGCTAGGACCCCCAAATATATCAGTAAATTGGGATTTCTAGATATGGGGCTTTCCCAAACACACAGCTCTTTGGGATGAGAACTCCTTGCTTGCCAACCACACTGTCAATTCCTATGTGAATTCTATCTTTCATTGTCATCTCTGTGTGTATATATTCACTATACACGTATACGTGTATGTCTGTATGTATTTGTATTTGAAACAGGGTGTTAGGTATCCCAAGCTGTTCTTGAACTTGTTATGTGGTGAGGCTGACTTTGAACTCCCACTCCTCCTGCCAGCACACCCGATTTTTTACGATGCTGGTGATTAAAGCCAGGACTTCAGCCTGCTAGGCAAGCACTCTGCCAACTGAGCTACAGCCTGGCCTTCTCTGCTTATCTACCTATGTATTCTCTTCTTTACCACCCTTTCCCCTCTCCTTTAACCTGAATTCTCTCCTGCTGGCGGAGCTCTTTACTTCCCCCACTCTGATGATGGGGGCGAGCCATCAGATATTTTATAAGGCCACTTTCTGAACTGTCTCTGCACTCCTCCCTGTCCACATGGGGCGGACCATCATGAAAGTGCTGGTGCTTTAGTCTTCCAACAAGATCAGTGTGGTCCCCAGGTGATGCCCCTTCTGGGACTCTCCCTACCCCCATCGGCTTTCACATTCAGCCTGCTCTTCTCTCTTTCTGACACTCGCCATGATTCTTTCTTTCACTCTTGCTTTGTGGCTCTCAGTCTCCTTCTCGGTAACTTGTGGAATGGCCCTTCCTAACCTTTCTGGTTTCTGCCGTCACCTGCACAGAGACATGTCTCTGTATTTGCAATCATGTAATCATGCCATCTTTCGAGTTGCTAGAAACAGAAACCACCTCTCACTGGTAGCAAAAGGGAAGGGGAACTTACTAGAGAATGACAGAGGTTTCTCAGAGACCAAGAGTTAAATAGCCCCGAGTGCTGGCTCAGGAGTCCTGCTGAACTTAATGCCAATAATTCCTAACTTACTTATTTCTCTCTTCCAGTTTCAAGTCCCTGGATCCGCTGTGTGTGTAGAGATGCAAGGTTGTGCTATGTAAATGAGACTACCCTTAGTATGTCTGTGTCTCCAGGACTGCCCTGTAGTTACACAGCACAGTAAACTCCAGCCCAGTCCTCTGATTCTTCCTGGAATGGACTGCAAAGACAGCTGCCATCGCCATCTTCCCACTGACATCTGCTGATCTCCATGGTCCCAGAGTGCCATGCTGCAGGAAAGCCCAGTCCAGGTCCTTTGACTTTTCCAACACTAAATCTCTTGCTTGATGTTCCTACGTGGCTGGAATCGTCACTGAGCACAGCGTATCAAGTCACAATTCCACTAACCTAAATCTATATGCAAGTTAAAAAAGGAAAACAACCAATCAGAAGAAACAAAAACTTTGGTGACGATTATAATAACTCACAGGAATTTTCAGTTGGAATTGGGTTTTGAGCACAGTAAACAGAACTACATACATAAAGTAGACATTGTTTATTCATCTCTCTCTCCATTGAAAATGTTTTGTGGGGTCAGGTGTTGTGGTGGCACATGTGTTTAATTCCAGTACTCGGGGAGACAGAGGAATGTGAGTCTCTGTGAGTTCAAGGGCAGTCTGGTCTACAGAGTGAATTCCAGGACATCCAAGACTACACAGAGCAACCCTATCTCAGAAAAAGAAAGAAAGAAAGAAAGAAAGAAAGAAAGAAAGAAAGAAAGAAAGAAAGAAAGATGAGAAGAGAGAGAAGATTTTGTGGCCTGGAGTCTAGGCTGATTTCTATTGAGGGTTACACACAAAGAGGTGAACAGTATCAGCACAGTCCTAACTATGAATCTTCTGCCTTAGCAGAAATGCAACGCCGACTGTCTGAGTGCTCTGACTGAGAGGTACCAGGGTCTATGATGACAGTTACTGGGAAGTCAGTAGAGCACCCTCGTCTCCCCCTCCCCAGGAACTGATGCTCCTGTTGAGGTCAGACCAGGAAAGAAGTTGTCTGGGAGGGAAGCAGCTTCTTCCAGACAGCCAGCAGGCTGTGAGTGGGCTCCGGTGTTCAAGGGAGCCTGGTGCATTTGAGGAACTGGGAGCTCAGTGTAGATTGAGAGCAGCGGGGAAGAGGCGATGGGGCAGCAGGAGTGGCCCTCAAGTGAGCAGGTGACAGACTTTGCCAGGAAATCGCTGGCCCCTCTTAGGTGGCAGTGTAAGATGATCTTGTTCAGTTTTCAAAATGGTCCGTCTGGCAGTCGCGTGGAGATGATTGGGACGCGCTGAATGAGTCTAGAGATAATGTCCACCTAGCCATGCACTTGACAGAGAGCCATCATTTTCTTGCCGTTTCATGGATATTTTCATTTTAAACCCATCAGTCACCCCAGTTCAGTGGTTGTATGAAGAAAATAGTAACAACGACAAGGCAGGGGTTTGCCCCAGATTATGAAGCCATGGTGTCAAGTATGAATCATGAATAACTGCCGGGTTTCTCACTCCAGCCAGTACGCAATGTTGGCGTGAGTGTGTGGCTGTGTCCCTTACCTCCTGTGCAGGCTGTCCAATGAGGAGTAGCCATGTGGTTTTGCCTTTTCCCTAACTTCTAACTCAGCATACGTATTTAATGGATTCCCTCTGCATGCTTGCTTGTTTTTTTTTTTTTTTTTTTCTGTTTGGAGAACTAACTGCAGGGAACACCGAATCACTCTGAAAGGTACCCTTCAGGGTTCCAGGGCAGTTTACGACCCATTCCAACTCGAAATACATCGAGACTTCTTAAACTATGGTTTTAAACCGTGACTATTGCTTTTGATGGAAGGAGGGTGAGAACCTGTCTGCATATCAGCTTCTGGGAATGGGAAGGCAAATATGGTGGACTCAGAGCTTAGAAGGAACACAGCAGAGGCCTGCATAGCACAAGGACAGAGCTTGTTAACACAGTTGTGTTGGGTACATGATTATTTCAACGGGAAGCATGGCATTATGGTTCCGGTATTGCAAACTCATAATAGCAGAAAATCTAATTACCCTATAAACGGTTAAGCAACTTCTTTTTTCCCCTCCTTCTTCCCTCTTTTTATCCAATTAGTGTTTTCAAGGCCAAGCACTGCGCATAACTAGGAAACTTTCAAAAGCGGCATGGATATCATTTCTCCGCTCCTGGAGTGGGGAGACAATTACATAAATACAGTTATACACTGTGACAAATCCCTGGACGAGAAAGGACAAACTGCCAAGTTACAGGGTGGCAGACCAGGGTAGGGCTCTTTGGGGAAATGGCAGTTTCAGAACTCAGACAGTTACATCTACTGAAGGGCTTTGAACTGTAATGTAAAGTTATTTAACTGGTACCACAAGACTGTCTTTACTATAAGGACAGTAGTTTGGAACAGATTCAGGGAGAATGAGGAGGAAGCTCTCCGGGTGTGTAAGCAGCGTGGTCATGGAGGTAGAGATGTTGGGTGTAACAACTATGCTACTAGCTGGAACAAGCAGACTTGGTGTTCCAGTGACTACGCCAGTCAGAGGATGTGGTCAGGGAGAGCCTGTAGGTTTCCGGCTGAACAGTTAGGCAAATATTAGCATCATTTGGTGAGTGGGACAGGTCAGAGGAGAGTCGTGCTTTTTCAGGAAAGGACAGGGAGATCCATTTAGAAATGTTGAGAGTCCTATGCCCATGGCTTTGGAGTTAAAAAAAAAAAAAGCCAGTCAAATTAGATAAATAAGCATGGAAGAACAGAAAACATTTAAAGTCACTAAAAGTCATGAGTTAACCTAAATGGGGAAGAGAAGGGTCAGAGAGAGAAGCCTGCAGACTTCTGATATTAGAAAGGAAGAGCCAGGAAAAGACACACTGAGAACCAGGAGCAAATCCCAGAGGAGTGGTACCATGGAAGTCAGAATATTTGAGGGGAGGGAGTGTCTCAGTTGGTAAAATGCTGGTCACTAAGCGGAATTCAGACGCTCAGGATCCGTGTAAAAGGTGGGTGTGGCGGTGTGTTCCTGTAACCCCGGTCTTGGGAGACAGCATGGGGACTGGGAGATCCCCGAAGCTCATTGACCAGCCAGCCTGGCTGAATCCATGGGCGTCAGGTCCAGTGAGAGACCCTGTCTTCAAAACTAACAGTGGGAGGGACTGGTGTGATGTCTCATTGGGAAAAAGGTGCTGTGGCAAAACCTAACGGTCTTAGTTTTTTATCAGGAATCCATCAATGTAAAAAAGAATAACCAATTCCACAAGGTTATCTGATTTCCACACGTGCGCCATGTCATGCCCAACACACATATATACACTAATAGTAATATTTTTAATTTTAATTTTTTCATATGTGTGTTATATTTACATCATTTCTTCCCTCCTTCTCCTTCCTTCAACCCTGTCCACATGCCCTACTCCCTCTCAAATCATGCTTCTTTTTCTTTATTACTGTGCACATATATGAATATATAAGAATGTATGTATAATATAACCGGCTGAATCCATTTAGTATTGTTCATGTGTATATATTTTGTTTTGTTTTTTTGAGACAGTTTCTTTGTAGCTTATGTGCCTGTCCTGAAATTCATTCTGTAGACCAGGCTGGTCTCGAACTCACAGAGATCTGCCTGCCTCTGCCTCTCGAGTGCTGGGATTAAAGGTGTGCACTAGTGTACCACCACCACCCAGCTTGTATATATTTTTTTGTTTTGTTTTGTTTTTTGAGACAGGGTTTCTTTGTAGCTTTGGCGCCTGTCCTGGAACTAGCTCTTGTAGATCAGGTTGGCCTTGAACTCACAGAGATCCGCCTGACTCTGCCTCCCAAGTGCTGGGATTAAAGGCATGCGCCACCACCACCCAGCTTGTATATGTTTCTAATGTTGATGACTTGACACTGGGTAACCAAACAGGGGCCTCATCCCTGGGGAAGACTAGTTCTCCCTCTCTCAGTAGTTAGTAGTCACCTGTAGGTCTTCATCTGGCGTGGATCCCCTTGGGGTTTCCCCGACCCACCATGTCACCAGTGTCAACTGGTGTCACTGTCTAGGTCTTGTTTAGTTATATTTACTGTTGCTGTGATGAAACACCGTGGCCAAAGCCCGGGGAGGAGAGGTTGACTTGGCTCACTCTTCCATGTCACCGTTCATCATCAAGGGAAGGACAGGAACCCAAGCAATGTCGGAACCTGGAGGCAGGAGCTGATGCAGAGGCCATGGCTCGCTCCCCATGGCTTGCTCAGCTGCTTTATTATAGAGCCCGGAGACACCACAGGAATATCCCCAAGCACAATGGGCTGGGCTCTTGTCCATCAGTCACTAATTTAAAAACTGCCCTACATACAGGCTTGCCTACAACCTGATCTTATGAAGGCATTTTCTCAATCGAGTTTCCCACCTCTCAGATGACTATAGGCTGTCTCAAGTTGACATAAAACTAGCCAGGACAGTAGCTATAACAGAAATTGAGGCAATATATCCAAAATTGATCTCAGGCTTCTGCAACTGTGCACACATGTATGCATGTGGACGCATGAGAGAGAGGGGGATATTGGGAGGAGAAAGTGGTTGCTAACTCTTGAACTGTATTGAGATCTCTAGAAAATTATAACACCAAAAAAGGCTCATTATTTAACGACATGGAGATCACAAGTGTTGGGGAAGAATATTTGGAGGTGAAGAAGGTTTGGAGAGGAAAAGCAGTTTGCTGCTACACCCGGTGAGCAAGGATGGAATGTGGAGGGAGGGGATGGACATAGTTTTCATTGAGAGTGATGACTGTCTGCTGCCATGTGGCTGGCCCATGCCAGCTTACCTCAAATGGCATGCGTTGGTCCAGTTCCCCCACTCCCACTTTTCTTCTGCATTCTTTTCTTCTAGGCAGCTGTGAGATTTACACCTTGCCTGCCCTGGGGTTTTTCTAAAGAAAAAAAAAAACTGATTGTTCAAGAACCTAAGGAAACAATGGTGAGGGGCTGGAGGTACACCTCAGATGGGACAGTGTTAGTTAGCCCAGAGTTTAAAAAGAAAAAAATGTAATTAATATGCAATGAGTCTTAAACACCAACAAGATACTGTTGAGGTGTGGGGGCATGTGTCTGAAATTCCAGCAACTTGGGAGGCAGAGGGAGGAAGGTCAAGGAATCAAGGTCATGGGGGTATGGGCTGGTTAGTTCAGTTGTTGAAGGGAGGCTGTTTGTCCCCGGCTGCTCAGCCCTGAAATAATCACACAGAAACTATATTATTTAAATCACTGCTTGCCCCATTAGCTCTAGCTTCTTATTGGATAACTCTTTTTTTTTTTTTTTTTTTATTTTTTATTTATTTTTTTTTTTTATTCTTTTTTAATTAAAATTTCCAACTGCTCCCCGTTTCCCATTTCCCTCCCCTCCTCCCACACATTGCCCCCTCCCCCCTCTCCCCTCCCCTATCCCCACTCCTCTTCTCCTCCCCCCAGTCCATTCCCCCTCCCTCTCGCTACTGAAGAGCAGTCCAAATTCCCTGCCCTACAGGAAGACCAAGGTCCTCCCACTTCCATCCAGGCCCAGGAAGGTGAGCATCAAAACAGGCTAAGCTCCCACAAAGCCAGTTCATGTATTAGGATCGAAACCTAGTGCCATTGTCCTTGGCTTCTCATCAGCCTTCATTGTCCGCCATGTTCAGAGAGTCCAGTTTCAACCCATGCTTATTCAGTCCCAGTCCAGCTGGCCTTGGAGAGCTCCCAATAGATCAGTTCCACTGTCACTGTGGGTGGGTGCACGCCTCGTGGTCCTGATTTCCTTGCTCATGTTCTCCCTCCTTCTGCTCTTCATTTGGACCTTAAGAGCTCAGACGGTTGATCCAAATTGGGTCTCTGTCTCTCTCTCGATCCATCGCCAGATGAAAGTTCCTGTGCCATTCTCCTTGGCCTCTCGTCAGCTCTCATTGTCCGCCACATTCCGAGAGTCCGGTTTTATCCCATGTTTTTTTCAGTAGCAGTCCAGCTGACCTTGGTGAGCTCCCAATAGATCGGCCCCACTGTCTCAGTGGTTGGGTGCACCCCTCATGGTCCTGACTTCCTTGTTCATGTTCTCTCTCCTTCTGCTCCTCATTATAACCTTGGGAGCTCAGTCCGGTGCTCCAGTGTGGGTCTCTGGCTCTATCTCCATCCATCGCTAGATGAAGGTTCTATGGCGATATGCAAGATATTCATCAGTAAGATTATAGGATAGGTTCATTTCAGGTTCCCTATCCTCAGGTGCCCCAATGAACTAACTGGGGACATTGCCCTGGGCATCTGGTAGCCATTCCAAGTTCAAGTCTCTTGTCACCCCTTAGGTGGCTCCCTTACCTAAGGTATGAGTTTCCCTGCTCCCCTATCCAACCTTTCTTTATCCCCATTCACCCCGATTCCCCCAGTTCCCCTCATCCTCTCCTTCACACTTTTCTCTCCCCATCACCCCTCATCCCCATCCCACCCCACCCCCAAGATTCCAATTTTTTGCCCATCAGTCATGACTATTTCCCATAGCTGGGAGGATATCTATATGTTTTCCCTTGGGTTTACCCTCTTGTTTAGCTTCTTTAGGATCACAAATTATAGACTCAGTGGCCCCTATCCATGGCTAGAAATCAATTATGAGTGAGTACATCCCATGTTCTTCTTTTTGGGTCTGGGTTACCTCACTAAGGATCGTATTTTCTATTTCCATCCATTTGCATGCAAAATTCGAGAAGTCATTGTTTTTTACCGCAGAGTAGTACTCTAATGTGTATATATTCCACACTTTCTTCATCCATTCTTCCATTGAAGGGCATCTAGGTTGCTTCCAGGATCTGGCTATTACAAATAATGCTGCTATGAACATAGTTGGACAAATGCTTTTGTCATATGATAGGGCATCTCTTGGGTATATTCCCAAGAGTGGTATTGCTGGGTCCAGGGGTAGGTTGATCCCAATTTTTCTGAGAAACCGCCACACTGATTTCCAAAGTGGTTGCACAAGTTTGCAGTCCCACCAGCAATGGATGAGGGTACCCCTTTCTCCACAACCTCTCCAGCAAAGGCTATCCTTGGTGTTTTTGATTTTAGCCATTCTGACAGGTGTAAGATGATATCTCAAAGTTGTTTTGATTTGCATTTCTCTGATCGCTAAGGAGGTTGAGCATGACCTTAAGTATCTTTTGGCCATTTTAACTTCTTCTGTTGAGAATTCTCTGTTCAGTTCAGTGCCCCATTTTTTAATTGGGTTAATTATCCTTTTAAAGTCTAGTTTCTTGAGTTCTTTATATATTTTGGAGATCAGACCTTTGTCTGTTGCGGGGTTGGTGAAGATCTTCTCCCAGTCAGTAGGCTGCCTTTTTGTCTTAATGACAGTGTCCTTTGCTTTACAGAAGCTTCTCAGTTTCAGGAGGTCCCATTTATTCAATGTTGTCCTTAATGTCTGTGCTGCTGGGGTTATACATAGGAAGCGATCTCCAGTGCCCATATGTTGTAGGGTACTTCCCATTTTCTCTTCTATCAGGTTCAGTGTGTTCAGATTGATATTGAGGTCTTTGATCCATTTGGACTTGAGTTTTGTGCATGGTGATAGATATGGGTCTATTTTCATTCTTCTACAGGTTGACATCCAATTGTGCCAGCACCATTTGTTGAAGATGCTTTCTTTCTTCCATTGTATACTTTTAGCTCCTTTATCAAAAATCAGTTGTTCATAGGTTTGTGGGTTAAAATCCGGGTCTTCTATACGATTCCATTGGTCGACTTCTCTGTTTTTATGCCAGTACCACGCTGTTTTCATTACTGTAGCTCTGTAATAGAGTTTGAAGTCAGGGATGGTAATGCCTCCAGAAGTTCCTTTATTGTATAAGATTGTTTTGGCTATCCTGGGTTTTTTGTTTCTCCATATAAAGTTGATTATTGTCCTTTCAAGATCTGTGAAGAATTTTGATGGGATTTTAATGGGGATTGCATTGAATCTATAAATTGCCCTTGGTAGAATTGCCATTTTTACTATGTTGATTCTCCCAATCCAAGAGCAAGGGAGATCCTTCCATTTTCTGGTATCCTCTTCAATTTCTTTCTTCAATGCCTTAAAGTTTTTGTCAAATAGATCTTTCACTTCCTTGGTTAGAGTTACCCCAAGATATTTTATGCTGTTTGTGGCTATCGTGAAAGGTGATGATTCTCTTATTTCTCTCTCTGCTTCCAGATCCTTTGTGTATAAGAGGGCGACTGATTTTTTGGAGTTGATCTTGTATCCTGCCACATTACTAAAGGCGTTTATCAGCTGTAGGAGTTCTTTGGAGGAGTTTTTGGGGTCGCTCCTGTACACTATCATATCATCTGCAAATAATGCAAGTTTAACTTCTTCCTTTCCAATTTGAATCCCCTTTATCCCCTTATGTTGTCTTATTGCTATTGCTAAAACTTCGAGAACTATATTGAAGAGGTATGGAGAGAGTGGACAGCCTTGGCGTGTTCCTGATTTTAGTGGGATGGCTTTAAGTTTCTCTCCATTTAATTTGATATTAGCTGTCGGCTTGCTGTATATAGCTTTAATTATATTTAGGTATGACCCTTGTATCCCTAATCTCTCCAAGACTTTTATCATAAAGGGATGTTGAATTTTGTCAAATGCTTTTTCAGCATCTAATGAAACGATCATATGGTTTTTTTCTTTCAGTTTATTTATATGATGGATTACATTGATAGATTTGCGTATGTTAAACCAGCCCTGCATCTCTGGTATGAAGCCTACTTGATCATAATGGATAATTTTTCTAATGTGTTCTTGGATTCGGTTTGCCAGAATTTTGTTGAGGATTTTTGCGTCGATGTTCATGAGTGAGATTGGCCTGTAATTCTCTTTCTTGGTTGTGTCTTTGTGTGGTTTTGGTATCAGAGTTACTGTAGCTTCATAAAAGGAATTTGGCAATGACTCTTCTGTTTCTATATTGTGAAATACATTAAGGAGAATAGGTATTAGGTCTTCTTGGAAGTTCTGGTAGAATTCTGCATTGAAACCATCTGGTCCTGGACTTTTTTTGGAAGGGAGGTTTTTGATAACAGCTTCTAATTCTTCACGACTAACCGGTCTATTTAGGTTGTTCACCTGGTCCTGGTTTAACTTTGGTAAATGGTATTTATCTAAAAAAGCGTCCATTTCTTTTACATTTTCCAGTTTTGTGGCATACAGGCCTTTGTAGTAAGATCTAATGATTCTCTGAATTTCCTCTGTGTCTGTGGTTATGTCTCCCTTTTCATTTCTGATCTTATTAATTTGCAAATTCTCTCTCTGCCGTTTGATTAGTTTGGATAGGGGTTTATCAATCTTGTTGATTTTCTCCAGGAACCAGCTTTTTGATTCATTGATTCTTTCAATTGTTTTCTGTGCCTCTATTTTGTTGATTTCAGCCCTCAGTTTGATTATTTCCAGTCTTCTACCCCTTCTAGGTGAGTCTGCTTCTTTTTTTTCTAGAGCTTTCAGGTGGGCTGTTAAGTCTCCAATGTGTGCTTTCTCTGTTTTCTTTAAGTGGGCAGTTAGTGCTATGAACTTTCCTCTCAGAACTGCTTTCATAGTGTCCCATAGGTTTGAGTATGTTGTTTCTTTATTTTCATTGTCTTCAAGGAAGAGTTTAATTTCTTTCTTTATTTCTTCCTTAATCCAGGAATGGTTCAGTAGTTGACTATTCAGTTTCCATGAGTTTGTAGGGTTTCTGGGGGTAGCATTGTTGCAGAATTCTAGCTTTAATCCGTGGTGATCTGATAAGATACAGGTGGTTATTAATATTTTTTTGTAACTGTGGATGTTTGCTTTGTTACCGAGTATGTGGTCGATTTTTGAGAAGGTTCCATGAGCTGCAGAGAAGAAGGTATATTCTTTCCTATTTGGGTGGAATATTCTATAGATGTCTGTTAAGTCCATTTGATTCATTACCTCCATTAATTCTCTTATTTCTCTGTTAGGTTTCTGTCTACTTGACCTGTCCATTGGTGAGAGAGGAGTATTAAAGTCTCCTACTATTAATGTGTGCGGTTTGATGGCTGCCTTGAGTTTTAACAATGTTTCTTTTACGTACGTGGGTGCTTTTATATTAGGGGCATAGATATTCAGGATTGAGACTTCATCCTGATGAATTGTTCCTGTTATGAGTAGAAAATGTCCCTCTCCATCTCTCCTGATTGATTTAAGTTTGAAGTCAACTTTGTTAGAAATTAGTATGGCCACCCCTGCTTGTTTCTTAGGTCCATTTACTTGATAAGCCTTATCCCAACCCTTTATTCTGAGTAGGTGCCTGTCTTTGTGGTTGAGGTGTGTTTCTTGTAAACAGCAGAATGTTGGATCCTGTTTTCGTATCCAATCTCTTAGTCTGTGCCTTTTTATAGGAGAGTTGAGTCCATTGACATTAAGTGATATTAATGACCAGTGGTTGTTAACTCCGGTCATTTTTTTAGTAGTAAATTTTGTGTGTTCCCCTTCTTTGTGTTGCGCTGGTGAAGGGTCTCTAGTTGTCTGAGATATTGTGGTCATTGTTGGACTCCTTGGTTAGTGATTTTCCTTCTATTACTTTCTGTAAGGCTGGATTTGTGGCTACGTATTGTTTAAATTTGTTTTTATCCTGGAAAATTTTGTTTTCTCCATTTATAGTGAACGAAAGCTTGGCTGGGTATAGTAGTCTGGGCTTGCATCCATGGTCTCTTAGTTTCTGCAGTACATCTATCCAGGACCTTCTGGCTTTCATGGTTTCCATAGAGAAGTCAGGTGTAAGTCTGATAGGTTTACCTTTATAAGTAACTTGGCCTTTTTCCTTTGCTGCTCTTAGTATTCTTTCTTTATTCTGTATGCTTTGTGTTTTGATTATTATATGGCGAGAGGATGTTTTTTTTTGATCCAGCCTATTCGGTGTTCTGTATGCTTCTTGAATCTTCATAGGTATATCTTTCTTTAGGTTGGGAAAGTTTTCTTCTATAATTTTATTAAATATATTTTCTGGACCGTTGAGCTGCGCTTCTTCTCCTTCTTCTATTCCTATTATTCTTAGGTTTGGTCTTTTTATTGTGTCCCATATTTCCTGAATGTTTTGTGATGAGAATTTGTTGGCCTTGCTGTTTTCTTTGATCAGCGTGTTTATTTTCTCTATGGTATCTTCAGAATCTGAGATTCTTTCTTCTATCTCTTGTATTCTGTTGGTTATGCTTGCTTCTGTAGTCTCTATTCGTTTACCTAGATTTTCCCTGTCCAGCTGACCTTCTGTTTGTGTTTTCTTCTTTGCCTCCATTTCAGTTTTTAAGTCTTGAACTGTTTCCATTATCTGTTTGATTGTTTTTCCTTGGTTTCCTAGGGTATCATTCACTGATTTACTCAATTCTTCAAACTTTCTGTTATACTTCTCATCCATTTCTATAAGGGCATTTTTTACATGTTGTTTAAGGGCGTCAATCACTTTCATAAAGTCAATTTTATCTACTTCTTCATGATTAAGGTGTTCATGTCCACCTGTTGGGAGGTCGCTGGGTTCTGGTGGTTTCATATAGTTTTTCAGATTGTTAGGTGAATTCTTGCATTGGCGCCTGCCCATCTCTTTCTCCGAATGCTCCCCTCTGGATCTTCTTTTACCGGATCAGGTCTCCTTGCCTACTGATGTACCTTCCCAGTGATGGCTCTCTGCAGTGCTAGTCTCCTGGTGTTATAGTGATGTCTCTCCTTGCTTGTTGCAGGCAGGCCAGTGAGACAAAGGAGGTCTCGCCTGCCTACTTGCCCTGAGGATTTGCCCGCAGCGCCAGACAGACTGAGCTGGATGGTGTTATGTGCCCAAAGAGGAAAGGGGACAGAAGGAAGAAGGGTTCTGGATGCAAGCTGGGTGGGACAAGAAGAGAGAGGCAGTATGGGGGGGTAGAGCCCCTGCAGGGAGCCCGGGGAGTATAGGGAGGGGGATGAGGGACTTCAGAGTTCCCTGTCCAGGGCTGCTTCCGCCGCCACTGGTCACAAACTCACCGCCCTGCTGTCTCTCCTGGTGCCGAGATCAGATCTCCGTGCAGGTTGGGTAGTTCGTACACAAAGCGCCTACCTTGGTTGGTGCAGGCGGGCCAGTGAGACAAAGGAGGTCTCGCCTGCCTACTTGCCCTGAGGATTTGCCCCCAGCGCCGGACAGACTGAGCTGGATGGTGTTATGTGCCCAAAGAGGAAAGGGGACAGAAGGAAGAAGGGTTCTGGATGCAAGCTGGGTGGGACAAGAAGAGAGAGGCAGTATGGGGGGGTAGAGCCTCTGCAGGGAGCCCGGGGAGTATAGGGAGGGGGATGAGGAACTTCAGAGTTCCCTGTCCAGGGCTGCTTCCGCCGCCACTGGTCACAAACTCACCGCCCTGCTGTCTCTCCTGGTGCCGAGATCAGATCTCCGTGCAGGTTGGGTAGTTCGTAAACAAAGCGCCTACCTTGGTTGGTGCAGGCGGGCCAGTGAGACAAAGGAGGTCTCGCCTGCCTACTTGCCCTGAGGGTTTGCCCCCAGCGCCAGACAGACTGAGCTGGATGGTGTTATGTGCCCAAAGAGGAAAGGGGACAGAAGGAAGAAGGGTTCTGGATGCAAGCTGGGTGGGACAAGAAGAGAGAGGCAGTATGGGGGGGTAGAGCCCCTGCAGGGAGCCCGGGGAGTATAGGGAGGGGATGAGGAACTTCAGAGTTCCCTGTCCAGGACTGCTTCCGCCGCCACTGGTCACAAACTCACCGCCCTGCTGTCTCTCCTGGTGCCGAGATCAGATCTCCGTGCAGGTTGGGTAGTTCGTAAACAAAGCGCCTACCTTGGTTGGTGCAGGCGGGCCAGTGAGACAAAGGAGGTCTCGCCTGCCTACTTGCCCTGAGGGTTTGCCCCCAGCGCCAGACAGACTGAGCTGGATGGTGTTATGTGCCCAACGAGGAAAGGGGACAGAAGGAAGAAGGGTTCTGGATGCAAGCTGGGTGGGACAAGAAGAGAGAGGCAGTATGGGAGGGTAGAGCCCCTGCAGGGAGCCCGGGGAGTATAGGGAGGGGATGAGGAACTTCAGAGTTCCCTGTCCAGGACTGCTTCCGCCGCCACTGGTCACAAACTCACCGCCCTGCTGTCTCTCCTGGTGCCGAGATCAGATCTCCGTGCAGGTTGGGTAGTTCGTAAACAAAGCGCCTACCTTGGTTGGTGCAGGCGGGCCAGTGAGACAAAGGAGGTCTCGCCTGCCTACTTGCCCTGAGGGTTTGCCCCCAGCGCCAGACAGACTGAGCTGGATGGTGTTATGTGCCCAACGAGGAAAGGGGACAGAAGGAAGAAGGGTTCTGGATGCAAGCTGGGTGGGACAAGAAGAGAGAGGCAGTATGGGAGGGTAGAGCCCCTGCAGGGAGCCCGGGGAGTATAGGGGAGGGGATGAGGAACTTCAGAGTTCCCTGTCCAGGGCTGCTTCCGCCGCCACTGGTCACAAACTCACCGCCCTGCTGTCTCTCCTGGTGCCGAGATCAGATCTCCTGGATAACTCTTACATATTAATTCAATCCATTTCTATTAATCTGTGTATTACCACATGGCAGTGGCTTACCAGCTAAAGTTCCAGTGTCCGTCTCTGGCAGGTCTACATGGCTTCTCTCTAACTCCTTCTCCTTTATCCCAGCATTCCCTTTAGTTTTCCCCACCTAGATCTGTTCCCCTATAGCTCTGCTATAGGCCCAAAGCAGTTCCTTTATTAACTAATGATATTTACAGAGGGGAATCCCACATCATTCAGTAGCTCAGTCAGTAAAGTTCTTGTTTTACAAGCATAAAGAGTTTGCTCCCCAGAGTCCACATAAAAGGTGCTGGCATGGTGGCATGCACTTGTAATCCCAGAGCTGGGAAGGTAGAGACAGGTAGGTTCCAACCTGGCCTACAATGGGCGGCTCCAACACAGTGATGGGCCCTGTCTCCAAAACAAAACAAAATGAAACCAAAAGACAGGTGGCAGATGACAAGCTACCCTTGATCATCCACATGCATTTGCATACAGATCATGCAGACATTTGTGTATGCATGTGAAGTCATGCATTCTTGTGCATATACACATATAGGTGCACACACAAAACTGCTAAACTTTCAGCTTCCAATAGACTTAACTTAGCCAGCCCTCACTTTGGACTCTTGCATCTTACTTCTACTCTTTGCTTTGTGGCTAAAAATGCCTAAGAAATTTATGGGTTTCTTTTCTTTTTTCTTTTTTTTTTTTTTTTTTGCATTTGTGCCTATGCCACCCATAGTCAGGGGATTTAAATAGAAAGGCTGATCCTCGGCTGAAGGACAATAGGAGCTGACAGATAAATGCTTTTCTCTTTCATCTATTGGGTGGACGTGCTTGAGGGAGATTTCGTTAGTCTAATCAGAAAGGAATGAGGATAGGGTGCTTAAATGCTTAAAAGAAGAATGTCTATTTCTTGTTTTTTCTGTCCCTCCCCCTTACCCTG
Organism: Chionomys nivalis; assembly: GCF_950005125.1. Taxonomy (NCBI): domain Eukaryota; kingdom Metazoa; phylum Chordata; class Mammalia; order Rodentia; family Cricetidae; genus Chionomys; species Chionomys nivalis. The sequence goes on along the minus strand of NC_080086.1, from coordinate 147,522,781 downwards.
GGGTCACTCCCAGCTACACGCCAGCATTTGAGACACAGTAGAACATGACAGGAAGTGGAAGAGGGAAGGAGTGACTGGTACAAAAAGCTTCAAAGAAGTTATTCCTTTCTTAGATAACTGATAGCAAACTACTAGATACTGGGCCAGAAGATGTGGCCAAAGCCTCATTCAAGAACTTTGCACACTGTTTTTACATAACAAGAGGGGGGAAATGCAAATACACATTCAACTCTAAAAACAAAAAACTTACAAATTAAAATTAAGCCAAAGAAAATAGAACATAGAATTTAAGACAAAAATGAAACAAATATGAAATTGATCAGTAAAAGTCCACATTTTCTTTCTTGTTTGTTTGCTGTGCTGGTGAATAAGTTAAGGCCTGTCTGTCATTCCAGGCATGCGCTCTACTGCTCAGTCAGCTGGTGTCAGGGTCTCATTAGCCCAGGCTGGCCTCAGGTTCACTATTTAGGCGAACTCTGGGTCCTTCTACCTCTGCCTTTCAAATGCTGAGATTACAGGTTACAAGGCATTCCTGGCTAGGCTTGTGCTTTTAAAATACACTCATATCTGCAAATTTTTGCATAAAAAAGAAGATGGAAAATACAGTTTTAGGAACGAGGAAGAATAAAGACATGGAAGTATTTGTGTGAATATAAAAGTAGCCAATATTTAATAACGATTTTCTATGTTACAGACACTGTTGTGGTGGTAAAGTGTAGTTAAATCAATTACTCTTTTTTAAAAAAAAAGTGTGTGTGTGTGTGTGTGTGCTTGAGTGATGCACAAGTATGCAGGAATCCACAGAGGCCAGAAGAAGGCACTGGATCCTCTGGAACCGGAATTACAGGCAGTTGTGAGCCATGTGGGTGCTGGGAGCCAAACCCGAGTCCTCTGCAAGAGCATCCCCAAGTTCTTCTTGCAGCAGAATATTGTGTAGCCATTACACAGAAAAAGGTAAAGCCACATCTAAAACACTGAAAGTCATCTACACCACACTGACACTGGAAGCCAGCTTACAGAATGGAATTCACATAGGAGCTAATTAAAAACTTTGTAAGTTTCTCTCTTTCTACACTAATATTTATATTTCGTTAATGATTTTATATTTATGTGTATGTATCTGTGACTGTATGCTATGTGGTGGGGGTACCTACGAAGGCCAGAAGAGGCTGTCAGATCCCCCCAAGCTGGCTCCTGGAAGACAGCTGCGTGGAGAACATAATTTCAACTAGGGAACGTGCAAAGCAGTGAGCCTCAGCCATTTCTGTTGTTCCAAATTACTTGTCAGCTCCACTTGGTGTGGCTTGTGCCTGGTCTGTTTAGTGGTAGCTGTAGTCAAGTTCTGTTATAAATTAATGGTCTTGATAATGGCACATGCTGATACATGAATGAAAACCAGTGATGAATTTCAGAGCACCTGGGGGGTAAAGCTGAGATACGCAGATGTAACTGGCTCCTAGACTGTATCTTAGGAAACTCAAGTTGGTCAAGACCTTTAGGTGGCCATGCAGGAAGGTCTGAGGAGGATGCCCTTGTCAACAGGCACAGGCATGGAACAGGCAACTCTAGAACCACCCCACCACAAATGATCTCAGCCAGCTGACCTGGTCTTGGCCCTGGGCTGTTTTATTTATTTATTTTTTTTAACTTAGCATGGTTTTAGTTTTCTCTATGCCGGTTTCAGATGTGGTTGTCCCTTGCTTCTGGCATAGGCTTGTGTTTATTTCATTCCTGTTGAGAATTTAAACACGTGTTCTGATAATGACTTCCAATTCTGCCTAAGAGCAGCAGCTTGAATTATCAGCAAGCTATTCCTCCTGGGTAGGAAGCATAGGCTATCATCTCATTGCTCACTGATTGAGTGACTGATAGCAGAATTTATAATTTAAAGGAATCAGCCATCTTAAATCATTAATTAAATCTTATTGCCAGGGGATGGTGGCACACGCCTTTAATCCCAGCAGTAGGGAGGCAGAGGCAGGCAGATCTCTGTGAGTTCGAGGCCAGCCTGGTCTACAAGAGCTAGTTCCAGGACAGCCAGGGCTGTTACACAGAGAAACCCTGTCTTGGGAAAAAAAAAAATCTTACTAAGACTCTCTTATGCTCCAGATCTCATGTCCGTCCTCAGCAAGCATTTCTCTTCCTTGGTGAAGCAGCACGCTACCAATGGGAACCAGGGTTAGCTCCAGGCCTTGCTACCACAGACTCGGGCCCTACCAGAGTTTCTGACTACACTCTTTATGTCTAAGAATGAGCATCAACCTGCCTGGCAGGTGCTGTATAAATCCGCTCTTGCGCAGTATCATACAATAGAAACTTAACACTAAGAGACTCAAGGCTAGTGGGGGTGTGGAAGGCAGGGGCTGGGGAAGAAGTGTGTCACAGGAGGCACGTCTTCTGAGGCTAATCTCTTGGCCCTGCTCCTGCCTGCTACTTCTCTATGCTTCGCAGCTGCAGTTGAGGTAAACAGCCTCCTTTACAACACGGCTTGCCATGACGACAACCACAGGCAGAAACCTGTGAGACTGGGAACCAGAGTAAATCCCCTCCCTTTCTTGTCACAGAGACAAAACACGGATTCCATAGAAAGGCAAACAGAGCTGGTGAGATGAATGGCGACAACATATCATTTGCCCTATTAGACCGGAAATGATGTCATTGCAACATGCAATGAATGCTAGAAAAGCTGTGGGTTACTTTCTTCACATTCTGAGAAGCGGGGCTATGATAGTTTGAATGCTATTGGTCCCCATAAGCTCTTAGGCAGTGGCACTATTGGGAGGTGTGGTCTTGTTTGAGGAAGTGTGCCACTGTGTCAGGCTTTGAGGCCTCTTTTGTTTGAGCTCTCTTCAGTGTCACAGTCCACTTCCTGTTGCCTTCTGATGCAGATGTAGCCAACACCATGTCTGCTGCATACCGCCATGCTCCCCGCCATGATAGTGATGGACTAAACCTCTGACCTGTAAGCTGCCACCACAATGAAATGTTTTCCTTTGAAAGAGTTGCAATAGCAACCCTACCTAAGACAGGAGCCATGCCTTGAAACCTGCTGTGTAGTTTCTACTTTCACTACACCTCAGGCAGAAGCAACAGCACTCCAAGGGCTTGGCGCCTTCTGCTATTTTATTGGGCAGTGCTCTTGTAGGATGTCATGAAGTCTACTGTTAGAACAATCTTTTTTTGCCATGACATACCAAAGAAATATGATAATATCCCACCCTAACAGTGACTCCCCAAGACTACCTTTTCTGGACAATGTATAAGTGGTCCAGAATAGTTTGGTAGAGCTTTTACAAGATGATGCAGTTGGTATAACATATTTGATAAAAGACAGATGCTGTATTTTGGGAAGGAAAGTCAACTTCAAGTATAGCTCGGTGTCCTGTTCACATTTACCTAATGGGGCTCCAGGAGTCCAGGAGGAGGTGGAGGTGCTAAGAAAGAACTGTAGCACACTGCCTTGGTCATCCTTGGACCATCAACAGCATCCTTTCAGGACCTTTGAAATAGAATAGACTTTAAGTCCTCAGTAAGGAGTGCTATGTTGTCCCTTCGGGTTTCTACAGAACACTGTACAACCTTGGTGTGTTCTGGGTTACACTGTGTCTGGAATAGCAATGCCGGTTGGGGGTTGAGGGAAACAGTAAAGCAATGGCAAAGGCTAAAAGAAACACTCTTGTTCAATGAGTACCAAAGGCAGGGAACTTCTAGACACATGGGTACAGTGGCACATAGGTAGGAGCTGAGCTAAAAATAAATGTGGAAGACAAACCCAGCAGAAGATAACTTATTGTTATCAGGGTGACCCATTATGGTATTTTTTATAGGCATACAGAAGAAAGATCTGGCGGAGATATCAAAAAAAGGATACACAGAACTGGTCAGGCTTGAGCTAAGATTGGTAGTTATGATTAAGCAAAGTTGGAAGAAATTTGTGGAATTGAGAGACCTTAGGTAAAGGAAACAGCTAGGCCAAAGTGAATCAAAAACATTTTGGCAGGAGCAGTGTGGTCTTGGAAGACAAAGGGATAGGTTGCCAAAGATGAGCACAACCCTGCCATGTTGGTCCTGGCATATCAGGCTTTGGGTTTTTGCATTCTCCTTTGTATGAAATGGAAAAGGCTTTTGAACAGGGCAGCATTGTGATTAGATTGCAATTAGTATCAAAGGGAAAACAATTTTGTAGCTAGACAGAGATTAAAATATTTTGACAAGAGATTATAGGCAAGAAGACCAGCCTTGCCTACAGGAGAGGGTCAGGACCTACATGAGCTTGAGAAGTAGAGGGGAGGGGTATAAGTGGAACTGATTGCATTTCTCACCCATGATGATCGCGGAGATGGTGTCTGAGTTTCTTTTTATTGCTGTGACAAAACACCACAAGCCAAGCAACTTATGAAAGAAAGAATTTAATTGGGGCTATAGAGGGCTAGAGTCCAGGAAGGTGGAACTAAAGCATGGTGGCAAGAACAACTTGCAAGCTTACATCTTGATCCACAAGTAAATAAGTGTGTATGTGAGAGAGAGAGAGAGAGAGAGAGAGAGAGACAGACAGACAGACAGAGACAGACAGAGACAGAGACAGAGACAGAAAGACAGAGACAGAGAGACAGAGAAAGCATTCACTGGGAATAGCACTAGTCTTTTGAAACCTCAGTGACTGACCCCTGAGACACCTCCTCCAACAAGGCCACGCCTCCTAACCCTTACCAAACAGCTCCACCAACTGGAGCTGTTCAAACACATGAGCCTGTGGGGCCATTCTCATTCAAACCACCACAGCTAGGAAGGCAGAGGGGAAAGGTAATGGTTAGAAGGTATTGATGAAGGTGTTGAGGAAGAAAAGAAAAGAAGAAACTGAGGAGAAAGCTGAGAGAATCAGGAAAGAGAGGGAAACAAAATGGGGAACTGGTGTACCTGACACAGTCCTGTGATCCCAGCACTTGGGAGGCAAAGGCAGGAGGGTCACATTAAATTCAGAGTCAGTGTGGTCACAGAACCAAACAAAGGAGAAAGGGAGAGGAGGGAGAAGAAGGAAGGAAAAGGGAGCCGCAGATGACCCCAAGGATTTGAAGGTGGCAGGGCACATGGCAGAGCCTTTCTAGAGAAATGCTAGCACCATCTCTCCAGTGTGCTCTGGGTCTTGGGATCACCTCCTCTTCTGATCCACACACTGGAACTGAAGGTGATGTTATGTTTGCTTTGACTATGACCCTTTTCTGGTTGTTACTGGAGGAACTGGGAGCACCAGAACAATTATCATTTATAAACAGTCCCACAATAAGGTGGTAAAATGTCTGTTGCTAGGAGACATGGCCTATGGGTCTTCTGCTGAGAGAGAGGGAGAGAGAGAGAAATGGTTATTCTCATTAAGTCAGCTAATGCTCAAAAAAGATTTTCAATTCAGATCAAGGCAGAGATTGCCCAAATTTTAGATAGCTCTTAGACAGAAACTAGAGTGCTCTAATTCCAGGAAGCCCCCGAGGAATTAGAGCCCCCACCTTTTCTTGCCAGCAGTCACTGTCACTGGGCAGGTCTCTACTGGGCACCTTGGGTATGTCACAGGTGCAGCCATGCAACAGCTGGTCCCTCTGCCTGGTGCTGTGTCTCATCTCTCACCAGCCTCAGGCAGGTGCCCCTGTCACCCCAGGTGATGGATTCAAAGCCCAGACTCAGAGAAATGGCTGGAGATGACAGCGAAACCTTTCTTCAGGGAAATCTGAGCCCTCCCTTCACACTGTTGAGCCAAGAAAGAGGAAGAAGGGGGAAAAGGAAGGGGGAACATAACAGAATTTTGTTTCATTTTGTCTATGGATATATTTTTGACCATTTCATGGTTTCTTTTAGTTTTGGTATACTTTGTGGGAGGGATACAGCAAGGCATTTGGAACCACTTGAAACTCATTAAAACCATGGCATTTGGTTGATAGAAAATTTACCCTTTTGTTTCCCTGGAAGAAATCCAGCGATGGGCTGTTGACAAACATTCCCCTTTGCTGCCCCAGCTCCTCTTGAAGCCAGAATGAGGCAATCAAACTTCTCTAAGCAAATACGTAACATGCTAATTTACATATTAGTTCCACGAGAAACAATGCAGGGATTTTTTCTCCTATGGGAGAAACCCAACCACGGACCTTCTTGCATTTCATCTTGGGTCTTACTTCCTGCCTTCATAGTCCTGAGATTTTCCCAGCCATACTGTGATTTCAGCCCCCCACCACACCATTCTCCAACTCTGGTTTAGCAACCAAGTTAAATTACCCAGACCTTCATCCTGGAATATAACTGTAGGGAATCCATTCGCATCCAGAATATTACGGAGGACTCCATTGCCAGCATGGCTAAGCTGCGCAGGTTAATTGGTTTCCCACAACGAAGATAAACTACAGAGCACAAAAACCTCTGTCTGGGTCCTCTTTCCAGGAGGCCTCCCTCTCTTCTCCCAGGTCTGGCTAGTTGCTGGTACCTGTTATTTTACTGGGAATGTCAAGGCCCCCTTTGCTCTCCTCCCCAAAGGCTCAGGTGCCAAACCTGGAGGAAGGAAATGAAAACGCGCTAGCAACAAACTAACAGAACTCTCTTCCCAAGAAATCCAACTAGTACTTTTCTACTCTTCAGCAATTTTCTCCTTTTCTAGTAATTTTTTTTTCATTTCAAATTAGCCTAGGCTTTATCCCAGGCCATCCATCAGTCCTGTGAAACTGTCCCAACAAAAGAAATGCCTTCCTCTAGAGCTCAGTCAAGCACCCCCAGAGAGCAACAGCCTCAGTCTGTGGACAGTGTTTTGCTCCCACAGCAGAATCATTCTAGAATATTTACTTCTCTGCTGCTGAAAGCCTTATTTATAGTCAGTGGAACAGGGCTCATGTGCACACAGGGGCAGGTAGTGTTTCTGGGATTGATAAGTGGGAAGGAAAAAAGAGCCAACAAGGAAATAAGTATTTATCAAGCATGAAGATGTTCACACTCGATACAGTCATGCAAGGGAAGTTGCTACATCACAAAATCCCCACTCTTCGGGTTCAGATGGGTGGTACACTTGCATCCATTTATTTTGTGTCCTCAGTCAAGTTTCTGACCAGTAAAGCAGGAATAAGAATGAGCCTATAGCACAGGTTGTTATTAAATTAAACAACAGCAACAAAACATAGAAAGCACTTGGCACCTAGCAGGGCTTCAGCAAACATTCCTTTTCTTCTAACACTAGCAGACTTGTGTTGTTCCCTATGAATGGGTACCTTACACTCTCCATGTTAGCCAACTAGGCCAAAGGTCCTTTATGAGGACTAGAAGGCAGTCCACTTCCTCCTTTTGGCTAGTCTTGTTCCTTTTATCATTAATATTTTTAATTAAAATTCAAAATAATGGGTTTCATTTCAGCATATTTTTGCGTCTGTCATTGTGACTAACTGAGATCATCCCCATCTTCTTCTGTCCCTCTTCTCTTGTCCTCCTGTTGCCCTCTTCCTCCAGACAGCCCCTCTTCTGCACAGAGAAGGTTAGATTATTGATATGTAATTTTCAACGTGTAAAATGTTATTGAAATCATTCTTATTGCCTAAGTTATTTATTGCATTAAATGAAATTTATGATGAAAGTATTTCATCAATCTAAGCTCAAGTGCAAGCCTCACCAACAGAGAGGCCACGGGATTGGACTGACCTGTGAAATGCTGTGATTTCCTCCAACGGGAGATGGGGGACTGTTTATCAGGGGTTAACCTTTCAGTGACACACTTCTCCTTCAAGAATTGTAATTAAAAAAAAAACCCTTCAAACCTTCAAACCAAAGTTATCAAAATTTTGTTTTTTAGCAATTACTTTTCTGAAGTTTAGGTTTAATTGGGTGTCCGGTCTAAAAGAAACTCTATTTCCTCAAAAACTAAAGGCAGAAGGTTCATATGGCTATCTGTGGTGCCTGTTAGCATACCTGGCCTCCAGACTCAGTATCACAAGTACCTGTCACACATTTCAAAGTCTGTGCTAGCACCCAGGCCTTTCCCACCTCCTCTCTTACCCTAAACTTCCCCAGCTACTCCTTCTCTTTACAACCCTGCTATTCAGGCTGTGCTCTCTGTCTCTGTCTTCCCACCTGGACCAGTCATGTCATCAGTTTATACATTGGGCACCCTGGTTTTCTCCAGCAACTATCAATTAGAAAAATTTCCTTCAAAATGCAGATCAATAAGGTCAGTGCTCTGTTGACTTCCTGTTTTTTTCTAAAGAAAAGCAAAACTTTTTCCATAACCTATCCAGGCTGCTTTGGCCTTCTTCAGCTTGGAATTCCCTTTTCTGAGCTACTGGCTGGCTCCTTCCTGTCCTTTAGGCTTCAGCTTTGGCATCTCTTTAACCAGCTCTCCTCTGTGGCCCACTCTGAAACATCTCTGCTGTGGATCTTTGCCCCATGACTTTTCATCTTCTTATAATCCGTATCCCATGCTGAGATGCCCTGCCTAATCTCTGCCTCAGTCACTGAGCTCCATGAGATTTCAGATCTTGTCCAACCTCTTTTCTGGTCTCAATATTTTAAATAGCATGTGGTACCCAGTAGTGTTTCTATGTATTATAGAAGATGAGAGAAACCACATTGTTGATTGTTGAGTTGGGTTTAGTGTGCACAGACATGCTGAGAATAAAATGTCCATGACCCACCACTGCTGACAGAGGTTTCTGTCTAGCCCGGTCCTGCAGCCATTCAGTCCCAAAGAAACTCACAGAGGTCTACATTAATTATAAACTGGTTGGCCTATCAGCTCAGGTTTTCTTATTGATTAACTCTTACATCTTATATCAGTCCTTAATTCTTGTCTGTGTTAGCCACGTGGCTTGGTACCTTTTATCAGCAAGGCATTCTCATCTTGCTTCCTCTGTGTCTGGGTGATGAATGTAGACTGAGTCTTTCCTCTTCCCAGAATTCTCCTATTCTAGTTGCTCTGCCTCTACTTCCTGCCTGGCTACTGGCCAATCAGTGTTTTATTAAACCAATACAACTGATAAATCTTTACAGGGTACAAGACTATTGTCCCACAGCACACCATCAAGGGAAGACAGTAAATTACAAAGTAGTATGAGGTATGATCCTTGTAACACTCATAATGTTATGATTTTGTGGGGAGTCCCCAGCAGCTTGCTGTGGGGTCCAGGTGGCTGGTCCCCAGCCATGTGTTGGTGGGCTGGTCCCATAGACAGTGAGTCACAGGAAAGTGCAAGTTCCCAGCGAAGGTGCAAGTTCCCGGCAGTGAACGGTATGGGCAGACGGCGGGTGGGAGGTACATGGACAGACACATTGTACAAAATAGAATTGGATATTTATTAGTTGAGTTATGGAGGGGAAGGAAAAAGGAGAGAAGAGGGTGAGAGAGAGAGAAAGAGGAAGAAAAAGAGAAAGAGGAGAGAGAGAGAGAGAGAGAGAGAAAGAAGAAGGGAGCAGGAAAGGGAACAGAGAGAGGATCCAAGATGACGAGGGAGGGAGGGGCTGCAAGAAGTGGGAGTGGATTGTCTCTTAAAGTGACGAACAATCATAACACATAACACATGTATCCATTGAGTGAATCATACTTATGGAAAGAGAGTTTTGCTTTTCTTTAGAAAAAAATAGGAAGTCAACATGTCTACATACAAATGTCTGAGAAATGGCTAGGAAAATAGATACATAGGACATAAAAAGTGGGTCTTTCTGGGCATGGGGTTATAAATAGACTTTTTTCCTTTAGATTTACTTGATCATTTGTATCACATAATATCAACATAATGTATCAGCAAAATAACATTTTGTATCAGTCAGTTACATTAATTGTACAGAAAATGCAATCAAGCTATTTCTGTTTGTTGTTTGTTTGGTTTGGTTTTGGTTTTAGTTTTTTTGAGACAGGGTTTCTCTGTATAGCTCTGGCTGTCCTAGAACTCTATCTGTAGTCCAGGCTGGCCTCTAACTCACAGAGATCCACCTGCTTCTTAAGTGCTGGGAATAAAGGCGTGAGCCACCACTGCCCAGCTCCTATTCCTGGGATGTTTGTTTGTTTATTTGTTTTGCTTTGCTTTAGCCTGTTTAATCTTTTTATTTTTTGTTTATTCTTCTCTCATATACTACATCCCGACTGCAGTTTCTCTCCCTTCTCTCCTCCCATTCCATCTCTCTCCCTCCTCCCTTCTCCCCCAGTTCCACTCCTCCTCCATTTCCCTTCAGAAAAGGGCAGCCCTCCCAGAGACATCAGCAAAACATGGCATGTCAAGTTACAATAAGACTAGACACATCCCCTCATATTAAATAAGGATGGGTGAGGCAATCCAGTGGAGGAAAAGGACCCCAAAAGCAGGCAAAAAGGTCAGAGGCAGGCTCCACTCCCACTGCTAGGAGTCCCACTAGAGCACCAAGCTACACAGTCATAACGTACACGCAGTAGACTTGGTCAGACCCATACAGGTTGCCTGACTGTGGGTTCAGTCTCTGTGAACCCCTAGGAGCCGGAGTTAGTTGCTTATGTGTGCCATTTTCCTGTGGTGTCCTTGACCCCTCTAGCTCCTACAATCTTTCATCCCCTTTTCCATAGGATTTCCCAAGCTCCACTCCTGGGTGTATACCCAAAGGACACTCCATCCTACCATAAGGACACTTGCTCAACTATGTTCATTGAAGCTTTATTCATAATATCCAGAAACTGGAAACGACAACTCATATGTCCCTCAAATAAAGAATGGATAAAGAAAATATGGTACATTTATATAATAGAGTATTATTCAGCTGTTAAAAAAATAATATCATGAAATTTGCAGGCTAATGAATGGAACTAGAAAAAAAATTATCCTGAGCAAAGTAACCCAGACATAGAAAGACATACATGGTATGTACTCACCTATTTCTGTTTAAAAAAAAAAAAAAGAAAAATAGGTTTAACTATAAGAAATTTAATGCTTAAAGAGAAGTTTATTACAGAATTGGAACTGATGGCTGACAGAAGAAGAACTCCAAGTGCCTTTAAAGCCAGATGTTCCTGGTTTCTGCAGTTACTCCAGAGCTGAAGATTTGGGGCTAGGAGCCTCCAGTGAAAGAATACGTGGCTTTTGTCTTCCTGGGTCAGGGTTACTTCACTCAGTATCATCCTTTCTAGCTCCACTCATTTACCCACAAAGTTCATGGTGTTGATTTTTATTCCTGCTGAATAGTATCCCATCGTGTATATGGACCACATTCTCAGTATCCCTTTGTCAGCTGAAGGACATCTAGGTTGTTACCATTTCCTAGCAACAGTGAACATGATTCTCTGTGGAGCAGGAGGTCAGGCCCTTTGGAAATGTGCCAAGGAGTGGTACAGCTGGGCCATGGGGTAGCTTTATTAGCTATTTACTATCTCACCACTCTACTTTCCATCGTGGCTGAGCATAGAGGCTCCAGCAGTGGACAGTGATTCTCTTTTCCCCACACCCCCTCCAGAGTTTGTTGTTGGTTGTTTTTGCTGATCTTTGCCATTCAGAAGGGGGTAAGATGAAATCTCAAAGTTAGATTGATTTGCAGTTCCCTAATTACTAGGAATGATGAACGTGTTCTGAGATATTCCTTAGCCTCAATCACACACAAAGAACTTCATTCAGGCAACTAAGTAATGCTGAAACCTCGTCTTATGGGAAAGAGCATGCATCTGATGATAAGATGACGGACGCTTGCGTGAACAGGGAGTGGGGGTCATTTACTAGAGCAAGAGCCACTTACCAGTGGCTATAGCCTGAAGAAAATGTCTCTTCCTGTCCAGAAGCCGCTGACTAATTTCTCCCTTTAAATCCTAGGGACAGGAGCTTCTCCCTCAAGAGAGTAATAACTTGTAGCACTTTTTAAGGGTGTAAAATTCAAATATCTGTCTCTATTTTAAAAAGTTTTCTTAGAACGTGATTATGTTCACTCAGTTTCATGTTTCCTGTGGCTGCTTCCACATTACTATGTTATTATTGGGAACTGAGAGGGACCATGCGTGGGCAGCATTAAACTCACTGTCTGGACCTCTGAGGAAAACATTAGCCAAGCTCTGTTGACTGAAACCCTCTGATAATACAAGATATACTATACTATACTATACTATACTATACTATACTATACTAATCAAGATAATAACAACTTGATACATTCATTTTGTCTGCATGGACATGTGTAAAATGAAACACTTTGCCTGGCAATCCTGTGTGTGACCAGGGAGAGGGACCAGAGTATATAAAGAGAATATACAGAGGACATAGAGTATATAGAGGGAGTATATACAGGGTTTAGAGTATATAGAGGGAGCATATACAGGGTCTAGAGTATATAGAGGGAGTATATGCAGGGTATATAGAGTATATAGAGGGAGTATACACAGGGTCTGGAGTATATAGAGGGAGTATATGCAGAGTATATAGAGTATATGGAGGGAGTATACACAGGGTCTGGAGTATATAGAGGGAGTATATGCAGGGTATATAGAGTATATGGAGGGAGTATACACAGGGTCTGGAGTATATAGAGGGAGTATATGCAGGGTATATAGAGTATATAGAGGGAGTATATACAGGGTCTGGAGTATATAGAGGGAATATATGCAGGGTATATAGAGTATATGGAGGGAGTATACACAGAGTCTGGAGTATATAGAGGGAGTATATGCAGGGTATATAGAGTATATGGAGGGAGTATACACAGGGTCTGGAGTATATAGAGGGAGTATATACAGGGTATATAGAGTATATAGAGGGAGTATATGCAGGGTATATAGAGTATATAGAGGGAGTATATACAGGGTCTGGAGTAATAGAGGGAGTATATACAGAGTATATAGAGTATATGGAGGGAGTATACACAGGGTCTACAGTATATATAGAGAGAGTATACACAGGTCTAGAGCATATAGAGGGAGTATATGCAGGGTATATAGAGTATATAGAGGGAGTATACACAGGGTCTGGACTATATAGAGGGAGTATACACAGGGTCTAGAGTATATAGAGGGAGTATATACAGGGTCTAGAGTATATAGAGGGAGTATATGCAGGGTATATAGAGTATATAGAGGGAGTATATACAGGGTCTAGAGTATATAGAGGGAGTATACACAGGGTCTAGAGTATATAGAGGGAGTATATACAGGGTATATAGAGTATATAGAGGGAGTATACACAGGGTCTAGAGTATATAGAGGGAGTATACACAGGGTCTAGAGTATATAGAGGGAGTATATACAGGGTATATAGAGTATATAGAGGGAGTATACACAGGGTATATAGAGTATATAGAGGGTGTATACACAGGGTATATAGAGTATATAGAGGGAGGATACACAGCATCTGGAGTATATAGAGGGAGTATATGCCAGGTATATAGAGGGAGTATGCACGGGGAATATAGAGTATATAGAGGGTATATACACAGGTTCTGTAGTATATTGAGGCCAGTGAAAACTAGAGCCGGAGAGCTCCAGCTATATGACCATGAAGCCAGCCCTCATCCCTGCAGGGTAAGGCTTTTTGGTGCATCTGGTTTAGGAAGGAGTGCCACAACCCTGTAACTCCTCGCCTATTCTCTGTAAGGAAACCCGATAAATTCAAGTTTCCTTAGAGTGAGCTTTGGCAGGATTGTGTCTCCATTTGCCTTTGAGACCTTGGGAGAAGAGTCTGCCCTTGGGAAGGAATGTTTAACAATACAGAGACACCATTATGTACTTATGAATATAAATATGAATAGATTACTCAGTCTGTGAATCTTCCTCAGGGAATAGTCCTGGGATGACTGTTCCCATTTTTTGTTGTTGTTCTTTGTTTTATTTATATTTTTAAATTTTTTTATGTATGAGTATATGTTTGTGCACTTGTGTTAGGGTCCAGCCTCAATGGGGTTTGCACGTTCCAGGGTAGGGGGCATGTGTGTTAGAAATGCCAGGCAGACAGAACAAGATACAAAAGAAATATAGAGATATAGGATAGAATTTGGAGGGCAGTTCAGTGAATACTGAATTTATCTGTGTTTATTCTTTTATATTTTATATACCTCATTTCAAAAGTGGGAGGGAAGAGGGCAAACGACTACTTTACCATGACTACTTTACCATGACACAAAGAACAAACAGGACAGTTACCCCTTCAATACCTGAAGCATCAAGCAGCTATTTCCTGAGTTAACTATCCTGTTGTTTGGGCAGACATGCAGTGACCACACCTTAGAGCTGGACTGGCAGGGGCAGAAGTGAGGGAAGCCTATAAATCTATCATTCTTTAATACTCTTGATATTTAAATCACCAAATATATGACCTTTTAAAAAACTTAAGAAATGGGAAAAAGCATTCACAAGTGATGCACCATTAGTCTTTCTCAACAGTCTGGTCCAGACTTCTCCCTCCCATGCCTCCTCTTTTCCCAGCAGAAAGGGGAGGTGGGCAGGATTTCCTACTCGTCACAGCTATCTCTACGCTGTCAGGAAATAAGTTTCCTCCTTTCTGCCTTATCTTTTGGAGTCCGTCTGACCTCCTGTGACCTCCAACGGGCGCCGCACCTTCCTATCTGCTCCCGGCCTCTTCCACGCTTGTATTCCTTCTTCACGCAGACCGTTCACCAGCTCCATCATTCTACGTCTTTCTCCTTTCCTTTCACGATGCCTCTGGCCACAACCTTTACCCATCAGAGAAGCAGCTTCCTCGTCAGAAGGCCTCTTGGGAAAATCCTCCACTTCTGAAACGGGGGCAGGTTTCGGCCTTCGTGAGCATGTCACCCAGCACTCTGAAGTTGTTCAAGTTCATTCTGCAGATTTGGCTCCCAGAGTGAATGTTCTTAGGGCTTCAGTGTCCTCTGTCTGTGGAACCACCAAGACTATTCTCAGTGCCAGATCACCTCACTGTGGCCTCACTCATGCCACTCCCCTGCTTTGACCTCTGTAGTGGAGGCTATACCATGTACCCATCTGGATGGGTTTCTGTTCTCTGATTTCAACCCATGAACTTTTACAGCTTATCAAATGCTTACTCTTATATTTCCAAGGCATTATCTAAATAGTTACCTCATCCCATTTCCCCCTTTAATTCTAGTGAAGTAGTTACCCAACACTGACCTTGACTCTGTGCTTTAGATCTGAAGTTTTCCCCAGATGTTTTGGGTTTAAGATAAAGGCTTGGTCTCAGTGTAGCCGTGTTCAGAGGTGGGGCTTTTGGAAGGTATCAGATAGTCAAGACTCTTGATGGGTTCATATTTAGATGGAATTACCAGGAGGTGGTGGAAACTTTAGGAGGTGACACATGGATGGACAAACTGGGTCAGAGGGCACTTTCCCAGGAAAGGCTCATCTTGTCCCTAGTCTCCTCCTTCTGCTTCCTGTCTTCCATGACATAGGGAGCTTTGCTCCACTGCGCTGATCCCAGCGCTGTGTTCTGCCTCACCATGGCGTAGAGATGATGGAGCCAGTGACCGCGCACCAAAGCTGCTGACACAAGACAATAGAATCTTTGCCTATTTAAGCTGATTAGTTCAGGTCACAGCCATGAAAAACTAAGACATCTAGCCAGCGCAGCCTTGTCTGCAGAGCTGTCCATCTCACCCAGATCTCTGCTCCTGACTCACTACGTCTGACCTTTGTGCATTTCCTAGTGATCCTTTCTTATCACATCTACTGCTCTTTCATCAGCGTTCCTTTCATAACTCGTCAGACACCACACACTTACTTCATCTAGCTCTTCCTTGTTGCCTTTTGCGTCATGCCATTTTCAAGTCCCGCTACTCACTTTCATGCTCCCCCTCTCTCTGTATGTCCCCCTCTTTCAGCTTCTCTTTCACTCACCATGTGTGAGTGTCCCCGAAAACCACAGTATGTGCATGCTCCTCTTTGGAAGGCTTCTTTTTTCACCTTAGAGAACAATTTCCACATTAGTAATTGAAGCACAAGATAGATAGATGCTACACGCATGCACGCGCACACACACACAAACACACACACACATACACAAACACACACACACACACACACCACTTCATTCCATGGTTTGAGTGGTTGGTGGGAATGAGCACATCGTGTCCAGGAAGTGTCTCAGATTAGACAGTTTCTGGCAGAATCTGTATCTGGATGGGAGCAGGGAAGGACAATGGATCCAAAGCCTGTCTCTGTGGTTGTACTGGGTCTTGGGGACCCCATAGTACGTTTCCCATGACTCCACTTCAGCATATTGCCTACATATTACCAGCTAATGGTCTATGGTTGACACTCAATGTAATTGGAATAGTATTTACAAAAGGAAAATTGGAAGTGCCCTCTTAAGAAATGAGTGGCAGGACTTTACTCAACTCTCTAGTGCTACACCATCAGACACCAGTGACTTTCTGCTGCAGGGGGGACACAGTGACCTTTTGCCCTGATGTAGTCATATAATGGGAACTGACTTAGAGGTGGAAGAACTCCTCAGAAGGCAAGTTCACGAGTCATCCAAGAGATAGCACTGGGCATGCTCCAAGCTTCCCCAGGGCGGTCATATTTACATTTCTTCCATCTAATCATCCAGTAATCATTGTCTGGGGTGTTTAAAGAAACCTTTATCAGGCGCTGTTCTAAATGCTGGTGACATAGATACCAATAAAAGTTGCCCCTTCCTCCCAAAAGATCACACTCTGGTACCCATAGAAGTACCTGTTAAATCAAGAGTAATCTAGAGTTAGACCTTCTTAAGAGAAACAAGTACAAAGCATTATTGTATTGGATGTAGTCTTTGATGTTTACAACCTGTTTCACATCTATTACTATGCTTCATATGTACAGTACTCGAGAGGAGGAAGCAGGAGAATTGCTGTGACTTTGAGATCAGCCTGGTCTACATAGTGAGTACTAAGCTAGCCTAGGCTACAGAGCAAGACCCTATCTCATTCCATCCCAGTGAAGTGGGCAGAGAGTTGTGTGGAGCCAACATTAGAGGAGAGGACATCGAGGCACGAAGAAGTCACATGCACAATTGTGTGTCTAGACTATGGCTGAGAGCTGGGGCAAGAACACAGGGAGTCAGATGGAATTCACTTTTCTCTACCCAGTTCTGCTTCCCTTCCTGAGCTGCATAGGGAAAGTACTAAAGTACTTCTCTGTTTCCTTCACCAGTGAGAATCTCTCCTTCAGGGAGTTCCTGGCCAGGAGACACAAATGGATCTAAAACTAGGGAAGCATGCCCAGGCCACCTGTTGTAAAGCCCCACCAGATAACACACCATTCTATTGAGAGCACTTTGAGGTGCAATGAAACCAGAGCAAATCTTAGTCTGTTGCATCTACCATGCCACAGAAGGAAAATTTCCAGGCTTCTTTCCCCAAGTCTCTGCCTGTCCCAGGAGGACAGAAACAGGAAGCAGACTTTGGTCGCCAGCAGCCATCCTCCATGTTGCTAACAGGACTATGAGCTTCCTATGAGCACAATGCATTGCTGAGAAAATAAGGAAAAGATGAACACAGGTTATCTCTGAGAGAGAGGAAGCTGCATCCTTGATCTGTGGTCTCCACTGCCGTACACACCCTGTGCTTTTCAAAGCACCCAGCTCAGTATATTGGTGTAAACTCCATGACTGTTGTATAGGGCTAAGATGGGAGAGGAGAAGTGCGAAGAAAGGAAGAGGAGAGCATATCAAGGTTTATAGATGCTCCGTTTCTATAGATGAAGAGCCAGGGCTTCCCTCGTTTGCATCCTCATTTTTCAGCATCCAGATGAGCGTGCCTCTCACACTAGGTCTATGAGAAACAATGCCCAGGATCCTCATGAAAACACCATGTTCCGGGAAATTACCCTGAAGTCACAGGAGAAGCAGCGGCTACAGCAGCGACTGGCCCCACATTCCCCTGGAAAGGCTGGACACAGCTCTGTGTTATTTTTAGGCTCTCTGGCTCAGAAAGTGCCATTGGACGGAAACACTTTACCTTCCCCCACCCACCAGCCCCAGCTCCCAGTGTGGAGCTGTGGTCAGTAGAGAACATTCAGTTTGTGTGTCTTAAGAAATATGGGACAAGACGACGGGCGGGGTACTGCCGGTGTGACAGTGGAGGTGCGTCAGTGGGCTCTATGTCAGGTGGCAATGGTCAGCCTGGGAATCACTTACAGTCACAGAGGTTACTTTCTCTCCCGGCCACTGTCCACTGATGGGAATGGGGCAGCTGACAGCCAAGCCAAACAACAGGACGCTAGAGAAAGATGTATTGGGTAACTTGCACATGAGTTTTTCCATTGTTGAAAAACTGCCTGGAAAGTCATATTTGGAGAAAGAATTTGTTTATTGGCTGCCTTTTTTCTTTCTTTCTTTCTTTCTTTCTTTCTTTCTTTCTTTCTTTCTTTCTTTCTTTCTTTTTTTATATCTTAAAGACGTTTCTCTCCTGATCCCTTGGGTAGTATGCTTGCTTAGGTTGCCATATTCTTGTCATAGTGAAGATCCGCTGTCCGCCCACTAGGCAGGAACTGGCTTTGGAAGAGTATGGGGTCAAAAGTCATGACTTATTTGTGAAAATACGTCCAAGAGAGAGTGCCACCTCAGCTGGCTATACAAACTGGGCTGTAGTTGGCAGCCCCAGGGCAATCTGTCAATAAAAGAGTTGAGATCGCTAGTACTGGAAAATGCAAACTGAGATAGCCTCTCATCTGAAATATGGGATCCGTGCTGCCCATAAATTCTCCCCACGTGCAATTCAGCAGGCTATGCCTACATTTCAGGTCTTGGAAAAGAAAAAGAAAGTCCTGGTTTACATAAGCAGCCAGTTTCTGTGATGCAAATATTCTATTGATGGTAACTTCCAGCAACTAAGGGGAGCTGCCCAAAGCTTTGCTAAACATACATCAGCTCATACTAGCAATTCCACAATATCATTGGCCAGGACAAAACCAAAACTCTTACTTGCTACTTCCAGGCTTGGTCACTTACCAGACACATGCCCTTGGCAAGTCCCCCTTTCCTCCCGCACAGCTGTCTCTGCAGCCCAGGTGACATAGCAAATGATACTGGCATCTCTGTCAGACCTACAACATCTCTTCTTAGAGACCTGCAGCCTCCATGATGCTCCCTCATCACGCCATATTTGGACTAATGAACTCTGTACCCTAGACCTCAGCTGACTAAATCAGAGCTGATACAGATGCCAAGGGAAGTCGCGGCATTGTCTGGACAGTGGCCATCATACCTCTCCCTTGCTTGTTTGAGCAGAACAACCCAGAAGTTAGATTTTGGGCGCGGGGAGGGAAAGAAAATAAAGAGGGGAGAGGGAGGAGGGAGGGAAAGAGAGGAGAGAGAGAGAGAGAGAGAGAGAGAGAGAGAGAGAGAGAGAGAGAGAGCTTTCTTACCCACTGCTGCCATCAATTTCATCGAGTCACAGTTGAGAGTGAGAGGCATCCAGCGGCTGCTTACACATGCTCGCAGGTTCAGGCCAGTCTGGGTGGGACTGTGGGAACTGCAGCCAGAGAACTGAAAGCCAGGCAGAAACAGTCCTCCAGGCCTCTTGGAGCCCTGACCTTACACAGTGGTTCCCTCTGTGCCTCAGACCAGCAGTGCTGACTCCACCTGGACACTTAGAAGGGCCAGTGGGGACCCTACCACAGGCCTGCTCAGTCAGCGGCTCTGGGGTGGGCCTAGCAAATCCTGGTGACTGTACCCACCTCCTTCTCTTTGACAAAGAATGTCTATATTACTATTCTGAGAAAGTTACATTTTATACACGAGAAGCATGCTCTGGCTGATGCAGGGCTATTTTCTGGCTAGCTTATTATATGAAGGCCAAAAGATTATTTTAATTAGCGAAGTGTTTAATTTTAAAAAATAAAATCTAGGAGCTGTAGAGATGGCTCAAGTGCAGTCAGTGCGAGCATGGAAACCTGAGTGTGGACCCCTGGCATCCATGTGAAGTCAGACATAGCTGTTTAAATCTGCTGGAGGCAGGAGCAGGTGCATCCTGCCACATTTATAAGCCCCAGGTTCAAGGAAAGCCCGTCCGTCTCAAAACTAAGATGGGGAACAAGCGAGGAAGACACACGATGTCAGCCTGTGGCCTCCATGTGCTTGCTCACACATATGCACATGCACCCACACAAACATGTACAAGACATGCAAAAGTAAATAGATATGATATTACTTGAATTAAACGATAGATTCCTTTATTAAAAAGTTAGACTAGCATTCCAAAGGCTAGCCTAAAGGAAGAGAAGGGGGGTTATGAAGACTCAAACGCCGCCAGCAAATGATCAGCAATGGAAACCAGCAGGAGCATTTCAGAACACCAAAGCCAAAGATAACTCAGAACAGATGGCCCCAGGGCCGCATGGTTTTGAGTGGACAGGATTTCACAAAATGTGCCACCGAGCACTGAGTGACTCATGATTTCTGGCTCTAGGAAACAGTTTGGTATTCACTAGAGAGGATGATTTGCATAAGTACAGTAAAAAGTGAAACGGAAAACTGACCTCACTTTATCCTGACGTCTGTCAGAGCACTCTTCGTTGTTGATCTTGAGTCATTTGGTAAAATAGGAATTTTCACTTTAAAATGCTCTCAAGGGGCGCTTTTTTTTTTTTTTTAAACTTCTGTTAGTCTAATTCAAACAGCACAAACTAGAAGCTGGATTAAGAGGAGGGGAAGGCAAGGAAGGCAGAAGTGAGGGAGAACGGCCGCCCAGTGCCTCCAGAGAGCAAACTGCAGGCGGGATATAGGGGTCCTGCACATGAGTGACCAGGGTTGCCTGGAAGGGCTATAGGGCCTTGCAGCACCTGGCAGGGCCGTCTTCAGCAGTTCCTGTACCAGCCACGGTCAGTCCCCATGCTGATGGTGGAGGGAAGGCAATGGAGAAGGAGTAGGGTTGAAATGAACACCCTTTGCCCTGTGTCAATAGCAGAGAGATAAAGGGTGGGGACATTTCACAGAGGCGTGTCTTTCTCAGTGATTCACACTGAGACCTCGGGCCACCAAATGTGTGGCAGTTATTCCCACTCCCAGCAATACTTCAGTTCTCTGCAGACAGCAGCTGGTGTTAGTTCAAATCCTAACTAGCAGTGAGCACAGGCGCCGAGAGGCGGCACTCCCACAAGACTGTCTCCCGCAGTCAAATGTCCCAGGTTGTGCCCGTGTTATCGTCAATGGGCTAGAAGTTGAGGATCAGTTATCAGAGTCATTCACAGAACCTCAGAAAACTCCAGCTTTCCTGGTTTGCTCTGGTTTGTTAGAAAAGAAAGGGGTCGGGGCTGGTGGCATAACTGGTGGCCCTTAATCCCAGCACTTGGAAGAGAGAGGCAGATGGATCTCTGTAAGAGTGAAGCCATCCTGGTCTACATAGTGAGTTCCAAGTCAGTTGGGACTACATAGTGAGACTGGGTCTCAAAAACAAAACAAACAAGCAAAATAAAACAACCAGGATGAAGTAGAACAGTCAAAAGTTGTTGAGAAACAGACAAGCAGCACAAGGTCTGGAAGGATCCTGAACAGGGGTCTCCCGTCCTTAGAGCAAACCCGTGCCTCTGTTCCCATTCCTGGATGTGCTCACCAACCCAGAAACTCTCTGACCCTGTCCTGTTGACAGGATATGGAGCTTCATTATGTGTGCACAACTGACTGAAGTAGTGGCCATTGGGGATGAAGTCAACCACAGAGGTTAGGCTGGAATTCCAGTCTTCTAGTCGCAGGGTGATTGACTTCACTGGCCTCCTTTCCAGGCAATCCAATAGCCCCTATTCATTAACATATAAAAAACTATATTTTTCGGAGACTCCCCATCCCATATTTGAGAAGTTCTGTCAGGAAATAGAGAAAAGACCAGATATATAGTTATTATAAACCATCACATCCAGTGACCAAATATATATTAAAAAATTGGAAAATCAGAAATTGGGGAATGCCCCTCCTTGAAATGAGCCACTATGTACACCTCTGAAGAATGGGCTGTCATTTCCAGCTTCAGTGGACGGATCCTGGGCTTCAATCCCAGTTCCCGGGTAAGTGACCTTGGTTGTTTACTAAACATAGTGTTCTGATGTCCTCACCTGTAAAATAGAGACAACAGAATTTTATTTTATTATTTGATATCATCATGTCATTTTAAAAAGTGTGTTTGGTTTCTGTCGTTGGTACTGGCACAGGGCTCCTGAACTACACAGTCGAAGTCATTCGATGGGTGTTCTCTTCTGCTCTCTGGTTCTCTTCCCCAGGTTCCTGTCACAGAGGTGCTGGCCTTTTGGAATTTCCTGTGTGATGGGAGCAGGTCTTATTCTAATGAGGTAACTCTTGGCAGGATGCTTTATGGAAGGCAAAACTGTTGTGAAATACTACTTTATGTAAAGGCGTGTTACATGTGTTTATGTGTGGAATACTACTGTAACTAGGTAAAGGCGTGTTACATGTGTGTATATGTGGAATACTACTGTAACTAGGTAAAGGTGTGTCACATGTCTTTATGCTGCATTTGTTTAATGATGTAAAAATGTGTTGCTTTACCTGCCTAAGTCACCAGACTGGTCTAACAAAACGCTGAACAGCCAATAGCCAGGCAGTAGAGAGACAGGCAGGACTGGTGGGCAGAGGGAATAAACAGGAGGAGAGAAGAAGAGAGCCAAGAGAATGGGCGAGAGGGAAGTGCCAGAGAGACAGACAGACGCGGAGTAGGACACACAGAATGAAGGAGGGTTAAAAAGCCCCAAGGCAAAATGCAGACAAAAAGAAACAGGTTAATTTAAGTTCTGAGCTAGAGCTAGTGGGACAAGCATAAGACAAGGCTGAGCATTCATGACTAATAATAATAAGTCTCTGTGTCATGAGCTGGTTGGTGGTCCAAAAGAAAGCCTGCTACATTAAAAGCCATGATTAGAAAATTAGGACTCGGTGGAAGCTGGAGAGATGTAACAGTGAGGTAAGTGTGCTTGCCTGCTAGTGAGAGGATGAGAATTCCAATCACCAGCCCCTGAGTGAAAAGCCAGACATTGCTGCATATTTGCCTGTAACCCATCCCTGTGGGAGTTGGGTGGAGACAGGAGGTTCTGGAATTTCCTGGTCACCAGCCTAGCTGAAAAGCTGCAAACAGGCAGAGAGTGACACAAGGAGACATTTGATAATCTTCCTTGTCTTCACGGAACACACCCCACACACCACAAACAAGATCAGCTCCACCTTTATCCTTAGGCAAGGGGAGAGGACTTAATTAAGTTACCTGGTGAGCTGCTCAGTGGTGATGCATCCCTTTAATCCCAGTACTTGGGAGGCAGAGGCAGGCAGAGCTCTGTCTGTGAGTTAGAGGCCAGACTGGTCTACAGAGTGAGTTCCAGGACAGCCAGGGCTATACAGAGAAACCCTGCCTCGAAAAAGCCAAAATAAATAAATAAATAAATAAAAATAATAATAATAATAAATAAAAACGTTAATTGTTGAAATTACCTGTATGATGAAGAAAGAAAGGAAAAAAACAAAGTATGAAAACTAGAGGCAATCTAGGTTGAGAGCCGTCTGGTCCTCATGAACCGTGGGCTGAGGAGCCATGCTGTCTGGCTGGCACATGCCAGCTCCAAGGGATAGAGGGGCCAGAGCATCGCGTGTGAATCTACGAACATTCAACGTAAGTAGGTAGCAGTGAATGCAGCAGTGGGAAGCAATGGGTTTTTTATTAAATTGAGTTTTTGATTATCAGTATTGTATTTTGATCATCAATATTGTGTACAGTATTGTATCTAATTGATCTTTCAAGATAATGGATCTATTGTTAAAAGAAAGGTTGTTTTTAAAGAAGAAAAGCAACGATAGTGGTAACAAAAATGGGTCAAAGTAAGGCCCACATTTGCAAAAAGACCCATGAAATACAGTGGTGCATTTTCTACGATTAAATCCCACGCCAAAACTTCAACGACAGCAAATATCATCATCCATTACTCTAAGATAATGTTGATAATTTTCATTTCAGTGGTTTGTATGCTTGGTTTATAAAACTTGGTTTCTAAGCCACATGAAAGCTGAACTCCATTATGCTTACAGAAACATAATTGTGGCAAGAGAGAAGGCTTGCTAGTTAAGAGGACCTGCTGTTCTTCCACAGAAAGAGGTGCTGAGTTGAGTTCCCAGCACCCGTGTTTGGCAGCTTCCAACCACCTATAACTCCAGCTCCAAGTGACCCTTCATCTTTTTCTAGCCTTCACAGATACCCACACTCATGTGGAATTCACTCAGGTACACACACACACACACACACACACACACACACACACACACATAAATTAAAATAAATCTTACAAAAGAAATGTAATTAAAATGACTAATCCCTGCACTGAGTATTTCAAACATTTTCCATTGAATGATTGCTTCATTTTCATACTTACAAAAGATTGACTTAGATGGGTGCAGCAATGTTCACCTATAATAATCCCTGCTATTTGAGAAACTGAGGCAAGAGATTTCAAGTTCAAAGCCAGCCTTAGCCATAGAGCAAGACCCCATCTCAGAAAGAAAGAAGAAAAGAAAACAGAAACACTTTGATTTAATGAATCATGTCATAAATTTAAGAACCATTCTCAGCATGCAACCAGGAAGAGAAAACACACACATGCTCACACACACACTCATGCACACACACTCATACATACACACTTTTTTTTCTTTCAAAATGGTTGTTGCCATTCTTGTAAAATTCTGGGTCCAGCAGTTTTTGTTACTATTGTCTTACTTTCTTTCATTAAAGCTCTTTCCACATGCTTACAGTGTTCCGAGGACATTTGTTCGCTGTGCTCTGGCCATACCAGCTACTCTGAGTCTTGAGTCTGCACCACACTCCTTGCTGCTCCTAGGCCTGCACAGCTGCTGTGTTCATCCTTTTCCCGAGCACCTCCCCGCCCCTTTGCACAGCTAGCTCACCCTCCACTTGAACATCCCCTTTCCGGAAGCCCTCCGCAGCCTCAGACATAAAGAGGTCGAGCTGTCGCCCCTGTCTCCTTTATTTCCCCTGTCGTAACCTCAGGATCTCTTGGTTAAAGTGTTTGTTTTACGTATTAAACTCCTGCTCCTTCATGAAACTGTAAGTTGCTGGAAGACAGGCTCCACAGCCATCATTGTGTTTGTTTTCTTGTGGTTTTAAGTGTTGGGGATCAGAGCCACCTCAAGCACACTGGATGAGCACTCTGCCATGAACCTGTAGGCCCAGCTCTGTAACCGCAATGCTGAGCACTGTATTCTCCACATCCAGCTCACTCTCTGATAGATAACAGAAGCCCAGTAAATATTGGGAAACACGGCAATCTCTGCATTCGTAATGTAGTGTATTCCTGGACACCACAGCTCCCAGGAGGCCCTTAGGAAAGTGTCAAGAACTATTTCCCGTGAAAAACATTCAGTGAATAAATAGAAGGAGCCCACAGGGGGTTGAGATAAAGTAGGGGAGCCTAATGACAGAGTAATCTGAAGCAGAGACTGACTTCCCAGCAGAGTGAAGCTTTGCTGTTTAAGCTACAGATGCTCATTTCTTCTCCTTGCTCCCATGGGTACTTTGCTCCATGGTTTCATGTGAGAGTAGGTTGTGGGGGGCAGGGATAGTACTTTAGGGGTCAGAGTGAGATCAGTGCTAGCTGGTGCTCCGCCTTGGCTAGGAAAGAAGGGGTGGACATTGCTGAGTGCGGCTGAAGTGGTGTTCAGAAGGGCAAGCAGGTCTTAAACCCAGGTGTAGATGGAAGTCTCTGTCCCACCAGGTCCTGTAGCCATTCAATCCCAAATAAACACACAGAGGCTTATATTAATTATAAACTGTTTGGCCTATTGTTCAGGCTTACAACTTAGATTAACCCATAATTCTTATCTGTGTTTAGCCACGTGGCTTGGTACCTTTTCTCTGTAAGGCATTCTCTTCTTGCTTCCTCTGCGTCTGACTTGGGACTGCGTCTCTGCCTTTCCTCTTCCCAGAATTCTCCTAGTCTGGTTGTGGCACCTATACTTCCTGCCTGGATACTGGCCAGTCAGCATTTTATTAAACCATTATGAATGACAAATCTTCACAGTGTTCAAGAGCATATCCCACAGCTCCCCTGTATCTGCCTACTTACATCTCTGCTGAACTGTGTCTTGCATTCTTACCATTTCTCATTGACTCTAATATGTTGTTTCTTCTGAAGCTGATTTTAGCAAATGCTGCTGGGCTGTGACTTACTCAATTCAGTGGTTTTTTTGAGAGTGGCTAAAACTGTGTGCATTTGACAGATGACAACACTTTGGAATCCATTTTAGAAAGACAGGGTGATGTTCTCGTAGCGCGTCCGTGGAGGAACTTGGATGCATTACAGTAGGAGCTGGTACTAGCGTGCTGTCTCTGTGGAACAGTAAACAACAGAACGAACTCCGGCAAGGCCCGGGACAGCTGCACAGCAGAGGAGTCGTTCCACTCTGTGATTCTGGGCTGCTCATACATTTTACCTCGCTCAGTAGAATGTGGGTGAAGATCACTGCATGACTCCTTGGGCCTTCCACGGATGTTCAGGCTGGAGAATCTGTCACCCTCGAACAAATACAACCACGGAGTAATGAGCGACTCTGTGGTGGAGAGAGGCACGTAGGAAAGAAAGGCCAGTCCATGTCTTCCAGCCCCTGATGATGTGGTCCAGGCACCATGAAGGCTGAGATGAGTCACCCACAGAGCACAGCCTGGATTTCCTAACTCTCAACACCATGAACAATAGGACGGCTTTTATTTTAAGACGCTGAGTTTTAAGGTAGTTTGTTCCTAACTTTCTCCCAGTTTGTCAACAACTCTCCTTCAAACAGCCTCTGATGACCTGAGCCCTAGAAGAATGGCTCATGTTTGCCTGCACCAGCAAAGCGTTGGAGATGCTGTCGGAAGTCGCCATCTAATGACAAATCCTGCTGGGATAATGTCCTCGAACACCTTTTCACTGGCGATTGTTTCTGCTCAATGACAGACACAGTGCATCACTGGGTACCAAAGGCTCCCAAGAGAAGCTTGGCTGCCCAGCCTGATGGAGAGCCTCAGGACTGCCAACAGCATGGCCTTCAGGAATCCGATGCCTCTCCTTGGCTAGCAGCAGCAGTTCCTTCACAGAGCCGACTCTGGTGACTTATTCAAGACCATTTCAGACTTATTGAATTGAATTCAGACTTATTTAAGATCAGGCCTGGATCTGACAGTTTTCAGAGCTGAGTGGGCCCAGGCAGCCGCCAGTCCACCCTCTTGAGAATTGGCACTCAGAATAGTCAGCCAGTGACCGAGCAGGATATCCTCAATGTGAGCGGCAGTTTCTCAATAGGAAGTGTGAACACCAGGGACATTACAAAGGGAGGGCCAGCACCCCAAAAGATGAATGTCTGGTAAAATGCAGGAGGGAAACAAGCCCCTCCAGCAAGGAAAGCTGTTCAGTAGCCAAGCGTGGAAAGAGAAAACAGAATGAACCACAGACCGAAAAGCTAATCATGTACAGGAATTTGTGAGTTTGGCCTTCCAAAGATTATATGATCTTTTGAAACAGATTTTCCTCTATTGTTCCATGAAATATGTGTGTTTATACTTGAAGATAAACTACATGATGTCATTAATTCCTATTATTCCTATCCTGGGAATGCTAAATCCATGTATGCAATACAAGAAGTATGTTTCTTTAAACTTCTCCCAGCAGGCCAACATGGTTCTTTCTCCTCTGTAAGCCACTCAGCTTAAGTGACCCCTACAACTGAGAAAACTGAAATTTCTTTTGTAGCCTCTGACTGGCACATGAGGTCTTCTGCAGGTGCTAATGTCTCCACAAGTCATGGTACAAACCAGTCGGCCAGCCCAGAAAGCAGGCTGTCTCCTCTGTCAGACTCGAACATCAGTCTGCTGATGTGTGCAGTCGGGCTATGACCAACACCATCCTTCCTAGAACACAGAGCAGCGTTCTTCTTGGGATTGGATTGCTGTATAACTCTTCAGAGGCATAAACCTAGCGGAAATGGAATGGAACTGTTCGCAGGAAAAAGAAAGTTACAGAGATGAGTGTGCTGGAGGGCTGGTCAGCCTGCCATGCCTCTGGAGTCAACAGCTCGCTGTGGGGAGCAAGAGCACTGTTCTTTGCCAGCAAGTGCAGAAGTCCATTGTCACTTGGTCATTGCAAAGGACATTAATTGGCATTGTCTAGGCAAACCTCTTCTGAGGTTGGGTAGGCAAGCCCCTTCTGAGACCTCCTGATCTTTTCTGTGGCTCTCAGGCCCAGAACTAGCAAGGCCAAAACGTCATGGGTCACACACTACAAATCTTTGTTCGAAGCTAGACAGTCACCATTGGGTTTTCTTCAAATAAATATATAGAGTTCACATCAAGTCAGTGGTGCAGAGCTGAGGCTCCTGAGTGTGACAGAGAAGCTTAAAGTGACCGAAAGAGTAGAGGATGTCACAGGACATCTCCCCAGTCCCCAGCATTTCCCCTCATAGTACCTGGGTGTTTTCACTTCTCTTTCTGATAGCCTGCTGAAAGACCACCAGTTTTACCTCCTTCTGAAGATGCAAATATCGCTGGAGGAGTTTGGGGAGCAGGAAGTGCTTCGACATCTCTGTACTCGGAACAGAAAACAGGGAGAAATTGAGGCCCAGGAAATGTGTGTTTAAAGCTGCAGGTTGGACATATATGGGACAGTGGTCTTGTTGGATACCAAGTCTGTCACATGTTTGAATGGTGAAATGCACGCGGAAAATATTGAAACGAGGCAATTGTCAGGGAGGAACCATAGTCCTGAGCAGGCAGGACAAGGACAGTTAGGGACAGTGGGCAAGGGACCTTTGTAGGTGGCAAAACCAGAGGTGGGAGCTAAGAGAAATTTTCAAAAGTGACTGTAGTCGGGGTCAGCCTGAGATGCAGGGAGGGCGTGAGGGAGTGCTCTTCCTGACCCCAGGGGCCAGAACTGCAAGAACCATGGACCTGGGGATTCACATCATGTTGGATTTCATCAGTGAGTTGGGCATCATCAGTGCTGTGGACAAGTTGCAATGAAGCCAGTCTTCCAGTTAACTCACTGCGCCACACGGTCCTGACCCTCTGCAAGTTGCCGGCTTCTAAGTGCATTTCACCGTGACCTTGAAGGTGAAGCTGTGCCTCTGACCCATGGAAGATTTCCCAGGGTAGATTATAAGCAATCGTACCATGAGTCTTACCAGAGCCAGGTCCCCTTTTGTTTAGGGGCCCAGTTGCTAGCATGACAGCCCTGGAGACTGCTGAGTAACATGTCAGCTTCTGCTATCTTCCTCTGCGTTTCTAACAGTCAGCATGACGTGACAGATTTCCTCGAAAGACCAAGACAAAGACACAACCCAAAATTCAAAGAATTCTCAGAATACTTTCCATTGTCTATGGCTCGTGATATGTGTTTTAATATGATTTATAAATGCATACTGCATGTCAAGTTGCCGGAGCTAGAAGAACTGCCACTGGTGATTAAATACGGGTACTGAGTAGTCAAATTTGTTTCTTGTCTATGTTTCTAAGACTTTCTCCCTAAAGCAAAGTGAAAAGTGGAAGCTTCCATAGCAAATCTAAACTCTCAAATGTGAGGAGAAAGAGTTGAGACTTTGCAGTAAGTGTGATCAGTCTTTGGGTAAGGGCCATTGTTTTGTTCAAGACAGGGTCTTACTACACAGCTCTGGCTCTCCTGGAACTCACTCTGGAGACTAGGCTGGCCTTGAACTCATAGAGATCTGCCTGCCTCCTTTGCCTCCCAAATGCTGGAATTAAAGGTGTGTTCCACCTTTAATGCCCATTTTAGATGAATATTTTTAATGTTAGATTATGGATTAAAATCTTGATGTTTCGCCGGGCGATGGTGGCGCACGCCTTTAATCCCAGCACTCAGGAGGCAGAGGCAGGCAGATCTCTGTGAGTTCGAGACCAGCCTGGTCTACAGAGCTAGTTCCAGGACAGGCTCCAAAGCCACAGAGAAACCCTGTCTCAAAAAACCAAAAAAAACCAAAAAACAAAAAACAAAAAAACCTTGATGTTTAAAAATGATTTTTTCCTGTGCACGTGTGTGTGTATGTGTGTGTATGTCCAGGTGTGTGTGTGTTCTTGTGAGTTCAGGTGTGTTTGTGTGGTGTGTGTGTTCTTGTGTGTGAGTCCAGGTTTGTGTGTAGAGGTTAGGGGATAACCTTGGGTGTTGTTTGAGACAGGGTCTTTGTGGTTCACAGGTTCATAAACAGGGCTAGCTCTGATCTTCCAGGGATTCTCTGTGTAGGAGAGTGGGGATGTCAGATGTGTGTCTGCTGTGCCCAGAGTACCCCATCTCTGCACAGGAGAGTGGGGATGTCAGATTGTGTCTGCAGTGCCCAGGGTACCCCATCTCTGTACAGGAGAGCAGGGATGTCAGATGTGTGTCTACTGTGTACCCCCATCTCTGTAGAGGAGAGCAGGGATGTCAGATGCATGTCGGCTGTGTCCAGAGTACCCCATCTCTGCACAGGAGAGTGGGGATGTCAGATGTGTGTCTCATGTTCCCAGAGTACCCCATCTCTGTATAGGAGAGTGAAGATGTCAGATGTGTGTCTACTGTGTACCCCATCTCTGCACAGGAGAGTGGGGATGTCAGATGTGTGTCTGCTGTGCCCAGCTTACATGGGTTTTGGAGATAGGAACTCGGGTCCTCACACCTACTTGGCAAGCACTCACTCACTGAACCATCCCCCTGGCACTTAAGTATCATTTAGGGTGGTGGCACATGCCTTTAGCTTCCAGCATTCAGGAGACAGAGGCCGACAGATCTCTGAGTTTGAGGTCAGCCTGGTCTAGAGAGCGAGTTCCAGGATAGCCTGGGCTACACAGAGAAACCCTGTCTCAAAAATGCAAAGCAAGCAAACAAACAGACATGATCTTTAAGGTCCTCAATATTTTTAAAGAGTCTAAAGTCCTCTCATACTGAAATATTTGGAAATCGATACATACATCTTCCTAGTTGGTTTTCCTAAAGTTAATTCTTTAAACTTTGTAGCCATCTGCTGTGATTTGAATATGGTCTAAGGATTTGTTCTCTCAAAAGTTTGATCCTTGGTATGGCTCCGGTGAGTGAAAAGTACTCTGGTCATTGGGTCACTGATCGTGGAAATGATTAAGGGATCTCTTGCAACCCCTAAGATTTTCCAAGAATCAATTATGAGAACAAGTAACCCCTGACCTTCTCCTTGGTTTCTGCTTTTGAGATGTGGCCTCTTTCTTTCACATGTTCCTACCAATGGCACCCATCATGTGGGGACCAAAAAGGGGCTCTCAGCAGAGCCTGTGCCATGCTGCCTGGACCGTTAGCATCTCCCAAACTATGAGCTAAATAGAACTCTTTGTTCTTGTTGGTCACCCTGCATAGTTCTTTTGAATGATGAGAAATGGACACATACACCACCTAAAAACCTTTAGCTTAGACCACCTTCTGCCCACAGGCTCCTCGCCACCCCAACAGTGTGTTCATATGCAAGGACATTATCAAAACTATGTAACAATTGGCGCGACACAGAAAGCTACCGACAGTTGCAGTGTTTTCCCAACCACAAGCCAAGATTCTGCCCGAAAAGAGTAGGTTCCTTCCCAGTCGTCTCTGAGCACCTAGGGTTTTCCCTCCCCACTTGTGAACTGTCTTCCTTGAGTATATGAGAATTCCTTCTCCCTCACACAAGCCTATTCTGCTTGCAGGAGAATCCTGGGGCTTAGCACTGTACCTAGTGCCTACCAGGCCCTCACAGATCTGCACTCTTCTGTGTCTGAGCACGAGCTTTTGGCTTCAGATAGCAGTAGCCCCCAGAAATTTGGAAGAACACAAGGAAGGGTTTTATAATAGTGACAAAAAAGAAACGTGTCTCCAACGTCAGGAAATGGTGTTTCAATATTGTGACTTGTTTGATATGTAAGTGTCGGGTTCACTTCATCAGAAGGAATGAGTGAAATGTTTCAGGGGTCTGGCTTTTAAAAGTTTAGTTTGAATAAGACCCGATTAGCGCACTGCCCAGAGTGTAGAGGATGACTCTGTCATCAGAAATGTAGGGAATGCACTTAGATGTCTCTTTTTATGTGGGATGAAATTCTGAGAATTGGAGAAGCAGAACAGGGAATTTCCAGGGGTCTGAGGCTAAACACAAGAATGCCAAGTCTGCACACTTTGATCCTGTTCCCCTCGAGTGAGTGACTCCTCCAGCCCTCATTTTTCCTTCTTATGCTTTTATGAATGAAACTGTGTCTTCCCCACAACATCCCTACTAAGATGTTGAAGTGTTAGCCCTACTTCTACAGACTGTGTTCTTAGTTAGAGACAGATCTTTACTCATTAGAATGAAGGTGAGCACCAACCGAAGACTGGTGTTTCTATAAAAATAGGAACTTCAGACCCTCCAATCCATGCAGAGGAAGACAGTGTCATGACACAGGAAGAGCAGGTGTGCATGAGACAGGTCCCTGAGAGCCAGTGAGAGAGGCCTGAATCCTTCCCTCACATCTCTCTGAAGGAGCCAACCTTGCGGGTAGCTTGACTTTGGATTTCTCTCTTGCAGCATAGTGGAGACAGGGATTTTCTGTTTTTAAGTCACTCAAACTGTGGGACTTCATTGTCGCCTTGGGAAACTTCCTTCAGGCTTCCAAATACAGCCAAAATTTCAGAGAAGAGAACTGGCTCTAGGGGGGAATAGATCTGAGGAGCCCTTTGCTTTGGTAAGTGAGGTCTAACAATATACGCATCTCCCCTACTGCGACCCTGACCACTGCCTCAGTCACACACAGCTCACAGCCTTCCTCCACCTGAGACCTAAGGGCTCTTCAGTAGGAATAAGGAGACCTCTGCTCACTTGATGCTGGAGACTAGGTGTGTGGCCTGGAATACATGAAGGCCAGACTCTGATTCCCTAGCTCCATTGCTTCTCAGGGTGCCTGGAACCTGATCCCCGTGTGTGGCTGGTCCACCCACATATCCGCACTGTCTAATCATCAGCAACAAGCACTTTCTGAGGACTTTGGTGTTGCTTCTGACCTTGACTTAGTCAACAGTTGTCTTCTCTCCTCTTGTGCCCACTCCCTCTTCGCCCCCCACTCCTCTCAACACCTCCAGTTCTTCTCATCGCTGCCATCCAAGGTCCTCTGCAGTCACTGTCACCGCTCCCATCTGTCCCTGACTCCTGTGGATCCTGTGGGCTTCCCGTTTGGTCTCCTCTTACCACGTTGGCCCACAGCCACCAGACTTGCTCAGGCCATTGGATGACAACGCTCAGACACCAGGCAGTTCTAACATGGGTACTTGGAAGGGCAGTATAAATGTAGAAGCCAAGGAGGGATGGAGTGAAGGTCAAGAATGGACTTGGGGATTTGGGGCCAGGTAAACGAATGGACATGAAGAATGACATGTATCCTTTACATATCTTTAATGGTGCTAAAAAGAAGTTTAAGGGGCTGAAGAGATGGCTCAGGGATTAAGGACACTGGCTACTCTTCAAGAGGTCCTGAGTTCAATTCCCAGTAACAACATGGTGGCTCACAGCCATCTATAGTGGGAACTGATGCCCTCTTCTGGCATAAAGCCAATAGAGCACCCATACATAATATAAATAAATCTTTTTTTAAAAGTTTAAAGTTCAATATTTTATTTGGGGTGATTAAAAATTGCTGTGAGCTGGGCAGTGGTGGTGGTGCATGCCTTTAATCCCAGCACTTGGGAGGCAGAGGCAGGCAGATCTCTGTGAGTTGGAGGCCAGCCTGGTCTACAAGAGCTAGTTCCAGGACAGCTAGGACTGGTTCACAGAGAAACCCTGTCTCGGTTTCAAACAAAAACAAAAAATTGGTGCAAATATTAAGGTGTCAACAACTACCCACAAAATGGCAATATCAGAACATTATGGATTATTGCTTAAGTTCCAACTTGTTTGAATTTCCTTTCCCTAATATTATATTCCCTGCCACCACCTTTAGTTATGGTTTTGGTTAAATGCTCTGTTTCACTTGTTGAAAATGCCATTTCATGGTCAACAAGTGTTAACCGAGCGTGCTTCTTAAAACCGAGATTTGCAGGAAACCAGACTGACCAAATCATTGATATTTTCCTGCTCTCCGCTCCTACAACTCTTGATCCAAATGATATTTTAAAGCTGTTTCTTAAGGAACAAATCATCAAATGTGTAGACACATGTGGCAACTTTAGCCTCTAATGCCCCTGACATCGGTTTTTAGCCCAGTTGCTGTAGTAAAGGCACCACAGGGCGGATCCTGGATGGCTGCTGGGGTGCGTGCAGGGCAGCCATACCCTCCTTTGACCTCTTTTCATTTATAGGATGAAGTAGGGAAACATAGGGGCGTCTCCCCAAATGTAGGACTCCTCCCTTCTCATGTCACTTTTGTTTGTCACTTAACAATTTCCAGTTGTTAAGTCTGAGAACTCCTTTTGTATAGATCTGGGTGTGGTATATGTGTATGTATTTGCCCATGGGTGCATGCCTGTATATGAGCAGGACACGCATCTGTTCGGGGAATGTGGAGGCCTGTGTGCCTCCCTCCATCACTCTCTGCTTTATAGGGGAAGCTGGGCCTTGCACTGACCCCAGAACTAATGCTTTTAACTAAACTAGTTAGCCAGCTTTTGCCAGGGACCCCTGCCTCCATGGCCCTCCTCCTGCCCTTACTGGCCGGGGAGGGCGGAAGGAGGGAAATGGGGGAGGCTGCTACACCTATACAGCTCTGTGTGACTTCTGATGATCGTAACTCCAGGCCTCATGCTTGCCCGGGAAGCACTTTACTGACTTGAGAACTTTGAAACTGACTTTTCCAAGTTTCTGCAAGGTGAGCCAACACAGTCGCTTGCCTGGTCCCGTTCTAACTGCTCAGCATAGTAAGGTAAAGCAGCTTCCAGTTTTTAACATGGAAAGGCAAGAGTTCTGTTTTTTATTGTCTCCATTTTTCTCTCTCAATTGCTTGTCTTTTATAAAGACATCAGTCAGTCATAATAGGTTGTGTGTGTGTGTGTGTTTTGAGGGGTCAATTGGTTAAAAATGTGTGATAGTTGTATTAATTATAGTTTTGTTTTTTTTTTAAATGACTACAGCACAGACCTCACAGAAGGTCAGGGATGATAAATTCTGAGTGTTTTCTGGATTCAGCCAATTTAAACAACAGCTCGACATTGCACTGGGCAAGCACGGATATGGATGCTGTCTGTGACAGCTGCCCAATCCGTCATAGCACAGTTCCTTCCTGTCTTGGCTGGCTTTCTAGATTAGGAGAGTGTTGGGGGCAAGAGGCTGTGGCAGAGGGAGGAGACTGGTGGAAAGTGCTCAGTGTTTACCCCCAAGTCTCTCGGGAGAACCGGCTTGTCTAAAGTTGCTTGCATAGTTTTAGAGAAATACCTTGCATATGACAAATGCAATTCCGGTCATGGAAACAGAAACTTCTTTAGACTGCCCTGGGTTTGCAGCAAGAGGGACCAAGGAAGTGGAACTTCAGTTAAGGCATGTTCAGAGAGAGAGGAAGGGAGGGAGGGAGGGAGGGAGGGAGAGAGAGAGAGAGAGAGAGAGAGAGAGAGAGAGAGAGAGAGAGAGAGAGAGAGAGAGAGAGGACATGGCAGCTACTTCGTGTCATAGAACCAAGCACACATCTCCATGGTGGGTTCTCAGGGTCACATAGGAGGCACTTGGCCACCATACTTGGCACGTGGCTTTAAACTGAATGAATACTTTCCAGGAGCCCTGAACACTGCACTCTGTAGAACTGACTTACTCATTCATAGGACCTTAGCACCAGCACACAGCGAACACTAAGGCCCACAAAACAGTTTTAAAAGTTCCCCCCCCCCACAAAATTAAAAGTTGCCGAAGCTTATGTGGGTATGCTGGTGAACATGTTTAATCTTAGTACTCAGGAGGCAGAAGAAGATGTATCTCTGTGAGTTCTAGACCAGCCTGGTTTACAAAACAAGTTCCAGGACAGCCAGGGCTGTCTCAAAAAAACCAAATTAATTCATCAACTAACTAATAAATACATAAATTTGCCACACACACAAGCTTTTTAAACACCACCACAGCCCTCAGTGCTTTCTAATGGAGGTTTTTCCCTTTTTAAATTTTTCTTCCGAAGTTTCTTCTGAGAAATAAAGGCAGAAACCATCGTGTGTGCCATCCGAACCCACTTCCTCCACCATGTTCCATGCTGACCCTTTTCTGAGTGGAAATGCTAATGTATGCTAATGTATGATAATGCATGCCTCTGCAGCACAGCAGCTCAGTGTTCATTCATCTCTCCACCCATTTGCCTACGTGGGCTCAAATATGATAAAGTGTTCAATGTGTGCATTGTACAGGTTTGCACACTGCACAGCCCATGGGCGGCATGCACCTCAGGCTAGCTAAGAAAGTGACCCAACACAAAATTCAACCTTAAAACATTATAAGGGTTTTTTTTGTTTGGTTTGTTTTGGTTTTCTTGTTTTGGGTTTTTTTGTTTGTTTGTTTGTTTGGTTGGTTGGTTTGGTTTGGTTTGGTTTTTCAAGACAGGGTTTCTCTGTGTAACCATGACTGTACTGGAACTTACTCTGTAGACCAGGCTGGCCTCGAACTCACAGAGATCCTCCTGCCTCTGCCTCCCTAGTGCTGGACTAAAGGCGTGCGCCACCACCGCTCAGCATTTTCTCGCTTTTTAAAATAACTCAATTGTGTTGCTTTAAATGTGAACTGTGTAGACGACAGCATGTGTAGACAACAGCATGTGTAGACGACAACAACATGTTGCCATGGCAGCAGGCTGAACACACCTGTGCACCCCATTGCTATGTGAGAGACTGAGAACAAAAGGCCAAATAAGATAATGTGCTTAATATTGGCAGGGAAAATAAAGTGCTGATCGTGATGGCTTATATTTCCTGGGCTCTTACCCTATGCCTCTCACTATTCCATGCACTGTGTGTATCAGCTGTCAGCTTCACACGGTCACGTGATCTTCATGCTCTGTCCACACTCTTCCCCTCCTAGAAGATGAAGCTGAGGCATACAGGCAGTAAGAGACTTGTGATAGAGCCAAGATTCAAACTCAAGCAGTTTGAAAATCAGACATCAACATGAGAAACAAAAGCAAGAAAACTTCTTAGAATGCTGTGATGTGGGTGAGAACTCTGGGTATCCATGGCCACGAGTCTAAGGAATTGGTGACCATGCATGTTGGTGTCTGTGGCTCAAGGGGGCGTCCTGTCTCCTCAGTGGGTGTGTGGCTCTGGGCTTTCAGGTGACTGGGGTAGGCCTGGAGTTGGGGGCTGGGTACTGGAGAGGCAGAAATGAAATCCTCGCACCTTCCTGGCGAAGATGACTTTGGGAAGTGTCGGCAGGGTGGTAGCAGTATAATGCTGGTGAGAATCCTGGGCTGGTTATGTCTCTTGTTAGGACTGATATTCATGGGATTCGTGGAGTGCCCGTTAATTCATTTGGTAATATCTGCTACATACCCACTCTCTGCCTAGAGACTTCCCTAGAAATTTGGGATACTCTGTGAGTAGAACAGAAAGACTATTCTTGTTATCACAGAGGTTGTGTTCTTGAGAGAGGGACAAGCAATAAATTGAGCATAGTAAATAAGAACGTTACAAATTAAGTCAACCTGTAATCCCAGCACTTGGGAGGTGGAGGCGGGAGAATTTCAAGTTCACGCCAGGCTGGACAACATACAATATCCTATGTCAAAAACAGCACTGACAGAAAACAAGGTAAGTGTTATGAACAGAGACATCAGGCAGGGGCTGACGCTGGTCCCGAGGAAGTGGGACCAGCCAGGGCTGGAGTCCTAAGGCAGGAGATGCCTGGTGTGTCAGCTGATGCGCAGTTATCAAGAGGAGGCAAGGTCAGGGGAAATGCCTGACGTGGTACATGGAGTACTGTGGGGACTTTGCAAGCAGGGGACGGCGGTAATGGATACTGAAAAACAAGCTGGTTGTGAGTGTACTTCAAAGTCCACACATGCCTAGATGGCGAGTCGGTTGGATGTTGGAGGAAAGGCATCAGGGCAGCTCACTGGC
This sequence comes from Chionomys nivalis, assembly GCF_950005125.1. Classification (NCBI taxonomy): domain Eukaryota; kingdom Metazoa; phylum Chordata; class Mammalia; order Rodentia; family Cricetidae; genus Chionomys; species Chionomys nivalis. Next base: position 147,484,842 of record NC_080086.1, on the reverse strand, counting down.
TTCCGGGCATCACCTAAGGATGGAGATGCTATGAACTGTAACCTGGAGACTTCCTCTGACAGTTTAGATCTAGCTGAGCCCTCAGTCTAACAAAGCTTGGGGTCAGGGAGACAGAGCCAGGTGCAGCTTCTGCAGAGGAGGAAAGCTGGAGATGTGTGTCAGTGAAGAGGATCCCCGTCCACTGCTCATCCACAGGGATGGGCACATCCGAGTGAGAGCCATGTCAGCCTTCTCCAGGAGTCAGGAGTCAGGACTTAGTCAGACAGTTTTAGGGTCAGAAACAGCTGCTGCTGCTTCCTTTCCTTTCTCCTTTCCCTTCCCCATTCCTTCTCCTCCTTCCCTTTCCCCTTCTCCTTTCCCTTCCCCTCCTCCTCCTCCTTCCCCTTCTCCTTCCCCTCCTCTTCCTTCCCCTTCTTCTCCTTCTCCTTTTCCTTCTCCTTCTTCCCCTTCTCCTTTTCTTTCTTCCCTTTCCCCTTCTCCGTCTTCTCCCTCTGCAGTTTGTTTTGATAATCTGTATGAGTGAGTCCTGGAAGAACAGCAGCTGAGACCAGGAGCCACCAGGGGAGCAGCTCGTTAGTCACTAAGCCACGTCTTTACCTCCTGCAGACACGAGGTTTCAAACAATCCTGTCCTCCAGTCCTGTACACATCCATTATCCTTGATGCAAGTTCTTCCTCTAGTATAGACTGTATTGTCTTAATGTTCATTTTTGTAATTTTATAGACAAAAAGGCATATGGAGCCTTGATAAGTGTTTTTGCAATTAAAACCCAAGTTGTCTTTTATACATGGCCATCTTCACCTTTTTGTGCCCCCAAAGTGTGTTCTCCAGCCCTCCCAATGGCCCTAAGAACTAACACTGTGGCTGAGTGGTAGTGGCACATGCCTTTAATCCCAGCACTTGGGAGGCAGAGGCAGGCGGATCTCTGTGAGTTAGAGGCCAGCCTGGTCTACAAGAGCTAGTTCCAGGACAGGCTCCAAAGCCACAGAAAAACCCTGTCTCGAAAAACCAAAAAAAAAAGAAATAAAAAAAGAATTAACACTGCTTGTTCTTAAAATGAATCCACTATTTTCTCACTCATTCTGGCTACACTCTCTGCTTTGGAAGGGATCCTAGGGGAATCAGGTTCGGCTGTGTCATGGTGTGGAAATGAAATACAGAGAAAACAATCTGGATTCTGTACAGACACTGGCAGGAGACAGGAAATCATATGAAGACTTCAGCCACTGGCGCTGCAAGGTGGGCTGGGTGGGCTGGGTGGGTGAGCAGAGCAAGGTCCTGAGTGTGAGCTCAGGGCAGTTCGGAGGCCCGGCCCTGGAGTGCCGAGCCTGTGGGTGGAGGGGGAGCCGATAAGAGCTCCAGGCCCGTCATCACTTCATGTCTCTCTGTGAGTTAATAACTAGTGTGCTTATGTATTGGAGAAAGCAGATGTAGCCTGAGACTGGGGCATCTGGGAATGACGGTGCAGTTCTGGTCAGACAGCAGCAGCTGCTGACTCATGCTGGCGGGGGTTCAGTCCTACCCCTCACCAGCTCTCCTTGGACGCCCTGCTTCACTTGCCTGGAACCCAGACGTTTCCGCCAAAGAGGACGTGGTGGTATGCGGCTGGGGGGTGTCTGTGGGGATCCCTGATGGGCTGTGGAGAACAGCTGATTCGGTAGTGGGCCAGCTCCAGATACTCCCGTCAGGACTCCACATACTGGAAGCTCAGGATTGTGTTTGTTCTGTTGAGATATGGGGGAAACAGACCAGACGAGTGCTCGGTGCGGAGGCTGAAGGGAAGATTGCTTGCTGCCGAAGTTGAGGTGACTATTGAGTTCAGGCAGCTATCGCAGGTCATCACACCGTCAGGCTGGGAAATAGCTTCAGTTAGGGCTCCACAGAGGCCAGTACCAACTACTGGTGCTTGTGCGGCGTAATCCAGTTGCCAGTCATCCAAGCAGAAGACATTTCTGAGTGTGTGTGTGTGTGTGGTGAGGCCATTGTGAGAAGGGGTTTCTCTGGTAGACAGCCTCCCACAGTGGAAACTGATGGAGTGTAAGCCTCCGCCACAGCACTGAGCTGTGAGTAGCATGCTTAGGAGGAGGTTCTGCAGCCTCTGAATTCTCTTCTCCAGTGTTCTAAGCAAATTCTTCCCATTGTCCCTGTCCCAGGAAGAAGCAGTTGAGCTGGCCCTGAGGCAAGGGGGACTGCCCACAGTTGAACCTGTTCTTCCTGGGGTGTGACATCCCACATTTCCCCTACCCCTGGCTACACTGTCTCGCCTCATCCCAGCTTCCTGGCTCTCCATCATCAAAGTCAACCCTTGCCCAGGGGGAACCAGGGGGATTTGGGCTCAGCTGCCTCTGCTCTTTAAGCCCTGCCTCAGCTGGAGCTGCCACTGAGAAAATGGGAAGGGCGTTGTCGCCCCCTCCCCTTCCCAAGACCTAGAGTTTAGCACTGAGTGGAGATCCCCAGTGAGAGACAAAGTCTTAGCTTGAGGGCCTCCACCAGCAAGGGCAGGCCTTGAGAGGAGCGTGTCAGCAATGAGTAAGCTCAACTAGGCAGGAAAACCAGGGAGTGGGGAGGACCAGGGGATGCTTGGTTTCAAATTCCTAGTTTGGCCTCATCTCGAGCAGCCCTGTTGCTTGTTAGATAATCTCTGCCCGGACTGGCAGAGTGGGAGAGGCACCTGCTCGCTGATGACTCAGCCCATCTCAGGTGCTTTAGAAGACTTTTCCCTGAAGTCCGTCCCCTCCCTGTGCCGCCCCCAACATGTCTTCAAAGACCCAGGAAACAGAATCTGCCCTTCGTGATGCTGGGCCTTTGGGCAGATCCTTACTATTCCAGATCTGCCGTCAGGCCTGCAGACACTCATTATGTTTAAGCGGGATGAAGATGCCTGCCATAAGATGCCACATAGCAGGTCGGTGGGGTGAGAAAGGCTCCAGAGTGCACAAAGCAAGGGCTTAGAGACAAACATACACACAACAAACAATGCTCCCTGGGAGACATACCAGGAAATGCAAGGAGTCTAGGAGGGAATGCCAGGGGCCCAACCCATGAGCCGTGTGAACAAGAGTAAGCCAACCTCCCAAGCCCTACTGTAAGGAGCAAGGCAAAGTGGAACCTCAAAAAACACTCAGGGGATTCACTGGATTCAAACCTGAGTCAGTAGATCTGCAGAGATAAACTTTTGAAGAGGCCGTGAATGCAGCTCAGTGAGTAAACGGTCTGCCTGGCTTATACGCAATCCTGGGTTTGATCCCCAGCTTCATATAACAAAATGGAGTGGCTCACACCTGCAATGCCAACACTCTGGAAGTGGAAGCAGAACCCAGAACTCACGGTCATCTTCAGCTTCATAGAAAATTAAAGACCACCCTGGGCTATAGAAGTCTGACTCAGCTGGGCGGTGGTGGCGCACACCTTTAATCCAAGCAATGAGGAGGCAGAGGCAGGTAGATCCTTGTGAGTTTGAGGCCAGCCTGATCTATAGAACTAGCCAGGGCTTTTTTAAAAAAAAGTCTCTCAACAGTTGTCTAGTTGGACTCCTAGCCAGGTGAACAGTAGAGAACTCGTGCACGGTCCTACAAATCCAACCATCTGCCTGTGGCTGAAGGGGTAGACCCCAGAGAGGATCTCCTGCTGCCGCCTTCCTAAGTTAACGCTGCTTCTGGCTTCCTTCTGAATTCTGAAACTGCTGCCGCCTTCCTAAGTTAATGCTGCTTCTGGCTTCCTTCTGAATTCTGACGCTTATGACCAGGATGACTGCTGCTCACCTCATCAGTGAAGGGTCTGTTGTCACACAGAAAGCCACCGCTGGTCAAAATGCAGAGAATAAGGGACCACAGAGTGCCCAGCTCCACCTGGTATACCCACAATGCAACCTCTACATTGCAGGCTGGAGCCATCAACTCTGCTCCCTAGGGCCTCCCTCATGTGGCTCCCATTCTCCAGATCCGTCTTTCTTGGCCTTACGGTGTGTGCTCAGTCACCTGCAAGGCTGGTACAGCTGGGTGGCTGAGCCTGACCCTCGAGTTACTGTCCTTAGTCTGAGCAGGAGCCTGAGAAGTCTCTTCAAATCCATTCTTACCAAGCTGGCGATGGAATACCATGACAGCTGGGGATGAACGTGTTTTGGGGAAGGCAGGGCTAGTGTTACAGACAAGACACTTGGGCAGTAAACAGACACCACACAAGCAGTGCTGCTGTTTTGATGACATCGTAGCAGCGCTGGAGGCTCAGTAGGTCCATGTGGGTGGCCCATACGTGAGTGATTGCCGGGACCATGCCTTCCCAGCACCGGGTCTGTTAGGACCGAGCCCGCTGGAGAGCCAGTATTCCCTGAGTCTTTTCCTTTGGCTCGTGTTCAAGCTGGAGCCGACCCATGGGTGAGGCCTGCAGGCTGGTGGGTGTTTCTTTCCTGGGCCTACATGCCGAGATGCCAGGCCTCGGCACAAGATGGGCAGGATGCTGGGCAGTCACGACCGCCGCTGGAGTCTCTGATTTCCACCTCTCCTCCCATTGTCATTTTCACCTTCTACGGGGCACCTGTTTGAGAAAAATACACTGTGAACATGTGTTATTTAATCTTTTCTAGTAGTTCCATTAAAATATAGAAACAGCTGGACATAGTACCTCATGTCTGTAACCATAGTATTCAGGCAGCTGAAGCAGAAAGATTACTGTAAGTTCAAGACCAGTCAGGGCTCTCTAGAGCAGTGGTTCTCAGCCTTCCTAATGCTGCAACCTTCATGTTGTGGTGACCCCAAACCAGAAAATTATTTTGTTGCTACTTCATAACTAATAGTGGTACTGTTATGAATCAAAATGTAAATACCTGATATTTACATTTTGTGACCCACAGGTTGAGAACTGCGGTTCTAGAGGAACAGAATTTAAAGAATGTATATGTATATGTGTGTATATATATGAGTGTGTGTATATAATATATACATATATATGAGGGTGTACGTATAAATCCCATACATATGTATACATCTGTGTGTAAATCCCACATGGGATTTATAAGAGTGGCTTCAGACTATGGTCCAGCCAGTTCAACAATGACTGTCCACCAACAGAAGGTCCGAATATTCAGCAGTTTTTCAGTCTGTGCGACTGGATGCCCCAGCTGGTCTTCAGGATATGCCAGGGAAGGGATAGACTTGCAAAACAAAGAGCAAGAAGGCAAAGGGCAAAAGCTTCCTCCTTCTATGTCCCTATATAGGCTGCCACCAGAAGCTGTGGCCTGGCCTAAAGTTAGATCTTCCCACTTCAAAAGATCTGGGTTGAAGTTTTATCTTCCCATTTCAAAAGAATTGGATTAAAAGTGGGTCTTCCCACTTCTAATGATTTCATGAAGAAAACACTCTCTCACAGATGTTCCCAGCTGCTTGGGTTTTAGTTCATTCCAGATGTCGTTGACAGCCAAGAATAGCTACCATAGCTATATAATGAGATCCAGTCTCAAAAACCAAACAAACAAAAGACAGGAGGAATTAATTTAAAATGTATTTAGTCCATTAGAGGAGCGACATGGACCCAATTAAGAGTGATTGATTAATGAGGTATTTTTACATCCTTTCTCTCCAAGTTTTATCTCTTAATGCAGTCTCACGTTTCAGCTCGGACTTAGTGCACCTTCCGTGCGACACCTAACTTCCTGGGACTGGTGCCCGTGAACTGAAGTGTATCTCACCCGCACTTGCAGCCCTATAGGGCACCAAACCAGCCACGAAACACTCTATAAAAGGCAAAAGCATCCAATATATCTATGCCCATCCAAACAGGACTCATGCTTCAGAGTCCACTGGAGACCCTTGTTAAAAATAGAATGGCCGCTTCCTAATCCCACATGTGCCTCATTAAAATTGGGCCGAGGAGAGGATTGCGCAGTTGTAAAAAGCGCCTTGAGCAATTTTCTGCATCTTTGCCAGACTCGGGAGAGGAATGTTCTGAATCACCGGATGGAGGAGTGACATCCCACACAGGGCTGTCAGGCTAGATGCCTCAAGCCCGCTCCTCTCCCGGTACTCACACTTGCAGCATGGTTTACACGGGCATGTATTCGTCACAGGCAAACATTTTAACAGCCAGGTTCAGGTTATCACCCAATTTGTAGAATAAACACAGCTCACAACGCTTCTTCAGCTTGCTTGCTTGGGTGTTTTTTTTTTTTTTTTTTAACTTTACCGTAGACTTGTGTGTAGAGATTTATATACAGGTGCTGCCACCTAGTGGTAAAGGATACTACCGACACCTGTGGAAAGGACTATGGCCTCCCTGCTTGCCAGAGAAAAGCCAGTAACAGCAGTCGATGGAGCCCCTGGTGACGTTTTAGGCAGAGGTTTTCCATAGGTGGTTCCTGGACCAGCGTCAATAGCTCCCCTTCGAACCCTGCCTGAGAGCGTTGTAAGACTCCTGCTAGTGTGTCAACAAGCCCTCCCTGTTCTAACGCAGGATAGAAGTCATAAACTACAGTGACAACATGAAATGACGGCTCCTGGTCTTTTCTAAAGCGCATATGCTGTGACCATCGTAGATGATCTATGAGTGCCCAAGCACACGCCCGGGGGGGGGGGGGGAACAGGAGGGTGTTAGGTGTCCTGATCTATTATTCTACCCCTTAGTCCTTGGAGACCTTGTTCCTTGGGTCCCTTACAGAAGGTGGAACTAGCCTGGGAGCCAGAAACCCCATGCTGAGGTGAGGCTGAGGTTGACCAAGCCCAGGGTCCCTATCCCTCCCTGCCCCCCACCGCCCGCCCTGCCCTTTTTTTTAAACAAGGTTTCTCTGTGTAGCCCTGGCTGTCCTGGAACTCGCTCTGTAGACCAGGCTGGCCTCAAACTCAGAGATTGTCCTGCCCCTGCCTCCCGAGTGTGGAGATTAATGGTGGGCGTGTGCCACCACTGTCTGGCCTTTTTTTTTTTTTTTTTTTTTTTAAACGTGGGTACTGCGGATTTAGGATTTGGATTCTCATGGCTGAGTAGAAAGCATGCCACACCACTGCTACGGCCCCATACTATCTCTTGAAACAAAATTTCAAGAATACACAAGGCTAGACTTTGGCATTCTTGGCTTCCATGGTTTCTAGTCTTGACCCTGCCATGAACTTGGTCACAGTGAATGTGAGGAAGAGCATGGGAACCAGTAAAGACGAGAATGTCTTTCTGGTGTCAGATTTGCTCTGATTTAAGAGCCAGGTCCTGCTTTGATGTGCTATGATTTTAGAACCTCTGCAAGCCTGTACTGCGGGTTTGCCGAATTAATTAATTAATTAAAAAACAAAAACAAGCAACCAAAACTTTAAACATTTTATTATATGGGGGCATGTTGTGGATGCAAGTGCATGCCATGGTTTATGTGTGTGCGTGCGTGTGTGTATGTGTACATGCATGTACATGCATGCGTGTGTATGAGAGTGTGCGTGTGTGTGCATGTGTGTATGTGTGTGTGTATGTGTGTGCGTGTGTACATGCATGTGCGTGCATGCGTGTGTATGAGCGTGTGTGTGTGTGTGCATGTGTGTATGTGTGTGTATGTGTGTGCGTGTGTACATGCATGTGCGTGCATGCGTGTGTATGAGCGTGTGTGTGTGTGTGTGTGTGTAGGGGACAGCGTGCAGAGTCGTTCCCTCCTGCCACAGTGTGAGTGCTGGAGGTCGCACTCTGGTTGTTGGACTCAGTGACAAGCCCCTTCACCCTCCTAACCATCTCACTGTCCCCCAGAATGAATCGCTTTCCCAAAGTAAAATCACACTGCTAAAACTTAGCGTATTTTAATCTTTTGATGGTGACTGTTTTTAACTAAATTAGTTTTGTATGAATCAAGCAAATCAAATATTTGATGATAAAATATTAAAAGAAATATTTTTCAGAATATTCAGGAATTCAGCCCCCCTGGCAGGCACTAGCCCTTCGTTGCCTCTGAAGCCTACTGGCTCCAGTAGCTCATTGTCTGCAGCCATTATTATTGTTTCACAATCTCCTGTCCTAGCACAATCCTTATGGTTAGCATAAATTTACGTAACTGTTTTCGATTCAATTTGGAGAGCCTATCTTTCATACTGCCTAAGTTCCTCACTGGCTAATATAGCTATTAAAGCTACAAAGGTGATTGGAAATTTCTGGTGGATTATTGCTGCAAACCTATTGCAATGGCTGAAGGAAACTCAGAATTGATTTTAGATTTTCTGGAAACAGGCTTTTATTTGTAACTTAGGTTAGCCTCAAGGTCACAATTCTCCAACCTCAGCTTCCTGAGAGACATCCACATCTGGATCCTCATATTAGAATTTGGAAAGCGCTTTAAAATTTTGCTTCTCTGGCCGGATGGCATGGTGCACGCCTTTGATCCCAGCACTCCCAAAACAGAGGCAAGCTGATCTTTCAAGGCCAGCCTGGTTTATATGTGGAGTTCCAAGTCAGGCAGGGAAACAAGTGAGACCTTGCCTCAAATAAATAACTAGATAGATAGATAGATAGATAGATAGATAGATAGATAGATAGATAGATAGAGAGTTTCTAAAGCTATAAAGAGAAGGATTTTTTGCTCCCCACACATTGGTCACCCATCAGTAGCACATCTCATGATGTGTTTGTAAGCTGTAATTCATGTTTATATGCAGCTGAAGTCATTTATCTCCTAATTTCCAACAGTATATAGCATGGAGAAAACTAGGATGATGGTGATGGTCTTTAGCGTTGTAATTCTTGGAACAATGAGAGTGCTTCATCTACTGTAGGGTCAGCTAAGCTGCCTATGGGGTTCTCAGCTGGAAGACCCCCCCATCTCCACATTTATCTAGTTTTTAATGATGCGGAAGTTGGTATAAAAACCAAAAAGATTACCAAAAGCAATCTACAGATTCAATGCAATGCCTATCAAAATCCCAGCAAAATTCTTCAAAGACCTGGAAAGAACCATACTGAACTTCATACGGAAAATCAAAGAACCCAGGATAGCCAAAACAATCCTGTACGATAAAGGAACTTCTGGAGGCATCACAATCCCTGACTTCAAACTCTACTACAGAGCTACAGTACCGAAACAGTCTGGTATTGGCATAAGAACAGATAGGAGGACCAATGGAATCGCTTGAAAATCCAGATATCAATCCACACATCTAAGAACACCTGATTTTTTATAAAGAAACTAAAAATGTAAAATGGAAAAAAGAAAGCATATTCAACAAATGGTGCTGGCATAACTGGATATCAACGTGTAGAATGAAAATAGATCACATCTATCTCCATGTACAAAACTCAAGTCCAAATGGATCAAAGGCCTCAACATAAAGCCAAGCACGCTAAACTTCATAGAAGAGAAAGTGGGAAGTACACTTGAATGCATTGGCACAGGAGACCACTTCCTAAATATAACCCCAATAGCACAGACACTGAGAGAAGCAATTAGTAAATACAACCTCCTGAAACTGAAAAGTGTATTGAGACCTCAATCCAGGGCCTTGCATATGCCAGGCAAGCACTGTACCCCTCAGCTACATGCTCTGACAGTTCAGACAGCTACAAATTTGGAAATAAAACTTCATCCCTGAGTGTGTGCTCCTACCATACACACCATTTTTTTTGTTGTGTTTACCAAGAATCTATAATGATTCTGACCATCTTTTATTCATCCTTAGGCTTTGATGTTTAATTCACCTACAAGGTTATAATGCAGATAAAATGGACTTCCTGGGGAGTACAGTAAAATAGCAAGAATCTGTAGTGATATTTTGTGCTTTAGCAAATAAAGCTTTCCCGAAGATCAGAGTGCAGAGCTAAGCCACTAGAGGCCACACAGTGGTGGTTCACACCTTAAATCTCAGTGCTTGGGAGACACAGGCAGAAGGACCTCTGTTAGTTCAAGGCCACGCTGGGCTTCACAAAACTGATTCAGTCTAAAAGAGAAGCAGAGCTCACACAAAGGTGATCCCAGTACTTGGGTTCACAGACCTTTAATCCCAGCACAGAAAGATAAAGACAGAGTGATATGGCTGGGCAGAGAGAGGACCATAAGGCGGGAGGAGACAGGAGCTCAGGCAGTCTGAGGCAACAGTCTGAGGAGGCTGACTGGCAGGATGGCCCTTTTGGGTTACATGCTAGTAGAGATAAAAAGTCTCCCTAGTGGCTGACCACGCTGCTTCTCTGATCTCCAGCATTAACCCTTATATCTGAATCTGCTTTTCTTTTCTTTTCTTTTTCAGAACAAATAGAGGTAGAGGCAGGCAGATCTCTGGGAACTCAGAGCCAGCATAGAATACAGAGTGAAGTCTAGGACAGGCTCCAAAACTACAGAGAAACCCTATCTCCAAAACCAAAACAAACAAACAAAAGAACAATTAGAATTTGTGCTACAAGATTCTAGTTTTTCCATTGGGAAAGAAACGTGAGTGTCTGTGGATATCATTCTGTCTCCTGTGTGACTCTTAGGCTATGTGACCCTCAGTTTGTCCTATGTGACTCTCAGTCTCTCCTATGTGACCATAGTTTATGTGACCCTCAGCCAGTCTCCTATGTGATCCCCAGTCTGACTCCTATGTGAGCCTCAGTCTGTCCTGTGTGACCCACAATCTGTCTCTTGTGAAGCTATGACTGTCTGATGTGAACCTCAGTCTGTACTGGGTGACACTAAGTGTGGCTCCTATGTGACCCTCATTCTGTTCTATGTGAGCCTCAGTTTGTCTCCTATGTGACCCTCAGTTTGTTGTATGTGACCCCCAGTCTCTCCTATGTGACTCTCAGTCTGTCTCTTGTAAGCCTATGTCTGTTCGAAGTGACCCTCAGTCTGTCTTCTCTGTGACCATCAATCTGTCCGGTGTGACCCTCATTCTCTCCTATGTGACTCCCAGTCTTTCCTATATGACCCCCAGTCTGTCTTATATGACCCTCAATCTGTCTCCTACGTGACCCTTAGTCTGTCTCTTATAAGCCTATGTCTGTTCGAAATGACCCTCAGTCTATCATCTATGTGACCATCAATCTGTCCTGTGTGACCCGCAGTCTGTCTTATCTGACCCTCAGTCTGTCCTGTGTGACCCCAGTCTTTCCTATGCGACCCTCAGTCTGTCTCCTACGTGACCCTTAGTCTGTCTCTTGTAAGCCTATGTCTGTTTGAAGTGACCCTCAGTCTGTCTTCTATGTGACCATCAATCCGTCCTGTGTGACCCTCAGTCTGTCCTGTGTGACCCTCAGTCTGTCCTATGTGACCCTCAGTCTGTCCTATGTGACTCCCAGTCTGTCCTATATGACCCTCAGTCTGTCTCCTACATGAACCCCAGTCTGTATCTTGTAAGCTTATGTCTGTTTGAAGTGACCCTCATTCTGTCTCCTATGTGACCCTCAGTCTGTCCTGTGTGACCCCTAATCTGTCCTGTGTGACTCCCAGTCTGTCCTATGTAGCCCTCAGTCTGTCTTGTGTTACCCTCAGTCTGTCTACTGTGACCCTCAGTTTGTCTACTGTGACCCTCAGTTTATCTGCTGTGTGACCCTCAATCTGTCTCCTGTGTGACCCTCAGTCTCAAAGAATAAATAAATTAATAAAAAAACTTCTCAAGTGAAAGGTGATGTGGGATTCCCCTCTGTATGCTGTGAATATAATTTATTGCCATTGGTTAATGAATAAAGCTGTTTCAATCAATGGCTTAGCAGAGCAAAGCCAGGCAGGAAATTCAAACAGAGACATATAGAGAGATTAGGTGGAGTCTAAAAGATGCCATGTAGCTGCCAAAGGAGAAGGACACTCCAGAACCTTAGGAACCTTACTGGTAGGCTACAGTCTCATGGCGATACACAGATTGTTAGAAATGCATTAATTCAAGATGTAAGAGCTAGCTAGAAATATGGATAAGCTATTGGCCAAGCAGTATTGTAATTAATATAATTTCTATGTGATTATTCATGTCTGGGTGACTGGGAAATGAATGAGCAGACTCTGTCTACAAGTGGTGCCCAATGTGGGGCTAACAAGCCTGGCCCACTTTGGGTATGGGTCATTGTACACCCACTTAGGGTTAGGAGGAAAGTAGTTGAGAGCACACCAGCAGCTCAGCAGTCTCTGCCTGAACAACTTGATGTATTGGGTCTGCTAGGCATGCACAGGCAGGAGATCTTGGTAGATTTCCATCACCATACACAGAAATATTTCCAGGTTGTGCAGTGCACTGCATGGCAGATTTTTCTATTACTCAGATAAAAAGGGTTTATGTGCTGCACGTTCCTTCCCAGAGATGAGATGGTGAGTGTAGATTATACCTGGAAGTCTCAGAGCTGGTGGTAAAAGTACCTCTGCCATATTGAAAAGCTGAGAGAGGGGGAGCCAGCATCTAGGACTGCTGTGACCACACTGCTTACCATTTAAAAGTGCTCCTTGTCTGAAAAGGATTTCAGATAAGAGAGATTCAGATATAAAAGACCTCTAAATGAGACACAGTGTGTTAAAAAAAAATGTATGTAGGCTTGGGAGAGAGAAGAAAAAGAGTATAAACAGTTATACAAGGAAATAAAAGCAAATTCTTTAAAGAGACAATAAAAGTAATATAAAAGAGTACAGACAGTCATAGATTAAAGGAGATAAACAAGCTTCAGGACAGCACACAGATGAATAGGAATGGGTTAATTTAAGTTAAAAAGAGCTAGTTAGAAATGAGCCTAAGCTAATGATGAGTTTTCATAATTAAAAATAAATCTCATTATTTGGGAGTTGTGGTCCAAGAAAGCCTGCTACATTTGGTGCTCAACATTGGTCATGTGTTTCTACACAGGGTCTGAGAAAGCTGAAAAGAAAAAGAAAGGGAAAAATGGCACAGCTTCTTAGTAACGTCATTGCATACAGAGGCATGGCTCTTCCATACAGTGAGCACTTGAACAGCCTGGACATTATGTAGAAACAATAAGCTAAGTGAAAACACCTACTGTAGTGCAGGCACCAACTTCCTAGAGCTGGGACAGTTAAATGCAGCTCCTGATTAAACACAGCTCCCAGTTAAAGACAGCTCTCAGCCAGTCCCATGGACTATAATGCTGTGCTCCAATAGACCAGAGCATAGCAGAGCCAGCCACCAACACAAAGCCACATGGTGAATTTAAGGTTTGGCTCACATGGTCAGAAAATGCTACAGGTCAGGTGTACAATAAAACAGGTCCAGACCAAAAGCCTCTAAACAGATTACGGTGTGTTTAAAAATGAACATAGAACTTAAGAAAGAAAAAAGAATTGTTTGTAATTGCCAGAACCTGGAAACAACCTAGATGTCCTTCAATGGAAGAATGGATGAAGAATGTATGGAATATATACATATTAGAGTACTACTCAGCAGTAAAAAACAATGACTTCTTGAATTTTGCATACAAATGGACGGAAATAGAAAATACTATCCTGAGTGAGGTAAGCCAGACCCAAAAAGAGGAACAGGGGATGTACTCACTCATATTTGGTTTCTAGCCATAAATAAAGGACATTGAGACTATAAATCGTGACTCTAGAGAAGCTAAATAAGAAGGTGAACCCAAAGAAAAACATATAAGCATCCCCCTGAATATTAACCTTCATCAGGCGATGAAAGAAGACAGAGACAGAGACCAACATTGGAGCACTGGACTGAAGTCTCACGATCCAAAGGAGGAGCAGAAGGAGAGTGAGCACGAGCAAGGAACTCAGGACGGCGAGGGGTGCACCCACACCCTGAGGCAATGGGGATGTTCTATCGGGAACTCACCAAGGCCAGCTGGCCGGGGACTGAAAAAGCATGAGACAAAACCGGTCTCGCTGAACATAATGGACAATGAGGACTACTGAGAACTGAAGAACAATGGCAATGGGTTCTTGATCCTATTGCATGTAATGGCTTTGTGGGAGCCCAGGTAGTTTGGATGCTCACCTTAATAGACCTGGATGGAGGTGGGTGGTCCTTGGACCTCCCACAGGGCAGAGAAACCTGCTTGCTCTTTGGGCTGAGGAGGAAGGAAGACTTGATTGGGGGAGGGGGAGGGAATGGGAGGTGGTGGCGGGGAAGAGGCAGAAATCTTTAATAATTAAATTAATTAATTAATAAAAAAATCAGCAAGAAAAAAAAAAGAAAAAAAAAAGAAAAAAAAAACAAAAAAAACAAAAAAAAAAAAAGAAAAAAGAATGGGTATAGACAGCCATAGGAAAAAAATAAATAGTTTAAAAGTAATAAAGTAAAATCTTTAAAGAGAGAATAAGAGAGTAAAGTAATATAAAGGAAAAAGGCCACATAGAGATGAGGAAATGCATAGGGAATCTGGAGTCTGTATTGTGCTGTGATCACTTTGAATTTTTAAAATGCTGATGTGTGATGTGATGAGTGAGTGACAGCTGCTGAGAAACACTGGACTGTAAAAGGCTCTGCTGTTAAACCAGCGTAGGTCCTTTAGAGATGTCTCAACTTTAAAATGGAATTCAAAAATTATATTGTATTCAAGAAGCTCTGTTTTTGTTTCCCCAGAAAATGAAAGGCTGTGGATCCATTCAAGGTTAATAGAGATGAGGTTTGATTGGAGAAGACCTCTTGAAAATCTTGGCTACAGACATAAAGAAATAAACCAAGAAAAACTACAAGACAAGTGACATACATACTGATCCCTTGACACGGGAACCGCTCTGAGACTGGACAACAAATGTTACAACTAGTTTTCCCAGGACTTGGCCATTATCTTAAATTTCTCAGGCCTCCTCTAAAGATGCCATCACCCCAAGATAACAGGAAGCAGCCTAGAGAACCCACCATATACATTCCCAAGAAGTGGGGTAGATGGTTTTTGGTCATTTATTGGATTATGGATGTTTGTCATCTTTTAAGGGGGATATAGGAATTTAGGATAAAAAGACAACTATTAACCTCAAATATTTTATGTTGGTATAGATTTTGATATATTGATACAAATTTAAATTTATTTTTGTTATACTATATATATGTTTGTACTGGGGTACTGTGCTTATGGTCATTTAAAGATGTAAAGTACAATTAAGAATGCAGTTTAGTAGTTAGTCATCTATAATAATCAAACTTGTAGTCATATTCAATATGTTTTGAAGGGTAAACAGATATATTTTAGATAGAAGGTGATCTTCAAATGCTTCAGAGACCTACAGAATATGGCATTTAATGTTTAATAACCTAAGGTTTTTCTTGATAGTGAGACAGTATGGTCCTGGCAGCACCAATCTAATTCATAAAAGGATGATGGGCATCAAAGAAACTCTATATAGAGATTGCTTTAATTATGGCAAAGTAGGTCTCGGAAGCATTTGAAGATCACCTTCTATCTCACCAAAATCAAATAAATAATGGAGTATTTTCTCTGAATTTGCCAAATACAAATAGACTGGATATTGTAAATATAATTCTTATTTGATAATTATTCTTAAATAAACTTATTGCATATAGTTTTACTATGTTATAGTTAAAACCTTCCCTTTTTATTTAGACAAAAGGGGAAGATGTGGAATAGAATATTTAACTATGTAAAGATGTATTGCATTTGTTTAACTATGTACAGATGTGTTTCTGTTTTGCATTGCCTTCCTAAGGCACCTGATTGATCTAATAAAAGATGAATGGCCTGAGAGCTGAAAAGAGGGCTCAGGGGTTTAGAGCACTGGATGCTCTTCCAGAGGACCTGGTTTCAACTCCCAGCACCCATATGGTAGCTCATAACTGTCTGTAATCCAATTCCAGGGGACCTGATACCCTCACAAGGACATATATGCATTCAAAACACCAATGCACATAAAAATAAATTTTAAAAAATGCTGAGCAGCCAATAGTGAGGCAGAGGAGGGATAGGCAGGCTGGGAGGCAGAAAGAATGGGGAACCAGCCAGCCAGCCTGCCAGCCAGCCAGGATGGAGGAAGCAGGAAAGCAGGATGGACAATATATAGATGAGGTTTAAAAAAAAAGCCTTGGGGCAGCACATAGATGGATAGAAATGGGTTAACTTAAAGTTTAAAAGAACTAGCTAGAAACAAACCTACGCTAAGGTCAAGCATTCATAATTAGTAATAAGTCTCTGGGTCATGGTTTGGGGGCTGGTGGTCCAAGAAAGCCTGCTACCATCTTCACACTTAAAGCTATACAGAAGCTCCAAGATCTCCCCTCTCCTCCTCTCATTCTTCAGCCTCCCCCATCACACCCTGTCCAGCAGCTCAGGTCTCCTTAGAGTACAGACAAATTGATGAGTGTTTTCAGAGGACACAGAGCACAACACCTTTGTAGCATGAATTCTAATTGTTCTTAATAATAAAAACCCAGAATCAGATGTAGGGGTTAATGCTGAAAGATCAGAGAAGCAGAGCAACCAGCCACTAGAAAGTTATTACCTCTACCAATGCTCAGACCAAAAGGCGTGATCCTTTCTATACAAATCCTCAAACTCTTTCTACAAAACCTCAGACTGCATCTGTCTCTATGAATCCCCAGACTGCCATCTCAGACTAAATACTCAGACTGCATCTGAGCTCCTATCTCTTCCCGTTTTACATCCCTCTCTCTGCCCAGCCATATCCCTCCTGTCTTCACCTCGCTAGCGCTGGGATTGAAGGCATCCTAAGTGCTAGGATCACCTTTGTGTGAGATCTGTTTCTTTTTTAGGCAGATTTAATCT
Source organism: Chionomys nivalis (assembly GCF_950005125.1). Lineage (NCBI taxonomy): Eukaryota > Metazoa > Chordata > Mammalia > Rodentia > Cricetidae > Chionomys > Chionomys nivalis. Next base: position 147,468,234 of record NC_080086.1, on the reverse strand, counting down.
CATGTAGCCCAGAGTGGCCTTGAACTCACAGAGATCTGTCTGACTGTCTTCTGAGTCCTGGGATTTAATGATGTGTGCCTGGCCTCTATGGCTAACTGCTGGCTTAACTCTACACTCTGTTATTCAGGCAAGCTTTATTTGTTGGATTACAAGCAAATATCACTATAACCTTTCTTTAGATCTCTTTCTTTATGGGATGGTTTAGCTTATAGTTCAGAATAGGTCCTGATGCTATATATATATGACTTATCCTTAGGAGAAGAGGAAATTTGGGCACAGAGAGAGGATGCCGTGGAGACATGGAGATGAAACACATATCCTTGACTTTGGATTTCTTACCTCCAGGCTGAATGCAAACAAATGTGTTGTGCTTGCTCCACCTGGGCTGAAGTATTTTGTTTTAGTAGCCCTACAAACAGATATATCTCCAACCCTGGGGTTAATTCTGTTCTGACCCATACAGTCAGTGGTCCCTAAAAGAGGTATTGATCTTGGGGCTGGAGAGATAGCTCAGTGGTTAAGAGCACCTGCTCTTTCTGTGTTAAATTCCCAGCACCCTTATGGCAGTTCAAAACTGTAACTCCAGTTCCGAGGGATTTTATCCCTTCTTCTGACTGCCTTAGACACCAGGCAAGCTTGTAATGACACCAGGCAAGCTTGTAATATATATAATATATATCTGCATATATATCAGCATATATATGCAGATAAAACAATCATAGTCATAAAATAAAATAAATTATTTTTAAAAAATTATTATTTTTTTTTTAAAGAGGCTTTGATCTGGCTGGAGAGATCGTTCAGCTGTTAAAGGTTAGGCTCACAACCAAAATATAGGAAAACACAATAGAATCTTCCTTGTAGCATCCTGGCAGCTAGTGCAGGCGATGTTCCTTCAGGAACTACAAGGCAACCCGAAATAGCAATGACTGATTAGGAAGAACGACAGCACAGGGCTCTAAAGAACAGGGGCTGCCAAGCATATGCCCCGCACTGGGCCCTGGGTTTCCCAGCACTGCTCAATCCCCTCCAGGAGAAGAACAGCAGCCCAGGGAGGCCAATAACTCAGGGGAGAAAGTGATTTGACAGGGAACTTCTGTGACCTAAGAAATGGTGGGGAAGCTTGTGATGCCAGCTGGTGATCTAAGCCAGGAGTACATGCTGGGTGCCAGTGGACCTGCATGAGAAGCTGCCAGAAGGCTCACTGTCCTGGCTTGCTGGTCGAACACCTGTGGGTGTCCCTCAAGCTGTTGGCTAGGTCGGGCCGAACCAGTGCGACGGTGTCCCCTCAAAATTAAGAACTGTAAAACAAAAACAACAATCACAACAACAACAACAACAACAAAACTGGGACCCACAGCCTGATCTGCTGTGACAAGTTTCCTGGCTTCCTGCCATCCCTTCAGTAAACACTGCTGCGGGGAAGGCAGAGGCAGGCTGAGAGCGGCTCTCTCCCAGGTTCTGACCCAGACTGTAAATAAAGCCATTTCTCTGCTTTGTATGTGTTACACTGATTTCTCTTGATGCAGCTGGTCAGACCTTTGGGGGCAGGGATTAAGGGACACCACAACCACAGGGTGTTTGCTCTTTTCCTGTCCCTGAACAAAAGGGGAGAATGGAGGACATCTCTGTAGCTTTGCTTGGGGACTTTTCTTCTTTCTCTCTGAGCCAACAGGGATGGTCCTTTGCGGTTTGTGGTAAAATAAGGGGAAAATGGGCTCATAGTTTCTAAAACACTCAAAGTCTGTTTCCCAAGTGTTTGTCTTATCAGTGGGCATGCAAGCACCCTCTTCTGCGCACACGTGCTCACTCGTGAGTGTGTATGAGTGTTTTTAGCCAATTTGGGCATTCTTTATCGAACCAATTTGGAGTACTGCTTGAACTCTCTAAAAATGAAGTGTGGATTATTTGTGCTTTGTGTTGTTGCCTCCAATCCAAGGCATCCAAGGGTACTGGAAACCTGACAGCTTTAGAGAGGTCTCTGTGGCCGGGCGGTGGTGGCGCACACCTTTAATCCCAGCACTTGGGAGGCAGAGGCAGGCGGATCTCTGTGAGTTCGAGACTAGCCTGGTCTACAAGAGCTAGTTCCAGGACAGGCTCCAAAACCACAGAGAAACCCTGTCTCGAAAAACCAAAAAAAAAAAAAAAGAGAGGTCTCTGTGATTGGCATGAGGAGGAACGCCAATCTTACTTTGGGATTCCCTAGAGAAATCATGATGAGCCCCGCAGCATGCTGTGTGACTGAGAGAGTACACCTATGTGGTGTGATTGCTTTTTAGAAGTGTCTGGCTGTGGTACCCACAGATTTTTTTTTTACTACTTGAGTTTAAACATTTTTTTCCTCCTAATGGATTCACCTTTTTAGGTAGGGGTAGGCTGAGGCTGCTTGTTCATTCCCAGACATCCACAAATGAATAATCACACAGAAACTGTATTAATTACAACACTGTTTGGCCTATTAGCTCAGGCTTCTTATTAACCAACTCTTACATCTTAGATTAACCCATTCCTATTACTTTCTATTTTACCGTGAGGCTCGTGGTTTACCTTCAAGGTTCTGGGGCGTTTGTCTCCTTCGGCAGCTACATGGCATCTCTTTGACTGTGCCTACTTTCTCTCTATATTTCTGTTTGGATTTCCTGCCTGGCTTTACTCTACTAAACCATTAACTGAAACAGCTTCTTTAATAACCAATGTAACACAACATATTCATAGCATACAAAGGGGAATCCCACATCAGGAAGGCACACTCAAATTTATTAATTTATAATATAAGATGTAGTTAGCATATCTAATCTATATGACATGTAATTTAGTGTACCTTTTTGTTTTGTGTGATTGGAAGTTTTGACTCTGTTTTTTTTTTTTTTTCCCCTGCTAAGACAATCTGTTATTCAGTAACTGTTGGCTAGCCAGGCTGGAATGAAAGCATCCAAAGAATTAAGAACCTGTTTGACACTGGAAAAATGAAGATAAAAATTGTGGGGCTTTGAATAAGAAGTAACAATACAAAAAAATGTGGTTTTGTTATTTGTCTTCTTTCTTTCTTTCTTTTTTTTTTTTTGATTTTTTTCGAGACAGGGTTTCTCCGTAGCTTTTGGTTCCTGTCCCGGAATTAGCTCTTGTAGACCAGGCTGGCCTCGAACTCACAGAGATCCGCCTGCCTCTGCCTCCCGAGTGCTGGGATTAAAGGCGTGCGCCACCACCACCCGGTTTATTTGTCTTATTTCTAAGCCAAGTTACTTCCACATAAAATTTTTATTTTAGTTAAGTATTAAAGTTCAGTCATAAATCCAAGTGGCCTCATCTTGTTCCCATTTGTCATGGATATAATTTAGATTTATCTGCTCGATTTTAGACTGATAAATTTATTACTATGTTTTTTGTCTTATGACTAAAATTTGAACTAAAGAAAATCTATGACAAATGGATTAACTTAAATTTGTTGGTAAATGAAATAGAGATATCTCAACACCTGTCAAAAGCAAATTAGTTAAATATAAATATGATAAAAATTCATAAATACATAAGAGAAATAAAGCTTCTGAGTCACTTAAAATATATCAAATAATAAATTGTCATTTGCTGAGTATGAGCTCTAGTCTCATGGTGTCTTAAAATTCATGAGATGACAGCACATTCAGGTCCTCTGTGCTGCGTATGTTGCTAGGATATCAAGATACTTTGTGGCAGACCATCAAGAAACAGCTCTCATCTTGGTAAGAGTTTGTGAACAATTATTTACTCCAGATACCACAGGGAGAATGTATATCTAGAAATAAAGGCTTCACTTAAAGATCACTTTCATCAGACTGGCAGTGAATTACACCTGTAATTTAGCACTGGGGAAGCAGAGGCAGGTGGATGTGAGTTCAAGGCCAGCCTGGACTATAGAGGGAGTTCCAGGACAGCCAGGGTTACATAGAGAAACCCTGTCTGGAAAAACCACCACTTTTATCTAATATAAGCTAAAGCAATGCAGTTTTAAAAATTATTGAGTGGTGTTTGTCGTTTCTAACCACCCTATGGATGTTTGATAATTATACAAAGGCAATTCATTTCCATTTAAGTTATAAAATAGCCATCATCTATTTTACATATAGTTGGTTTTAGAAAAATGTCTTTCAATTTTTCTGTAAAGGATCATTAATAAAGACTATTCTAAGTAGAGTTAATAACTGAACTCAGATGGCCAGTTAACGAAGTAGGTTCCTGAAGGCAGTAACCAATAGAACCCAGAGAGACTTGCCATGAGGGGCTCACTTCTTGGCAAAAGGTGGTGGCTGATGTTTTCCTGGGTCTCCTTGATTTGATTAGATTCTTAGAGACATAGTCTTTTATTATTATTATTATCATCATCATCATCATCATCATTATTTTGGTTCTTTGAGATAGGGTTTTTCTGTGTAGTCTTGACTGTCCTGAACTCTCAGACTCACAGAGATCCTCCAGCCTCTGCATCCCGAGTGCTGGGATTAAAGGCATGCACCACCACTGTCCAGCAATTTATTTTAAAAATTTATTTTATTTTTAATTGTGTGTATGTATGCGTGTGGTGTTTATGCATGTGTGAATACAGATGTTTATAGAATTGAGAAGAGTGCATTGAATTCCTTGGAGCTGGAGTTACAGGCAGCCATGAGCTGCCCAACGTGGGTGCTAGGAGTCAAACTCAGCCTCTCTTCAAGAGTTGGATGTGCTCTTAACCACTGAGCCATTTCTCCAGCCCTTTAACAGAACTCTTACACTCAAGAAATTTTGTTTATTCTTCCTTTCTTTATCCTAAGCCTAAAGTTGGCCAAAAGATTTGTTTATTTGGAGGGTAATGCTGATGACCAAGCTCTCCATCACTTCGCTATATCTTGCTCACTGCGATAGTTGATTTTAAGAAATATTGAACCAGGTGGATCTCTGTGAGTTCGAGGCCAGCCTGGCCTACAAAGTGAGTTCCAGGACAGCCAGGACTGTTACACAGAAAAATCTTGTCTCGAAAGAGAAAAAAAAAGGAGGTTGAGGAAAAAAGAAGAAGTGTTGATAGTGTACATTTCTGGGATCATATTTAATTATAGAAGTTCTGATCCATTGTAGAAGATTTATCAAAGATTAAATGAAGAGATTAAGCTGACAAGTTTATGCCACCTTGACACAGACAGAAATGTCTGGGAAGAGGGAACTTTGATCGAGAAAATGCCCCCCCCCCCCCCTTGATAAAGCAATAAGCAACAACCCCTCCAAGACCAACTGACTTAACTCCCCAGGCTAGAAAGGGGTTTTGCACAATTGCCTAAAAGCCAACGTCCGGCCACTAGATGGAGCTACAGGTTAGCGTCTGACGTTGGCTAAGGTCCCCAACCTCCTTCACCTCCAACAAGCAGCGGTCTTTTTTTACATATGCTTTTCCACAGCCTTGATGGAATCCATGCGCAGGCAGCAGGATGGTCAGCTCAATGAAACAGCATGCCGGGTCCTCCACTGAGTAATGGACAAGAAAGGGGCTGTAGTACTGGCCTTCCGATAATTAAAAAAAAAATTATCCTTTTCAGTCCCAACTCCATACAGGAAATATCTCTGCCAAAGACAGAGAGACCTCTCTGGGGCCCTTCCCTGGCACTAGAAGGTGCAACAAGAAGCCATGAGGCGGGGCTCGTGAGTTATTCCTCATCTCCTACCTTCAGCACTGGGACCCACAGTTGATCCGCGTGTGTGCTGTCTCTTGTTCCATCCCTTCCACAGACGGTAACACTGTTCTAAGGACGGAGGATGCGGTCTGAGAATGACTCTCCGATTTTGGTCAAAGCTGTAATTAAGTCCATTTTATGCTGTTCTTTACAGAGGTTGGAGAATCGCCTGGAACTGGCGATGATGATTGTGAGCCACCAAGTGGGTGCTGGGAACCGAACTCAAGTTCTCTGTAAGAGCAGCATGTGTTTGTTCTGAGCCATCTCTGCAGTTCTGCTTTTGTTGTTGTTCTTGTTTCATTGTATTTATTTGTCTGTTTTTTGAGACAGGGTCTTACATAGCCCAGCCTGGAATTTGTTTAGCCCAGGCTGTTCATGAACTCCTGATCTTCAGGCTCCAGGTGTTGGTATTATCAGCATATCCCACTACATCTAGCCTAATAAATGGGTTTATTGTTTTAAAAATAGGTCTCAGCAGTATATGGTGGTGCACACCTTTAATCCCAGCATTTGGAAGGGAGACACAGATGGAGCTTCATGAGTTCCTGGCCAGCCTGGTCTATAGAGCAAGTTATAGAACAGCCAGGGCAACATAGGCCCTGTCTCAAACAACAATAACAACAAAATTTACAAATAAATAATAAGGGCCGGGCAGAGTGGTGCACGCCTTTAATTCTAGCACTTGGGAGGCAAAGGCAGGTGAATCTTTGTGAGTTCAAGGTCAGCCTGGTCTATAGAGAGAGTTTCAGAATAGACAAGGCTACACAGTGAAAACCTGTCTTGAAAAACCAAAAGTGAATAAGTAAATAATAATATCTCCTGTGCAGCCGAGGATGACCTTGAACTTCTGATCCTCCTGTCTTTACCTCTCCAGTGCAAGGGAGAGTACAGGTGTGAGCACCTCACCAGGCTATGCAGGGGTGGGGATCTGTTTTTGTGTTAACTGAGCTACATCTCCGTGTTGTTTCAACTGATGTAGGAGTGAGGCTGGAGCAGAGCTGGGAGCTCAGGGAAAAGGAGCAAATCAGAAGCATCCCCGGCAGTGCAGAGCCTGTCTTCCTCTAGGGTCCTCCAATATCTCCTACTGACAAGTCTTAACACTGTGCCTTCTGGCAAGGAAACATTCACAGAGCAAGGCTCCTGCATAATCCAGGACAGCAACTGGGGGTGGTGGGTGACTTTGGTGCTATGATACTTGGCATGTTGGCTCTGAGCTGTGCAGCAGATGCATGCTTGGCATGGCGCTGGCAAATCCTTCATTTTTCTGAGGAAAAGAAAAAGAAGCACTGAGGACTCAAAGGAAGACAGTCTGTCACCAGCTGCTTTAGTTCCCTCGGGTTAGGTAGGCATGCCTGCTAGAACATCCTCTGGATTTCTCAGGAGTGCTTTAGTGCTGTGGAACAATCTTTGCACACTGTAAATATGTATTATTCTTATTGGTTAATAAAGATCTGACTGACCTATAGCTGGGCAGGAAGAGATTAGGCAGGAGAAACATAAAGGAAGGCACTGGAAAGGGGCAGAGTCTGAGAAATCTCAAGCCATACATGGAAGAAGTAACATGGATAAGTTTATAGATGAGGAAAATGAGCCTTGGGGCACATATAGATTAATAAAAATTGTTAATTTAAGTTTTATTTATTTATTTATGTATTTATTAATTAAAGATTTCTGCCTCCTCCCCGCCACTGCCTCCCATTTCCCTTCCCCTCCCCCGATTAAGTCCCCCTCCCTCAGCAGCCCAAAGAGCAGTCAGGGTTCCCTGTTCTATGGGAAGTCCAAGGACCTCCTACCTCCATCCAGGTCTAGTAAGGTGAGCATCCAAACTGCCTAGGCTCCCACAAAGCCAGTACGTGCAGTAGGATCAAAACCCAGTGCCATTGTTCTTGACTTCTCAGCAGTCCTCATTGTCAGTCCGAACACACTGAACCTGATAGAAGAGAAAGTGGGAAGTACTCTACAACACATGGGCACAGGAGACCACTTCCTACGTACAACCCCAGTAGTACAGACATTAAGGGCTACTTTGAATAAGTGGGACCTCCTGAAACTGAGAAGCTTCTGTAAAGCAAAGGACACTGTCACTAAGACAAAAAGGCAACCCACTGACTGGGAGAAGATCTCCACCAACCCCGCAACTGACAAAGGTCTGATCTCCAAAATATATAAAGAACTCAAAAAACTAGACTGTAAAAAAACTAATCAACCCAATTACAAAATGGGGCACTGAGCTGAACAGAGAATTCTCAACAGAAGAAGTTCGAATGGCCAAAAGACACTTAAGGTCATGCTCAACTTCCTTAGCGATCAGGGAAATGCAAACCAAGACAACTTTAAGATACCATCTTACACCTGTCAGAATGGCTAAAATCAAAAACACCAATGATAGCCTTTGCTGGAGAGGTTGTGGAGTAAGGGGTACACTCACCCATTGCTGGTGGCAATGCAAACTTGTGCAACCACTTTGGAAAGCAGTGTGGCGGTTTCTCAGGAAATTCGAGATCAACCTACCCCTGGACCCAGCAATACCACTCTTGGGAATATACCCAAGAAATGCCCTATCATACAACAAAAGTATATGCTCAACTATGTTCATAGCAGCATTGTTTGTAATAGCCAGAACCTGGAAACAACCTAGGTGCCCTTCAATGGAAGAATGGATGAAGAAAGTATGGAATATATACATATTAGAGTACTACTCAGCAGTAATAAACAATGACTTCCTGAATTTTGCATGCAAATGGACGGAAATAGAAACCACTATCCTGAGTGAGGTAAGCCAGACCCAAAAAGAGGAACAGGGGATGTACTCACTCATAATTGGTTTCTAGCCATAAATAAAGGACATTGAGCCTATAATTCGTGATCCTAGAGAAGCTAAATAAGAAGGTGAACCCAAAGAAAAACATATAGTCATCCTCTTGAATATTAACCTTCATCAGGTGATAAAAGGAGACAGAGCCAGAGATCGACATTGGAGCACCAGACTGAAATCTCAAGGTCCAAATCAGGAGCAGAAGGAGAGAGCACGAGTAAGGAACTCAGGACCGCAAGGGGTGCACCCACACACTGAAACAATGGGGATGTTCTATCGGAACTTACCAAGGTCAGCTGGCCCAGGTCTGAAAAAGCATGGGATAAAACCGGACTCGCTGAACATAGCGGACAATGAGGACTACTGAGAACTCAAGAACAATGGCATTGGGTTTTGATCCTACTGCACGTACTGGCTTTGTGGGAGCCTAGGCAGTTTGGATGCTCACCTTACTAGACCTGGATGGAGGTGGGTGGTCCTTGGACATCCCACAGGGCAGGGAACCCTGACTGCTCTTCGGGCTGCTGAGGGAGGGGGACTTGATTGGGGGAGGGGAAGGGAAATGGGAGGCTGTGGCGGGGAGGAGGCAGAAATCTTTAATAAATAAATAAATAAAAGAAAAGAAAAAAAAATAAAATACAAGGCAAGTGATGCGTGCTGTGGGGGAATCTTAGGAGAGATTAAATCCTTCTAACTCATTTCCTTGTAGGAGACATGGACTGGAGAATTTCAGCAGCTTTACATCCCTGAAAATCCATTTCTACCCACTACCCGGAAAGGGCATTCACAGGAAAGGAGGCAGGAGACCGTGGAAGCACAATGTAGGGAAAGGGATGTGTGCTGAAATGTGGAGTGTTGACGAGAGTGGTAAGAGCCACACTTGGGACTTGGGGCCAAGTGCAGGTCCAGCAGTGCAGGAGCTTCTGCTTGCCTGTCCCGGGACCTTGTCTTCCTTTCTGTGTTGTTAATGGACCGCAGCAGTGGACTTGGGCAGCACTGTTCTCAGGAATCTGATCATATTTCTTATTGATGTCGGAGTGCTGACTGAGTACACACAATCTGCGTATAAGGAGCTGATGTGTAGCTGGGAGAAAGGCTCTTGCCTTTGGTGCTTTCTGCTGCCCAGAGCTATTAATGTTTTCAGGAATTAGGATACTGAAATGGAAATTTAGGAGTCGGTGCCTTTAGGCATTACATTCTATAGGCTCTGTTCTACTCTCAAATTTCAATTTTTTTTGGAGACTGAGACCCCATCCCCATGAAAGTGGGGTTTTTGTACCAGTAATAGCAGCTTCACCTGGGAATTTGTTACACATGTGGCATCTAACTCCACAACTTAAGAATCAGAATCTCTGGATAGCAAGTCTAGCAATCTGTTTCAACCGTTAAAGACTCTAATGAATATTAAAGTATAAATGGAGACTGTATTTTTATTTCCTGGCCACCTAGACCCAAGTAATCAATCACACAGAAACTATCTTAATTGCAGCACCATTGGCCAATGGCTTAGGTATATTTCTAGCTAACTCTTACACCCTTTTTCCTTTTTTTTTTTTTTTTTTTTTTTGATTTCTCGAAACAGGGTTTCTCTGTAGCTTTGGAACCTGTCCTGGAACTCATTCTGTAGACTAGGCTGGCCTCAAACTCCCAGAGATCCACCTGCCTCGGCCTCCCAAGTGATGAAATTAAAGGCATGAACCACCATCACCCGTCTTAGCTCTTACATCTTAAATTAACCCATTTCCATCAATCTGTGTATCACCACATGGCTGTGGCCTACCGGTAAGGTTCTGGCTTCTTTCTCTTTTGGCAGCTACATGGCATCTCTCTGACTCCACCTTCTTTCTCTCTTTAATCTTTGTTTGGACTTCCTGTCTGGCTTTATTCTGTCCTGCCATAGGCCAAAGCAGCTTCTTTATTAACCAATGAAGCATACGGAGAAGAATCCCACATCATTAAAGCACACAGTTTCAGGGAGAGGTTGGGAGAGGGTGGAGATGGTAGTAAGGTGAGAAGTTTGTGTGCCCCCTGTACTGTGGGGCGCTATACATATTACCCTAATCGTTTGCTTTACAAATTTTGCTCTGGCTTGCTTTCCTAATGCCCTAATCCTGTCCTGTAAAGGTCTTGTCCTGGCTTCCTCTTCTGTTGCTGTGACAAAACAGGGATATAAACCAACTCAGGTGAGGAAAGGATTTTCATCTCACAGCTGTCAGGACATGATCCACCAGTGAGGGAATTCAGGGCAGGAACCATGGAGGAAAGTGGCATACTGCCTTGCTCAACTTGCTTTATTTATACAGTGCAGAGCTACTTGCCCAGGGTCAGCACCACACACAGTGGGCTGGGCTCTTCCATATAAGTAATCAATGAAGAAAATATCCCCACAAACATGTCTTCGAGTCAACCTAATGGAGCAAATTCCCCAATGGAGGGCCCATCTTCCTAGGTAACTCTCGTGTGTGTTGATTAAAACTTGTCTTGCACTAATATGAAGAGGATTTTTAGCATTTTAACTGTAAAGAAATGATAAATGTCTTATCACATTCTCACTTGAACCTTAAAGAATATGTATGTATGTCAAAACACGAAATCGATAAAAATTTTAGGTATCAGTTAAATAAAAAAGAAGTAATTCATTGGCATACCTACAGGCCATTGCTATTCTTGGTATTTTTATTTAGTTGAGCATACACTAAGTTGACTTGTCAATCATGATGCTGCAGGCAGGTTGAAAGCCAAGGTGGACAGTTAAATGGAAGAAGAGTAGAGCGTTTAACACGTAGCCATTACTTTAAAATTTAGTATTGTTTGCTCGGTGTGTTTTGGAAACTAGTTATTGGAATGCACAGCACAGAAACCTTCAGTTAAATGTCAAATAATGAATGCTCACTTGAGACTGAACATCAAAAGGACAGAATATGAAAAGTTCCGTAGGACAGAAGCTTGTTCGGTGTCTCTTAGCTCACACTTGTCCAAATGTAGGTTACCCACGTAATGTTTAGTCCTTATTTCCCTGGGAAATCCCAGTGCAGATCAGGTTTTCTGGGATAGTAAGTTCTGTAGCACTAAACCTCTTGTTTCAAATGGCAGAGTTAGTGAGTAGTGACAGGCAATCTGTGTTTGAAGTCATCTGTTTAAAGACACAAATGTCTGTTGACTGTCACTGCAGAGGTAAACAGATGTGTTCACTGTCGTGTGTGCCGTCTGTGGATGGTGTAGCATGTAATCCTCCATAGTAAGGACACCGGCACAGGAGGAATGGGAGAGGGATTGGGGTTAAGGAAGACACTGAGCTCCATGGAAGAAGTACAGTGGAATTCTGCAGAATCGAAGCTGGAAGAAAAAGGGAGATAAATGCTAGGGAAATAATGGCTAGGAAAATAAAGAAAGCTGGATGTGAGGATTTTATTAAAATCTTTGATGAAATAAATGTTCTACAGTTTTAGGTCAGGGTCTTTAAAATGTGAGAACTAAGAGTTGAAAACATCTCTGGGTTTATTAAAGGGAAACCTTTGGTACATATCATAGTGTCACCACTAAGTTAGCTTAACATGCATTTTAATGCCATCATTTGTAACTTTTCTTTCATATTTTTTAAATTGTTTTGAGGATCACATTGAGGCCTCATGCATGCCAGGTAAGAATTTTCAACTGAACTACATCGTTGGGTTGTTCTTTTTTAAAATTATACATTTTAGCTTAAAAAAAGTATACTTAATTTAATTGTGTGTGTTTGATGTATCGGTGGTATATATGCCTGTATCATGTTGAGGTATGTTCTTTTTATCCTTAATCTCTCCAGGTCTTTTGTCATGAAGGAGTGTTGGATTTTTTCAAAGGTCTATTCTACATCTTATTAGATAACCATGTGGTCTTTTTCTTTCAGTGTGTTTATATAGAAGATTACATTTACTGATTTTGATATATTGAACTGTGACTGCATCTGTGGGTTGAAGCCGACTAGATCATGGGGTATTATCTTTTCTGTATGCTCACTTTGGTATGCAAGAATTTTGCCAAGCAGCTTACAGAATGTGAAAAGATCTTCACCAGTCCCACATCGGACAGAGGGCTGATCTCCAAAATATACAAAGAACCCAAGAAATTGGTTATCAAAAGAATAATAATTCAATAAAAATGGGGTTCAGAACTAACAGAAAACTCTCAACAGAGGAATCTAAAACGGCTGAAAGACACTTAAGGAAATGAACAATATCCTTGGTCATAGAAGAAATACAAATCAAAACAACTCTGAGATTCCATCTTAACACCTGTAAGAATGGCCAAGATCAGAAACACTGATGACAACTTATGCTGGTGAGGACTGGGATAAAGGGAGCACTCCTCCATTGCTGGTGGAAGTGTAAACTGGTGCAGCCTTTTGGGATATTAGTATGGCAATTTCTCAGGTAATTAGGAAACAACCTTCCTCAAGACCCAGTAATACCACTTTTGTGTATATACCCAAAACATGCTCAATCATACCACAAGGACATATGCTCAACTATGTTCATAGTAGCACTGTTTGTCAAGCCAAAACCTGGAAACAACCTAAATGCCCCTTGAAAGATGAATGGAGAAGAAAATGTGGTACATTTATACAATGGAGTACCACACAGTGGAAAAAATAACGACATCTTGAAATTTGCGGGCAAATGGATGGAGATAGAAAACATCATATGGAGTGAGGTAACCCAGATCCAGAAAGACAAATGTAATACGTATTCACTCATAAGTGGTATTCAGACATAAAGCGAAGCAAAACTAGCTTGTGGTTCACAAACCTTGAGAACCTAGATAACATAGAGGACCCTAAGAGAGACATACATGGATCTAGTCTACATGGGAAGTAGAAAAAACAAGATCTCCTGAGTATATTGAAAGCATGGGGACCATGGGAGAGGTTAGAATGGGAGGGGAGAGGAAGAGAGGGCATCAGAGAAAAATGTATAGCTCAATAAAATCAATAAAAATATCAGAATTCCCTTACACAGTATCAATGTATGTAATTATCCTTAAGCTCATTATTTAATTCAGGAATGGTCTCAGGTTGTCTGAAGCCCAAACTTACTGAATGATGATATGGGTGGCCCCTCTGTATGCTATTAATATGTTTTATTACCATTGGTTAATAAAGAATCTGTTTTGGCTAATAGCTAGGCAGAATAGAGCCAGGCTGGAAATCCAATCAGAGATACCAGGAAAAAGAAGGCTGATTCAGAGACACCGCAAGCTGCTGGGAAAAGGTAACAAGCCACAAGCCTTGTGGTAAAACATAGAATAATAGAAATGGGTTAATAATAAGCTTGAGCTAATAGGCCAAACAGTTTGTAATTGAAAAAAAAAGCATTTTGTCAAGTATTTTTGCACCTATATTATTAATGGAAATTAATATGTAATTTTCTTTGTTGGGTCTTAGTGTGCTTTGGGTTTCAGGGAAACTGTGGTCTCATAAGTGAATTGGGCATTGTTCTGTCTGTTTCTATTTTGTGAAATAATTTGAGAAGTTTTGGCACTAACTCTTGTTTGAAAGTCTGGTAGACTCCTCCACTAAAACCATCTGGCCCAGAGTGCTTTTTGGTTTAGAGACTTTAAATGGCTGCTTCAATTTCACTTGGGGATATATGTCTTTTTAAATTACTTATCTGATCTTTCACATTGGTAAGTAGTATCTGTTGAGAAAACTATTCATTTCTTTTTAGATTTTCGAATATGGTGCAGTACAGGACATACTTTTTAAAACATGTTCTTGAGATTCTCTGGATTTTCTCAGTGTCTGCTTTTATGTGGCCCCTTTCATCTCTAATTGCGATCTTCTCTCTGTGTGCTTCAGAAAATTGGATAAAGATTTGTTAATCTTACTGGTTTTCTCAAAGTACTCATTGTTTCATTGATCAGTTTTTTTCCGTTTCATTGAATTCAGCCCTGAGTCTGATCATTTCTCTCAGTCTTCCTGTTGTGATTTCTTCTTTCAGTTCTAGAGCTGTCGATGGGATTTTGAGTTATTAGTATAAGATCATTCCAATTTCTTTTTAAAAAATGTTTACCCTTATTGCTGTGAAGTGACTTTTGAACTTTATTCATTGTGTTTCATTAATTTGGGCATGCTGTTTTTTCATTTTTATTCAATTCTAGAAAGTTTTTTTTTTTTAAATTTCTGCATTGAACCAGTTTTCATTACATTGAGACTTGTTCGGTTTCTGTGATTTTCTCATGTTTTTGTTGTTGTTGATGTCGATGTCCAGTTTTAATCTGAGGAGGTCTGGTAGACTGCAGGGTGTTATTTCTTTTTCTTTTGTATTTTTTGAGACTTGCTTTGTGTGTGGTTTGGAATTAGTGTTTTTTTTTTTTTTTTATGGCTTCAAGGTTGTCTTTTTTTCCTTAGGTTCGAGTTTTCCTTCTAGCACCTCTGTAGGTCTAGATAGCTATATAAACATTGCTTCAATTTAGTATTGCCATGGAATATCATTTTTTTTCCATCTGTGGTTTGGAGGTGTTGCTGGGTACAGTAGTGTGGGTTGGCATCTGTGGTATCTTAGGGTCTTCAGCACATCTGTCTAGGACTTTCTGGCTTTTACCGCCTCCATTGTGAATTCAGGTGTAACTCTAATAGGTCTGCCTTTACATGTTACCTGGTCTTTGTCCCTTGCCACTGCTAATAATCTTGTTCAGTCTTTTAGTGTTTGGTTAGTATGTGCAGAGGAGACTTTCTTTTCTGACCCAATTGGCTGGCATTGTGAACGCTTCTTGTGCCTTTAGAGTTATCTCCTTACATTAGGAAGTTTTCTTCTATGATTTGAAGATGCTCTCTGGTTCCTTGGCTTTGATTCCTTTACTTCCTCCTTTTACTTACTTTTAGAGTTGGTCTTTTCATGGTGTCAAGACTCCTGGAAGTTTTGTGCCCGGAAATTTTTAGATTTTACATTCCTTTGGCCAATGTCTCCTTATTTTTTCCATCCTATCCTCAACGTCTCATATTCTTTCTCTAAGCTTGCTGATGGTGAGGATTGGCTTTGCAGTTACTGTTCAAATACCCACATTTTTTTATTTCCAGAATTGCCTGTTTGGATTTTCTTCATTGATTCTACTTTCTTTTCTTCTCTTTCTTTTTTTGGGGGGGGTTGAGACAGAGAAACTGAAGTATTCTCTGAGACAAACGATGCTGTAAAATGTGGCTTCTTGGCTTCCAAGTTGATGGTTTTCTGCCCTCGACGGTACCGGGCAGATCTTTCGACCTTGGCAACCTCTTCTTTCACAGGATGGGCAGCCATGCTGCCCTGGCCAGGATGCTGTGAAGGCCTCCAGGTGGAGCGAGGCGAATGCCTTCAGTGATAGGCCTGCACACTGGTGTCACTGAGATATAAGGTGAGGGAGGGAGGCACTGACAGAGACATGTTAAACACACTGTCCTCTGGGGCCTGGCCTTTTGTGCATGTCAACTTGACACACATGTGAATGCTTCTCTTGCTGGAGGCCACCAGAGCCTGGAGAAGGGAGGTCACATCTATCTGGATCCATCTGTGTTTCTTCAGGGTAGATGCGTATTTCACTCTTTGGGGAGCCTTGCTGGAAGACATGGGCTTCTTTACCACAAGGTCCCACACACAGGTCACAGTGGAGGAGGAAGCAGCTGAGTTGTTGAGAGGGTATAGCAAGACTGACTTGAGTAAGTGTTCCATGGCAGTTACATGATCCAGGTTCAACCTCAGGGGTCCTGCCATCATCAGGGATCCTGTCACCTGGCCGCCAGGAGCTCCTTCTGAAGAGCCCAGCAGTGTTGTAGAGGTGACTTCTGCCAGAGTTAGCATACAACCTATAGAGCCTTTTTCATGTGGTAGAACGCTCTGGAGTCAGGCTGCAGCTTAGGGGCCTCACTTCTCCTGTGAGACTTACAAAGGGGAGGCAAGACTGGACCTCTCGGTCCCATCTACAGGTAGCAGCAAGGACCGAGGATCTGCCTCAGTCTCTAAAGTTGTACTGGCTCCAGTCTGGGATTCTCCACTAGAAGCCAGAGAGCTGAGTCTAATAAGAACATAGTAAGGCAAAACAGCAAAATCCAGCCCTGAGTTTGCTGGGAGTGCCCTGGCTAGGGAACTAGGAAGGAATGCATCTTCCCACAGCGGTCTTCGTTCTGAGTCTATTTTCATTATCTGGTCTTGACCAGTTTTATTCATTTCCTTACACTTTGTATTTTCTTGGATTTTTAAAGGTGTTCATTCACATCATTACGTGGTTTATGTATTTTCCTGGATTTCTTAATGAGATTTCTTTCATTTCATTTGAAGTGCCTCTTTGATCTTCATGCTTTATTAAGCTCTTTTTCTTCTGCTTCAGGTGTGTTGGAATATTTACTGCCTGCTGTGTCATGGTTACTGGACTGCAGTGAAGACCTTGTCTTGGCTGTCACTGATAGTGTTTTTAGACTGATATCTAGGCATCTGGGATTGGGATCATTACAGGTCTGGGTGATTTTATCTGGTTTCTGTTCTGTTTGGTGAGTGTTTTGCTCCTTGGCTTCTGATCCTACCGGAAGTTTAGGACAGTGTGGTTGCTGTGTGCTGACTTGGAAGTTTTCTGTGGATTTTTTTCTTTGTCCTGCAGCTGGTGTGTCCCCAGGTTATGCCTGCTGGTGTTGGAAGCCAGGACAATGGGATGAGTTGGAGGAAGAAATGTCGGAGGAGATCTTTGTGATCTGTTGGGAATGGGGTGAGAAAGGAAAGGGAGACCACAGGCTACAGAGGTGGGCACAAGACTGGGAGAATTGGACCTGGAGAAGCAGAAGTAGAGGTGTGGCTCTGCCATCAGCCTACTTGTCACCCTGGCAGGAGGGGCCTTGGTTAGCAGGGGTGCTGGGGTGGGGAACAAAACACTGAGCCAGAGAGGGAGGAAAGAGGAAGATCTGTGTGATCTTCAGGAAACAAAATCTATGCCTGGGAAACCTGCCATAGGTGGTATTCTACGGAAGGGGAGATGAGAAAAGTGGATTGTATCTGGAGAAACAGAGAGCTGCTAATATTTTAAAAAATCAATTTAATTAAGAAGAAACTTGAAATAGAAACATGTCCATGTTTGTTGAAACTATACAGTGGAAGCAGCTAACTTGTGTCTGTTTTTGCATTTACAGACTTTACATGTGAAGTGCAGGGTAATAGTCCAGAGGCTGACAGAGGCCATTAGGACGTGTTGCTGGGATAATGAGCTGGCTGGACTAATGCTAGTCCAGCTGAGGCCCAGTGAGCAGGAAGACTGCTTCTATACCTCCCTCCTGTCCATTCCCACTTCTCTTCTGTTCCCTGCAGGCCAGGATCCAGGACCTGGTATGAAGTTGCACAATTCATGAGTGTATCAGTGGTCAGACTCTTTCAAGTTTAACTTGATGATTATTTTTTAACCCTAGGTTTGACAATATTGGACTATGAAGGTTTCCCATACTATGTCTTTCTTTGGGCCTAGTGTGTCCAAGGTCCTAGTACTTGGGATTTCTCTGAAATATGGGAGTCTGGTGATTCATTCAGGCCACTCTCACTTCTCAGGCAGAAATCCTTCATACTTGACTAATAACATCAACTCTAAGTTTGATATTTTCCCTTCAGTTCTTCCTAGGTACGTGGGGATTTTGTGTGTTCTAATTAAACCTCTGTCTGCTCATGGTCAACCTATGTGTCTATCCATGCAAGTGTTTCTCTGGGAGCACTTATGAGAAAAGACTCTAAAATCAGCATGGAGACTTCTTTCCTGGTGTACATGAGACAAAAACCAGGCAAACTTGAGAGGGCTGGAGTCTGTTGTGTATGGCTCCGCCTGTTTGTGTATATAGTGTGAGAGGTGGGAGTAGCTTCAGCCTCTGCTTCACATCCCTATGGTTTGTGAACGTCCATCTTTTTCTCCTTGTAAAATAGTACAGAATGTTCTGTTTCTGACAACTGGAAGTTTGATGATTTGAGTAACCATGCAGAAGAACAAAGGCCATGTGTGTGGTTTCTAAGACAGTGGGCCTCTGCTCTTTTTGAAAATGGTGAACGCCCAGTTCCCATGCTGTGATCTCATAGCTCCAGAGTTGATAAGTTTAGCCTTTGGCAGGTAATTACATCAAGAGTGTAGTACTTTCAGCTGGGTGGTGGTGGCACATGCCTTTAATCCTAGTACTTGAGAGTCAGAAACAGGTGGATCTCTGTGAGTTTGAGGCCAGTCTGGTCTAAAAGAGCTAGTTCCAGGACAGGCTTCAAAGTTACAGAGAAAGTTTCTTGAAAAAGAAGGAAAAATAATTTAAGTGTGTACTACTCTCATAAACAGGATAAATGATCAGATTAAGGACACCTTGGAAAAGTTCACCAGTAAGTTCTCCTCAGCAGACATGAAAACTGCCATTCACCTGGGATATTTTTTATAGCAGCCCCACATGTTCTGCGAGACAATGGTCTTGTACCATGTAAAGATCTGCCGCTTGATTTTGTTTAATAAACTGCTGATTGGCCAGTTAGCCAGTCAGGAAGTATAGGCAGGGTGACCAAAATAGGAGAATTCTGGAAAGAAGGAAGTCTCAACCTGTAATCATCACCTAGACACAGAGGAGGAAAGATGAGAATTTCTCACTGATAAAAGGTCCCAAGCCATGTGGCTAACACAGACAAGAATTATGGGTTAATGTAAAATGTAAGAGTTAATTAATAAGAAGCCTGAGCTAATAGGCAAAGTAGTTTATAATTAATGTAGACCTCTGTGTGTTGCTATGGACTGAACAGCTGCAGACCAGAGCAGGTCAGAAAGCTCCACCAAGACCCATGGGCCCAGAAAGTTCCAGTAATGAGGGTCGCAGGAGATCCTTTGAGAAGTCCAGGTGAGGAAAACTGCAGGAAAGCAGTGCTTTAGCAGCTGAGCATGCAAACAAACAAATAAAAAAAAACAAACAAAAACCAAACAAACACCAAAAAAAAAAAAAAAAAAAAAAAAAAAACCATGCTTCCCCCACAAACACCAAAAGCCATGCTGTTTTGAGGAGAACTTCAGTCTCTTTCAGGAACAGCTGATCCTGGAAATAGAGGAAACAAGCGGTCAGATGACAAATTTTTGAGTTTTTCAACTATTTAATAGATCCATTTGTATGTTCCTGATGGAGGAGTTACTTTCATTTAGTTGGGCGCCAAAATGTGGCGGCGCAAATGAATGCAGACAGATTATATAGATATATACAGCTTTAATAAGGAAATAGACTTACAGGACCACAGGTTCCCGCGGAGCACAGCGGAGCAAAAGAAAAAAAGGGGAAATGATGGAGGAGTTACTTTCATTTAATAAAGAAACTGCCTTGGCCCATTTATAGGCCAGCCCTTAGGTGGGTGGAGTAAACAGACAGAATGCTGGGAGAAAGAAGCCGAGTGAGTGAGTCGCCATGATTCTCCCATTCCAGACAGATGCAGGTTAAGATCTTTCCTGGTAAGCCAGCTCGTGGTACTACACAGAATATTAGAAATGGGTTAGGTCAATATGTAAGAGCTAGCCAATAAGAGGCTGGAACTAATGGGCCAGGCAGTGATTAAAAGAATACAGTTTCCATGTAATTATTTCGGGTATAAAGCTAGCCATGCGGGCGGCCAGGTGCCGGAGACGCAGTCCCTGCCGCTTTTATTACAACATGTTCCCATCTGTCGAGTATGTTCTCAATGTAGCCGCAATCAGGCAAGGGTTGCTTGTGTGTTCGCCAGGGCATTGGTACTGGGAGGTGAACATTTAGGGAGAAGTTCCTGTTCTCATCCTCATGGAGGACTGGCGTCATGGTTATGAGGGTCTGTTGGAGTGAATTTGTCACCTTAGTGCCAGGTAATCACGTGGTGTCTGTCACTCACTTCTCTTCTATCAATCACCATGTGAGAGGACAATGACAAATTGTCTGAGACTCTGGAATCCAGATGCTGGCGGCTTGTTCTTTATCTTCCCACCTGCAGAACTCTCTCTCCTCTTGCTGGTTCTTTATGCTTTGGTAATTTTTTATGTATGCTGCTTTGTTGAAACACATAATTTTATATAATCTTATAACTTTAATCTGTAGAAAACCTTTGTCTGGCAAACTCCTAGGGCTCCATGGTGGACCTACAACAATTACTATATTAAATGCTCACATCAAATTGCCCCCTGACTTCACATCTCTATACTCATAGGTTAAAGAGCTCTCATCAAAGAAGTTTCTTAATGCAGGAATCTGTGTTTAACAAAAACCCTCAAAACTCAGAGGAGTGTATGTGGAAATCACAGGCATAAATGTGTTATTCCTATTGTTCCTTCCTCTGAGGCTCAGACACCATCCTGGAGGAAGAATGAAAAGATGTTAGATCCAGAGGTCATAGAATTGCAATGAAGCCATGTCTTCTGGACATGAGAGTCCTGCTGTACTTGGGAGCTCTGTGATCAAGGCTGTCAGTATTCTAGCATGGAAGGGAAAGGAGCTCACTGACCCCCTCCCCTAACTGAAAGATGTTGACAGTTGCTGGCTTCTACAGGAGGAAGAGTCAGCTTTCCTTATGGTGCTGATGCAAGGGTAAGTTGAGTAGCATTTGGTGGACAGCCCTACACACATGAGAATAAGAATATAAAATGATCTCATAGCTGGTTGTGAGATCAGGGAGGATGTGGAGAAATTAAGGATACAATATTAAAAGTACACTATATTTATGTATGAATTTCTCAGAAATAAACTAATATATATTACTTGAAAGTCATTGATTAATGCAGCTAAAATCCTTATAAAATCTTTTTATATTTTAAAGAAACAGGGTGAGAATCCACTGTTACTGAATTTTTCTCTATGTGCAGTGGAAGTCATTGTCACTGTGGCTCAGCTCTATGTGCTTTGGACGAAAGGATTTTGGCTGCAGAGTCAGATGATGGATTCATTCACTTATGTTTTTCAACTATTTCCCCTTTTCAAGAAATGTGAACTCCTGCCTTGTGGATCTTACTGAGGCCTGTGAGTAATGTTTCATCATCTTTGGGAAAAAAGGTCATTTTAAGCCTTTTGTCTGAGGGGTCCTTCGACCTCCAAGAGTCCTGTCCCTGTGCTCAGGACAACCTTTCAGACCGCCTGCCCTATTTGCTGCAAGGTTCTTGGCCCAGGAACAGTTTCTGCTCCTGCACTAAGGAGATCCACCCAGAGTCAGTCACAGTATAGATTGGACCAAGACACCAAGACTCTCCTGGCTGAATTTGAAGGAAGAGATGGGCAGGCGTCAATACAAGAATTCCTCCAACAACCTGAAAGGCAACATGACAACACCAGAAAACAGAGATCACGAAACAAGAAGACTTGAACATCCTATTCCAGAAGAAGTAGAAGAAATTGACTTTAATCGTAACATTATGAAAATGATAGAGGTCCTTAAACAGGATGTGAAAAACTGCTGTAAAGAAGTGGAGAAGACAAACAAAAAAGTAGAAGAAATGAATAAATCTCTCAAAGATACCCAAGAAAACCACAATAAAGCAATCAAACAGGTAAAGGAAAGAGTTCAAGTCTTGAAAAATGAGATGGAGGTAATGAAGAAAACACAAACCGAGGGAAGGCTGGATATGGAATATCTGGGTAACCAATCAGGAACTACAGAGTCAAGCATAACCAACAGAATACAAGAGATAGAAGAAAGAATCTCAGACACTGAAGATACTATAGAGGAAATAAACTCATTGATTAAAGAGAATAACAAATCCAACAAATTCTTAACACAAAACATCTAGGAAATCTGGGAAACCATGAAAAGACCAAACCTAAGAATAATAGGGATAGAAGAAGAAGGAGAATTACAGCTCAAGGGCCCAGAAAATATAGTCAACAAAATTATAGAAGAAAACTTTCCCAGCCTAAAGAAGGATATTCCTTTGAAGGTACAAGAAGCATACAGAACACCAAATAGACTGGATCAAAAAAAAGCATCCCCGTGCCATATAATAATCAAAACACAAAACATACAGAATAAAGAGCAAATATTAAGAGCTACAAGGGAAAAAGGTCAAGGGACACCTATCAGAATTACATCTGACTCCTCAATGGAAACCATGAAAGCCAGAAGGTCTTGGATAGATGTGCTGCAGCCACTAAGAGACCATGGATGCAAGCCCAGACTACTATATCCAGCAAAGCTTGCATCCACCATCAATGAAGAAAACAAGATATTCCAAGAAAAAAGCAGATTTAAACAATACTTAGCCGCAAACCCAGCCTTACAGAAAATACTAGAAGGAAAGCCACAAACCAAGGAAGCCAACAACACCAATAATAACACAAGCATCTAACAACCCTCCACCAGCACAACTTAAAGAAGGGAAACACAAAAACACTACCACCAGGAAAAATAACCGGAGTTAGCAACCACTGGTCATTAATATCACTTAATATCAATGGACTCAATTCACCTATAAAAAGGCACAGGTTAAGAGAATGGATACGAAAACGGGATCCAATATTCTCCTGTTTACAAGAAACACACCTCAAACTCAAAGAAAGACACTACCTCAGAGTAAAGGGTTAGGAAAAGGCTTTCCAATCAAATGATCCAAAGAAACAAGTGGGTGTGGCTATACTAATATCTAACAAAATTGACTTCAAACTAAAATCAATCAGAAGAATTGGAGGACACTTTATTCTCATAACAGGAACAATTCATCAGGAGGAAGTCTCAATCCTGAATATCTACACCCCTAATATAAAAGCACCCACATATGTAAAAGAAACATTACTAGAAATCAAAGTATACATCAAACCCCACACTCTAATAGTAGGAGATTTCAACACTCTGCTCTCACCAAAGGACAGGTCAACCAGACAGAAACTTAACAGAGAAATAAGAGAACTAACAGATGTAATGAACCAAATGGACTTAACAGACATCTGTAGAACATTCCACCCAAACAGAAAAGAATATACCTTCTTCTCAGCATCTCATGGAACCCTCTCAAAAATTAATCACATAATTGGTAACAAAGCAAACATCCATAGATACAAAGAAATTGTAGTAACCACTTGTGTACTATTGGATCACCATGAAATAAAGTTAGAATTCAACAACAATTCTACCCCAAGAAAGCCTACAAACTCATGGAAACGGAACAGTCAACTACTGAACCACACCTGGGTCAAGGAAGAAATAAAGAAAGAAATTAAAGACTTCCTTGAATTTAATGAAAATAAAGACACAACATACTCAAACCTATGGGACACAATGAAAGCAGTGCTAAGAGGAAAGTTCATAGCACTAAGTGCCCACATAGAGAAAATGGAGAAAGCACACATTAGAGACTTAACAGCACACCTGAAAGCTCTAGAAAAAAAAGAAGCAGACTCACCCAGGAGAAATAGAAGACTGGAAATAATCAAACTGAGGGCTGAAAGCAACAAAATAGAAACACAGAAAACAATCTAAAGAATCAATGAAACAAAAAGCTGGTTCTTGGAGAAAGTCAACAAGATTGACAAACCCCTATCCAAACTAATCAAACAGCAGAGAGAGAACATGCAAATTATTAAGATCAGAAATGAAAAGGGGGACATAACCACAGACACAGAGGAAATTCAGAGAATCATTAGATCTTACTACAAAAGCCTGTATGCCACAAAATTGGAAAATGTAAAAGAAATGGACTTTTTTTAAAGATAAGTACCATATACCAAATCAAGACCAGGTGAACAAATTAAATAGACCTGTAAGTCGTGAAGAATTAGAAGCTGCTATCAAAAACCTCCCTACCAAAAAAAGCCCAGGACCAGATGGTTTCAATGCAGAATTCTACCAGAACTTCCAAGAAGAGCTAATACCTATATTCCTTAATGTATGTCACAAAATAGAAACAGAAGAGTCATTGCCAAACTCCTTTTATGAAGCTACAGTTACCCTGATATCAAAACCACACAAAGACCCAACCAAGAAAGAGAATTACAGGCCAATCTCATTCTTGAACATTGATGCAAAAATTCTCAATAAAATACTGGCAAACTGAATCCAAGGACACATTAGAAAAATTATCCATTATAATTAAGTAGGCTTCATCCCAGAGATGCAAGGCTAGTTCAACATACGCAAATCTATCAATGTAATCCACCATATAAATAAACTGAAAGAAAATACCATGTGATCATTTCATTAAGTGCTGAAAAATCATTTGACAAAATTCAACACTCCTTTATGATAAAGGTCTTGGAGAGATTAGGGATATAAGCTTCATACCTAAATATAATAAAAGCTATATACAGCAAGCCAACAGCTAACATCAAATTAAACGGAAAGAAACTCAAAGCCATTCCACTAAAATCAGGAACACGACAAGGCTGTCCACTCTCTCCATACCTCTTCAATATAGTACTTGAAGTTCTAGCAATAGCAATAAGACAACTTAAGGAGATCAAGGGGATTCGAATTGGAAAGGAAGAAGTTAAACTTCGTTATTTGCAGATGATATCATAGTTACATAAGCGACCCCAAAAACTCTACCAAAGAACTCCTACAGCTGATAAACACCTTTAGTAATGTGGCAGGTTACAAGATCAACTCCAAAAAATCAGTGGCCCTCCTATACACAAAGGATAAAGAAACAGAAAGAGAAATCAGAGAAGCATCACCTTTCACGATAGCCACAAATAGCATAAAATATCTTGGGGGTAACTCTGACCAAGGAAGTGAAAGATCTATTTGATAAGAACTTTAAGTCTTTGAAGAAAGAAATTAAAGAGGATACCAGAAAATGGAAGGATCTCCCTTGCTCTTGGATTGGGAGGATCAACATAGTAAAAATGGCAATTCTACCAAAAGCAATCTGTAGATTCAATGCATTCCCCATCAAAATCCCAACAAAATTCTTCACAGACCTTGAGAGAACAATAATCAACTTTATATGGAAAAACAAAAAACTCAGGATAGCCAAAACAATCCTATACAATAAAAGTATTTCTGGAGGCATTACCATCCCTGACTTCAAACTCTATTACAGAGCTACAGTAATGAAAACAGCCTGGTATTGGCATAAAAACAGAGATATTGACCAATGGAATCGAATCAAAGACCCAGATATTAACCCACAAACCTATGAACACCTGATTTTCTACAAAGGAACTAAAAGTATACAATGGAAGAAAGAAAGCATCTTTAACAAATGGTGCTGGCATAACTGGATGTCAACCTGTAGAAAAATGAAAATAGATCCATATCTATCACCATGCACAAAACTCAAGTCCAAATGGATTAAAGACTTCAATATAAATCTGACCACGCTGAACCTGATATAAGAGAAAGTGGGAAGTAGTCTGCAACACATGGGCACAGGAGACCAATTCCTACGTATAACTCCAGTAACACAGATAATAAGAGCAACAATGAATAAATGGGACCTCCTGAAACTGAGAAGCTTCTGTAATGCAAAGGACACTGTCATTAAGACAAAAAGGCAACCTACTGAATGGGAGAAGATCTTCACCAACCCTGCATCAGACAAAGGTCTGATATCCAAAATATATAAAGGACTCAAGAAACTAGACAATAAAACTCTAATTAAGCCAATTAAAAAAATGGGGTACTGAACTGAACAGAGAATTCTCAACAGAAGAAGTTCAAATGGCCAAAAGACACTTAAGGTCATGCTCAACTTCCTTAGCAATCAGGGAAATGCAAACCAAAACAACTTTGAGATACCATCTTACACCTGTCAGAATAGCTAAAATCAAAAACACCGAAGATAGCCTTTGCTGGAGAGGTTGTGGAGTAAGGGGTACACTCATCCATTGCTGGTGGGAATGCAAACTTGTGCAACCACTTTGGAAATCAGTGTGGCAGTTTCTCAGGAAACTGGGAGTCAACCTACCTCAGGATCCAGCAATTCCACTCTTGGGAATATACGCAAGAGATGCCCAATCATACTACAAAAGCATTTGTTCAACTATGTTCATAGCAACACTATTTGTAATAGCCAGAACCTGGAAACAACCTTGGTGCCCCTCAATAGAAGAATGGATAAAGAAGGTGTGGCACATATATACTTTAGTGGTCTACTCAGTGGTAAAAAACAATGATATCTTGAATTTTGCATGCAAATGGATGGAAATAGAAAACACTTTACTGAGTGAGATAACCCAGACCCTAAAAGAGGAATATGGTATGTACTCACTCATAAGCGGATTCTAGGCATAAACAAAGGACACTGAGCCTATAGTTCGTGATCCTAGTGAAGCTAAATAAGAAGGTGAACCCAAAGGAAAACATATATTTATCCTCTTGGATATTCGAAGTTGACAAGATCATTGGGAAAAGTTGGGAGCGGGGGATGGGGGTGGATTGGGGAGAAGGGGAGAGAGAAGGGAGAAGGGGAGGATTGGGGAGAGCTTGGGGGAATGGGATAATTAAGATGGAGGAAGGGTGGATATGGGAGCAGGGAAGAAGTTATCCCAACCAAGGGAGCCATTTTAGGGTTGGCTAGAGTCTTGGCTCTAGAGGCATTCCCAGGTGTCCAAGGGGGATTTCCCCAAATGGTTCCGTGGGCAGCAGAGGAGAGGGTGCCTGTACTGGCCTTATCCTATAGCCACACTATGAATATCTTGCATATCACCATAGAACCTTCATCCGGTGATGGATGAAGACAGAGACCCACATCGGAGCACTGGACTGAGCTCCCAAGGTCCAAAGAGGAGCAGAAGGATGGAGAACATGAGCAAGGAAGTAAGGACTGTGAGGGGTGTGTCCACCAACTGAGACAATGGGACTGATCTAATGGGAGCTCACCAAGGCCAGCTGGACTGGGACTGATAGAGCATGTGATCAAACTGGACTCTCTGAATGTGGCTGACAATGAGGGCTGACTGAGAAGCCAAGGACAATGGCACTGAGTTTTGATTCTACTGCATGGACTGGCCTTGTGGGAGACTAGTCTGTTTGGATGCTCACCTTTCTAGACCTGGATGGAGGGGGGAGGACCTTGGGCTTCCCACAGAGCAGGAAACCCTGACTGTTCTTAGGACTGGAGAGGGAGGGGGAGAGGGAGTGGGGGGAAGTGGGAGGGAAATGGGAGGAGGTGGAAATTTTTAATAAATAAATAATAATTATTATGAAAAAAGGTTATTTTAATTACTGTTACTTTTCTTTCTATTTCTATACCAAATTAAGAAGTAGCTAAGTACCTAATTAAAACAAGATCAAATGGAAAGTCATGGGAATCTGTTGCTTAGTTTTAAAAAGATTCGTTATTACTTTCCTCTACCCTGTGTACCTTATGTGACAGAGTGTTGCATTTCAGCACTAATGTGTGGCTGTTGACACCTGTCTTGGTTCAGGTGAAACATCCTAGGCACAGCAAGAGCAGAAATTCAACGCCACAGTGTTCTAATACTCCCTGGTGATGAGATTTGCAAAATTACAAATAAAGGCAACCCTTCCTTGTGGAATTAGTACAGTTACAGGAAATATAGGTAAAAAGAATAATTTTACAAAATGATTTTAAATATGTTCCCTATGTAAAGTAGAACTGTATGTGGTTTACTTTCATAGATTTTTACAAGAAATTTAGTTAATATTCTTGCTGTTTGACACTTCTCTTCTGTGTACAACATAAGTGCCACTCATCAATGTAACCTTTAGGTAGATGGGCAGAGGAGCTTGGTTCAAGATGTATTGGTGTTTACTCCACTTGTTTTTCATCCTCCTTGTCATTGCAAACCATTTAAAAGCCTCCACATTGAGGTCAGGTGTGAAGATTGCAAGCCTTGTGTGTTCATGTGGTGGTCGGATAATCTCATAACTTGAGAGACAGAGGAAGGAGGAGAGATGTGAGTTCAAGGCCAGAACTGCCCGTGTAGCAATGCCTGAGCTGGTGTCAAATATCAGACCAGATAGTACATACTGACAATGTAGTGTTGAATGAAGAGGCTGATATTCAGGATACCGAAAACCACTTTTTAAGAATTCTTCTGTGATTCGGAACTCAGGTAATAGACGGCACTTAACTTGTAACAACATAAACAAGTTCTTTATCTGCCCATAGCTTCTTATTTCATTGCTTTCTCCTGAGTGAATTACATATATCTGAAAAGTTTAATTCATGACATGGACCAGTTCTTCAACGCATTTACATAAAAAGTAAAAATAGATCAATTTTTATGTAGATAATACATAAGCATTGTTAAGTGTATTTGAGGTGTAGGAAAATAGACGTGCATATCTAAATTTAAATAGGAAATAGAAAGATATATTTATAGGATAATTCCTGGCTTTCTGGAATCTGACTTACTCAGGTACTCAGGCCGACCAGGCTTCTGCTGCTCCAGTGAGAAGCTGAGTGAGCTTGTGGTCCTCTCTCTGTGTTGCTTTCCTTCCAGATGCAGGCAGCATAGTAGCCATTGGTTTACTATGAGAGATGGGCTTGTGGAAATGTATGGGGGAGGGGTTGTAGGAGAGGATAGAGCTTTATGCCCTGATGTCAGCTGATTTCAAGGCTCAAGATGGCTCCCCCTGTTGCTATAGAAACCGCCTGTCTAACATGATGCTACAATGTCTATGTTTGTGTCTGCTTGGGAGAAGAGAGATCTAGGTGTGGAGACAAGAGTGTTGAAATACATTACCTACACAGGAAGTCTGATTCACTGCATAAGTGCTACAATATTCAGTGTTTAACCCAGCCAAAGTCTCCTATTAAATAGTGCCTAAAATTTTACCTTTAATCTTTGTAAAATGAAAATAAACCCTTACCATTTGCACTATCCTTCTTGCTCTAACTCTATTTCTTTCTCTCTCCCTCAAATTTTTGGGATGTTTTTCTTATTGATACATAGTTTTAGAAAAATGCATAAATGTATGACTCCAATAGCCTGTGCCTGTTCAACGATGCTTGTATGTGTAGATGTCAGGTCTGAGTACTAGATACTGGATAACCAGGTAGAGGACTCATCCCTAGGGACAGCTAGTTCTCCCTCTATCAGCAATCCTCAGTTATCTATAGCTTTTTGTCTCAGGTTGCTTACCTATGAGGTTTCTGTCACCCACAAAAGCCTGTCCAACAGCACTGTCCTTGTTTCTGTCTCTTTTGGCTCCCATATTTTGTGGTTTCCTGGGTGTAGATTCCATGTCATTTCTAGGAGACACCCTCACTGTGTCTGTTACAATCAGTAAGGAAGACTCCAGAAAATCTGTAACCTGTGCTTCCAAAGACCATGAGGGGCAAGTCCAGAGATGCAACAGGTCAGCCTCTAAAGCCTCTAATTGAAGGAGCAGAGCACATTTTACTGTTCCTCTGACGTGGACTGTACCTGACTGTGTTGTGGCACCATGCAGAGGACATCAGTGGGAGTCCATTCTTCCTCATGTGGAGTCTCACTGGAGGACAATTTCCAGATGCTGGTGTCCTGAGATCCACACTGAACCTTCAGTTACTCCTCTGCCTCCCACACCTTCCTCAGCAACTCCATTCAGATTTTGGCACCAGATGGGGTTAGGAACAGCCCCTCCAAATTAGAAATTTTATCCCAGATTTTTATGGCTAGGTGAGGGATCTTGCCTACTTGGCCCCTTTCACTAAATTTTTGTTTTTTAAAGCAATTCCTGCAAATGTCAAAGACCATGGATGGAGGTTTACCGATCTTCAGAAAAAGGGAAGGGCCAAATAGACGTTTCAAGATCACCCATAATAGCATATCAACATTATATTTATTCAAAACTATATACAAAATATAGGAATGACATTCACAGTAAGACTGATGACAACAAGGCTTTAGACCTCTAAGGGATCTGTAGTCATCAGGTTATAACTCTGGCTTCTTCTAGGTGGGTTCCTGTGAAGAAACACAGGAACACATGTCTGGTCTTTGAATAGCCACCAAACGTGCCTCCAGAGGAGGAAGTTCAGGGTTTTCCGTTACACATTTTTATTAAAGTTATGTCTGTACTCCTGGGTCATGTCATCTTAATCCAGTGGATTACTTGATGTTTCTGATCAGGTCAGGCTGAGGGACAAAGTCAGCAATGAGAAGATGGGGAGACTGCTATATCAGGAAATGAAGATTTGGACACAGTCTGGAAGATGTGAGGCTGATGTCACATACCACAATACCAACTTTGGTTATTGTGGTCCTTCCATTTTTTTCTCACGGTGATGTTGGCCAACACAAACCTGATTGCTTGTCCTGGACCTATTAGAGAGAGCTGGGCACATAATGGCTCCTGGGTGTGGCCCACATGCCCATCTTGCCAAATCAGCCCGGAGTATTTATTTCTCTGGTGTCTCCCATACATGATGAAGGCCATGTTTCCTGGTCCTGGGTCTTCCATGGCGAGCATGTCTCCTGCATTTGATGGAGAGAACTCACATTCGACACAGGTATCTTGGTGGAAAGTGAGCCGCAGCCCACATTGCCAACCATTTGGGGTCTGTCATCAGCTCAGGAAGCCTTCCTTCTGCATTTAATATGTTTGGTGAAAAGAGTCCAGACACGGATAAAAATCAGTTAAAGTCAGTGTAGGGCCATCTGCCATGTAATCATTCTTGATATTAAGATATGATCATCTTTTTGATCACTAAGGATTGTGGGTCCTTGCCACATTCAAGACCATGGTTTGTGGTCCTGGCTCCCTTACTGTCAGCAAAGTACTGGGTCTTAGGTTAAAGACCTAAAATTTAACCTTGACCTGACTTACTAGTAATCAGGATGCTGGCAGGGCCCCATTGATGCCAGTTTATGGCCTTTGTCCTTATCTCATGCTTCAGACAAGCATCTCTTGGTGTTACAGTGTGTAGAATGTGTACATGTCCAAGGTCAGACCAAAGGTCAGACAGTTGTTCCTGACCTGGACACAGAGGATTTCCTGGGTGCAGCCCGCTTACCCTCCTTTCCAAGCTATGTCCCTGTCATTTGACATTCATGTGTGGTCCAGATTATTTCGAAGCCATGATGTCGCCTTGGCACATTTGTGAGAAGTTTGCCTGTGTTGGGACAATCACGACTATAACCCACAAACCAGAATGGAACCTAAAGGAGCTGTCAGATGATCTCCTTATTGATCAGAGTTCGTGACCTATGATCTGATGTCACTTACTGGTGAAGATTCCAATTGTCTTGGTAAACATGGATGGCGTGGCCTTGGTCACAAATGAGGCTATGGTGTGTTCAAGAAAATTGACATGAAGATAATGCCTGGCTTCAGACCAGGTCGTGGTTCTTGGGGCGTCCATTTCCTTTGATCCTTAGGATGGGGTTTGGGCCCTTTAAGGCCTGGCTCCTTTGTGGTGGGATTGTGTCCTGGAATGCAGGGAGCAAGGGTGCAGCCCGCACACCCTTGAAGATGATCACTCAGACTACCTGCGCTTCAGGAACAGACTGATTTCCTTTGAGGTTCGTTCATGGCCTGGCCCCTAGGTTAGTAGTCAGGTGGTCATCATCAGGATCTGAATCTTTGCAGATATAATGTGTCCAGGAGTCAGTTACTCAGAAGAGGACCAAATATGCACTAGTCAGCAATTCTTAGAAAAAAGGCTGTTGTGTGAGTTACATTTGAGATCTGCTCATTCCTAAAGATATCAGTTTAAGATCCTTTTAATTCAAGGTAAGGTTATGTCTGTCTCAGACAGCAGTAGGCACAGTATGACTCTCCTTTTCGTATGCTATGTCTGTATTGATAAATCATTTTTGTGATCCCCTGGCACATTACAGTGATGGTTCATACTTGCTTACATGTGTTGAGGGTGTGGTCTGCATGGAATGAAGCATGTGTGTGTGATCTGCACACCTATTGTTGAACATGTCAGCTTCCAGTAGTGATCAGAAAGAGAATAGTGTGGTAGAGGCCAAGATTATGGACGAACAAGCTGGGATATGTCTGCATTGATGTCTTAGCTGGATGTAAAATAGTTGAAAATCAGGCCTAGTCCCAGTATGCCTCATGGTACATGGTCTAAACACAATGTTGATTCACTTTAGTTTTGACTTTGGCACTCTTCCTTATGTCCTGGGATTATCGGGGAGAAGGAATCTGAGCCAATTGTCCCAGGGCTCTGTTTGATCTAGGCCCAGGATATTTCTGGTTCTGATAAACCTTGGACACACACCTTTTTGTGTGTTTTGTCCTGGCTTTGGCTCATTTTGTATTTTCGCACTTGTCTTCATGCTCCAGGCCCATGCTTGTTGAAGGTCAGGTATTGCCCCAGGCACACATCTCTTCTTCTTTCGGCCTGGGCATCTTCGGGTTCATGGAGAGGCCCTCACCTTCAACTTGTCTAGCTTTGGGCCCTGGAATCTACAGCGTAATGTATATACACAGACCCATAGCTCTTCTTTGGGCCCAGGAGTCTTCACTGTTAGGGGTGGGCCCAGGCCCACATCTCTTCTTTTTCTTTGGGCCTAAGCCTCTTCAGGATTAAGGATTCACCCAAGCTCATATCTTCACTATTTTAGGGCCGAGATTCTCCATGTTTAGTAATAGTACTTGGCCCGTGTGTCTTCTTTTCTGGGCCCAGGCCTCTTCAGAGACAAGATTAGGCCCAGTACCACATTTCTCCTTTATTCAGGCCAAGGGCTCCTTAGCCTTAGCGAATGACCCAGGCCCATAACCCTTCTCTGAGTCTGGGTCCCTTCAGGTTTCTGATCAGGCAAAGGGTCACATTTTCCTTCTTAAGGCCAATCTTCAGTGTGATTGATAAGCTCAGACCAACATCCCTTTGTTTTTGTGACTCAAGCCTCTTCATGGATAAAGATGGGTCAGGCCCACATCTTCTCTTCTAAGGGCCAAAGCACCGTCAGTGTTAGGGAGTGACCCAGGTTCATATCTCTCTTTTCATTGGTCCCAACCATCTTCAGTGTTAGGGAATAGCCTGAGGTCCACATTTATCCTTTCTTTGGTTCCAAGATTCTTCAGAGTGATTGAATGGGTCAGGCCACATCTATTCTCCTAGGGCCCAGGTCTCTTCAGTGTCTGGAATAGGCCCAGGACAACATCCATTCTTTCTTCTGTGCAAAGATTCTTCAGTGTCAGGGAAATACCCAGGCTCACATCTCTTCTTGATTTGGACTGGACATTTTCAGGATTAGAGGGAGGCCCAGGCAAACATATTTTATATGGCTTAGGTCACTGTTCATATGAGGTATTTGTCCAGGCCCATATCTCATTGTTTTGGTCCAGGACTGAAGAGGATCAGGTCTTTGCCCAGAGACATATTTATTCTTTGAGCCCACAACTCTTTACATTTAGAGATATACCAGGTCCACATCTCTTCTTCTATGGTCCAGGCTTCTTCATGGTAAGAGTTAGGCTCAGGACCACATCTTTTCTTCATTGTCCCAGGCCTCTTCATGGTAAGTATTAAGCCCAGGCTCACATCTCTTCTTTATTGGGCTGAGGCCTCTTCAGGGTATGTGTTAGGTCCAGGCC
This sequence comes from Chionomys nivalis, assembly GCF_950005125.1. Taxonomy (NCBI): domain Eukaryota; kingdom Metazoa; phylum Chordata; class Mammalia; order Rodentia; family Cricetidae; genus Chionomys; species Chionomys nivalis. The sequence continues at coordinate 147,434,362 of NC_080086.1, read as the reverse complement.
CACATCTCTTCTTAATTGAGACCAGGCCTATTCAGGGTAAAAATTAGGCCAAGACCCACATCTCTTCTTCATGGTGCCCAGGTCTCTTCAGAGTAAACATGAGACCCAAGCCTACATCTCTTCTTTATTGGGTTCAGGCCTCTTCATGATAAGTGTAAGACCCAGACACACAACTCTTCTTCGCTGGGCCCAGAGTCTTCAGGGTAAGTGTTAGGCACTGGCACACATTTCCTTTTCATGGGACCTAGGACTCCTCAGGTAGGCCCAGGCCTACAACTCTTCTTCATTGGGCTCAGGCCTCTTCAGAATAAAAATAAGGCCCAGGCCCACATCTCTTCTTCATTGGGCTCAGGCCTCTTCATGGTGTTAGGCCCACGACCATATCTCTTCTTTATTGAGCCCAGGCATGTTCAGTGTAAAAATTAGGTCTAGGCCCACATCTCTTCTTCATTGGGCTCAGGTTTCTTCAGTGTAAGTGTGAGGCCTAGGCCCACATCTCTTTGGTATTGGGCCCAGGCCTCTTAGGCTAAGGGATAAGCCCAGGCCCACATCTCTTCGTCATTGAGCCCTGACCTCTTCTGAGTAAACATTAGGCCCAGGCCAACATCTCTTCTTCATTAACCTCAGGCTATTCAGGGTAAACATAGACTGAGACCATATCTCTACTACACTGGGCCCTGGCCTCTCCAGGTAAGTGTTAGGCTCAGGGCCACATCTCTTCTCTGTGTGCCTAGGTCTCTTCAGGGTAAGTGTTAGGCTCAGGGCCACACCTCATCTTCACTGGGCCATGGCCTCTTAAGGGTGTTAGGCCAAGGACCACATTTCTTCTTCATTGGGCCCAGGCCTCTTCATTGTTATAGTTAGGCCTAGGCCCACATCTCTCCTTTATTTGGGCCCAGGTCTCTCCAGGGTAAGTGTTAGGCCCAGGCCCTTTTGCCTTCTTCATTGGGCCCAGATCTTTTTAGGGAAAGAGTTTGACCCAGGCCCACATCTCTTTATTTGAACCCTCTTCTCTTCATGGTAAGGGAATATCCTAGGCCCACATTTCTTCTTCATTCTCCTCAGGCCTCTTAAGGATAAATGATGGGACCAGGATAACATCCATTCTCTGGGCCTGGGTACCTTCATTCTTACCTAATGTCTCAGGCTTACTTGGTTACTTGTTTTGCCCTGAGCCTCCACAGAGTTATGGATAGGCCCAGGGCCACATCTCTCCTTTGGACCTGTGATGCTTCTGGCTCAGCAACTGACCCAGAGAAGAGATGTAATGTAAAAGGTGGTGTGGGCACCACAGGCCAGCTCTACTGTTTTGCCCAGGCAAGGTCCTCTATTCCGATTGTTGTAGGGGGCACATGAGGGACAAGCAGGGTCTGCTCTCCTGCTCTCATGCCCTCAGGGCTGGCTAACTGATGGAGGAGTTACTTTCATTTAATAAACTGCCTTGGCCCATTTATAGGCCAGCCCTTAGGTGGGTGGAGTAAACAGACAGAATGCTGGGAGAAAGAAGCCGAGTGAAGGAGTCGCCATGATTCTCCCACTCCAGACAGACGCAGGTTAAGATCTTTCCTGGTAAGCCAGCTTGTGGTACTACACAGAATATTAGAAATGGGTTAGATCAATATGTAAGAGCTAGCCAATAAGAGGCTGGAACTAATGGGCCAGGCAGTGATTAAAAGAATACAGTTTCCGTGTAATTATTTCGGGGCATAAGCTAGCCATGTGGGCGGCTGGGTGCCGGGGACGCAGCCCTGCCGCTCTTATTACAACAGAGTGGCGCCCAGCGTGGTAATGAACGCCACGGAAAAGCTGAGAGGGCTTAAAAAGGAGAGAGAGAGAATTTAAGACAGCTTTTTGCTGTTTGTGGGTTGCGTGTCGCAAAGAAATTGTCCTGACTCACCAGCAGGAAAAAACTGGCTGTTTTAAAATGCCGGCTTTCTGGGCTGTGCCGCCATTGCGATCTCTGTTTGGCTCCTGCTGGAGACAGAGCTTTTGAATGGATCATTTGGAGTAAAGTGCTACGTTTTGCTTGATGGCAATGTGGACTGCTGTATGCCTGGAACTGTGTGTGCCTCAGGGGCACCAAATGGCTCTGAGGCAGGAGCGACTCAACTCTGCCATGTTGAACTGTGCTGGTCTCAGGCAGGAACTACCGTAATTACTGTAATAACAGCGCAGCTAAGGTTTCTACTGGGCTGGACATAAGCAGTACCGTATTACCTGTATATGGTGCAACTTAAGTTTTTAAGAACTGCTTAACATTTTAAGAAATGCTCCTGGATAGTAAAAAAATGACAGATTCACAATGAAACAGATTCAGACATAAAAGACCACTAAATGAGTCACAGTGTTGGATGAATGTACGTAGGCTTGGGAGAGAGAAGAAAAAGAATATAAAGAATAAAGTTAATGTCTTAAAAAAAGGGGGTAAAGTCTTTAAAGAGACAGAGTACAGATAGTTATAGATTAAAAGAAATAAAGAAAAATAAGCCACGTAAAAATGGAAAATTCACAGAGAGTCTGGATTCTTTGTATTATTGTGTTTTCTTTAAAATTTTTGACTGTGAAGGAGCTAACTACCGAGAGACATTTCATTATATGGGTTGCCAAGCTAAACCAGAATGGATACAAGGGTATTATGATTTCAGAATATGGGTCTAAGGATATGATGCTTTGGAGAGGGTCTTCTTTTGTTTTCACAGAGGATGAGATTCTGTGGATTGCATCTGTACCAATATGGTATGATAGACCACGCCCTCCTGAAAGGTTGCTGTGAACACCTTCAGAAAATTACTTCACTCAACTGCCGACTGAGATGACCCTGACACACAGGTTACACCATGAAAGATCTGAATACAGCGCCCCCATTCAGCAGGAAGCAGTTTGGAGAGAAAAAACTGCGCCCATGTTCCCAAATATTGTTTATAAATATTCTTTTACATTTAAAGGGGGATATGATATAGATATGAATAATTTGCATTGGTGTGGATTTGAAGGTCAATTTTGTTATATGTATATGCATATTTCTAATCTTGATTAAGGTATTGTGATTGTATAGTTCATTTAAAAATGTAATGTATATAGGTTGTTAATGGATAATCATCGATAATTGTCAAGCTTTTAGTCATGTTAGATTTTCTAGATGTGCATAGATATATTTCAGTTAGATAGACATTCTTCATATCTTTCAAAGACTGCAGAATATGGCATTTAAAAAATTTTAATAACTTAGGGCTTTTCATGATGAGACACGTCTGCTCCTGGCAGCACCAATCTACTTCAAGAGGAAGATGGACACCGAAGAGGCTCCTTAAGGAGTTTGATAGCCATTTGGGCAAGAAACTGCTCTTGCCTGGACTGTTGCATAAACTGGACACAGAGAACCCCCAGAAAGAGGACTGCTGAACTTGCCTAAAGGTGAGATGGTTTTTCGGGGTTCCTGACTCATAAAAGAGTCTGCGAGACATTCTGCAGGACACAGCAAAAAGTGACTGAACTGTCTTTGGAATTTCCTGCTTGATGAAAATGTCTGCTGGATACTATGGGCCTGAAGGCTGAAGATGGATGCCCCAACGGTACAAAAGAACTTTGGGTGACTGTCCAGGCAGTGAGATGTCTCTGTCATTTCTAGAGTTTGGGATCTCTTGTTTGCTTAGGTAATATTATATCCTTCTGGAGTCTTTGATGGAGTTGAAAAATGGTTATAGTTATAGTTTTCCTTAGTTATGATAAGAGATAAAATAGATATAAATATTGTAACTGTAATTCTTGCTTGATAACCGTTTTGTTATATGTAATTTTACTATGTTAAAGTTAAAGCCTTTCTTTTTGTTTAAACAAAAAAAGGGGAAATGATGGAGGAGTTACTTTCATTTAATAAACTGCCTTGGCCCATTTATAGGCCAGCCCTTAGGTGGGTGGAGTAAACAGACAGAATGCTGGGAGAAAGAAGCCGAGTGAAGGAGTCGCCATGATTCTCCCACTCCAGACAGACGCAGGTTAAGATCTTTCCTGGTAAGCCAGCTTGTGGTACTACACAGAATATTAGAAATGGGTTAGATCAATATGTAAGAGCTAGCCAATAAGAGGCTGGAACTAATGGGCCAGGCAGTGATTAAAAGAATACAGTTTCCGTGTAATTATTTCGGGGCATAAGCTAGCCATGTGGGCGGCTGGGTGCTGGGGACGCAGCCCTGCCGCTCTTAATACAACAGCTAACCTCTGTCCCTTCCCGGACAACAGGGTTAGAGCTCTAGGGTGCTGCCCAGGCAGGGTGTAGGGCCTGCTCCCTTGTGTGCTGCAGCTGGTATAGGGGAGCACTTGGTCTCTCACTTGCATGACCCTGGGGTCAGCTCTCTTGCCTGCCATGGTAGCAAGGGGTGGAGGAGGGAGGGTATCTTTTCCTTATCTGTGCCACTACATGGCAGAGCAAGGGTGAGGTAAGGTCACCTCTGTTACTATCTTGCCCTCAGGGCTGGGTCACTGTGTCCTTGACCACAGGCTCAGCTTTAGTGTGCTTCCCAGGTGAGGTGCACGCCTATGGTGAGATGTGGGACCATCTTTCCCAAGAGCGGGGTTGGGCTCTCCCCTGAGTGGTAGGGCCAACCCTCCTGCTGCAATGTCTAACCAATAGCCATCCCAGGACTGGTGAAAGGCGGGGCTGTCTCAATACAGCATTGTTCCAATGATCTCATTGCTAATACACGCCATGGACATCAATCACCACAGACCCCCAGCTGCAGCAGGACCATAGACCCAGCCATAGCCTCGGCAGCAGCTCAGGTCAGTCGTCACCATGGCCCCAGGGGTAGCACAGACCCCCAGATCAGCATGGCCTGGCAGCAGCAGGGCCCCTGGGCATCAACTTGTCCTAGTGGCTGGCCAGACCCGGGGCATCTGTAGAGCCGCTGGTGGCAACTGGAGCCATGGATACCACCCTAGATCCAAGGCTCTACGGGGCCCAGACATGGCCCTAGGCAGTGGCATGTGTCCAGAGGTCTCCACAGCCCCATATGGCAGCACTGGCCACCCGATCAGTATGGCCCTGGGAGCAACATGGTCCCGGACACTGACATGGTCCGAGGTGGCAGACCAGACTCCGGTCCTCCACATGACCCTCAGTGATGACAGGGGTCCCCGACATCAACTCAGACCTTGGTTGCCACTGATGGACTCACGGCCCTCTGCGGCAGCCCTGGCCTGGACAGCACCATGGCCCGGGTGACAGTGCAGGTCACCTAGGTCAGTGTGTCTCCAGTGGCAGCATGGCCCTCAGAAGCCCTCATGGTCAAAGGTTTGGGTCCAGACCCCAGGCATCCAGGTGGGCCCTGGTGGAAACATGGACCAGGAACATCAACACAGACCCTGGCTGCAGCAGGACCACAGACCAGACATGGTCCTCGGGAGCAGCCCAGGCCAGGTTGTCACCATAACATTCCACCCCCACCATGGCTGTGCGGGTCACCCAGATTACCATGTCTCCCGTGACAGGGAGGCCCTTGGACACCAATGTGACCCCACCGCAGGCCCTTGCATGGGCCCCCAGTGACAACAGGAGCCACAAACATCAGCTCAGACCCCCTGGCTGCTCCAGGGCCTGGGGAAACCTGGCACTTGGTCATAGCCCAGGCCCAGATGTCTTTCTGGACTTGGGTGGCCAGCTGGCCATTCATGTCAGCCTGTTCCTCACCACCCTCTCCTCTCTGGATCTGCCCCTCTCCCAGCCCACAAACCATTCTGCCTCTCCCTCCTTTCCCCACTCTGTATACCCGTACTCTCCCACCACAATGGTGCCCAGCTGCCCAGTACCAGGGCTCTTGGTTGGATCACAGGTGGTGCTTGGTTGAACACTGCCTGTCCCAAGAGAGACGTGGAGCTGTTAGCTTTCCCCTTTCCCGTGCCTGGGCAGAGAGACCCTGGGCAGTACTTGGTATGATGGTACCTGATTGTCCAGCGCTAAACCAGGTGGGCTCCTGGGTGATTGCAGCTCCTGCAGACCCAAAAGTCTTGGGATTGGGGGAGCCATCTGTGGCCACGCTGATTCAGGTCCAGGTGGAGCCATTTGTTGTTTTTCATTAAATTCAGTGGCTGCCCCTTAAGCTGTCCTAATCGGCAATTACAGCTCCACGGCTACCGGCAGCGGTTAGGCCGCATTGGCCACAGCCAGGAGGGAATTCTGTTCCCTCACACCCCGGCTCTATCACAGCCGCTAAAGGAAACTTTATCTAGATCTCTATCCCTCTACAGAATACAGGATTCAAAGGTGGAGCTGAAATTCTGCTCACGCAGAGAGGCTGAATAGCAAGGAGCTAACCTTCTCTCCTTGCTTGAGTCTTCCAAAAACCGGGGCGTTCTGCTTAGTTCCCACTTACGAACCCTAGCCACACACGGTTCCTCCCTCCGCTTCCTGTCCGCTAGTTGCTTACTCAGCCTCCTGACCCCAGATTAATTTTATTTGAAAACAAACATAACACGTCTTTGCATATTCCACAGCATAAATGAATGTAACACAAACTAATATTCTACAACAGCCATTATTTTTGGAGATGATTCTAGACTCTTTGTTCTTATAGCCTCCGATTACTATTCCTCACTAGGAACAGGGTGGGCAAGCACTCTATCATGACCTGATCTTCAGTTCTCGTAAAATGTGTTTTATGAGACAGAGTTTCACTCACTAAGTTGCCCAGGCTGGCCTTGAACTCACTCTATCCTCTGAGATGGCCCTGAGCTTGTGGTCCTCCTGCTTTAATCTCCCAGATAGCTGGGGTTTAGGCCTGATTTTGTTGTTGGTATTGTGGTTTATTCTTTTAGTTTTCAATTTAATTATCAAGACGTTTTGTGTGTTTATTTAATTTTATTTATGGGAATGCATGTGTGCCTATGTGCAAGGGCCTGCAGGAGTCAGAAGAGGATGTTGGATCCCCTGGAACTGGATGACAGGTGATTGTGCAGCATTTGATGTGGGTGCTGGGAACTGAACCCAGGTCCTCTGTAAGAGCAGCAAGCACTCTTAATCACTGAGGCATTTATAGCCCCCGTATTTTATCTCGTTTTTAAAAGAGAAGTTTTAATTTCTTAGTAAAATCGAGAGGAAGATGCAGTGATATCTCCCTTGCCGTAACAGCCTTCCCTGTTGTCTGTCTGTCCACCGGAGTGGTGTGTGCGCTATCACTTAGCCTGTACAGCAGGGTTAGCCGATGTCTACAGTTGACATCCTGTTCACTCTTGGTGTTGCACATCTCTGGGCTTGGACAATACATAATGACACAGATCCACTAATACAGCATCACACAAAATACTTTACTGCCCTAAGGTCCTTTGAGCTCAGCTCACGTATGCCATCTCTCCAATCCCTGGAAACTACTGATAATTCTACTGTTTATAATTTCAGTTTTTTCAGAATGTTCATCAGGAAATGTTTCTACTACTAAGTTTTGCTTAGTAATACATTCCTAAGCATCTCAAAGATACGTTAATGGCTGCTTCCTGCTTATTCCTTGTGTTTGGATGACGTTCCACTGTTTGGATGAACTCAGCTTGCTTCATGCACTTACTGAAGGGCACCTTGGCTGCTTTCAAGTCTTGTCAGTTATCCATAAAGCTGATACAAACTTGCACATGTGGGGTTTTATGAGAGCATCATTTTTGATTCTTTTGTATAAATGTCAAGTAATGCAGTTTCTGGACCGTATGGAAAGAATGTATTTAATTTGGTAAGATGCTGGCGGCCTGTCTGCTGAAATGACTGCCCACTCAGTAATTCTATCAGTACCAATGAAGGGTCCCACTGCTCAGTGTTTGATACAGTGTGTCAAATGCACTGTTCTGGGAGGTGTGTGGATAGTGGTGTCTTGCTGGTTTATGCTTCCTTGAGGACATGTGATGGTGAGAGTCTTTCCATACAGAACAGTTGCTGTCTTCATCATCTTCCGGTGTGAGGCTCTGTCAAGGCCTTTGTCCTGTTTTATTGTTTTTTTTTTTTTTTTTTTTTTTTTTTTTTTTTTTATATTGGGACTTAGGAATTCTATTTTTTTTTTTTTTAATTTTCGAGACAGGGTTTCTCTGTAGCTTTTGGTTCCTGTCCTGGAACTAGCTCTTGTAGACCAGGCTGGCCTCGAACTCACAGAGATCTGCCGGCCTCTGCCTCCCAAGTGCTGGGATGAAAGGTGTGTGCCACCACCGCCCGGTTTAGGAATTCTTTATACATGGTTCTGGCACAAACCCAGAAACATAGTCAACGTTCTTCTGTGTTCTCTTGAACACAGAACCAAGAAATAAACCCATGCAGTCCTAGTCATCTGATTTTCAACGGAGGAACTAAAGACCCGTGCAGGAGGACAGACAGCCTCCTTAGCAAACGGTGCTGGGGAAACTGCATATCACATGCACAGGACTGAGACAAAAATTAATTTAAAACGGATCAGCAGAGCCAAATGGTAGTGGCACACGCCTTTAATCCCAACACTCGGGAGGCAGAGGCAGGTGGATCTCTGTGAGTTTGAGGCCAGCCTGGTCTACAAAGTGAATTCCAGGATAGTCAGGACTGTTTCACAGAGAAACTCTGTTTCAGAAAATAAAAATAGTAAAAATAAAAATAAAATAATAAAAAAGGATCAGAAACTTTTGTGTAAGATCTGAAGTTTAACATTAGTAGAAGGAACATAAAGAAGATAGTTGAAGATCTAGGCCTCTGTGTATTCAGTATCGCCCTGGCGTGAACCAAAGCGTGGATATGAAGCCTCATGTAGCACCTTATTTTGATTGGTTTTGTGTTCACTTGCCTGGTATTGGAGCTGCACCTGAAGAACTGTCCTGATTGCCTTGCGGATGGTAGACTGCAGCTTCCGGTGGCGGCCCAGATGGAAAAGGTGCGGCTGAAGGAAGACAACTCTCCCCCCCCCCCCCCCCCCCCCCCCCCCCCGTGCGCTTTGCTCCCCTGGCCCCACTCCTGCTGCAGTTGATTGGTCCTGCTGCTGTTGCTGCTGCTGCTTCCTCCTTCCCTGATAGCAGAGACAGCATTGTCAAGTTTCTACTGTGGGCTAAGGACCAGTGGCTCTTCAGAGAGTTCCTGGGGTCCTGGAACCGGATCGGAACCACTGAGATACCCTGCCTTGTGCACTGAGTAATTATCAGCAGTTGCACCCCAGCCCCAAGCTGGAGATAGCTATTGTGAGACCGCTCCAACAGTGGAGGTACCCAGCCTCAAGAACCTAGAAACCGCCAGGTTCTCAGCTTTGAAGTCAAGGTCACTGTTAGTATTTAGGCATCTGTACTGGCAGGCCCTTGGGGTCCTGACAGGATATGTCCTTAGCTGCCGCCACTAAGAGCACCTCCTGTGTGCATTTGCTGCCTTCCCCTTTAAAAGGTTGACCTTGCTCACCCCCATTTCTTTCTTTCTCTTCCATGACTCTTATCCCCAGGGTGCAATATTGGTTCCCTGACCAGGAAAGGCTCTGTTGGCACTTCCTCTTGCCCACAGGCATTTGAGGCACTCCAGGACCTTGGAACCAGATACACCTATGACAGCCTTGCTTTTCCAGATCACTGGGTCCCTTCATCCAAAACTGGCACAATTGGTGAGCCCCTCCCCCTTCCCCACCTCTAGACAGTTCCCACAAGTGAGGACTTGTCTCTTGGGTGTGGTTTCTCACCTTTTGATCTCATTAAGCCCTGTTACCAGGAAACCACATCTCTCTAAGGCTCAGAGCCTCCACCCTTTGCCTGATGACTCACTGGGTAGCCTGTAGCTTTCTCGTTTTCCCCGACCCCTGGGTCTTCCGACTTTGTCCTTCAGTCCCTGCCCCCTGAGTGATGACTCTCTGGGGTAGTTTGTGCCTTTCTGGCTTGAACCTCACTTGATAAAAGCCACTGGATCTTGTTCTGCCTCACTCATGGGGAATAAGCCTAGCAGAAATCTGCTTCCCAGCACTCTATGTCCTGATATTTTATGGGACCTTTGCAACATTCTGCCAGTGATCCCGACAGATGGAAGGAGGAATCACCCTTTCACCCTCCTGCATCCTCCTGCCCCAATAAGCCTCTTAGACTAACTCTGCTGCTGTGACATGTTTGCTCAGTGGTAGAGCTCACCGAAAGGTAATCACGTCACGCTGGGACCCTACCCACCTGCTCCACCCTCAACAGATCTGCTCTCTTCCACCTACAACAAATCTGCCTGCTCATCCACTGGTGGCTTCGCCTTCCATTCAAAATTGGCAACTGGGTCTCGGGTGGGGCTACCGGCCTTTGACCTTTCCCCTGGGTGTGAGGCTTCATTCTCGAGCACAGCCCTCTCCTCAAAGCCCTTTTCTCAAAGTCCTGGTGCCGGACACCTGTGTCTCTCTCAGGGTCATAGCCCTCGGCCCTGCTCTGTGTTTGATGAATCAATAGGCAGCCTGTGCTGTCTTGAAATCAATCCTCTCTGAATTCCTGGGATGCTAGGAATTGCAGAGCTCGGGTCTTCTCTGCCTCACTCATAGGAACTGTGTCATCATTTACAGCTCCTTGTTCCCACTGGAATGTTCTTTGGAGACCCACCGGCCATTCCTAACTAGCTAGTGTTGCAGCAGCACCCCAGAGGTCCTAACTCACAGTGACTGCCCTCAGCAACCACCCACCTGCGTTTCCTGGTAGACTGGACAGAAGGAGAGGAGAGTGTCTGGGTGATGTTCTGGTGATGGGAGAGGATCAGATGCTTTAAGCCTTAGGGGAATTGACTTGGATCCAGCTCAAACAGCATTTTGCCAGGTCCAAGCAGCGCCTGATGGTTCCACAGAGCCAGGACGGTGAAGTGAAACAGCCAATTGCTCCAGGACATGGTCATCACCCCCCAAATCTAGCGATGCCCCCAGGTCAGCATGAAGCAGAGTCTCGAGAACACAGCATCCCCATCCCCACCTCTAACTGCTACCCCTTTCTAACTCCTCGCCTTTTTATGATGAGTAAGAGGGAGGGTTTTTAGTATTCAGGCCCCTGGACTGGCCTGCCCTTGGGGTCCTGGCAGGATATGTCCTCAGCTGCAGCCACTAAGAGCACCCCCTGTGCACATTCACTATGTTCCCCTTCAAAAGGTGGGCCTTATCCACCTCCTCCTTCCCTCCCTCCTTCCCTCCCTCCCTTCCTCCCTCCTTCCCTCTTGCCCCCAGGACTTGTCTCTGCCTCTTCTCTGCCCCTTCTCTCTCCTCTTCCACTAAATCTCTTATGTGAGCCCTTTTGCATGGTGTGACTCTCTTCTCGCTGTTTTTGAACAAATCATACCAGTCATCCTCAATACATAGTGAACTCAAGACTAACCTGAGGCTGTGTCTCAAAAAACAGAAAGCAATCCAAAACATTTTTTAAAACAGATTTTGAAATTCTTGGCATTACAGCAGACATGCAGACAGAAGGCTTAACCTCGACAAAGCAGAAGCACCCATAAGTTAGAGGACAATATTTCTGTTTCTTTAAAGACCACAGTCTCTTCATTGACTCCGCCCACAGAACTTCCTGCCTGGCAGGCTGGGAATGCAGCAGTTTTGCTTTAAAGTTAAGCGCGAGCACAGGCTCAAATAGGCCCCAGAGAAACCTTGAACCCTCGTCAGTTCCTGAAGAAGGTGAGTCTGGTTGGACAGGGGAAGGGAAGTGTGAGAGGCAGTGGGGGACGGGGCATCTATTGGGGTGCAGGTTTTGTGTCTGCAGCTTCACAGGGAGGGTGCTGCTGGTGGGAGAGGTGGGGGCTCAGGGGTACAAGGAGCAGAATTAACAAGCTGCAGCCTTCATCAGCCCGTAGGTAGCTGTGGTGAAGGACACAGAGTGTAGCCCGACACTCTTCTCAGAAAGTTCTGACTCAAGGCAGGCTCCTCAGGGCCCGGAGACAGGTCAGATCATTTGTCTAAGTCACTTCTCCTCAGAAAGTCTGGTGACTCTTAGTTCCCTGGTCATCCTGGGCAGAGGAGAGTTAGAACCCAGGGTGCTGACTCCTCCCACTGGACAACAGAGACTCTGCCTGTGTGACCCTGGGGTGATGTGGAGTGGGGCCATGAAGGCCTCATTAGCTGCTCTGAAGGCACAGCACAGGATGAACCTGCAGTTGCCGGTGGCCCAGGGCTTCCTGTCTGCTGTGTTCCTTCCTTATTGATTTCTATAGCATCTGTGTCACCGCCTTGAAATCTGAGGTGGTGGCAGCCCCAGTGACTCTCTCAGTATTCAGGGTTGTTTTAACTGTCCTGTTTGTTGCTGTTGTTGTTTGTTTTGTTTGTTTTTCTTTTGTTTTTGTGTGTGTTGTGTTTCTTTTGTATTAACATATGATAAGTGAACATATTTCTGACATCAATGTGATATTTAAAGACACACATTCAACTGTGTACTGGTCACATCGGGGGAATGAGTCCTTCTGCCTTATTACTGTTTCTTTATGTTTGCCATCTTAGACTGCTTCTCCTACTTTTTCATAAAATATATAGTAAGTTATTGGACATTATGGTCATCCCGGTGCATGCTCCTGGCTGGGCATAGCAGAGATTTTGGTGCACTCACTCGGACCTGGCACTGGGGACGGCGTGTCGGCTGGTAGCAGGAGTAGAAATGTCCTTTCTGTGTTATCAGAAACAGTTCAAATGCCATCCAGATTGTCAGGGTTTTAAAAGTGTGCTGGGGAGGGTGTTGCTACTGAGATGGCTCAGCATGTAAAGGCTCCTCCTGCACAAGCCTGGCAACCACTGTTCAGTGCCCAGAACCCTCGGAAAGGTGGAAAGAGAGCGCCAACCCCACAAAGTCTTCCCCTGACCTCTACAGGACCGCTGGGATTTCCCTGCAGAATCCCATGGGACATTCTTCTATGGAGGAGCTGTTCGAGTTCTCTATTTCCTCCCTTGTAGCGTTTCATCTTCTGTCTCTATAGGGTGCATGAAGATAACAGAACATTGTAAAATTTTAGGGAAGGGAAGAAAAGAAAGCATTGGGGCCGTTCCCATTTATCTAATAGGCAGCTTTGCTCTCTTTCCCTTAAGATCTGAGCATTCCCTGTCTTCAGAATCTGCTTGCCTCAACATGGCCGCCCACAGAAACACTGAGGTGAGGATCATTCTGGTAGGAAAAACTGGGAACGGAAAGAGTGCCACAGCAAACACCATCCTTGGGAGACGTCAATTCGAGTCTAAGATTTCTGCCCACGCTGTTACCAAGACCTGCCAGAAGGCATCCAGGGAATGGAAGGGGAAAAACCTTGTTGTAGTTGACACCCCTGGGCTCTTTGACACCAAGAAGACCATGAAAGCCACATGTACAGAAATCAGCCGCTGTGTTCTCTACTCCTGCCCTGGGCCTCACGCCATCATCCTGGTTCTGCAGCTGGGCCGCTTCACGGAGGAAGAGCAGAAAACGGTCTCCCTGATCAAGAGTCTTTTTGGGGAGGCGGCCATGAGGTACATGATTGTCTTGTTTACTCGCAAAGATGACCTTGAGGACCAGAGCCTGGATGACTTTTTAGGCGAGTCAAATGACAAGCTAAATAATGTCATCGCGCAGTGTGGGAAACGCCGCCTGGCCTTTAATAACAAAGCGGCAGAGGCGGAGCGAGAAGATCAAGTAGAGCAGCTGGTAGGACTGATAGAGCAAATGGTGGACAGGAACGGGGGCTCTTACTTCTCTGAGAAGATATACGAGGACATAGACAGAAGGCTGAGACGATGCCTGAGGGAACTCGAGGAAACTTACGCTCAGGAACTCAATGCTGAAATCAAAAGAATAGAAAGGGAATGTGCTCACGGATCAGAAGAAGAAAAGAAGAAACGAATGGATTCTGCAAAGAAAAATTATGATGAGAAAATGGAAAATCTGAAGGAAAAGGCTGAAGAGACTATACTTGGGTATATTTACAGGAAGATACATGAACTGCTTTCAGAAATTTGGAACAAGTTGAGATCGTGATGTAAATGCTATTCTTTTACATTAATGACATTTGTTCTTTGACAATTTCATACATACGTGCATATAATGTGTTCGGATTGAATTCATGTCTTTTTGTTTCGGTATTTTTTTGCCTTGTGATCCACTGAGTTTAACTAGTTTCCTGTGGGTGACAGCAGGTTTCAAACAATCTGTCAGAGCCTGGTGGGCTGATCAGGAGGAACACAGTGGAAGACAATGACTCTTCCTCTTCCCGAATCCATCAGCAGTTACCAGCTCAGCAGGGTGGACAGGTTCTTATGAGCTGCTCCCCTACCCAGGTCCATATCTGCTGTGAGCTCCTGATGGCAGTGTCTGTTTTCTGAACCAATGCACACCCACTCGCACACACGCACAAGCTTGCGCCTGCACGCACATGTGCACACATGCACACGCTCACACACGCACAGGAATAAGTCACTAGGAAAGCTGTGTGGCAGCTCTGCAGTGGGCCTCAGAGTCCGGCTACAGGTGGCAGAGCAGGCACAGATGGCTGCGGAATGAACCCTTAAGTGCTGTAATTCCTAGGCCTCTGTAAGAGGTTCTCATCTTTTGAAAATCTTCTCACCATCTTCCTGGGAGAAGATGAAGTGCAGTTCTCTGAATTAGGGGGAGGGAGGAGATGACAGGTCCCACTGTTTCTGCCAACCCCAACTTCATCCTCTAGTAACCTGGTTGTTTATAGCTGGCGTTTCTGAACTTGAGCTGCGTTTTGTGCTTCAGTCTGTCGCTACCCACCTCTAGGCTTTCTGGGCTTGTGCAGGATGTCCATGCTTTGTCCAGTGAGCTCTCACCTTCCCCTCTTCCAGGTATTTGTCAAGTATCTCATCACTGCTAGCGCTTTTACTTTTATACCCTTGATAGGCCTGTGATCCCTTTAGTAGGCGTGTTAGATGTGAGGCTGCCCAGGGTGTATAACAACACTGCCATGGGCTAGATGCTAGACCACAGTGTTATGGTGTGATTGACTTTCCATTAGCCAACCTATCTTGATTTTGAAATCTCTGATGTGTTGTTAAATGGAAATAGAACACAGCAGACAAAATGCACAAAATACTTTCACGTGGTTACACAGACCCACTCATGGCCATTCTATATTGTCAAGGGTATTTTAAATAACTATGGGTTCAAAATAACTAATAATAAAAATTATTTTGATTTTTTTTGTTTTTATTAATGAATTCCATTCCTCTGGTTCTCCAACTTCTTTCCACTCCCTCTTCTTCCCTACAAATTTTCCTCCTCAAATTTACAACACTTTGTTTTACTTTATGTCTCACAGAATTGAACTCAGACTGTTCGTGTGACCATTAAGTTGAGACAATCCATTAGAGGCTGGAGCATTCAGCAGTGGGTACAAAACTGGAGACTGTGCTCCTCACCCTCACCAGTTCCAGAATCTGTTAGGGGAGTCATGGCATCAATGGGGTTTCCCAGCTGTGAACTTCATGTAGATTATTTTAAAATTTTTATATGGATGGGTGTTTGCCTGTATGTATGTGTGTAAATGGAACCCACAGAGACTGGAAGAGGGGACAGATCCCCTGGAAATGGAGTTACAGATGGTTCTAAGTCACCACATGAGTGCTGGGAATCCAGCCCGGGTCCTCAGGAAGGGCAGTAAGTGCTCTTAACTACTGGTCTTTTTGGTAATGTTTATAATGAATTTGCTAGGTGTTTTATTAGTAATTTAAGCTTTTAAAACTCCTATCACAATGATTCTAAAAGGCAGAGACACTGTGCACACAACACACCCACTCAATACTGAGCTGTGAGTGGCCATAGCTAGGTTCCTTCTTCGGGTGGAAGGCAGAGGAAAGCTCTGTGTTGGGCCAATGCCGGTCCAAAGTGACACTCAGGGAGACCACTGAGCACAGTTTAGTGTGCTGAGGTCTCCCCACGATGTTTCTCCCTCTCTCAACCTCTCCTCACAGCCTGTTTTGGGTACTATCTCATGTTACTGGCAGGATGCATGGTCCCTCCATCCTCACCTTTCTCCCCCGTGAAATGGCCACAACTCAAGTGATGAGTAAGATGACAGTTGAAGGTGATGGGACAGGAAATATCTGTGGCTGATGCAGGCAGGAAACGTTGCAAGGGCACAGATACATTTAACACCAACTGTCTTACTCTCAGAGGGTTCTGGGAAATGGGCTGACATCAGCTGTAGAGTTCACAGATTCTCGAGAATTGCAAGGAAAAAATCACCTTCTGGTCTCTTTGCCACAAAACTAATGAGGTGGACTGAAGATTTGTGTAAGTAAGAGAAGGGAGTCCACAGATTGGAGAAAAATGCCAGTTTCTTATGGGGACTATTCGGCTTCCAGCGTCCTGGTTACTGAAGGCTACACATTCACGGGCCCTTCAGTGCACAGTTCAGGATGTGGAAAGGTGGGAGGAGGGTTTAGAAGGCCTGTGGTGAAGAAGGGACTTGGTCAGGACCTATCTCAGCACCACCTGCTTGCTTGGTGATTCTGTGCCAAGTTACCAGATTTCACAGGTGAACCTGGGGAATCAGAGTCACAGAATAAATAGGTTTTCCTGGAGGTGGAAATTTGGATAATCTGACCCACTACTCCCCCTCCTCAGCGCACTCCTGTTCTTTGTGTTAGGATGGATCCAAAATCTAAGTTTTCCCTGCTGATCTCTGTCCGAGTAACTACCCAGGGCTGGCGGTCCCTTGGGTTATAAAACATGCAGCTGTCAAGCACATAGCAACAGTGTGGAGACGCCAGGCTCTTCTGCTATACATGCGGGAGGGCAGGACAGAATTTGAAAGGAGACTAGTCCAAGTCGAACAGGTTTGCATGGACCCTGAGCACCCACCCAACAAGGGCTGTCCTGAGTAAGAAGGGATAAAAGCAAAGTCACCCAAGAATCAGCCACGAAGTAGGCAGAATAGTAGAGAAAGGGAGAGAAGGAACAGATCAGGCAGAGAGAGGCAGGATGATCAGTTTTATCGTTAGAGAACTTTATAAATTCACGTAATGTGTTTTGATCAATTCCACCCCAGTCGCCCCTCTAATTCTTTCTCTAGCCCTCTCCTTTCCCTCGCAGCGTCATATCCCCTCTCCCTGCAGTGAAATGGCCTTGCCATACTGAGCAAGTACTGTTTCCTGCAGACGCCCGCTACCTCCAATCTTTCCAACCCCTTTTCTGAAGTGCT
Organism: Chionomys nivalis; assembly: GCF_950005125.1. Lineage (NCBI taxonomy): Eukaryota > Metazoa > Chordata > Mammalia > Rodentia > Cricetidae > Chionomys > Chionomys nivalis. The sequence continues at coordinate 147,417,270 of NC_080086.1, read as the reverse complement.
CCCTGGGCCTGGAGGGGAGGAGGTATGATAGAGAGGTCCCGCTGAAATCTAGTCACACAGTGAATTATCTGAAGCATAAAATATCTAAACACCCCAATTAAAAGTAGATTCTACTCTTTGCTAGTGGCAAGGAGCCCCCCACTCCCGCTAATTTTTAAATAAGTAAGCACACAGGAGAGTCACTGTCAGCCAAGTCATTGAAATACTTTATTTCTCATTTGATTTATCCTATCTCGAGCGCCCAGTAGCTACCAGCAGCCCTGGGTGCCTTGTTAGATGGCACAGAACACCGGACTGTAGAGCTCCGCAGTGCCGCTGGGTAGATGGGTGGGTCCCTGTGTGCTCCTGTCTCCACACTTCCTCCCCCACGCTTCCTCTGCGGCTCTCTCTTCTGGGTTCAGCACCGCTGTAAAATCAGAGAAGGCCACAGGACCTTTCCAGGTAAGAATCAGGGTGCAGTGGGGGAGTGTTGAACTTGGTGAGGAGGGGGCTGCTCTGTTGGCCGTGTCTAGTAAAACCCCCGGCAGACCTGCTCTTGGAAATTGTGCTTATTGGTCCCTGTTTCCTGCCTGCTAATTTTAGGCTGTAATCCGTTCTGAAGACTGAGTCCTACAAATTCATGTATGCTTCAGGGTCCGTTGCTGCAAGGGTACTTTCTTTATGGAGAAAGTGTTCCTTCACTGGTCAAAAAAAAATTTTTTTAACTTGGCTCTTCCAGGAAGAGAATGAATGAATTAGCTTGATGGGGGCAGGAGAAGAAAAGGTAGGGGTGGGGGATCCCTAACAGGCACAGCTTGGTGAGTGTCCTCCTCCAAGCTGGCACACAGGTCAGGGTCCTCACTGGCTGTTATCTTTTTCCTTCAAGCTGCTTCCTTGGGGAACCATTCTTTTCCTGGGTTCACGGAAGACTTGAGCTCCCTCCAGGGAGGTCTAAGTTACACTCATTGGGGCCACAGTTCTGAAACCAGTAGAGGATGTTTGCTCATAGTCCGAGGGAGGGGAACTTAGTCAATAAAATCAGCACCTACCGAAGCACATGTCCTGGTTTTACATACGAACTTGGTCTAAATATTCCCCCTCCCCTTAACCAGAAAGTCTTGAGAAATTTTCCATCACTGCCTCTGGCTCTCCTTGTTAATCACCAGTACCAGCTCCATTAAGAGTTGAGTGGTTTCCCTTTCTAGTTTATGAGAGGCTGTCTTCTATCCACCTCTTCAGACATAAAGAAATGAGCCTCTTTCAAAAACAAAAAATCTGGCTTTCTGTTTCACATCTGTAATTGGTGGCTCTCTGTGTGGAGACTCTCTCCTTAACAGAGAACATTCCAGCCTGTCCTGGACACAGTTGGCTCCAGAATTCTCAACAATATTTATGGGTAGTAGGTAGAAGAAGCATGCAAAACAGCTGGGTGTTTCTGCAGGTCTGTGTATTGGTTAACGAGGAAGGGACTACTGCATGCACAGGCCACCACCCGACAGAGGAAGTAAAGAACCAAGACCGCTCTTTGTCCAGTGTTGTGCCTGTACCCAGGAAGTTTCCCGTCATATAGCCTGAGAGGAGACAGCAAATGTTAGAGAACAATCTCATGCTACCACCATGTCCCTGATGGAGAAATGCTGCTGAGCAGTGACAGCACAGGAGACCTCGGGAGTTGGCAGCTCAGGTTGGTGCTGCTGCAGGAGAGGGGTTAGACAGGGCCCCCCAGAAAGCAGTGGGCTGAAGCAGGGCTCCAGGAAGGGGAGTTCCCACAAAGCCTAGGAGATGAGAGGACCCTGGCACACAGGGAGGTCAGTGTCTTCAGAGAGCTATGATCACACCAGGACGTCCGGGTCATTTCGATAGCCCAAACCACCTTCTAAAGATGAACAAAAGTCACTAGGGAATTCAAGCAAGAAAAGTAAAATTCAAATCTATTTTTTCCTCAAAATATTTTTACTTTATAAGTGTTTTGATTTCATGGATATGTACGTGTACATGTATGCATATATTACCGTGTGCAGGTCTGTTTCTCCAGGAGGCCAGGAGGAGGCATAAGATCATCTGAAACTGGACTTAGAGACAGTTTTGAGTGCCGTGTGGGTCCGGAAACTGAACCCTGGTTCTTTGTAAAAGCAGCAAGCACTCTTAGCCCCTCAGCCACCTTTTCGTCCTTAGCTCCATGCACGACTAGAATAGAGTGCTCAAAGCATTGACAAAGTGAAAAGTAAAACACAAAGTTCAATGGTCTTTTGTTTGTTTGTTTTTTGAGACAGGGTTTCTCTGTATAGTCCTGGCTGTCCTGGAACTTGTTCTATAGACCAGACTGGCCTTGAACTCATAGAGATCCACCTGCCTCTGCCTCTTGAGTGCTGGGACTAAAGGTGTACAACACCACTGCCTGGCAGAACACCGAATCTTAACAGTAGACAATAAAGTAAATGATACTGTCTCTTTTTCATAAAAAAAAAATTATCTGCACACAATCATAAAAAAGAAGTCCAGTTACAACAAAGTGTTGAAGTGATTATTTCTGGGGTATTAGAACTTGGAGTGGTTTGAGTTTCTTTTCTGTTTATTTCCTGTTTTCACATGAAATGAAAGATGTTCATTCTCCATCCAGACAGGACAACATAGTTATGGGGGGGATTGGGGTCTAGACAATGTATCTCTTTGATGCTGAGTGACTGTGGTCCTAATAAAGCGTTGACACTGTGTTGCGACTGTTCTGCCGTGGGAAATGCGTGGCGTGAAGACACGACTGCCAGGCTTCAGGAGTGCAGCAGGAGTCTTCTTGCTAGGGCATCTGACCACCGCCTGTTACCCTGAAGACAAGTGGCAGTAGATTTGATCCCCTTGAAGGTAGAGACAAAGAGACAAATGAGATTTATGAAAGGAGTGTCAATAGGATTTGGGATGGGCTGATGCATGGCAGGAAGCAGAGGCTGTAATGGAGTGCAGAGTCTGGCAAGAGCCTTTGGCTGTATGGTGACGTCATTCACCAAGGAGCCATACCGGAGGTGGGGAGTAGTCAGGGCTTCTATCCTGGCCAGCCTTTATAAGAGACATCCTTGAAAGAGCAAAAGCCACAGTGAAAAGCAGAGGCAGAAGTTTGGAACGCTGAAAAAACTCCTGTAAAAGGCGCTACAGCACTCAACGGCTTGAGGAGGTCCAGAGCCAGGACAAGCGCAAGGAGGTGCTGCAAGTATTTAAGTTTGTGTAAGAAAAAGAATAGCCTGAAAATGGAGTGAGGTGAGGTCTGGGGTATGGAGCAGGGGAAATGAAAGTCTGGAGTTTATGGCCGGAAGTTCAATGTTGGCTTCAGGAGATTAGGTTCCAAGTGTTCTTCAGAAAATGCCATGGCTGTTTCTTTATCTGCAGAGTCACGAGACAATGGCAGCCCAGTACGACGGTGTGGGGTCCACAACTGGAAAGCCCAGGGCCGGCTACGGTGAGAGGAGCTGGAGTGCTGCGGGAGTGTGGGGATGTGGGGGTGTGGGAGTGTGGGGTGTGGGGGTGCTGGGGTGCTGCGGGAGTGTGGGGTGTGGGGGTGCTGGAGTGCTGCGGGAGTGTGGGGATGTGGGGGTGCTGGGGTGCGGGTGTGGGAATGCGGGGGCTCTGGGAGTGCCGGGACATGGGGGTGCGGGGACGTGGGGGTACGGGAGCGTGGAGAAGGGGGGGAGGCAGGCATGGAGATAGGCAGTCCCCCCTGCCCTGATGGTCAGTCCCCACTTGAGCAGGATAAAGCCCTGTCAGCGGCTGCCCTCGTATTTCTCGGCTCGCCCACTTCTCTGGACTCTCCTCGCGCTCTCCCTCTCTTCATAGGGTGACGTCCATCTGGCTAAGCAAGAGAAGCCACAGGGCCTGTCAGTCTTCCTCAACTTGGCATAGCCCTCCCTTTCTTCTTTCTTTTTCCGTCTTTTGTTTATTTGGACACAGACTCTCACACTGTGGGCCAGGCCAGCTGGGAGCCTGTGGCAGCCATCCTGCTCCTGTCTCCCTAGTGCCCAGTGACAGGTGTGAGTGGACCACCTCGCCTGACTTCAGGACAGCCTCTTACTTCCTCCTTCCTGCAATGTGAACATAGCAGAGAGGCTGCCTGTGGCTTGTTTGATTGTGGCTTCTCTGGTGATATCTCTGTCCTTTCCTAAAGGAGGATCGGGAGAAAACAATGTGGGGGCAATTGATCCCCCATCTGGGTCCCTGCTCCAGGTTCCTCATTTTCCAACTAATAAATAAATCAGTGTTTCACTGGGCACGCCCAGCTCCCCGCCCACCATATTCATTATGTCAGTTGAGATTCTGCTGTTTTATCAGACTACCTTACAGGGTAGTACCTTCAAATATCACCCATTTCTCTGGCTCCAGATGCTGGGAGTCAGGCATTCCTGGGGTCTGAATCACACCTGTTAAAGTTGGGTACTCACTCATGTACCTGTGGCAAGCTAGTGATTCCCCATCAGAGTCCCGATAGGCTCACAGATGTGTCACTCATGTACTTATGACACACGAGTGGTTCCCCATCAATCAGAGTCCCGATAGGCTCACAGATGCACCTTGGCAAGCTACTGGTTCCCGTCAGGTTGTTGGCAGACTCACAGGTGTGTGCTCTTCAGGGCTTAAACTTTTCCCCCCATTGCTCCTTGTTTTCAAGAAACATTTATGTGACTTCAGGTACATAAGTACATAAAATAGTTTACAAATCAAAGATAAGAAATTTGAAATAAATTTTTGATACATACATATATACATACATAAAATTTACCTTTTCTTAAAGATTAAAACATATTTTTCCTGTCCATGTAGTAAGGGGTTTCAGTTAGATAGGATGAATACATTCTGAAAACCTGTTACATAGCATAGTGAACATACTTCATACTGAATTTTATAGTTGATAAGACAGTAGATTTTAAGTGTTCTCACTACAAAACATAGTTCTGTGAGCAATGGAGATGTTCAGTATTGTATCCCTTTAAAGCATTCATCGTACACTATGACTATGTACAAGTTGGGCTTAACAAGTCCTTGGCAACACTGAAGAAGTGTATGGCATGCTCAGAGAAGGTAAATAAGAAATCTAAAGTTAATGAATGTATTGTTGTTTTTCTTCAACTTCAAATAAAAGCATAGTTGCACACTAGTGAGGAAGTTTGCGTGTTTTGCTTATGTGAGTGTGGCTGAATATTTGCTACTGCAGGATAGAGCATCTCGGACATTTTCCAGGGTTGACTGGTATTTTAGTTTTTCAATAATCAGCTGTAAGAATGCCACTCACTAAGTACACAATACAAAGTGGCAATAGTCTCAAATCTGAGCCAAAATGCTTTGGGCGGCAGTTATTGGTGCTGCATGGTATGAGTGAGGCCAAGTATTGGTGGTGTTTGGTCAGAACCAAGGTTGCTGTTTCACCATAAAACACAGGGAAGGCGGTGAGAGATACTACAGGTTCACTAAACCCGTGATCTTGAAATGAGTTTTAGTTGCTGTGTATTCAGAATCCTTTACTGTTGTTAGCTTTTCACCTGCTTCTCATGTTCAGTTTTGTGGCCCCACATGGGGGTCAAGACCTGTAGTTCAAAAGCTTTGGGTGGTGAACTAGCTCTTGGGCAGGCCAGGATGGTGGGGTCTCATTTGGATGCTGCTGTCCAGCAAGCTAGTCCAGGTGTCTTCACATGGCGGCTGTAGAGGAATCAAAGGAGCAGGCAGCCTGTGGAGCTTAAAGGCTCTTGGAACTTTTGATGCCGGTCCTCCAGAGTCAGAGCGTGTCATCGTGTCCTCCAGAGCCAGACCCACTGGCTACATTTTACTGGGAAGAGCTGAACATCTACACCCCAGAGAGGAGGGATTCAGGGATGGAAGGATTGGGGGAATGCATGGCTAACCATGGCTAATCCCCACATGGACCAACAGTGGCCAATCAGGACACAGGATCTACGACTGGGACCTTTTCCCAGTCTTCTTTCCTATGGCCAAGGAACCAAAGCCTACAAGAACTTTTCAAATGGGGGTCTCCGCTGTGCAGCTAAATGAATACTAGCAGGAGCTGCCCTCACGTCTTCTTCTAGGTCGTCTCAGGCAGTGTTCTCAGCCGTATTATTTCTTCATCATGGGATTCTGGTTTCCAAACATGGGGAATTATCTTTATTCCCCTGTGTCTTTATTTTATTTTTATTTGTATTCATCTATTTATTTTACATCCCAGTTGCAACCTTCCCCATCCTCATCTCCCAGCTCCTCATCCCCTTCCTGTCCCTCCCTGCTGCCCACCCCCAATCTCCTCCTCTTCTATCTCCATCCAGGAAAGGGGTAGTCTCCCATGAGCATCAACAAAACATGGTATATCAAGTTGCAGTAAGACTAAGCACCTTCCCATGTATTAAGGCTGGGCAAGGTGACCCAGTATGAGGAGTAGGGTCCCAAAAGCCTGTAAAAGAGTCAGAGACAGTCCCTGTTCCCACTATTAGAGGAGTCTCACAGGAGAACCAAGTTACACAGCTGTAACATATATATAATATAATATAATATAATATAATATAATATAATATAATATAATACATGCAGAGGGCCTAGGTCAGTATGGGGAACTATCTTAAAACTTGTACATCACCCCTACTTGGCTCTCAGCCATAAGAACAAGCCATTTTAAAATATAAATCAGAAAAAAGACATTCTTCCCAGCAGATGCCCCAAACTCATCCTTTGTGTTCTGTGCTGGATTCCGTTACTGGGGGTCGTTGTTGGAAGCAGCTCACAGTTCTCTTCTGAAACTTTTATTTCCTACTCTGGGGGCTTAGAAGCCACAAAGGGTCAGAAGAAAGAGCTCAAAAGAATACTGAAAAGAAGCAGTGAAGAAAAGAGATGAAGGGAGATACCCGAACCTCTTTGTCAAGTCCTTCAAGATGGCCTTTTAGACCCAGGGGTTGTTTGTAGAACCTGGGAGGGCAGAGATGGCAGCCAGAGGGAAAGCCCGCAGGCAGAGAAGCAAGAGAGCAGGCTCTGGATGGTGGGACTGTGCGTTTAACTGTTGGGGACTGCGTCTAACACTTGGTTTTATTTCCTTGATGTTCTAGAGCTTGGAGACCAAGACCAGGAAAATTCCCAACTGAGAATTGTCTTACTGGGAAAAACGGGAGCAGGAAAGAGTGCAACAGGGAACAGCATCCTTGGGGAAAAGGTGTTTCATTCTGGCATTTGTGCAAAATCCATTACCAAGGTCTGTGAGAAGAGGGTGAGCACCTGGGGTGGGAGAGAGCTTGTTGTCGTGGATACGCCTGGTGTTTTTGACACTGAGATACCAAATGTTGACATGCAAAAAGAGATCGCCCGCTGTGTTGCCCTGACCTCCCCAGGGCCCCATGCTCTGCTCCTGGTGGTCCCATTGGGGCGCTACACCGTGGAAGATCATAAGGCTACACAGAAGATTCTAAGCATGTTTGGAAATGAGGCTAGAAAATTCATGATTCTCTTACTCACCAGGAAGGATGACTTGGAAGACACCGATATCCGTGAGTACTTAAAGTCAGCTCCTGAAGTCATTCAAGAACTGATCCGTAAGTTCGAGGGTCGCTACTGTTTGTTCAACAACAGAGCATCAGGAGCTGAGCAGGAGGACCAGAGGACACAGCTGTTGACCTTGGTCCAGCGCATGGTGATGGAAAATGGAGGAAGATGCTTTACCAACAAGATGTACGGAAGTGCCGAGAAAGAGATTCAGAAACAAACCCGGGAGAAGCAAGAGCATTACAGACAGGAGTTGGAGAGAGAGCTAGCGCGGATAAGAGATGAGTATGAAGAGCAGATTAGAGACCTGAAAGATCAGCTGGCGAGGGAGAGGAGAAAGGCGCAGATGGAGAGGGAGTTCACCAGAACAGAGGCTTTCTACACAGAGAGACAGCAAAATGCTAGGAGGGAAGTGGAGAACCAAAGTGCAATACTGGATATGATCTTAAAAATATGGGAGGTTGCTCGCTTTATCATCAGTCAGTTTATGCAAGACGACTAAGACCTGGTCCGTAAGACTAGACCTCATCTGCTTTCTGCGTTTGTTCCTGATAACACCGCCCACTCTTCACTGTCCAAATGCTCTGCTTTCCGTCCTCCAGAACTAAGAGTAAAAGGCACCTTTGGCAGTTGGTAGATGTTCAATTGACTTAGCAAAGAAACCGACCAATCCTCTAGTACAACTCAAATCAGATGTATTGATGCTCGCCACCCTTGAGTTCTTCCTCAGAGAAAGTCACCCAGGAGCCCCCAGGATGTGACTGTAAGGTGCTCCCATTCGTCCTGCTCTGGATTCTCAGCAATAGTCTTCACCTGCAGCTTCTATACACTGCTGCTCAGGTTTCTGACAAGAGTCTTCCATGTTCTACTAGAAGTTCAGTTCTTTGCATGAGGGAATCTTTAGGCAGAAACAGATGAGCGTACAGTTCTCAGTGAGTGTCAGTTTGTTTCGTTACAAACTCAAGTTGTTCCCTATCCACGCTTTGATGGCAAAGCAAATCTTGTAAGTCAGCTAATTCAGGATGAGCACAAATTAGCAATTTAGTAGACGACACTGCAGTGTTCGGTAAGTCAGGTGTGCTTCTAGAAGCTCTCTGTCAACCTTCTAACCAGTTTGGTGAAGTCAGTTCTCTCCTTGAGAATTGATCTGATTGCTCCAACCCCACTCTGTACCCCAATACATCCAGTTTGTATTGCTTCTGCCCAGCCCAGCTAATTTGCTTATTGTTTTTATAATAAACTTTTCTATTGCCTCATCCTTGTTCAGAATTGGAGTCTGTTTTGTCTTGGAGAACAGTGCTGCTGTAATAGCAGTGATGAATTTTGTTTTATTGGTAGAATTTTTAGGTACTTTAAAACCAGACTTACTCTATCCCTATGACACCTCCTTGTTTCCTGTATTGTTTCCTTAAGCATGTGGGTACATGTGCATAAATGTGTGTGAGTGTGTATGTGTGCGTGCATGTTTGTGCATGTGCAGGTACATGTGCATAAATGCGTGTGAGTGTGTATGTGTGCGTGCATGTTTGTGCATGTGCAGGTACATGTGCGTATATGTGTGTGAGTGTTTGTGTGTGCATGCATGTTTGTGCATGTGCAGGTACATGTGCGTATATGTGTGTGAGTGTGTATGTATGCATACATGTTTGTGCATGTGCAGGTGCATGTGCATATATGTGTGTGAGTTTGTATGTGTGCATGCATGTCTGTGCATGTACAGGTACATGTGCATATGTGGAGGGTAGAGGGTGATCTCAGGCCTCACCCTCAGCGATGCCATCCACCTCCTTTGAGACAGTGCTTCCCATTGGCCCGGAGCTCTCTGGCTAGGCTGTCCTGGCTGTCCTGTGAGACAGTGCTTCCCACTGGCCCGGAGCTCTCTGGCTAGGCTGTCCTGGCTGTCCTGTGCCCCCTGAGGATTCTGTCACTGCCACCTCCCTAGCAAGTGCAGGCCACCATGTGCAACTTTTCACACAAGTTCTGGGAGTCAAACTCAGGCTTTCAAGCTTGTGAGACAAGTGCTGTCCTGGCTGAGTCACTCTCCTAGTCCCGTCCTCTTTTTGGCTCTGAAATCTTTGAGCCAGGTTCTCAATTCCTCACTGGTCAAACACCACGACCCTTTTGGACCTTTATTATGTTATGTGCCTTAGATTTCTGAAGCCTGTGAGCTTTTCCTGGTACATAAGTGTCCCTCTAATATAGAGGTAGCAAGAATTATTTCCATAGCCAGATGGTGGTGGCACACGCCTTGAATCCCAGCACTCGGAAGGCAGAGGCAGACAGATCTCTGTGAGTTCAAAGCCAGTCGAGTTATCCTCACTTATTAGTTTCTAGGAGTCCTCAGTGTTCGTCCCAACATTTCCCAGTGCTCAGCTGTGACAACTCACAGCTCACTTTGTTCTTCCTGAAAAGTTTTTGTGCCCCAATAAACCTCTCTGCCAAGGCAGTAATCCAAGTCAGACCAAATCAAACCGAATTAGAAAAAAGCCCAACTTTAATGGATACCAATGCTCCAGGGTGACCTTCCAGCCCCCCAGACAGGAAATGGGAAAGGAAGACTGGAAAACCACGTGTTTGTCTGGACTGAGGCAACTCCCAGGGGAGGGGGCTTGGGATGGAACTTCCACCCCACATTCCAGACTCTTTGGATAAATGGATGCAGGGGCTGGGGCGAAGCTTTAACCCAAACACTTCATATCTCAAAATTGGTTTCTCTGAGCTGCTTCCAGCAGCAGGTGACCATTTCAGAAGGTCAGTAGTCAGCTTGCAGAGAACAACTCACCGTGGTGTGCCCAACGCTAGTTGATGCGCCCACAGCACAACTCCTGCGTCCAGGGTTCAGGGAGCATCATGGAAGAGGGGTAGAAAGGGTGTAGAGGACCACAGTTTGCTGTGATAAACAACATAGCCAAAAGCAACTCAGGGAGGAAAGGGTTTATTTCATCTTAAAGTGTATAATCCATCATGAAGGGAGCCAGGACAGGGACTCGGACTAAAGACAGGAGACAGGACCTGATGCCGAGGTCATGGAGGATTGCTGCTTACTTTCTTGCTGTCCGTGGCTTGCTTAACTTAACTTTTAAAATATAACCTGGGACCACTTGTCCAAGAATGGCTGTAGCAGGCTTTCTTTTGGGCCACCAAGCCGCTCCTAAATCATGGCACGAAGACTTACTATTTGTTAAGCATGCTCAGCCCTTAAATAAGAAGGTGAACCTGAAGAAAAACATAGTTATCCTCCTGGATAATGGAAGTAGACAAGACTGCCAGGCAAATATTGGGAGTTCGGGGGTGGTGGTGGGGTGGGGGTAAGGGGAGATGGGGAGAGAAAAGTGAGAAGGGGAGGATGGGGAGAGCTTGGGGGAATGGGATGGTTGGGATGGAGGAAGGGTGGATATGGGAGCAGGGAAGTATATATCTTAATTAAGGGAGTCATTTTAGAGTTGGCAAGAGACTTGACTCTAGAGGGGTTCCCAGGTATGCAAGGAGATGTCCCCAGCTAGTTCCTTGGACAGTTGAGGAGAGGGAGCCTGAAATGGCCCGATCCTATAGCCATACTGATGAATATCTTGCATATCACCATAGAACCTTCATCTGGCGATGGATGGACATAGAAACAGAGACCCACATTGGAGCACTAGACTGAGCTCCCAAGGTCCAAATGAGGAGCAGAAGGAGGGAGAACGTGAGCAGGGAAGTCAGGACTGTGAGGGGTGCGCCCACCCACTGAGACGGTGGGGCTGATCTAATGGGAGCTCACCAAGGCCAGCTGGACTGGGACTGATGGAGAATGTGATCAAACCTAATTCTCTGAACGTGGCGGTCAATGAGGGCTGACTGAGAAGCCAAGGACAATGGCACTGGGCTTTGATCCCACAGCATGTACTGGCTTTGTGGGAGCCTAGTCTGTTTGGATGCTCACCTTCCTAGACCTGGATGGAGCGGGGAAGACCTTGGTCTTCCCACAGGGCAGGGAACCCAGACTGCTCTTTGGACTGGAGAGGGAGAGGGAGGGGGTTGGGGAAGGGGAGGGAAATGGGAGGAGGGGAGGAGGTGGAAATTTTTAATAAAATTTTTAATTATAATAATAAAGAATGCTCAGCCTTATCTTAACGCTTGTCCCACCAGCTCTTGTAAGTTAATTTAACCTGCTTCTCTGTGTCTGGCTGGCTGACCCTGAGTGTGTCACTCTCTTTCTTCCTTGTTCTCTTCTCCTCTTCTCTCTCAAGCCTAGATTCTTCCTCCTATTTATTCTCTCTTCCTGTAAGGCCGATGTATCCCTCTATTGCCTAGCTATTGGCCCTTCATCTTTTTATTAGACCAATCAGGTGCTGTAGGCAGGCAAGGTAAAACAAATGTCACATATCTTTACATACTCAAAAAAGTAGCATAAATAAATGTAACACATCTTCTTTTGTCTAGTTAAATAATATCCACATCATAAACAAATGTATAATACCTTTACATAGTTAAAGTAATATTCCACAGCAGGTGGTAACTCCCACAGTGGGCTGAACCCTCCTATATCAGCCATTAATAAAGAAAATGGCCCATAGACTGAGCTACAGGCCAGTCTGATGGAGAATTTTTTCCAGCTGAGGTTCCCTCTTCTAGATGACTCTAGCGTGTGTAAATTGACAAAGAAATGAAGCATACACTCCTTAATTCATTCGTCATGCCGAGTGTGTTAGTTAATATCACCATCACCATGAGTGGTGATATTAGTGGTGGTGTAAGGCTCATGTCTCTCCTTTGGGGGATGCCTCCAGAGCTCCCAGCTAAGCAAGAGTCTGGACTGTAGTAATACCAACTACTCTGGTATTTACCCTGTTAGCACAGGGCTGATCTGCATTTTAGAATGCTCATTTTCTTTTTACCTAAAGAGTACAAGGCGACAGAATTTGTTTCTCTGCGTTTCTTTTTTGATACATTGGTTATGTAAAATAATGTTTTCCTGACATTTTCTACACATGCCTTGATCACATTCATACCTGCATACTGCCTTTTCTTCTCTTTGCCCACCTTCTGCTCCCCTTTCCTTTCCCAAACATACCTGTTTCTGCCTCATTTTTCTTAAAACATTTTAGCTTCAATATTTGGGAGAAAACTTGCAATATTTGCTTTTCTGAATCTGCTTTCTTTCCCCTGATGTGATAACCTACAATTCCATCCATGTTTATGCAAGTGACATAATTTCCTTCTTCTTTTATATAATTCAGTCAAATCTATTTTGTTACACATTGTGTAGTTTGAATGAGAAATGTCCCTCATAGGCTCGGGTATTGAACACTTGGTTCCCAGTTGGCAGTGCTGTTTGGAGAGACTATGGGAGGTACATCCTTACTGGAGGAAGGACATCACTGGGGACAGATTTGAGTGTTGTGGAATAATCTTTTTTGCACACTGTGAAGATGTGTCTTTGCCACGGTGTCTTCTGATTGGTTTAATAAAAAGCTGAATGGTCAATAGCTAGGCAGGAAGAGGTTAGGTGGAACTTCCAGGGGAGAGAAAAGGAAAGGAGATGAATTTAGGTGCAGGAGAAATGCCAGAGAACATAGAGAGGAAACAGAAGGTTCAAGATGGAAGAGAGGTAAAAAGCCACAAGGCAAAACAAAGATAATTATAAAACGGGTTAATTGAAGTTATAAGAGTTAGTGGGACAAACCCAAGGTATAGGCTGAACTTCCATAATTAATCATAAGTCTCTGCTTCACGTTTTGTGAGCTGGCGGCCCAAAGAAAAATTTGACTCCATTTGCGAGTTTCTAGCCTTACCCACCATGCACTCTGGGCTTCATGCTTACGGCTAGAGTGGCCTCTTAGCTTCCTGCTCTGGCTGGCTGCGACCCTGCTTCCCTTTACTATTCTGGACATTCCAGCTAGAATCGGAAACCAAAATTAACTCTTTCTTCCATAAGTTACTTTGGCCATTGTATTTTATTACAGCAACAAAGTAAACAATGCACTTATCTTCTTTGTAAAAAATAATCTTTATTTTAGGACATGTCACAGGACTCCAGTAATGCCTCTGACCTCATGGTATGCGGCCCGGACAGTTGGAACTCAACCAAACACCTTCTAGCCCCAGCCTGCCATAGGACTGGAGAAGAAGCTCTGCCCCCACAGGGCGGTCGGGCACTGTAAAGAACTCTTTGTGATGAGGGCGCCCAGCGTCATGGCGAACTGAGCAGGACGGTGAGACCCATGTGCAGTCTGGGGCTGTTTGCTCCGGGCTCCAAGGAGAAAACACAGGCACACCCAGCACTTTGTAGCACTAGTCAGAGGGGCACCATTAGAGTGAGCGAGATATGGTGTGGGGAGGGGGGGGAGATGGTTCATGTCCTGTGGACAGAGGCGTATCTCAAGAGGTGAGAAGAAGGGAGTGGGCGGAGGTGAGTGGCTTGATTGCTACCCAGTGCCAAGGACTGTGCAGAGTTGGCCCCGACCCCACTGGCCGCAGTACGAGGGAGAGATGGCCACACCACTGACTGGCTCAAGCACTCAGGAGAGAGGGTCCTGCACTAGCTGGACAGCCCAATAGAGCTGACCCTGTGATCAGGGGCATGGCTGAGAGGGCCCTGAGGGCATGGTAGGGGAGAGCCGGACACACCCCTCTTGTATCCCATGTGGTGGCATGGGTGAGGAAAAGATGCCCTCTTCCCCTCCCCCTCACCAGCTGCAGCTCTCAGGAGAACAGGCCCTGCGCCTCGCCTGGGCAGCACAGTAGAGCTGACCCTGTAGACAGCACAGGACAAGCGCCCTGAGCATGTGAGGGGGACATAGCTGGTACAGCCTCCCTTGTCTGTGGTGAGGTGGTGAGGACAAGGGAAAGATGCCTCCCCCACCCCTTACAAGGGAGCTGGTCCCTTCACCAGCCGCACCACCCGGGAGAGTGAGCCCTGCAGCTCATCTGGACAGCACCGCAGAGCTGACCTTGTTACAAGTGAGCCAGCCCCGAGAACGTGGGTGTGAGAGACCCAGGCCCACTTCTCATCTGCCATAGAGCAACATGGGCCGGAGAGAGACGCCCTTTTCCCTCCACCCACTAACACCTAAGGCAAATGGGGGAGCTGTCCCTGAGGTAAGAAGAGGGGAGAGCTGTCTCTAAGTCCAGGCAGCTGCAATGGTTGGGAGGGCAGACCTGCACCTCGCTGGAGCAACACAACAGAGCCAACCCTGTAGGCTGAGGGGTGAGTGAGCCAGCCCCAAAGTGGTGAGCGTGGGAGCTCTGTCCCCATTTCTCATCTGTTTTGTGGTAGCATAGACAAGGGAAAGATGGCCTCCCCCTTCTGTCCATCAACCCTTGAGGAAGGTGGAAGAGCTGGCCCTGGATCCTAAGAGCCAGAGGGCTGTCTGTACTCCTCAGCGGTTGGTGAGAGTAGCCCTGCACTTCTCCTGGGCAACATGTAGAGCTGACCCTGATGGCATAGGTGGGGAGAGCCAACTCGGAGGGCAAAAGCAGGAGAACTGGCCCCACCCCTTGTTCAGTGATGCAGCGAGGAGCTAGCTGGGGCAGTGCTGGAGAGCTCACTCTGGTGGTGAGGTCAGGGAGAAACAGTCAGTGGACCAACCCTGCAGCAGCCCAGGCCCAGAACCAGGGTTATGACTTGGCCTGCCCCAACATCCACCCCATCTATGATGCTGGAGCTTGAGAAGGGACCAGATCCTCAGACCCAAAGCTGCAGGATCTCCACAACATAGGGCAACAATAGAATATCCAAGAAGAGTCTCAGTGAAGGCCCAGCATCGATGGTGTAGCAGAAACCAGAGGCCTCGAACCAGACCAATGACTTTGCAACCAACACTTGTGAGTAAAACATATGACCAAAGGGGTTTGCACCGTGACTTACTGTGTCCCACGGCAGCTTCCATGACAACATTTTAAATTTTTTCCTTTATTTCTTCTTTTCTCTTAAACTTTTTTGGGGGGAGAGGTTGCAGTGGTAGAGGGCAGATGCGAAGGGACGGGAAACTGAATGGGATCAAGGTGCATGATGTAAAAGATGCATTGAATAAATAAAAAGAAAATAAATTCATTTTATTACTGTATATTAATTATTAAAGGTGAGTTCATTGTGACATTTTCATATATTTATAATATGTTTTATGATTTGACAACACACATCCCTCCTTAAAAGATTATTTATCCTGAGCTGTAGTGGCACATGCCTTTAATCCCAGCACACAGGGGGCAGAGGCAGATGTATTTCTGTGAGTTCGAGGCCAGCCTAGTCTACAGAGTGAGTTCCAGGATAGCTAGGGCTGTTATACAGAGAAACCCTGTTTCGAAAAACCAAAGAAAGGTTATTTGTTTATTTGTGTGTGTGTGTGTGTGTATGTGTGTGTGTGTGTCTGCCTGAAGAAGACAGAAAGCATTGAATCCCTTGGAGCTGGAATTACAGGCAGTTGTAATGCACCTGACATGGATGCTGGGAACTGGACTTGGGTCTCTGGAATAGCAGCGAGCACTCCTCACCACCGAGGCATCTCTCTAGCCTCAGTCAGCTCCCGCGTTCCTCAGTTCCTTCCTCTCCCCTCCTGCTAGCCTCCTTCTTTCTCCCAAACCATTTCTCTTTCCTTTCATGTCTTTAAAAAAAAATCTAAATTCTACCTATGAGAGAAGAAAGGTAATATTTGTGTTTCTAAGTCTGGCTTATTTTAATTAACATAATTGTTAACTCCATCCATTCTATTACAAATAAAGTCGCATTCTTTCCTCAACAGTCACATGAGTATATCTCATATTTCTCTTATCCATTCATCCTTTCACGGGTTCCTAGAGTGAGCGGTGTAATAATAACCATGGTCATGTATTTATCTGTACTTTATGCTTGCCTTGATACTTTGGGCACATCCCCGGATCTTAAGATGTTGGTCCCCCACAAGCATTTTGTATGTGTGTGAGTTAGTACATGTGTGTAAGCGTGCATGTGGAAGTCAGCGAAGTCTCCTTCAGTCAATCTCTACCTTTTTAATGTTTTTATTACATTTATTTACATGTGTGCGTGCACCCAGTGCATGTGTATGTGGAGGGCAGGGGACAGCTTGTGGGAGCTGGTTCTCTTCTTCCACCCTGTGAGCCCCAGGGGCCAACCTAAGTCCTCAGGCTTGGTAGAGGCGCCTTTACCCCCAGAGTCTTCTCACAGACCCTCTCTGCTTTGTTTTGTTGGTTGAGACAGAGTCTTTCATTGAAATTTGGACCTTGCAGGATTCCATACACTGACTGTGAGGGTGCCTCAAATCTTTCTGTTACCCCAACTCTTGACAACACAGAGTAAAATCCTAATGTGGCGTACGACCTCAAAAGTCTACGTGGTCAAATGCTCACTGAGGAAATGTCACACAGCAGTGCTTCAGTTATGGGGAGTTTGGGGAAATACTAATTTTTTTAAAAAAAAATTTTTTTGCTTGTTTTTTTCTTGAGACAGGTTTTCTCTGTGTAGCCCTGGCTGTCCTGGAACTCACTCTGTAGACCAGCTGGCCTTGAACTCAGAGATACTCCTGCCCGTGCCTCCAAAGTGCTGGGATTAAAGACATGAGCCACCACACCTGACTCCTAAATACTTACATCTTTATAATATAAAACAGTGAAGGGCCCAAGCCCTTACCCAGACCCCTGCTTTGACAATTTGGTAGCCATGACAGGCTGCAGAAAAGACCATCCAAGATGTAGGCCCCTGACCCAGCAAGATGTGCTGTGCCCCTGACCTTGCACTAAGTTACCTAAAACAAAACAAAACAAAAAACAAAACCCACAAGAAACCACAAGATGTCCCCCATATGGAAAAGAAGCAAACAGAGGCGAGGCTAGCGGGCTCTGGACTCGCTTTACTGAGAAGGTTGGAATGCAGGAACCACAGCATCAGATGCATCCATTTCCCTGATGCTGTAATAACCAATCAAGCCAGGACAGGTACCCCAGTCCAGAGGTGCCGTTCCCGAGACTGTGACTATGCGACGTGCAGACCCCCAGCCCACACTTGCTCTTCTCCCAATGAATGCCCTGCTCCACCACTGCATCGGATGGACGAGAGACCCGGGTTTGATCATAATTAGGAAGACTCTCTGTCTTTACATAAGAGCTGGTCTCCTGGTGGTCTTTGGGGGTCCAGACTCTGGAGTCACTAAGCCAAACCTTTGGCTGATTGAACACTATAAAATGTGAAAGTAATTTTGATTGGTACCAGATGGGAAGTGTGGCAAGATTTGTGCCAGGGGAGAAGAGGCAACTCTGCCATGAGAAATTCTGATGTCTCCTTGCTCAGGAATTTCAGTACTGGTTCTGCTCCTTTCTTGAGCAGGCTCAGATGGAAACCACTGAACCACATTTCCTGCTTATATTTTCAAAAGCAGAGACCATTGTTCTCACTTTGGGGCCCTGGTGAGAAGAAAAGACCTACGAGTACTTTCTCTTTCCATTTCGTAGACCCGAGTGAAGGTCTCTTTTGGGATCTTCTTTACAGGTCTCATCATGCTGGTCCTTTACGGGGCACCTTCACACAGGTAAAGGGAATGAGATACTTAAGTCCACGATGGCTGTGGGTCCCTGCTGTGGGCTCTCATTAATGACCCGAGAGTCACATGCTAGGCAGAGCAATAAAGTGGGCAAAAATGACGCTCTTCCTTACTGGACCCAGTCCTTAGTGTGTGTCCACATCTTACAGACTCCCCTAGGGAGCGTCGGAAGTCCTGCTATTTTCTAGGAATATCTGAAGCAGGGGAAATGCCTTTTCTTTGGTCCAGCACAGGCTCTCAGTCTCAGGGGAGGCATCCTAAAATGGCACAGAAATGCCACATCAGTCACACCTGGGATGTGTTTGGACAGGGCATTGTCAGACCTTGGCCTGCACTTTGTATTTCAACAATTCCCACGTACCTGATAAAAAAAAAATCTATGACAAACACTGGATGTTTTGTGAAGTGCAGTGTTCATGTCATAAAATACGCAGGAAGTATACAGCAGTGATCATCTTCTAAGACTAATGCAAATTTAACAAAAGATGGCAGCCGTCTCAGTGTGGGCATTTTGTTCAGCGTGGATCGTCTCTGCTATGGCTTTTCCAATCACCGTCATTCACCATCATTAACACGGCCCAGATTCCCGCACTAGGTGGTAACATCTGATACAGAGGAGCTGTAAGCGGTCGGTATGGGAACAGCCCTCATCCCTTAAGGAAAAGACCCAAAGGCTAACGCAACAGAATAAATTAAACAAACATGCACTTCAGATTTAGTCTTTCTGCGTGTTGTTCCAGGAAATAAAAACCTCACAGGGACTTCAGGCCTTCTCGCCCTTTGAGCTTTGGTCTGGAGAAAAGCACTCAACGGGGGATGTCTCTGCGTGTATTTCCTTATTTCAAGAACCCAAATGCCTTTGTTTCTCTAGGTGTGGTTGATTTTTCTTTATCCAGGGTGTCTCTGTAGGAGTCTGGCCAGGTTTGGAACCAGACGCCCACTCTGAGGGTTTATTTCTTGACCCATATTTGGCTCCTAGGTAGAATTAACAAGAGGGCAGTGGGTCCTTGTAAGAAGTCACCCTGACCCCGGCAATGAGACCGCAATGGCTCCAGAGGGAGCAGAGCTGAGTCACGTGCCAGGCACCCACTACTAGTCTTCTGTCCTTACCACCTTTGCTCCTTCCTTGTTCATAGACGCACACCGTTGCCTAGAAAGCAGTGTCCACGTGAGTACTGCACTCCACAGGGTTTCCTGTGGCTAGAGGCAGCCATATGACCAGGAAACAGAAGCACAAGTATTGTGGGTTCCTGCACTTCCTCTGCCTTGGTAATAAAGGCCTTGTTCTCTTGCTTCTCCTTGGAACTCAGAGACTAGAAGTTGCTCTCAAAGAATGTTGAGTAGGAAGAAAGGGAAACAGGATGGAAGGTGCTGGTCTCAGCCCCAAACAGACTCAGGACCACCCTTCGTCATGTCCAAATCGTCCCTTTGTTTGCCAAGCCACTGTAGCGAATTATCTCCTGAGGTGTCACCGAACAATATCAGTGTTCTGTGCTGGGCTGATGGGGAGCAATCCCACGTGCCACAGGGAATTCTAGAGCAGTTGTAACAGATGTGGAAAAGTCAACCATGGCAGGGCAAAGGATGCTTTCTGAGCTGAGAAACTGACACAATTTACCTCAGCTGAGACCTCCATGTTGACTTTACAGAGCCTGGAGGTAAGGGGCTTCACTGGAGAGGAGCAGAGTGTGGTCGGAAGAAGAGTCCACCCAACTCTAGAACCTACACAGAGACCTGCAGGACAGCTGGAGGGGCCGGAGAAAGCCTGAGACCACCAGAGATGCGGAGAATGCACACCACCACCATATAGAGCTGCGGAGAATGCACACCACCACTATATAGAACTGCAGACTGTGGAGAATTCACACCACCACCATATAGAGCTGCAGAGAATGCACACCATCACTATATAGAGCTGCAGAGACTGCACACTGTGGAGAATGCACACCACCATTATATGGAACTGCAGAGACTGCATACTGCAGAGAGTGCATACTATAGTATATGGAGTTGCAGAGATTGTACACTGGGGAGAATGACACCACCACTATATGGAGCTGCACAAAATGCACACTGTGAAGAATGTACACCATCACCATAGAGAACTGCAGAGAATGCACACTGTGGAGAATGTACAGCACCATTATATGGAACTGCAGAAAATGCACACTGTGGAGAATGCACAGCACCACTATAAGGAACTGCAGAAAATGCACACTGTGGAGAATGCACACTATCACTATATAGAGCTGCAGAGATTGTACACTGTGAAGAATGCACAGCACTGACATAAAGAGCTGCAGAAAATGCACACTGCAGAGAATGCTTGCCATCACTATTGCAGAAGGTTGCTCGTTCATTCCCAGCTGCCCAGAACTGAAATAATCACTCAGAAACTATATTATTTAAATCATTGCATGGCTAATCACTTAAGCATATTGCTAGCTAGTTCTTATATCTTAATTAATCCATTTCTATTATTTTATATTTTACCATGAAGCTCATGGCTTACTAGCAAGGCTCTAGCTGACAGCTTGCGTCTTTTTCTTCTGGTGGCTACATGGTGTCTCACCGATTCTGCCTACTCTCTCTCTCTCTTCCAGCCTGGCTATATTCTGTTAAGCCATTGGCTGAAAGCAGCTTCTTTATTAACCAATAAAAGCAACACATATACAGAAGGACTTTCCACATCACATCACCATAAAGAGCTGCAGAGAATGCACACTGCAGAGACGATACACCACCATCATCTAGAGCTGTTCAACAGGTCAGATTACATTTATTTAAACAGTGTCAAACGTTTATTTGTGATCTGCTGCCAAATGCAGTGGGTGAGCACTACAAAAGATTAATTTCTTCCTTCCTTCCTTCCTTCCTTCCTTCCTTCCTTCCTTCCTTCCTTCCTTTCCTTCTTCCTTTCCTTCTTTCTTTCTTTCTTTCTTTCTTTCTTTCTTTCTTTCTTTCTTTCTTTCTTTCTTTCTTTCTTTCTTTCTTTTAGAAAAGAAAAATGTTCAACTTTCTCCTGGTCTCCTAATCCTAGCCTGTGTTTAATGCTTCCATTCAGCTTGCTGCCCACGAAGTTACATTCTTTCCAGGCACCCTCTGACTGACAGTGGCTCCTTTTAAGATCCCTCAAAGCCTTATTTCTAGATAGGCTACAACTGGCATAGCAGGACTTTAGACCTAACTGTAGGGCATCTCTTTCTCCTCCGTGTTTCGCCAGTGTGTCCTGCTGCAGTCATTACCCGACAGAGTGTCCCCGCTGGTGAGGCTGTGGAGCACATTCCGTTTGCTCAGGACTCCTTCCCTCCCTGCTCAGTAATAGAGTGCCTTCCTATAGACCAGTAATAGAGTGCCTTCCTATAGACCAGTAATAGAGTGCTTTCCTATAGATTAGTAATAGAGTGCCTTCCTATAGATCAGTAATAGTGCCTTCCTATAGATCAGTAATAGAGTGTCTTACTATAGATCAGTAATAGAGTGTCTTACTATAGATCAGTAATAGAGTGCCTTACTATAGATCAGTAATACAGTGCCTTCCTATAGATCCACACTGCATACAGATCCCTCACATCCTAAGAATATTGTTACACGATGCCAGGCTTGTCTTTAATAAAAACACTTGTTTCGGGGAGATGATTTAGTCTGGGGATATCAAGATGCCTGATCGGTTGTGCCCAGCTTTCAGTGGGGCAACTATCTCAGGCAGGAGAGGATCAAGAAAGTAAAAGTATTGATCAAATCTGGCTGCTGGGAGCCAGGGCTGAGGAAACAGTCTGTTTCCTGTTTGGGGAAGTCAGAACAATACAAGGAAGGGCAAGCGCTTTGTCAGGTACTTCCCAGCATCATTCCAAACAGGGCCATTGCTGCCTTTTGCTAAAGAAGTGTTTTATGGCATCCTTGCCTGCGGTTAGGGAGGTTAGGACTTCTTCTTTCTGGGCAAACAGAGAAGACTGGACTCAGGCCTGCAGATAAACATCTAGCAGAACCCGAAGTAGTATCTTCTGAGTCCTGACAGTCCACCCACACAGTCCCTACCGCCCCACTCCCGAACCTTCTGTGAGGAAGAGAGCTCCAGCCTCTGCTGCACAGCTGAAGGGGGAAGCAGAGGGAATCGGGCGCCCCGTGCCTCCTTCCTCTCCTTAACTTCCCATCAGCTGGCCACACTCCCAGGACCTTTCCTGACTCTCATGGATGCTAAACTGCTTCCTTGAAGAGGTCTGAGTCAGCCAGGCAGTGGTGGCACATGCCTTTAATCCCAGCCCCCAGGAGGCAGAGGTAGGCAGAGATCTGTGAGTTCAAGGCCAGCCTGTTCTACACGGTGAGTCTCAAAACATCCAGGACTACATAATGAGACCCTGTCTTGAAAAATGAAAATAAATACATAAAAGAGGTCTGAGCCAATGTCCTGTTTCCTTCTTCTGTTGGCTGCACGTCATCTGTAGGACCATCTCTCCAGGAAGACGTCCCCACACCTATCATGGTGAAGGAGGCTCATGGAAATATGGAAATAGACTTTGCTCTCTCATATCCCCAAAGCTAGATCTAAAACTGGGTGATAGAACCCAAAGAAAAAAGGGGAGGTAACAAGAGTGACCTGAGGGAAGATGGCCTTTTCTGCCCAAGTTCATGCAGATGGACACACCCCCACATCCTGCAGCCTCAGGGGAAGGTTCTCCTAGGCCAAGGCTGACATCTGCAGTTCTTAGCCCAAGTCCACTCATTCTGACCATAGGAAGCACCCATGAGACCTGCTTGTTATGGTTCAAGAGAATCAAGTGCCAGTGTCATTTTTATTATTTGTTATTTATTGATTTAGCCTCTCTCTAGGCTCCTCTTCATATTCTTCCATAGCCCAGGATATATCTTGCCATGCATATCAGAGCCTCTGTGCTTACCAATCAGTTCAAGGTTCTTTCCCAAGTCAGACAAAAATCACAAAGAGGCGAGCGGTACCCACGGAACATGACTTTATTGGAAGCCTATGGTGAAGCCCAGGGAGACAGCACACAGGCAAGGTTTCTGGGTTGGCTCCCTCAGATTTCTGACTCCTTGGAGTCTCTGCCATATCCTCTCTGCCTTCAGATCTGCTGCAAGGTTTGAACTTGCACAGTGGTCTGCTTGCAGACATTTGTTCCAACTGTTCTTAGCTCGCAAAAGACGGAAGAGGCACTAGCTGCCCCCTCATCCCAGGAAGGACATAAATGGTTCAAAATTAGTCACAGTGCACATGTGGTCATTGCAGCAAAGTCTCTCAAAAGCTTGGAAGTACATCTGTGCTTAGAACAAGGTTATAGAGCACAGCCTATGAAAACACCTTACATCAGTGCTTAGAACACGGTTACAGTGCACAGCCTATGAAAACACCTTACATCAGTGCTTAGAACACGGTTACAGAGCACAGCCTATGAAAACACCTTACATCAGTGCTTAGAACACGGTTACAGAGCACAGCCTATGAAAACACATTACATCGTGGAAGAAAACCCTAAGTGATGGTCTGGGCCTCTCTAGTCTGTCTTGTCATTTTCTACCCATTACACAGGGCAGGCCTCTTGTAATCATAATGTCTGTCCCCCTTTGTGGGCAAGGATGAAACTTAAGAAATATATAACCATCTGGTCCATGGCTGTCCCTGGGTTGATTCAACCCTGATGACCTTGGCTAGGCACCTGTGTAACTTCATGAAAGAGTCAGGCAATGGCAAAGAGCTATGTTTGTATCAGAGATTGGACACAGAACATAAAAATGTGATATCAGTGGGGCAGAAAAATTCCCTGTCAGGGCACTGTGCTATGGGCTAAGTGTAAGGAGGACCCATGTGTCAGAAAGAAATGATATAGCTGGTCACAGAATGTAGCTGGGTCCCCTGAACTAAGTCCTCACCCACTGCCACACTTGCAGTCTGACCTAAGGACTGGAAAGTTCTCTTTGGAGACAGAGGGAGCAGATAACAACGGCTGGACACAGGGTACAGCTGCTGATGGAATGTCCTTGTGGTGTTTGAATGAGAATGACCACCATGGGCTCATAGATTTCAGTGCTTGGTCACCAGGGGGTGGCACTGTTTTTAAGGCTAAGGAGGTGTGGCCTTGTAGTCCGTCACTGGCAGCTGGTTTTGAGGTTTCAAAAAGCCCATTCCAAACCCAGAGTTTCCCTCAAACTGCTGTCTGTGGATCTGGAGGTAAACTCCCAGCTACTCCTCCAGCTCTATGTCTGCTGCCTGCTTCCATGCTTCCCGCCATGTTCCCAGCCATGATGATAATGGACTAAGACTCTGAAACTCTAAGTCAGTCCCAATAAATGCTTTCTTTTATAGGAGTTGCCATGGTCATCACAGCAAGAGAACACTAACTAAGACCCTCATGCGTATGGTCATGGTGTCTCTTCACAGCAAGAGAACACTAAGACCCTCCTGCGTGTGGTCATGGTGTCTCTTCACAGCAAGAGAACACTAACTAAGACGCTCCTGCGTGTGGTCACGGTGTCTCTTCACAGCAAGAGAACACTAACTAAGACGCTCCTGCGTGTGGTCACGGTGTCTCTTCACAGCAAGAGAACACTAACTAAGAAACTCCTGCATATGGTCGTCCTGCAGTTGTCAGGATGCCCTCCCTATCAGGAACCTACAGGTCTCTCGGAAGCCATCAGGATCTGGGACAGCCTTTCAGCCAGGACTCCTCGAGGGATTCCTCCTCGGAGCCTTGCTCTGTGGTTAAACTGCTTTGCTGGGAACATTTGGAAGTTTTATGGTGTAACAGTGGCCCTCATTTTCCCACAAGACCAATTCTATTTTCTCCTTAAGGTCCTCCAGTTGGGCCTTCCGCTCATCCCCTTGTGCCCTGTTGTTGAAGCCACAGTGTCGCCTCTCACATGCAACATGCAGATCATCCAGGCTCTTATTGTTGTTTTCTTGAACATATTCCTCCACGGAGCCCCCAGCCAGGTCTTCCTTCCGAGTGAACACCAGGATGGTGTAAGCCAGGATCCCTTCTCCAAAGATCTCCTGGAGGCGCCTGGCAGCTTGCTGGTCTTCTGCCGTGTACCGGCCCACCTGTATCACCAGGAGCACCACATGGGGCCCTGGAGAGGTCAAGACTTCACAGATCTTCTCAGCTGCCACCTCAGGCTGATACTCAGGTGACAAAATGTCCGGGGTGTCGATCACCTCAACCTCCTTTCCATCCCACTCTCTACTCCCTTTCTGGAAGGTCAAGGTCACTGGTCTAGCGCTGATTTTGGACTCAAATACTTGCCTGCCAAGGATGCTGTTTCCTGTTGCACTTTTCCCACTTCCTGTTTTCCCCACCAGAAGGAGCTGCAGTTTCTTTGGGGTGAGCTCTTTCTCCTTCAGACCTAGAAGAATTTGACAAAGCAAACCATCAGAGGGAAATGGGACAGAACCTATCCTCTCTGCTTATCAGAGGCCATGACCCCCACTCATCTGAGAAACAGAGCTCCAGCATGAGGAGCTTGCAAGACAAAGGCCAGCGTCTGACCCTGAGTCTTCCCTAGGCTTACTTTCTCAGCCTGGGTCCTGCAAGGCAGAGGCGAACATTCTACAAAGAGGGACATCAGAGCCCCCAGCTGAGAAGGGAGACTAATATGTCAACTAAACACTGGCTAATCCAGTGCTAAAAATTTTTAAATATGCCTGAGGCTGGGGACTGGGAAGGAAATGCCCTTCTCCCAGCCCTGCAGGTCCTTTGACCCAAACCACATACAGTGACAAATGACAGTTTCCAAGTGTGGTCCCCATGGAAGACACTGATGGGTCTCAGATCACAGAGCGCTAACTCTACCAAACACTGTAAGGTTCTGCCTTCAAACCTCAGCACCCACTGGTTTTGCTTCTGCACGTCTGCACCCTAGGCTGAACTGCCTTCGTCTTGGCTCTCCTGAGCTTCTCCAAAGGGAATAGAAGGAATTTGAGTGGATACACAGAAGTTTCAATTAAGCACGGACATTGGATGTCCATTCCTGCCTGCCGAGCTCAGGTGCAGCTAGGGCCAGAGAGAAACTCTTTTCAGCAGCTGCAGCTCAAACGGAAAAGCTAAATGCACTGTGAGACGCAGAGAGGGGACTTTTCAAGTAATGGCACTAGCTCTGCTTCCCGTAAGAAGCGAAAAAGGCTTAGCCTGTGTTGGTGACTTTCCCATGTGGTAGAATAACTGGGCTGTTTTTCCCTGATGGTCCTGGTCCTTCGAATTCTTAAAGAAAAAAATCATTCATGTTAAGATGCAACGAGTCACAAATCATTTCTTCTAGAAAGAAAACATGGGTAGGTTCCTAGCATCCCCAAATGCGATCTCCTTAGGTTAGATGGCGAAGTTGAATCTATGAGAAGATGGAGCCCAGGCCCTCCTAGTAGCTACTGGTGACACTCTGCTTGCTTGCATGGCACTGTCAACCCATGTGACACATCAGACACAGCTAACCACACACAAGGACTGCTGACGTCCAGAGCTGGGAGCCGTCTTCTTATCACGTCCAGACCAGCATGTCCTTCTCAGGGAGGAGCTTAGATATGAAGGCTCTTTTCCTTGGAACTGGCATTTGTTACCCCTAAGGCCATCCACCTGGCAGGTGTCCCTTTCCTTAGTTTTCCCTGGTGTAAAGAGGATCCCTCTTGCTCTATTTTGGCTACAGTGGGTAAATCTATGCAATGAGGGCCTTCAGCTGTCCCTCCCAGCACTCAGGGTGTGGGCTCGCATCCATCTGCACACCAGTGTTCCCATCCACGCCTCCCCAGTTCTCCTCTGCTAGGAAAGCAGTGTACCTTTTGTCAGCCCTTGATCGGAGTCCAGGGGCGACTGCCTTGTGGGGTCCTTCTGGGGACCGAGTTCAAATTCTTCTTCTTCCATCTACAGAAAACAATAATACATTTAAATACATGTAAATAACATTTGTGTGTGGTGTGTGCGTGCGCTCCTGAACACTTGCATGCACAGGTGGTTATGTGCCGTGTGCACATGGAGAGGTTAGAGAACAACGCTCTCCTCCCCCGTGGGTTCCAGGAATCAAACTCAGGAGTTAAGTTCTCATGGCAAGCCCTGCTATCCATTGAGCCATGTCTCCAGCCTATAAACTTTAACTGATTGTGTTTGAAGGGATGCTTGTCTTTTCCTCGTGAGAGGAAAGTTATTTCACACGTGTGGGGGTGTGAGTGGTTGTGTGGGGGTGTATGTGTGCTTGATAAGGAGTGGGAAAGAGGAGTATGGGGCACTTTCTGGGGGCTTTAGGAACCCTACCCCCCAAAGGTGTGTCCTCCACCATGAGTTTAAGAGATTATTTGTCATAGAGAAAGGAGCCACTGAATTGGTTTGGGCAGACAGTGTCCAGAGCTGTGTACTGAGGGCCCGGGGTGGGGAAATGGGATCAGGAGGAGAAGAATGGTAAAGAAAGAGGGAGAAAGAGGTACCATGGTCTTGATTTTGTGTCTCAGACCATGTAAGATCTACATGGGCAGGGTCAGGAAGTTCTGGGGAGGGTGCAACTCTGGGTCTTGAGTCCAGAAAGAACCATCTAGGATTTAGCACTGAGAACTGACATGGCTGAGAGCTGGTGGCTGTGTTCAGTAGTGGCAAGGAAGGTGGCAGCCATGGGGACCTTCACAGTGCAAGACAGAGCCCTGGGGTGAACTGGGAGCCTCAGTGTGCAACGGAGACACCATTATTGGCCAGGATGCTCAGTATCCTTTCAGGGTGAATTTTCGGGCTAAATCTAAAGAGACCTGCTCCTGCCATGTCACAGTTTAGTAACAGTTACCGATCACCTTTAGCTCTCTGCACATTAGAGCTGGGGCATCCCAACCAGGAGCTGCCAACACCACTCTGAGGCTTCCTTGCTTCCTGGCCAGTACCATCTCTGCCTCAAGAGCCTGCAGTGCTGTTATTAGATTGATTATTAGATTCCCAACAGGGTTGGGAAGAAAGCTGCATGATCCATGACTTTCTCAGAACCCTCACAGCCAGACTAGACAATCTGGATGAAGGCTCTGGGGTGGGGAGCCCCAGTGCGGACCTGAACTTGCTGTCACCGCACTGTTGGGTGCTCTGCTCTACTCAACCAGCAGATTGCCCCGTCTCCTCGGAATCCCGGGAAAAGCCCGTGAGAGCCACTGAAGACACAACTTTGCGATGTGCATGGGTTAATACGTGGATGCAGGTACTTGAAGAAAGTCTGGCGGCTCGCAAGGAGCAAGCCAGGTCGACAGCCTCATTCAGCTCTGGTCAGCTCCTCCTGGCTTGAGCAGCGTTCCCACTGCCTTGGCTGCCTCTGTGTCCCCTGCTCTGTGACCCAGAGGTCTACAAGCTACAGACCCATCAATCTTTGCAGTGTGTCTTCACTGATCCTCATTGGTTCTTTCCCAACAGATGAAACTGGAGGGTGCAGAGCCCAGGAACCACCCAGGGCGACAGTTATGTACCCAGTCCTGTGCCCATGGCACTGTCGAAGGAAGGAGGCCGCGTCCTCCGAGTGCCACACACATGCAGGGTACACTTCGAATTTTTATCTCCAGCCCAGATGAGAGAGACATTATCACCCTGGTTACATTGCTCAGAAAGAGAGTGAAATTTAAAAAATGCCCCAGGGACCCTTGCGCACTGGGGGTGGCAGACATGGCTCAGAGGTAGAGCACTTGAAGGGAGTGTGCAAGACCCTGGCTTCAGGTCCCCAGCACTGAGAGACAAACAAGCATAAAGCATAAAGGCCACCACAGAGCACAAAGTTCTCCTGGCTCCGTGCTACAGCTCTTTCTGTCACTCCACTTACATATGTATAAATGTGTACACACACACACACACACACAGGTTCGTAAACACACAAACATGTAACACATATGACATAGAAATACATGTGTCATACAAAACAAGCTCCATGATTTTCTTTGGGCTTACCCCCTTATTTTTCTTTTACTGAAAGTAGATTTTTTTCTTCATACAAAATATTATGATTATGGTTTCCCCTCCCCCAAGCCCCTGAGATCATCCTCACCTCTCCTTCAGTCAGAATCCACACCCTTTCTGTTTCCCCTTAGAAAACAAATAAAGAATAATAATAAAACAAAAAAGATAAAACAAAAACAAACAAACCAGAATAGGACAAAACAAGCGAACAAACTAACAGGTGAAGAAGAGCTAAAGAAAACATAGGAGAAACACATATAGATGTAGACACACACGGTAACACAGAATCCCATAAAAACTCAAAACCGGAAGTCGTCAATGCTCTGACAAAACGTTATGAGGAAGAACCTCCAACCAAAGATGCTGAGTTCATTTCGTGTTAGCTATCTATTGCTGGGCATGGGCTCAAAACCAAAAATCAGTTCTGTGGGCTTTATGAATCATTTCATTTTGTTTTGGCCTTTTCTTTTTGTCTTACTGGCTTTTTAATTTGGTTATTTTGATTTTCAGGTTTTTTAATTTTTATTTTATATTTTAAGAGAGAGAGAGAATAAAGTTTGATTGGTAAATGATGGGATAAGGAGAAGGGGAAAATGATCAAAATATATTCTATGGAAAAAATTTAAGTAAAAAATATAAACAAGATATCCACCATACACTCACCATGCCTACTTGTAAACACACATGAAAATATACTTGTAGCACACATTTATGCAGTTGAAAACACATACACATATACACACAAATAACACACACACATATAAACACATATACAAATCCAAACATGACACATACAATCCATAAAAATACAGTGTACCCCATTCATACACATACATGTAAACACGCATGCAAATGAACAGAAATGTACATACATAGCCACTCACACATGCCTATGGTACACAAATATACATACAACATGTACAGAAACATAAGCTTTATGCACATATATAATACAATCACTATATACAACATGCATACACCACACAGGCATGTAAACACACATATACACAAACACAAATGTTTTTAAACAGTGCATATCCTCAAACAAACACACACTTACAAGACGTACATATACACAAATGACATATTCACACATGTGAAAACATACAAATCCAAACAAGACATACACCACATACACACATGTAAACATACACACACACACACACACACAGTGGGACTTACATCAGGGCTGGCTGATAGGCAAGAATGGCTGTTTCCTGTCTCCTGTGGCATTGCAAGCTCATGGAATTTCTGGCTCTCCTTGTGGGGCCGAGATGAGGATCTTTTGAAGATGGAACAGAACGGCCAGGAAAAGGTTTCGGCAGTATAGGAGCCAATGAACTGTGCTCCCCTGTAAAGCCGATCCATCTTTCAAGCCATGTTTCATCAGCTCAGTATGCTCTGAGCTCAAGAACGGCCCTTCAAAGAGGAGCTCAGGAAGAGAAACAGGAAGTGATCAGAAACACAAGCCAGACTCTTCCGCTGACAGGCTAGAAAAGGATTTTAAAGGAACGTAGTGTCGTGCGTGGTGGTTAATTTCATCCTGATCCAGGTAACACAGTTTGGAGAATCAGGAAGCTGCAGATCTCCGGAAAGCTGGTGTCAGGGACAGGACCCCTGATCCACCTTTGGACGTGATCCACCATTTGGAGCTTAGCTCACTTTCCAGAGTGACCCTATAGTTTCAGAGCTGGACAAGTAGCCACCGTCCCGCCCCTCCCCTAGTCCTTCTTCTAAATATCTTTTCTTGGAACTGTTAAGTTTAAACCTGGGAAAAATGACTGAGGTTCCTATGTAACTATCAAAGTGGACCTGGCCTCCACTCCCAGCATCCTTCAGTCCCGCGCTGTTACAGGGTATGGCTGGCACACCCCACCCTCTACCCTGAACTCTCCAGCCCAGGGGCGGGGCTGCCCTTCCCCAGAGGCTTTTCCCTATAGAATCCAGATGTTTCAGCTGCCCTTCCCCAGAGGCTCTTCCTATAGAATCCAGATGTTTTGACTGCCCTCCCTAGGGACTCTTCCCTATAGAATCCAGATGTTTTGGTGCCCTTTCCCTTTTGTTCCTTTGACTCCTGGCTGCTGCACCTGGTTAGCTCTCTCCCCTCTCCTTCCCCTCCCCCTCTCCTCACATGGCCCAGCTCAACCTGCTCATGTCCACTCTAGACTCTCCCAGATGTCCCTGTCGCTGACTCTGGCTATGGTCTCCCACATGTCCATAATAAACTCCTCTCCACCGCACCTGGAGCAGTCGTGTCCTTTCCTTTGCTCTATTTCTTTCTTACAC
This sequence comes from Chionomys nivalis, assembly GCF_950005125.1. Taxonomy (NCBI): domain Eukaryota; kingdom Metazoa; phylum Chordata; class Mammalia; order Rodentia; family Cricetidae; genus Chionomys; species Chionomys nivalis. The sequence goes on along the minus strand of NC_080086.1, from coordinate 147,386,084 downwards.
TCATCAGCAAGCTCCAAGCACTCATTCTTCCTAAGATCTCCATGTGTAGGGGTCTTTTAAATTTACCAGTCAGGTCCCAAGTTTTTGATCACTAACACATTATTATAAACAATATAATTATTATTATAAAAACATAAGTAATCAACTTTTACTAGTTTGTGGAGACAGGCTCTCACTATATGAAGCATGCCAGCCTAGATCTCAGAGAGCTGCCTGCCTTTGTCTCCCAAATGCTGGAATCCACTGATTTAAAAGAAAAAAAATGTTTTCTGTTTTTTAATTATGTGTATGTGCATGTGCATGTGTCTGTGGTGTGTGTTCTCGCATGCTCACACACACACACACACACACACACACACACGAGTCTACACATACGAATACAGGTGCCTGTGGAGGCAGAGGTGTTGGATCTCCTGGAGCTGAAGTTACAAACTGGTGTGAGCTGCAAGATTTGGGGCAAGCAGTATACATTTTTTCTTTTTGTTTTTTGGTTTTGCTTTTGTTTTCATTTTTGAGAGAGGGTTTCTCTGTGCAGTCCTGGCTATCTTGGAACTCACTCTATAGACCAGGCTGGCCATGAATCAGAGACCCACCTGCCTCTGCCTCCCGAGTCATAGGATTAAAGGTGTGCACACCACTGCCCAGCAGAGCATACTCTCTTAGCTGCTGAGTCATCTCTCTAGCTCTCACTGAGTGCTGGGGGGCAACTTTATTATAAAAGTAAAAGAAAAGAGAGCGACATAAAACCAGGGAGTTACTGACCTTGTATTTGAGAAACTGAGGCAGTGACAGGTGCAGTCTTGGGGGCTTTCATGGTGCTTGTAGGTGTTCTGGTTCGAATCTTACCCTTCGTGCACGTCATTCTTGAAGACAGTTGCTCACGAATATAGGGGGTGCATTTCTATCAACTAAAAATGGAGGTGCAAATAGACCGAAGCATTTCCCCAAAATCTGTTCAGTGTGTCAGTGCATATGACATTTCCCTGAGCCTGAGCTTTGCATGGTATTTTAAAGCTTTTATGCACAAAGGGTTTTTTTTTTTTTTTTAATGTGCTATGAGATTTTTGGTGGTGATTTTGATAAGTCTCTCTATTGCTCACCATCCCTAGGGTGGGGCCAGCTACAGTACGAGATAGATTAATGATGGACAAAGACAATCAGATGAGGGGCTGGAGAGATGGATCAGTGGTTAAAGAACACTGACTGCTCTTCCAGAGGACCCGGGTTCAATTCCCAACTCCCACATGGCAGCTCACAACTGTTTGTAACTCTAGGATCTGACATCCTCACACAGACATACATGCAGGCAAAACACTAAAGCAAATAAAATAAAAGATAAGTTATGAAAAGAAAAATGTTTAAAAAAAGAAAATCAGATATTGTGTGTGTGTATGTATACATATGAGCATGCGTTGCTACAGCAATACATGTGTGGAGATCAGAGGATGGCTTTGCAGCAGCCGTATAGGTTCCAGGAACTGAACTTAGGTTGCAAGGCATTTGATTTCCAGCTTCACTATTTTATAATCACAGCACAGCCCTTGGTGCATGGGGGATCTGGCAGCATGCATTTCTGCATACGATGCCATTCACACTGTGACACCTCATGCAAAGCCCCCGCAAAATCAGCAGCCACCTTTCCATATCCTCTATGAAAAGGCAAGCTGTCAGTTCATCTGTCATCAACCTTCCTTCATCTGGAAGTTGGGGGGACTGAGGGAGGTTTTGTTTTCTTCTGAGATCTCCACAGACACCAGAACATGTGCGTACCCACATACACACACACAGGAAAAAATAAACGTGAAAAAAATTGAGAACAACACAAAAGCCCTATAACCACAGAAGGTTCAGTGGGAGCTTGTGGGATCCTAGCGACCCGAGTTCAGTCCTTGGAAGGCACGGACAGGCGGAAGGACAGAGTCACCTGCACAGATCACCTCTGACTGTCGCATGGGTGTCGTGTCCAATGCAGGTGTATGTCCTCTGCCTCAGACATAAGTAAATAGATGTAAAAGAACGTGTTTAAATCAAGAATCGAGGCATGCTGAGAAGGAAAAAAAGTGAAGGGATTCTATACTTTTCCTATGAAAATTAATTGACAGAAAACTACAGAGCAAGATTTGAACCCCTGCACATCCCAGCCGTTGATGGAGCATTAAGTCACGCCAATAGCAAGTGCTGTGAGCAGAGAAAGGGGTGGGACCAAGGCGTGGATGCACCTTTAACTATGAAATAAGAACACACGCCCACCTTTACATGACATCAGATGCTGTCCTTGGCATGGAAGGTCACAACAGTGTGGCTAACTGCTATTCTGGAAGGTCACAACAGTGTGGCTAACTGCAATGTCTCATGTTTCTGTCACCATGAGCACATGGAATGTCTGGTGGTGCCAATTTGAGCCTCTGTGCTTGGAAGCTGCACACCGTTTATCTGAAGCCATACACGCATGTAGTGTGAGGGCATGCATGCAGTTATTTTGTGACATAATGTTGTCCTTTACAAAGTTCATGTTTGGGAACCACACAACTGTGTTACTAAAAAATTCCCTCCACACACAGATGTCCGGCTTTGGAGATGTCATACTCAGCGGGTAAGATCACTGGCTACTCTTATGCAGGACCTGGGTTCAGTTCCCAGCACCCACATGGCAGCTCACATCTGTACCTCCAGTTCGAGGGGATCTGTGCCCTCTTCTGACCTCTGCAGGCACCAGGCATGCGCATGGAGCATATACACACTTGCAGGAAGACACACATGCACAGTAAATAAGCAAATAAATAATCCTCACACGTTGAGTTCAGAGTTTTGTCTTGGGCCGCACATACAGCTCGTGTGGGCCCTGTGTTAGACACCCCCGTGTCAGTCTCCCGGGGTTATAGTTGAATTTATTCAGCAAGTGCCTCAGCTTGGCCAGTTCCCAGGACGCTCATGCGGCTCTCTGTCTTCCCTTCCATCACCTATGTAAATATTGCTGCTCTTTCCGCAAACAAAATGAGGCATCTCCTTTCAGTTCTGACAGTTACTGTTCTCTGCAAGACTGCTTTGAGTTGCTCAGATCTATGGCAGATCAGGCCAGAGATAAATTTGTTTCTGTAGCATAATTGTGCCCCACCCAGCACACGCAGCATATAAATGTGGTATTCTGACGCCGCGCTCTCCAGCCTTCACTCCCCAGTCTCGCACTCTTGATGGCTTCATTCTTTCTGGAGGGAGTTTCCTTGGGTTTTGGTTTAGAATGGACATTTGGGAACCCCAGGGACTGAAGTCAGGTGCTTTTATTCCGAAGTTTGTATTTTACCAGGAACTGAGGAACTAGCACTACTGAGCAGAGAATACTTTAGTCTCCCTATTGAATCTCTGGACTCAGTCACAACTAAGAGGAAATGTAGGCCAGGGATTTAGCTGACACCTTCAGAGATCACCCAAAAGACCAACCTCACAGTTCTCATCTCAACATAAATTCCTTCTGTTTCTCACTCTCTTTTCCTCCCTCCTCCCCCCCCCCCCCTCTCTTCCCTCCATCCGGAGTCAAGGTTTCTTCACGTGGCCCAAGCTGGCCTTGAACTTGTCATCTTCCTGCCCTGGCCTCTTGGGTGCTGGGACTGCAGACATGAACCACTGTGCCCAGGGTTATGCTGGTCTTTCTGTGGGTGTCTAACTACTGTGTGTTAACCTCCACTTCCTGAAAACTAAAGACTCTTTGTTCAGTTCTCTTAAACACAACATGTCTGCGCAGAAGGTAGTTCAGTCTTTCTCTTTATCTTGTCCTATGAACACAGCTGTGTTTCTGAGCCTAGACACCTGTTTGCTAACTAACAGCTGGAAGACAAAAGGAGCAGATGGTTGTCAATAACAGTGACGGTGTTGAACATTCCATCCAGCTCTGGGGTTTTCGGAGAAAAAGTCACATTTACATATAAACGGCTCTTAAGAAAGCATTGTGGTTTATCGGAAGAGTGGTGACTGTAAGCACAGCCCCCATTCAGTAGCCTTTGCTGTACATCCGGCCGTCTTTAAGGACTGCATTTGGGTTAACTCACTTCTCCTCAGCCATCCGTTGAGGAGGAAACTGTTCTGTTCTCAGCCTAGCAGGTGAAGACACAGGCACAGAGGCTGAGCTTTCTATAAACTACCTCGGGGCTGCTCTGACTGAGAAAAGGCAGAAATAACTAAGGAGGAAGTAGTTATTTTTGTCTGAATGTAATGTTAGTACCCAGGGCGGACTGCCGTTCAGGTAACCACAGCAGGCCCTGCTAACAGATGCGGCCTTGTCCAGGAATGTCCAGTTAACCGCCTTTCTCACCTGGGGAGGGGAGTCTGCATCAAAGGGGCGCAGGTTCTGCCCTCCACCCCTTCTCTGCCTGGGACTCAGTCAGACCGTAGGGTCCTGCTGTGAAACAGCCGCTCATGCTCAGAAAGCTCTAAGAGATTCCACTTCTTTCTCACAGACCCTGAGTCCCTCTCTCTAGTGTCCCTGCAGCCATGCTGTTGTCTGTCTGTCCGTTTGTCTGTCTGTGTCAAAATGACTCTTCCAGTAAACTCTTTAGCACCCAACAACCTATCTTACCATCCATATTGGACTTGAAACCAAGACCTTTCAAGGTTGTTTCGTGGCTTCAGAGGGTTTGGGATGGGATTCTCAGAGACACAGGACGTGGAGGCTTCTCTGATGGGAAGCGGACTTACTTGTGCTGACTCATTCTCAGCGGATTCATGGCTGAAGGCCGAGCCCTGAGTGCAAGGTTTTGCCTTGTATACATTTTTAACCCTTTTCCCATTATAAAGTAATATGCATTCTCACTGGGCACTTATGGCAGAAGCTGATAAGATGGTGATGTGCTAGCATCGCCATGGTCCTGTAGCACCCAGGCTACTGCTCTTAGGTGAGCTTGCTTCTTTTTGTTCTAAAGTTTTCAAATGTTCTGTTAATTCACTACTGTGGGATTTTTCCAGCTTCTTTATGTAGGCGTTTAGTGTTATGAACTTTCCTCTTAACACTGCTTTCATTGTGTCCGATAAATTTGGGTATGTTGTGTGGTCATTTTCATTGAATTTGAGGAAGTCTTTAATTTCTTCCTTTATTTCTTTCTTGACCCATTGATGATTCAGGTGAGCATTGTTTAATTTCCATGTGTTTGTGGGTTTTCTGGAATTGATATTCTGTTGACTTCTAGTTTTAAACCATGGTGATCTGATAAGGTACATTGGGTTATTCCAATTTTTTTTGTATTTGTTGAGGTTTGTTTTGTTACTGAGTAGGTGGTCAATTTTTTAGAAAGTTCCATGAGGTGCTGAGAAGAAGGTATATTCTTTTATGTTTGGATGGAATATTCTATAGATGTCTGCTAAGTCCATTGGAGTCATAACATCTGTTAGTTCTCTTCTCTGTTCATTTTTTTGTCTGACTGACCTGTCCAGTGGTGAAAGGGGAGTGTTGAAGTCTCCCACTATTAGTGTGTGTAGTTTAATATATGATTTAAGCTTTAGAAGTGTTTCTTTTACATATGAGGGTGCCCTCATATTTGGGGCATAGATGTTCAGTATTGAAATTTCCTCTTGATGAATTTTTCCTGTGATGAATATGAAATGACCTTCTTTGTCTCTTTTGACTTATTTTAGCTTGAAGTCTATTTTGTTTATTATTAATATTTTGTAGATATTAGGATAGCTACACCAGTTTGTTTCTTAGGTCTATTTGATTGGTATATTTTTTTCCCAATCCTTTACTCAGAGACGATGTCTGTCTTTGAGGTTTGATGTGTTTCTTATATGCAGAAGAAGGATGGATTCTGTGTTTGTATCCAGTCTGTTAGCCTGTGCCTTTTTATAGGTGAGTTGAATCCATTTACATTAAGGGATATTAATGGCCAGTGATTGCCATCTCCTGTAAATTTAGTTTTCATTGTTGGTGATGTTAATTTGTGTGCTTTTTGGGGATTTGCTGCTGTGAGACCATCAATTGTCTGTGTTTTTATTGGAGTAGCCAACTTCCTTTTGTTGGAGTTTTTCTTCTAATACTTTGTGTAGGGCTGGGTTTATGGCTAGGTATTGGTGAAATCTAGTTTTGTCATGAAATATCTTGTTTTGTCCTTCTATGGTGATTGAAAGTTTTGCTGGGTTTAGTAGTCTGGGCTGGCATCCATGGTCTCTTAATGTCTGCATAACACTTGACCACAACCTTCTGGCTTTCATTGTCTCCAATGAGAAGTCAGGTGTAATTCTGATAGTTCTACCTTTATATGTTACTTGGCCTTTTTCCTTTGCAGCTCTTAATAGTCTTTCTTTACTCTGTATGTTTAGTGTTTTGATTATCATGTGGCAAGAGAACTTTTTTTTGATCCAGTCTATTTGGTGTTCTGTAAGCTTCTTGTATCTTCATAGGCATATCTTTCTATGATTTTGTTAAATATATTTTCTGTGCTTTTGAGTCGAACTTCTCTTTCTTCTATGCCTATTATTCTTAGATTTGGCCTTTTCATGGTGTCCCATATTTCCTGGATATTTTGGGTTAAGCTTTTGTTAGATTTCCTTTAATTGATGAGTCTATTTCCTCTATTGTATTTTCAGTGCTTGAGATTCTCTCTTTCATCTCTTGTATTCTGCTGTTGATGCTTGCGTTTGTAGTTCCTGATCATTTTCTCATGATTTCTGTTTCTATAATTCTCTTGTCTTGTGTTTTCTTTATTGTCTCTATTTTAGTTTTCAAGTCTTGAATAGTTTCTTTCATATGTTTGATTTCCTTTTCTTGGTTTTTTTGAGGGATTTGCTGATGTCTTCCATTTTTTTGGTTTGTCTTTTCCTCCATTTCTTCAAGGGAATTTCTCATTTCCTCTTTAAGAGTTTCAAACATTCTCTTGAAGTTATTTTTTAGGTCATTTTCTTCTGCTTCATCTATATTTGGTTGTTCAGGTCTTGCTATGGTAGGGTCTTTAGGTTTTACTGGTGTTTTGTTACTCTTTGTGGTGTTGCGTATGCTCTTACCTTTTCTACTCATCTTTTCCTCTAATAGTTGGGGCTGTCTGAGATTCTGTTGAATAACCTTCTAGGTGTCAGGGAATCCAAAGCTCAGATGGTTGTTCCTTGTGGTACAGTCAGTGTCACAGTTCTAGTTACCCTGTTGGTTACTCTGTTCCTGGAGATAGCTCAGTGCTCCTGTGCTTTGGTCTGCTGCCTTGGAGTTTGCTGTCTCAGGACTACTTTGGTCTAGGTTACCAGCTTTGATCCATTTTTGTAAATCCTGGTCTGGGACCCCTCCTGCAGAATTCCCTGGTTTGAAGTTGGTTCTGCAAAGTTTTCTGTCTCCAGTCTACTGCCTCAGACTTCCCAAGCTCAGGTGCACCCAGAACCGCAGAGGACCTGGCTCAGGCTTACTCCCTCAGAGGTCCCAGACTCATGCTAGGACCCGCAGAGGTTCCAGGTTCCTGCCTATTCCTTTTGTTGTCCCAGACCAATGCCCAGACCCACAGAGGTCCTGGCTCAGGCATACTCCCTCTGAGGACCCAGACTCACGCCTGGCTCCGCAGAGCTCTCTGGCTCCTGCCTACTACCTCGGAGGTCCCAGATTTGCACC